>NW_028258457.1:3631095-4952844 GCF_053883595.1 Heterocephalus glaber | reverse complement strand
GAGACTGGGGTGAGGGGTCTTAGATCCCCCAAGGCTTCCGGGGGATGGCTGGGAGTGGGGTGCCTGTGGTGCACCCCTAGCCTACTTTCCCGGGTGTGAGGGACTCTGGTGGTTTCATGTGCTTGGAGGGGCCCATGGGCATGGCCACAGAGCCCCACATAGGGTGGAGGACGAGGGGTAGGGCCAGGTCTGGCCTCCCCGGAGGGGACGGTATGTGCACACCCCGACTCAGGAGGGGCACAGCAGGCGGGGCTGGCACGCACACCCTTTGCTGCCCACTGCTCCCGCGTGGCCTCTCTGGGCCCCCGGCCTGGTCCTTCCCTTTGCCAGTGACCCCAGCGCTGTGTCTTGGCCACCTCCTGCAGACCTGGTACAGAGCTTGTGTGGCCGGGTGTCTCTGCCTCCCAGGACTCCAGGCCACCTGGGGAATCCGCCCCCAGCCTGAGCCTCGCTGGCCTCAGTTTCCCTTTTGCACCTAGAGGTGCCAGTTCCTCTACTGCCCGGCTCTGAACGTGCTTCTCACCTGGGAGCTGGGGGCTGGGGTGAGGGTGCCAGCACCCCCAAGCCTGTCTCCTTGCTCCTTTCAGGCAGAGGTTGTGAAGCGGCTGAGTGGGATCTGTGCCCAGATCATCCCGTTCCTGACACAGGAGGTGAGAGCACGGGGTGGCGGGCACCTCTGCGGGCAGCTGGGGGCTGCAGGTGTGGAGGGAGACCTGGGCTGGGTGTGGGGATGGAGGGGCCTCAGTCAGTGTGGCCGCAGAGTTTCGGTGAGCTGGTGCTTGCACAGTGCCCGGGAAGGTGCCGGGTGCTTAGTCCGTGCCTCATTTATTTATTTATTTATTTTGATATAATTTATTTTATTTATTTACTTATTTATTTTTTGGTACCTGGGATCGAACTCGGGTCCTTGTGGCTGTGCAGCAGGCAGCAAAACCCCTGGGCTAAATCCCCGGCTAGTCCGTGCCTAATTTAAAGGATAACTTTCAGTTTATGTTCAGGGAGCTGCAGCAGACACAGGAGGACACGCAGCGCAGGGCCCCACCCCCAGGAGGCCCAGCGTGGTCAGATCTACAGGCACAGGAAGGAGGATGGTGCCGGGCTGGGGAGGGGGCGGGGGTCAGTGTTTCCTGGGACAGAGCTCAGCTGGGGAGTTGGAAAGTCCTGGAGATGGGTAGTGGTGACAGCCACGCAGCCATGGGTTGCACGTAGTGCTGCTGAGCTAGGTGCTTAGAAATGGTAAATTTTCTTATTTTTTTGGTACCAGGGATCGAACTCAGGACCTTGCGCTTTCAAGGCAGGCAGCAGCACCACTGAGCTAAATCCCCAGCCCACTTACGTATTTTTTAGCACAATCATTTAAAATAGAATTAGCAAAGATACACAGTAACTGGGTAAGTGCCTTATTGAAACTGCAAAACCAAAGCCAGCCATTGTGAGGATGCCCCACTTTCCTGCTGGCCTCAGGACTTTTGCACAGACAGCTTATTTCTATCGGAAGCTTTCTGGAAACTGGAGAGACAGGTTAAATGGATAAATATGGGTTGGGCAGCTTGCTGCACTAGGGACCAAACACAGAGGACAGAGCTCCACTTGGTTGGGGCCTCACCTGTGGAGGCGGAGGTTTCTGGAAGCTTGGGATGGGAGAAGCCCTGTGTAAAGCAGAGTGTAGAGGTGGTGTCTGACACTGAGGGTGGGGTCAAAGTGGCGAAGGCTGAGAAGGGTGAGAACTCCAAGAAATGGGCATGAAAGGCCTTTGGGAAGGAGTGAATAAAGGCACACATATCCCCCCAGCAGCTCCCATCCCCTAGGACAGGAATCAGCTGGAGGGCCGAACCCAGCCTCCACTTGTTTTTGTAAATAAAGTTTTATTGGCACTCAGACACAGCCATTCCTGTAGTGCAGTCTGTAGCGGCTTCCCGCTGCGATGGGGGAGTTGAGCGGTTGCAACAGAGACCCTGGGGCTTGCAAAGGCAGAACATTTTTTTAGGGTGTGCTGGGGATGGAACCCAGGGCCTCATACTTGCTAGGCAAGTGCTCGCCACTGAGTCACACCCCCAGCCCTGGTATTTAGATTTTTGGGTTTCTTTTCTTTTTTTTTTTTTGCAGTGCTGGGGATGGAACCCAGGGCTTTCACATTAAGCTACATCTGCAGCCCTTTTTATGTTTTATTTTAAGACAAGGTCAGGCTAAGTTGCTGAGTTGTCCAGGATGGGTTCAAACTTGCAATCCTCCTGCCTCAGCCTCCCAGAGTGCTGGGATGACAGGGGTGCACTGCCAGGCCTGGCTCCAGCCCCTGTATTAAATATGTGACCATTTCATTTCACGACTGGGGTGGGGGTCAGTGGTAGAGCCAGTGCCCAGCATGTGCGTGGGCCTGGCCTCTTATCTCTTGTAGCACCAAAACAAAACAAAAAACAGTTGCATGGAGTAAAAGAAGCCAGCCACATGCAGCACGGGAAGAAGGAGCCCAACAATAAATAGTTTAGAAAGCACAGCACCAGCAGCTTCCGGAAGGCAGGCTGGGGGTGATAAAGGTGGAGAAAAGAGAACGGGGGAGGGGAGAGAGCGGCTCCCTGGCTGGCAATTCCATGCCCTGGCCTGGGGCTGGCACATGGGTGCTGATTTGTAACCATGGCTCTTTCCTGGGGCGTTTGTCGCTGTCACACTGGCTGCTCCTGGCACAGAGCGGGCGGAGCCTGGAGACGATGCTCAGCACCCTGCAGTGCCCAGGATGCCCCCGCAGAGAATTCGCTGTTCCCTGATGCCAGCAGTGCCCAGGAGAGTCCTTGGTTTGTAGTTATTAGCTATATTTGTACTTATGTGTGGTTTTTCTTTTTTCTTTCTCCATATGTGTATCTCATCATTTAAAAAGGAAAGGGAAAGAGGGAGAGAGGAAAAAAAAAAAGTGGGGCCGGGGATTTAGCTCAGTGGTTCTGTCGCCTGCCTTGAAAGTGCAAGGACCTGAGTTCGATCCCTGGTACCAAAAAAAAAAAAGTGGCCAAGCATAGTAGCACACGCCTGTCATCCCAGCTACTTGGGAGGCTGAGGTGGAAGGATCTCAAGTTCAAGGGCAGCCCGGGCAACTTAGCAAGATCTTACCTCAAAATAAAAAATTTTTTTTAAAGGGTAGGGGTGCAAAAATAAGATTTAAAAAGGGCCAGGGTTGTAGCTCAGTGGCATTGCAACGGCCTGGCAAGCACAAGTTCCTGAGTTCGATCCCTGGTACTGCCAAAAAGCCAAACAAAGAGTTTTAAAAAGCGGCAGGCAGGAATTTGGGTGAAAGTGCGGAGCAGAGGCTGGGGCTGGCGGATGGGGTTAGGGACACTGTATAACCCTCACCACCCACTTCTTCGCAGCACCAGCAGCAAGTGCTGCAGGCCGTGGAGCGGGCAAAGCAGGTGACAGTTGGGGAGCTGAACAGCCTTATCGGGGTGAGTCTGCTCTCAGTGGGGACACTGCCACCCCCATCCCTGGCTCCCAGCAGGGCTAGCGCTGGGGTGGCAGGTGGGCAGCAGGCCTGGGCTCTGGCTTCCCTGGGGACCCTGGACAGGGCACCCCCTCTGCTCAGACCCCATCGGTGCTGTCCCACGCCCCTGGCCTATCCTCTTCCCTCCTCTAGCAGCAGCAGCTCCAGCCCCTGTCCCACCACGCCCCCCCTGTGCCCCTCACCCCTCGCCCGGCCGGGCTGGTGGGTGGCAGTGCCACGGGGCTGCTTGCCCTGTCCGGAGCGCTGGCTGCCCAGGCCCAGCTGGTGGCGGCCACCAAGGAGGATCGCGTGGGCATGGAGGCCGAGGGGTCCAGAGGTAAGCGGGCAGCCTGGTGCAGGGGGTGATGGGAGGAAGGAACAGGAGCACCTGTGGGACCACGGCTCAACCTTACCCCATGCTGTGTGTCCTCGGGCAGGTCCCTAGCTGTCACTGGGCATCTATCCCAAGTGGGTCAGGAAGAGACAATCCACTGTCTATAGAGATGTGGAAGACGAGGAGATTCTGAGCCCGGAAGAAGGCTTTATAAACTGTAGAGGGAGCCAGGTGTGGAGGCACACCTGTGATCACAGCACTCACAAGGCTGAGGCAGGAGGATTGCCATGAGTTTGAAGCCAGCCTGGGCTACATAGTGAGACCGTGTCGAAAAACAAAAACAAAAACAAAAACAAAACCAAAGTGATAAAATGTAGAGAGCTGTACCCCCTGGCACCATGGGATCTAAAACCCTGATTCATTCTTCTCTCTTTCTTCGGCGGCCCCCACCTGCCAGTGGAGAGAGCCCTGAGCCCGGTAAGTTGAGGAGTGACCATGAATTCCAGGTTGCTCTGAGCCAAGAGGGCCTCAGAATGAGACCCACATCCCCATTTTCAAGCTCTCTATGGGAGAGAGGCCTGGACCGCTGGAGCTTTATTTGTTTAACTCTTTCAAGCTGGAAGCCGGTTGTGGTGGTGCATGCCTGTCATCCTAGCACTTGGGAGGCTGAGGCAGGAGGATCCTAAAGTTCCAGGCCAGCCTGGAACAAGAAAAAATAAAAATCACATTTTGAAATATCACTGAGGCTCTGAACATAAAAGCTTCCTGGCGGCACACCTATACACTAAGCCCTCCCAGTCTTTGCCTGGGCTCTGCTAGGATCCCTTGCTTTCTGGTTCCCAATCTCTAGGGCTATTCAGTGGCCAGTTTGAGTCCTGCTGCCCAGGCAGCCCTGCCTGTCCTGGGCCTCAGTTTCCCCATAAGGGCTGGGGGATGCGCTTGCAGCAAGGGGGAGGATTATCACCCAGCGACTGCCCCACAACTGGGGACCCCAGGGTCCTGAGCCTTCCTCCCACTGGCCCCTGCCTCCCTGCAGAGTGCATCCCCCTCACCCCCTGAGAGTCTGGTGGAGGAGGAGCAACCCAGTGGGCCTGGGGGCAGCGGAAAGCAGAGAGCCGAGGACAAGGACCTATCAGGACCTTACGTGAGTTGGGCGTAAGCAGGGCACTGGGGTGGGTACATGTGGCCCAGATCCGTCCCTGGCCTGGACCTGGGAACCTTCTAGAGCCCAGCTGTGTACATGGCCCTCACTCTAGAGTCCTCCATAGCTCCCCATTGCTCTCGGGGCACTGGCCAATCAGAAGGAGCCCTGTGTGCCAGCCTTGATTCTAGCTGCTCTGAGTCTCTGCAGCCTGGTCCCAGCTGCCGGCTGGCTCAGGGTCGGTCAGTGTGTTTCTCAGAGAGGCTGGGCACTTTTCTGCTTGGTTTAGAAATAGCAGCAACTAGTTTTGATTTAAAGGAGAAATCAGGACTGGAGGTGCAGTTGAGAGGTGGACCACTTTGCCTGGCACACGTGAGGCTGGCCCTGGGTAGAAAGCGCTGGGCGTGGAGTTAGGTATAGTGCACGCCAGTCATCTCCTGACTGTGGGAGGCTGAGGCAGAAGGATTGCAAGTTCCAGCCCAGCCTGGGCAATTTAGCAACTAAATAAGACCTTGACTTAAAATAATAAATACAAAGGGCTGGGGATGGAGCTCAGTGTGAAGGCCCTGGGTTCCATCCCCAATAGTGTAAGAAAAACAAAAACACAAAATAAACTGGCCACAGGCAGGAGGTCGGAGAAAACCTATCTAGCAGGCAGATTTGGGTTCCCAGCTGCAGGCTGAACCAGAGTCTGTTCTTGGTTTCCCACCAAACCAGACATCCCCAAAGACACCCCAGTACCTCCGGGTCTAACCCCACCTTCCCCCCACTAGGCTTCCCATTCCCCACCAGTGAATGGACCCAGGTGCTCTCTCTCTCTCTCATAAAAGCAATAGACAGCCACAGCAGGATATAGAGCAGAGGCGGAGAGAGGCCTTAGGAAATCTTTGGGCCAGTGTGGAGAGCAGCCTGGAGGGGGCCAGGAGCCCAAGGGCCCTGTGACACCCCAGCCTTCCCTTCCAACAAGCAGATAGATGGCGGCAGGGGCCAGGGCATCCCAGTCCTTTCCAAGGAGATGGGGTGTGGCCAGGCTGACTCCCTCCTCCCTGTGTCCCCCAGGAAAGCGATGAGGACAAGAGCGACTACAACCTGGTGGTGGATGAGGTGAGTCCCAGGCTGTGGAGGCTCTTCCCTGCTCTGGGATGGGGGACCCCCAGGAGTGGGGACTGCACCCCCTCTTGATGGATGCCTGGGCTAGCGGGGAGATGGGGGTCAGGCTGAGCGGGACCAGGGCTGGCTCCCCATGTCGCCCGTCCCAATGTCACCCAGGACCAACCCTCAGAGCCGCCCAGCCCGGCCACCACGCCCTGCGGAAAGGCGCCCATCTGTGTCCCCACCCGACGGGACCTCGGGGGCAGCCCGGCCTCTCTGGCCTCCAGCCTGGGCTCACCGATCCCCCGAGCCAAAGAGCTCATCCTGGTAAGGATTGAGGTGTGACTTGAAATTCACGTTATTCACCCTGGGGTCTGATTTTCTTTTTGCTGTACTGGGGATGGAACCCAGGGCCTCCCCACTGAGCTCCACACCCAGCCCTTTTTATTTTTTATTTTGAGACAGAGCCTCATTAGGTCGCTAAGTTGCTCAGACTGGACTCAAACTCCATCCTTCTGCCTCAGCCTCCCAGAGTGCTGGATGACAGGCTTGCGCCACTGGGCCTGCCTCATCCTGGGGGTCTGATGCAAGCTGCCCTTCCTGGGGATCCTTTGCCCCTTGTTTTTGCTGCAGACTCACGTGGTTGAACCTCAGTAAATATTAAAATGACAACTTTGTAACTAAACTGGGAAAATAATTATTAAGAGCAACTCACCACCTTACATGGGAATCAAGGACCTCTTGCAATAAATAGGAAATCCCATGGAAATAAACACACCCAGAACCCTGGCAACCCGTGAGGTGGACCTCAGGCCCCAGCAATGGCTGAGTCCTCCAGAGCCACTGAGAGGCCGGTGGCCCCAGCCCCAGAGGACCCAGAAGGAGAGGCTGTAAGCCTTTCCAGCCTTCTTGTAATTTTAATGCCACCCGTTTGGACCGTCCAAGAACTGCCCATGGGCTTCCGCGATTCACCCCTATTCCTGGGTTTACTCCCACATCTTCCCCAGGCCCCTGCCCTGCACTTATCCTGGGTGAGATTGTCGGTTTCTAGGCCTCCCCTGCCAACAGGTTGCCATGGCAACCACCAGAGGTTGGGGCTCCCATTCTATCTTAAGTTCCTCCTCCCTCCTCCTCCAGGGAAACTTTAAGGGGGAGTTGGAGCAGGTCCTTTCTCCTCCAGGAGCCCCCGGGAATCCACTCAGACCCCACCTGTCATGTCTCTGTGGTGTGGGAAGCTGAACTGGACACAGACAGGATACAAAGTGCCTCTCTCCCCCTGTACTGGGGATGGAAGCCAGGGCCTTCGCACTGAGCTCCATCCCCAGCCTTTTCATCTTTTATTTTGAGACAGGACCTTACCAAGTTGTTAAGCTGTTCAGGCTGGGCTGGAACTTGTGATCCTCCTGCCTCAGCCTCCTAGAGTGCTGGGATGACAGGCGTGTGCCACTGGGCCCGGCTATGATGCAGAGTCCTTTCAAGTAGGAGGAACTGAGATGCAAAGCCCAGACAGCGGTCTGGCTGGCTGCCCCTTTCCCTCAGGCTCCCCCAGCCCAGGGACAGCTGTGGGGACAAGTACCACACAGCACTTTTGGCTCCCAGACCCCAGACTCCTCCCCACAACCCGAGAGCGCACTGCATGTCTGCCCCTTGCTGAGCCCACGCCAGAGTTTCCAAAGGACCCAGATAAAGCCTGGCACAGTGGCACATGCCTGTCATCCTAGTTACTCAGGAGGCTGAGGCAGGAGGATTGCAAGCTGAAGCCCTGTCTGGGGAACTTAGCAACGCAGCAAGACCCTGCCTCAAAATAAAAATAAAAAGGGCTGGGGTCCAGCTCAGGGGTGAGCATGGACCTGCAAGTGCACACGTGCTACTCCCCACCTGCGATGTCTCCTGGGATGCTGTCTGTCCGCAGTGTCCCCCATGGGTTCAGCCCAGGTCCTTGGGCCACAAGGTACCTGGTAGCTGATCAGCCCCTTCTCTGCAGAGTGACCTTCCCACCAGCCCTCCTGCTTCCAAGTCCTGCGATTCCTCCCCGCCCCAGGACGTGTCCACCCCTGGGCCCAGCTCCGCCAGTCACCTCTGTCAGCTGGTGGCAAAGCCGTCACCCTCCACAGACAGCCTGGGTGAGACCCTGGTTGGGGAGATGACTCAGATCCCCCAAATTCTCAGCTGTGTGTGATCTCGGTGGCTGGGATAAAAGGAGGGACCCAGGATAGAGGCCCACAGTGAGAGGCTCGAGAACATTCATAAGATACTGGTGGACACTAGGTCTGGGTCTTGAAGGATGAATAGAAGTTCATCAAATGGCAGAAAGAGAGCAGGGCCCAGGATCAGGATCCAGACAGTCTAAAGACCTGACCCTTCTCGCTCAGCACTGAGGAGCCCCCTGACTCTGTCCAGCCCGTTTACCACATCCTTCAGCCTGGGCTCCCACGGCACCCTCAACGGGGACCTCTCCGTGCCCAGCTCCTACGTCAGCCTCCACCTGTCCCCCCAGGTCAGCAGCTCTGTGGTGTATGGACGCTCGCCCATGGTGAGTCCTCGGGGTGGGGACACCAGGCAGGGGTCAGCAGGACTCCTGGGGGCCAGGGAAGGGGCCCTGGCTTGGCAAGTGCATGTGGAAGACAACCTGAGGGTCTCAGTAGCTCACACGCTTAGCCCAAGTCAGCACCTGTGGCTGTGCACAGAGGGCTGCTCTCAGGCCGTATTATAAGGAGCAGAGTGCCCTGCCCTGGGAGGTTATTTACAAAGCAAAGCTGTGGCCTGGGTGGGTCCTGAGGTTGTGCTTTTGGTGATTTAGAGCAAATCTGAATATGGGATGGATCCTTCCCATCCTGGGGTTCTGGGATTTGCTGGACAGACTGTGGGGTCCCCCTGAGTGGAAACAGCCCTCTTAAGTCTAGGAGAGCAAGCTCCTGTACTTCCAGTGGAAAAGATGGGGTAGGGGACAGGGCAGAGAGGGCTGCAGGCACCCACCCTGGGGGACCTGCTCTGGCGTCCTCGCAGATGGCGTTTGAGTCACATCCGCATCTCCGAGGCTCCTCTGTCTCCTCTTCGTTGCCTGCTGTCCCAGGAGGGAAGCCGTGAGTACAGGTCCCCTGTCCCCTCTGTTTGCTCTTGGGAGTCATTGTATGGGTGCAGTATGGTGTTCCTGGGTTGCCCAGGCCTCTTCTGTAGGATAACTGGGGTTCCCAGGGAGCATTTAGCGTCGTCCCGGCTAGGGAAGGGGAGCTCCGGCAGGGAGCAGTGGGGCCCAGGGCAGTGCCCAGGACGCTGCTGAGAACAGCCGGCCCCAGGCATGGCTGGACCTCCTGCCTTCCTGTCCTGGGAGGTTGTCTGGGCCCTTGAAATGTAGCCACTGCAACCAAGAATGAAATGTTTGCATTTAACTTCCGTTCTTTTTGGTTTGTTCTTTTTGTTTTTTGGTCCCTGGGATGGAACCCAGGGCCTTCACACTGAGCTCTATCCCCAGCCCTTTTTATTTTTTATTGAGTCAGGGTCTTGCTAAGTCAGGAAGTTGCCCAGGCTGGGCTGGAACTTGCAATCCTCCTGCCTCAGCCTCCCAGAGTGCTGGGATGACAGGCGTGAGCCACAAAGGCTTCATTAAAAGATAACTGGGCCCAGGTGGCAGGGATCATTGCCTAGCAATGGGCCTGGGCTCCAGGACTCCGAGGACCTCCTCAGACATCTGTATTCAGCAGGTGTCCCTCAAATGCTTGCTTAGCACGTCCAGGCTCCCCAGAGCCTTTCCACCTCTGCCCTGTAGCTCCCTGTCCCTGCCGCAGCAGGGTGCAGGCAGGAGAACCCCTGGGCTCGGTGCGGAGGCCCCGGGCTGTCCCTGTCCCCATGTTGCCTGTGCCCCTGCAGGGCCTACTCCTTCCACGTGTCCGCGGACGGCCAGATGCAGCCCGTGCCCTTCCCCTCGGACGCGCTGGTGGGCGCGGGGATCCCGCGGCACGCGCGGCAGCTGCACACGCTGGCGCATGGCGAGGTAGTCTGCGCTGTCACCATCAGCGGCTCCACACAGCACGTGTACACGGGTGGCAAGGGCTGCGTGAAGGTGTGGGACGTCGGCCAGCCGGGTGCCAAGACGCCTGTGGCCCAGCTGGACTGCCTGGTGAGGAGGGCGGGGCGTGCAGACCAAAGGCGTGGCCTGCAAGCTAAAGGGCGTGGCCTGTAGGCAAAAAAGGTGTGGCTTTCAGTAAAACCTGGCCGGGGCTTATAGCTCAACCACAGTGCTGGGCTTACGGACCAATCACCAATCGGGAGGAACTTACAGATCAGGGTGGGGAATACCTAAGAGGCGGGACTTAGAAAAGTCCCACTCCTATAAGGTAGGGGTGGCCCGGAACTCTAAGAGGCGTGGCTTACACAGGGTGGGGCTCACAACCCTACAGGGCGAAACTTGTAGAGCTGAGGGGCGGGGCTTTGTCCCCTTTCGAAGGGTGGGCTTATGGTAAAATTAAGGCGTGACTGGCACCAAAATAGGGCGTGGCCTGCATTCCTAAGTGGCGGGGCAGTTACGGTAGAATCAAGGAGGGCTTGCAGCCCCAAGGGTTGGTGCTTTGGCCCGATGGGACATGGGACGGGCTGCCTCGAGGTGTGGCAGCGGCACCCTTGGGTGGGTCTCTTGGAGGCCTGGCCAGGAGGACCAACCCCAGCCTGGCTTCCCTCGTGGGGTCTCCCAGAACCGGGACAACTACATCCGCTCCTGCAAGCTGCTGCCAGACGGCCGGAGCCTCATTGTGGGCGGCGAGGCCAGCACCCTGTCCATCTGGGACCTGGCGGCGCCTACGCCCCGCATCAAGGCTGAGCTGACCTCGTCAGCGCCTGCCTGCTATGCCCTTGCCGTCAGCCCTGACGCCAAGGTCTGCTTCTCCTGCTGCAGCGATGGCAATATCGTGGTCTGGGACCTGCAGAATCAGACCATGGTCAGGTGGGTGTGGGTGGCTGGGACCCTGGCCCGGCCCTGCCCACCTGCCTGCCCCGGGGCATGGGGGCCCAGCAGCTCTGATGCTGGGAGGGCATCGGCCTCTCCCTGCAGGCAGTTCCAGGGCCACACGGACGGGGCCAGCTGCATCGACATCTCAGACTATGGCACCCGGCTGTGGACAGGCGGCCTGGATAACACCGTGCGCTGCTGGGACCTGCGGGAGGGTCGCCAGCTACAACAGCACGACTTCAGCTCGCAGGTGCCGCCGGCTAAGGGGAGAGGATTCCCTTCCCCCGTCTTCCGGAGGTGTCCATTTCCATATATAAGACAGGGCTAAATGTCTGCTGTCCATGGCCTCTTTCTTGTAAAGAGACCCATTCAAGCTGGGCGGGGTGGCACACCCCTGTCAGCCCAGCGCTCTGGGAGGCTGAGGCAGGAGGATCTCAAGTTTGGGCCCATCCTGGGCAACTTAACAATACAGCGAGACCCTGTCTCAAAATAAAAAATAAGAGCTGGGGTTGGAGCTTAGTGATCCCCAGTACTGGAAAACTAAAAAGGAGACAAATTCACAAGTCCTCCACTTTAATTCTCCAAAGATACAGAGAAATTTAGACTTGGTTGTCATCTTTTCCCCGAGCTGCGGCCCAGCCACTCCCTGGCCCCCATCTGTCCACACGGCTGGTTTCTCTTCCCAGCCTCCACCCTCTGATGCCTTGGGCTCCCCTGGGGCTACTCACCAGTGACAGAGGCCAGCCTAGGCCAGGAGCTGGGTAATGAGGTCCCCGGTACAGGTGCTTGGGCTGTCCAGGCTCAGGGATTCCTTAGGGCACTGCAGGGGAGTCAGGTTTGGGTTTAGGGCACCAGAAACGCAGGCTCTGCCTGTCATGTTTTGGGGTCAGGCGTGAGCACCTTGACCTCTCACTCAGTTTCTTCCACTCCCCCACTCCACCCTCTGGATGCTTCTGGGCCTCTGTTCTTCCCTCTGGCTGAAATGTTTCTCCCCTCCTTTTCCAGTTGGTGAACTCCTCCTCATGTTGAAGACCCATCTACAGTTTTGCCGTCCTTCTTTGAAAGCTGGGAGTGGGGTGGGGTAGGGGGGACACCCGACTATTTTCCAGGCTCTTTTTTTATTGTTTGTTTTTTTTGGTTCTGGGGGTCACATCCGGGGCCTTCACACTGAGCTACATCCCTAGCTTTCTTTTTTGTGTTGTTTTGTTTTTTTGAGACAGGGTCTTACTTTGTAATTCAGGCTGGCCTTGATCTCACTGTGTAGCCCAGGCTGGCCTCCAACTCATGGCTAAACTCCAGCCTCAGGCTCCCAAGTGCTGGGATGACAGGCATCCACCACCACACCTGGCTTTATTCTTTATTTTGAGACAAGGTCTCACTAAATTGCCCAGGCTTGGGCTTGAACTTGAGATCCTCCTGCTTCAGCCTCCCAGAGCACCAGGATGACAGACAATGAGCCACCATATCTAGCTTCTTTCAACTCTATCCTTATCTGGTGCTTTCTTTGGCTTCACAATTTCCTTCCTCCCTCTCTCTCTTTTGTCTTTCCTTGAGGTAAACTCTCATTATATAGTCTAGGATGACTTCAAACTCACTCTGTACCCCATGCTGGCCTTGTGATCCTCCTGCCTTAGCCTCCTGAGTGAACTCAGAGGTGCAGGTGGACACAGCCATCCATTCTTTGTGCCCCAAGGCTTGAGATGCCGTTTCTGGGGACCCCATGGGAGTACTTCCTGTCCCATCGGCTGTCCCACACTCCGTGCAGCTGTGTGGCCAGGATGGAGCACTGGAAGCTCCTGAAGTTGAGCTAGAAATCACTGCACATCCAAGTCACTTCTGCACACATCTTATCTGTGAGCGCAGCTCCCAGAGGCCTGGCAGGTCACAGCCTTGACCCCTAGGTGCGGCTGGGAGAACTTGGAGCCCTTTCAAATCAAAACAAAAGAGCTGTATTGGCCAGGCCTGGTGGTGCATGCCTGTCATTCCAGTATTTGGGAGGCTGAGGCAGGAGGATCCAGGCAGGAGGCTCAAATTCGAGGCCATCCTGGACTACACAATCAGACCCTGTCTCAAAAAACTGAAACCAAAAAAACAGCATAGGCCAGCTGCAGAGCTCCAGCCTGGGTCTCACAAGTTCTGTCTCCCGGGCTCAGTCTTTGACGGACTTCCTGCCTTGAGCCCTGCAGCCCCAGCTTCCACCATCTGCTAAGGGGAGCCACCGTCCCCACCCTTGCTGGCCTCCTCCTACCCTCCCCGCTCACTCCCTCCCTCCCTCCTGGGGCTGCTGTTCAGTAGGAGTGGATAATGGATGTGCAGCCTGGGGCTTCTGGGTAACGCTGATGAATATTAATGATCCGACACAGTGCCTGCTGCGCTCCTGCCCGCCTGGCCAGCTGCTTCTGTCCATGGGGGCTGATGTGGGAGAGGGTGGCCCCTCCCCTGCCAGTCCCCACTGGTTAGGAGCTTCCCTGACCTCCGCAGGGCTCCAGGAGCTGGATTTAGAGGAGCATGCCTGTCATCCAAATTGCTTGGGAGGCTGAGACAGGAGGATCTCAAGTTCAAGCCCAGCCTGGGCAACTCAGAAACTTAGTGAGACCCTGTCTCAAAATTAAAGGGCTAGAGTGTGCTTGCCTAGCAGGTGCAAGGCCCTGGGTTCCATCCCCAGCACCAAAGCAAAACAAAACAAATCTGCAAGGGCCCAGGAGCCTTCTCTTTCCTGTTGCCCTAGATTTTCTCCCTGGGCCACTGCCCCAACCAGGACTGGCTGGCCGTGGGCATGGAGAGCAGCAATGTGGAGATCCTGCACGTCCGAAAGCCTGAGAAGTACCAGCTGCACCTCCACGAGAGCTGCGTCCTCTCCCTCAAGTTCGCCTCTTGTGGTATGTCTGCCTGTGACCCCCAGAGGCGCTCTCAGATTTGCCAGGCTGGGCTCAAAACTTTTTTTGGGGGGGGGGGTACCGGGAATCGAACTTGGGTCCTTGCGCTTGCACAGCAGGCGACAAAACCACTGAGCTAAATCCCCGGCCCTGGGCTCAAAACTTGAAGTCCTCCTGCTTCAGCCTCCCAGAGTGTTGGGATGACAGGAGAGTGCCACATCCATGCCTGCTCACTTTTATTTTGGAGTAGGGATCAAACCCAGGGTCTCACTCAAAAGAATAGATAATGGCTGTGTGCTGCACACCTGGCATCCCCGCTACTTGGGAGGCTGAGGCAGGGTTCCAATCTTGAATCCAGCTTGGGAAACTTCGTAAGACTGTCTCAAAGTAGAAAATTTAGGGCCGGGGATTTAGCACGGTGGTTTCACCGCCTGCTGAGCAAGCACAGGGACCCGAGTTCGAGTCCCATACCAAAAAAAATTGTTTTAAAGGGCTGGGGATGGAGCTCAGTTGAAAGCCCTGGGTTCAATTCCCCGAGCTACAAAAAATAAACAAAAGAGTAAGGGTGGACGTTCCTGGGTCTCTAGCCCCTGGTCCTCAGCTCGCTGCTTTCCCCAGGGCGATGGTTTGTGAGCACCGGCAAGGACAATCTGCTCAATGCATGGAGGACGCCATATGGAGCCAGCATCTTCCAGGTACCCCAGGGACTGCTCCCCACCCCTGCTACCTGACCCTTACCTAGGTCTGCACACCTCCCTGATATGCAACTACTAAAGCAAGGGATGACAGATGCCCTTCTGTGCCTGGCGTCTCTCACTGAACACAGCGTCCTCAATGTCTGTCCACACTGTGCTGAGTGTCACACCCTCGCTCCTTTTCCTGGCTGTGCAATATTCCACTGTGGGGGCAGACCTCCCTGTGTGAGACCTCCATCCATCTGTGGACACTGGGCCTTTTCCTCCTTGGCTTCCAGGAAGTGTGCTATGGTGAACATCTGTGTACCAGTTTCCCAGCTGTTTCTCTGTCGGGCAGGTGCCCTGGAGGGGAATTTCCCATGAGCCCGTTGAGGAACTGCTGGGCAGTTTCCAGATTTTACATTCCCACCAGCAGGGGAGGGTTCTGGAGTCCCCACATCCTCACTGACAATTGTATTGTCTATTTAAAAAATCATACTGAGTCTGGGGAAGCGAGCATGGAGTAGTGTAAGCCTGGTGTGGTGGTGCATGCCTGCAATCCTACCACTGCTCAGTACCACACAAAAAGCAAAAGTTGTAAGAAACACACACAGAATATTTGACAGAGACTTGTGGACTATAGGGGAAGCCAAAAAATATTCACTGTTGGGCGTATTCTTGTGGTACTACACACTGGATCCAGGACCTTATTTTTCGGTAGTGTGGATCGAACTCGGGTCCTTGGGCTTGCGCAGCAGGCGGCGAAACCACTGAGGTAAATCCCTGGCCCCCCAAGGCCTTATTTTGAGACAGGGTCTTACTAAATCATTAAATTGCCCAGGCGGGACTCAAACTTTCGGTCCTCCTGCCTCAGCCTCCCAGAGTACTGGGATGACAGGTGCGTACCACCGTGCCTACCCAGAAATAACCATTTTTTGAAAGTGCCTTTGATACAGGTAGCCAACACTTTCATCAGGCCACAGTTGGGGAAAGTCTTGGCTATCTGATGTAATTTATCCAACACTACCCAAAATGAAAAGCAGTTGTGCAGGTACCCTTACACACCGTGGTAAAGTCAAGCCGCTGTGAGTCAAGCCACTGTTAGTCGAGACCATCTATACCTCTCTCTAGAAAACATGTTGCCTTCCTTCTCCCACTGGAGGCATCAGCTACGCTCCCACCTAGGGGCACATGCTGGTCCCCCCCTTCCTCCCCAGCCTTCTGTACATCCTTGGGTGATCAGGAGCCTTGCACCAGGCTGAGCTAACACGGGCCACCCTCACCTGACCTCTCCTTTCTGTCTCCCCTCCCTCGACAGTCCAAGGAGACTTCCTCGGTTCTGAGCTGCGACATCTCCAGGAACAACAAATACATCGTAACAGGCTCAGGGGACAAGAAGGCCACTGTGTATGAAGTGGTGTACTGAGGCCCCAGCCTGGCTTTGGGGGGTGACAGAGCCCACAGCCCCTCCAGCCACGCCCATGGGTGTCAGGGCCCTGTGCTCACCGGCTGCCACCTCCCCTCCTCCCTTCCCTGCTGGGGTGGGGTCGATGGGCCCAGGGTTCTGGAAAATAAATGTATTTATCACAGTGGGGCTGGGACAGACTCCAGCTGCTTCTCTTGGGCACTGTCACAGAAGGGCAGCCACTTCCTGTGTGACCACTGGGGATGAGAATCTATCCAGGTGACACACAGAGCCATCTGTCCAGCAACGAGCATTGGGAATGGGAGCATCACTGGGCAGGATGAGTCAGGTGGAGCCGTGTAACATGTATCCCTGATTCTGTCATTTAACTGGGGTGACACGGATTCCTCCCCTTGTGCCCAAGTGGCACTCCAGGTGCCACCTGCATCTGGAAGTGACCTCCCAACACCTCAGTCTCACATGGCACTGCTTTTAATATTTCCATGAGTGCATATCTGATTTACAAAATATTGGGTTTGTTTGTGGTCGTATTTATTTTTGTGGTACTAGGGATTGAACCCAGGGCCTTCATGCTGAGCTGCATCCCCAGGCGATTTTTCACTTTTTGAGATGGTCTCACTATGTAGCCCAGCCTAGCCTTGAACTCATGGCCATCTTCCTGCCTCACCCTCCTGAGTGCTGGGATTACAGGTGTGCATCACCACGCCCAGCTACCACTAGTTTTAATATCAGCACAGTGCACAGCAGAGCCCCTCTGCTGGCCTCATGTTAGTACTCTGTTGTGACCACCGCAGATGTCCCTTCTAGGCTCCTGGTCCCCCAAGACAGGAAGGACCTCCCAGCCCAGCCCAGCCCTGCTGGAAGTGATGGTCAGCACCTCCCTCAGCCCCTTCCCGGACAGTGTGTGGCAGAAAGGAGCTCACCAGGGATGGGACACCAGTGCTCTTTCCCTCTTGCTTTATCACCTTCATCCCTCATCCCCAGACCCCTGGCCTCCCCTCCCGAGGCCCAGCCCTTGCAGGAAGGAGAGAAGCCAGTCACAGCGGAAGGCCTTAGTAGGAGACCTGGTACACAGAGGCCCAGTCCCTGGAGCCCGTGACCATCAGCTTGTTGCTGGCCGACACATCGCAGCAGGTGAGGCAGGATTTCTCGGGCACCTGGTGGCAAGGGGCAGAGTCAGGTGGCTCACGGGCGGCACCATGTGACCCTCCGGGGACATCTCAGGGGCCCTGCGCCCACCCTTTGCCTCAGCGCACCTGGAACTCTGTGTTCCCCATGGGCATGCTGTGGATGGTGGCCAGCCTGTCCGTGCCGACACTTACCCACCACTGGCCTGGGGGACAGACAGACAGACAGGGCTGCATCATGGGGCAGAGACAGCCAGAGAGGCCAAAGCAGAAAGCCCACCCGACCTCCAGTCACCTGCTGTGACCCAGGACCCTGGGGTGTCGGAGAGGGCGGGCCCTTGGAGACTGACTTCCAGGAGCGCTTACCGTATGGGGAGAACTTGAGCCCCAGGATGGCGCCATTCTTGTGCCCTGCTGTATGCGCCTGGTCCCCGAGGGTGGGCTGCAGCCAGTGCTGCCCGCTGGCCAGGCCCACAAGCAGCCAGTCCTCCCAGGGGCTGTGCGACAGGCTCGTGATCTGGGGAGCAGTGCTATTGGAACCCCAGCCAGCCCCGGCCCCACCCGCTCCTGACACCAGGGCGCCTGGAAAGGTCCAGGCCTGGACTCTGAGCACAGGTTGCTAGGCAGCAGCAGGCAGTAGCAGTCACCACACCTGAGACTTGAAGAGGTGCTTCTGGGACTTGCGAGACGCCCTGAGGTCCCAGCATCGCAGACAGCCGTTTAGGCCCCCGGTCCAGACGTTGTCATCTTTGATCACCACAGTGTTGGCCTCACCTGGCCCACAAGGGAGGTCCCTGCCCAGGGGAGAAGCCAGTGTGTGACTGAGGCTGTCTTCCTGGAAATCTCACCGCCCGCTCCAACTGCTCCTGAGCTTCATCCCCAGCCCTTTTTTAAAATTTTGAGGCAGGGTCTGGCTATGGAGTGCTGGATGGCCTTGAACTCACAGGGATCCTCCTGCCTCAGCCTCCCGAGTGCTGGGATGACAGGTGTGCGCCACCACACCTGGCCCAAGATTTATTTGAATAGTTGAGCTGTATGGGCTGCTATCCTAGCTACTCAGGAGGCTAAGGCAGGAGGGAGGCAAGTTTAAGCCCAGTCCGGGCAACTTAGTGACTTAGGCCCTGTCTCAAAGAGATTTAAAAAGGCTGGGGATGGAGCTCAGTGCTGCAGTGCTCATGTAGCCATGCAAGGCCCTGGGTTCCATCTAAATGAAAAGAATCATCTGGTTTGGGGGCCATCACACCCTGTCAAGGTGGGGATACTGAGGCAGACAAGTGGAAATGACTTGGTTCCAAGAAATGAGCCCAGCCTAGATCTAAATCTGTCTTTGAGGTTCCCAAATGCAAGTTCAAGGCAGTGAGACCCCCTTCTGGGGTTTGAGGGCACCCAGTCCCTGCCCGGCCCCTTCCTGCCACCCCTCAGGCCGCACCTGATCACGCTCTGGTCCCGAAGGTCCCAGACCCTGACGATGCCGTTGCTGAAGCCCGCAAAGGCCAGGCTGCCTCTGATGTTGGCGTCCAGGGCCTGGCAGGAGAGCCCCGCGCAAGGCAGCTGCTCCGGGTTGCGCAGGTCCGGCGCCAGCAGGTCCCAGACGCTGATGCCCGGCAGGTTGTGGCCTCCCGCGAGGAGCACCTTGCCGTTGGGGCCCAGCAGGCAGGTGCGCAGGTACGCGCCGGGGGTCTGCGGAGGGGTGAGGGGACACACGGCCGTGAGCAGCGCCCTCCTGCAGGAGGTGGCCCGCGCCCAGGGACCCAGCCGGCCGCCCTCACCTGGACAGGCCAGTGCAGGTGGCTCTCGGGGAAGGTGTCCAGGGCCTCATGGGCGGCCAGGCTCCACACCTTGAGGCCGCCCAAGCCGCAAGTGAACACGTGGCGCGTGAGGCTGTTGACGGCCGTGGCGAGGACGTGGGCCCCGTGCCGCAGCACTTGGAGCCTCTGGACCTTGCACGGCACACCCAAGCTCTCGGACTGGCCTGGCAAGGCGCCCGGCCGCACCCATGTGTCCCCGAGGACCTTGAGGTCCTGGGATCTGCGGAGGGGGAGGAAGGACTTGGGGGCCCTGCCTGCCTGGGGGGCTCCTGTGCCCAACAAGAGCCTCCTACCAAGCTCTAAAGCAGGTTTGCTCTTTTCTGGGTATTAGGAAACCTTTTTCTCAGGCCATGTCTTCCCTCTAGACTCCCTGCACAACCCTAACCACACTCCTCCAAATATTCTCTCTCTGCCATAACCATATACTTCTCCCTTTTGCCTAATAGAGCAAACTCCTATTCATCCTTTACGGCCCTAAATATTATGCCCCTTCCTCCAACCACACTTGTCTGTGTGGCACTCTAACACAGCTGCCCCCACACTCCTGTTTTTCCTGTGAATTCCTCCCCCAATCCCTTGAACCCAGAACTAGTTATAATAGGAACTGGTAGTGAGGTTAGTGTGAATGTGTCACTCTGCTTAGAGAGGACGGTCCAGTGATGACAGGAAAGGGACACAAATGTACACCCTGGACAGAGGGACCTGTCGACTGGCAGCCTCCCCTGCCACCTTCTCTCCCCACCAGGGCAAACAGTGCAGACACTCACGTGGGCCTCAGGGCTGGGCGGGCTCCTCTGACAGAGGCCTGCAGGGACGAGAGGGTGGCTGTCCCGGATCGTCCCTCCCCGCACCCCACACAGGCAGGTGGGACCTGGCCGGGGTCTCACCTGGGCCACTCTGGTGGCCTTGGTGAAGTCTTCCTCAAGGTCCTCCCAGGAGCTGGAGGAGAGCTCAGCCGAGTCAGTCACTGGACAGAGACAGTGGCAACTGAGCAGGGGACCCGGCCAAGGGCTAGCTGTCCCCTCCCTCCCGGTCCCAGTAGGCTCTTACGGGAGTCCTCATCTTCTGACTTTGCCTCCAAGTTCAGCAGTGCCGGGCCTGTGCCTCTTTGCCCTCGGGAGGGAATCCCATCAGACCCATGGCCGTGCTGGGTCCCGGCACGGGAGCCCCCAGGGGTGCTGGGCTGCTGGCACCGGACCTTCCCGCTGCTCCGCCTTCGGTCTTTCCACTGTGGCAGGAAGAACCACCATCGCCATCCTGAGCGACTGTCTTCCTGGGTCCCCTGGGGGGACCCCGCACCCACGAGCCCCCAGGATAAGGATGTGTACTCACCAGGCCTGGCTCCCACTCTGTTGCCATGGCAATGGGATGGGGCGGGAGGAAGATGGACAGAGCCACACAGCAGGGTTAGCGCGTCCCGGACACAACCCCAGGCCACCCCTCGCCCCACCCCTGAAGGGACACTCACTTCTGTCACTCTGTGCTGCCAGCTTACTCTGGTAAGCAAAAGTCTCCCAGAGGTCCTTGGTGAGGATGTTTGGCCGCAGTTGGGGCTCAGACCCACAGGACAGGAGCAGGGATGGGTGGGGCTCCAGCAGGCCGCCCTTTGCCCCGGGGGGCTTGCAGTTCCACTCCTGGGGCTTCCCAACCTCTGGACTCTCTGGGGGCACTGGTTCCCTCTTTTCCTGCTTGAACTGTTTCCCAGAGCAGACCGGGCCTCCCTGCCTATGGGAGGTTGGGGGCTTGAAGGGGCTCACTACCTAGAGAGGTCAGCGGAGAGATGGGAGACCCCGTCAGGGTTAAGGCTTAGTGACCCCAAGCACACTGGCTTCAGGAGGCTGAGGCAGGGGGGTTGTAAGTTCCATCTCCCTGCCTGGGCAACTTAGTGACTTTGTAAGAACCCAAAAGGGAAAAGAGAAAAAACAGTGGGCTGAGGATGTAGCTCAGTGCGAAGGCCCTGGGTTCCTTCCCTGGTATTGATTGAGAAAATTTTTTCCCTATCAAACAGAAAACCATCTAGACTGGCATGTGTGTAGAGCTGGTGTCAGACACAGAGTTGGATGTTCTAGTGGCCACACTGAAGGCATAAAGAGATGGGGATTTTGTTAATACAATATACCTAAGGAACCAACTCCATGTTCAACTTTTTTTGGTGTTTTGAGACAGGGTCTCCCTATGTAGGCCAGGCTGGCTTTGAACCCACAGCAGTCCTCCTGCCTCAGCCTCCTGAGTGCTGGAATCACAGACGTGTGCCACCACACTGGGCAGGCTATGAAGATTTAACAGCAAAGGGGCCCAGGACTGCCATGATACGGCTGGCCTCTGTGTCCACCAAAGCTCCAAATCCAAACGTACAACAAACTATGGGTTTAAAATATTTGGAAAAATCAATTGCATTTGTACTAGATAAGCAGACTTTTCTTATCATTTTCCCTAAAGAATACAATATAGCAATAGTAGATATGGTATCAGATGCCTGTTATCCCAGCATTATTCAGGAGGCTGAGGCTGGGAGATTCCTGTGAATTCGAGGCCAGCCTGGAGAACATAGTGAGACCTGGCTCAAAAAAGTATAGAAGTGGGCTGGGGATGTAGCTCAGTGGTTCCACCGCCTGCCTCACAAGTGCAAGGACCCAAGCTCAATCCCTGGTACCAAAAAAAAGAGGGAATATTTGCATCGTACCAGGGATGCTAAACCACTCAGGCACCACACTGTTATATAAGGGACTGGGGCATCAGGGATTCTGGTATCAGCAGAGGTTCCTGGGACGTGTCCCCTCTGATACCAGTGGAGGACTGCATTGATTCTGGGGTGGCTTGGACTTGCCTGTCCCCAGCAGCGGCTGCTAGGTGAAGTGGCCACTGAAAGCTTAGTCTGGCTGCTGCTACTAGGGATGTAGCTTTGGACTGACTTACGGTGCTGGAGAATCAAACCCAGGACCTTCATACTGAGCTACGTTCCTGGCCTTTGGATAATTTTGAGACAGGGTCCTGCCGAGTTGTTCAGTTGCCCAGGCTGGCCTGGAACTTGCCAGCCCCCTCCTCAGCCTCTCTGAGTGCTGGGATGACAGGAGTGCACGACCACACCTAGCTTGGGAACATAGTTTTTAAGTTCCACTTAAATAGTGACACATAAACCAGGCAGGCTGGCACACATCTGTCATCCCAGCTGCTTGGGAGGCTGAGGCAGGAGAATTTTGTTTGTTCATGTGTTTGTTTTTTGAGTCAGGGTCTTGCTGTGTAATTCAGGCTGGCCTTGAATTGAGGGCAATCCTCCTGCCTCTGCCTCCCAAGCTGGGATTATAGGTGTGCACTGCCACACCCAGTCCAGGAGAATTTTGAATTTGAGCACAGCCTGGGAAATTTTGCAAGCCCCTGTCTCAAAAAAAAAAAAAAAACAACAAAAAACCCCCAAAACCAATGCCAAGCCATGAGAAGGCTGAGTCATGAAGATCACTTATAAAGAGGCAGGTGTGGGGCTGGGATTCAGCTCAGTGGTTTTGACGCCTGCTGCGCAAGCGCAAGGACCCGAGTTCAATCCCCAGCACCAAAAAAAAAAAAAAGAGGCAGGTTTGTAATCCCAGGTGTGTACATGCCTGTAATCCTTGGATTCAAGGGAGGCTGAGGCAGGAGGATCAAGCATTGGAGCCAGAGTTGGGGCAATTTAACAACTTAGTGAGATACTGTCTCAGAATTTAAAACCATGCAGGGTGTGGTGTAATCACACATCTGTGATCCCAGCACTGAGGAGGCTAAGGCAAGAGGATCACCAGGAGTTGGAGGCCAGCCTGGGCCCCATTCTGTGAGACCCGATCTCAAAATAAATAAATAAAAATAAAAACATTAAAAATATAAAGGGCCAGCTCAGTGAAGGCCCTGTAGTCAATCTTCAGTAGTGAAACAACAAGAATAAAACTGATGGAGGACTGGTCTGGGGCACTTGGAAAATGTTAACCCTACTTGAGGGGATTTGCGGTTCCATTTTAGGAATGGGAACTCGAGGTTCAGGCAATCAAAGCCGGGAGAAATGCAGGGTTTCCCTGGCCGGTTCTCCACCCCCGCCCCCGGCTTTGGGGTGCGGATTAGGACGGGGAGGGCACCCGAGCCGGGGCCCCAATCCGCTCGGCTCTTAGCTCGCAATTCACCGGGGCTTCCCAGCCAGCCCGCCCCAGGGCCTTGGGAAGCACAGCCCGGAGAGACGGTGCTGAGAGGGGCCCTGGCAAAGGGGACCCGGGCGCCCTGCGGGGCAGGGCAGGACACAAGTGATTCCTCCGGAGCCCCCTCTGCCACAGCCCGGTTCTCCGCGACTGCTGGGGGCCCCGCCCGCAAACCCACCCGCCAGCCCACAAATGGGGGGGCAGCACAATGAGGACTGACTCCAAGGCTTTCGCACTCAGCTACACCTGCAAGCCATTGAAAAATTTTGAGAGGGGGTCTCACTGCCTCTCTTAACTGCCCAGCCTGGGCTCAAGCGTGTGATCCTCCTGCCTCAGGCCCCAGAGTGCTGGGATGACAGGTGTGTGACGCCACGCCTGGCTCCATCACTGGTCTCAACTATGCTCTTGTCTCATCCTTCACCTCACTTCTCTGCCATCTCCACAGCAGGCACAGTGAACCTGTGAGGTCGCCCCTCTGCCCTCAGCCCTCCATGGCTCCCACCTCCCTGGGGCCAAAGCCCAGGTCCTCCCTGCAGTCCACAGGGCCCTGCTCAGCCACCTGTCCCCTTCCCACCTCCCTTTAGGCCCCTGGATCCCTCTGCTCCAGCCACACTCGGTTCCCCGGATGCTCAAGCACCACCTGGCTCCGTGCTGACCCCAGGGCCTTTGCATAGCTGTGCCCTCCTCCTGTGACTTCTCCCCTATCCCAGACTTCCACAGCCCGGCTCTGATCTTTCCTCAAATATCACCTTCCCTGCTTTTAACCTGACCATCCTGAATTCCAACCCCTCCCACCTCCATCCCGGCCCCTGTTCCTCACGTGATCCCCATGGCCTAACAGCAAGCTGCAGGCCGGGCGCCCTCCCCCAGGCAGCAGGCCCCGCGGTGCCCTTCTCTGCCATTTCCCTGGCATCTATGCTGCGCTGGGCGAGCAGGTGTTGGCTGAGTGTCTGTTGGATGAATGGCTGTGTTCTGGCTGCTTCCTGCCCTGAGCTGCCCACCCCGGCGCTGCTAAGTTGCAGACGCGGCCCTGGCCCCCTGCCAGGCACAGCTGGTACAGGCAGAGGCCTGCCAGCGCCCAGGAGAAAGGGCCAGGTGGCAGGAGGGCAGCGGGGACAAGACACAGGCGCTTTGGTCTGGACGGGCTGCCGATGCGGAGACCCCCCCCACCCCGCCCCGCATGACTGGGACCTCGGCTCCACACCAATCCCTGCCTGAATCCCAAGAGGCCAGAGGACAGGACGCGGCGCTGAGATGCGGGGGTCTGTCATCCAGCACTCTGGGGGGCTGAGGCAGGAGGGGCATAAGCTGGGGCCCAGCCTGGGCAACTCAGCCGGACCCTCTCTCAAAATTTTAAAAAAAGGCTGTGGATGTAGCTCAGTGCAAAGGCCCTGGGTTCCATCCCCAGCACGAGGTCCCGGGGTTTCCAAGTCTCCATCCTGGGCCTCCTCTGCCTACCGCCCTCCACGGCTCCCGCTGCCTTGCGCTCAAGTCCCAGACCCTCCTCCCCCGTCCCCATCTGCATCACTGAGTCCCGGTCACCTGCTCACCTTGTCTTGTTCTGGAAGATCCATCGGCAGATCAGAGAACCGAACCTCACTATGGGGACTGGGCTGGGAGGCAGCCTCTGGGAGCGGGAGTGAAAGGGAGAGCTGGTCTCCCATCCTGCGGCCCCTGAGCTGTGAGACTCCGGGCTGGGTCGACCTCTCCGACCCAGGAAAAGGGCAACACCACCTACCACACCCACACCCGAGGGAGGCCTCAGGGGGTTCAGCAGATTTCCTCTCCTTGTGGGCTAAAGGTCCCGCCCTTCACTCCTAATCTCTGCCAACCCAGCCCTTGCCTCAGGGCCTTCACACTGGCTTTGCTGGTCTCTGCAGGGTGGTCAGGGCTCCTAAGTATGCGCATACTGTCCCTGTCCGGAACACCACTTCCACCTAAGCCTGCCCTGAGCTAAAAAATAAAAATCCTCTTCTTTGCCTTTCTCCCCATCTCTCTCTTTCTCCCCCGTATCTTTCTTTCTTTCTCTTTGTTTCTCTTTCTAGACCTTGACTGGTCTTTCTAGACTATGTAGCCCAGCCTGGCCTTGAATTTGCTGCCATCCTCCTGCCTCAGCCTCCAGATTGCTGGTATTACAGGTGTGAGCCACCACGCCCTGCCTGGTATTTGGTTTCCTTTTTGTTTTTTGTTTTTTTGCTACGGGGAATCGAACTCTGGTCCTTGCGTAGCAGGGGGCAAAACCGCTGAGCTAAATCCTCAATCCCCGGCCCTCCGGCCCATTTTTTTTTTTTTTTACTGAGACAGAGTCTCACTTTGTAGTTCAGGGTGGCCTTGAGCTCACAATGTAGCCCAGGCTGGCCTTTAACTTGAGGCAGTCCTCCTGCCTCAGCCTCCTGAGTACTGGGATTGGTTTACAATTTGTGTGAATCCTGTTTATTGCTTCTCTCTTTTTTTAGACTGCCTTTATTCTTTGAGCAGCCACTAATCTAGCTTGGCCACTGACATTAAGTTTTTAAAAATTCAGCTTCTTTCTTTTTTTTGGTGGTGGTGGGAGCCTTAGCACTGAGCTACATATTTCATGTTTTCAGACAAGGTCTAAATTACTAAGTTGCCCAGTTAGGCTTATCCTGGCCACCCTCCTGCCTCAGCCTCCCAGAGTGCTAGAGTCACAGGTGTTTGCCACCACAACCAGCTAGCAAGGTATTAGTTTTAAAAAGTGCCCAAAAAGAAGTCAAAGGCTGGGGATGGGGATTTACCTCAGAGGTTCCGGTGCCTGCCTCGAAAGCACAAGGTCCCGAGTTCGATCCCCGGTACCAAAAAAAAAGTCAAAGGGTGAACTTACTTGCCTAAAGGGAGTGAAAATATAAGGAGGGAGGGTCCCCTAACAGGGCCTGAGCTAAAGGCCAGCTTTCTGGGGTGTGGGGGGCTAGGGACTCCCTACAGCCTGGCGTTGTCCTCTGGATGAGATGTCACCCAACTGCTGGATCGGTTCTAAGAGTCAGGGAAAGTAGCTGGTGTCACCTGGGAGCCAGAAATGTGGGTCAGAAGCACTGCTAGAGACCTGGGGTTTAGTTCAGTGGCACCATGCCTCCCAGGCCAGCCCAAGGTTCTGAGTTCGATCTCCGGTACCAAAAAAAGAAAAAAGCGCTGCTAGGATTTGTCTTTTTCTTCTTTTCCAAGTACTGAGGATTGAACCCAGGGCCTTGGCACTGAGCTCCACCCCCAGCCCTTTTTATTGTTTATTTTGAGACAAAAGCTTCTAAATCCCTAAATTGCTCAGGATAAATTCAGAATTGTGATCCTCCTGCCACGGCCTCCCAGAGTGCAGGGATGACAGGCGTGCATCGCATCCCCAGCCCTCTGATAAGCTATTTAGTGCAATATTTTAAAAAATCAAATGGAATGCAACAACTCATGCGGAACGAGAGAAATGGACATTGTGAGTCAAAGCCAGGCAGGTGTGATGGCTAGTGCATGGGCTTACCTCTCCTGGGGAACGGTCCGAGTCCCGAGTCCCGTAATGCTGGGCCTCAGAGCTCAGCAACTCAGAAATCACAGACATCACAGGGCCTTGCTAGAATAGTTAAAGGAAGCACTCAGAAGGCTGAGGCAGGAGGATCGCTGTGATTTGGAGGCCAGCCTGGGCTATATAGTGAGACCCTGTCTCAAAAGACAGATAAATAAACAACAACAATAAACCCCATAGGGGCCCCCAGACACTCCAGTACACACTCCTGCCTCCACCCGGGTGTCCCTAGGCTATACTCTGCAGTGCTCCACCCTACAGGCGGCAGGGTGGGAGCTCCTAGCATAGGAAGTTAATTCCTGTTCTCTCTTGGTATTTGTTTGTTTTTGTTTTTTGAGACAGGGTCTAGCTATGTAGCCCAGGCTGGCCTTGCACTCACAGGGATCCTCCTGCCTCAGCCTCCTGAGCTCTGGGATTATAAGTGTGCGCACCACAGCTGGGTAAACTTTGTCATAGATATGTGAGTATAGGAAAAGCATTTATGTATATCTTGGGCTGCAGGGAATTACTGAACAAATAATACGTTCATTTCACTTCTGGGCCTCCAAGTCTAGGCTCCCCTGGAAGTCCAGCCTGAGTGTGGGCGTGGGTGCCTGCAGAACCCTAAGGCAGCGAGGAGGTGTTCCCGCCTGCCTTATCACCTGAGCAATAAAATGCTTCTTTCGCAAGGGCCAGGCCTCCGGGCTGGCTGGCCAAGTCCAACCTCAGTCAGGCCAGAACCCCAGAACTGCGCCAGGCCCCTCTTGAAGCTGCCCTCCTCACCCAAGTTCCTTTGAGGGGTCCAGGGGCTGGAGTGGCCCTGAGGTCACCTTCAGGACCTCAGCCAATTCCTGGGGACAGAAGGCTGAGTTTGCAGGGGACAGAAGTGATTGGCCCCAGGCTTCCCCCATTCCCAGGCCTCGGGGTCTCTGGCTGCCCAGATCCAGGAAGGGCTGAGCCCCCAGAGGTAGGAACAAAGCTGAACTTTACCCCATCTCCCAGGCCTCGGCACTGGGATTGAACCCAGGACCTTTTCACACTGAGCTACACCAGCCCTTTTTTATTTTACGGGGTTGTTTCCCCCTGGTACTGGGGATCAAACGCAGGACCATCTCGGGCCTTGTTTGTTTTTTGTTGGTTTGGTTGGTTTTTTTGAGAAGGGTCATCTCACTATGTAGCCCAGGCTGGCCTCGAACTCATGGCAATCATCCTGCCTCAGCCTTCTGAGTACTGAGATTACAGGTGGCACCATCAGGCCCAGAAAACTTTAGTTTTGAGGCAGTTTCCTAAAGCACAGGAATTCTTGGCAATGGGTGTTGAGGGATGGATAGGAGTTAGCCAGGGGAAGTAGCTAGAATTTATGACAGGAAAAGAGCTGTCTTCCCCTGATCACTTCGCAGCAGCAAGCTCTTCCTTGCTTCAGTTTCAACCCTGGGGACACCTCCAGCTCCCTCCCAGCCCAGGAACCTGCAGTGCCCTCCAGGAAACAGCCTGCCCACCCAGCCCAGACGGGCAAGAGGGGCCCGGACAGCGCAGGTCACAGAGATCAACCCAGCTCAGGCCCGGAGGAAGCTTCGGCCCCGCCCTCGGGCCACTGCCCCGCCCCGCCCCCTCCCGCCCGGGCCCCGCCCCGCGCCACCTGGCCCCTGAGGCCCATCACTGGAGGAGCCGGCTCTGCACGTGGGCTTGGGCTGTGCCACCGGCCCCTGAAGGCTCCGGCCAATCCGGAGGCCGCTTCCCCCCACGTGGGCCGCGCCCACCGTTGCTGATTGGTCGGGTCACCAGGGCTGTCTGCCCGGCTGTCAATCAGCAAACCCCGAGCCTCCGTTTAACCCCTGCGGTTCCGCGGCGCGGAGAGCCGTGGCTGGCTGAGTGGCTGGCGGTTTGGGGTCCAGGCTGGGGCACGGATACTTCGGAGGGCGTGAGGCTTGGAGAGGGGCCGGGCGGCTAGTAAATGCATTGTTTGGGGACAGGCCTGGTAATTGTTAGCTTTGTCCAAGACTGGCTTGTGGCCGAGGTGGCCTGTGGGGTGGGATGGATGGCAGTGTGTCTGTGGAGGAGGGGATACTGAGGGTTGACCCAGGGCCTTCGCACTGAGCTTTATCCCCAGCACTTTTATTTATTTTTAAAATTTTGGAACAGCGTTTCACTACTTTGTTAAATTACCCAAGCCGGAGTCGAACTTTGTAATCCTCCTGCCTCAGCCTCCAGAGTATGAGCATTAGTATTTTAACCCCAGTCCTTAGAGCAGAATCAGTTACGTTTTCCTCATTTGTTTATTGAAGATAGGGTCTCACTGTAGTTCAGCCTGGCTTTGAACCGTGATCCCCCACCTCAGCCTCCACAGGCCTGCGATGACAGGCGTGGAGGCCTGGTGTGCCAGGTGCATGCAGCTTCAAGTCCCCTTTCTGGAGGCAGCCTGATTGTTCCCTCTGCCTGTGATAGGCGCCCCACACAGCCACCAGCCTGTCCCACCTCCCTCAGGCATCTGCTCCAGAGCCTGTTGCTTCCTTTTGGGGGCCTCCCAGCCCCTCATTCCTCTGAGTAATCCTTTTGGTTAATATTTTTTTTACTGGGGATTGAGCCCAGGGCCTACATACCGAGCTATATCCCCAGCTCTTCTTTGTTTTAATTTGTTTTTTATTCTGAGGCAGTCTCAGTAAGTCGTTAAGTTGCCTAGATTGAGCTCAAACTTGTGATCCTCCTGCCTCAGCCTCCCAGAGTGCGGGGGTGACAGGTGCTCACCACCACGCCCATCCTCTTTCTTATTTTTCTCCAAATATGACTTGGATTGGAGTCAGCGGGATGGAATCCCAGGGATGACGCCCTGTAGGCCCTACCTTGTCCAGTATTCAGGTGATGCTGTCTGGGACCTGCTATGGAAGCTGCCGGGGCGGTGGGGCAGGGTCTGTCTATGCAGAGCCTGACAAGAGGGAGAATGCGCATGCGCCTTTTTCCAAGTTATGCACTGTACCGCAGGGCAAGGTGGGAGACTGCAGGTTTAAACGTTGGGACCAGGCAGGGCAAGGTGGGAGACTGCAGGTTTAAACGTTGGGACCAGACGGGTGTGGGGGTGCACACCTGTCATCCCAGCACTCAGGAGGCTGAGGCAGGAGGATGACTGTGAGTTCAAGGGCAGCTTGGACTTCACAGCAAGACTCTGTCTCAAAACAAAACAAAAATAAATGCTGGGAGGAGGAGCCTCTGGGAGGTTATGAGGTAAACAAATGCGCTAACGTGGGTTCCTGTGGGTCTGGAGGCTCCCGGAGTGTGAGCGCACAGGTTTCCACCCGCCGGCCCGCAACCGCCCTTAATTGAAGGCTTTTCTTTCCATCTAGCCTGCTGATGGTTGGCTTT
This sequence comes from Heterocephalus glaber, assembly GCF_053883595.1. Classification (NCBI taxonomy): domain Eukaryota; kingdom Metazoa; phylum Chordata; class Mammalia; order Rodentia; family Bathyergidae; genus Heterocephalus; species Heterocephalus glaber. The sequence goes on along the minus strand of NW_028258457.1, from coordinate 4,922,939 downwards.
CCTCCTGCCGCTGCTGTGGACGTTCAGTTGGGCACATCTGTTTGTGGCTCTCTTGTCTCACATGGCTCCTGCTAGACAGCAGCTGTCGGAACTAAATTGAATTAGCCAGGTACCCGGGCACTCGTCCCAGGTACTCAGGAGGCTGAGGCAGGAGGATCCCAAGTCCAAGCCCAGCCTGGGGAACTTAGTGACTTAGAGAGACCTTGTCTCAAAATAAAAAATAAAGACTGCTGAGGATGGAGCTCAGGGGGAAGGCCCTGGAGCCTGGAGGTGCCTGAGACCCTACGGACCAGGGGGAGGACTCTGAGCACCCAGGGTGGAGCAGGTGAGCAGCAGCAGGGGCAGGGACAGTTTTAGTCCACAGCCCTGACGTCCTCCGCCTTCCCCAAAAGCCCCACTGTGCACGCAGGCAGGGACAAGAGTCAGGTCAGAGGCGGGGCTGGGGTGGGGGTGACAGAGGACACTGTGCATGGGAGAGGTGGCCTCAGCAAGGACATGGCGGGGCAGAGGCAGAGGCAGAGGGACAGGGACAGGGATGCTGGCTGTCCTGGGTGTCGGTGCCCTCCACCCCGGTGCAAGAAGAGAGGTTTCCAGAGTGACCTGGCACTGACTGAGGTTGGGCTCCCGGCACCTGGTGGGAAGAGGCTTGCCCTGGCTTCAGGCTCTGTGGTGACAAGGGGCCACCTCTGGGCCACTTAGGATGGCTGAAGGCCTTGTCTGGGTGTGGGCGGGGCCATCAGCCACCAGTCTCCTCCTCCTTTTTTTTTCCTTGCTTCACTGGAGATTGAACCCAGGGCCTTCACACTGAGCTCCATCCCCAGGCCTTTTCATTTTTAAATTTTGAGACAGGGTCTTCCCTAACTGACTCCATTTCCTTTTTCTTGTGGTGCTGGGAATGGACCCAGGGCCTCCTGCATTCTAGGCTAGGGTGTCACCACTCAGAGGCACTGCTAGCTGGATATTTCTTCTGGTACTGAACTCCCTGCCTGGACTTCTCAGAGGGCGGCTGAGGGGGGTGATGCTTCCGTTGTCACCTGCATTTGGTTTTGGTGCTGATTTTCCCTGGATATCTCTGAGATGGCTTTGCCTCCCAGCGGAGCCTCATTTCCTCTGGACCCATGTCCCCTCCGGGGCTGGGCAGGTGGCTCTGAGCTTGTCACAGCGAGCTACTGGAGACCGAGTGTTGTGTCTGTTTTCCATCTCTGACTCCTAGTGACAGGGGTGGGGTCTTTTCATGGTCACCAGCACAGATGCTGGATCCCAGTGTACACTTTGCTCCTCGCTGCTGAGCCCCGTGGCACACGCCAGTCACCCCAGTACTAGGGAGGCTGAGGCAGGAGGATCCCTGTGAGTTTGAGGCCAGCCTGGGCTACATGGTGACACTGTCTCAAAAAACAGAAACAAGAGCTGGGGATGTAGCTCAGCAGTATAGTGCCTGCCTGGCAAGCGCAAAGCCCTGAGTTCGATTCCCAGTACAGAAAGAAAGAAAGAAAAAAAGAAAGAAAGGAAAGGAAGAAAGAAAGAAAACCAAAAACAGAACAGAGATTACAGATTGCACCACCGTGCCTGGCTGAAGAACACATTTTCCAAGGACTAGTGGGACTGGGAATCACAATCACTCATGGCTATAGGTTAAAATGTTACAGGAGTTTTATTGTTCTTTTGTTTATTTTAAAAATCTTTAAAAATGTTATAGGAATAGTTTGGTTTTTTTAAATTTTAATTTAATTTTTTTTTTGAAAGATAGGGTCTCAGTATGTATTCTGGGCTGGCCTTGAACTCACTACGTGGTCCAGGCTGGCCTCGAGCTCATTGAGATCCTCCTGCCTCAGCCTCCTGAGTGCTGGGATGACCATGTTTTTTGGCTGTTTTTTGCAGTGCTCAGGATGGAACCCAGGGCTTTGCCCCGCCTAGGCAAGCGCTCACCACTGAGCCGCACCTCCGGCCTGGCCTTGGGCAATTATCAATTCCACTCTGCTCTTTTATTTTTTATTTTATTGTATTTTTTCCACTCCTTTTTTTTTTTTTTTTTTTTTTTGGTAGTGGGGATCGAGCTCGGGACCTTGAGCTCGCGAGGCAGGCGGTGGAACCACTGAGCTAAATCCCCGGCTCCACTCCGATCTTTTAAATGAAGGGCTTGGCTACCCCCAGTGAGGCCCAGATGTAGAGGCTGTGGGTGTCCTCTTAGGGCCCATCCTGTCCCCTCTGGGAGGCGGGAAGGTGCGGGCATATTCGGGTTCAAATCGCTTCCCCCAGTTGGCTGCCAGCTGAACGTGCGGTCTCCCGCTCCCTCTGTCGGTGAAGCTGTGTATTGCAGCACCGCTGACTAAATCCCAGAAGATGAGGTCATCCATTTTAAATGCGCTGGTCTAGATTTTTTTTTTTTTTGCTTGCCTGCTTTGTTTTGGGATAGGGTCTCCCTAAGTTGCCCAGGGTGGCCTTGAACTCCTGATCTTCTTGCCTCAGCCTCCCTCAGTGCTGGGAGGACAAGCGCGTGATAGACAGCACGCCCGGCCATTACACATGCATTTTCCAATCTGGTTAATTTTTCGTTCCTGCCCCCTGGAATCTAAGTGGAAAGAGAGAAAAGATCTTTGAGTTTAGTTTGCAGCCGTATGGGTATTTATTACAGAACATACACACCGTTTTTCTTTTCTTTTTCTTTTTTCTTTTTTTTTGGTACCGGGGATCGAACTCGGGTTCTTGCTCTTGCACAGTAGGCAGCGAAACCACTGAGCTAAATCCCCGGCCCACACACCGTCTTTCTTAAAGACTCTGTACGTCGGTGGAAGGTTCTTCAAGTTGTCACCAGACAGTGTTTGTCTCTAGGGACTGGGTTGAAGGAAAGACAAGGGTGAAGGAAAGACCTAGGACAGGTTGAAGTGAAAGACTTCTACTTCCTCAATGTTTGCTGGTTTTACCAACAATAGTCCCAGACGTGAAAAATGTAAGCTAGGTCTCCCTCTAGTGGCCAAGTCCGGAATCGCCACGCGTTTATTAAGCGAAGCGAAGTGATGGATAAAATAGGATCTCTTTTCTTTTTCCTTCCTTTCCTTCTCTTCCTCCCTCCCTCCCTCCCTCGCTCCCTCCCTCCCTCCCTCCCTCCGTCCCTTCCCCTCCTCCTAACTCTCTTTCTCTGTTACTGGAGCTTGAACCCAGGACCTTTGTACTAAGCTACATCCTCAGCTCCTTTTGAACGTTCTTGAGATAGGGTCTCGCTAAGTCGTCAAATTACCTATGGTGGGCTTGAATTTGCGACCCTCCTGCCCAAGCATCCCAGAGTGCTGAGATGAGAGGCATGCGCCATCACGCAAGGCAAACCTCATTTCTGGAAGAAATAATGGACATTCAAACAAAGAAGAAAAATTGCCACAATGATCCCATGGTGTCTTTGATGAGAGTGCGTTCGCAAGGGGAGGGCGTTGGAGGAAATGAGCACTTTTTGCACATTTTAGCTTTTATTGCGCTTGAGGCAATGTTGGTGCTGAGGGCTCGCTATTGCACGGGAGACCACGGCCCCAACCTCCTGCCAGGCCTTTTTCTGGCCATAGCCACGCCCCCGAAGGAAGATCATTTAGAAAACCACGCCCATAAACGCAAGATCTTCGGACACGCCCCAAAGGAAGTGTCACATCACGACAAGCCCCCAATCGCGTCCCAGAGGGCGGGGACTAGCAGTCATCTGATTCGCGGTTGGAGGACGCGGCCGGTCTTCACCAATCCGAAACCTCAAAGTCGCCTTCTCTTCCGCTTCCGGCAGGTCCCTCGCCGGAAATGGAAGCTTGATGCGTGGGCTTCAGTCACTGTTCTTCGCTGCCTTCATGTTCCGAGGCTGGTTACTCTTCTATCTGGCATACCTAGCTCCGCGTTTCCTTGTCATCTGGACATCGGCGAGGGTGGGCAGCGCTTGGGGGCAAGTGGGTCAGAGGGCGAGGACGGGGTTCAAAGGGACCGAGTCGGCGGCTCGGCCGCCGAGGTCTCGGTTGGACGCGGGTCGTTTCGTCTCCGTGGATCTGGGGCCCCCCAGTCCTAGCATGAGATTTTGGAAGAGGTGGGGTTTGGATGAGTTTGAAATCCACGGGATTTGCATTGGCTCAGAGCAAATCCGAGTTACGTACGAACCGGATCACATCGGGTCTGGACCACAGAGCGAACCCGGCTCCTGTTTCCTTGGGAACCACGAGAGGAGAGAGCCCGGGGTTGTGTGTTCGGAAGCTGCTTACCTGAGCCCTGGGCCCGGCTTGGAAATGGATACTGATTGTGAGCAAGGGAATCAGGACCTGGGGCAGGACAGGGGCGCTCATTCTTGGTGTTAGCTTCTAGTCACGATCTGTGATTGGTTGATTTTAGAGGCAGAGTCTGGCTGTGGAGTCCAGGCTGGCCTCGGAACTCGTGGCACCTTCCTGCCTCAGCCTCCCAAGATTGGGATTACAGGCCTATATCCCCACGCCCGGCTTACTGTCTGATTTAATGGGGCAGAATTTTCAGCGACTTAGAAGACAGCGATGGCTCAGAGAAAGGATATATTTGGACACATGATACTTGAAGTGTGCCCTTACGGGAAATAGTGTTTCTTGTTAATTTTGCAGCTGTAGTTACCTTGGTCTGACCTTTCAGCCTGTGGAGGTCTCGGCAGATCCTTTCTCAGTCAGAGCCGATTTTTCTTTTATTGGAATGTCCGGCTCGGAGACTTTGGGTTTAGCTGGCTGCCAGCTTCATCAGGGGCCCGGAGATACTTGATAACTTGCCACTGAGCTTCGCAGTGCCTCAGTTTTCACTTAGGTGGACTAAAGGTCCTTAATAATACAGGAGAGGAGAGAAAAACACGGCACATCTTCAAATTTTAAAAATTTATTACAGTTGGGCTGGCTTTACCTCAGTGGGGCCTTGCCTGCCTCATAAGCACAAGGTCCTTGGTTCGATCCACAGTAAAAGACACATAGCCATTAATCCTTCAACACCCCCCTATTTCCAACACACTTATCCCATTGTCCTTGCCACTTTCTGCAGCAGTTCTGGAAGTCCTCTTTCATGAGTGTCTTTAGGAGGTGTGATAAATGTGAATGCTGCTGCCAAATGCCATCCAACAGAAAGGCAGCCCTGTGGTCCCAGCACTCAGGAGGCTGAGGCAGGAGGATTGCCCCAAGTTTGAGGCCAACCTGGGCTCTATAGTTCAAGGCCAGCCTGCACTGCATAGTGAGACCCTATCTCAAAAAACAAACAACCCCCCCCTCCCACACCACCAGTATGTCATCATCCACCATATTCACTGGATCTGGCACTGTGACTTTGGGCTTCTCCCTAAAGCCAAAGTGATCATGAAAGGTGATAGGTTTCCCTCCGATTTAGGGTGGCTACTGTCTATAATAGCTGCCTTCTTCCAACATGCCCCTGCTCCCACCAAAAGAGTAACCTAAGACTTGCTCTCCTCCTAGCAGCTAGTGATCTCACAGGCTCCTCCAGTCCCTAGCCACTACCTCACTCAACCCCACCCCAGCTTCTATAAGAAGCACTCTGACCCGGCCATATTGCTTTTGTCTCTCCTTTGTTCAGAGACAACCCAGTAGATCATCCCTACAATAAACGCTTGTTGTGGCCTGGTCTGGTCTTGGGTTTTGGCGCGTTGGGCTGGGGATTTAGCTCAGTGGTTTCGCTGCCCCGAGTTCGATCCCCAGTACCAAAAAAAAAAACCCCACAAAAAAACAAAAGGGAAGCATTATGAATCTACCAAGGACCCTGAGGCAGCCAGGGCAGGGCAGCTAAAGACACTCAGGGAAGAGGACTTCAGAGCTGCTTTGGAAAGTGCCAAGAACCATGAGATAAGTGTACTTGAAGTGAGAGGATTTTTTTGAGAGGGTTTCATGGCAATGTGTCTTTTACAAGTTTGCTTTTTGTTTTGTTTTTTTTCTCTGTACCAGGGATTGAACTCGGGACCTTGTGCTTGCCAGGCAGGCGTGTTGCCACTGAGCTACATCCCCAGCCTGGCAATGTGTCTTTTAGTGTAATAAAATTCTTTTTAAGGGCCGGGGATGTAGCTCAGTGGTTCTGCCACCTGCCTTGCAAGCAGAAAGTCCCAAGTTGGAGCGGTACCAAAAAAAAAAAGAAAATTCTTTTTAAAAATTTAAACATTCACTTTATCTGTTGGGCTCACCTGGCACATTCAACAAATAATGTGCTGATCTTGTACTCATCCTCCTCGTCCTTTTCCACGCTGGGATCCAACCGGCCCCCGGACACGCAGAGCGCAGGCGCTGTGGCTGAGCCCTGCCACCATCCTTTCTTAATGTCCTCCTTGTCAGAGTTAGAACAGGACTTCGCCAGAAATGGCTCAGCCTGACACCCAACAGCCCACACACAGCCCACGAGAGGGAAGAACCTGCTCCAGATGTTCACTCATGCTGACTCTGAGGGAACTCTCTAGGGTGTGTACAGCCTAGGGGATCAGGACATCATACCCCAGAGTATTTGGATTTGGCAGGCTGAGCAGTCTGAGCTAAAGGATTTCATTCATTCATTCTTTTTTTTTTGGTACCGGGGATTGAACTCGGGACCTTGAGCTTTCGAGGCAGGCGGCGGAAGCACTGAGCTAAATCCCCGGCCTTGTATTTGCTTTTTTAATGGAATGATTAAAAAAAGTACAGAAGTAATATACGCATTTAAGCTATATTTAGCACACGTATTTATAAAGCAGGACATATTTCTCAGCTCCCCAGAGGCAGCCATTAAAGTTTGTCTTTTTTTTTTTCTTTTCCGTCAGGGTTGGATCGAGGCTTTGCACACTGTGTGCCACCCTGAGCCTCACCCCGACTCCCAGGGCTCGTGTTTGTGCAGGTGGCCGTGATGATTGTTTTTCCTGTGTGTGTCCTTAAACACCTCGTGTCAATATTTTTTATTTGCTTTTTTTTTTTTCTGTACCGGGGATTGAACTCAGGACCTCGTGCTTGCCAGGTAGGCGCTGAGCAGTTGAACTACATCCCTGGCCCGGTTTGTGTGTTTTAAAAACTTGTAATGGTGTGGGTCAACAGATGGATGAAGGAGCACTATGCAGCCATAAAGAAGAGAATCCTGTCTGCAGGAAAATGGATGAAACTGGAGGCCATCGTGTGGAGTGGGATAAACCGGACTCATTCAGATCTCAGGGGTTATCTGTCATAGGGAATCTAGGGGGAAAAGGGGGGCATGGGTGTGGCCAGACTTAGAGAAGAGGGGCTGGGACAGGGGAAATGATCAAAGTGTGTTACCTGCATGTATGGATATGCCGAAATGAACCCACTGGTCTGTATAAATAAAAGGCAGTAATTAAAAAAACTTGCATTAGTAAAAAGCACCCCCCCCCAAAAAAAACCCTGCCATAATAGAATGCAACTATTCATAGCCACCTTGCGGTGATTTCACTAAGTCGCTAAATTGCCCAGGCCATGATCCAACTTGCCGTCCTCCTGCCTATCTCCCAGAGTGCAGCGATTGGAGGTGTGTGCCACTGCCCCTGGCTATCAGCAACTGTTAATGATTTTTTTGAGACAGGTTCTCGCTATGTGTCCTCGAACTCAGGGCGATCCTCCTGCCTCAGCCTCCCAAATGCTGGGATCACAGGCGTGCACCACCACGCCCGGCGACCTACTCTCATTTCACGTGGTTAATCTGAGCGCCCCGGATAGGTTTGGGGCTGCAGAGCAAGCTCAGCCCAGGACCCGACATTCCCAGGCGGTTCGGGGCCTGCACGCTTGACCCAGGTGCACCTGTCACTCAGGCTGTCTGGGGCGTGGCAAGTCGGGTCGTAGGCGGACGCGGCGGGGCGGGGCTGAGGTTAGGCATTCGCCGCAGGGCCTACTTGAGACTCCAGACTTCTTCAGGGGTCTGTCACATAGGCTCCGGGGGGCGGATTCTGGGAAAAATATCCAATCACGGTATCCACAGCGATGCCCGAAGATCTGTCTAATCAGAGGCGCTGGCCTCAGAGCCACAGTCCAATCAAGGGCGCCGCCGTGCCACGTTCTGTCCAATCAGAGCCAGGGGCGTGGCGTTGCCCTCCCAGAAGCTCAGGTCGGGGAGCCGGTGACTAGTGGGCGGAGTGGCCCGGTGTCCCAGCTGACAGATGTCGGGGACTGAGGACAGGAGGGACAAACAGCAGTCAGGCTGCCGGGTGGTGAATGGGAGAGGGCCAGTTTGGAGAGGTGTCCAGCACAGGAGGAAGACTCAAGGGACTGTTTAGGGAGATGAGTGGAGCGAGGGGCTATTTTGGGGGTACGGCCAGGCCGGGCAGGAGCCCTGGAACACTTTTTGCGAGGGGCCTGGGTAGAGCAGGGCGGGTCAGACCTTCGCAGCCCGGAAGCAGAGCCGGAACCAGCCTTCCAGGTCACGCCCTCAGTGACCATCTCCATCCAGGCCCAACAGCCTAATAGCACAGTCAGCAAAAATTGAACCCACTGATAAGCGCAGCGCCCCGTGATGCAGTCACCTTCCATACACGTGATACTTTGGGGACATTTTAGATCTAAACCATAACACCCAGACTCTGTTGCCCTAGACGTCCACCTTCAGTGCTTGCCACATCTTGCCATTCTTACTACAGTTTTTTTTTTTTTTGTACCGGGGAGGGGATCGAACTCAGGTCCTTGCGCTTGTAGGGCAGGTGGTGGAACCACTGACCTAAATCGCCAGCCCTCTTAGTACAGTTCTTGAAACCGAAAAAGAAATAATAAAATAAACCAGGTGTGGTGGCACACACCTGTGATCCCAGCACTGGGGAGACTGAGGCAGGAGGATTGCTGAGAGTTCGAGGCCAACTTGGGCTACATAAGTGAGCTCAAGACCAATTTGAACTCCAAAGTGAGACCCTGTCGCAAAAAAAAAAAAAAAAAAAGTGTAAAATCTAAAATCTACCCCCGAAAAAAATTTTTTTTCCCAAAAAATTTTAATGGGGATCTCATTGTTCGTGGTTATTCTAGAAGTTCCTGCCCTGTGCTGGCATTGTGTTTCAGCCTCTCTCAGGTGCAAAGGGCTTCTGAGACCCTGGTGTGCTGCTGCCCACACCAGCTGTGCAAGATGGGAAGGGCTGGGCGGGACTTCCATAGGGTCTGCCATCAGCGGATGTGGTGACACCACTGCTAAGTGGTTTTGTTTTTTGAGACAGGGTCTTGCTATGAAATTCAGGCTGGCCTCAAACTGGCAGCAATTCTCTTGCCTCAGCCTCCTGAGTGCTAGGATTACAGGAGTGTGCCATCACACCCCACAGGGGTTTTGTTCTTAAAGAACACAGATGGGCAGGTGACCTCATGCCCCAGACTGACCCGTGACTCTGCAGGATCCCTGGCTTTCCTGTGGTGTCCTATCCTGGGCGTCCCTCCAGGGGGACAAAGCCTGAAGTTCCCACCCATGCTTGCATCCCCACCTACGGGGGAGAACTCACCAAGCAGAAGACAGTCACGACTCTGCCCCAAAAGCCACATAAACATACGGATACAGGAGACTGCAGTTACATATTCCTTCCCAAGACATGGAAAAACTCTGGTCAGGTAGACACATAATGAACATTAGTGTTATGGTTTTAATTGTCAGGGTCCCCCGAAAGCTCATGTGTTGAGCCTTGATCCCCATGTGGCAGGGTTCAGAGGTGGAGCTTTCAGGAGGGCATAGGCTTATGAGGGCTCTCACCCTTCACTCATGGATGAAGTCACTCATGAGATCTTAACGTGCTTGCCCTATGGGATGTGGAGGCGACTTAGGAGACAGGGCCACAAGAGCAAAACCTTGGGACTGGATCTTGTTCCATTCCTTCCCATCTCTCTGCCTCTTCTCTGCCCTGAGGTGGGCAGTCAGTCCACCACATCCTGCCACAAGGGGACTGCTGCGCCTCCTCAGGTCCGTCCTAACAGAGCCTGGAACCATGAGCCACAATCTCTCCTTATTTAAGTTGATCTTTTCAGGCATTCTGTCACAGTGATGAAAAGCTGACTAACACAGTGAGCAACATGGGCAAACTTTTAGTTGCTTAGTTCCTTTCAAAGATATGGAAAGCTTCCCACTGGAGAGCACCTCATGCACCTAGGTATGGTATGGTGGGAAGTCTGTCTGTGACTGCACCCTTTTAAGGACATCGGGACATGTGCCCCAGAGGGAAAACTTACAAACTTGAGCAGTGTGGGGAAGCTCACCGTTGGCCCTCATCTTTACAAAAATATGCGCACAAAAGGGGAACCTATCAATATAAGTAGAGTGGCAGTCTTCAACTGATCCTCCTATTTACAAAAGCTTGCAAACACCATACATGTGAAAAATATGGGAAAGCTTGCAATTAAAATAATTGCTTTTATGTTTTGGTTTTTTTTTTGGTACCAGGGATCGAACTCGGGACCTTGCGCTTACGAGGCAGGCACCAGAACCACTGAGCTAAATCCCTGGCCCAAAATAATTGCTTTTAAGGTAATACAAGGACTCATCTTGGAAAGGCAGCCTGTAAAGGTAAGCAGTGTCAGAAAGGTGGAAAGAAATGAATGTATAATGGTCCACAAAAATCAAAGCAGAAATCTTAATCACCAAAAATAACATTTTATAGAAAGGAAACCATAACATTACTCAACAAAATATTAAGTCCCCAAAATAATGTTTCATAGAGGGAACTCTAAATGTATAGGGGACATTTTCTTTTGGCATCAATTCCTTCTAAAAGACATTGGGATTTCTTTGTAGTTTCCAAGTACAAACTACAATTGATTGCTCAGAGTAATTCAGCCTCACCACAATGAAAACAGTTTGCAAAAAATATTTTGTTTAGCTAGGTAGAGTGGTGCATATGTGTAATCCTAGCACTAGGAAGGCTGAGGCAGGAGGATTGCCTGGGCTACATAGTGAGTTCAAGACCAGCCTCAACTACATGCCAAGATCCTCTCTCAAAAAACAATTTTTTGGGGCTGGGGATTTAGCTCAGTGGTTTCACCTCCTGCTGCACAAGCACCAAGGACCTGAGTTCGATCCCCGGTATCAAAAAACAAACAAACAATTTTTTTGTGCTAACAAATAGCTAAACAATGTGATTCTCAGTAACAACTAACTGCAATGCATACCAAAACAGCCCACTTTCAAGGATGTTTCATGATGAATACATCTATTCACTGCCTGCCATCACAGATGTCCTGTGCAATAGCAAGGGTTATGTCAGAGCACGTTTCAGGCACCCAGAAGTAATTTTTTTTTTTTTTGTACCAGGGATTAAACTCAGAACCTTGTGCTTGCCAGGCAGGTGTGGCACCACTGAGTTACATCCCTGGCCCCCCAGGAAGTAAGTAATTCTTAACAAATACTACAATATGTGGGCAACTCAACACAGCCTGCCTCTGCTGGAGACTCCAGGGTGGGCCTGGAATTTGTGGTCTCTGGAACTGGAACACAAAGCTAGCAGAGCAGCAGTCTTCAATCAGTTGCCCTGGGGCTCTTGGTGCTGCAGTACCCCTCACAGGCAGTAACACAGGCCGACTCTGGGAAGAAGTTGGCATGGTATTCTGCTAAGAATTTCAGGAAGAGATCAAAGTGCTTCAGTAAAGCCTTCAGATTCTTCTCAGAAAAGGACATCTTTCCCAGGATTTCTGGAAGTTTTATGAACAATCGCAGCAAATGTTGTGCCCCGTAAATATAAGAGGGTGGAGGTGGCTGGTCACCTGGAGGGTAATTGTCAGGCACAAGCTTCCAGGAGAGGACCTCATTTATTTCCCTTCTGCCTTCAAATCCAGCAAATACAGGACTCCCTTCCTTACTAGGGGTCAGAGGAGTGCAGGAAGATGATATGCCATGCACAGGTGTCTTCTTTTCCAGATGCAGGGACAGCCTGGGCCTGCTGGCCGACAGGTCCTGCTGCTGGCACATGGGCTGAGGCCAGGTGCTGCTCTGGGACAGCCTGTCACAGTGCATGCGCTGACGCGTGGACCGCCGCAGGGACTGCAATGCTTCTGACTGGGCTTTGTGCCTCTTGGGGGTGTCGGGTTCATTGGTGCCTGGGTGACTCTCTGTGGACTGCAGTGTGGAAAGAGTCAATAAAGGTGAGCTGCCAGAGAGCACTTCCTGGTTCCTATTAGTGTTTGTGGCACTTTGCTTAATTGGAACAAAAGATTTAGCTGAAGTCATCTCTTTATACTGTGCCTGTTCATACGGGTAGAGCAAGAGCAATGGAAGAGCATAATCAAAGGTGATTCTCAGCCCATCCACCATCTCCTTACACAGGGTAACGTTGTTTTCCGCTGGAATATAATGCTCATTCACATTGGCATGTGCTGCAGTGTGCTGGTGTTGAGGCCTCTCCTTGGCTGAAGAGGCTACATTGATGGCAAAATGCTTCACATAGGATTGCAAAATAGTTAGGATGTTGGTCTGGCATGGTAGTCTCACTAACCGCTTCCTCCTGTTAATATTGTAACAATCACCTTCAAGTTGCTTTTGTAGAACTTCAGGGATGTCTATAGTTATTGTTCTTTCTGCCATTTCTTTCTTGTTTTGTTTGCAGTTCTAGTTTTGAGCTGCAATTGGCTTTTCTTGCCAATTGACACTATAATCTATGATTTTCGTCTGTATCATGAAGCACATGAACTTCTGCTGTCCATCTATCCCAGCTTCTGTCCCAACCATTAAATGGATCAGATGTTCTGGGATCTTTCTGCTTTTTTCATCTTTCTCAACAATAACATCAACAGCACTCACCTTTGTTGGGGTCAGGCTCAAAGATCAGCACTTTCTCCTTTGAGTGAAATATAAATTTCATGCCTTCACTTGGGCTCATTTGCTGATTGAGAAGAAATTTTATACAAGTTATAAATAGGGTATTGTTTTTTATCAGTACTTCATTTTTATAGTAGACCAATAGGTAATGAATTTCTAGTTTAGTTTTCAAACAGCCATGGAGTCACGGAGCAATTCTCCGAAGTACATTATGAGCAATATTACAGAAATTTTAATGGTGTTTTTCCATGTAATTAATAAAATTTCATCTTTGTGGATCTATTGGATCCTCAAGTGATTGGAAGTATATTTTCGTTATATAAGCTGCCCTCAGTTTTATGCATTTTTAATTGTTCCATAAGGAGTGATTGAAAAATGTCATTTTGATAGATGTTGGTTTTTAACTGTTTAGTATAACAAATACAGAATACCACTTTTCTATATTCACAGGTTTCACTCTTCTTTCTGAGAAACTGACTTTTCCTTTCATTTGGTTGAAGTAACCCTATCTTGTTAATAAATAGCTGATCAAAATTTGTATTTTTGTCTTTTCCCCTTTGCTAACCAGCAGATATCATTGCTTCTAATGGCAACTTGGAAAATGAATTTTGAATTAAGAGATCTGTGAGATGACAATACAATGTAGAGTTGTAGATGGTTCTCATGGAAGATTCTGTCAATGTAAGAGTTCTTTCCCTTTATGGTTCTGTTATAATTCAGCAGTACCCTAACTTTGTAATGCCTGGAAAGGAAGCAGATATTACTCAGGTTTAGAGCCACTACTGCTGGGTGTGGTAGCCCATGCCTGTTATCTCAGGACTCTGGGAGGCTGAGGCAGGAGGATCACAAGTTCCAGCCCACCTTGGGTACTTAGTAACTTAGCAAGACTGTGTCTCAAAATAAAAAAAGCGCTGGGGATGCAGCTCAGTGTGAAGGACCTAAATTCAATACCCAATAGGCAAAAAATAAATAAGAGCCAGGACTGCAAGGACAGATAATATGGGGGCTTTGCCTCACTAACCTAATTCTTGGTCCCATCATAGATACAGTTTGACTTAGAGATACATACAATTCCCTGGATGCCTGCAAGAGGTGTAGGTTCCACTTCTCAATGGATTCTAATAGGGGTGTCCTAACCTTTGAGCATCAGTACCACATCTTTCCAGATACTCTCTCTTTTTTTTGGTATCAGGGATTGAACTCACGATCTTGCGCTTGTGAGCCAGACATGGTGCTACTGAGCTAAATCCCTAGCCCTCCAGATACTTTTTTTTTGGAGGCAGAGTCTTGCTATGTTGTCTAGGCTGGCCTCAAACTCATGGCGATCCTCCTGCCTCAGCTTTCCCGAGTTCTGGGATTACAGGTGGTGATCACCACAGCCGGCTCATTATTAGGGTTTTTCACTTGGCCTGTGACAGACAACCTTGGGTGTGAGGAACAGAAGTAGCAGAAGAGAAATCCACGTTAGGTGGACACACACACAAGCATGGCCCAGCACACACAGCACAGTCTCAGTGCACCAGCGACGTCACCAATGTGTCCTATGTGGCCTGCCTCAGGCGTACGCACACTCTCTGTCCCTGAGTCTCTCCACGGGGTTCTCACACACTCATTCTGGCCCGTGGATGTACTTCCCACCTCGCCCCAACTCCTCACCTCACAGCTGCCTCATACCCGAAGGTATGGAGCCATCCATCTTGGCGCATGCGTACTTCCTGCCCAATGCTGCCTCGGTGGCCTAGGGGAAATGGCAGGCTAATGCACTTGGAGCGACTTTTCTGGTCCTGCTACCCAACCGCACACCCTGCCCCAGAGCCACCTGGGATTGCAGAGCTTCTGAGTGCGCAGGCGCAATGTGAAGAGGGCGGGTAGTGGGGAGCTTCTCACTCTGGGATGGATATCTGCGCGCTCGAGGGGATTGGGAAGGGAACCGTGGAAGCAGTTTCTCCCCAGCCTTCGCAACTGTGTTTCGATTTCTCCTGGGTACTGCAAGAGGACTATGCAGCCGAGAGTGTAGTTCGAGCTCCCCATGTGTTTGCCCTCGTGGATTTGGTATGGCTTTGTGAGGCCCAGGGTGGAAGGATTGAGATCTGGCGCCTCCTAGGACCGCAGTGCAGACATGGTGGCTGCCACCCGGGACATACACACCCATGCTGCCCACCATGAGCTGGAAGCGACTCTACCAAAATCATAAATTTGTCTTGAGTCAGTTTGAGCCGGACCTAACAATTCTACTGCTGGAAAATCTTGAGATGTTCGCGGGTGGAAACTGTTTATGCACCAAGGACAATGCAAAGCGGATATATGATGCTAACCCAGAAAAAAAGACACTGCAGAGGCCCTCTGCCAGGTATTTCCACACAGAGGCGGGACTCAGCGCTGACAAGCGCCATCCATTTACAGACAAAATGACTAAGTTCACCAATTTCAAATACATTTTTTCCAGTGGCCTATGCCCATGGAGCTATTAAAAAGAAAGAAGAACCTCCACGATTTATCTAATCACATACCCACTGGCTTTGGTTGCCTCCTATATTCTGCTGTGCAGTTTAAAATGGTACTTTTTTTTTGGTACCGAGGATCGAACTCACGATCTTGCGCTTTCAAGGCAGACGGCAGAGCTACTAAGCTAAATCCCCAACCCCTCCAGTGTCTTTTAATGTGGTACTTAATCTGCCCAGACACAATGATGGATATCCAATAATCCTATCATTTTTTAGTAAACACCAGTAAAATAAAATTTAAAACCCACAGGCTCTTAAAGACAACCTGGCCCCAAAACCAGAGTCTAGCCATCCCAGCCCAAGATGTTTGAAAAATGATTAAAGAGATTTGCCAGGGCCAGGGATGTAGCTCAGTGGTGCCGTGCCTGCCTGGCAAGCACCAGGTCCTGAGTTCAATCCCTGGTACCAGAGAGAGAGAGAGAGAGAGAGAGGGAGGGAGGGAGGGAGGGAGAGAGAGAGAGAGAGAGAGGTGCTTGCCAGATGTTGCCTGGTTTCTGCTTTCTGGCCCCTTTGAAAGCTGTCCTGCTTCCACTCTTCTGGGCATACAAGTCAAATGTCTGGTTTCATTCATTCATGTATTTATTAATTTATTTGAGACAGGGTCTCACTATGTATTCCAGGTCGGCCTCAAACCCATGGTCATCCTCCTGCCTCAGCCTCTTGACTGCTGGCATCATAGACTTGTGCTACCATGCCCATCTTAGATCCCAAATTTGAGGGGTGAACAAAGACAAGGGGGGAAAAGTAACTGAGGAAAAACCTTATCCCATAAGATGTCCTCAGCAAGCCCCCAGAATCAACTCAGATGTCAGGCACTGTCAGAGCAGTCATAGTCCCTTCTTGACAACTCTCTGTCTCCTGATGCATAAGCCCTGTAGTTTCACTTGCTTTTAGTTGACTTAACATCACTCATTTTGGAGGTGTCAGAGCTGGTATTTTTCTACCTCAACTTCCTTAAAAGCAGTCTCCAGGGCTGGGGATTTAGCTCAGTGATTTCACCGCCTGCTGCGCAAGCGCAAGGACCTGAGTTCAATCCCTGGTACCAAAAAAAAAAAAACTTAATAAAATATATTACTGGTCCCACTAGGCAGTGGTTGATACACCTCTGCCATGTGGGTTATGATGATAATGGTGGCCTTGGTTACTTTCCTGGGACCAGAAAGCCGATTTTTCTAAAAATACTGACTCTTCCCTTGAACCTGTGGAAGCCCCACGGGTGACGGGAACGAGACCATGCTTGACATCTCCGGCTTTCTATTAACTTTTGCCTTCTTTGTTGCCTTAACTGTTGGGTCAGATTCTACTCCATTCTGCAAGTAAACATATTGATCATTTGAGAAAAATGTTTTGCCCAAAAACTATAATATGGAATTCCCTTGACCTAATCTGTCCCCACTTTAAGGCCAAAGACACCTCCCAGACATCATGACCAAACACAACAGACCATATAAGGACTAAAAAGAGACAAATAGGGCCGGGGATTTAGCTCAGTGGTTTTGCCGCCTGCTGCGCAAGCGCAAGGACCCAAGTTCGATCCCCGGGACCCAAACAAACAAGCAAAAGACACAAATAGTCCTGCCCTTTATTGTCTCTCTCCCTCATTATAAAATCACCCTTTTTCCACCCTAACTTCCTTAAAAGCAGTCCCCAAACTACCCTGAGGGAAATAGTTGAGGTCTCTCTCTCTCTCCCTTTGCCTCCATCTCTGCTTCCCTTTTCCTCTGGAGAAAAAGTTTCTCTCTTTTTCTTTTGTTTCCCATACTGGGGATAGAACTGAGGACCTTGCACATCTGAGGCAGGCGTGGCGCCACTGAGCTAAATCCCCAGCCTTTGGAGAAAAACTTAATAAAAGCCTTGTCTTGGAACTTCCTGGCCTCTGGTGGACACCTATCTCTAGGAGGCTAAAGACCCCTGAGCCTAAAACACTACCATAGCCCTGAGCTGTACCTTGTTCCCCTGAGATGGGATGTTCAGAGCTGAGAATGACCTCAAGGCGAGCTCTCTGACAACATGATGCAGATGCCTGTGGATTAGGACACGTGGGGGACTGGGATGTAGCTTTGTATTCTAAAACCACAGCATCCCCAGAGATCTGGCCTCTGGGACCTGGAATAAACTCACATATTCCAGAAGCCTTCTGGTCAGGCCTAACCTTAGGGGATATTTCCTACCATCAGTTCAAGTCCAAGAAAGGTTGGGCCATGAGCCCTCCTTCTGCTGTTAAAACATTTAAGTTCAGTTGCTTAAACATAGGAAGAACCGAAGGACTGGGTTAACTGTGCTGCTTCCTAGAAAACAATTAGACACTCAGATACATACCAAGGAATGTTTCAGTATTTAAATAATAAGTGAGAAACACAAAAGTACCCCCAGAAAACTGGAGGGCTGGGGAGGTCTCTTCTGTCGAAGAGAAACAGTTTCATTGAATTGGCAGGGCATGTCTGCTTAGGAAGCACAATGGGTTGAGACTTAAAAAGAGAGCTCTAAGCCAGGCATGGTGACAGGCATACAATCTCAGTACTTGGGAGGCTGAGGCAGGAGGATCGCCATGTGTTCGAGGCCAGTCTGGGCTACATAGTGAGACCTTGTTTCAAAAAACAAAATTGGAGAGAGAGAGAAAATCATGTTTCTAAAAGGCTAACAAAAAGTAAATTTCAAACAGCAAAATTACCATTCCTCCTCTTTCTTTTTTTTTTTTGGTACTGGAGATCGAGGCAGGTGGCAGAACCTCTCAGCTAAATCTCCGGCCCTCCTCTTTCTAGTATGACCCACTGGTATTTTCTCTTCCAATTAATGTTAGTCACACTCCATCTCAGGATGATGATGATGATGATGATGATGATGATGATGATGATTGATTTATTTTTTTTTGGAGGAAAGGTCTTGGTATGAGATTCAGGCTGGCCTTGAACCCAATATGTAGTTCAGGCTGGCCTTGAACTCACAGGTAATCCTCCTGCCTCAGCCTTCCAGGTGCTGGGATTACAGGTGTGTGCCACCACCCTCAGCTTCTCTCTGTATTTTTGTAAATTCTCCTGTTTTTGCAAGTTCTAAAATAGTGCAGAATGCATTGGAGAAATGAGAGAAATGTCATAAAAATTAATAAATATTTCCACTTTGTGACCATCAATTCTTTGTGACCAAAACCATTTCTATTCTCTCCTTATTGCCCACCTCACTCAGCACTATATGAAACACAAGTTCAGCCGGGGTTTAACTCAGTGGCACTACGTCTTCCCCGAAAGCGCAAAGTCCTGAGTTCGATCCCCGGTACCAAAGAAAAAAAAGAAGTGAAACACAAGTTCAAACCTAGATGTTTAATGAATAAAAAACAAGAAGAACTAGGAGGTTCTCCTGCTTTCCCTCTCACCAACCATGGATTCCAAAGGCGTTGCAGGTGGGCATATGTCCCAGCCACAAGGAGTGGCCAGGCCGCCTGCTGCAGGATTACTTTCGTTTCCGAGAAAAATGTTCATTTTAACCTGTGTGTTGTTTATCACAGAATCAGTTACACTCTTTCTTCCTTTACATTCCCCTCACTTAAGACAGGAGACATATTGATGGGCAGAGCTCAGAGGAAGAAGACAGATAATTTAGATTTCTCATAATCCTCACATTTGTTAACTGCAGGAGTGGTATGAGCTGAACTGAATCCTCATGTTCTCTCTGTCCTCTTCTCCCCTTCTCTCCTCTCCTCTTTCCCTTCCTCCTCTGCCTTCTTTTTCTTTTCTTTTTTTTGGTACCAGGGATCGAACTTGGGTCCTTGCAGTTGCAAGGCAGGCAGTGGGACCACTGAGCTAAATACCCAGCCTCACCTTCTTTTTCTTTTCTCTCTCTTCCCTCTTCTATCCATCCCTCCTCTCATTTTTTTTTTTTTTGAGACAGGGTCTGACTGTGTAGCCCAGGGTCTCTTTGAACACGTGGTGATCCTCCGCCTCAGCCTTCTGAGTGCTGGGATCACAAGCATCACTTTGCCCGGCCCTTCCCTCTCCTCGGTATAAGATTCTAGAGCAACTCTTTCAACTAGACCAATACAACAATAATTAACAAGGCATTTCTAACCTTGAAGAACAGACTGAGGTCCTCATTTACAAGTGAGTTATCTGAAATACAAAACTTTGTATGAACTTTCTCTTAATGATAAAATATATGTTGCTCATGAATACAGAATAACATTATGAAAGTTTCAGCAATACCTTCCTTTCAATAAAATATATTCCCTGGATGGTGATTCAGCTCAGTGGTGAATGCTTGCCCATGGCCCTGGATTCCATTCCCGGAGAGAGAGAGAAGAGAGAAATAGGAATATGAGTGAGTGAAGAAAGAAATATGCTTCCATGTTTCAAATCCAGGAAGATTTGGGTTGGGCTGAGGATGTCTTTAGTTGTTCTGTCCTGACTGCCTCAATGTCCTGAATGGATTCAAAATATTCATGTGACATGGTCATTTTGACTTTGGGGAAGAGCCAAAGTCACATGGTGCCAGATCCTGTGACAAGGTGGATAAGCACACTGTCGTGTGTTTATGAACTGCCTTTCTATTGGATGTGTTTGCCAGCAGGATTCATCATATTTCTGATCACTCCTCATAAAGACATTCAGGAAAGAGGACTCCAGAGCTGCTTCAGAAAGTGGCAAGAGTGATGGAATAAGTATTTTCAAAGTGAGGGGGAGGATTTTGAGGGGATGAATGGCAATGTGTCTCTTACTGTAGTAAATTTTAAAAATTTAAACATTCAGGGCTGGGGATTTAGCTCAGTGGTGCCGCTGCCTGCCTTGCAAGTGCAAGGTCCTGAGTTCAATCCCCAGTACCAAAAAAAATTAAACTTTCAGCTGGGTGTGGTGGCTCATGCCTGTAATTCCAGCACTTGGGAGCCTGAGGCAGGAGGGTCACCTGGATTTTAAGGCCAGCCTGGGCTACATAGGGAGACCCTGTCTCAAAAAAATGAAAATAAATTTTTTATTCCTTTTTTTTTCTTTCTTTTTTTTCCTTTTTTACTGGGGATCGAATTCGGGACTTTGCGCTTGCAAGGCAGGTGGCAGAACCACTGAGCTAAATCCCAAAATAATGTTTTTAAACATTCATTGTATATTTTCACCACACTTTGTATATAGTAGATAAGATATAGGGTAGGGTAAAAGGAAAACATCAAAATAATAATTTCATGTAATACTGAATTAGGAAAAAAAAGAGTGAGTTTTTAATTCTAAATGATGAGAAACTTTTTTTTTTCAGTGCTAGGAATGAAACCCAGGGTCTCATGCATGCTAGGCAAGTCCTCACCACTGAGCCACACCCCAGCCCTTTTCATTTTATTTATTTATTTATTTGTTTGTTTGTTTATTTATTTATTTATTTATTTATTTGAGACAAAGTCTCACTATGTAGTTCAGGCTGGCCTTGAACTCACTACATAGAACAGGTTGGCCTCGAACTCACGGTGATCCTCCTGCCTCAGCCTCTCCAGTGCTGGGATACAGGTGTGCACCACCCTGCCTGGCTTTTAAAATTATTTATTTATTTATTTATTTATTTGGTATCCAGGATCGAACGGGGACCTTGCGCTTGTGAGGCAGGTGTTGGAACTATTGAGCTAAGCCCCCGGCTGAGCCCATGGGCAGGCTGGGCCGCATCCCCCACCACCAGTTCCCCAAGCCTCCCTGAACGGCCTGGTAGGGACACTGACTTGTGTCCCCGCTGTCACTCAAGTGCATTTTACTTTGCAGGTTTGAGGTTCATTTTTCTCTGTTCTGTGAGACCCTAAGGGAGCAAGAATCATTTCTGCGGTGACTCCGGGGCAGATGTTCCCTGGACTCTCTGGGGAGGAGCCGGGAGTGGACACTGTCACCCTCCTCAGCGTCGTCTCCCCTGCCCAGGCTGGCCACCGACACCCCTGCAGCAGGGACACCAGAGCCGCACCCACTCTGACCCCACCGGGACAGCACCGCACTCACCACCCTGCACCTGCTCAGGAGTGTGCCCCCAGCGACCCTGTAAATGCTGCTGCATTGGACACCTGAGGCTTGGGGCGGGTGTGTGTGTGTGTGTGTGTGTGTGTGTGTGTGTGTGTGTGTGTGTGCAGTGACAACCCGCCCTCGGGCATTCACTGGGCAGTGCTTGGAACAGCGACGCCCATGATTGGACAGTTCTCTGTCTTCTGCCTACTCTGAAGTTTGGTTGGTTAGTGTTTAGGGACTGCCCCTGTCTCCTCTGATTGGACAGTTCTACCGGCCACGCCCCCGCTCTTCAGATTGGACAGTTCTTAAACCACATGCTAGCTCCTCTGATCTGATGCTTCTCATGCCTGTATCTGGCAGTGTTCTATACTACTTATCCATCCCAGCGAGAAGGCTTCATCACGACAGCCCTTAAGAATTTAAGCGATTGCAGACATAAGTGACAGTGACCAAGAAGATATATATATATATATATATATATATATATATATATATATTTTTTTTTTTTTTTAATTTTTTTTGGTACCGGGGATTGAACTCGGGTCCTTGCGCTTGCGAGGCAGGCGGCGAAGATGATATATTTTTTAAACTACACAGCACTGGGCTCCTTAATAGGGCATTCAAGGCAACTTTTCCCCCACTTACAACCTATGATCAGGCCTTTTAGAAGTAGAAACACCAAACCTCGCTAACACTACACGCAAGACGTGCTCTTCCACATGGATCTCTCCCTCAAAGCAGCCTTAGAGCCCAGTATTTTGTCCTGATCCTCGAGATTAATGACGCCTTAAAAATAGAGTACAGCCCATTCCAGAAACTTCTTTCAAAGTGGTCATCCTGGTGGGCTTTGATTCATGGTAACAGTGCTCCATGAAAAACGGGTATGGAGGTGCATGGCTGCCATCTCAGCACTTGAGGCAGGAGGATCACAAGTTCAAGCCAAGCCTGGGCAAATTACCATGTTAGGGAGACCTTATTTCAAAAATAACAATTTTAAAAGAGGGCTGGGAATATAGCTCAGTGGGGAGGCCCTGGATTCAATCCCCAGGACCACCAAGAAAGAAAAATAGTGTTCTACTGAGCACTGCTCTATGTCCGACCCCCTGGGCTGCCCTCAAATATCACCTGCCATCTGTGTGTCCTGAAGACCAATATTTCATCTGTAATGTGGGTAGACATTGCTGGCAAAGTTTCACAAATAACAAAGAAGACAATGGATTAAAATACTAACATTACTGAAATATTTGAAAAGAAGCCATGGTGGGCCAGGGATTTAGCTCGGTGGTTCTGCTGCCTGTTTTGCAAGCACAAGGTCCCAAGTTCAATCCCCTGTGCCCGCCTCCAAAAAAGCCATAGAATTCTGCTGACATATTTTCCTGGCTCTGTCCAGGAGAGTAAGTCTAAATGCCCTTCCAAGACCTGCTTGTCTTTGTTCTGTTATGTTGCTTGGGCCAGTAGCTTTTAAAATTCACTCAAATTCAGATTCAACTAAACGAGACATGACATATTTCAATTGCTGAACAAAGGACGGAGGTAAATTGTAATAAATAGCTGGACTCAGTTTTGGATGCTGGACCACCATGGAGTCCCTCATCCCACTTTCCTACATTCCTCAATTCAGATAGTCAGGTAAGGACCCTGAGGACTGCTTGTCCTGTGATGCTGGGGTGTGGGTGTGGGTCAAACCTCCCAAACCTCCCAAACCCCCGGACCAGCCTCATGGCCACTATCTAGGCCTATTCTACTGTGTCTGCTTCCCTCAAGCTACCTAGAGCAGTTTATACCTGGAAATATCTTTCTGGAAGTTCCTTATTAAGGATTTTATTATACTCTTGGTGCATGTGGCTTTAGCATTCTTGAAGTCCAAACTATTTTAGGTTGGGGGCTGATGCTAACCTTTCCGAGGAAGGGCACACATGGGAGATGTTTTGGGAGTGGGCAAAGGAGTTCAGCCTTGGCTTCCCAAGAAGACAATGAAGTTAGGACACCAGGTAAAGATTTTTTTTTTGGTACTGGGGATCGAACTCGGGTCCTTGTGGTTGTGAGGCAGGCGATAGAACCAGGGAGATAAATCCCCACCCCATAAAGATGTTTTTAGAAGCACGGAGGTCACCCAAGTGGTCGCTGGCAACAGATTCAATACATAAAAATGGCACAGTCTCACAAGAGAGGAATACAGAGCCACAAAAGTGAGTAAACTACCATCTATGCAAGATTAATGTAACTAGGCCAGGTGTGGTGGCACATACCTATGACCCAGCACTCGGCAGGCTGAGGCAGGAGGATTGACATAAGCTCAAGGCCAGCCTGGGCTACATAGTGAGACCCTATCTTGAAAAAAACAAAACCAAAAACACATAAAAGACTTGACCTGATTGTGATAACACAACGTTCATTTTAGAATGTTTCAGATGTTGGAAATGGGTGCATTTCTGTATATGTTATGCTTTACAATAAAATACTGTGCAATAAATTAAAAATTATCACAATATCATAATAAAGGAAAAATATGTCAAGTCATCTGAATATGCAAAAAATTATTAGAGTCTTCAACATGCATCTACATAAAAACTTTAGCAAGGGGATGTAGCTCAGGGGTAGAATGCTCACCTAGTATGTGTGACACGTTGGGTTTGATCTCCAGCACTGAAAAAAAATTTTAAAAAGCTCTTAGCAACCTAGCAGTGGGTGGAGATCTACATAGCCTGACAAAAGGCATATTAGCAAAGCAATGCACATCAAAGAATATATAAATGATATAAAGTATATCCAAATAAATCCCAAGGCAGGAAGATCACCATGAGTTCAAGGCCAGCCTGAACTGCATAGTGACACCCTGTCTTAAAAACAAACAGATAGGGGATTTAGCTCAGTGGTTCCACTGCCTGCTGCACAAGCGCAAGGACCTGAGTTCGATCCCCAGTACCACCCCGCCCCCCAAAAAAGAAAACCAAACAGACAAGGGGCAGGGATTTAGCTCAGTGGTTTCTCTGCCTGCTGCCTAAGTGCAAAGACTTGACTTCGATCCCCGGTACCATAAAAAAACAAAAAACAAAAAAACCCAAAACCAACCAAACAAATAAATAAACATCTACATTGACATCTAAATTCTAAGAAGGTAACCTTAGAATCAGATTTTTAAAACATTTCATATTTGAATCAGTATCAACAGCTGAAATTTTAAGCCCTAACATTTATCTCATTAATGTCACAAATAATAGAAAAGTGTAAGAAGTTATTAATAATGAGAAAGAAATCATTGTAGTGGCAAATGTGAGCATAGAAGAGCCAAAAAATTTTTTCATGCTAGAAAAATACCTGAACTTGTATACACCTGGTGACGCTTACTTGGAACAGATAGTGTTTATACTAACAAAAGGACAAAATGGATTTGAAATTTGTAATTAATAATTGTCTCAAATATTGAAAAACAGAGGGACTATGATTCTGTTGCCACCTTGTTTTTGGACATTTGGCCTCCAAAACCGAGACAAAAATATTCTGTTGTTTTAAGCTACCCCGTTTTTGCATTTCATTATGGTAACCCTAGGAAACTAAAACACTTCATCTAGAGCCAATCTGAAAAGCACAATAAATAATATATTTCTAAGAAATAGTTATAAGTTTCCATTTAAACATACACAAAAGGCTGGGCATGGTGGTGCTCACCTGCATTCCCAGTACTAAGGGGGCTGAGGCAGGAGGATCTCTGCAAGTTTGAGGCAAGCCTGGGGTAACTAGTGAGTTCAAGGCAACCTGAACTACATAGTGAGACCCTGTCTGAAAAAAAAAAGCAAAAAATTGCACACAAAATAATTAAACCCATTTTAAAAACTTCATCCAGCTCCTAGTAACAGAAATCTCCCCCAAATCTAATATGGGAGGTGTTCTCACATACAAGGACAAGGTCAGCACACTTTAAAAAGCAATAAGGTTGGGCATGGTGGCACATGTCTGTAATCCCAGCACTCTGGGAGGCTGAGGCAGAATCCCAAGTTCAAGCCTATCCTGGGCACCTTAGTGACTTAGCAAGACCCTGTCTCCAAATAAAAAAGTGCTGAGGATGAAGGCCAGTGTGAATACCCTGGATTCAATCCCCAGAGTGACAAAAAAAAAAAAAAGTGTAACCTCAGCTACTCAGGAGAGCCAGGAAAATCGCAAGTTCCAGCCCAACCTGGGCAACCCAGTGAGACCCTGTCTCAAAATATAGAAAGGAGTGGGGATACAGCATAGTGTGAAGCCCTGGGTTCAATCCACAGTATTGGGAAAAATAGAAACAAAATCCCATGTGTTCTTTTTCTTTTTTGGTACCAGGGATTGAACTCGACACCTTGCACTTGCAAGGCAGACGGCAGAACCACTGAGCTAAATCCCTGGCTTTTGTTGTTTTTTTGAGACAGGGACTTGCTATGCAGTTCAGGCTTGCCTTGAACTCACTATGTAGCCCAGGCTGGCCTTGGACTTACAGCGATTCTCCTGCCTCTGCCTCCTGAGTGCTGGGAACACAAGTATGTGCCACCACGTCCGCCTGTTTTTCTTGTTTGGCTATACCATTGCAGTTTTTTTCTGGTGGAATCAGGACCACAGAGCCACTAGAACTTTGATGGCAAACCGATGGCATGGACAGCCCTCTCTGTGATATCATGAGTTGTATGAGTTCCTTCTCTAAAACTTTGGTATTCAGACTTAATTGCAGTATTGGCACTTTGTGATAAATAAGTGGGTTTTAGATTGCAGATTGGGAACTTGTCTCTAAAAGTTTCTCCATCACTGTAGTAGAAGTTGTAAGAGAACAGGGGTTCACTATACCAATCAGGCCTTATCTAAGCATACTATGTTAAGATCTAGAAAAGCGGGAACAGTACATGAGAAGTCGCAAGCCATGAAGACCAGAGTTTGTGTTCTGTGACCCACGTGGGATTTCAGAAAAATCCAAATTCTGGGTTCCAGACCACTCAGGTACACCCTTGATGCCAGGTCACAGGGATGTCTATGAGGCCTACACTCTAAAAAATGGAGATCCAGCCCTTGGTCTTTGTTTTGATGATGCTGGCAAAACATCCAGGAAAGAAGCTAAAGGCTGGTGGTCCCCAGGCCACTACACATTATCTGTCACCATTTATCCAGTCCCTAAAATCCAGTAATGAACTTCATCCTTCCTTCAAAGTCTTATGCAATTTAGGCTATTGCTAAATTCTAACATGAAATCATAAAGGGAAAGAATTCTTGCAAATTTGGTTGCTATGACATCTGTGTTGCTGGTGTGGTGACACACATCTGTAATCTCAGCACCAGGGGGGCTGAGGCAGGAGGATCACCACAAGTTTAGCACCAGGCTGGGCTACTACATAGTGAGTTCAAGACAGACAGAACTACACAGTGAGACCCTGTCTTAAAAATAAACAAATAAGGCTGGGGATTGAGCTCAGTAGTTCTGCTGCCTGCCTCGCAAGTGCAAGGTTACTGAGTTTGATCCCCAGTACAAATAAATAAATAAATAAATAAAATAAACAAACAAACATCTATATTGACATGACAAAATCCATAAGAATTACCTTCAACTCTGGATTGCATTGTCAAATAATGGTGTCACCTAAGTCAAAACCTATTGCCCAACTTACGATCACAGGCAAAAGTAAAGGGCAAATGTAAAGATAGCTATTCGTAAGACACAAATTCTTTGAAGAACTTTGCATAACTACAAATTTCTGCCAGCTATGTATTAGGAAAAAATGGAAAAAAACCTCCTCTAGTTGCCCTAAAAAAACTCAGTAATGTCCTGAGTTTGATCCCCAGTACTGAAAAAAATAATAAGAATTTTAAAAGAATTTTTAAACTCGGGCCTGGGATTTAGATCAGTGGTTTTGCCACCTGCTGCGCAAGCACAAGGACCTGAGTTCGATTCCCGGTACCAAGAAAACAAAAAAAAATAATTTTTAAACTCTCAGCAAGAAAGTTGGAAAATAAGTAAATGATATCCAAAATCTATCATAGTAAATCAATAAGAAAATAACAATTCCCAATCCCAATATAATTCAATGTCATCATTCCAGTAACACATTAGAGAACAATTTAAAATAAATAGAAATTATACATATTTGCATATTTAAAATACACTTAAAATAAAAATAGAAATGCACTTCAAATCACCCATGAACCCCTTAGTAAGACAATTCAAGATAACAGAAATTAAATCCACTTGCATACTAAAAAATACACTTCAAATCATCCACAAGTCCAACAAGCTGTAAAGATGTGTCATTTATTGAATTGTAGGAAAAAACATATTTTGAGTTTATTATTATTTGTTTTTTTGAGCTAGGTCTCAGTATGTAGTCCAGGCTAGCCTTGACACATTTACAACAGGGCCATAATTTATATATCCAGCTGCCAAGTGGTTCTGAACCACCAGTAGTATATGCATGACTGTCCCATCAAGCAATGTGAGACAGTCCCACTGAATGATACAAGCTGCCCAATGGACAGTCATGCATGTACCACCAGTGGTTCAAGTTGGAAGGAATGTGTTAAACTCACTATGTAGCCCAGGCTTGCCTTGAACTCATGACCCTCCTGCTTCTCCTTCTCAAGTACTGGGATTACAGGTGTGCACCACCATATCCAGCCTTGAAGAATTATTTTTTTTCCTTAAATGTTTATTTGTAAATGAAACCAGACTCTTTCTGTGTCCACTGTGAGACTGAGGTACTAATCAGGGCAAGGCCATATTTACAACTTTTATAAGGTTGCTGTCCTGGGGTGCATTTTGTGGAACACTGTACATGAATTCACTTTCAGGAGGATGTCCCACATCACATGTATATTGCTTTTCTGCAAAGTGTATCCTCATGTGTCTCCTCAGTGATGAGGAACAATTGAAGGCCTTCTCACACTCCTTACATTGATATGGTTTCTCTCCGGAATGCAGTCTCATGTGTACTGGTAAAGACGATGGCCATTTGAAAACTTTCCCACATTCCTTACATTTATAGGGTTTCTCATTAGTGTGGGTTCTCACATGTTGCTGTAAAAGCTCAGGCCAACTGAAGGCTTTCCCACATTCCTTGCATTTGTAGAGTTTCTCTGCAGTGTGTCTTCTCATATGCTTTTGTAAGGATATATGGCAATAGAAAGCTTTCCCACAAAGCTTGCACTGATAGGACTGGTCCTCAGGGTGGATTCTGACTTGGTCTTGAAAGCAAGCTGACAAACTGAAGGTTTTCCCACACTGGATACACTGATAGGGTTTCTCTCTGTCATGTATTCTCATGTGTTTTCGTAGGGATATGGGCCAATTAAATGTCTTCCCACACTGCTTACAATCATAGGGTTTATCTCCAGTGTGTACTCTCATGTGCCCTTGGAAAGATGAGGGATGACTAAAGGTTTTCCCACACTGAGTACATTCATAGGGCTTCTTTCCACCATGAGTCCTTTCATGTCTTCGAAAGGATTGGGGATAAATGAAGGCTTTCCCACACTCTCTGCATTCATATGGTTTCTCTCCAGTATGGATCCTTTCATGTCTTCGAAAGGATTGGAGATAAATGAAGGTTTTTCCACATTGTTTACACTCATGTGGTTTCTCTCCACTATGTGTGATCGCATGCCTTCGAAATGCTGAGGAGTAACTGAAGGCTTCTCCACATTCCTTGCATTTGTGTGGCTTCTCTCCTGTGTGTGATATCATGTGTCTGCGAAATGTGGAGGAATAGCTGAAGGCATTCCCACATTCCTTACACTTGTATGGCTTCTCCCCAGTGTGTGTTATTGTGTGTCTGCGGAATGTTGAGGAATAGCTGAAGGTTTTCCCACACTCTGTGCATTTATATGGCTTCTCTCCAGTGTGACTTCTCAGGTGGCTATTGAGACTTGAGAAGTCAATGAAGGCTTTCCCACAGTGCTGGCATTCATAGTTTTTCTCTGCAGTGTGAGTCCTTACATGCCGATTGAGGGAAGAAGTCCGAGGGAAGGTTTTCTCACATAATTCACAGGCATAAGGTCTCTCTCCATTGTGGGCTCTCACATGTGCTCTCAAGTATGAATGACAACTATAGGCCTCTCCAAATTCCTGACACTGGTATGGCTTGTGTCCAGTGTGAATTGTGATGCGGCCTTTGGAAGACAAACGTTGCATCATTTTTCTATACTGTTTTGCCCCAGTAGTGATTCTCTTATGTAGATTAAGATTTGGAATCTGGCTGAAGGTGTCTATGCATTTGCCATTACTTCCACAGAATGTCTCCACTGTTTCATTTCTATTAAAAGTAAGGTACATGTAATTAATGGCTTGATTAATAAGGATTTACTAATATTTATTCATAACTATTAAATTACTTTTTAAAAGGAAGGGACAAGAAAAAAGTGAAAGTAGATGGAAACAAAGCTTTTGTACATAGGGAAGAAGGGGGTTTGAGAGGGGAATAAGATAAAATAAAATAAAATTTATTAATAAAAATATTTTTTTAAAATTACTTTTTAGTCATTTTCAGCAAAAGGGCAGGTTTTCTACCCTAACTGAATTATATGGAATAAAATAAATGTTCAAGAAAAATTTGGTCATTGTCAATATTAAATACTTTGTATATAAGAAGTTTCATTTCATTTTTCTTTTTCTTTTCTTTCTTTCTTTTTTTCCTTTTTTTTTTTTTGTTTAACAGTAGTAGGGACAGAACTCATGCCACTGTATATGTGCAAGGAGCCACATACAGGTTTTGGCCACAGAAATTTGAGGTCCAGATCAACATGAACAGAGAAGAGCTGCATAATGATTTTGAAAGTAAGTTTATTATAAAAGTACAGCAGATATGCACATAGTCAAATAATATATTACCACACAACAAGGCAGGGGACAGCACCAAAGATGAAGGATCTTGTGTGAGATGGAGTCTTCGGAGGGTGAGAGAAAAAAACACCACAGTGTATCCAATTTATTAGTTTCCTAAGTACTGTGTTCAGACAAAAGTGAGTTGGTGCCAATAGGTCTGTGTGGCTTTAAGAGATCATTCCTGGCCTTGGCTGGACTCAAGGACACACACACTGACAGCGCACTCAAGGCTATCTGTAAATAACATTTTCTTTCCCAATGGAGATACTTTTTTCTGTGAGGAATGGCAAGCAGCCAAGTTCATTCAGTGAACACCTATATTTTGCTGACTCCCATTATTTTAACCCTTTTCCTGACAACATGCTAGGTAAGCGCTCTATCACTGAGCTACACCTCTAAACTCCTCTTCTAAATTTTATTTTGAAACAGGGTCTTACTGAATTGCCCAGGCTGACCTTGAACTTGCAGTCATCCTACCCAGCCTCCTGAGTAGCTGAGATCACAGGCAAATACTACTGTACTTGGTGGAATTTCTTGATAATTGTTTTCAATTCAATTATGTTTCTAACACTGCATGTCTAGGTCACATTTAAAGAAATACTTTTTGTAAAAGTTCAGTGAGTAGCAGGGTGTGGTAGAGTATATCTATACTCCTAGCTACTTGGGAGGCTGAGGCAGGAGGATTGCAAGTTCAAGGCCAGCCTGGACAACTTGCTGAGACACTGTCTTAAAATGAAGTTTTAAAAAGGGATGTGGCATGGTGTAAAGCAATTACCTAGTATGTGAAGCCCCTGGATTCAATCCTCAGTACCCTTTTAAAAAATTAGTACATAAACTCACGGCTGGGATTATTTTGTTTGCTGGCTATTTCAATTTCATGACATTCTAAGATTCTCTCTTGGAAAGCTGCTTTCTCTTGTTGAATGTGACTTACCTTAGATTTCTCCCCTGGCCTGTGTGCTGATCTTCAAAGGCAAAATCTTCCCAAATTTTCCCAAAAGCAGAGGCCCAAGAATCATTCTTCGTCAGTTTTGCTATTTCTGGTTTCTTAGGTATTTTTTCTCCATAAATATCCTGCTGAGAAACTGAATCTCTGGCTTTAAATTGACTTTCATCATCTGAAACCAAAAAGGAAACACATCTTAAGAGCAAAAACTACCTGTTAGTAGAAAATCAAAATGAAAAAGGACACAAGAGTTTCACTATTTCAGGACTTGATCAGGCAGAAGGGGTCAAAGCGGTGAGCAGTTTCACTAACATGTGAAACTCTCACTGGATTACAAAACAAAGTTCATCCGGCCCATGAAATTTTCATCTACAATGATGCCACCAAGGGAGTTTTCCTTGCAGAAAGAAAAAACTCAGTTTAATAGGTTTTCATTCTCATGGGAAAACTGTTGGATTCTAGCTCCATGGCCACGGTGAACAGGTCTGACTTATGTACCCATATACTCCCTTTCTACATTCCATGTCTCGGAAGAGGCTAGATGTATAAGAGATACTTGCTGTCTAATTGACCAAGTGAGGAAAGGATGTCACCCTTACTGATGGAGGCCAGGTTCCAGAATGTCTCTAGCATCACGTCTCTGTAGAGGTCCCTCTGTGCAGAATCCAGCAAAGCCCACTCCTCCTGAGTGAACTGCACAGCCACATCCTCGAAGACCACTGAGTCCTAGAACAGCCAACATATGTGCAGGAAGAAGGTTGAGTTTGACCTCACAGGGCCACCATAGTTGATTGACGTACAGTTCCAAAAGGATCCATGGGCTGGGGATTTAACTCAGTGGCACTGCGCCTGCCTTGAAAGTGCAAGGAAGGTCCTGAGTTCGATCCCTGGTACCAAAAAAAAAAAAAGGATCTTGGGGTCTCCCAATAGCCAACTTCTGACTCAGTCATCAGACCTCTTCCTGTTTACACTTGTGTCCTCGTGGATTTAACAGCTGATGCACTGAACACATCTCTACATTTTTATTGGAACCATTTCAAGGCATATTTTTCTTCTTTTTTTTTTTGTACCAGGGATCAAACTCGGGACCTTGTGCTTGCGAGGCAGGTGCCGGAACTACTGAGCTAAATCCTTGGCCCAGGCATATTTTTCTTGATCAAAAGGGTTCAGAGCACATCAGGGATGCCAAAAAAATACTATACTGGTGAACCCAACATTTGTACGTAAATTCCATGTGTGAGTTACTTTCTCATCCCTGGGTCACAATACCTGATGGGAAGGAGAGGTATATTTTGGCTCATGTTATAATCCATGGTCGGCTGGCTCTGAGGCAGAATGGCATGGTGGAAGGGCCTGAGCAGAGGAAAGCTGCTCATGCCATGGTGGCCAGGAAGCAGAGAAGGGAGGAACCAGGAAGGGACATAAACACTGCCAGTCAGGCCCACCTCCCAATAGTACGCATAGCTACTCAACTCACCAGTGGATGAATCCACCACTGAGTACCATGCCCCATGATCCAACCACCCTCTTGTGGTATGGTTTAGACCTGGAATGCCTCCCCAAGGCTCACTGTTCAGAGGTGGGGGCTGGCTGGAGGTGGATCCCTGGGACTCCGTTGGAGCCAGCTGACCATAGACTAAAACTCTGAACCAAAATAAATCTCTCCTCCTTTAAATTGTGGGGGTAGAGTATTTTGTCTTGGTGACAGGAAAGTATCTAACACACACCAATAATGCCTTATGACAAGCTATTTCAGCTCCTTTCCCAATGCATACCATGCCCCTCAATACCACAGGAACAAAAAGGCCAGTCCTGGATGACTTTATTGGTACTGCTACTTTGTGGCAGTGCTGGGGATAGAACCCAGGCACTTAGTCACATCCTCTGCCCATTTTATTTTATTTTAAAGCAGGACCTTTCTAAGTTGACCAGGCTGGCCTTGAACATGCAACCCTCCTGCCTCATCCTCTGGAGTAGCTGGGATTATAGGCATGTCCCACCACCCTTGGCTCTGAATGGTACTTTAGGGACTAAAAACATTCCAAAGTCCTGGGAACATCCTCTCCCATTCCCTTTACCAAACATGAGGCCAAATGGCCCTATGCCAAAAGATAGAAGAGGGAGTTATGTCCGTGTACCAATTTCCCATAAGGAATGTAATCACTATGTACTGCAAACATGTATTAATGAAATAAAAATTTTAAAAGTTGGGAGCCAGGTATGGCGATATGAGCCTGTAACTCAGCACTTGGGAGGCTGAGGCAGGAGAATTGGCACGAGTTTGAGACCAGCCTAGCCTACATAGTGAGCTCAAGGCCAACCTTAACTATGTAGTGAGAGTCTGTCTCAAAAAAACAAAACAAAAAAAAAGTTGGAAGAAAAAAAAAATCACAGCTCCATCCCCAGGGAGGGCTTGCTGAAGGTACTGGCTGTTTTGAGCCACGCTGGCTGAGAAAAGAATATAGTAAGTGCAGCCTGTGTGATTTGATTTTTATTTTCTCCTCCAGGTAGGAGAAAGGGCCCCATGTTCCCAAAAGCTTTAGATAAGGGGGACAAAAAGCTAAAAGTTTGTATTCTGTGGAGAGGAGGGAATGTTAAATTACTTCCCAGCGGTAGCACACACTTTTAGATCCAGCAAGGGAGAAAGTGCATGGGACTTTCTAGCCTTTTTTCAACCTGCTCCTGAGGCTGCCAGAGGCACCGGAACAGTCAAAATCTTCCCTGGTTGCAGGGAAATAATCTTGGTAAATGCAAATTCACTGCCAGCCCTCTGTGGTGGGGTGCACTGTGTCCCTCAGAAAGATACAAGGGGGCTGGGGATTTAGCTCAGTAGTTCCGCCACCTGCCTCACAAGTGCAAGGTCCCAAGTTCGAGTCCCAGTACCAAAAAAAAAAAAAAAGAAAGAAAGAAAAGATACAAGGAGTGAGCAAAATGTACAGTGTGTGCTTAAATTTTAAAAAAGTATTACACTAAGTTGAGCATGGTGGTAAACACCTAAAATCTCAGCACTCAGGAGGCTGAGGATAGAGGTGAGTTTGAAGCCAGCCTAGGCTACACAGTGAGTTCAAGGCCAGCTTGAACTACATAGTGAGATCCTGTCTCAAAAACAAACAAAAAACTGTTACAGTAAACAAATTATCATACTGTTATATCCTTAAAACTAATCTTGGAAAAACAGAAACTTACTTAGCATATTTACTTTACATGGTGGAAATATCTGTATTAAGTCTGATTGATGTAGAGATGTTACAAAAATTTATAAATCTTAAAGGAGATGTGATAAAAGGGTTTATCTTGAGTTTTTTCCTCCTGAATGCTTACATCTTAACAAATGACCAACATGGTAGTTTAAAACCTTAATTGTTGGTAGATGACTGAGGCACAGATAAAAATAGTAACATCAGCTGTTTACTACCATATCAAATACAACTGACCATGTATATTATCTTACTTAAAGAAGTCTTTGACGGGGCTGGGGATTTAGCTCAGTGGTTCCAGAGCCTGCCTCTCAAGCACAAGTTCCCGAGTTCGATCCCCGGTACCAAAAAAAAAAAAAAAGAAGTCTTTGACAAAAAAGCAATATCTGTCATATGTAAATTTTCTTGTTTTAAAGAAAGAAGTTATGTTCCATAAATATAAATTATGTAAATAAAGTTATTTTATAAGAAAAAAACTGTTACAGTAAAAGATACAATGCCATTAATCCCCTGAAAATACTCCTCCCACTTCGAACACACTTATCCCACAGTTTTTGTCACTTAGTTCTGGGATTAAAGGCATGCCCCAACACACCTGGCTCTTGCCACTTTCTGCATCAGCTCTGGAGTCCTCTTTACTGAGGGTCTTTAAAAGTGTGATCAAAAACACAGTGACTGCTGTGCCAAGTGCCATCCAATGCAAATGCAGCTCATAAAAACATAATGGTGTCCACATCCACCTTATTCACCAGATCTAGGACCGTGGGACTTCTGGGTCCTCCCCAAAGTCAAAATGACCATGAAAAAGTAAAACTTTTGAATCCATTCGGGACAACAAGACAGCTATAACAGTGCAACTGAAGACACTCAGGAAACAAGACTTCCAGACCTGCTGCAGAAAGGGCTAAGAATGATGAGATAAGTTCGTTGGAAGTGAGGGAAAGGATTCTGAGGGGGATTCATGGCAATGTGGCTTTTACTGTAAGGATTTTTAAAAAATTTAAACATTCACCATAGTTTTCAATCACACCTCAAATGTCCATCTCTAACCCCCAGTACCTGGAAATGTGTCCTTATTTATTATCCAGCTTTTGCAGGTGTAATAAAAAATTTTTTTGGAATAGAACAGGTATATTTCTATTGGACTACCTGATACAGAAGATAGTGTGGTATGATGGATGGATAGTATGAATGACAAATAATACAAATACATTTTATTTGAAATAAAAAATGCGAACACAGCTTTCACTTAGAAACAAACTCTTGCATGACTGTTATTACTGAACAAAACAAAGCTGAAGCATAAACAGCCTTCTTTTTTAACATGTATCTGGAGATAGGTAGGAAGATGCTACTTGGTTTTCTAAAAAACTGACCTCCCTTTAAGGCCTGGTCATAGAAGTGTAAACAATGTAAATGGACCCACCATTATCAGTTGTCTTATCGTATCTCTGTCACCTGCGTATTCGGAGATCACACATTTACCTGCCAATATACCTGGGAAGGGTTACTATATCACAGTTACTTTTGAGTTCTTGGCAGGCAGGACTAAGGAAGAGTGATTTGGAACAAGTTTTACATGCTATTTAGAAAACTCTAGTATTCCATTACATAACGGGTAACAATAGAGAGATACTGCCTGGAAGTTACTCTTTTCACTTCGGTTTAGTTTTAGTTTTTGTGATTTATAGAGCTGTTTGATTCATTTGCTTATAGTACAATCCTGCCACAAAGTATTGAAGGACAAGATATCCGTGATTCCTTCCACACTACATTTTTCAAGTTTTACTACATCAACAGTATGTCAGCAGTTCTAAAAACAAAACAAAACAAAAACAACAACAACAGAAAAACAAAAATGTAAATGGGTAAAATTCTTCTAAAAATGCAGGTGTCAAGGGCCAGGGATTTAGCTCAGTGGTTCCACACCTGTCTCACAAGCGCAAGGACCCGAGTTCGATCCCCGGTAACAACAACAACAAAAAAATGCAGGTGTCAATGCCTACAACAGGGAAGAACACAATGACAGAACCCCCTCCTCTCCAAAAAAACAAACATATTCATGTGCAGGGAATGTGGTTCAAGTCTTTGGATTTAAAAACAAGTTCCCCCAGGAAAGCTGGCTATCATGGAATTTCCAGAACGTTTATTTTGGCCCTACCAAATGGACCTAATGCACAGTTTAAAATGAAAGGCCCCAATGCAAAGTTAAAAAAAATAACAGTTATGAGATGTTACGAATGATGATCAAAGCAGTCAGAGGAAGAAGAATGACTGTATCTTCCATTTAGCTGGTTTGTGGCACAGCCTCTTCAGCTGTTGGATCAGTAAAAACCGCTGAAGTACCAGAAGTGCTTTGAAGCATAGGGGTAAAAAAGTACTGAACATATTATCTACACAGTAACAGGACTTCATGGCTGGGAAAATTTTCTAAATAGTAAAATGACTCCAAGATAGATGTCTCTCTTTCCAACATAAAACATAGCAGGAAAAAAAAAAAGACTTACAAGTAGATATAGTAATAACAGAAAATTACAAGGCAGAGAACACAAGGTCAAGACAATGCTATAGATTCAACAGTATTCCGTGAGGCTAGAAAATCTGTTAAGTTTGAAAGCCCTAGCAAAATACCATTTTTGTTTATAAATCACTTATTTATCATATGACCACGTGTTGAATCATTTTCTTTCCACATACTGAAGAATCCTACAGTCAGCCTTTAAGCATTCTGGATTTCTTTGCCAATCTTGTAACTGAGTATCTTTCTTTTTTTGAGAGGTGGGTACCGGGGATTGAACTCGGGTCCTTATGCTTGCGCAGCAGGAGCTAAATCCCCGGTCCTAACTGAGTATCCTGTTCCAGTTGATTTTGGTGCAGGTAACCGGAAGCTGCTGGCACAAGGCCGTGAATGTGGTGTCTGACATTGTTTGATAGTTTTCATTAATCGCTGTCTGATACTCATTTTCTGCATTCTCTATGATTTTAATAAACGCCTTTGCAGTTTGGACTTATTGAATCTTGCACATCTTTATAAGTAATAACTCTTTTTTTTTTTTGGCACCAGGGATCCAACTCAGGTCCTTACGCTTGCGAGGCAGGCAGCGGAACCACTGAGCTAAATCCCCCTCCCTCTTGCACACCTTTATGACTAACCAATTGAACATCACCATCTTCATAACAGTGAACCTGGATCTTGAGCACTCCAACTACCTGGGTTGTAGATGGAGTGATGGTGAACTTCCACTCTGATCTCCAACGGCCATTCCAGAAATTTTTAGGCTGGAACTGGTAGCTTTCAATATACTCAATAATAGTCTGTTGCCTATCTATAGTTTTAGCATATACAGTACAGAAGCCATTGGAATAATGATCCTTCACATAGGCTCTTAAAGCACTGTCACAGGATTTTCTCCAAGACTTCAAACTGCCATCTATTTCCTCTGGCTGGGTGTCACTTGCTTCTTTCCATGATCAAACTTAAAGGAAATTTTGTTTCTTGGATCTAAAAACCTGCTATTACCCAGATGACCATGCTCTGGAATTAAAACCTGATCTTCATGTCCTTCTATCTTCACAGTGTGAACTGATTCATGTTATACTGGGAAAGGGTGGGGATTTAGCTCAGTGGTTCCACCGCCTGCTTTGCAAGTGCAAGGTCCTGAGTTTGTTCCCCAGTACTAAAATAAATAAGTAAACAAACAAACAAACATCCACCATGTTATACTGGGCAAATGGACATTGAATACTTCATTAAACTCCCCTGGAGGTGCATGAGTGATGAGTTTAGCAGCTATGCATATCTTCTCCTCATCCGAAACCCGATCCTCGAAGTCCGCCATCTTGGGCTGCTCTCAGGTGTAATAAAATTAAGAGCAGGTCTTTGGATAGGCCCCTATGTAACATGACTTTTTTTTTTTTTTTTTGGTACCAGGGATCAAACTCAGGTCCTTGCACTTGCGAGGCAGGCGGCGGAACTACGGAGCTAAATCCCCAGCCCATGACCGGTATTTTTATAAGAGCAAGAAAATGCCACATGAAGGCAGAGACACAATGGGAAGGTGAAGATGAGGTGGAGATGTGAATTATGTTGCCACAAGCAAAGGGACACCTAAGGCCACCAGAATCTCTAACAGATGAAGAATAACATTGCATCTGCGGGACATGGTAGTAACACAGCTGTAATCCCAATACTTAGGAGGCTGATGCAGGAGGATCACTGTGAGTTCAAAGCCACCCTGGGCTACATACTGAGTACGAGGCCAGCCTAGACAACATAAGTTGTCTAAAAAAAGAAGAAAGAAAGAAAAAAAAAAACCAAAGATACTGTGCCTACATGTTTGATAGGCATGGAAAAATGGTGCACCCTTTTAATTTTATAAATGCCACAGGGATCAACCAATCCATTGAAAGAAAATATGAGAAGAGGCTGTAGTGGGACAGACTTCCTAGCTTCCGGCCAGTGGTGCATGAGTCGGAATTCAAACTCTAAGTACTGTATTAGAAACAAGATTAGGTCTCCCTCCATACGTGACTTTTACCCATTGACGACTCAGCAAAGAGGGAAAGAAGCAAAAACAGAGGGGATCTTTAAATGGAAATATGCTTTTGGAATTTTAAGGAGCAGTTTTTATTTTGCTAATGTGATGTTATAAATTTAAAAATTTATTTGGGGAGGCATTGAGACAGGGTCTCACTATGTGGCTTAGGCTGGCCTTGAACTCACTATGTGGCCCAGGGTGGCCTCAGACTTATGGTGATCCTCCTGCCTCAGCCTCCCGAGTGCTGGGATTCCAGATGTGCACCACCACACTCAGCTTAGAACACACTTCTGTAAGGCCCTGAATGATGAGATGACTACGGCCTTGGGTTTCCATGGTGAATGGTTTGTTGCTTTCTGGTGGAGCAGGCTGGGAGGAAGGTACTGTATCACCTCTTCCTGAAGGAATTCTCCACCCACACTACCCTGAGCCCCTACCCCTATCCCACCTCAGGGCGCTGGCTGGGAGGCAGCCTCAGTGGCCCCAATTCCTGAACATTCTACACAGAACCCCTCCCAGTGTCATCCACAGTAGCAAGGTGAGCAAAGCAGAATCACCGATAACATCTGTCTGAAACGGTGCCTCAGGAGCCCCTCTGACCTAAGGACTCAGCATGGTTTGGCCTACACTGAGCACCCCAGGATGGAGGCCTCGCAGGGAAGCCATAGGGGGGCCCTGTTGACCCAACTGCAGGACAGGGTGTGTCCTGCTCAGTGGCCGTGTTGTCCTCTAGGACTGGGGTCCCTCTGTAGGAGCCTGATGCTCAAGATGCTGCCTGGCCCCTGGGAGACATTCAGATCAGCCCCAACCCACTGACACCTCTGCTCAGTAAGAAAGAATAACATGGTAGTGGGGATGATAATACATGACCTCCAGAAGCCAGCGGGCTTCTTGAGACCCTTACAAGGAATAAGATTTACTTTATTTTTACTTTTGGAGACAGGGTCTCGCTAAATTGTCCAGACTGGGCTTGAACTTACGATCCTCCTGCCTCAGCCTCCCATGGTGCTAGGATGACATGTATGTATACCACCACGCCTGTTTGGGATTTACTGTAATTGGCTAGGTCCAGAAGTCCTATAGGACTAAAATCAACCCTGCAGTTAGCTCCAGCCCACTTCGCAGGGTTTATGGGTAGTAACTCGGCTGTGAAGATGCCTGTCCAGGGGCCTGGGGTGGACTGTGCAGGACACAGTTACCCCTGCAGGCTCAAGAGCCCACGTGGACCTTGAGTAGCATGTGGGAACTTGGATTTGGGAGGGTCCTCAACACCCTCATAGAGGCTGCTCACTGTCATGCTCCATGCTGCCTCCTGGGAGACCTTGGCTCACGTGGGGCCCAGGTGCCCATGTGACCAGCCCGAGTCACTACTGGGCTTCCCGTTGTCTTCCACCACCCCGGTGGCACCCAGGCCCTTGCACATGCTAGGCAAGCACTCACCACTGAGCTGCACCAGACCTTTTTAGTTCTCATTTTGAGACAGGGTCTCATTAAGTGAATCTCTGCACACCCCCTGAGACTCTGCTGGGCGGGGACTCTGGGGACCTTGTGCTGTCTCCCCCCAGGCTCCACCGCATGCATCTTTGCTCTGCGGATTTGCTACGACCCATCCCCGCTACATCCTGTGACCGCTACATCCTCCCAGTGACCCATCAGATCCAGGGGTGTTGCATGGTGATGCACACATGTAATCCTAGCACTCAGGAGGCTGAGGCAGGAGGATCGTCGAGAGGCCAGCCTGGGTTACATACATAGTGAGACCCTGTCTCAAAAAAACAAAACACAGTGCTTGCTTCGGTAGCACATTTACTAAAAACAAAACACAAAACATACCAGGGGTGTTCCTGGGGACCCCCAACACACCTAGTTTGAAACCATCAATCTCTATAACCCTTTTTAGCACATTCATTTTATAGTTTTTCTTTTTTTTTTTTTTTTTGGTACCGGGGATCGAACTCGGGTCCTTGCGCTTGCACAGCAGGCGGCGAAACCACTGAGCTAAATCCCCCACCCCGAGCAGATTCATTTTTAAATGAGCCATTAATTGAGTATCCACAGTATGGGAAAGATTTTGCAAAGAGCTTTATATACCTCAGCTCACGTATGTATCTACTGGGGATTGAACCTCAGAGCCTTTGCTCTGAGCTCCATCCCCAGCCAGTTTTTACTTTTTATTTTGAAACAGGGTCTCACTAAACTGTGCATGCTGGGCTCAAATCTGCTATCCTCCTGCCTCAGCCACCCGGAGTGAAGGGACATTATTAAGACCATTTTACCTGAGAGGGATTGCAGCAACAATAACATGATCTGATAAGAATTTTCTGAGCTTCGTTTCTCTCCACAGCCTAAGCTCCTAACACCTGCGCTTTCCTTACACATACGGTACAGCTCTGCTTTTCTTAGGACTGGTATTGCCCCACGTGGTAAGAAGACGAGCTAAACTTCGCTGAGCACTGTGGAAAGAGGCCAGGGACCTTCCTGGTTCAGCCTTACAGTCTCCGTCCCTTCCCTGGAAGAACCTCGACTCTCCCAGAGTCGCATGCGTGCTAGGCAAGCCCTCACCCCTAAGCTGCACTCAAAGCCACCAGGACTGCTTTGTTTAAACCTGACCTCTGGGTCCTTGATTTAGCGATGTTTATTTAGGTCGTAATTGTACTGGTCATCTTACACACAGGCCTGAGGGCCACCACTCTGCATAACACAGAATTCTGGCTGCATGGATCTTAAATTCTACTAGAAAATAATAAGGAAGCAAATCAATATCAGTACTATGTAAAATGGTGCATGCCAAGGAGAACAGGGAGGAGATATAGCAGGAAAAATGGGTATTTCTGTGATTGTTCAGGGAACTATAAAGGAAAACATTAAAAATACCATTGGAGGGCTGGGGATTTAGCTCAGTGGTTATGGTGCCTGCCTTGCAAGCGCAAGGTCCCCGGTACCAAAAAAAAAAAAATACCATTGGAAAAATATTACAAATTGACACCTGGATAATTTTTATAATAGATAACTATACATAATTATATAGCTAAATATGAAGTATGATTGAAAAATAAAAGCCAGGTGTGGTGCTGCACAGCTATAATCGATTCCAGCACTCAGAAGGTTGAGGCAGGAGGATTGCCCAGAGTTTGAGGCCAGCCTGGGCTACATAGTGGGGTCAATGTCAGCCTGAACTACATAGTGAGACCCTGTCCCTCCCCCCAAAGAAATTTAAATTAAAAAAAATTATTGTAGTAAAAAATATATTGAAGAAAAAAAGTGAAAATAGAAGGAAAAAATAGAAATGAAGCTTTTGAACATAGAGAGGAGAGAGGACTTGTGGGAAGGAATGGGATAAAATTTATTAAAAAAGAAATACATTGAATATATAGTATTTAAATTACATGATTCTTTCATATATTATGTATTTATATGCACCCTCTAATTCAATATTGATGATTACAACTGGGGTAAGGGGTCATTAGAGTAGGGTGTCTACCATGCTGTGCAGCTTATTCTACACCAAATCTGGCCTCTACTTCATGGACCATCATTTTTTTTTAACATTTCTGTCAACTGCACACCTGTCCTATGTATTTTTCCACATGGATGTTCTATTTTACAATAGAAAAAGTCTTTAAAAATCAACCCATACGACTTACCTGTAATTAACTTAAAAGTTGCTGGGATCCATTTTATAATATCCAGCCGAGATACATTAAAAAAAAAATCTCTTCTCATTGAAGAATAGGGAGGGAGAGAGGGAATAAGGAGAAGGCTTAAGAAACAGAATGTAAGGCGGGACCGTTTCTCCCCCTGAAATCCATCCCTTTTGAATACTGTATCTTCAAGTTCTATTAATTATTTGTTATATTTACAGAAAAACTGAGGCCGCAGTAAGAGGATAAACCTCTTTACAAAAACAGATCCAAGGAGGAAGTTGTGCTGAATTCACTCAGAGATTGTCACCTGCCTTCTCCCCCAGGGCCACCCCCAGGCCACCGGCTCCTTGACATCTTCCCTGAAGGACACTTTATTTTTTTTTTTTTTTTAAGTTTGGAGATGGGGTTTCCTTGTGTAGCCCAGGGCGGCCGTTCCCGGGAGGAGAAGCCCTTGTCACCCGCCCACCCGCGGTCCGGAGCAGCGGCTCGAGTCGCCCGGGAGGGGCGGAGACGACGGGGCATCGGAGACCCCGACCCGGGGAGGTGGCGCGGGGATATCGCCCAGGACACAGCGGGGACGCAACGGGCAGCAGTGGCCGGGACGCCGGCTTCCCACGCCCGGAGCCCGGGAGGACAGGCTGCAGAGACCGCGCGCAGGACCCCGAGCCTCTGCCGGCCCGGCCTGGCCTGGCCGAGGGGCCCCGAGCTCCACCCGCTCTGTGCAGACCCTCACTCACCATGCTGCGCCTGCTGCCGTCCGAGAGCGTCGTCCTCCCGGTGGCCCCGCGGACACTGCAGGTGACCGCCCCGCCCCCGGGCTCTCACTGGACTACAAATCGGACGTCAACCCTTTCTACTTGACAGGCGCCCTGTCAAAGGGTTCCCGCCCCCTTTCCTTCCTTTGATTGGTTAGTGCCCCGGTCAACACCCCAGAACTTCTGATTGTTCTCTGGGCGCCGCCTCACTCTTCCCTGATTGCACAGTTCTTAAGGCCCGCCCTCTCTGCTCTGAGTGACAGGCGTCCTGGGAACACGCCCCACCGGGGTCGTTTATATCTAGGCTGAGCGGCCTCTTCCCGCGGCTTAGCGGGTCTTCTGAGTCCTCCAGGACCGTAGTACTAGGTGTGCGCGGGAAGGGAACTGCAGACTCAGTTCCCCTGGGGCCACGCCCATCCTTTGACAGGCCTGGAAAGGCCAAGAAGAGACCGGGAGGTCTGGAGTCCTTCAGGGTCAAGGGTCACCCGTGCACCACATCTCTTTAAGAACAGGGACCTGAAGCCCGGCTTGGTGGCCCATGCCTGTAATCCCAGCACCTGGGAGGCTCAGGCAAGAGAATAGGCACAAGTTCGAGGCTAGCCTGGACTACATAGGATTTACATAAGGAGACCCTGTCTTTAAAAAAGGCAAGATAGAAAGAGAGACAGAGAAAGAAAAGCTTACATAAATTTGAGATGAACGCCAAAACTACAATACGTAGATTGGCGCTACATCATCTAACACATTTAACATGGCTGTTGATTTCAGAAAATATCGTCTAATTTGAGATCATGTGGATTAATAAAGCTTGACAGTACGTGTCATTTTATTTACAAGCAGAATTTTTTTTTTTGTACCGGAGATGGAACTTGGCCCCTTGAGCTTGCGCAGCAGGCGGAGAAACCACTGAGCTAAATCCCTGGCCCTACAAGCAGAATTTTAAAAGCATATTTTTGATGGTTTGCAAATATGTCTTATCCCCTTTCCTAAACATTAATATTTAGAGGATTAACAAAAAAGTGGCGGGCCGGGGATTTAGCTCAGAGGTTTAGCCGCCTGCTGCGCAAGCGCAATGACCTGAGTTCGATCCCCAGTACAAAAAAAAAAAAAAAAAAAAATTGGAGGGGGCCGGGGATGGTTCTGCCACCTGCCTCACAAGCCCAAGGACCCGAGTTTGATCCCTGGTACCAAAAAAAATTGGGGGGGAGGCCGGGGATGGTTCTGCCGCCTGTCTCGCAAGCCCAAGGACCCAAGTTTGATCCCTGGTACCAAAAAAAAAATTTTTTTTTTGAGACAGGATCCCACTTTGGAGTTCAGGGTGGCTCTGAATTCATGGTGATCCTCCTGCCTCAGCCTCCCAAGTGCTGGGATTACAGGCATGTGCCACCACACCTGGCTTCTTATATTTTTTTTCCTTGCCTTTTTTTTTTTTGTGGTACTGGGGATTGAACTCAGGACCTTGCACTTGCAAAGCAGGCACAGTTTTCTTGCCTTATTGCACAGTCCTGGTCCTCTGGATAGGGTGTTGAATAAGAATGCTGAGAAAAGACTTCCTTACTTTGCTGGGATCTAGGGAAAAGCATCAGTCTTTGAGGATGAAGCATGGATGTTAGCAGCAAAGCTGTCATAGACTCCTGTTATCTTTTTCTTTTATTAAATTTCTGCTTTTATTATGCTGCACTCTGAGA
The DNA here is from genome assembly GCF_053883595.1 of Heterocephalus glaber. Lineage (NCBI taxonomy): Eukaryota > Metazoa > Chordata > Mammalia > Rodentia > Bathyergidae > Heterocephalus > Heterocephalus glaber. The sequence continues at coordinate 4,878,178 of NW_028258457.1, read as the reverse complement.
ATGTGTGAACTGCTTTACATCTTTGAAATTCTCCAAGAACTGCTCTGCAGCTTATGTGACCCAGTTTTAGAAGTGTAATGACACTTATAAAATTGGAATATAGGGAAAATAATGTGCTATGTGGCTCATGAAATGTCATATGTAGGATCCACGTGTATGGCATGGAAATATTTTTAAATTTTTTGTTTTGTTCTTTTCACACAGGCTGGCCTCAAATTCACAGTGATCCTCCTGCCTCAGGCTCCCAAGTACTGGGATTATAGGTTGTGGCACCACAACCAGCTAGGTATAGCAATTTTAAGCACCCTATTCATGATTTTGAATTCTTCTGAAGAGAAAGAGGGGACATGGAGCTGGCCTTGAACTCACTGTGTAGCCCAGGCTGGGTTTGAACTCGTGGTAACCTCCTGCCTCAGCCTCCTGAGTGCTGGGATTATAGGTAGGCACACCATGCCTGGCTGTAAAGACTTTAGAATCAGAACAAAGCTATGGTTTGGATTGGTTTGTCCCATAAGGGTTCACGTGTTGGAAGCTTGGTCCTCAGTCAGGCAATGGTAACAGGTGACGGGACCTTTAAGAGGTGGGCCTCAGGGGAGGTCCTTACTGACCCCGCCCCTTTCTGGCTGGCTGTCTTCCTGTCACATAATCTCTTCTTTTCCCCATATCCTCCACCATGATGCCTTCCATGATCTGACACAGCCTAAGAAACCCCAGCCTCAGTCTCTACCATGTAGTTTAGATCTTTAGTCTCTCTTGGCTTCCCATTGCCGGGACAAAATATCTGACACACACAACATAAAGGAGGAGAGGTTCAATTTGACTCATGGTGTCAGCAGCTCAGTCCATGGTTAGCTGGCTTTAATGCAAAACCATCATGGCCAGGCTTGTAGCGGAGCATGGCTGCTTGTTTCACAACCAAGGGAAGCAGAGCACAGGGGAAAAACCCCAGTAAGAGCCTCCCTCCAAAGCCTCCCAGTCACCACCTCCTCCATCTGGGCCACCTCCTGCCAGCACTTTTAGCTATGACCATCAGGGGATTGCCCCGGGTATGTACAGCTCCCCATGATCCAATCACCTCTCCAGGAGTCTTAATCCAATCAAGTGAACAATTAAGATTAACTGGCACAGCTTCCAAAGCTGTGAGCTAAATAAATTTCTTTATAAAGTACCCAGTGTCAGGTATTTTGGTATAGTAATAGAAAATGAAACATCAGAAGGTTAAGGCAGGAGTGTCGCTGTGAATTCAAGCCTGGGCTGGGCTGCATAATAACTTCAAAGCCACCCTAGGCTACACAGCAAGACCCTGTCTAAAGGAAAAAAATAAAAAGAGAGACAGAGAGGAGGAGGAAAAGGAAATGAACCAATACAAGAAATCAAAACAAAAATTGTAAATATCGGGCTGGGGATTTAGCTCAGTGGTGCCATGCCTACCTCGAAAGTGCAAGGTCCTGTGTTTGATCCCCAGTACCAAAGCAAACAAAAAACCCCAAAATTATAAATATTTAGAAAATACTTACATTTCACATGAGAAAACAAAACTTAGTGGAAACTCTTCCATAAATTCCTCATTTTGGATGCTATGAGGACTCATGTGTCCACTTAAATATCAGACCCTCAGAAAGACCCTGTAGGAGGTTTGTCCTGATACAGTGGTACCTCAGTTTATGAACTTAATTTGTTTTATGATTTTGGGGAAGATGGTTGCGTTTGTTTGTATGGTGAAGATGGTTGTAGTCGTGTTTGTCACCTGATGTGGAGTTTGTGAACAGAAGCAAAATTTTTTTTTAAGAGGCAAAACCACTGAGCTAAATCCCTGGCCCCCAGAAGCAAAATTTTGCTGAACACTTTTGTGAACTGAATTGTTTGCAAACAGAAGCATTTGTAAATGGAAGTATTATCGATCACAGCAGCAGCCCCTGTGGATTCTCCATGGTACCTATCAAAAAACACATTTAAGGGCCAGGGATTTGCTCAGTGGTGCCAACACCTGCCTCGAAAGCACAAGGTCCTGAGTTCAATCTCTGGTACCAAAAAAAAAAGTAACATTTGTCCCTGGACACTCATTCCTTTATGAGACAGGTCCCAGCTAATGTGACACCCATAGCAAAATGAAAATGAAAACGGAACCAGGTGTGGTGGTGCACACTTGTCATCCTAGCACTCAGGAGGCTGAGGCAGGAGGATTGCCATGAGTTCAAGGCCAGCCTGGGGTACATAGTGAGTTCAAGGCCAGGCTGAAATACATTGTGAGACCCTGTTTCAAAAAGAAAAGAAAAACAAAAAAGAAAGGAAATGAAAACACAATGTCATTAAGAATAGAAAGGGGCCAGGGATTTAGCTCAGTGGTTCCGCTGCCTGCTCCGCAAGCACAAGGACCTGAGTTCTATCCCTGGTACCAAAATAAAAGAGAATAGAAAGGTGAAAAGAGCCAAATATTAAACCAATCATAGGATATTTATGCTTGCAGAGCCCATGTGATAAGAGCAGTCACATGACCACAATGCATATTGTGACCCTTGACTACTGGAATATATGTCCAGTGAAGGCAGCAACCTCATCTGTCTTACACACGGCCACTTGTACAACACAGGGTTTAGATTCTGTACACATAATTGTTGGAGGCAGGGAGAAATCAAGACTGAAAGAGTACTCGTGATACGTCTTGAGTCAGGCGTTCTGAAGGACATGCTGACAGCTATAATCAGGGGTCCCTAACCTTGCCGGATTCTCACAGGAGAGCAAGCCCTTTTGTGAACCAGGCATGTGAGGGATCAAGGCTGCAGCCCCTAATGAGAATCTAATGCCTGATGATCGTAGTTGGGGCTGAGGTGGTGATGCTAGTGCTGGGAAGCGGCTTCAAATGCAGATGAACACTGAAGAGAGGTTTGACTGCACAGAGCCCATAATAAATCAATGGCTTGCAGACTCAGATCACAGCCCTATCAGTGACAATAAATCATTTCAAAACCACTACCACGGATGTATGGAAAAACTGTCTTCCATAAAACTGGTCCCTGGTGCCAAATAGTGGGGTCCTCTGGTTTAGATGCTTCCCCGGATATCTACAACATCCTCTCAGAGCCTTGTGTGCTCAGAAGTGGGCTTTTCACAGGTGACTGCATCTTGGGAATGCTGTACTCAACAGTGGATTTGTCCACAGATGGGTTTATAGCTAAGTGTGCTGTTGGGAGGCAGGTCCTGGTCAGAGGAGGGGGTATGGAGGGTGCAGCCTAGAAGTGTCCATGTCCCTCTCCAGCCTCTCCGTTCTCTTCCTGCTTCCTGACCCTGGTGACTTGAGCTGCTTTCCTCCACCAGACCCTTCAACCATGCAACCATGCCACGTCTGCCTTTTTTTTCTTTTTCTTTTTTTTCTGACGCTGGGGATTTGAACCCAGGTACTTCAGCATGTTAAGCAAGCGCTCCTCCACTAGCTACACCTCTGGTCCCAATATACAGCCCTTACAGAAACTCGGAAGCTCATCAATGAAGGAGGGTCCACAGCCAAAGCAGAAGTAGAAGAACTCTGAGTTAAGGCAGCAATGGTGCTGGGAACAGGTCCCATGTGGGCAAAAGAAGACCTGACAGGCAGCCCCTCCTCAGCTCTGGGAACGATTCAGAGGACACTCAGAAGTTGTCTAAGGGAGGACAGGGAAACCACGGTACCTGTGCACCTCCTTGCTCCACAGCATGGCAAACTTGACATTGGCATTGCATGAGCTGATTGAGTTCAAATCCAGATTCCACTATTTCCATGTGTGACCTTGGGCAAGTCACTTTGTCTCTTTTGCTTGTTTTTGTTTTTTTGTTTTTGAGACAAGGTCTTGCTATGTGGTCCAGGCTGGCCTCACCTCCTGCCTCAGCCTCCCAAGTGCTAGGATGAGAGGCATGTGCCCCTACACCCAGTGTTCCCCCCTTTGTAATATGGGCATGTGAGTAGTTACTACTTCATGGATTGGGAAGTTCAAATGAGTCACATCCAAGTACTGGGCCAGTGCCTGGCATTCAGTAAGCACCAATAAACAGTGACAGTGATGTCACCCTTGGTCTCTAATCTGCCAAGTACACGCTCCATGTGAAGCCTTTCCCAGCCACCAGAGGTCACTCTGCCTCTCCATGTCCCAAGACGAGACATTGTGCTTCCGTCATTTTAGTATCCATGGTCTGCACTGTCAGTGAACTTGGGTATTTCTTTCCCAACTTTTGGTATTATTTCCTTTTTCTTCAGTGTCAAAATGACTACAGCACAGATGGGACAAAGGAAAAGGCAGGGTCATTGCTTTCTACTTTGCTACCTCCTGCCTGACATGAACTGATGTTTCTCCTCTGTGATGCTCCTTTGCCCTGCCCCTCTGACTTGGAGCCAGCTAATTATGCACTGAAACCTCTACAAACCGTGTGCTGAAACAAACCTTTTTTCTCTCTCTCTTTTTTTTTTTTTGGTACCGGGGACCAAACTCAGTACCTTGGGCTTGTGAGGCAGGCGCGGTGACACTGAGCTAAATCCCCGGCCCCTAAACCTTTCCTCTTTTTTTTGGTACCGGGGATCGAACTTGGGTCCTTGCGCTTGCAAGGCAGGCAGCGGAACCTCTGAGCTAAGTCCCCCACCCAACTTTTCCTCTTTTAACTTGTAGGGGTCAGGTATTGTGTCTTAGCAATGAGAAAAGGAACTAAGACAGATTTTGGTACCAGAGAAATGGGGTCATTGCTGTGACTGTACTTGACCACATGTTCCAAGAACCTGTAGAATTGGCTTGAGGGAAGAGTTTGTAAAGGTTTGAAGATGCCAACTGAAAAAGTAGCTCCAGAATACTATGAGCTGAGCTTGATGTGAGATGCTTGATGGGGCTCAGAAGAGTAGAATGTTGATTGTAATACAGGTGGAAAAGTCTAGGCTTAATAGCTTTCCATTGGGAAGAAGGACTCCATTGGGAAGAAGGACTCCATTGGCAGTTGGACTCCAGCTCATGTGTGTTATGCTCTGCCTGAAATGTTGTCTGCATTTTGCTCCTGTCCAGAGACCATATCTGAGACTGAGATTAAGTACAGTGGACTAATTAATTTGGCAGGAGAAATTTCAAGGCAGTCTAACATTGAGGCAGTGGCATGGCTACTATCGGGGGCTTTTATTGAAATCTATGTTGAGAATTAAGACCAGTGAGCCCAGCAAAATGATTCAGAACATTTTGAGTTTGGCCAGAAATGAAGCTCCAGTAAAGTTGTGGACTGCAGGGAAAATAGAGGATGGCTTGAGAGCACCACAAAGATCAGCCTCAAAATTGCAAAGATGAAAGAAGGTTGGAGAAGACAGGAATGTGGATCATCTGAGGAAAGCTGCCAGGAGGGTGCACAGCCAGCCCAAGAGAGAAGCCATGAGAGCTGCAGCCTCCAACAGTGCTATGGGGCAGAGCCACCCAAGGCCTTTGGAGTTCACTCTTGCCACAGATTGAAACTATGAGACTTAATGTTCACCTCGATGGATTTTGATCTTGTTTTGATCCCATTCCTTTCTATTCCTCTATTTCTACCTTTCCGAATGGGAAGGTTTATCTTGTGCCACTGTATGTTGGAAGCATTTACCTTTCCTTTCATTTGCACAGGGGCTGGCAGCTAAGAGTTTGCTTTAAATCTCAGAGGAGACTTTGGACTTAGACTTTTCGGCAATGCTGCAACTGTTGGGACTCTGGCAACTCTTAGAGACGGACTCAATGGCTTTTGCATAAAAGGATGCATAAAAGGAGACTTTTAGGGGCGGGGGCAGAATGTCGTGTCTTATATCTAGTGCCCTCAAAGCCTTATGGGCTCATAGGTGGGGTTGTGGGAGATGGCAGGATCATCATGGGTTTGGAATGCTGGATCTAGGGTGTGTGACATCGGGGTTAAGGGTGCTTGGTTATAAATTAGTTCCGTGATTAAAATTAGAATAGTTTAAAAAATGACTGCAGCAATATAAAAATGGCAAGAAAGAGAAAACTGAGCTGGGCATGGTGGCTCATGCCTGTCATCCCAGGACTCTAGGAGGCTGAGGCAGGAGGATGGCAAGTTCTAGCCCAGCCGGGGAAACCTAGTGACTTAGTGAGGCCTGGTCTCAAAACAAAAATTAAAAGAGCTGGGGATGGAGCTCAGTGCAAAGGTGCTGGGTTCCATCCCCAGGGCCACCAAAAAGAAAAACAAATACAGAAAATTAAACAGATAACCCCAGACATCGGATACACTCTTCATTTCTTCACACCTCTCTACCCTGTGTCCCTTTGTGCATATATATCTTGAATTCACTGGATCAAATTCCACATACTATAGTCATCTGCCACTATCCAAGGGGACTGGTACCGGGCTCCCCAGTGAATCAGTCTAAGGAGGCTCAAGTCCCTTCTACACAATAATGTTCGACTTCCATGGAACATATCCTCTCACACATTTACTCATCTCTGTATGACTTCCAATGCCTAATGCAACATAAATGCTATGCAGACATTTGTTACGCTGCATTGTTTAGGAAACAATGACAAGCAAAGAAGGTCTGTACATGTTCAGGATTGAGGTACCTATTTAAAAAAATACGTTGAAGCTGGGTGTGGTGGTGCTTCCTTGTCATCCGAGCACTCTAGGAGGCTGAGGCAGGAAAATGACAAGTTCAAGCCCAGCCTGGGCAACTTAGCTATACTCTGTCTCAAAATAAAAAATAAAAACTGCTGGGGATGTAGCTTAGTGCAAAGGCCCTCAATTCAATCCCCACTACCACAAAAAGGAAAGACTGTTTAAATCTGTGGTTGCTTGACACCAGATAAAAACCCATGCATCCAGACAGCTGAGTGTACACATTTTGACTTCACTGGGTCAAATGGCACAATTTTGTACCCTTTATTTTTTGCTTCATATCCTAATTGTTTTCTGTCTTTTACACATTCTGCCTTGGCACAGCAGTGCATGAGACAAGTTCAGATCTGGCTAAAGGAACCAGCAGGGATGGAATGATTAAGTACAACAGTGAAACAGAACTGCAGCAAATAAAATACTGAACACCAAAATAGGAAATGGATGCTGACACCAACTAAATCCACATGATTCCAAGCAAAATCCCATTCCATGCTAGCGCTCCTCCGCTCCATCTTCCCAGCCAGACAGTGCTCCCTGCCTACTGCTCCAGGACAGTGTCTCCCGTGAAAAGGCCCCTTTAGAAACCTGGTGTGGTGTGTGCCTGTAATCCCAGCACTCAGGAGGGTGAGGCAGTCTCCAGGGGGCTGGGACTGCAGGCCTGCGCCACTGTGCACTGCTCATCCTTGCCTTTTTCTACAGCAGTTCTGGAAGTCCTCTTTTCTGCATGTCTTGAGGAGGTGTGACTAAAAGTACAGTGAATGCTGCTGCCGAGAGCCATCCAACAGAAAGGCAACTCGTAAAAACATGACGGTGTCAGTGGCCGTGCGCGTGGCCTCTCCCAGTGTGTGTCCTCCAGTCCTGGGCCAGCAAGTGTCTCTGGCTGAATGCCTTCTCGTACTGGAGATTCGTGGGGCTTCTCCGCAGGGCTGATGTGATTGTGCATGGTGAGAGGTGGCCTGGGATTCGAGGACCTGGCACTGCTGCCTGCACAGCAAAACGTGTCCCCAGCTCTTTGGGGTATTTTGTGAGGATCAGGGGGTCGCTGTGGCTGTGGATTCTTCCACTTTGGCTTCTCTGTGCAGGGGACTTGGGTCTGAGTGTCCCATCTGATAGCCGTTTAGGACGGAGTCAGATGCAGACCCCCAGCACCCGAGTCACTGTCACTCCCTACAGGGCCTCCCTGAGCTGAAAGCAGGTCTGCACTCAGCCATTCCCCTAAATTCCAGCTGTGTGATCACTTCCTCCCCAGCAGCTGCTGGGACCTGGCTGGGTGTCATCTGCCTCAATAGCCCCCGGGGGTGTCTGCGGTTCCCCTCAAATCAGCCAAACCTCCAGCCTTCTCTGGTAAGACTAAGAATGTTCCAAAAGATTGCACACATCTATCATGCCAGCCCTCTGGGAGGCTGAGGCAGGAGGATCAGAAGTTCAAGCCCAGCCTGGGCAACTTAGTGACTTAACAAGACCTTGTCTCGAAATAAAAAATAAAAAAGGGTTGGGGATAGGACTCAGTGTGAAGGCCCTGGGTTACATCCCCAGTACCCCACCCCCCACCCCCGCAAAAGGAGGATGTTTCTAGAAGGCGGACTGTAGGTATCCAAGCAAGGAACTCCTGCATCCTCTTTGCAGAATCGGGGCCTGGTGGTGAAATCTCTGCCCCACCAGGTACATGGTGCCATGGTGCTTTCCTGCCCCACTGGGTCATCTGCCTCTCACCAGAACCAGAAGTATGGTGGATTCCTCTCCTCTCCATCCACTCAGTTTCCAATTCCTCCGAGTGGAAAAACACCGCCAGGGGAAGGAGCAAATTCCATATCCAAGGGGAAAGGCTGGTGACCAGAGGGGTCTGTGCTGGGGAGAAGGGACCAAGAGCAATGCTTGTGTCGGGACCTCGGCTCTTCAAGGCTTCTGAAAGGGAAGAATGTATTGGAGAGGTAGGGTATTAACAAGCTAAGTACTTTGTTTTCCTCATTTAAAAAGTACGGATCACTGGGTGTAGTGGTGCACACCTGTAATTCCAGCCCTTGGGAGGCTGAGGCAGGAGAATTACCATGAGTTTGGGTACAGCCTCACCAACCTAGTGGCTTACAGAGACCTTGTCTCAAAATAAAAAAATAAAGAGCCAGGGATTTAGCTCAGTGGTTCCACCGCCTGCCTCGCAAGTGCAAGGTCCAGAGTTCGATCCCCGGTACCAAAAAAAACCAACAACTCAGTACCATAAAAAAAAGAGCCCTAAGCACAGAGTTTCTATATGACCCAGAAATTTTGGTCCTAGGTATATTCCCAAAGGACCTGAAAACAGGATTGAAATGGATATTTGCACACCAATACCCATACAGCCTAAAGGGAGAGGAAACCCAAGTGTCCATCAATGGATGAACAGATCAATGTGTTGTACAGGCACAGTGGAATAACCTTCCAATATATGCTACAGCATGGGTGAACCTACAAAGCATCATCCTGTCATGAAATAAACCAGACACAGAAGGACACACACTGTGTGATTCCTTTCCTGGGAGGTCTCTAGAGTCAGACCCAGAGATAAACAGTAGGATGGTGGTGCCATGGCTAGGCAGGGAACAGGAGTCAGTGTTTCAGGGGACAGAGGCTCAGGCTGGGGAGATGGGAAGTTCTGGAGGTGGATGGTGATGATGGCTACACAGCCACGGGAATGTGCTTAATGCTGTTGCATTAAATACTTAACAGTAGTTAAAAAGGCAAATTTTATGTTATGTGGATTTTATCATGATTAAAATTTTAAAAGAACAAATTTTTTTTTTTTTTTAACAAATTATGGCTTTTCACCTTAGTGGAAAGAGCAGGTACACACTGACTCTGGACTTGAGAAGCATCAAAGAAGTAATTGACATCCATGCCAAGACATGTGACTCAAAAGCAGGTCCAGGGCTGGGGATTTAGCTCAGTGGTTTTTCTGTCTGCCTTGCAAGCGCAAGGTCCTGAGTCCGATCCCTGGTACCAAAAGCAGGCCCAGCTGTTCACACTGATACAGGATCATTCATTCTGTCAGAGAAGCCAGAAAACCAGGTACTGCAAAACCAGGAACTATGAGATGCAATCAAAATATACAAGGATTATTTAAATTTAAAACAATTTATTATAGTAAAAGACATTGTCATGAATCCCCCTCAAAATTCTACCCCTAAGGTGCCTGCCTCCCAAGCACAAGATCCTGAGTTTGATCCCTGGTACCACCAAAAAAAAAAAAATTCTCCCCCTAAGCTGAGCGTGGTGGCACACGCCTGTGATCCTAGCACTCAGGAGGCTGAGGCAGGAGGATTGCCACAAGTTTGAGGCCAGCTTGGGGTACACAATGAATCCAAGACCAGCCTGAATTACAGAGCTAGACTCTGTCTCAAATTAAAAAAACAATTCCCCCTCACTTTGATTACACTTATCCCATCATTCTTGCCATTTTCTTCAGCAGCTCTGGAGTCCTCTTTCTTGAGTGTCTTTATGAGGTGTGATTAAAAAAAACAGAGTGGCTGGGCCGGGGATTTAGCTCAGTGGTTCCACCACCTGCCTCGAAAGTGCAAGGTCCCGGGTTCGATACCTGGTACTAAAAAACAAAAAATACAGTGACTGTTGCTATTGAGCACCATCCAATGGAAGGGTAGCTGAGAAAAACATGATGGTGTCTTCATCCCCTTTATTCACTGGATCTGGCACCATGCAACTTCTGGTTCCTCCCAAGTCAAAACAATCATAAAAGGTCAATATCTTTAACCCATCCAGAACATTAAGGCAGCCACAACAGTGCAATTAAAGACACTCATGAGAGAGGACTTCCAGAACTGCTTCAAAAGTGGCTAGAATGATGGGATAAGTGTTTAAAGTGAGGGGCAGGATTCTGATAGGGATTCATGGCAATGTGTATTTTACTGTAGTTAAGTTTTTTAAAAATTTAAATGTTTGCTATATTTTTCAACCACCTATCAATCCCCAGTCCCAGCAGATGGCCTGGCACCTGGCAGAAGCTGGACAAGGACTGGACGTCTGGTGCAGGTCCTTGAAAGTCACTAATTCCTAAATTAGTGGCTCTGTTCAAGATGGGGCCATCCCCTCAGCCACGTTCGTAGGAGGAAGGGAGAAGACAGTGGCCCCAGGGAAGTTCAGAAAGAACATGAGGGGGTCAGAAGCTATGAGTGGCCTGTGGGTATCCGTCCTTGGCTTAGGATCAGCAGGACTTGCAGATGCTGGGCCCACTGCAAAGCCAGTGGGGAGGACCCACACAAGTTGGAATATTTGCATTTTTTACTCCAATGTCTAGATCCTGAGCTGACATTTGCACAGGAGAAACCTCCTTATTTTGTAAATCAACAGCTTCCCTGGCCAGGCCCTGGAAGGTATCAGAACTGTGAGTACATTGCTGACCCATCCAGGACACAGGCGCCTCATGCGTTCAATGTTGGCCTAATGTGCTGCCACTACATAGTGAGACTACCTCAAAAACAAACAAAAACAACAAAGTTGTCTGAAACAGACGGTTCAGGTGGCTCCTCTGAAACTCAGGACTGAACTGAATTATTTAGTCTACGCTGAAAACCCTAGGATGGGAGAGACACACAGTAAGCCCACACTAGAGATCCTCTTAACCCACATGGAAAACATCCATTCATTCACACAGTGCAGGGAGGCAGGCAACAAAGCATCTTCAGGGCAATGAAAAAACTCTGATATTACAATAGTGGACATATATATTTATTATAGATTTATCAAAACCCACAGGATGTTCAACTCCTGGAGGGACCACAATGCGAACTGTGGACATCAATAAATAACTGGCTCAACAGCTCTGACAAATGTCCTTCACTAATGCAAGATTTTAGCTAGGCGTGGTGGCTCAAGCCTGAAATCCCAGCACTCAGGAGGCTGAGGCAGGATTACAGCAAATTCAAGGCCACCCTGATTTACATAGTGAGACCCTGTCTCAAAAAGAAATTTTAAAAGGATCCGTCACACTATTCTGCTGGCAGAGGACACCCCTAACTTCTGCTCAGTCTCTCCTGGATGCTGCCCCTGGCTCCTCTTCCTGTGCTGATTCCCATCTGCACCCACAGCCCTACTAAACCATGTTATTATTTTCTTTTCATATAAGCATAAGAGAGAACTATGCAAATTCCAGCATTGTTTTGTAAATAAAATGGTGATCATGTGGTAGGGCCCTCAAGAGTAGGCTGGGGACATTTTACAATGTAGTGATATCAGCCTTTGTGTACACATGTATAGTTCTGATGGCACTCTGTAACATAAATCATACCCACCCAGACTGTAAAATGCCAGTGCATGCCCATATAAGGGAGCCAAAGATGCAGAAATTGTATAAAAGGGTGCAACTATACCATGTTCAACACTCAGCCTTTGGATACAAATCTTCTGAGTCAGTGCCTGCAGGAATGAAGCTGCTTCCTGGGAAAAAGGCTTCAGTGTCCTGTCTCTCTACGTGAAAATCCTGCACTCAGTGGCACTGTGCACTTCTGGGGGCTTGTCCGGGATTCAGGAACAGTGTATTTCCACTTCCCTTGTTGCTGGAGTTCGAACCTTGGGGTGCTGGGAGACACAACCTTACCTGGCACCAGTGGACCGTTTGACCCGTAGGGGAGGTTGGCCCTCCTGATGTTCCAGATGACAGCTCTGGACACACAACAGAAACTGCAGGACCAGGCTCCTGTTGGATGTGATAAGACCCAAGTTTGATTTAGTAGTCTTGCCTTTAAAGAGGCAGAAGGGGGGACCAATCACCTCCCACAGTTGCTTCAGTAAATTTCATTGAAACTGAAACCACAACTCTTGGGAACTGGGTGGGGGCTGGAGTACCGGAGTTGCCTGAGTAGTTCCACAAGGAATCAAACTACAGCCCCAAGGTGCTGGGCACTGGACAGCAGGTTGGAGTCAAGGTTGGAGTCACGGTGTGTTTATATGTGAACAAGACAGACGGTGGGAAGGTTCTGACCTGGCCACAGGGCCGAACCGAGTGTTGAGTCCTAATCTGCAGTTCCATGGCAAATCATAATACGGGGGGCTATGAGCGACGACTGGCCCTGGAGCTCTGCCTCTCTGCCGTGCTAAGAGGTGCTTGAAATATCTCCAGGAGGAGAGCAACCGAGACAGATGAAGCAAGCGTGTGACTCTTCCAATTAAAAGCCTTCCCCTTCCCTCCTCCCTCTCCTGGTGAAAGTTGTCTGTTACAGGGAGGAAATGGGTGGAAAGCAGAGTAAACTGACTCCCCTAGAGTGTATGTTAAAGAATTTCAGAAAGGGATATTCAGGTGACTGTGGGGTTAAGCTGACTCCCAGAATGCCCCAGACTTTCTGTGAAACTGACTGGCCGTCTGAGGGGAGATGGCCCACTGAGGGCTCACCTGATAAGGAGATAACTAGGCAAGTGTTCAGGGTGGCTGCAGGGGGCCCTGACTGTCCTGCCCAATTTCCTTACCTGGACTGTTGGCAAGACTCGGTCCTGTCTCGGCCACCTTGGCTGAAAGCTTGCATTGAAAGGCACTACAGAGTGATGATGGCTAGGGTAACAGCAGCCTCCAAATGTCGCCCAAAGTCAAACAAACTTGATTCTATCCGGGAGTCAGAGAAAGTCCCACCTCCATATGTCCTACAGTATCCATCACCAGCGCCACCTGTGGCCTCCGCTGCAGAGGCTTTGCTGGGGCCAGGAGCCCCCCAGGGGTGGCTTCTCTCCCAACGTCACCTGAGACCTCCCCGGAGACAACCCCAACAGTGGCCTCCCCTGAGCCACCCATTCTGATTCCCCACACGCCTGTAGGCGCCCATCAAGAGAACCCTTCCAGGGCCCATCAAGGCGCCATGCAGATGCCACTTTGAGAGACTCGAGGATCCATTTACTATGACCTGCAAGGGCAGATCCAAGGAGGGGAATGAGTGTTTGTGTATCAACCCTTCACCACCACTGACCTCTTTAAGAACCACACACCTGCATATACTGAGAAATCCCATGCAATAACTGACTTGGTACAGGCCATGATCCAGCCCCACTGGCTAACGTGGTCCAATTGCTGGCAACTCCTCAACACTGAGCAGCACCACTGGGTTACTCAAGCCGCCCTATGATGGTTGGAAGGAAGTGGCCTGGTGAGAATGCTGGGTCAGCAGGCTTATGCCTGCAACCAATTCCCAGGAGACAGAGAAAGGGGGAAAATGGGCCATGAACATCAGCAAAACTTTGGAGGTGCTCTAGGGGCCAGAAGAAAGCCTGAGACAATTCTACAAAAGGCTACATGAAGCGTTCCGTCTGTATGCCCGCTGTGACCCAGAAGCATCTGAGAATCAACAGATGTGAATGTGGCGGTCAGGGAGATATCAGGTGGAAGTTACAGAAACTGGAGGGTTTCGCTGGAATGAAGGCCAACCAATTGTTAGAAGTCAAATCCAGGGTGTTTGCCAACCGAGACCAGGAGGCTCGGCGAGAGGAGAGTCACAAGACGAAAAAGAAGGTAGATTTGGTGACAGCAGCCCTGGTGGAACGATCAGGACAGTCCCGTAAGGATACACCGGATACACCCAGCGGCAGAGGACGAGGCCTACGGCGAAGTTGCCAGGAATGCCAACAGGGAAGCTGACAGAATCACGCCCCCACTCCACCCCCACGCCACCCAGGAACAAAGCTAGACTGGGAACACTATGCCTACTGTCGCAGGTATGGCACTGGAAGGATGAATGCCCCACCAGGTAGAAAAATCTCCCCCTGCCCCTGAACAAGAGAATGGAAGACACACAGGTCAGAAGCCACGCAAGATGCCAAAAGTTGCTTTCAAAGGACTGGCCTCCAGGGGAGGACATGAGGAGGAAGAGGACAGGCTGGGCTCTGTTTTGTTAGGCCCTCAGGAGCTTATGGTCTGAAAAAAATGTGGGGGGGCCGGCCTGCAGACTTTATGGCGGACTCTGGGGCTGTACATTCCATGGTGACCCAACCCATGGGTCCCCTTCTCACAGAGACAGGCCCCTGAAAGGGTAGCAGTCATGCACTGTTGGGGACATCAAAGGGGAGACACCACAGCCACTTGAGGAAACTGTAAAGCAGACCAGGAAGCTAAGCTGGTGGCCACTAGGGGAACAGGAGTCCATGGCCATGGCCTCCGTGCTGTTTCCTAGTCCATTAACAGAATGGGGCCCTGGTTATTCTCAATGTGAGATCCTTGGTTTAAGACTGTGGATGGAAGTTACCTCCCAGGAGGATGGTAGAAGTCTGAAGATGGCCAGGTAGCAATCCCTGAGGCTCTGGCCCCAGCTTCTGCCAGAAAGTTCCATCAGGATACCCTCATGGGCAGACAGCTCTGAGATGGTCATGAGTCGACATGTCTACATCCCCTGGCTCTCCAGCATAGCCCAGGTGGTGTGGGAACAATGTGAAATGTGTGCCCGCAGTAACCCACATCAAGCTCAGGGCTGCTCTCAGGGTACAGAGTTTGGGGGAGCCCCGTTTGAAAATGTGGTTGTGGGGCTGGGGATTTAGCTCAGTGGTTCCACTGCCTGCCTGGCAAGTGCAAGGTCCTGAGTTCGATCCCCGGTACCAAAAAAAAAAAGAAAATGTTGCCGCAGACCAGCTGCAGTCGATGTAGGGTAGGAAGGGGAGATGTCCTGGGACGGCGATGAGAAAAGAACCTTCACAAGCAATGTTCAGGTTCCCTCTGAGAAGTCTCAGGGTCTGATCTATTTTTATATCTTTAACCAATAGCTGGGAGGCATTGGGCGGAACATGTTTACATTTTAAGTTGCCTTAGCAATTTTCTATTGAAGTTATTTTTTTGCTAAACAAAGTACAGTTCCTCTAAGCTGTTTCATCATGAACACATATTTAAAAATTACAATTGTCCCCTTATTTACCCACACCTAAACAGAACAGAAAGTAAGTTAATCAAAATCTTTATATCAGCGGGGGTACAAGCAAGATTTAATCAACTAAATGTCAAACTTGTGGTCGCCAGCTGGCCCTTGAGAAACTGCACAATGGTTAATATAGTTTGCTATTAGCTCTCTATTTTTCTATACCTCTATTCATCTTAACTAAATGTCATTTGGGTTCATTGTCCATGAGCAGGAGATATTTACAGCACTTCGAGAAATATTGAGTAACTTGTCTCCTTAATGCATTTACCTGTCTTAACTTTCTTTTTTTTCCCCATTTTCCACTATTTCTTTCATCCAAAGTCTGTCTTTCCAATCTTTTTGTCAGACTCCTTTAGTAAACACAATGTCAACAGTAAGAGGGGGAGTCATAGTAGTGGGGAAACAGAGGGGGTTTTAGGAGAGGTTTCTTTAGAAGTAGATGTGGCAATAGAACTAAGAGAAACTGGAATTTGGGGCTTATGAGCCAGATCAGATTTCAATATAGCATTACCAATTTGCCTCATGGAGAGTTAGCCACAAACACAATGACTCCTGTGATCAGAGTAACAATTATAAACATTATGGCAAGAAAAAATAAAACATGAGGGTACGATGTGTTCCACCCTTTCTTTCCCCCAGCTGGAACATTGTCAAGCAGCAATGGAGGTCGGTTGGGCTTCGCCAAAATGGGGTTGTGAATTTTACTGAGCTTCCCGGACTCTGTGGCTGTAAGTATTTGCTAGTTTTTGTGTGCACTTTCTCAGACTGAGTAGAGGCCTTCTCCACCCATGCAGAAAAGGGACCTGAGGTGGCCTGGATCGTTCCAAGAGAAATCATCCCATTTTGGAATTCCTGTTACCATAGGATCAGACAACGGGCCGGCATTCATGGAAGAGTCAGTGCAGCTAGTGACCAAAGGACTAAAGATTACTTGGAAACTGCACACAGCACACTGTCCCCAGAGTTTGGGGAGATGGAGTGAATGAGCCAGACTTTAAAGCTACAGCTGAGCAAGCTGCGCCAGGAAACTCACCTGCACTGGGACCAACTCTTGTCAACAGCTCTGTTGAGGATCAGACAGACCTACTGAACAGACATGGCTTTCCCTTGTGAAACTCTCTACGGGGGACCCCTCCTCTTATTAAGGGGATAAGGGGGAACTTAAAGACACCTGGAAACCTCATTCTGAGTCAACAGATGCAGGCTTTAGGCTCAGCCTTAGCCACTCTACACCAGTGGGTTAAGGAACGATTGCCCGATGTGACCACAGACGCTCACTCTTTCCAGACAGGGGATGCTTCGTGGGTAAAAGAATGGAATGTCTAGCCCTTGAAGCCCCCTTGGAGGGGCCCATTCACTGTTACCCTGTCCACCCCCAAGGGAGTAAAAGTGGATGAGGTATCCTCCTGGACACCATTGAAAGATGACAGCCCTGTTCTAGTCACTCCAGAGGCTGAGTAGTCTATGCACAGTAGAAGCCTGAGGAGGATGCTGATTGGTGACACAGGCCTACTACATCCTTTTTCAACCATGCAGTGTATTGCCACCCCTTGCTCATAACTGTACATTATATTGGCACAGGGCACCCCAGCTCTGCCTCAGGGGATTGGCTTCTCAAGACCTCAATAACTGGAAGAAGCTGTCTTGCTTGGTGGGGTGGATGGTTCAACATCTCTGTTGGGAGCCTAACGTGCCTGAGTCAAAGGTCAACTCAACTGCCTAGAAGACCCCCTGACTACTCTGAATCAAACCTTCACCCCTTGTCCAACTTTTCTCATCTAAGGGGGGCTGGGACAATGTTGACGCAGGCATCGAATGGCAGGGCACAAACTGTATTGGATATGCTGTACTTCCCCCAAACTGGTCAGGGTCTCCTGTATTAGGGATGCTCCGCCTGTCTTTATTTCTACTCCCATTTGCCATGGGAGAACATCTGGGGGTCCAAGTGTATGAGGGCAGGGGGTTCCACAGAAAATGACATACCCCACCGGGGGATTTAGCTCAGTGGTTCCGCTGCCTGCCTCACAAGCACAAGGTCCTGAGTTCGATCTCCAGTACCAAAAAGAAAAAGAAAATGACATGCCCTGCAAACTGGCAATTGGAAAGATGACAAATGGCCCCCTGAATGCATAATTCAGTATTATGGTCCTGCTGCCTGGGCAGAAGATGGTCCTGGGGCTACTGCACCCTCATTTATAGGTTAAACTGCATAATTAGACTACAAGCAGTTGTAGAAATTAGAACTAATGAAACTGGCCAAGCTCTTGTTAGCCAAAGAACAGACCAAAATGTGCACTGCCATCTATCAAAATCAAATCCCTTGGGCTTAGACTATCTGCTTGCTTCCGAGGAAGGAGTTTGTGGGAAATTTACCCTAAGCAACTACTACCTCCAAATAGATGATGAGAGAAAGGCCACAGAGGAGATTACAGATGGACAAGGAAAACTGCTTGTGTTCTATCCCACACCTGGCAAGCGTGGGACCCTGGGGAACTGTTTGGGGGATAGTTTTGGAGTTTTTTTTTTTTTTGGTATTGGGGATAGAAATCAGGACCTTGCACTTGTGAGGCAGGTGCCAGAACCACTGAGCTAAATCCCTGGCCCCCGGGGGATAGTTTTTAACTCTTGGGGGATTTAAAACCCTCATAGGTGTCGTACTCCTGATTTGGGAACTTGTTTTGTTGTTGTTGTTGTTGTTGTTGTTGTTTTGTACGGGGGATTGAACTCAGGTCCTTGAAAGGCAGGCAGCGGAACCACTGAGCTAAATCCCTGGTAATTTGGGAACTTGTTTGATCCTGCCTCACCTGGCTGCCCTGATTTTACATTCAGTCTCCAGCCTCACTGAGATGATGCTCGAAAGAAAAACCGGTGCACACGTGGTGAGGTTATGGAAATAGAACCCTCTGAACCAGGATGATGCTCTGTGACCCAAAATAGAATGGAGTCCGAGCATCAAAGGGGAGAATGTGGTAGGGTGGGAACTCTTTACAATGTGATGGTATCAGCTTCTGTGTATGCATGTGCAGTTCTGATGGGACTCTGTAACATAAATCACATCCAGCCAGACTACAGAATGTTAACATAAATCCAACCAGACTGTAAAATCTTAGCGTGTGCCCATATAAGGGAGACAAAGACAAAAAAAGTTGTATAAAAGAGTGCAACTACACCTCGTTTGGCAGGCAGCCTTCAGATACAAATTGGAATCCGCCGAGTCAGTATCAGCACAAATAAAGCTGCTTTCTGGGAAAAAGGCCTTGGTGTCCTGTCTCTCTACATGAAAATCCTGTGGCAGTCATGTGCAGAATAAAGGAAGCCAGACACAGGAGGACACGTACCTCAGGGCCCCACCCCCAGGAGGCCCAGCGTGGTCAGATCCACAGGGACAGGAAGGAGGATGGTGCCGGGCTGGGGAGGGGATGGGGGTCAGCGTTTCCTGGGACAGAGCTCAGCTGGGGAGATGGAAAGTCCTGGAGGTTAATGTCACAACTGTGCACTTAGAAATGGTGATGTGGGACTCTTTTCTTTTCTTTTTTTTCCTCCCTCTCTCTCTCTCTCTCTCTCTCTCTCTCTCTCTCTTTCATTCTTTCTTTCTTTGTGTCTTCTGGTGACAGGGTCTCGCTATGTAGTTCAGGCTGGCCTTAAACTCACTGTACAGCCCAGGCTGGCCTTCAGCTCTCAGTGATCCTCCTGCCTTAGCCTCCTAAGTGCTCGGATGACAAACATGCGCCCCTGTGCCCTGCGATGGCACATTTTAGAAATGATGTGTTTCATCACAAATTTTAAAAGACATTTAAGTGAAGAGGAGGGAACTTTCTGGGCAGCCCATCCTGCTCCACCTGGGGCTGGACCTCAGCCTGGGGCAGACACACAGCTCTCCTAGGGGAAGGTGGTACCTCAATCTGTACCCAGGTGCAGAGGAAGTGAGAAGCTCATGGGAATGCTCCCTGATCGCCCACCTAGTGGGCAGCCCCTTCTCATCAAGGCCCCAGGTTCTGGTGGATTCGCTCCCTCTGATATAAGGGACATCGCTCGGGAGAAAGTCTCACCTGGGACCAGCAGGCCAGGAAGCCAGCAGCCATTCTGTCCTCCAGGAGCAGGCAGGTGGCCCTGTGGGGAGGGAAGGCATTATGAAGTCAGAGAGAGAGGGCGGGGGGCAGGGGGAAGAGCAGCTGAAACCCAAGACCAGGGTAGGGTTTCATGGATGAAGAAACTGATGCTCTTGGAAGCCTCCAATTACCCAAGTTCACTGAAGCATCCCTGGTCTCTACTGACTCCATGCCAGGAGCTACCCTCGTAGTGACAACCACGCATATCTCCAGACACTGCCATGTCTCATGGGGGGCAGAATCACCTCCAGTTGAGACCCCCTCAGTCAGGGGATTCCATGGACCCCAAGAGCCCACGTGTTCCACGACCACCTACCCTGCTGAGGTCCTAGGATGCCACCCACAGTGACATCCGAACACTGAATGGGGAGGGACAGAGGGTCAGTCTCCGAAGCTGGGTCCCCTGGACCCAACGCTTGCCACTCAGGATGTGTTCTGCTGTCTCCAGGAGTGGGAAGTGAGCTCAATTTTGTTCTAAATAATTGAAACATGGCCTGCTGGGCACTAGGGTGGGCGTGCCTGGCACTGCAAGGGCTGAGCTACCCTAGCCCCACCTGCTCCATGTGGAGCTCTCCAAGTTGTGATAAGCACACATATCCCCAGACATGGCCCAATCGAGGTAGGATAGAAGAAATTTTAAAAATAGGCAAAAAGGAAACAAGGAAATCAGCACTTTTAAGAAACACTGCAGCTTCAGAACACAAGTTACTCAAGCCTTTTTACCTTCCAGGAAATGAACTAAAAAAATTCCTATAGGTCTTAAAGATATAAATAGACCTGCAAGCCAGGCATGTCGGCCCATGCTGGAGGCTGAGGCAGGAGAATCGCTGTGAGTGAGCTTGAGACCAGCCTGGGCTACATAGTGAGTTCAAGGCAAGCCTTGAATACATGAGACCCTATCTCAAAAAACCAAAAAGAAAAAAAATATACCCACAAAAACACAGTAAGCCTGTAAGTTGTGCTCTAGACCTGTCCTTTTCACCTATAAATTACACTTCCTTCATCCCGAAGGAAACAGCATTATTAACTCAACTTCAAACACACATAAAGGGCTCACATCCTGACACAACCTGCCAGATGGGAAACCTGACAGCAGGAACACACAAACTAGATCACCCACCTTAAACACACACGGTTGCCCCCCCCACCCCACACCAGGGCCCTAGCCAACACAAAATGTGGCTCTCCTTCCCGGAGGCAGTTAGGGACTCCTCTTCAGAAGAAAAAGGATCAGAGTTAAGATAAAGACTGGCAAGGAGGACTCTGACCCTGGAAAGGCATTCCTGAGGTGGAAAGGAATGCACCAAGTAAACAATCTCTCCTGACATCCAGGCTGGGGTTTGGAGAAATTTAAAGATGCTGAGAAACTGGTTTTCTTTTGAACATTGCACTATAAAGCCTGAGTCCTAACTGGTTACTTTAAACCTTCAGGTCTGCCTGTAATAGGCGACCACTGGACGCTGAGCAAATTCCTGTGCTCTACTTATCCATAAAAGAGTCTCACAAAGAGCCCATTCTGGACCCCCATTTCTGGACACACACCCCCACCAACCATGGGGAGTTTTTGTCTTTATTTCCAATAAACACACCCCTCTACTGTCTCCTTTGTCCAGGATTTCATTCTTTGATTTGGAGAGACACCAGGCCTAGTTTGGCAAGTAACAGCATGGGGGGCAGAATCACCTCAGTTGGGGCTGGGGATTCTCATGAACCCTAAGGGGCCCTGGATCCCGCGATCACCGCCCTGCTAGGGTCCTAGGACGCCGCCCACAGTGACATCCACACATTGAGTGGGGAAGGACAGAGGGGTCGGTCGCAGAAACTGGGTCCCTTGGTCACACTGCGAGCCCCAGTAGGATGTGATCTGCAGTCTGCTGAGAGCAGGGAGTGAGCTCAGTTTTGCTCTAGATAATTGTGCCCTAGGGACTGGGGACACTGGCCAGCGCTCTCTGGCGGCGTCCTGGGCACTGCAGGACGGCCTCTGCCCGCTCCATGCCAGGCGCTCCTCGGGTGTGACAGCCACATGTGTCTCCAGACATGGCCCAGAGTCCACTGGGGACAGATGGCCCCCGGGATCGCACCCCCTCTCTGCAGGTAAGAAAAAGACAAGGTTTTTGTCTTTTTCCCTTCTCTGCTAGGGCGTCCTAAGAGTCTGCCTCAGGAAAGGTCGGACCTGGCCATGGGGGACCTGTGGCCCTGGATGGCCCTGGTTGAGCCGCCTTCAGATTCCTGCGCATCGCCTCCAGCAAGCGACCAGGTAAAGATACTCCAGAAAACTTGCCAGCCACGCCCCACGCCCGGGGGCCCACTTACGGGAACAGTCCCTTGGCGAGGTCTCAGGTGATCATGGACACCCGGTCAAACACCCCAGCCGAACCAGACTGGGCTCTAGCCGACCTCTCGTCCCCTAGTCTCTCCGCCGAGTCCATAGCCTGCTCACTATGTAGACAGTTGGCACTGCGCCTGCGCGCCACGCCGCGAACTACAAGTCCCCGGAGGCACTGCGGGGCGCCGACTTCCTGCAGCTCGGAGACAGAGAGTCGGGTCACTGCGCCCCCCTGAGGACTGAAGGTGTCTTCTCAGGACAGGGATCCCGCCTGCAGGTTACCCCCGACCCCAAACCCCGCCACCGCCCGGAGCATTCTCCTACCTCGCTGCCCCCCATTGAGCTACACCCCATCTCTCTATATTCTATATTTTGAGACAGGGACTTGCTAAGTTATTAAATTGCCCAGGCTGGAAAACAGGTGAGAAACTCCAAGTCATATAGTTAGCACGATCCTTGACACGTTAAGGGTTTGCCCTTAGGAAGATTATTATGTATTCAGAAATCAGACAAATGTACACTACATCGGACACTTACTAACATTCTTGTAATAATACTATTTATTAACAACATTAATATATTTCTTGATAGTATTAATATTAAATTAAAATATAAATGTTACTATAGTAAACTAATTATATACATATGTGTATTTTGTTGTTTTTGTTTTGTTGTTGTTGTTGTTTGTGGTGCTGGAGATGGATCCCAGGATCCTGAAAAGCTAGGCAGGAGCTCAACACTGAGCTGCACCCAAAGCTTCTGCTTTGTACATCTTCAATGTCTCATGAGGATCCCAGGCACCTATGCATATGAGAACAAGGGAACTCGGGCCAGGGATTTGCCTGCCTTGCAAGTGCAAGGTCCTGAGTTCGATCACCGGTACTGCAAAAAAAGAAAAGAAAAAGGGTGCTATTTTGTTTTGTTTTGTTTTGTTTTTTATTTTATTTTTTATTTTGTGGCACTGGGGATTGAACCCAGAGCCTTCACACTCTGCTGCATCCTCAGTCCTTTTTCAAGTTGTTTTTTGTTTTTTTGAGTCACACAGGCTGGTCTAGAACTTAAGATCCTCCTGCCTCAGCCTCTCAGAGCACTGGGATGATAGGCATGCACCACTATGCCCAGCTAAAAAGGAGTTTTTCATAATTATGTCAAAACAGTGTGGTGCTCAACAGACCTGGGCAGGGAGAGCATGGTAGTGCAGCAGGCCTGAGGGCTGCATAGTAATAACCCAGGAACACAGGCTCTGTTCCAGGTGGTGCTACAACTTATCTTGTGCATGCTAGGTAAACACATACCAGTGAGGTACACCCCAGCCCCCAGCTTTTTTTTTTTAAAGGGAAAATGCATTGCAATCATTTGACATTTGATCTCTCCTTTTAACAATGTGGGCAGAGGCTGGGGGTGCAGCTCAGTGATGAGCACTTTCCTAGCATGCATGAGTTCCTGGGTTCCATCCCCAGCACCATAAAGCAAAACAAACAAATACATATGGACAATTCATGCAAACCATTAAAATGCCATGGCTAGCAAAGATTTTGGTGAAGGTAACATCAATTCAATTTTTTTTTTCTGTTACCAGGAATCAAACTCAGGACCTTGAGCTTGTGAGGCAGGTGTGGTGCCACTGAGCTCAATCCCCGGCCCTGTTGCACAAATCTTTATGGAGCATTTACTATGTACTAGCCATTGACCCAGACACAGAATGAAACAGACACGGTCTCCAGCCTCTGGAGCTGACATTCTGGTTGTGTGTGTGCCTGTGTGTGTGTGGGTGGGCAGCTGTCGCCTTTCTACCTGTATTTGGAACTTGTGTCAGGACACAGTTTCATTCTTTTTTTTTTTTTTTCACAGTTTCATTCTTACACTGTGGCTCAGGTTGATGATTGCAGAGTGCAACCTGGAGGTCCAGAGCTGAGCTGACTGGGGAAGGCTACAGGGCACAAGGCCAGGTGTGATCGGCCCCTGGAGGAGTCAGGAGTGCAGGCAGCTGATAGGAGAGACCACACCCACGCGCAATGCTTACACATGTTTGAGAAGTTGGCTTCAGAGGCCTGAACACATGTGAGGCACTGATAGCAGGAGAGGAGCCCTGGGAGGCCCTGCCTCCTGTGCCCTCCCCTCTATGGCCCCTGTGGCCCTGAGCTTGCTGGGCCCTTGGGCCAGAAGTCCCAGATCAGGGCATTTGCAGGGCTGAGGCCTCTGTAGGCTCTAAAGGAGGAGCCTTCTGGCCTTTTCCAGCTTCTGCTGGTGTCTGAGGTTCCTTGGCTTGCAGCCACATCACTCTGACATCACGTGGCTGCTTTTTAAAAGGGAGTCTGGAGTGATGGTACACACTTGTGAGCCTAGCACTGTGAAGGCTGAGGCAGGAGGATTGCCATGAGTTCAAAGCCAACCTGGGTAACATAGTTCAAGGCCAGGCTAAACTACATAGTAAGATCCTGACTCAAAATAACAAAACAAGACCAAGAGGTATGTACTATCTGGCTAGTGTTCATTTGATTTTTTTTTTTTTTTTGGTACCGGGGATCAAAATCTGGCTAGTGTTGTTCAGGCAAAAATGTTGAATGCCAAATGTCTTCCAGGCCACAGGTTAATTTAACTGTTAATAATCTTGTTTCTGGGTGCTGAGTCCCAACTAGTAGAAATGTATTTATTGAGCCTGCTACTGGGCCCGAGGAAAGAGATAAATCAAACATAGTCTAGAAGAGAAGATATTTACAAACAAATTTCTTCATTCAACCCCCCCCCCCCCCCCCGCTGCCCCCACGTGCCCAGGACTAGGGATTGAGCCCAGGGCCTCCACACTGAGTTACATCCCCGGCCCCCCCTTTTTTTTAAAGTTTGAGACAAGGGCTTATTAAGTCCCTTTGGTGCCCAGGCTGGGTTGGTACTTGGAATCCTCCTGCTTCAGCCTCCCAGAGTGCTGGAATTATGGAGCAAAGGCCTCACACATGCTAAGCACCTGCTCTACCACTGAGCTATGCCTCAGATTTCGTTAGCATTTTTGGTTCTTCTCTAGGTCTGGCACTGTTTGAGACCATCTTTTTCTGCCAGAATTGCCTGTGACAATAGCCACTTTTTACATCTTCACCAGTATGGTAGCTGCTAGCTAGGTGGGCCTTAAGAGCTTTTGAAATGTAGCCAGTGTCACTCTGGAACCAAATTTTTCATTTTCCTAATTTTTTTTTCCTCCATGGCCCTATACTTAGGAACTCACTCACATTTTTTATTTTACTTTTAATTTTTATTAGTACATCTTTGCAGTACATACTGATTGCATTCATCATGGGGAGCTGGTACATGTACCTAACGCATCTTAATTCTTTTTCCATCCCTTTGGATTTTTTATTTTTATTTTTTGCAATGCTGAGAATTGAACCCTGGGCCTTGTGCATGCTAGACAAGTACTCACTACTGAGTGACACATTCAGGCTTTTTTTATTTTGTAATTTGAGTTTTTATTTATTTATTTTTTGGTACTGGAGATCGAACTCAGGACTGTGCTTGCAAGGCAGGTGGCGGAACCACTGAGCTAAATCCCCAGCTATTTTTGATTTTTTGAGACAGTTTCACTATGTAGTTCAGACTGACCTTGAACTCACCATATAGCTGAGGCTGGCTTCGAACTCAGGGCAATCCTCCTGCCTCAGCCTCCTGAATGCTGGGATTACAGGGATGTGCCTCCATGGCTGGCATTATTTTTTAATTGGAGACAAGGTCTCACTAAGTTGCCCAGGTTGGCTTTGAATGTGTAATCCCCTTGCCTCAGCCTCCTGTGAGCCACCATGTCCAGAGAGACTGATTTTGAGACAGTTGTGCACCACCAAGCCCCGCCTGAATTTTTAAAATAGCAATTTTAATGAAGTATAAGTCACATACCACATAATTCATCTATGTAAGATGTTTGAGTAATTTTAGATATATTTACAGAGTTGTGCTATCATTACCACACAATAAATTTTATTTATCGGGGTTTTTTTCCCCAATACTGGAGATTTTGCTTTTGTTTTCTAGAGACTTCACACTGAGCTATGTCCCCAGTCCTTTGTATTTCTTTATTTTGAGACAGGGTCTCACTAAATCACTAAATTCCCAGGCTGAGCTCAAACTTGCAATCTTCCTGCTTCAGCCTCCCAGAGTGCTAGGATTACAGGTGTGTGCCTGACTTTCATTCCTTTCTAGTGTGAAATAACATGCTGTCCGTTCACCAGCTGATGGACATGAGTACTATGTGTATTTTCAGGCTGGTCGCGAGTAAAGCTGTGGTGGATATTTTGCAGGAGTGTTGGTGGATGTGTTTACTTCTCTTGCACAGATTCCTAGGAGTACGATCGCCGTGTCATACGGCAGCTCGGTATTTACTTCCTTGAAGAACTGCCAGACTGTTTTCCACATTGGCTGCCTTATTTTACAATCTCAGCAGGAACGTGGGAGGATTCCTATTTCTCCACATTCATGCCAACGCTCATTTTCATTCCTCCCCTCCCTTTTCATTTGTTCTGATTTGTTCTGAATCAAAGCCGTCCTCATAGGTGTGAGCCAGTATTTCACTGTGGTTTTGATTTGCATTTCCCTAATGACTCATGATGTTGGACATCTTTACACGACGGTATTGGTCATTTGCATGTCATTTGTATATCCTCTTTGGAGAAATGTCTATTCAGATAATTTGCCCTTTTCTTTTCTTTTTTCTTTTTTTTCTTTACCACTAGAGATTGAACCCAGGGCCTTTACACGGATCTACATCCTCAAAAGTTTTTGTATTTTTAATTTTGAGACAGGGTCTCGCTAAATTGCTAAATCACCCAGAACGAGCCCAAACTTGTGATCTTCCTGCGTCAGCCTCCTTGAGTATTACAGGCTTGCGACACCATGACTGACACCCCCCCCACACCCCCCCACAGTGGTAGTGCTGGGGATGGCTTACTATTGAGCAACACGCCCACTTCAACCTTCGCCATATTTTCAGCAAAGATATTTACTTGGTTTGTTCTCTGTTGTACTATTCGGGTTGGAGACTCAGTCAGGAGGATTATCACCAATGAACGTTTGCTGAATGAATGGATGTCTCAACAGGATCTGTTAGTGTTGAGTGCTGGTGCTTATTATGCGATACGACCGCCTCACTGCGGTGTATGAACACCTCACAGTGGTGTGTGCCGGCTACAGGTCTACCCTATTGTGCGTCCGGCCTTGGGGAGCCTATTCTATGACTGTCCCCCAAATAGGTGCATGCCCGCCACTGAGCAGAGTTATTTCCCCATTCTCCGTGCTATCTCAGCCTTTTCCGGCCGCGGTTGCCCCTGGCAACGCGTGGTATCTCGCTTCCTGTATTGATTCGAATCGTGGGTGACGTCATGTCCTCCCGAGGTGCTCCACGCGCGCAGGCGCAGCTATGTCAGGTAGGCGTGTTAAATCCCGGTCGGAGCCGCTTGGGGGTGTGTCGGAGCGTGGTCACAACACGCAGTGCGCCGGCGTGGGGGCGTGGTCGGGCCGCGGGGACGCGCGCGGCGGAGGGAGGGAGTCGGGAGTCCGCGGAGTAGTGAGCGCCGCCATATTAGGGACCGCGGAGCTTCGGATCCCGTTTGCGGCAGCGGAGGCCAGACCAGACGGAGGCTCGGGAGCCGAAGAAGGCTGTGGCGCGGTTCCGGGACAGGCGGGGCCGGCGGGAGTCCGAGGGCGACGGGAGCGAACCAGGTGAGGCGACCGGGGGCTGCGGGACCCGCCCCCCCGGGCCAGAGGCGGAGGCAGGGTCGGCTGCGATCCCCCCAAAACCGAGCCGATGGGCCGGGTCGCGACCTCTTCCCCAGCTCAAGCTTCTTCAGGAGCATCAGCACCCCCCGAATGCCGCTCTCCCTCGGGCTGCGCTGGGCTCGGGTGGCTTCAGCATCCCCCCTCGCGTCCTAACCCCCTAATCTGATATCTCCCCAGTTCAGGCTGGAATAGGGGTGACCCCCAATTCCAGCCAGCTGAAAGCTGTGAGGACCCCCGACAGTCAGCGCCCACCATCCTTTTTTAAATGTCAGGCTGAGCTCTGCCTGCCCCCCCAAAAAACCATAAGACCCCATGTTACCCCCCTGAGCCCCTTTAGAACAGCAGTTCCACGTCCCTTAACCCGAGTTATTATTTCTCTGTGGCCTGTGAACCCCGACTTTTCCACAGTCCCATCTAAGCCCTACCCTCACCATATTTAAACTGGCCCCACACCTGTGCCTGTTTTGATTCCCCCTTCCCAACAAAATGCAGTCTGAGCCCTGGACACCCCGATGTGGCCAGACTCTTGGGGGCTGGGACCTTGTCTGCGGGGGGGATCTCTATTGGAGGCTCCAGGCCTGGCCAGGGACACGGAAACAATCTGAGCCGACAAGCTTTAAACACAGACATGTCCAAATCCCACCTGGCCGCTCCTGCTCCCTCCACCCTCCCAGAATTGCTAGCCAGCATCCCACATTGATCCCCCCAACATTCATCCTGCATGGACCCCAACAAAGCCCAGCCTCCTCTTTTGCTCTTAATCTCCATCATCCTCTCCATTCCGCCAGACCCATCCCCTCCCATCCACTGCACAAGAAGTGTGCCCCCACTCGGAGCCATTTTCCCCTGTTAAAGCCCCTGGAACACCCAACCTCCCCTACCTGTCCCCAGCCCCGAGTTTGAGACCCATCCAGGTACAGATATTTGACCTAAACCTGTTTTGGTTTTTTCCCCTGTTTTGTTTACCCAAAATGCATCCTCTAGTTCAGGGCACCCCTCGGGCTGGGAAGCAGATCCCCCAACCAGTCTAGGGAGCTAGCGATGATCTCATACCTCTGCTCTCGAGGCTGCACCCCACCCCCAGCCTCTTACTGTCCTGTGAATGAGGGTGATTTGCCTAATGAGAAATCAGCCACCCAGAACATACAAAGCCACCTCTTGGGAGCCACCTCTTGGGATCAGGGCTGAAGGAGAGGAAGGAACGCGATGGTTTCCCTTGGGTTGGGGCTGGGTTTGCACACACGGGAGCATGGGAACCCTATGACCGCGCCGTCTTCTAGGGACCGTCCCTGGGGCAGTGCGAGGTGTGTGCAGAGTACATCTGAGGCAGTTTATCATGTGGAATTTCTCATCGGCCACAGTGGCTATGTCAAGGGTGCATCTGTTTGGGCACTGCTGGGCTGAGGTAGCCCAGGCGCTGGGGAAGAGGTGACACTGGGCTGTTTTGTAAGGATTTTTGTAAGGATGTGGCTCCCTCCAGAGACCAAGGCTCTGAGTGGCTGCGACTCCTGTTTGAAAGATAATTGCGTTGCTGGGGGCCAATTCCCAGGCTCCAGCCACTGACCCATTTGCCCCAGTGACAGTTGTCCAAGTGAAATCTCAGGATCTGCTGGCCTGGGGTTAGAGACCGGAGGGCCTAGCAAATGAAGAGTCCTGCTAGGGCTTCCCAAACTGGTCCTCTCTCTCAGGAGGAACTCTTCGAGCCCATACTGTCTATGGGGCTCCTGGCTAGGTGAATTTTGAACCCCAGGGACTTTTGGGGACAGGTCTGGAATGGGGTCGGTTGTGGGGACCTTGCTGGGGTCACTTGGAGAGACAGGGATCCAGAGCCACTCTCCTCAAGGGCTGGTCTCTGGGGACTCTGGGACAAGGGACTTGATCTGTTAGGAACTCACTAATCGCAGCATCCTGTGGTTCCTTTCCTGAGCTGGGCCAGCTCTGCCCACAGGAGACTGGGTGATGTCTGGGGACCAGTGTGGCTGTCACACTGGGGGCGCTTCTAGTGTGGAGCAGGTGGAGGCCAGGGACGCCGCTCAGTACCTGCAATGCCCAGGATGCCTGCCCTAGAGATGCCCCCTGTCCACAGCGCCCCACATAGCTAGTGCCCTAGTGAGGCTGGGAGTCCCAGTCCTGCCCAGGGGAGAGCAGGGGAAGGAAGAGTTTGCCCTCTTCTCTGTGTCACCTCAAGTGACCTCTTACTTGACAGCTCCACTTGTCACTGCCACCCTTCCTAACCGTGCTCTGCAGAGCCTGCCCTGGGGATACATCTGGACACCAGTCCTAACCATGCTGTGCTGAGGGACCGAGCACAGACCAGAGCCCCTTGTGTGGCCTCGGCGCCTGGCTAGCGTCTGCTCCCCCTGCCTCTGTGTCCTTGCTTTGAGGAGGACAGGAGCGGAGCTCTGCTTTCTCCCTGCCCCGCTTCAGTCATCACTCAGCCCTCGGGCCGCTCAGAGCTGTACATCTCACCCCAGAAACGTGTTTCAGGCTGTGAACCCCTGTCCCTTGGCTCCCTACTTGATGTGGTTACTCAGTCTCCTTCACTCGCCCTTTTTAAAAATTTTTTTAGATTTTTGGTGACAGATACAGTTCTCATAACACACTATTCACGTGAAAAGCATACAGTTCACACTGGGCATGGTAGCACAGGCCTGTCACCCCAGCACCCTAGGAGGCTGAGGCAGGAGGACCACACATTTGAACTCAGGCTGAGTGATTGGTATGTGAGCCAAACCCTGTCTCCAGATAAACAGTTTGAGGGCGTGGCCCCATGTGGCTGTGCACATCTGTACTCCCAGCTCTTAGGAGGCTGAGGCAGGAGGATTGCTGTGAGGAGACTCCATCTTTCCTTTTTTCACCCTGGTGTCCCCAAACTGCTCCATGGTTCTGGGGAGCAGCTGGTCCCCTGGATGGATCCCCGGCCCTTTTTGATTTTTGCTTTCTGGGGTCCCGGTTTGCCTGTTTGTTTGCAGTGCTGGGGATGGGCAAGCGCCCCCCAGCCCCTGCGCCTTTAGCGCCTTTGTTGGGAATGCGCCCCTCTCCAGGGCAGACCGGCCTGGGCCACGGGTCGTGAGTGTTGAGCCAGGGCCTTGTCCTCACCACTCACTGAGGCCCCTGCTCGGAAGGGAGGGCAGGGCTGAGAGCCAGAGGGAGGCTGGTGCTGAAGTCTCTGGACCGAAGGATTTCCCTAAACCAGGCCTTTCCACCTGGGGACCCTGGGCAATATCTGGGGACACATGTAGCTGTCACACTGGGGGCGCTCCCAGCGCGGAGCAGGTAGACGCCAGGGATGCCACTCGGCACCCTGCAGCGCCCAAGACGCCCCACAGAGCACACCAGCCCCACGGCCCATGGTGCCTTCTGGGGAGCCCTGGAGCCCTGCCCTCTAGGGCTGCACTTTGCTCCGAAGTCCATTGTGGCCTTTCAAGCCTGAAGCACTGATCAGACTGAGGATACCCTCACAGTGCCCCAAGCTCCCAGGGCTCTGTCCCGTCCTCTTGAATGCCCCGGCCAACCTGGACTGCTCACATTGGCATGGGCTGTGCGGGGCCGTGCAGCAGCTGTCTCTGGTGGGCTGGCCAGGAAGACCATGGGGCTGATGCTCAGCACCTCTGGGCCAGAGCCCACGGGAACAGTGTCACAGCTCCTGGGACCTGTGTGCCTGGCCCGGGGTTGGCGGGGAGTTGGCATCGCCTGATGGACAGTGAGAATGTGTGGATGGGTGGGCGTGCGGTGCACTGAGGTGCTCCTCACAGCCAGGCCTCCCCTCCTGGCCCTCGTGCTCACGTCTAGGGTGGTGAGAACTTGGGGCTCCCTGCTCCCAGCCACTGCCCTTTGGAGGTCGCAGTCACAGCACAGCTGTCTGGAGGCTGCCACTGGCTTCTGGTCCAGAGTGGTTGGACCCTTACATTGCATCAGGCTGTGTGCCACTGCATGACGCAGGGACACACACACCAGCTGTGACCGAGGACCAGTGTGGGCAGCTCGAGAGGACACGGTACTGTGGTCTGGAAGGTCACTGGGATGGCTGCGTGGCCTTCGGGTTCCCTGCCTGCCCCAGGGCCTGTGTGCTTTGTAGGGGCAGGGACAGGGAGAGGAAGCAGGCTGCCTGGGGACCTGTCATGTGCCTGTCATTGAACCGCCACTTACTTCCTGGGCACCTCCTGCTTGGCAGATCTGCAGGTGAGATGCGTTACCCACCTGAGAGATGACCAGACCAAGTTCCCAAGCTGCCAAAGCCACATGGCCAGTAGGGGTCAGAGCTGGGCTTAGAGCCAGCGCAGGCCCCTCTGTGGCCCAGCCTCATTCCCACGTACCCGCCATACCCCTCTGGGATGTTGCCAGGCTGTGTGATACCCCATGGTGGGCAGGAGAGCAGGAAGGGGCTTAGGGGGTTTCTGGGGGCCCCAGCTCCTGCATGGTTGCTATAGGACTCTGCTCAGAGAGGTGTCCTGGGCCACCTGCCTGACCACTCATGATAAGGGCGTGACACCGAGGAACCTGAGTGCACAGGGAGATTGAGCAAGACAGGGTGACAC
Organism: Heterocephalus glaber; assembly: GCF_053883595.1. Taxonomy (NCBI): domain Eukaryota; kingdom Metazoa; phylum Chordata; class Mammalia; order Rodentia; family Bathyergidae; genus Heterocephalus; species Heterocephalus glaber. The sequence continues at coordinate 4,845,984 of NW_028258457.1, read as the reverse complement.
TGGTGAAAGTGTCTCCCACCGGATACTTGGGGCAAACAAAGCAAGACACTCCCCCAGCCCAGCAGTGTGGGAGACTGGGTGGTGCCCCGTCTGGTGTCAGTATCTCAAATCTGGAGCTTCCCCAGAGCTGGCACCCAGCATGGCCCCACTTTCCTGGGAGGAAAAGGGCACCCGGGAAGCCCTCACCCCAGGGGCAGTGCTGTCTGGAACCAAGGGCTGCCCGGCCCAGTCCACATCTGCCTGGGACCTTGGCCAGGGCTGCTGTCTACTCTGGTCCTGAGATAGGATCAGGACCCTGCAGGCCGTCATGAGGGCATTAAGTGAAGCACCCTAAGTGCTCTGGACTGTTCCTGGCCCTGGGAGGTGGGTCTAGGAGTCACCAGGAGGTGGCAGGGCAAGCTGGTGTGTGGTATGAGTTTGCTCCTTCACCTGGAGGTGATGCCAACCCCCCGGGGACAGTGGAACATCCGTGGCTGTCACGACTGGCAGAGCTCCTGGCAGGGAGGTCAGGATGCTGTCCAGCACCCACAGTGCCCAGGTCCCCACCCCTGCCCCCAAGAACCACCTGGGCCCTGCATGCACAGTGCCCGGGGGACCCTGGTGTCCTAGGTTGCCACAGCCAGACCACAGTCAGCCTCGGCGTAGGAGTCACGAGGCTGTTACTAGGATGTATCACATCCTGTTCCTGAAGAGCCTTAAAATATAAAAGCAGTAGGGACTAGTTTTTCGAGATGAGCAGGGCCTTCAAGGAGTTGGAATTTGGCCGTGAGCTTGCAGCACCAAGTGCTGTGTTTCTGGGGGAAGTTGAAGCTGGGGTGGGCTCTGGGGGTCCTGTCCCAGTGCTGCCCAGTGCAGAGGAGTCCAGCCCCCTCCCTCTCAAAAGCCCGGAAGCCACTAGAGTCCCTGTGTCATGGAGTGCGCATGTCTCACACTGGCACTGTGGGCATCTGGAGCATCTCTCAGGTGGGCATTCTGGCCCCTGCAGGTGCTGAGGAGCCTCCAGGCCTCTGAGAACTCCGGGCCAGTGGCTCCCTGCATCCACAGCAGTGACACGCGTGCCTGCGCAGCACTGCCGGCCTCCCCAGTGACCCAGGGAGAGGACAGATGGGAGCCGAGCTTGTGCTGGCCCAGGACCTGGCAGGGCAGACAGGGCTGGGAGGATCCAGGGTAGTGGCCCTTGGAAAGCTGGGCCAGAACCCAGGCCCTGTGCCTGACCCCAGACAGACCCCACCTGGAGGGACCTGTAGCACAGGGCCATCCCGGCACGCAGTGACCTCACCTGGCCTGGCTGAGTAGGGCGCCGGCTGCTCTGTACCTGAGAGCTCCTCAGTGGGCGGAGGGAGGCCCGGCAGCCCTCCCAGCATGGCAGTGTGGCAGGGACCCTGGTGCACCTGTGCCTGGCTCAGTCTCCAGCTGGTGCATTTCCACTCGGCGGCCCAGCTCTATTGGCATTTGACCCCCTCAGTTGTGTGGACCCACGTACCTTGCCCCAGCCCTGTCACCTGATTCATCCCCCAGTGACATTCCATCGGGAACTTCCAGCCGTGCAGCCGAGGAGTGAGGACCTGGCTCAGCCCTGCCCTCTCTGGTAGTGGGCTTTTGCTTGCTTGTTTTTGTGGCACTGGAGATTGAACCCAAGGGCCTTCGTGCTGTGCCACGCCCCTAGCCCTTTAGATTGCTTTAAATTTTTTTTTTTTTTTTTGGTACCAGAGATCGAACTTGGGACCTTGCGCTTGCAAGGCAGGCGCCGGAACCACTGAGCTAAATCCCCGGCCCCTAGATTGCTTTAAATTTTGAAACAGTTTGCTGAGTCACTGAGTTGTCCAGGCTGGGCTTGAACTTGAAATCCTCTTGCCTCAGCCTCCCAGAATGCTAGGATGACAGGTGTGCAACACTATGCCCAGCTGTGGTGATGGTTTTTAAACAGCCAACACGTTCATGTGACACAGAATTCAAGAAGTAAAAGTAACTGCCAGTAAGCTGTGTGGCTTCCTTCCTCTCGGCCCCCCCAAGCCCACCTCTCTCCAGCTGCCTCTGTCTCCTGCTACATTGGCAAACTGTGGGTGCATGGGTGCCCCCCTCCTGCCCTTGTACTGCAGGGCTCGTGCCGGACGTCTCCTGCCCAGACAGGCCGGCGGCAGATGTCCCTCTGCACACCCACACCCAATTTCTAAGGATAAATTCTTAGCAGCAGGGATCCCTCATCAAATACAGGTGCTTTTACATTTTCAAAGTCTCCAAGACCTTTTTCTCAGAAGCCCAGCTGGCTCTGCTCCTGCCAGCAGTGCGGGCGGCATGGGGCTCCCCCGTGCCACATTAGTGTGTGCATGCGGGTGCTCGTGTCCCCATATGGGGCCAGTGGGTTGGCACTGCGGGAGCCCCTCCCCCCAGCCTGTGGATACCTGCGGGGGTGACCAGGGGCCGCAGGACGGGTGGTGCGGTATCCAGGTGCAGAGCCCTCCCACCCCCGGCTGGCCTCTCACCGAGGCCACGTGGCCCCTCTGCCCTTCTTGTCCTTGCTGTGTCAGCTGGGCACAGTGGCCGCCTTTGAAAGTTGCTTCCTGCAACTTGCTGCTGCCTGAAACTTCACCTGGTGATGCAGTAGAGGGGACATGGTCACTCATCACCCTGGGCCCATGGGTCCTCCGCTCAGGGAGCAGTGGAAGAGGCCTGGTATGCTGCCTGCCTCCCCAGGGTGTGTGCTGCAAGGGGGCTGGTGCTCTAGAGCCAGCCTCCTGGGCTAAGTCCAGTCGAGGTTGGCAAAGCTGCTCCTCCCCACTCCTGCTCCTAAAGGCGCCAGCAGCCCTCGGCTGGCAGCCATCTGCAGAGCCAGCAGTGAGGCGTCTTCGGCCTCTCTTGGCCTCTCACCCTCCCAGCCCTGCTTAACGGGCCCCAGGGCTTCGTATGGTCCAGGATGCCCTCCTCTCAGGGTCCTTCATTTAGCCAGTCTACAGAGTCATTTTGTCCCTAGGGGTGACATGGCCACAACCCCAGGGACCCGGAACCCACTCTGGGAGGTGTGCAGCCTTTTCTGGTGGTGGCAGTGGCTGCTCTGGCAGCAGATGTGCCAGATGTAGGGAGGGCCAGCTCCCTCCACTGAGTCACTGCCTGACCCCTGAGCCCACTGGGCCCTGTGCCCCAGGGCTGTTCCCAGAAGACAGAGCTACCTTGAAGGGGTGTCTGCTCCCCAGTCTCTGCGCCTTTGAGCCGCCTGCGGCTCCATGCAGATCCGAGTCCCTGGGAATTGGTCCCATAGCCAATAGGGACCAGTGGGGATCTGGCCCTGCCAACTGTGGCCGGCTTGAGCTCACAGCTCAACAGCCCCATGCCCAGGGGTCACCCCCAGCCTCCGAGAGGGGAGAGCTGGCCAGCAGTGCTCTGAGCATGCAACTGCAGGAGTCCCTGGCAGGGCGTGCAGTTGGCAGATGCTGTGCCCCAAGGTGGCCAGGCCCCAGCGGCAGGACCTTGTTGCTGATTGTCAGGGTTGGACACTTGGGTTCCCACGCCCTCTGCATGGTGCCGCTCCAGGAATGGTGGACATGTGGGGGCCACGGACGGGACAGGGGACCACCAACGGCATGGTGAGGGGCAGACTTGAAAGGGGGAAGATGAGCCACTGGCCACATCCTGAGAAGGCCCTGTGGCCCCAGTGCGCCACAACCTGGGTACTGGGTCGAGCTGCCAGGGTGACAGTGGGGATGTCTGCCAGGCTAGGGACCCTAGGATTCCAGGCCTGGGGAGGAGCTGGCACTGCCAGGAGCAGCCACGGGCCAGGGACACTTGACAGGCGGTCTCTGGGCAGGAGCTCCCTGTGCACCCAGTGCCTGCGCCCGGGGTCTGCCCTCGTCTGCAGAAGAGGTGGCACCCCGTGTACAAGGCCCTGTAGAGGGGACACACGGAAAGACATGCCCGCACTAACCTGGGGTCCACTGTCCCATTATCTGCCCTGGTGTGACCCAGCACCGGGGAGTAGGGGAGGGGAGGAAAGGAGGTGGCTGAGCCCAGGCGGGTGACAGAGCACTGGCTCACACCCCCCAGTGCGGGTGTGAGAATGGAAGTGAGGCAGGTCAGCCTCGGGGCCTCCCTCCTGTGCTGCCGCGGTGACAGAGGTTACTCTGGCTCCGTCATGAGTGCCAACGTATTTCATGCCTTTTAGGTGAGCACTGTGCCAGTGAGCTGTGCCCCAGTCCCGTGGGTGACTGTGTCCTTGTCTCTGTCTGTCTCTGGTCCCCCCACTTCTGGTACAGGGTATTGAATCCAGGGTGTTGAGCTACAGTCCTGGGACCTTTTTATATTTTATTCTGAAACAGGGTCTTGCTAAGTTTCCCAAGCTGGGATGGAATTTGTGATCCTCCTGCCTCAGCCTCCTGGAGTGCTGGTATGACCTGCATGTGCTACCATACCTGCCTTCAGGGGTCTTTTAAAATTTATTTTCTTTTTGAGACAGGGTCTCACTATGCAGCTCAGGCTGGCCTTGAATTACTAGCTAGCCCAGGCTGGCCTCAAACTCATGGCAATCCTCCTACCTCACCCTCCTGAGTGCTGGGATTACAGGAGTGCTCCACCAGGCTTGGCTTCAGGGGTCTTTTTTTAAAAGACAGGAAAGGGCTGGGGATTTAGCTCAGTGGTTCCAACACCTGCCTTGCAAGCAGAAGACCTGAGTTCGATCCCCAGTACAAAAAAAAAGACAGGAAAATGTTCCTCTTCCATTGCCTGCCTTCCATTGCTGCTAAGTTGCCACATATAGGGGCCTCCTGTGAGTGGATCCCCGCACTGTGTCCTGTGCCTGGCATCTCAGCACGGTGTCCTCGGGGGCCATCCACGCTGAGGCAGCTGTGGCAAGTGGCAGAGTCTTGCTCTTTGTGGCTGAGTGATGTCCCGGCATGCATGTGTGTGGGCTCTGCAGTGTGCATGTGTCCCGTGTGGACTTGCACCTCAGCTCTCCTGGTGTCTGTCTCAGGCAGGACTGCTAGGTCACGTGGTAACTGCTTAGCTGTTTGAGGAACTGGTGCCAAATAGGTTGCAGGGGCCAGGGAAGAGGGTGGCGTTGGTGTTTTGATGGGACGTGGCCATGTTCCAATGAAACTTTATTTAAAAAGCAAATGGTCTGGGTTTGCTCTAGGGCCGCATGGCACTTTCCAGGCCAGCAGGTGCTGGTACTGGACCCTTGATCTGCCACCCTCTGCCCACCTCGCCTGCAAGCCTCTTTGGGTGTCCGCCTGGCTGTCACCTATATGGATGGGGTTGAACCCTCAGGGCTCTTGAATGTCACAGTTGCCGCTAGAGTAGATTCAGGTGTCCGGTAGCCACCAGAGGCTGGTGTCCCCAAGCCACAGCTGCCCTGGCTTGGTCCGGACTCCACTTGCCTGTCTGTGCCTGTTCTTACACTCTCTGGAGCTAAACCAAGTTCCCTGCACCCACACCCTGCAGATGTTTGCACACGCACATGTCAGGGGCTGTAGGTCCCTTGTGGGACAGCAGGAGGCAGCATCCTCTCAGGAGCCTCCTTTGCTCTGTGCCAGCTCCCTGCCTGCCTCCGGGGCCTTCGGGCAGGGACCCCCGCTTCCTAGCAGGCAGAGGCTCCAGAAGCAGGACAGGGTCCCCAGGGTGGTGCTGGTTTGCAGGGTCTGCAGGCAGGAGGAGTGGCCTGAGGCATGGCCTAGGGTCACAGCAGGGAAGCCCCCACGGAGGAGCCAGAGAGAGGGCCAGGCTGCAGGAGCCCTGCTCCCCAAGCTCATCCCCCTTGGTTGCTGCTTGAGGCCACTAACCTCCTCCTCTTCCTGCAGGCTGAGCTCAGCTGGTGGGCCCTGCCCTGCCCTGTCCGGCCCTGTCCCGCCCCACCATGGACCAGGACTACGAGCGGCGGCTGCTGCGGCAGATTGTCATCCAGAATGAGAACACCATGCCTTGTGTGAGTACTGGGGACAGCAGGGACAGTGGGCTGGAAGCTTGTCCTCCCCAGGGTCTCTGCACTGGTGTCACAGCTCCGCTCTGCCCTGCCCTGCCCTGCCCCACCCCACCCCAGGGCCATGGTGGGTTGAGCAGGCTCCCAGGTCCGGGGACAGTGTCAGCTCTGTGCAGGTGGCATGGTGGCCCCACTTCGTGTCTGGCACAGGTTCCTGGCTGTGCTGGCTGGAATGATCATCACCGGCAGAGGGCCCCAGAAGCAGGAGATTGTCAGGCCTGGGAACCTGTCCCTGAGGCCCAGGACTGCTGGGCCGCTGATGGGCGGAGGGCACTCGCTCTGTTTAGGGGGTGCTGGCTGTGGCCCGCGGCCCCATATGGCTCCCTCTGAGACTGCCCGGATGAGGCGGCACCTCTGAGCCCCTTCCCTCCTGTCTGACCCTGTCCTGGGATACAGCAGTGAATGTGGGCCTGGGACATAGTGCAGCCACCAGAGGGACACAGCCATCCCAGGAGAGCAGAGGGTTTGTGCATAGATGAGGCTTTCCACAGACGGACCTGGGGCCTCCACACCCCCACGGCAGGGAGGAGTGGCTGCTCCAGGCTGGGCAGGAGGGCAGGGGCTGCCCCTGAGCACCAGGGACAGTGCTCAGGGGATGCTGGCCATGACCACCAGGCATCTGTCCTCACGGCAGCTTTGCCAGCCTTCACTCTGGGGGCCCCTGAGCCTGCACAGGTACAGCTAAATGGCGAAGGCCATCAGGAGTGTGATGAGGAAGGAGACATCTGCAGTGGCCTGAGTCACTATGCACAGAGGAGCCACTGGGCAGCTTGTAGCTGGGAACCCACAGATCTCATTGGGTCGTGGGGCACCACCCTCAGGCCTTCTGAAATGGCAGGGCCATGGAGTGGGGCACAGGCTAGAGGAGACTAGATGTGGCGGCTGATGTCACATGACCCTGTGTGACTCTAGGACAGAGCTGGGGTCATCCCCTGGTGTCTGTCTCGGAGGCCCACAGATGGGGGCAGGGTCTGCAGGGTCACAAACCTCCTCTCCCATAGCAAAGCGCAGTTCCCGAGAGGCAGCAGTCCTTGACATTCCTTGGCTGTAGCTGCATCCCTCTTGTCCCTGTCCCTCACATGACTGTCCCCATGTGTGCCTTCCTCCTTTACTAGGGCACCGGTCACAGTGGCCTAGTGCCCGCCCTCCTGACTCATCCCGATGAGTCTTGATTCCATCCATGCAGACTGTTTCCAACCAAGGTCCCCTTCCAGGGTCAGGGGCAAGGACGCAATGTGTCCCTGTGGGGGACACACAGCAGCTCCTAGCAGATCCCTGTGGAAGTAGGACATGGTCAGGACAAGCAGACGAGGCCCAGGCTTCCATGGGAGCTACCGACTGTCTGCCTTGTCCCTGGCACTGGGATGAGTCCAGGGCCTGGCGCCCCAGCCTGGGTCTGTCTGCCTCTCTGGGGCTGGGTGGGCCGCGGTGTTGAGGTTCTTTCTGTGTTGGGAAAGGGGTACAGGGCCGCCGACTCCCAGGGGATCCCAGCATAAGTGTCCTGTGCCCTGTACTTAGGATGCTCTGGGGTTGGGGTGGTGTCTTAGTTAACTTTTCTCATTGCTGAGACCACATACATACCTAACACCCAAAGTTAAAGGAAGAAAAGTTTATTTAGTTTGTGGAAGTTTCAGTCCACAGTCGGCTGGCTCCAAGGCAGGGTGGCACATAGCAGGGGAGCAACAGTTCATAATGGCGAAAGACAGCAAAAGCACCAACAGGCCTTAACAGCATCTTCCTCCCCCTTCTAACTCATCCAGACTGCTTAGGGCTGACAGCACTCACACCCTTAATCCTAGTGCCCTCTGGCCTAGCCTTGCCTTGCACATGAATCAGCCATGCTCTAGATGCAGCCACCTCTGAAAAAGCCCCACCTGGGACTGCATGAGGATTTGGGGGGATGTTTAGACACAGCCATAATGGGTGGTTTAGAAACTGAAGCCAAGGCGAGGGATTTAGCTCAGTGGTGCTGCCACCCACCAGGTCTTGAGTTCAATCCCTGGTACCAAAAAAAGAAAATAGAAACTGAAGCCATGGTGCCTGCTGCTGCTGTGGGCGGGCAGTCGGGTTGCCACCATGCCCCAGCCCCAGCTCCCTGGCCCTGTTCCCTGTCTCTCTGGGCTCTGGGTCCCCCATCTGTGTCTCCCCGCCCCTGCAGACTGACCCTGTTGGGTGAGGGTAGGCCCTGCAGTGGGGGCCCTGGGCTGACAGGCCACCCTGCCTCACCCAGGTCGCGGAGATGCGGCGGACCCTGACGCCAGCCAACTCCCCAGTGTCCTCGCCCAGCAAGCACGGTGACCGCTTCATCCCCTCGCGGGCCGGTGCCAACTGGAGCGTGAACTTCCACCGTATCAATGTGAGGGGTGGCCTGGCCAGGGTGGGGTGGCACTGGAACCTCAGGGTGGGGGCGCACTTCAGCCCTGACTGCCCCTCCTCCTGCAGGAGAACGAGAAGTCACCCAGCCAGAACCGAAAAGCCAAGGACGCCACTTCGGACAATGGCAAAGGTGGGTGAGGAGCCCTCCCCTGCCACCCCTGCCTGCACAGGCCACGCCCCATGCTCACAGGCCACGCCCATGCTCGAGCCACGCCCATAACCACGCCCTGCCTTTGCCACGCCCACACCCTGCCCTACCCTGGCTCACAGAGCCCCGCCCCACAGACGGGCTGGCCTACTCGGCCCTGCTGAAGAATGAGCTGCTAGGCGCTGGGATAGAGAAGGTGCAGGACCCGCAGACCGAGGACCGGAGGCTGCAGCCCTCCACGCCTGAGAAGAAGGGCCTCTTCACGGTGAGCCCCGCACTTGGGCTCCTCTCCCCACCCCAGCCCTGAGCCGTCCGAATACCAGAGAGGACAGGGCCAGGCTGCCCACCGTCCTGCACCAGGAGAGGGGAAGGAGCCATCCGCGCAGTCCCCATGGTTGGGAGCCTGCAGTGTGGTCACGCAGGAGGGCGGCTCCGGGAGACCCCCGGCTGCCTCCCTGGCTCAGGCTGTCCGCACTCCTGCCTGGAGGCTCTGGGGGCCCCGGCCCTGGGGTGCAGCTCCCGCTCAGCAGGTGTCCCCCTCCCCAGTATTCCCTCAGCACCAAGCGTGCCAGCCCCGATGACGGCAACGACGTGTCCCCGTACTCCTTGTCCCCTGTCAGCAACAAGAGGTGAGTCAGGCCTCAGGGGCGGTGTCCTGGGCCCTTGGGGTGGGCAGGGCTGTGTCCTCCTCCAGGTGCTAATGAGGGGGGACAGGGACCCCTGGAATGCCCCCCACACACGGAGGTGGCACAGAGGATTGGCCTATTGGGTACAGATGGGAGCAGCCAGGGAGGGGACTGACAAGATGGCCAGGCCCCTGCGCCCCTCACTGCCACTGTTCTGCAGTCAGAAGCTGCTGCGGTCCCCGCGGAAGCCCACACGAAAGATCTCCAAGATCCCCTTCAAGGTCCTGGATGCACCCGAGCTGCAGGACGACTTCTACCTCAACCTGGTGGACTGGTCATCCCTCAATGTGCTCAGCGTGGGGCTGGGGACCTGCGTGTACCTATGGAGTGCGTGCACCAGCCAGGTGGGTGCTTCGGGACAGGTGCCAGGGCTTTCCCCGCCTGATCCCTCCCAGGGGGACCAGGCTGGAGTGGCCAGCAGGCGGCATGTAGCCTCATTGTGACCTACTGTCCCTAGGTGACCCGGCTCTGTGACCTCTCTGTGGAAGGGGACTCGGTGACCTCCGTGGGCTGGTCCGAGCGGGTGAGAGCACAAGGCTTGTGTCCCAGGGAGTCCAGCCTTGGGCATTGGTAGAGTGACAGGGACACGTGGGGTCTTGGGTCCTCCCATGGGCCATCTTTGCACACCCAGCCAGCATCGGCACTGCAGGGCAGCGGTCCCCAGACTGCTCAGGCCTCCCGCCCACTGGAAGGATGGAGGGCGGACCTGGGTCCTGCGATGTGAGCTGGGCTGCTGTGGTGTCAGCTCCCGTGGGGCGCCTGTTTGTGTTCAAGGACACGTGGCTTAGGTGCTCGCCACAGAGCTGGCTCTAGCCTGGGCAGTAGGTTTGACACCCATTTCCTCAAGCCTGGAGCTCGCCTGTCACCCCGAGGAGGAGCATCCACTCCATACACATGGCCTGCAGTGCTGAGTGTGTGGAGAAGCTGCCCTGCGTCCTGGAGAGGGCCAGCCTGGGGTCCCCACACTGACCTGAAACCTGCTATCCCCCAGGGCAACCTGGTCGCAGTCGGCACACACAAGGGCTTCGTGCAGATCTGGGACGCGGCGGCAGGGAAAAAGCTGTCCGTGTTGGAGGGCCACACGGCGCGCGTCGGTGAGTGCTGCCCAGGCTTGGCTGCCTGCCTCTCCTCGCCCCTGCGCAGCCGCAGCCCCAGCCCCAACAGGCCGGCCTCACCCACCTCTGCCCTGCAGGAGCGCTGGCCTGGAACGCCGACCAGCTCTCTTCCGGCAGCCGCGACCGCATGATCCTACAGAGGGACATCCGCACGCCGCCCCTGCAGTCGGAGCGGCGGCTGCAGGGCCACCGGCAGGAGGTGTGTGGGCTCAAGTGGTCCACAGACCACCAGCTCCTCGCCTCAGGGGGCAACGACAACAAGGTATGGCCAGTCCCACCCAGGCACAGTGGCAGTGTGAGACCTTGGGGGAGGGCTGGGCCTAGCTGCACCCTGGAGGCCACCTGGCCGCAGGCTTCTTGTCCCACCTGCCCGGGACAGCAGGGTGGCAGAGGTGTACCCAGGGGTCCTGCCTTATGGCCACTGCCCCCAGCTGCTGGTGTGGAACCACTCGAGCCTCAGCCCCGTGCAGCAGTACACAGAGCACCTGGCAGCCGTGAAGGCCATCGCCTGGTCCCCGCACCAGCATGGGCTGCTGGCGTCGGGTGGCGGCACAGCCGACCGCTGCATCCGCTTCTGGAACACCCTCACGGGGCAGCCGCTGCAGTGCATCGACACGGGCTCACAAGTGTGCAACCTGGCCTGGTCCAAGCATGCCAACGAGCTGGTGAGCCGCCGCCTCGCTGGCTCGCCCGGGCTCCTGACGTAGTGGGGGAAGGGCTGCCTGTGGAGGTGCTGCAGCCCTCACACCTGCCCACCTGCCTACCCGCCTCCCCTCCTGCTAGGTGAGCACCCACGGCTACTCCCAGAACCAGATCCTCGTGTGGAAGTACCCGTCCCTCACGCAGGTGGCCAAGCTCACTGGGCACTCCTACCGTGTCCTCTACCTGGTGAGTGTCCGACCCACCTCTGCCAGCCCAGCGGCAGTGTGGGGCAGTCGCTGTGTCCCCACAGGTAGGCTCTTACCTTTCTGCAGAGTCCCCACCTGGTGACACTTGTTTCACACCAAAAGCCATGAGCTGGGTGTGGTGGCAGACATCTGTGATCCCAGCACTGGGGAGGCTGAGGCAGGAGGATTGCCGAGTTCGAGGCCAGCCTGAACTACATGGCAAGACCCCTGCCTCAAAACACCAAGAAAAAAAAATGGATGAGGAGGCCGGGGATGTAGCTCAGCGGCACTGTGCCCGCCTCACAAGTGCAAGGTCCTGAGTTCCATCTCCAGCACCAAAAAACAAACACAAAACCATTACACTTACATGTCCGTGTCCACACCTCCGCGCAGGCATGGCCGTGCCCCCGGTGGGGCGGCCCTCTTCGTCTTCCACCGCCCCCGTGCAGCCCCAGCCTCGGGCTCCCTTCCTGCTCTGCCCCTGCAGCCAGTGAGCTGGGGCCCCACTTGGGCTCCAGTCCTGTCCCCAGCACCTCCTGCAGAGGCCTGCATTCATCGAGGACCTTCTGTCCTCTCCACAGGCAATGTCCCCTGACGGGGAGGCCATCGTCACTGGTGCCGGAGATGAAACCCTGAGGTTCTGGAATGTCTTCAGCAAAACTCGCTCAACAAAGGTAAAGTGGGTCGGTATCACAGCGCCCCCAGCCCCACCCTGTTCCCCAGTTTGTCCCCTCCCATACGCTCAGGCTCAGATGCATCCCTAGTGCATCATCTCCCATCCTAGTCGCATCCAGGACCCCTTGGGGACTCGGGCCTGGTGCAGCCTCCCAGCCCCACCCCCGGCCCTGCCTGCCCTCGGCCCGCTTCACTGTAGCCCGCATCCTGGGCCCCGGCTCGCTCACCCCCGCCCCGTCCCCTGTCCACAGGAGTCTGTGTCAGTGCTCAACCTCTTCACCCGGATCCGGTAGACCCATGGGTGGCTGTGCCACCTCTTCCCTGGGCGGAGACCCCAGCCCCTCAGCCTGCATGGACCCAGGTGCCCCGCCGTGCCCCTCCCTCCCGGAGGCAGCGGGTGAGCGGGCGCTGGGCCGGAGACAGCAGGAGTCTCATTAAATGCCTGACTGTGAGCCATGTTCACCGGTGTTTGGGCGGACAAGGGACCCTCAGGACGACTCCAGCTCCGTCTCCCCTTCTGCGGCCCAAGGCCCACCGAGCCCAGACTGCAGCGCCAGGGCAGATGGACGCCCAGACCCTCATGTCCGCCCGTTCGCTGGGGACCGCATGCTCTTCCGGAAGCTCCCTCCACCCTGCCACCTGCGACAGACAGCAGCTTGAGCTGGGGACAGCGTGGGGACCAGCGTGTCCTGCCCAAGAACATCTCCAAATGAAGGGGATGGGGAACTGGTGTCCACTTGCCTGTGTCCTGTGTCCACCCCAGTGCGTCCCTCGAGGGCCCGGCTGTCCACTCATCCAGTCGGACCACGTGGGCAGCTGCTGACCTTGTGGCTCATCCTCCCCCAGCTCCCTGCCTGTCCCCACCCTCCACGCTGCCCACCTCAGGGAGCCGGGAGGGACCAAGAGGGTGCCCCGACCCCAACCCTGTGCTCCTGGTCCTGTCCCCAGCAGTGGGTGGCACTCAAAGGGAGGGTCGTGGCGGGGCCTGGCACAGCGGGACCGAGGACGCGGCCCCTCGTGGGTGCATGTGTATATACGTATTTGTGACTCAGACTTGTGTCTCTTTTGTTGACCTGTCCCAGAAATGTCGGCACCCAGGCCACGCACCACATGGTGCCCCTGCCCCCACCATCCCCCAGAGACAGTGGGGGGTGACAGGCTGCCCTGGGGACAGTGGGTCCCCTCTCCATGTCCTTGCCACCTGCCACTGCGTGGACATTGAAGTGTGTGTTCCATTGGTTACCACCTTGGTTTTGAGTTTGTTTCTTTGTTTAAATAAGGAGAGGAGCCCTGTGTGCCACCCTGACCCCATGCCGATGCCAGAGAGCCCAGAGCTGCCCCCGCTGTCACCCTGTGGCCTGAGGCCGGAGCCCATCCAGCAGGGTGGCGTGGAAGGGAGGGCAGGGCAGGAGTTGGCCCGTCCTTTATTGTGGGACTCAGCAGCACTCACCCAACACACTGGGACTGGGCACAGGAGGGCAGCCGCCTCTTGGCATCTGGTCCCACCCGAGCCATGGCAGCCCCTTCCCAGGCAGCCCAGGCTGAGGGGTAGACCCTGTCACAGGGCGCCTAGGCATCTGTCCTCACCCAGTGCTCACAGTCAGTCTGCTGCTCCTGCTGTGGGGCTGGAAAGGGATGGATGGGCTGGCTAGAGGGGTGTGTGTGGATCCCTGTGGGGACAGGCAGCCCTACCCACTGCTGGAGCGTAGGACATGAGGGACAGAGGGACCCCGGGGAGAAGGCTGGAGGCTGGGGCACCTCGCTGCCCTAGGGGTGGCAGGGCCGGCAAGGCTAGGTGGCCAGGGCAGGATTGTGAAAGTAGCTGTTGTGGTTCGGGAGAACAGAAAGAGAAGGGCAGAGGATGCAGGTCCATGGACAGGGCTCATCAGCATCCAGGAGGGACAGGCGGAGCCTAGGGGCAGACACAGGGCCCCAGGGAGGGGCGGTGCAGGAGCCCGGAGGGTCTGAGAGGGCCCTGGGAGCAGGACCACTGGGGCCACAGGGTCTGTGAGAGGGCCCTGGCAGCCCAGGGCATGTGGAGCTCGAGGAGGAAGGGGAGGGAGGACAAAGAGGACGAGGACGGCTCAATCCAAGACACACACAAGGATGCAGCAGGCAGCTGTGCAAAGGCCCTGGGGCAGGACTGCCCAGCAGTGTGGCTGGAGCAGAGGCAGCAGGGGTGGGTGGAGGGGACAGGAGGCAAGGGGGCCTGGGTGTGCTGAGGTGGGTGAGGGCAGTGGCGGCTGTGTGCAGACTGGACAGGGCTGGCGAGGCAGAGACCGGGCAGGAGTCCTAGTGGCAGGGATGTGACCCAGGCCTGGATCTGGTGGGAGGTGGCAAAGGGCAGGTTGATTCTCGATGTTCATTGGGTTTGGTTTTGTTTACATTTTTTATTGTGGAGAAATAAACACGACACAGTGCCATGAAGTGAACCAGCCAGCAGCCCTCACTGTCACAGCCATCTCCGGGAATTGCAGGAGGTCCCAACACCACATCCTGTCCTGAGCGTTTCCTGTCCGTGGGGCCCACGCCGTGTGCCCTTCGCATCTGGCATCTCTCTGAGCAGTGTCTCCATGGTCCCTCCATACAGTGACGAGTGTCACAGCCTCTCTTCCTGGCTGAGTAATGTTCCAACAAGGGGGCCCAGCTGTGTGTCCCACCTCCCCGGTGTCGAGCGCTCACAGACCGACCTTGCCCCCTCTGGACACATTTTGGAAACAGAGATGAAGGATGGGACAGGATGAGGAGGAGCAGTGTGCGGGTCACAGGTTCCCAGGCCCCGGGAGGATGAAGCCAGGGACGCTCAGGAGCCCCATGTAGGGCTGGGGACAGCCCAGGAACCTTGAGGGCTGAGCCCAGGCGACGGGCATAGAGCTCACATTGGAGCAGGCTTGGTGCCTCTGACCCTGCCACCCACACAGGTCACAGACAGCTGTGAGACGCCGGAGTGGCTCACTGCCACCCCTGCCACCACCGGAGCCCACTGCTGTTGCCAGGACACCAGGGTGGTGGCCTGTGTCAATGTCAACAATGGCCCCAGAGGCCTTGGGCAGAGCTTCTGGGCACACAGAGGCAGCCATGCAGACCCTGCAGCAGGAGGCTGCCGGCACCTATGTCCCCTCTGGCACCTTGGAAGTGGACTTCCCCAGCCCGCTGTACAGGTGACCCCCGTCCCTCACCTGCAGGGACCCTGGCCCACCCCGAGTCAGGTGTGACAGGGATGCGTCTGGCATGTCCTGCTTCCTCCCCACTGCCCAGGCTCCCCCAGATCCTGTGCCCCTGCAGCGCAGCTCAGTGGCCCCCGGGCTGTTGGTGGTGGATGTGGACACAGGGCTCAGCCCTTAGTGGTCAGGGACTTCGAGACACTCAGCAAATGAAACACCTGCTGGAGCCCGCCCTCGGCAACTTAGGAGACCCTGTCTCAAAACAGAAAATCCAAAGGGCTGGGGACGTAACTCACCATAACCCTGGGCTCCAGCACCAGCACCTCAACAAACAGCACCATGGGGGCTTCTCCATCTCCAAGGAAAGAAAGGGTAAGTTGAGGCAGGTGTGACTGTGACAGAGCCTCCAGCTCCGTGCAGCAGATGGTGCGCTCCCTGTCTGCTTCTAGAAGGGACAGGATCTGGAGAGCAGCAGCCGGTGCAGGGTCCAGACAAAGTCCCTCCATGCTCCATTACTCTGGACTGTTTGCTTTTGTTTTGTTTGTTGGGGTATTTTTGGTATCAGGAATCAAACTCAGGACCTTGCACTTGCGAGGCAGGTGGCAGAACCACCAAGCCAAATCCCTGGTCCGTTTTGGGGTGTTGTTTTTTTTGGTACCGGGATCGAACTCAGGACTTTTCCTTGTGAGGCAGGTGGCGGCACCACTGAGCTAAATCCCCAGCCCAAGGGGTTTTTGTTCACTTTGCCTTTCTGAGGTTGGAATCCAGGGTCTCCTGCATGTCTGCGCTCTACCGCTCGGCCACACCCCAACACTGTTTTAGTTTTCAGGGTTTCATTTTTTGGAGACCGGCTCACTAAATTATCCGGGCTGGCCTCATACTTTTGATCCTTCTGCCTCCGCCTCCTGAGTACCTGGGATTACGGGCCGAGCTGTTATCTGAATAACCCCACTGAAGTGTGGTTTTTCACATCAGGAGCATCTTTCCACTTCCCCCCTCAGTATGGCAGCTCTGGTCTTTCCTGTTCCCTTCCTCTTGGCATGCACTGCCTCAGGGCCTTTGCACATGCTGTGGGCACTGCTTCAGGGGAGGCCTCCGGGGCCCTCAGCCTAAGAGGCTTTCTGCCTCTGAGGCCACCTGGGTGGCACTCTTCAGGCAGTCACACCATTTCACATTTGATCTGAGACGATTTCGTCCTCCCTGGGCCACCTGTTCAGCCCCAGGCTGAGTCACATCCTCTTGCTACACCTCCTCGATCAGAGGGGTTTCTGGGAAGAAGGGAACTGCAGATCTGGCGGAAGAGACAGGGACTTCTGTTTTGTTTTGTTTTTGTGGTACTGAGGTTGACCCAGGGCCTTCACACTGTGCTCCATCCCCAGTCTTTTTTGGGACAGGGTATCCCTAAGTCACTAAGTTGCCCAGGCTGGGTGTGAACTTGTGATCCTCCTGCCTCAGCCTCTGGGATTGCTGGGATGATAGGCATGGGCCACCACATATGGCGAGACAAAGACTTTTAAATGTATCCAGAAGTGGCCACCACCTTCGTCTTCCCCTCCCCCTCTCTTCCTTGGGTAGGAGGAGCTTAAAGGCAAAAGGTTCCTGAGGGTCAGGGATGCTGGGCAGAGGGGCCCTGTGCAGAGGGAGCCCCAGAGGCATCCCAAGCCGGGGGCTCAGGGCCAAGTGGGACTTTGCAAAGGGACCAATGTGCCCATTCTTGAGATGCCCAAGCTGAGGCCAGGAGGCCCAGGGACAGCCACATTCAGCCCGTCCCTGGCCCCCAGCAATGACTACCTGTCCCTGGAGGGACCCCGCTGGGCGCCGGTCATCAAGCAGGCAACACGGTGGAAGTACACGCCCATGGGGCATGACGCAGCCGGCCAGCTATGGTACACGGGCCTGAGCACCCTGGATGGCCACTGCCGCGAGGCCCACGCCTGCTGGCAGGGATGCTACAGCCACCGCGAGCACCGCTTGCCCCTGGGTGAGTTCACGGCCCACCCTGCCACCAAGCCCCAGCCAGCCTGGCGAGGGGCGAAGCCACTAAGCCCCGTTCTCCCACCCCACAGCCTACACCCAGCACCTTTGGGACACAGCCTGGCATGACCCGACCATGCCCGCCCCGTACCTGAGTCCCGGCACTCAGTGGGGGAGTGTGCCGTGGAGGAACAGGCCCATCCGGGACAAGGAATTTGGTGAGGAAGGCAAACAGGACAGGCAGGGGTTGGGGGAGCAGGGAGCCCTTGCCCAGCAGGGGCCAGGACGCCGGGGATGCACGGTGACCGGGTCCTTCCCCGCAGTGGTCAACAGGAACCAGTTCGGGATGGAGCGGCCCTGGCAGGCGTCCGACTATGTGCCTGGCCTGTCCCAGCCACAGCGCCCACGCTACACCACCCAGAGCGCCCGGCACTGGGACCTGGAGCCCTACTGTCCCTCCACCGCCCGTGGGTCCTCACAGGCCACAGCTTCTTATAAAGCTCATGCTGTCCACGCCACCCGCCTCTGCCTGTGCTGTCCCTGCCAGCCGCCCAACGCCCCTCTTCCTCCAGCTTCTGCACCCCCACGCTGCGTAGGGCTGATCTGGAGAGAGCAGGGCCACGGGGTGGGCGGGCATCAAGGGAGTCCCCGGTGACCACAGCCAGGACAGCAGACGCTGGGCAGGCAGTGGCCCTCACTCCCCAGACCCCACCCAGTCCCAGGCACAGAGCAGCTGAGTAGGGTCCCCACCCTGTGGGCACCTCTTTATTTACTCCCAGTGGGGACCTCGGAGTCCCGGGCAGCCCCGCTGCCCATGTGGCCGGGCCCAGCCCCACAGCCTTGAGTCCAGCCAGGGCACAGGCAAGGCTGTCCCTGGGCCCTGCACCCCCACGGGACCTCGCTCCCTGCCCTGCCCCAGAGAGGGCCGCCCACCCCACCCGGAGGGCAGCCCCAGAGCTGGGGCCAGTGGGACCATCCCCAAGCCCAGCACTGGGCTCCAGGCACATGGTCCCTCCGTCTGTGCAGCTGCGGAGCCCACTGGGTCATGGCCGGCCTCCTGGAAAGGATGGGTGGGTGGTGTCAGGGAGGGCCGGTCCCAGCCCGCCCAGCCCGGTGGCCACTCTGGCCTTGTGCCTGGGGAGGGGCCCATGACTCACGGTTCTGGTTCCGAAGGCGGATGGGCCAGACCAGCAGGCTGCAGAGCGCCAGGGTGGCGGCCACACCCACGCCGCCCGTAACAGCCACCATGACCCAGTGGTAGAAGTCCATGCAGGCCTTGCAGCACAGCTCTGAGCTGGGGACAGAGGGGCGGCGTGGGTGACCTCCCCCCACACACACCCAACAGCTCAGCCTTCAAATTCCTGGTCCTTGGCTCCCACTTTGTCCCCAACAGCATCTTCCCCAAAGTCGCCACCAGAGGGCGCCATGAGCACTGAGTCAGGTCCTCTCTCCTCTCTTAGCCTACATGGCTCCCACCTCCCTGGGGCCAATGCCTAAGTCCTCCCTGTAGCCCACAGGGCCCTGCACGACCCGCCTGTCCCCTCCCCTCCTCCCCACCTACCCCTCACTCCCTCTGTTCCACCCACATGGGCTCCTTGCTGCTCCTGCACTGCACCATGCTCCATCCTGCCCCAGGGCTTCTGCACAGGCTCTGCCCTCTGCACCGGCCTAGACCTCCCCAACTCCCTCCCGGCCCCTGGGGAAGCCCTTCCCAGCTCGCTGCCAGTCCTCCCTCCCTAAGCTGTCCCTTCCCACCACCCACCACCAGTCTCCATTGAACACTCATGTTTCCAATTATTGACGTGGCTGGCACTGCCCTTAGCTCCATGAGGCCAGGGGACCAGGTTGGCTTTGCTGTTAGGTACCAGGACAGTCCTGGAGCCAACTCTAAAACCATGCACATCTGAAACCTTGAGTTTCCTGGCCCTGAGTTCTGTGGTCCTTCTGCTTCTTGCATTTGCATACCATGTCCTCAGGACCCAGCTCACAAGAGGCTCCATGTTTGTTGACTGAATTATGGAGTGTAACGATCTCCCTTGCCTGTGAATCCCTCTGTCCAAGACTGTATCCCCCACCTTCAACACTGCCTGGCAGAGAGCAGGTCAGAGCCCACCTGACGAGGGAAGGCAGGAAGGAAAGAAGGAAGGGAGGACAGACTCACGGGCAGGGGTGCAGGCTCTGCACAGCCATGACGGCCAGCCCGTTGGCCACCTTGTCCGAGAAGCTCATGGCACCGTACACGAAGGCTCCGCTTTGCTGGGGGACACAGGGCAGGGTCAGTGCCCAGGACTCGAGTCCCAGTCCCCGGCCTCCCTGGGTCCCATCGCAGCCTTACCGAGTGGGAACCGATGAGGTCGGCCGTCATGGCCAGTGAGGTGACCAGGATGGTGGCGCAGCCCGCACCTAGCAGCACAGCTGCCGCATACACTGCCATGCCCAGCCTGTCGGCCAGCGTCACCCAGGAGGCGAAGGCCAGGACCACCAGGAGCCCAGCGAAGTAAGTGAACTGCAAGGGAAGGCCTGGGGCCTCAGCACACACCGCTGGGCACCCCAGGCCAGGCGCTGGGCCTCTCTGGGCCTCAGCCTGCCACCTCCACCCCGACCTCAGCAAATGAGGGGCTTCAGCAGGAAAGCCCCCAAGGAGGCCCTGCTAAGACTCAGGTCCTAAAACTAAGTCCTGCTAAGACTTAGGGCTCTTTTATTTATTGACTTACTTATTTTTTGTCTTTTGTGTGTTGAGACAGGGTCTCCCTATGCAGTTCGGGCTGGCCTTGAACTCACTGTGTAGCTCAGGCTGGCCTCCGACTCACTGCAACCCTCCTGCCTCAGCCCCCTGAGTGCTGGGATGACAGGCATGTGCCACCACGCCCGATTAAATGTGTTGCTCTTTATGGCCACATCCCAGTCCAAGCTAGACAGAGGCCCTGTCTCAAAAATACCAAAAATAGGGCCGGGGATTTAGCTCAGTGGTTCTGCCACCTGCCCTGCAAGGGCAAGGTTCCAAGTTCCATGCTTGGTACCGAAAAACAAAAACAAACAAAAAAACCCCAAAACAAACAAACAAAACAAATGCAAGTCCATTAAAATGAGAGAAAACCAAGGATTCTGATCCTTGTTCCAAGTGCTTAGCTCAAAACAGCCCAGAAAGTTCTAAAGCTCTGCCCCCTCCCCCAGCTGAGAAACCAGGTGCTAAGAAGACAGGATATTGGATTCTTTTCTTTTTGTAGCACTGGGGATTAATCCCAGGACCTTTGCACTGAGTTCCATCCCCAGCCTTTTTTTTTTTTTTTTTTAATTATTACTGTGAGACAGGGTCTCACTAATTCACTAAGCTGCCCAGGCTTGAACTTGAGATCCTCCTGCCTCAGCCTCCCAGGTATAGATTACCACACCCAGTTAGAATCTAGGATTCTTGACTCCCAGATCCTGGCTTCTCCCAGGCAATGTGTCCAAGGCCTCCCCAGTTCCCCAGCCACTCACGTTCCTCCCGATGGACCTGTTGAGGGGCTTCATGAGGAAGGAGGAGAAGAAGCCACTGAGGTACATCACCAACGGGATGGTCGCAATGAACCTCTGTTGGGACATAGGTAGGGCAGGGGGCTTAGATGCAGCTCAGCAGCCCAGGGACCAGCCTACCTCCTTTCCACTGTCTCGTCCAGCTCACCTTGGGCAGGTGCAAGGAGTAGGTGAGGTACATGGCGATGTAGGTCTGGGACAGGTTCACAATGAGCCTTGTGGTCATGTATAAAATGCCTACCTGTGGACAGATCAAGAGAGGGACAGGTACGGGGCAGCTGGGCCATGGCTCTTGCAGCTGGGCTGATCCATTAGTAGCGACTGCCCAGCTGGCCAGGCAAGAAGGAGAGTAGTGATCAGTGATTGAGTAGTAATGTCTGTTCTGAGTGGCGATCAGTAATGGATTAACGTCTGCCCCAAAACGTGATTGGTGACCAATTAGTAATGTCTGCCCCAGCACAGGTGTGGAAAACGGAAGCTATCTGCTGCCCTCCTGCCATGCTGGAGAGTGAGTGTCCCCAGCAGCCTTGTGCATCCCCCACGACACACATACCTGATAGAAAGCTGGCTCCCGGAGCCAATGTTTCCAGAGCAGCAGGGGCCCAGTAGCTGAGGAGATCAGGGGACTATGCTCGTCTGGTTCCTCCACCCGCCTCGGCCGGTGCCGCTCACGGGTGCCCAGGTGAAAGAGCAAGGAGAAAACAGCTCCCACTCCTACCACTGCCAGGGACAGGTTCTGAGGACAGAGCAGGGGGTCAGCAGTGGCTGCCCTGCCCCAGGGGACCCTGGGTTGGCCAGCCTGGCCCCAGCTCACCCGGAACACGGGCACATCTTGGACACCCAGCTGGTCACCCACGGCGATGTCCTCGGTGGGCCCTGAGTGGGAGGAGGCCTGCAGGTGCAGAAGCAGCCAGGCGGCCCCATAGACTGCGATGTTGGCCACCACGGTGAAAGCATACCTGGGGGTTTGGGGGGGTCTTAGCACAGCAGGGACACTACGCAGCCACTTCCTGGCCACTTTCTTCCCAACAAAGAGCCACTTTTGGGGAACCCCTGACTGGGAGTGCCTTCAGCCACTGACACACTGAGTGGCCCCAGGGAAACTGCTGCCTAAGTCTCCCCTGCCTGCTCCCTAGGCCCCATACAGACCCCGAGACTGAAAAACCAGAGTGCAAGAACCTTCAGGCCAGGGCAGGGCAGGGCAGGGCAAGGGCTCCACGGCTCAGAACCATCCAGGAAGGGGTTGGAAAGGAAACTGACCTGAGACGACTAGTTTCCTGTTTTGTTTTGTTTCTGGCAGTCCTGCGGACTGAACCCAGGGCCTTAAAATTGAGTGCCACCCCCAGCCCTTTTTATTTTTATTTTGAGACAGGATCTCACTAAGTCAAAGTTGCCCAGGGCCAGGGATTTAGCTCAGTGGTTCCACCACCTGCCTCGCAAGCTAAGGACCCGAGTTCAATCCCCGGTACCAAAAAAAAAAAAAAAGTTGCCCAGGGTGGGCTTGAATCTGGGATCCTCCTGCCTCAGCCTCTTAAAGAGTGCTGGGATGATAGGCATGCACCACCGTGGCTGGCCTGTTTCCCTTTCTGAAAGTTGGGAACCAGGCAATCCCAGAGTTCATATGAAGGTGGCATTCACTGAGCAAAGTGGACCCATGTAGAAGCCAGTGTTTGGCCTCAGCCCAGCCCAGCAGCATCAGCTTGAGGCTCTTGGGACGCTGGGCACTGAGCAGTGCTGTCCCCAGGGCCTGAACTTCTCAGGGCCACAATGGAGAACTCAAAGGCAGGGTTGTCAGGAGGCCAGGATGGGCAGAGCTGGGGATAGACAGGCTGATTCAGAGATGGGGGCCTTTCATGAAGATGCAATATAAACCCTGGCTTTGGGGCCTAGGGGTGCGCTTCAGTGGTGAGCACTTGCCTAGCATGTGCGAGGACTTGGGTTCCTCCCCCAGCTCTACAAAACTGAGAGAATAAAGCAGATTGTCCAGGGTGGGCCTGGCCTAATCAGGTGATTCTTCAAAAGAGAGCCTAGGGCCTCTTTAAGGGCATAGATGCCCCTTCTGGCTCCAAAGAAACAGCAAACTGCTGTGAGTTCCACAGAAGCCAGAAAACAAATTCTATCACCATGGACATGAGCACAGAATGGGGGCCCCAAGCCTTGCATCAGACCCCAGCCCCGGCTAGCACCTCAATCACAGACCTTCATGCAGGAGCCCCTGGCTCGAGTCCTGACCCACGGGAACAGTGGGATGAGACCCGAGTGTTGCTCCCAGCTGCTCTCTCGGAGTTCACATGCTCTGCGGTGACCGCTGGCTGAGACACCATTTCATGTGTTCCCCCCCAGCGTCACCCAGCCAGGCCTAGCCCGGCTCCCGGCCCCGCCACCCTCCCCAGGGTACCTGAGCGCCGTAAGCTCCACCTTCTCGTGGTCACTGGTGACCAGCTCCGGGATGAGACTGAGGTGAGCGATCTGGGTGGCAGCCCAGCCGAACTGGAAGACCACAATGAAGGGCCCGTAGTACAGCAGCGCGGCCCACTCGGGGGTGGACGCCCCACAGCCCAGGCACGGGCTGAAGATGAAGGGGAAGGACAGCAGGACGCAGACGGTACCTGTGGGCGGGGACAGGGCAGGTCACACCACAGGGCTCCCACCCTGGCCCTGGACACCCCGGGTGTGACGGGTGGGGCTGAAACTGAGGCACGGAGAGGGGCTGGGGACTCTGCAGCTCAGGGCTCCCCAGCTCCCTTGTGGCGAAGAGGGAGACCAGGGCAAGGAGAGCTGAGATCACACTGGAAAAGGACAAAGCCCTCCACACCACGGTCAAGCGGGCAGAGGCACAGGACAGGCTGGAAGAGCCGTAGGTTGCAGCCGCCACTGCAGGGTCCCCTAGAGAGCCACGGAGGCCTTGTCCTCTCCAGCCCCAGCACCAAGGAGAGTCGCCAAGCAGCCAGGGCTCCCATGGGGTTCTGGGTGGACCCGCTGGCCCATGAGCTCAGAGGGGAGAGGAGGCTCCTGGGGACAGACTCCAGAGAACACTCCGCCAGATACCTCCATCCACACTCAGAAGGAAAACCTCGGAACGAAGGCAAAGGTAAACGAGGGCCCGTCCCTCCTCTGCCCCCAGCCTGCCACAGCTCCCACTTTCCTGGGCCCAAAGCCCAAGTCGTCCCTGCCACCTGCCTGCCCCTTCCCCAACTCCCCTCCTCTCTCCCCACCCCTCTGCTCCAGCCACACGGGCTCTTCCCTATTCCTGCACAGCTCTGGGCTTCATGCTGCCCCGGGGCCTTTGCAAGGCTGTGCATTCCCAGCATGCTCTCCTCTCACATATTAACGAGGCTGGCTCCTTTCCACCTCTGGCTTTTGGCTCCCACATCACCTCCTCAAGAAGCCTTTCCTGTCTACCCCCATCACCCACAGACCCTTCTGGCCCTGGACCCTGCTGTCTTCTTCAAAGCCCTTAGCACACCCCAAACTTCTTTGTCTAGTCTGCTTGTCTCCTGCTTCCCCACCAGAGAGCGGGCTCCCTGGGCGAGTGAAGGGCTCTCTGAGTCCTGTCTGGATCTGGGCACTTAGCAACCGAACCAGGGCCTCTGGCCACAGCCCAATGTGCTATTGGCCCATTTTCCAGATGAGGAAACTGAGGCACACTAAGAGACAGAATCCAGCCTGCTGGGTGACCCTGAGCGGGGATGCCCTGTCCAATGTCCAGTGCTCACCCCTCTCCCTGGCCTGGAGCTTAGGCCGGGAGCCCCAGCGGCAGCTGGACTTCCTCCCTCCCTCTGGAGGTGACCTCATCCCCACCCCGCCCTCTGCACCCCGAGATCAGGAAGTGAAACCAGACCACCCCTGCTCTTCGGGACCACCAGATTCTCTAGAACTGGCCCTGGTGGCCATTCTGGGGGCAGAACATGAACTGTGAACTCTAGTCAAGAAAATGTGCCTCTCCGGCCACATTCTACCCTGCTGTGGTCCAGCCCTGTTAACTATTATCCAGGCCAGGCTGGCTGGCTGGGGACCTTGGGCAAGCGGCTTTGCCTCTCTGAGCATCAGTTTCTGTTTCCACTGCTTGGAAGGCACACCTGCTCCCCCAACTCCTACTCACCCTTCAAAACCCCATAAAACAAACCCCAAAGCTAATATGTGCTCTTCCTTCTATAGCCCACCCTCATGATCTGGCCCAGTCCACAGGGGCTCTGTGTGGCTCAGAGGAGCCTCCAGGATTGGCAGGGAATCCTGGGGGGGTCGCTAAGGAAAGGAGAGTCCATCTCCACCACCCAGACTTGGGGGTAAAATACAGAAGTGGGCATCAAGCCACGTCACCAACTCAGGCATCACAATGGGCCACGCTGGCTTCCTCTTACTGGTCTCCCTGTGTGCTCACCTGAGGCAGGAAGAGGAAGGGGGATATCAGGTCGAGGCCTTGCCCCAGCCCTGTTGTGTGCAAATGTAGCTCTTCTGCAGGGTCTCTTTGGGGCCTGTCACCTATGAGGGGCCTCGGGCCGCTTCCCTGCACCAGGCCAGACAGACAGATCCTACCTCAGGGTCTTAGCACATGCAGAACCCTCTACCAGACATATCTAGAGCAGCCTGGCCCAGATGACAGCCCCTGCCTGTCTACCCTGCCTGGCAACCAACGTCTCCTGTTTACCACCAAATTTTCCCAGTGACCAGGAGCAGAGTTGTATGTGGGGCTCTACAGCTGCACATGGGACCCTGATATTAGCCAAACTGAAGGGTCAGTGCTGCTGTCCACTTTTCAGCCCTTTCCCCATTCGCTCTCAAGTGACCCAGGAACCAGCCACACCCCCTCCCCACCCCGATCTTGGAAACCTGACAATCCAGACTGTGATCGGAGCAGGCCAGCCATGAGTGGCCAGGCGATTTGCTGTGTCTTGCAAAAAACATTGCTCCTGAAGGACGGCCTGTGTCCAAACACTGCCCCAGGACAAAGAAGAGCCAAGTGACCTCTCCCTGCTTCCAGACAAGTACAGCCTGGAATCCCAAGGAGTGAGCAGGGTTCCCCGCCCTGCTCCCGAAATACCTGGAGAGCCTGGGACGCCAGT
This sequence comes from Heterocephalus glaber, assembly GCF_053883595.1. Lineage (NCBI taxonomy): Eukaryota > Metazoa > Chordata > Mammalia > Rodentia > Bathyergidae > Heterocephalus > Heterocephalus glaber. Next base: position 4,820,415 of record NW_028258457.1, on the reverse strand, counting down.
ATGTGCCAGTGGCTTCTGTAGGAGCAGTGGGCTAATCTCCAGGCCCTGAAGCCACCTTATCAGGGCTCCAGGGACAGAGTGACCCAGCCCATCCCCGTCACTCCCTGTCACCCTTCACCGAAGCCACAGGTCCCACTGAGAATGGATATAAGGGGAAACAGGGACCCCTCCAGGCCCACCCAGCTCAAATCCTACCTCCTGGCTGCACCCCCAAGACTCTAAAACACGGGGTGCCCCAGACACGCAGAAATGGGCAGGGCTGCCCTGGGGGACAGACAGACAGAGGTGGTTCTGGGCTGTCAGACTACACCCCGAGAGGGTCAGGGTGCCCCAGGACCAGACAGAAAGATGGAGAGGGCCCGTGAAGGTCACTCATAGCCTCAAGGTAGCCAGACAGGGAGGCTGGGCCATGGGCCACAAGTAGGGGACCCAGGGTGGTTATGAAGATAGATTCACAGGTTGGCCAGCTACGGGGCACTGGGCAGCTGGACAGATGGAGAGGTTGAGGCCAAGGGACAGCTTAGGGGAGACTCAGATTGTAGAGCAGGTAGGCAGGGAGGCAGACGGAGGAGGCTCAGGTCAAGGGACAAGACGACAGAGGGAGAACTCAGGTCACAGATGGGGAGATAGAGGGGCTGAGGTGGCACGACGGATGGAGGAGGCTCGGGTGCGGGAGGGCAGAGGGCCGCCGGCTTGGTGCATCCTCACCCGCCAGGTGCCAGGCCTTGCGTGGCCCGTAGCGCGCGCAGCGCCCCCCGGCGGCGCGGTCGGCCTCGTAGCCCACGAGCGGCGTGCACAGCCCGTCGGCGACCTGGCCCAGCAGCAGCAGCAGCCCGGCGCCGCGCGAGCTGTAGGCGCGCACCGAGTGCAGGTAGAGCAGCAGGTAGGTGAACCACATGGACGCGCACAGGTCGTTGAGGAAGTGGCCCACGGCGTAGCTCAGTCGCGCTGCCAGCGACAGCGGCCGAGGGGACGCCCCCGCCCCGGCCACCGGGGGCCCCGGGCCCATGGCGCGAGCGGTGGCGACGTCCGCCCGGCGCAGAGGGACCCGGTCGGGAGCCCCAGGACCCGCGCCGCGCTCTGCTCGTTCGGCGCGCCGCTGTCCTCCCGGTGAGGCTCGCGACCTCCTTTGCGGCCGCGGAGTCCGCAGGCCGGGTCTTTGCGGTCCGGGCGGGGCGGCCCGGCGGCGGAGAATCCCGGAGAGCGGCGGTTGCCTCCACCAATGGGAACCAGCACCAGGACGCGGCAGCCAATCATCAACAAGAAGGGCGAGGTCTCAGGAATACCCTGGGCTCCACGCTGGGGGCCCGCGCGGTCCTAGCACCCGGTAGTGCCCCTGGGGTTCGCGGTACCGGGGGCCGAGTTGGGTCCATCAACACTGCCCACAGATCTGGGGGGGTCAGACAGAGAAATGGGCACCCTGGCCGCCCAGCCAGACTCCCGTCTCCAAGCCCGGTCATCCCAGCTCGTCCGTAGCTTGAGGAAGTCTGATGCCTGCCGGGGAGGATGGGGTGGGGGTGGGGGGGCTGTTGGGTGTGGGCAGAGTCTGGGCCCGCCTCGGGGACCGCTGACTTCCTGCCAGGGAGACCCAATGGGACGCAGCGAGGACGCATTAACACTAATTAATTAGCTATTAGGGATAATAATGGGGCTCCGCGTTGTAAAACCAGCTGGGCTTTTAACAAGCCACGCGGTGCCAAGCTCCCCACGTGGCTGAGGTGACCTCACCCCCGGTTTCTGGGTGTTGAGTCAGGGTGGTAAGGTGTGCGGCTCCTCCGCCTCACCACCCTACAGGGAATGGGTCAGGCTGCAAGGCTGCCCAGGAGCGGGGTGGTGCCCGCCACCAGGCCTCCGCCTGTGGAATGTTGAAACTGTCAATCTAGTCCAGATCCAGCCTCACCCTCTCCTTGTCCCACCTGGGACAAGTCCCTTAACTGCTCTAGCGTCTCAGTCTTCCCAGCTCTAGAATGGGTATAATGTATGATTTTATTTTATTTATTTATTTCTTTTAAAGTAATAGAACTGGCCAAGTGTGATGGTGCAGGCCCGTAATCTCAACATTCTGGAAGGCTGAGGGAAGAGAGATCTCAAGTTTCTAGACCAGCCTGGGCAATTTAGAATTTAGTCAAACCCTGTCTCAAAGTTTTAAAAAAAAAAAAATGGCAGGAGTGACATGCCTGTAATCTCAGCACTCAGGAGGCTGAGGCAGGAGGGTCACCAAGAATTCAAGGGCAGTCTGGGATACATAGTGAGTTCAAGCGTAGCCTGAACTACATAGTGAGACCCTGCCCAAAAAACCAAAAATATATAATAATAATGATAGTAATAAAATAAAAACTAAACAAGGGCAAGGCTGGGGATATAGCGCTGTGTGAAGGCCCTGTGTAAAGGGCCTGGGTTCAAACCCCAGTGCTGGAGGAAAAAAAAAAATATCTATTGGATGATTGAATGGTAGAAATATAGTCAGAAGCCGGACATGGTGGCACATGCCTGTAATTCCCAGCACTCTGGGAGGCTGAGGGGGAGGATCCAGAGTTTGAGCCCAACTCTGGCAATTTAGCAGCTTAGGAAGATCTTGTGTCAAAATAAAAAATTAAAAAGGGCTTGGGATGACGCTTGGGATGACGCTCAGTGCTAAGGCCCTGGGTTTCACCCTCAGTACCACACACAGAAGAAAACAATTAGAGGATCAGAAATGCAGTCAGAAGTTGGGTAACTGAACAGGCAGGGCCAGCTTCTCAACCCAAAGCCTAGGCAGACCAGGGGACCCGGAGTCCAGGACCCCGACACTTACACAGGCTGCATGTACTTCTATAAAATGGGGTTTAGGGACAAGGTTTTAGCTTGGTGGCACCGCACCTGCCTGGCAAGTACAAGGTCCTGAGTGATCCCCCATACAAAAAAAAAAGGAGCTTAAAACAGATGGAAGGGCCAGGCATGGTGGCAGAGGCCTGCAATTCCAGCACTCGAGGGGCTGAGGCAGTAGGATCACTACAAGTTTGAGGCCAGCCTAGGCTACATAGCAAGTTCAAGGCCAGCCTGAACTGCATAGTGAGACCCTGCCTCAAAAAAAAAAGAGTCTAGGGCCAGGGATTTAGCTCAGTGGTTCTGGCGCCTGCCTTGTAAGCGCAAGGTCCTGACTTTGATCCCCAGTACGGAAAAAAAAAAAAAAAAAGGAGTCTAAAGCAAAAAGTCAGATGGAAAGGGGATTTGACTCCGAAGAGAGGTAACATACCTGTTAATAAAGGTCTTAAATTAAAAAAAAAAAAAAGCGGTAACCTGGAGAGATAAGAGCTGACCTCGGAGGAGGAGATAAGGGGGTGAGGAGAGATAAGCACTTCAATTCTTTCCTGCCTGCCAGACAGCCTGCCCTCTGGACCTTGAGAAATAACTGCTCGCCCAAGTTTCTCATTTCATTGTTCCCCCTTCACTTCACAACAGGCCCAGGAGCTGGGACCCCGCTTGTTTCCTGGGGGCAGAGGCCCGACCCTGACTGAGAGGACCTGCAGAGGGCTCTTCTCTCCTGTATCAGTCAGCAGCCCCAGAACATTGCAGAAGCCTCTTGGGGTCACCAGCAGCAGAAGTGGGGGTTGGCTGGGCTCTTGGCCTGGTGCGGCAGATATTATCTCCTGGCCCTGACTCAGTGGGGAACCCAGGAACAAGCTCACCCTGGGCGGGGGGGTTAGGGGCAGAGCAGAACCTTCCATTGCCTTCTTTCAGCCTCTGGAGCTGGAGACGTCAGGCCAAGAAGCTAGGTAGGCTTAATCAGCATGGTGGCACATGGCTGTCATCCCAGCACTCTGGGAGGCTGATGCAGGAGGATGGCAAGTTTGAGCTGAGCCTGGGCAACTTCAAGAGACCCTGTCTTAAAGTGAAAAATAAAAAGGGCTGGGATGCAGCTCAGTGTGAAGGCCCTGGGTTCCATCCCCAGTACTGGGATGAGGAAAAAAGGCTAGGTTGAATAGGATTGAGATCTCAGCCTTAGTTCCTGACACCTCCGCCCACCTCTTCATTCTGGACCTGGGTCCTAGAGCGTCCAAGCGAGCCTTGGCCTTTGACACCCCAGCACCCCACTCTGAGGCTGGACGGAGGCCACCAGGCCACCTGATCTCAGCCCAGGGAGGGGAGACAGCCTTCGATAAAATGTCCTGGGGCTGGGGAGAACAGCTTCCCCTAATGCCTGGAGACTAGCAGAGGAGACTCATGCCCAAGAAAGAGAGGCAGGATAAGTTTGGGGTGAAGATCAGAAAAATCCCCCTGGAAGAGGGAGGGAGCCAGGAAGGCGAGATGTATGTCCAGCCCTCAGGGAAGCACAGGCAGTCCAGACAGATCCCAGCAACTTTTGATGTCCCCAGAGCGTCCCAGCCACACTGGACGCCAAGCGTGCGTCCCTCCTCCCTTGGCTGGGGATCAGATATCCTGGTAGCTGCTGTCCAGCCTTGGAGCATGGGGGCCTGCTTTGACACTGTTTGGTCCAGGCCCAGTGTTGGGGGTGGTGTTCTAAGACTCCTCAGAAACTTTCTCAGATCTGACAGTGGCTGTAGGGTGGCCCTGGACAAGATCAAACCAGCCAGTCATCTGGTGCAGGCCTGTGATCCCAGCACTTGGGAGGCTGAGGCAGGAGTATTCCCACAAGTTTGAGGCTAGTCTGGGCTACCTAGTGAGTTCAAGGCCAGCCTGGATTACACAGTGAGACCTTGTCTCAAAAAACCAAAAGTAAATAATATTAAAAAAAAAAAGAAAAGGCTGGGCAAAGTGGCACATGCCCATACCTCAGCACTCTGGGAGGCTGAGGCAGGAGGACCACAAGCTCAAGCCCAAAGAATGTGGTTGTAGATGTGTTGTAGCTGTTTCAGCAAAAAGAATCACGCCATGAAAATGTCCAGATTAAAAGTCATTTGTAGCCGGGGACCAAAAGGCAAACTCACATTCGTAACCTCCTTTTGGTACCTAGTAACCGGGAGCCCAGTTTTAAAGGAAAAAACCACACAATAGAATGTCATGATCTCATCTTTGAGTAAGCACAGGGGTACAGAATTAAACTGCAAGTTAGATTAAAATCCAATATTTGGGATCCAGCAGGAAATTCCTGTCTTTATGGTTAGGAACACAGGATAACATGTCCTGTCCTTTGTTATTTAACCACAAGACAAGATATGTCCTGTCCTTCATTCTTAACCACAAGGTAAGCTAGGTGCTGGTTAATTAATCACCCTAAAAATTCAACTTGGGGAGAAAAAGATTAAAGTTCAGGCACTAGCGTGTGGGGGTTTCTAATTAACTCACTGTGGGGTTTCTAACTCCCTTACTTCAGCTGCATGACTGAAGTAGGAACACACTTTTTAGAAGAAAAGTAATTCAGGGAACAGGGGAGAGGGCAGGCAAGTGCTTACAGTGGAGTCAGTGGGGTAATAAAGAGTAAAACATGTTCGAACATGTTTTATGGACCACACACGCATGAACAAATGTAGACACATATGTGCTTTTGTGTATGCATTTGTTATTTGTTACAGGTGGAACTACCCTGGCCCCCCAAAAAATAAAAATTTCACAGGCTCTGGTCCCAGCTCTCAGGGCCTCAGATGGTGACCTTATTTGGAAAAAGGGTCTCTGCAGATGGAATTAGCAAGGATGAGGTCACTGGAGTGGGGCTGATTTGCTGTGACCCTCGTGCTTATGAAAAGGTGAAATCTGGACACAGACACTGGGCGGATGTCATCTGAAGATGATGACAGAGGCAAAGGTGATGCTTCTAATGCCAGGAATCCCGAGGATAGTGGCCGACCCCAGAAGGACAGCCCTGCCCACACTTTGACCTCCCGCTTCCGGCCTCCAGAACTCAAGAAGAAAAGTCTGTTGTGTAGCTACCCGTCTGTGGGACTTTCTTCTGGCAGCCACCCAAAAAGCCAATACTCTGATGTGTACATGTGCGGGAAAAGTTCTGTTTTGTTTCCTTTTTGTGGTGCTGGGGAGGGAACCGGGTCATGCATACGCTAGACAAGCCCTTGCCACTGAGCCACATTCCTGCCCAGGAAAACTTATTTCTTTTTTTTTTTTTTTTTGGTTTGTTTTTTGGGGTTTGAGATTTTTTTGGGGGGTGGTACTGGGGATCAAACTCAGGACCTTGAACTGTCGAGGTAGGCGTGGCACCACTGAGCTAAGGTTTGGGTTTTTTGAGGCAGGGTCTTGCTATGTTGTTCAGGCTGGTCTTGAACTCACTATGTAGCCCAGGCTGGCCCCAAACTCGAGGCCATCCTCCTGCCTCAGCCTCCCAAGTTGTGGGATTATAGGCCTACACCACACGTCCGGCTGGGAGATTTTTTCCTGCCTTTATCAGAAACGAGTTGATATTAAGATGGAGGTATGGTGGTCTCAGCTGGACCCATTTAATTTTGTACAAATAAAATGGATTTGTGAATTATTTGCATAATAAAAGTTAATGGTTTTTTTTAAAAGACAAGGAATTGTAAGGCAAACCTCACTGATGGATGTATATATTGCTAGAACTGTAATTTATTTTTTCTTGCTAGAGTCTGAGCTCAAGGTCTTCAGACTGAGCTCCATCCCCAGCCCTTTTTATGTTTCGAGACAGGGTCTCGCTAAGTCACTAAGTTGCCCAGGCTGGGCTGGACTTCGGGAGCCTCCTGCGCCAGCCTCGCAGAGTGCTGGGATGGCAGGTGTGCACTGCCCACACTGGTTTACTCTTGATGGTTTCATGCTGTAAACACTTCCAAATGAATCATAAAAATTAATGGAAAGAAGCTAATGTAAACTACACTGGGCATGGTGGTGCACACCTGTAGTGCCAGCACTCTGGAAGCTGAGACAGGAGGATCACTGAGAGTTCAAGGTCAACCTGGGATAACAGTGAGTTCAAAGCCAGCCTGCACTACATAGTGAGACCCTCTCAAAAAAAAAAAAAAAAAAGGCCAGGGATGTAGCTCAGCAGTGCCTCGCCTGCCTGGCAAGCGCAAGGTCCTGAGTTCGATTCCTGATACCAAAAAAAAATGATAGGTCTTTAGCTGAGTGAGGTAGCACACACTTTTACTCTCAGTCCTTGAGAGGCTGAGGCAGGAGGATTGCAGGGAACTTCAGGCCAGCCTAGGCAACATAGTGAGTTCAAGGCCAAGGTGGACTATATAGTGAGACCCTGTCTTTAAATAAATAAATAAATAAATAAATAAATAAATAAATAAGGTTGAAAATATAGCTCAAAGCAAAGGCCCTGAGTTCCATCCCCATTACTGAAAAAAAAAAAACCAACAAAAATCCAAGAGAACGTAAAGTCAAACAGCATATATGTGCTGAGCCCTGTGTTGTTCAAGGGTGTGAGCTGAGATTACAAGACTTGGGGAATGAAGCATTTTTCTTGATACTGTTACCCAGAAACTGGGTTCTGACACCCTGGCACTCCTAGGTCCTTTGTGTCTTCCGTAAAAAAATTCAGTCAAGACGGATAGTACCTGGGAGGCTGAGGCAGGTGGATTCCAAGTCCAACCCCATCCTGGGCAACTAATCAAAAAGGCAACTGTGCAGAAGTATAGCTGGTGTTTGTTGCACAACAGGTATAGAGAGCTTTATGCTTTCAATCAAAAAAATGGGCCCCCCCAGCCAGATATCTGCCCCGTGGGGGAATTTGGACATCTTTTTATGCCCACAAGAGTTACTCCTGGGACTTGAGGAACAATGTTTGTTTGTTTATTTATTTATTTATTTTGGTACCAGGGATCAAACTCAGGACCTTGCGCTTGCAAGGCAGGTGGCAGAACCACTGAGCTAAATCCCTGGCCCTTGAGGAACAATGTTAATTAGGATGCTTACCGACATTTTTCTTAGAGGTTACTTGGGAATTAGAAAGAACCTTGTTCTTTTTAAATGGTCATTGTTCCCGCAGGAGCCTTGATTCTATAAAAAACCATTAAAAAAAAAAAAGCCAGGCATGGTAGTGCACACTTATCAGCCCAGCACTCAGGAGGCTGAGGCAGGAGGATCCTGGTGAGTTAAGAGGCCAGCCCGGCCTGCAGTATGAGTTTAAGGGCAGCCTGGACTACATAGCGAGACCTTCTCTCAAAAGAAAAGAAAAAGAAAAAAAAAAGGAAATCCATGAATATCTACTCTAAATCTGGTCTCAGCCTAGGGCAGAAAAGAACATCTCCCTTTCTGATACCTCTGGGCCATCAGCTGAGCAACCATGTTCGCCTCTGCACTGTTCTGGAAATGGATGGCTCTGTGTCATAATGAATGTGCAAAGCATGTGATCTGAGGTCCTGTTTCTTCATTTGCTAGAACTGGCAGAGGGCACTGTTTTGAATCTCTTGTTGCTTCAGGTTCACTAATATCCCTGCCTAGCAAAGCCAAGAAACTCCAAACTGCTTTCCAAACCAAAGCCAAAGCCAAGAGTAGTGTTTCCAGCCTGTTGTCCTAGCAACTTTGGGAGGCTGAGGCAGGAGGATTGCAAGTTTGAGCCTAGTCCTGGCAACTTAGTGATTGAAACCCTGTCTCAAAATAAAAAACAAGGGCTGAAATGTGATGAAGTCACACACAGTCAATTCCCAACCACACACACAACCCCACCCCCGCTGCAAAAACAATCAGCAAACCCAGTATGGAGAGCAGAGACAGAGCTCAGTGATAAAGCATGAGCTTAGTAGGAAGAAGGCCCTGGAACTCTCAGCCATCCTCCTGCCTCACCCTCCCAAATGCTGGGATTACAGGCTTGTACCACCACATCCGGCCAAAACTCACTTTTTTTTTTTTTTTTTTTTTTTTTTGAGACAGGGTCTTGCTATGTAGTTCAGGCTGGTCTTGAACTTGGTATGTAGCCCAGGCTGGCCTGGAATTCTTGGTGATCCTCCTGCCTCAGCCTCTGAATCCTGGGATTAGGTGTGTTTGCCACCATGCCCTGTCTAAAACACTTCTTTTGATGTGGGGGACTCCCGCCCAGCATTCCGTGGTAATGCACAGAGAGGCAGTTTTTATGGCAATGCCAGACTGTCAGTCAAGTTAAACGAGGCGGGCCTGGGAGGCAGGGCTTTCCCAGTCTCCCTGTCTCCTGCTCAGACTACTTTCCCAGTTGAGCAGAGAGATAGACAGCAGGTGTGGGGAATCATAGAGCCAATTAAGCAACAGAGCACAGTCTGGAATCTGGGCTGTCAAGATTACAGAACGAGCTCCTCTTCTTCAGCGGTGTCTTGCATCTTCAAAAACAAGTTTAAACCAGATGTGGTGGTGCACACCTGTAATCCCAACACTCAGGAGGCTGAGACAGGAGGATTACCACGAGTTCAAGGCCAGCCCGGAACACACAGCAAGACCCTATCTAAAAAACTAAATAAAAAAAAGAGAGACAGAAAGACAGACAGAGAGAAAGAGAAAGAGAGAGAAAGAGAAATAGAAAGGAAGGAAGAATTTCCAGACTATTTTCCAGAGCACCTGCACTGGTTTCTTAGAAATTTACAAGATTCTTGCCTGCGTGTATTCAATGACTGACCCAAAAGAACACGTCCCAATCATCTTACAAGGCCAGCATAACCCTGATACCTAAAGCTGAAAAAATGCATCAAGAAAGAAAAATTAGGGGCTGGGGATTTAGCTCAGTGGTGCCGCCTGCCTCGAAAGCACAAGGCCCTGAGTTCGATTCCTGGTAACAAAAAAGAAAGAAAAATTAGGCCAGGCTTGGTGGTGCACACCTGCCATCCTAGCACTGGAGAGACTGAGGCAGGAGGATCTCAAGTTGGAGCCCAGTCTGGGCAACTTAGTGACTTAATGAGACCCTGTCTCAAACCTGCTGGGAGCGGCTGCATACAGCTCAGTGGGAAAACGCTGGGTTCAGTCCTGACATCCCAAATCCCGCCAGCCCCAGCCTGACCTAGGCCTGCATCTTGGTTTGGCGGCTTCCCTGGCTCTTGGACATCGTGCTAAGCAAATGTGCCCATTGCACAGGAGGGAAAGCCGAGGCTCTGTCTCCAGAAACCCCAAAGACAGACAGAGCAGGGTGGGATGCAAAGGATTCTATTAAATGAATAAATGGAAACTCCTCCCTAAAACCCTGCGTTGGCAGGATGCTAACAGGTTCACCTTGCTCTCCTATACCCTGCTGACTCTCGTCCTTAACTCCATCCCTAACAACCTAAGGCTCTTCCATGGCAACTAAGGTGGGGCCCGACCCGGAGCTGCAGGTCCTCAGGTCCTGCATGGGCGGGGAGTCTTGCTTTCAACTAGGGAGGAGGAGTCTACACGGAGCCTACTGGCCCCTTAAGAGGCTCCACCCGCGAGGCCTCCAAGTGCCGGGGATTGGTCCCGAGAGCGGCCGAGCACAGCCGAACTTGACGCACCGCCAGCAGCCTTTCCTCCCTACCGCCCACGCGGCTCAGCAGCCGCCTCAGCCAATCACCTCTGGGCGCGCCGACCTTTATCTGCATGGCCACGCCCCAGAGGGAAGGCCTTACCCAATCGCATCGCTCGTGGAGGCGGTCATCAGCATTCTGGAGGCGGGGCGGGGCGGGGCAGCCGGCAGGGGCGGGCTCGGAGCGGTTGGTTGGCGTGTCGCCGCAGTGGAAAGGTCCGGGAAAGTTTCTTTGGAGGTGAAAACAGCCGCGGAACTCAGGGCCCCACGAGGAGAACAGGGGCGCGGGGGGTCCCAGGGCCAGGGCGGGCTCCTTCCAGGGCGGGGGGGAAGGAAGCTGGTCCTGGCCTCCCGTGGGGCGATCGCCCAACAAAGGATTCCTGGGGCGCCCGCCTTCGAGGGGTTCTCCGCCCCCAATCCGGCCCCTTAGGAGCCTCTGGCCCGGCGTTCGGGACTCCCAGTCGGGGTGAGGACGGCACCCCGCCAGCGGGATTTCGGGACGCCCTCGTCTCAGCCCGTTTCTGTGTTTCAGGTCCGGCCCGGTCGGCCATGTCCCACGGGCCCAAGCAGCCTGCCGCGGCCTCTGTGTGAGTGCGCCGCCCCTCGCCCTACCCCACACCCCAGGGTCTTAGCCCCAGCAATCGGGGTCAGGGGACCCCACGGTGCATCTCTCAGACCCCCGATCCAACCCACACCACAGGGTCTTGGACCCCAACCTGGATCAGGGGTCCACACGGGGCTTCCCCGGGACTCCGCCTCCCAGGATCTTGGCTCCCCAGCCTGGATCAGGGGGTCCTCACGGCCTGCTCCTGGACTCCAGCCCGCACCTCAGGGTCTTGATTCCCCCCAACCTGTGTCAGGGAGTCTCCACTGGTGCTTCTGGACCCCTGTTCCAGCCCTAGCCCCAACCTGCACCCCAAGGTCTTGGCCTCCTCTACCTGGATCGCCCCCCCCCCCCGCGCCGGTGCTTCTCCCCCGAGCCCAACCCACGCCTCCCAGTCCCCGGGTCCAGTCTCTCCTTAGGACCCCTGACTGTTATCCCTGATGCGGCCATCTCGACCCCTGCATCTCAAACCCCTCAGACCGCCCTGTCCTGGGACTCGAGCTCCCCACTGTCAGCTCCATGGTCTCTAATACTTCCGTGGTCCCTAAATGCTCTGGGTGGGCGTAGGGGCAGGGAAGGCTCCAGGAATGAGGGTGACCCTGGTATACCATGGCCGCAGGCCGGCGGGCGGCAAGGCTCCGGGCCCCCACGGGGGCTTTGTGGTGGCTGTCAAGCAGGAGCGCGGCGAGGTCCCTCGGGCTGGCGACAAGAGCTCCCACGAGGAGGAGGTGAGTTTCTGTCCCCAGCTTTGAAGCCCCGCCCCAGACTACATTTGAATTTCTTGTGGCCCCACCCACAGCCCCAGACTTCTAGGTCCAGGTAAAGACTCCACCCACCATGCGACCTGTCACGCCCCTAATAGGTCCCCTGCTGCGCCATGCTCACCTATCAGCGGTGGCTCCTCCCACGGGGCAATGCTCACTTTCAGCGGAGCAGCTCCCCCCCAGAGTAACCACACCTACACTTCAGAAGCCATGCCCACAGCCCCTACCTGCTCATCCTTGGGCTCAGCCCGCTGCTAGTATCTGAGAGCCCCTCATCTAAGCAGGGATTCCTCTAATTTCCTGGGCCCTGATCCCTGACCAGACCGTTTTCCAGCCCTCCCTCCCCCATAGGGCCCGCCCACCCACACACCCAAGGCACCCCCAGCCCTCCAGCCCCTCCCAACAGACATAGTGCTATTGCAGCCAGTGAAGAAGCGGGGCTGGCCGAAGGGCAAGAAGCGTAAGAAGATTCTACCGAATGGTCCCAAAGCACCAGTCACGGGCTACGTGCGCTTCCTGAATGAGAGGCGCGAGCAGATCCGCACTCGTCACCCAGACCTACCCTTCCCGGAGATCACCAAGATGCTGGGTGCCGAGTGGAGCAAGCTGCAGCCTGGGGAGAAGCAGGTAGGGAAAGCAGGGCCGCTGAGCCCTGAAGCTCCGACAGCCACAGCTGCCCTATGTTGGTGTGGAGGGCTCACTTTCTGTCTGGAAGATGACCACCCACGACCTGCACCCTGGTTGGCAATAGTTAGCAGTGGGCGAGAACAGAGCCAAAACTCCACAACCAGTAAGGACAGGTCTAAGCCAAGCATGGTGGCTCACCCTGGCATCTCAGCACTCTGGGAGGCTGAGGCAGGGGGATTGCAAGTTTCAGCCCAGCCTGGGCAATTTAGTGACTTAGCAACATCCTGTCAAAAATAAATAAATATTTTGAGATGGAGTCTCAACTTGTAGTTCAGGCTGGCCTTCCTTGAACTCAATATGTAGCCCTCAAACTCAAAGTGATCCTCCTGCCTCAGCATCCTGAGTGCTGGGGTTACAGGCATGTGCTACAGTGGTTAAAACCTTCAAGATTAAACATTTTTAATTTTTTATATTTTATTTTATTTTGTTAAGACAAGGTCTCGCTATGTAGTTCAGGCTGCTGGCCTTGAACTCACTATGCAGCCCAGACTACTAGCCTCAAACTCACAGTGATCCTTCTGCCTCGGCCTCCTGAGTGCTGGGATCACAGGCCTGCACCACCATGCCCGACAGAAAAAAGAAAAAAAATTTAAAAGGTCTGGGGTTGTAGCTTAGTACAAAGGGCCTGGATTCAATCCTCAGCACCGTAAGTAAGTGCCAAAACATCAAGGAAATGTATAGACCACCGTGGGGTTTTGCCTGGCGAGAGTGGGATTTCCCTGGGCAGAAATGGCGCACAAGGGGAGGCCCGGTGTCAGAAAGATCATCAAAGGCTGGGAGATGGAGGTAGGGCTGCGGGGCGGGGCTGGGGGTTTGAGGGGTTTGGGGGTGGTTTGCAGGGCCGGGTGGAGGCAGGGTTGTAGGAGGTGGGGTGGCCGCAGCTGAGGGCATAGGGAGCTATGGAAGGTTCAGCACAGGGAGGCTTGCGTGATGGAGGCGGGGCCTCCCTTCTGAGCTGGGCCAATCTTTGGGGCTTCTCTCCACCCCCCACAGCGGTACCTGGACGAGGCTGAGAGGGAAAAGCAGCAGTATATGAAGGAGCTGCGGGCCTACCAGCAGTCTGAGGCCTACAAGATGTGCACTGAGAAGATCCAGGAGAAGAAGATCAAGAAAGGTGGGCAGGCTGGGGCCCACCGCCGGGGCAGGGCAGGCGACACAGCCCCACAGGAGTCCCAGAGCGGACCCGGGAGGCGGGAGGGGCAGGGTGACCAGGGGAGTGCCAGGGCGCAGAGCGAGGCCCTGGGACCCGGCAAGTTGACTTTGCCTCCCCTCCTGCCCCCAGAGGACTCGGGCTCGGGGGTCGTGAACACGCTTCTGAATGGACACAAGGTACGGAGAGAGCTGGGCGTGACTGGAGGTGTCCAGACCCCCACCCCACGAGCAGGACCAGCCCTGGGGCGGAAGTGGGCATCCCTGGTCCACTTCCGAGTCCCTCCTTCCCAGGCTCGGGGACCTCCAGGGGGTGTGACTGTCCCCTGGAAGACACTGCCACCTGGTCCCGTTGTCCCAGGGTGGGGACTGCGATGGCTTCTCTACCTTTGACGTCCCCATCTTCACTGAAGAGTTCTTGGACCAAAACAAAGGTGAGACGACTTTGGGGACGAAGGGGAGGGTGGTGCGGCTCCCAAACCCAGGCGCCTGCCTTTCCCTGGGGGCCGGAAGTAGGGGGGCTCTGACTCGGGCTGTACCCCCACCCCACCCGGTCCGCAGCGCGGGAGGCGGAGCTGCGGCGCCTGCGGAAGATGAACGTGGCTTTCGAGGAGCAGAACGCTGTGCTGCAGCGGCACACGCAGAGCATGAGCAGCGCGCGCGAGCGCCTGGAGCAGGAACTGGCGCTGGAGGAGCGGCGGACGCTGGCTCTGCAGCAGCAGCTCCAGGCCGTGCGCCAGGCTCTCACGGCCAGCTTCGCCTCGCTGCCGGTGCCAGGTGCGCCAGGCTGACGCCGCCAGCCCCGCCCCTAGCTCGGTCCCGCCCCTCTCAGTCGAGCCCCGCCCCTTCTCGAGCCCCGCCCACTCCGGCCAACTCCCTTCTCCAGCCACCTGCCCAGCCGAGCTCCGCCTTGCCCTCCCTGGGCCACGCCCTTTCTCTACTTGAGAGCTCCACGCTGCTGACCAAGTCCCTCTCTGCCTACTGGCCCCGCCCCTGGGTCTCCGCCCACCTGATCTCCCCTCCTGACGGCCCAGAGCTGCGTCCCCTCTATCCTGATGTCCCCTCTGTCCTGACGCCTTGGAGCCCCGCCACCAACCCGGTTCCCATGAGCCCATCTGCTGACCCCTCTTCCCCAGCCCACCCCGGCCCCTCCCTCGCCTGCCCTCTGGTCCTGAGTCCTCCTTCCCACCCTGTGGTTTCCCAAGTCCTCACCCTGCGCCCCACCCTTGCTCATCTAGGTAGGTCCGTCAGTCCCAGTGGATTCTGGCCCCGCCCTAGGCCCCCAACTGCGCGTCCACCGGCTCAGATCCAAGCTCCTCCAGCTGGCCTGAGCACTCAGGACCCTGTCCCCCACCAAGACCCCTGATGTCCTGGCCTGGGTTCCTCCCTCTGCCTGCTGACCACCCTCTGCGGTCCCCCACAGGCACCGGAGAGACCCCGACTCTCAGCACCCTGGACTTCTACATGGCCCGGCTGCATGGTGCCATTGAGCGTGACCCGGCAAGGCACGAGAGCCTGATCGTGCGCATCAAGGAGATCCTGGCCCAGGTCGCCAGGTGTGTGCAGCAGGCGCCAGGCCCAGGGCTGCCCGGGCTGGATTGAAGGGGGCAGATGGAACCGTCCAGTGGGGTCCCCAGGCCACCGTCCCTGAGGGGGAGCAAAATGGTCCCCTGGGGACCAGAACTTCCCCGAAGCTTCCCAGGGCGGATCCCAACTGTCTGGGTCGGGAGTACGGCTCAGACCTTACCCTAGGGGCTGGTGAGGGGGTTGGAGGGGCCTCGGCCTCCAGGGTCCCCAGGCTGGGTTGGCTGGACACTGATGGGGGTCACTCCCCCCCCCCCCGTTACAGCGAGCATCTGTAGGGCCGGCTGCCCACGGATCCCAGGAGCAGCGCAGCGCCCGGCCCTCCCCATACTGGGTGATGGAGGAGAGGCTGGGGCTCCACCCTTTGGGGCCAGGCCCCATCCTGCACCTTGGGGGCTCCAGCCCCCCTAAAACTAAATCTCTACAGCACCCCTTCAGCTTTCAGGCTCCCAGTCCCAGAACCCAGAGAAGGCACTGGAAAGGAAACTAGAACCCCAGAGTGGCAGGGCCCAGAGGGGACACCCAGGACCCACGGCACATGAGCCATGGGAGGGCTGCCTAGGGCTCCCCTGCACCCCCAGAACTGCTTGCAGCAAAGGCTGCCTGCACACCGGCCATGCAACAGAAAGAGCCTTGGGTAGCAGCCCTCAGTCTCGGCAGTGCCTGGGTGCGGAGGGGTTGGGCGGCCCTGACTGTCCCCTGCTCCAGCTGAGCAGCCCTCACGGCGGCAGATCTTCCCACTGCTCGCACCAGACTTTTTAAATAAAAACTCAAAGGATTTGCGTTTCAAGTTTGTGAGTGTGGTTTGTTGGGGGTGGTGACCGTGACACCCATCACAGCCTCACTGGAACCCCAGCTCTGCCTTCGTATGTCTGAGATGGGGAAACTGAGGCCCACACTTGGCCAGATTCACAGCGAGGCAGGGACAGCCCCCTCCTTCCCCTCCTGAATATGACGTGGGGGTCAGCCACACACAGGGGACCGAGGCTGGGCGGGAGGGTCTTGGCCACTCAGTGTACCCTTCAGCGGCTTCTCCTGATGGATTAGAAACCTCTTGCTGGCAGAGTGACTTCGACAGAACCTAAACTTTACCATTTTACCATGTAGAAATGGACAATTCAGAGACAGCACACTCACTGCTGTATAACCATCATTATTAGACAATTCTACCGCTTTCTCACCACTGCAAAAGAAACCTCAGCGCCATGAGGAGTCAGTCACCCATCCCCTCCCAGCTGCAGCATCCCCGAGTCCACTTCCTGTCTCTGGAGTCACCTATCCTGGGCGTTTCCTGTTCACGGAGCCCATGCTGTGTTCTCTGTGTCTGGCGCCTCTCACTGAGCACAGTGTCTTCAAGGTTCTTCCGCATTGTAGCAAGTGTCCCTTTGGCAGGTTTTTAAACCTCATCAGAGAGAAGGGCTGTTTTTTGAGCCAAAATCCCTATCTAGGATTTTTGGTTTGTTTTTGTTTGAGACAGGGTCTTGCTATGTATTCCAGGCTGGCCTCAAACCTGAGGTGCTCTCCTGCCTTGGCCTCCTGAGTGCCACCACGCCCAGGTCCTGTCTAGGTATTTTAAGGGAAGCCAAGTGTTTCCAGTGCCACATCCCCAGGGGATTTTTACAGGCTCCTGGTGCCTTCTGTGACCTGGGGATCCATGCATTTCCTCCCCAAACAAAATGTGAGCACCTACTATGTGGAGCATACAGCAAGCAGTTCAGCCCTGGAAGAAAGCATGCTGATCCCTGCCCTCCTGGAGCTGACCTTGTAGCTAGGGACATGGGCAGGGCACAAGGTGAAGAGGTGAAGCACCTAATGTACCTCACAGTGCTGGGGTGAAAAATAAAGTTGAGGAAGAGACATTGGGAGGTAGAGAGAGCAGGTAGTCTTTGGGCAAAGACCTGAGAATTGAGGAAGTGGATCGTGCAGAGCTCTAGGAAAAGGTGGTCCTAGCAGAGGGCACAGCTGTGCAAAGGTTCTGGGGCAGCATGGAGCCAGGTGTTGAGCGTCCTGGAGGCCCGTGTGGTATGGCTGGATCAGAGGGAGCGAGGGGCAGAGAAGGAGGGGATGCAGAGGGACATGCAGAGTCCTGTGGGCTGCAGGGGGGACTTGGATTTTTCCTTTGAGGAAAGTGGGAGCCGTAGAAGGCTGTGGGCAGAGGAGGGACTGGGATGGGACTCACTTTATAGCAGCTTAACCGTTCTGCCCCATCTTCAGGTTGTTGGAAGGATTAAATGATCCCCTAGCAAAGAGTGACAGAGCCTGAGCCCGAGCCACCTCAGGGGCCGACGACCTTATTTATGATCCTTGTTATTCTTAGGTCCTCAGCTCGGGCCCCAACAGACGTCCGCCAGGCGTCCCTGGGGAGGGCGCAGCTGGCCTGGCAGGGCCTGGGCACCTGGGGCCCGCGCCTCCCTCCACACTGTGGTGTCGCCTTCCCGGCCGGCTCGGGTTCCCGGATCCCCTTACTAGGCGGCTCGGCTGTCGCGTCCTGAGCCGGAGGTGGGGAGGCTGCAGGAAGCGGTGGATCCGGCGGCGTCGGCCCGGGTGGGTGCGGAGTCCCCGCCATGGAGAGCGAAAAGGCCCGCGAGTCCGGAGGCGCCGAGACCCTGCAAGGCCCCGCGCCTCCGCCCTCGCCAGCCGAAGCCCCCGCCGCGCCCCGCGCCCGCCCGCGCCTCGTCTTCCGCACGCAGCTGGCGCACGGCAGCCCCACGGGCAAGATCGAGGGCTTCACCAACGTCCGCGAGCTCTACGCCAAGATAGCCGAGGCCTTTGGGATCGCCCCCACCGAGGTGAGGACGCCGGGTCGCGCCCAGGTTCCCGAGTGCAGAGGGGTAGAGGCTGGGCGGGAGACCTAGATTCCTGGATCCCGGATCCTGATCCCTGTATCTCGAGATTGGAGGAGGGAGTCAGGCTGGGTCGCCAGATAGCAAGGAAGCGCCTCTCAGATCCTAGAGGCCACCTGCCAGGGACCCCTTAGGAGGGGATGTAGGAGATGAGAGGCCCTGGGATTAGCAACCCAGCTGGGAGTGAACCCGGCCTTTGGGGAGCGCCTGGGTGATCCTGGGTGCAGCAGGTGGACAGGCCTGGCTGGGGTTTGCCCAGCCTGGGACTGCACTCTTAGAAGCCCCTAGGAGGCCCCTCAAATTTCCATCTCTCTGAGAAACCCGGTTTTGAATGGTTAATCCTAGCAGCCTGGGGGATGGGAGAGGGGTCCGGCAGCCCCACAGCCTCCTATTCATCCTTCCCCATTCGGGACCCTCCTCCTTTCCTCCCTTCCTCCCTTCCTTCCTTCCTCCCTCCCCTTATCTTGTTTTCCTTCCTGGGGATTGAACCCAGGGGTGTAGCTATATCTCCAGCCCTTTTTATTTTATTTTGCTACAAGTCCTAGATAAGTTGCTCATACTGGCCTCACACATGCAATCCTCTTGCCTCAGCCTCCCTCAGTGCTGTAATTACAGGCATGCACCCCCAGGCCAGGTTTCAGTCCTACCATTCCACATGGGCTGGGATCTTGGCTGCTGGGAGCCTGAGCCAGGTCTGCAACACTTGAGACTCAGTTTCCCCATCCTCCTGGGTCTCTGGGGGCAGACAACATAGCACAAGGTGCCAGGTGCCAGGGCTGATTCGGCGCTCCCCTCTCCCCGGGCAGATCTTATTCTGTACCCTCAACAGCCACAAAGTGGACATGCAAAAGCTGCTGGGGGGGCAGATAGGGCTGGAGGATTTCATCTTCGCCCATGTGCGCGGCGAGACTAAAGAGGTAGAGGTCACCAAGACAGAGGATGCCCTCGGGCTGACGATCACAGACAACGGGGCCGGCTACGCCTTCATCAAGGTTTGAGGGGGTATGGTGAGGGGCTGGTGGGTGACATCCCAAGGGGGCTCTGGGAACCCAAAGGGGGTGGCTGAGTTGGCTGGGGTAACTTGGGTCCCCGCAGAGGATCAAGGAAGGCAGCATCATCAATCGCATCGAGACAGTGTGTGTGGGGGACAGCATCGAAGCCATCAATGACTACTCCATCGTTGGCTGCCGCCACTACGAGGTGGCCAAGATGCTCCGGGAGCTGCCCAAGTCCCAGCCCTTCACCTTGCGCCTGGTGCAGCCCAAGAGAGCCTTTGGTGAGGCCACCAGGGTCCAGGGATTGGCAGGTGGGGATGCAGCCAGCGAGTGGGGCCTTGGGATGGTGGAGGGTGCAGAAATGGAGGTTTTGGGACAGAAGGGGAGGGTTTAGATTGTTAGGGACATTCGTGAAGGACCAGAGGGTGACCAGTGCAGAAGGGACAGGATAGGGACATGCCCAGGTCCACTCTGTTGCCTGGATGGAGGTTCTGTGGTTTTGTTTTGTTGAGACAGGGTCTCCCTATGTGCCCCAGGCTGGCCTCAAACTCATGGCAAACATCCTGCCTCAGCCTCCCAAGTGCTGGGATGACAGGCGTGCACCACCATGCCTGGATGCATGATTTTTTATATCAAGACTTTTCCAGCAACGGAAACACTGTGCTGATTTTCATGAGGAACATCTCCTTTTCTCGTCATGGGCCTCAGGCAGGACTGTTCTAGAGCAGGGGGCTCTGAATTACCCTGGCATGCCTGGGAGGAGGCCCCTGTAGACTGGGTAGCGTGGGGATTTGGGTCTGCCCTGTGTGGTGGCTGTGAACTTTGAGACCCAGTGTAAAAGTTAGGAAAGGTGAGGGCTGCACCAGGGCCCTTTCTGGTTGGACTCTGCAGGCACAAGTAGGGTCTTAACATCATCTGTCTAGAGCCATTTTAAGAGCAGGGTGAAGGTTTGAGGGGACAGGATTGAGGTGTTGGTTCTAGGGCTGTCCTGTCCTGTCATACTGGCTTCTTCTGGATTCAATTTAATTTCTGGGGGACAGGAGGAATGGAATCTCCAAAGGGATCTCTGAAAAGTCTCCCTGCGGGCTGAGGCAGCTGGATGGCAAGTTTGAGCCCAGCCTGGACAATTTAGCAACTTAGTGAGACCCTGTCTCAAAATAAAAAATATAAAGGGGTTAGGATAGATAGAGCTCAGTGTGAAGGCCCTGGGTTTAGTTTCCAGCACTGAGAAAAAAAATTCACCCATGGATGGACTCTGAAAGAATGTTCTAGCCAGGGATTTAGCTCAGTAGCACCACGGCTGCCTAGCAAGTGCAAGGTCCTGAGTTCGATCCCCGGTACCAAAAAAACACAAAAAAACCAAACGAATGTTCTAGAAAGGTTCAGCTAGTGGGTTCCCAGTGTTTTTTCAGAACTGAGTCTCCCTCAAAAGGGCAAGGTCCTGAGTTCGATCCCCGATACCAAACAAACAAACAAAACAACCAGAACTGAGTCTTCACACCTAGAACACATCACACCCCCTCTCTGTCCCCTCCAGATATGATTGGCCAGCGGAGCCGGAGCAGCAAGTGTCCCATGGAAGCAAAAGTGGCCAGTGGGAGGGAGACCCTGCGACTGCGTTCTGGGGGTGCCGCCACCGTGGAGGAAGTGGTGAGTGGCAGGAGGGGTCCCTAGGGCCCCTCACCTACAGCTTTGCTGTGGACTCAGTGTGGCCTTGGATATGAACCTCTTCTTGGCCAGGTGCAGTGGCGCACACCTGTCATCCCAGCACTCTGGGAGGATGAGGCAGGAGGATCACAAATGCAAACCCAACCTGGGCAACTTAGCAACTTAATGAGACTCTGTCTCAAAATAAAAAACAAAAAAGAGCTGGGAATGGAGTTCAGTATGAAGACCCTGGTTTCCACCCCCAGTGCCACAAATAAAAAAGAACCTTTGCTGAGAGCCTGTTTCCCTAGGTGGGAAGGGGACCCTGGTGAGAGGCATGAGCTCTTCCTAGGGGTGTGGGGAGGGTGGCTGCAGGGGCTGGAGCCCCTCACCCTCTGCTCCCTGTTGCACCCAGCCCAGCGAGTTTGAGGAGGAAGCGTCCCAGAAGGTGGACGACCTGCTGGAGAGCTACATGGGCATCCGAGACCCCGAGCTGGGTAAGGGGCCAGGGTAAGCTGGGGGTCCCCGGGGAAGCAGCAGGAGGAGGCTGGGGTCACGGGCAGTGGGGTCCCGGAGCGCCCTCAACTGCCTGCCCTGCCTGGCCCGCAGCATCCACCATGGTGGAGACGTCCAAGAAGACGGCCAGCGTCCAGGAGTTTGCACGCTGTTTAGACTCTGTCTTGGGCGAGTTTGCCTTCCCGGACGAGTTTGTGGTGGAGGTGTGGGCTGCCATCGGCGAGGCCAGGGAGGCCTGTGGCTAGTGTGCCCGGGGAGCCAGCGCAGCCCCAGCCCGGACCATGGCCCCCCACCCCAGCCCTGCTCCAGTGCCTGGCCCCAGCCAAGCTCCGAGGCCAGGCTCACCTCCAGAAGCCAGCCCAGTTCGGAAATCCCACCCAGCTTCTCCAGACTGCAGCCCTGCTTAGAGAGCAAGCCAAGAGCTGAGGCCAAGCCCTGCTCCGGAGCCCAGGCCCGCTCTGAGATAGACCCCACCTTTAGGTGCCAGCCAGGCTCTGAGACCAAGCCGGGCTCCAGATCCCAGCCAGGCTTCAAGAGGAAACTCAGCCCTGAGACCAAAAGCAGCTCCAGGGCCCAGCTCAGCCCTGAGACTAAGATCATATCTAGAATCTTGCTGAGCCCTGACATCAAGTCATGCTCTGGAACCCAGATAAATGCTAAGATGCAATCCAGTTCAGAGATTGATCCCAGATCCAGTACCCAGTCCAGTTCTGAGACCAAACCCAGCCATAAAACTCAACCTGATTCTGGAACTGAAGATGCCTCCATGGCCCAGCCTGATTTGGACACTCAGCGCAGTTCTGGGACACCAGGTAGCTTGGGAAGCCAGAGAGTCAAGCAACAGGCCAGCTCTAGAACTCAAGCCGCCCCAGGCAGCCAGCTCTACACTGCTGTGCAGTCTCGATCCAAACCTCAGCCCTGCTCTAAAACCCACTTGCACCCAACTACCTACTCCCATTCTGCATCCCCGTCCAGTTCCAGCAATGAGTCCAGCTCTGAGATAGAGCCCAGCTCTAGAGCCCAGCCTACCAGCACCACCAGGCCCAGCTCCAGAATTCAGTCTGGCACCGAGCCCCCCTCTCCTTGCAGAACACATGCCAGTTCTAGAATTCAGATCAACTCTGGCACCCAGACTGACTTCAAGGCCTGGCCAAGTTCTAGAGCTCAGCCAAGCCCAGGTATCCCACCCGGCTCCAGGGCTCAGTTCAGTTTTGGAGCACAGATTGTTTCTGAAAAGCCATCCAGCTTCCAAACACAGTCAGCGTCTGAGCCTCAGCTGAGCTCCAGAATCCAGCTACGCTCTGGAATCCACTCTGGTGCTGGGACACAGCCCACAACAGCCACAGATTCCAGCTCCAGGACCCAGCACTGCACAGGGGCTCAAGCAACCTTTAGCATTCAACTTGGCTCTCAAACCCTCCCACGATCTAGACACCAGCTCCAGGCCACAACCCCAGCCGGCTCAGTTATTCAGCCAGACTCAGGGAAGCAGATCAGCTCTAGAGCCCAGCCCAGCCCAGGAACCCAGGCCAGCTCAAGGATCCAGCCTGGCTCTGGAACTCACCCGAAGTCTGGAACCCAGCCTCTTCCTGGAATCCAATCCAGCTGGAGAATCCAGCTCAGCTCTGGAAATGGGCTCCATCCACAGACCCTTGACCCTAGAGCCCACCCTAATTCCTCTGCCCTGACCCAGTCCCCAGGCCTACCCTTCAAGGCCGCAACTCCAGCTGCCAGCAAAGCCCCAGGACCTAGGCCTTGGCCTACTGATTGGGTACCTGGATCAGGCCTCTCAGCCTCCCTCCTGGTACCCCAGCCAGCAGCTCCTATGCCCCAGAAGCCACCCCTTTCCCCCAAGCCAAAACTGGGCCCCCAGGAGCCCACCCCACCACTTGTGTCTGTCACTGCTGGCCTTGTCCCCAGGGGGACCCTCCTGAGCTCACCTCCCTGAGCCCCCGGGACACACCCTTCCCCACAGACCTGGGGAGCCAGGGCTCCTCCCCCACCAGGTGTGATGTCACAGCGGCTCCCGCAGCCCCTCCCAGCCTGGGTTCCCCTACCCAACAGATGACCTCATTCCCCAGACAGGCCGGGAGGGGGTCATGGAAACAGGATTCGATTTCACAGGGCCTGGCCAGGGACTTGTAAGCGGATCCTATCTGTGGAGGACAAGGCGGGCAGCAGAGGCACTGGCTTCCGTGCCTCCAGGGCAGGGCAAATAAATAAAGGCTCCTCACACCTGTGGCCCCGATGTCATTCATTCCATGGTCATGGGGGTGCAGGAACACGGGGACGGGCTGGGCCAACACCAGATGGCCCGTTAAGCACCTCCTGTACGCCAAGCGCCCTCTTCAGCGGTCCTCGGGCACTGGCAGGTGATCTAGGAAAATCATTTACTGGCGGTCGCTACCAGCCAAGGTAGCAGGCAAGGCGCTGTCCATGGTTCCTGCGGTGCGGCATCACCAGGAAAAGATGAAAAACGGATACAAACCTGTGACCTCAGCATGCTGGAAGGCTGAGGCAGGAGAATCCCAAGTTCAGGCCCAGCCTGGGGCCAGCCCTTGTCGCCCAGGAATCTGAGCCCCGACAGAAGGAAAATAAAGCCAGAAACCTTGAGAAATATTTTAGCGAGAAAGGGGGTGCCCCCCTCACTGTGCACCTTCAATTTATTTATGTATTTATTTATTTATTTATTTATTAAAATTCTTGTGGGTGGAACCCAGGCCCTTGCACATGCTAGGCAAGTGATCAGCAAGGAGCTGCATCCCCAACTCCTTTTCATTTTGAGACAGGGTCTCATTAGACTGCTCAATTGCCCAGGCTGGGCTGGAACTTCCAATCCTCCTGCCTCTGCCTCCCGATTGCTTCGATGGCGGGTGGGTGCCGCCATCCCCTGCAGGTGGAACCCGTTCTGGCAGAGCTGTCCCAGAGAAGTCACCACCCCCAGCAAGGCCTCTCTTAGGGGATCACAGCACCCCCAGCTCTGGGGGCTTCAAGAAGCAGCCTTGGGCTGGGGATTTAGCTCAGTGGTTCCGCCACCTGCCTGCCAGGCACAAGGTCCCGAGTTTGATCCCTGGTACCAAAAAAAAAAAAGAAGCCTTGCTCCTCTGGGCTTCACAGTCCGATTCCTTCCAGGCACCCCCAAACTCCCTGCCTGGGGCTAGGGGGACGTGGGGGTGCTCTAGAGCAGGGGACAGTATGGGGAGGAGGGCTCCGAGTGGGCAGGGCGTGAAGAGGCTGTTGCAAAGGGACCAGGGAGGAGTTGGGGTCCCCAGGCCCGTAAAGCTCCCCCCCAGTCACAGTGGCGCCCGGGCGCCCTGGGCGAGCTGCGGTCGCAAGGACAGTGACCCGGACGGCGAGCTGAGGCGCGGGTGTAGACGCCGCAGCACGGAGCGGCGGAAGAGGATGTAGACCCAGGGGTCCAGGATCTGGTTCCAGGTGGCCACGCGCAGGTAGATGAGCAGCTGCCGCTCCGTGGCCCGGGACAGCTGCCCAGAGGCGCTCATGGCCGGCGGCGTCCGCAGCACTGTCTGCGCGATGAAGACCTGCGGAACCAGGGGGCAGTGAGCGCGGCGGGGACTGGGAGAGAGGCGCGGGCAGCGTTCCCAGCCCTCCTCAGCACGGCTGCCATGTTAGTCCATTAAGACCTTCGTCTGAGAACTTTTCTTTTTTAGTTTTTTGAGACAGGGTCTTGTTATGTAGCCCAGGCTCGAACTCATGATGATCCTCCTGCCTCAGCCTCCAGAACGCTGGGATGGCAGGCGTGTGGCTCCACACCCGGCCATAAGACTTCATAGTAAAACGGCCGGGGATTTAGCTCAGTGGTTTCGCCGCCTGCTGCACAAGTTCAAGGACCCGAGTTCGATCCCCAGTACCAAAAAAAAAAAAAGACTTTATAGTAAAAGCAGGAGGTGGGGCTGGGAATTTAGCTCAGTGGTTCCAGCGCCTGCCTCACAAGCGTAAGGTCCTGAGTTTGATCCCCCATACCAAAAAAAAAAAAAAAAGCAGGACGTGGTGGCACACGCCTGTAGTTCCAGCACTTGGGAGGCTGAGGCAGGAGGATTGCCATGAGTTCGAGGCCAGCCTGGGCTACATAGTGACTTCAGGGGCAGTCTAAATTATATAGCGAAACCCTGTCTCAAAAAGAAAGAAAAGAAAAACACACACACAACTTTATAGTTGAAGTACATTAATTTATATGAATATATATGGTACATATAGTTCATTCTTTCTTTTTTTTTTTCAGTACTGGATTTTGAACTTAGGGTCTTCATACTGAGCTCCATCCCCAACCCTTTTTATTTTTTATTTTGAGACAGGGTCTCACTAAATCTAAACTGTCCAGGCTGGGATCAAACTTGCAGTCTTCCTGCCTCAGCTACCCAGAGTGCTGGGTTTACAGGTGTGTACCACTGTGCCCAGCCAAAATTGTATAATGCTTTATTATGTACTAAGTTTCTCTATACTAATGTGTATATTTTACCATTTTAATATATCTTTCAACATATAATTTATATTTATTATTCAATATATAACACGCATTTTAATAAATTATTATATAACATAAAAATTAAAAATATATAACAATTATATAATTAATGTAATTATAAATACAATTACATATAATTATACAATGTGGCAGCATGCACTATTTAATTTTAATATTACATAATGATGCAACTATTAGCTATAATAACATAATAATTATGGTGCTTATATTATTTTACTTATGTTTTTGTGGTGCTACATCCCTAACCCTTTTATATTTTTTATTTTATTTTACTTATTTATTTATTTTGGTACCAGGGATCGAACTCGGGTCCCTGTGGTTGCAAGGCAAGCTGTACAACCACTGAGATAAATCCCCGGCTGTTTTTTTATTTTGAGACAGGGCCTAGCTAAGTGATCTAGGCTGACCTCAAACCTGCGACCCTCTTGCCTCAGCCTCCCGAGTGGCTGGGATAATAGGTGTGTGCCACCATACCTGGGTTATATTTTACAATTGCAAATAATTATAATTAAGGACTATGTTACTAAAATAATTTGCGTTTTATTAAGATGTATGGCTACAGTGACACTATATCATTTCCTGTGCCTACTGTGTGCTAGGGACCTGGGCAGGCGCACACGAAGGCCAAGACACAGGGAGCCATCGTCTGGTGCACAACTCAGTCCCCTACACCAGAGGGCGCTTTGAGCACCATGTCAGGCCCTCCTTCCTCTGCCATCAGCTCTCCATGGCTACTACCTCCCAAGGGCCAAAGGCCAAGTCCTCCCTGCAGCCCACAGGGCCCTGCACAATCCCCCCACCCCATCCCTTCCCTGCCTCCCCAGCTCCCTCTCTGCCCCTGGCTCCCTCTGCTCCAGCCACATGGCCTTCTTGCTGCTCCTACACCAGGCCGGGCTCTGACCTGCCCCAGGGCCTTTGCCCAGCCATGCCCTCCACTTGGGATACTTCCCCCAGGTCCCTGAGCAGTTTACTCCTGAGGTCTTCCACAGCCTCCTCCTCCCTGCCCTCTAGAATGAACTGTGCCCTACTTTAAACCATGGGAGCTGGGGTTCTGAAGGATGAATAGGAGTTTATTTGTTGGACAAAATCAGAGAAGTCATCCTAGTTAGAATCACTAAATTCTTCAATGTTTCTTTTTCTTTGGATGGAACCCAGGGCCTCACCCACGCTAGGTAAGTGCTCACCACTTAGTCGCCCCCAGCCTGTGTTGGCATCTTGTTTTTTTGTTTGAGACAGGGTCTCACTATGCAGTTCAGGCGGGCCTTAAACTCACCACGTACCCTGTGCTGGCCTGGAACAAGTGGTGATCCTTCCCGCTCTTGAGTGCTAGGATGACAGGTGTGTGCCACCATGCCCAGCCCTGTTGGCATCTTGTTAATCCTACAACCAGAGGGAACTGAGCCCCCTGCTGGCCATCTGTGCTCATTCAATGGAAGGGCTCCAGTTTACAAAATTCAGGCGTGGTGTCACACGCCCGTCATCCCAGCACTCTGGGAGGCTGAGGCAGGAGGATCACATTTGAGCCCAGGGTGGGCAACTTAGTGATTTAGTGAGGCCCTGTCCCAAAAGAAGAAGAAAAGTACTGGAGATGGAGTTTAGGACTGGAGATGGAGCTCAGTGTGAAAGCCCTGGGTTCCATCCCCAGTACTGCAAAAATAAATAAATAGCCACCTTGTGGGCTCCTCCTCTGAGCTCAGATCCATGACCCACCCGGAGAAAATCTGTGTGGGGCTGCTGGGGTCCAGCCCTGTGCTAGACACAAAGTAGACATATCCACAGTGCTTTCCCCATTTTTAATCTAGCAAGTGAACTCCTCTACATCCTTCAAAGCCCTTTCTCTGTAAACTTTTCTAGCATATCACAGGTAGAGCCTTGAAGCTCCTCTCTGGACCTCTCCGTCCCCAGCCCGGAATGTGCATTTTGGGGGTCATCTGTGCCTGGCTCGTGAGCCCAAAAGCAAGGAGACAGGAAGTTTCTCGGGCAGACCGGAACCCAAGGGGTCTGACGCCACCCTAGACGCCCGAGGCCCCCACCACTCACCAGCAAGGGCATCCAGCAGACGCTGGCCACCACCATGATGCCCAGCAGCTGCGCCATCATCTCCACCTCGCCGTCCCGCGGGCGCTGCCGGGCGGCCTGGCGGCCATGGTAGACGCGGCACAGGGTGAGCACGCTGACGGTGTTGAGCACGAAGGACAGCGCCACCGACAGGCCGCCCAGCAGCGCGAAGAGCAGCGCGAAGGCCACGTCGCCCGGCCGCGCGCCCAGCGTCAGGAAGCACCAGGAGCCCGGGTACTGCAGGGAGTAGCGGCCCAGCCCCAGCGGCGGCAGCAGCCCCAGCGCCAGCGCCGCCGCCCACACCAGAGCCACGGTGGCCCAGGCCCGGCGCGGAGAGGCGGCCGCGGGGCGCGAGAAGGGCCGCGTGATGCCCAGGTGGCGCTCGGAGGCCATGGCGGCGCCCAGGAGCAGCGGGCACAGCCCGAAGAAGACCATGGCGACACCCATGAAGTCGCAGAGGCGGCAGAGCGGGTCCACGGTGCGCCAGTCGAAGAGGATGGCGTGCTGGGACACGACGATGAGGCCGGTGACCAGCAGCCCCAGGAAGTCCGTGAGGACCAGGCCGCAGAGGAGGGTGAGGAAGGAGGAGCGGGGACTCGACCCGCCCGCCCGTGCGCCCGCCAGCACGCGCAGCGCCAGCAGGTTGGAGGCCAGGCCCACGGCGCAGAAGGAGGCCGCGAACCAGGGCGAGGCGATCAGGCGCCGCTCCTCCAGCGTGATGTTCGTGGGCCGGAAACACGGCCCCAGGGAAGTATTGTTGAGCCACATGGCGCTGGAGGGGCGAGGGAACAGTGGGTCACCACTCCATCCGGCTGCCCCAGGGTCAGGCACGCCTAGGAGACAGAAGGGAGAAGAGCGGCTTGTTACTGTCACTGCATGATTCTGGCAAACTCCTACACAACCTTCAGTGCCCCAGCTCCAATATCCCCTCTTTGAGGAAGCCTTTCTGAATGCAAGTGGTAAGAATTGAAAACTCTAAGCAGGGCATTGTGATGCACACCTCTAATTGCAGCTACTTAGGAGACTGAGGCAGAAGGATTGCAAGTTTGCATTTTCCAGTACTGGAGATCAAACAGTTTCATCTCCAGCCCTTTTTATTTTGGGACAAAGTCTTGCTAAGTCACTTAGTTGCCCAGGCTGGGCATGAACTTGTGATCTCCTGCCTCAGCCTGGTGCCATCATCCCTGGCTCTGGGGATGACAAATTTGAGCCGAGCCTGGATAACTTAGCAAAACCCTGCCTCAAAATTTAAAAAAAAGCCAGGTATGGTGGAGCACTCCTGCCATCCCAGCACTCAGCAGGCTGAG
Organism: Heterocephalus glaber; assembly: GCF_053883595.1. Classification (NCBI taxonomy): domain Eukaryota; kingdom Metazoa; phylum Chordata; class Mammalia; order Rodentia; family Bathyergidae; genus Heterocephalus; species Heterocephalus glaber. The sequence goes on along the minus strand of NW_028258457.1, from coordinate 4,791,409 downwards.
GCAGGAGGATTGCTGAGTTTGAGACCATCCTGGGCTACACAGTGACTTCAAGGCCAGCCTAAACAATAGCAAAATCCTGCCTCAAAAAGCAAAAACAAAAACAAAAGACCCTTGAGGACAAAGACCAGGGCTGTCCCTCTGGGATGGCTGGAGGCCACTGGAAGTATTTGCTGGGTTCTGAGGACTGAGGAGCCCCAGGTTTGGACTCCAGTCCTGGTGCTCACCGTGTGACTACAGGTCAGAGGCTCCTGCTCCTCGAGCCTCAGTTTCTCCACTGTTTACCCCCTAAGACCTGGGCAGAGCTCAGAACCAGCCCTAGACACTGGGAATGGACATCAAGACCTCCAGGTCGCACCCAGTGAGGTGAGGGCAGCCGCTGTCACCTGGGGATGGCCTAGCTCCTGTCCCTGTTGGTCTTTAGGAAACCTGGGATGCTTATGTCCTTCACTCCCTGCCGGAGTCATGTGACTCCTTTTTTCCACTTTCCCGGTGTCACTTTTAGAAAAAGAAATAAGCCCAGAAGTCACAGTTCCATTTTGGGAAGAAAAAATCCCAGAGGTCCTTTGTGACGATGGCTCCCGAGGGAGGCCGGGAGGGGAAGGGCAGCGGCCGTACCCAGCATGGGGCTGGGGGACAGACAGACACAGCAGGGCCGACTGCAGGGTGGATCAGCTTCGGGACATGCTGAGACCATATGTGGAATAATCATTCAAACACACCCTGGCATCCCAGCACTCTGGGAGGCTGAGGCAGGGGGATTGCAAGTTGGAACCCAGGCCGGACAACTTAGTGACTTAGGTAGACCCTGTCTCAAAATAAAAAAATAAAAAGGAGACACCATTCCAAAGCCAGCTCTGGATTCCCAAGAAGGGACATTCCACAGGGAACCCCAAAGTCCAGAGAGAGGCACAACTTACAAACATCAAGTAGAGGCATCGGTGGGCAAAGGAGGGGTAGTGGCCCCAAGTGCTGGGCAGCTGCCACTCCTATGAAGATCTTCATCGTGCAGGGGGTGGGCACGGACGGAGGCACAGAGAGGTTCATTACTGTGTCCAAAGTCACAGTGTTCATCTGGAGTTGACCTGGGATTTAAACTCGGGCCTTCCATCTGCAAATGTGCGTACGGACTCCAAGATCCCACCAGTCAAACAGCCAGGCGGGAAAGCAGGGAGGGTTGGCATTTGAATTTATTTTCATTTTCTTCCTTCCCTCCTTCCCTCCCCTCCCTTATTTCCTTCTTTCCTTTTTGATACTGGAAATTAAACCCAGGGCCTTCATGCTGAGCTCCATCCCCAGCCCCTCCTTTTAAAAAAAATTTTGAGCCAGAGTCTCATAAAGTTGCTAAGTTGCCCAGGCTGGGTCCAACTCGAGATCCTCCTGCCTCAGCCTTCCGAGTCACTGTGATGACAGGCATGCTCCCCTGTGCCCAGCTGGTATTTTCTTTCTTTCTTTTTTTTTTTTTTGGTACCAGGGATCGAACTCGGGGCCTTGCGCTTGTGAGGCAGGCGGTGGAACCACTGAGCTACATCCCCAGCCCCCAGCTGGTATTTTCTTTGAGGGGTAAGTAGAGCACACCCTCTTCTGACTTTAGACTTGTCCCCTCCCTACTGATGAGATGGGAAGGCAGGGCATGGCAGAGCTGGCTGGGGGAGAAACAGGACCTGTTAAGTACAAGATTCCAGGACACGTGCCAAATAATTCTCAGCACCCTATATGTAGAGTTCTCACAGGTTCTTGTGACATTTGGAAAGAATAAAAGGACACAAATGCCATGAAGAGCTCACTATTGTGCCTCTTCATGGTAGCCCACCCTCATGCTATAGGGTGTAATCTTATTTTTATTTTTTCTCTCTTTTACTCACCCTAAGTTCACTCTGCAGACCTCACCCTTCACTCTTAGTTTTTCAAATAAATCTGAAACTTTGAGTCAGACCCCTGCCCAGGCAGAAGAGAAAATGTCCCAGGCAAAGCAGTTACACATCCTGCAAGGTGCACAGGATAACAGGAAGCCAAAGTTCAAGAGAAATGGCCTCTCCCATGCAGCAACATCTGCAGGTCCAGATACCCCTGGAGACCAGCAACCTCTGCCCCAGAACAAAAGACTTCCTCTACTCCAAGACAAAACTTTCCACTCCTCTTAGTACTACCCCTCTCCTACCCAAACTCCTCTATAAAGTTTCCCCTTGCCCCCCCCCCCCCCCCCGTTAATAGCTTTGTTGTCTTTGACTCACCTGCACCTAGGCTGAAAATAAAACCTCACTTGTTGCTTTATTTTTGTCTGCTCTGGTGGTCTCAGTCAGCTTTGGTTTACCCTAACACTTTGCACCATTTTTATTTGTTTCATTCAATTCTTTGTTCAAGATTGAAGGAACCTGGAACCAGCTTTTCCAAACCCGGTAACATTTATTTGGCGAGCCAGTCAGGAGACAGGTAAATGTTACCGGGTGCATTTTTTTTGTTTCTCTCTAAATGCCACGACCGTATTTTGCTAGGGTTTTTTCTTCCTCTTTCTCTTTCTCTCTCTCCTAAGCTGCCAGTCTGAGAAGCTTTTCCTCATGGGACTGGGAAGAGCTTCCTAGTCCTGCCATGGGGGATGAGGAGGATGGAATGCATAGCAGTGTGTTTTTCTTCCAGCCACAATTGACTTTCGTTTTCTTTTTTCTTTTTTCTTTTGCTTGTGCTCACTCTGTGGGTACACTGTCCATTTGTTCACCATACAGTATACCCCTGAGAAGTTGTGGTTCAGAGTTGGAGGCCTCAGTTGTTTGCAGATTTTTTCCTTAGAATCTAACAATTATTTGTGGAAACTCCCAAAATTTAGCAGAAACCACAAATATCCTCTGCAATTGTTTTTTTGGGGGAGGGGAGGTTTACAAGTAGCCAATGCAAGAGCGTTACTTAGTTCTCCTTGCTGCTAATTGGCTGCTGCCCTGTAACCCATCTCTGGCAGATGCACCAGCATTCCGCATCATAACATGTTGCTGTACCTGAGTAGCTCTTTCTTCAGTGTTCTCAGTTTGGTTTTGCTTAAAGCCCTAAGATCCTTAAGATGCTGCCAAAATACCTTGCACCTGATAGGTCTCCCACTACCTCAGCAGCTATTATGTATATTAGCTGCCCTCTTCCTATCGTGCCTTGCCCCCTCCCCTGTGTGACGTCATGCCAAGATGGTTGCTCCCACCAAAGAATAAATCCTTCTTCCCAGCATGCCCCTGTTGCCACCTAGAAAGTAACCTAATACTCGCTCACCTCCTACCACCTAGTGACATCACCGGCTCCTCCATTCCTTAGTCACTACTTCACTCGACCCCACCTCAGCCCCTACAAACCCCACCCAGTCTCTATGAAAGACTCTCCCTGCCCCGGCCATATTGCTTTTGTCTCTCCTTCGTTCAGAGACAGCCCGGCAGATCTGTTCCCCTAATAAAGGCTTGTTGTGGCCTGGTCTGGTCTTGGTCTTCGGCCCTTTTACCTGACAGCACCTTCTAAGGCTTTACTTATTTATTTATTTATTTTTCTTCAGTACTAGGGCTTTTCTTCAGAACTCGGAACTTTGTGCTTGCGAGGCAGGCTTGGTGCCACTGAGCCAAATCTTCTAAGGCTTTATTAATACAAAATTATATTAAATTAAATTACATAACTGTGGAAGACATAGCATGTTAGGGTTTAAACTATAAAAGTAGGCATTTTTCTGATCATATCTGAAATTCACAGTTTTTGACTATTCACAGGTGCTGTAGGAACATAACTGCTGTGAATTTGGGGGGCCACTGCATTTTGCTACCCTTTCTGGAAATTAGCCTGATCTCTGCTTGCCCCAGTTAGTAATTGGCTTTTTCTTTCGGTTTGCTGTTTTGGTCCAGAACATCATCCTGTCTTGCTTCATGGCTGGGCAGCATGTTGTCTTATCACATAGCTAAATGCTGCCATTTTTTTTTCCTTTTTTCTTTTCTTTGTTTTAATAATTGGGCTGACAGACCTGACTTTGCAGAGAGGAGCTAACCCTCTGATGTTAGAGAACAAGTGGGCTTCCTCTCCCTTTTCTTTTTAATTATTTTAGCCAGCACAGTGTCTTCCCAAATGGGAGAGAAAGGTTTGTCCATTTAAAAAACTCCCACAGCTTTGGCCTGCGGCAGCCAGTCACAAACAGCAGCTGAGTGAGCTCCTGGTGACTCAGTTCCCTGAGGGTCCTACGGCCTGCCTCGAGCTATTGCTTTCTGGCTAGATCATTTCCTTGTTTAAATGCAGGTAATTTAGAAACATATCCTGATGACCTGAGCAGAACAAATGAACAGCATTTAAAACGTAACTGAAGTGACTGTGAGTACGCAAAAGCAGAGCCACCCCCATTCTTAGGAAAAAACAAAACAAAACGGTCTTCATCTCTACTGCCTTAAACAAAGTAAGTACCAAAGTGTTTTTACTATAAGAGTAAATGCAAGAAGTGTTTTTCCCATAAGGCCTCACTCTGCTTATGTAAAAAGCATCAGGTGGCCCATCTCTGGGATTAGGAGAACTCTGTTTGGGAGGAAAGTTCTGTCCTTATCTAAGAAGTCAAAGGACTAGGTAGGGCCAGCAGCTGGCTCGACCCCCTTCTCTCTAATCAGCTAATGGCTCCAATATGGAGACAAAAAAGCCCTCAGTGGGGCTTTCTTCTGTGCTTCCGAAAACAATGCAGGCATCACTCTAAGTTTCAGAAAGAGACGTCTATCCGGTCAGTGCTAGAGTCTCCCAAGGGGGGCTTTGTGGGGACTTTCAGGTCTTCTCCTTCTGCATGGGGCACCATCTTGAGGAGCCAAGACCCAGCTGTCTCCCTCTCTCCAGGCCCCGAGTCGAGCCAATGGGAAACCTTTTGACCCTCCCCACACAGATTTCACCAACTTCACGTCCTTGATGCATGGGAAGGGTTTGATCCTGACAGTTTAGACAGGAACAGCGTATGTACTATTGCGGTACGGTTTAGGTTCAGCATGAACTGGGGAAAGGGTTAAAGGTGGGTATGGGATGGAACTTTAAATTATGAGACTATGGGCTGGGGATTTACCTCAGTGGTTCTGCTGCCTGCCTCATAAGCACATGGTCCCGAGTTCGATCCCCAGTACCAAAAATAAATACATAAATCAAGAGACTATTCTTCAGTTAAAACGTTTCTCCTTAAAACATAAAAGGTGGAATGAAATCGCTTATGTTCAGACTTTTGTTTTGTTTTGTTGTTTTTGGTACCAGGGATCGAACTCGGGTCCTTGCGCTTGCAAGGCAAGCGACGGAACCACTGAGCTAAATCCCCAGCCCTGTTCAGGCTTTTGTGATCCTTCATCAAAGGGAATGCTCAGGAGCGATGGTATTTCGAGTGGCCCCTGCGGAGGAGGAGGTATTCTGGGTGACCCTGTCCTGAGGTCCCCACCTGTCTCTCAGGGGGACATGGGTTTCTCTGATCGGTTTGATGATATTGGGAAGTCTCCTCGACCTCCTTCTTATTGGCCCTCACCCAGTAAATCAGGTCCACCCCCTCCAAGTGATTCAGGAACTCCATTAGCGCCCAGGGCCCCAGAGAAACCAGGGGTTCCTCAGCTCCCCTATCTTGCTCCTCAGATAGCCTTGAGTCCCCCTGGGTACACAGGCAGCTTTAACCCCAACAGGTTGAACTTTTTTTCAATTGCAGATGTCCAGCAATGCAAAGAACAACGAGGCCAAGTGTCAGAAAGACCAAAAAAAAAAAAAGCCTGACAAGATGCTAGGAACCATGCAGATGAGCACTATGTTTTAAAGGGGAAGGAAACCACTTTGGAGAGGCTATTCTCCCTTCAACAGAACCAAACCGGGACTGTAACACTAGTTGTGGGATGAAAACGAAGTCTGATACGTTAGCTGCTCTTCCCATGGGGATAAAAAGCTGTTTTATTAAGTCTTTCATAAATATACTAATATAGATTCATCTTCCAGTGAGGGAAAAGCACTACTGGGACATCGTTCTATTTGTCAATCAACCCCAGATATTCAGCACTAATTGCAAAAACTTGAGATGGGGCCTCAGACACCTATGGCCCAATTGCTGGACATGGTCTTTCCTGTGTTCAACAATCAGTACCCAGAGGAGAAACCAAAGGCAAAGGCTAAGATTGTACCTGTCACAACTGGCAATGCTTTTAAACCCACCCGGGTCACCTAACCACAGGCTCAGGGGCAACTGAGGAAAGAGTTCTTGTTCCAAGTGCAAGAGGACGGGACACTGGGCACGAGACTTACCAAGCCTCTCCTTGGCCCTGCTCTGAATGTGAGGCACCCAGTGCGCCTGACTCATGGCATTGGAGTTTGACTGTCCCTGCTCCCAGAGAGGGGCTGGGCCAGCCAGAACCCTCATTTCCTGCTCTGATGACTGAAGGGGCCCAGGGGAACCTGCAGTTCCCCTGTCCATGGACATCACCATCTCCTTCCAGGAACCCTGGTAATCTTGGACGTCATGGATGACTCAGTTCAATTATTTCATTCAGTATTGATTTCCTTCTCTGGGCCCTCCTCTGGGTCTATAACTATAGGTGGGGTTGAGGAGACCCCTAGTTGGAGCTTCTTTACTCCTCTTCTTGTCACTTTGAAGGCCAGATCTTTAACCATGAGTTTCTTTCTTTTTTTTTGGTACCGGGGATTGAACTTGGGACCTTGCGCTTGCAAGGCAGGCGCCGGAACCACTGAGCTAAATCCCCGGCCCAAACCATGAGTTTCTAATTGTCCCTCAGTGTCCCATTCCCTTTCTAGGAAGAGATGTACCAGCAATATTGGGGGCAATTCTCAAATTCTGGCTAAGGCCGAAATGGATTTTACACACAGGTTTCACAGACAGGTTTCTCAAATACGGCCTCTTGCAGCCATGACAATGCCCTTGCATATTCCCATCTCCCTGTAGTAAAGCCCTCAGGAGAATACAGGAGGGAACAAGACTTCTGCCTCATTAACAAGGCTGTCATTCCAATCCATCCTCTAGTGGCAGATCCATATACAATTCTCTCCTAAATTCTGGGGGACACTTATTGGTTCTCAGTCTTAGATTGAAAAGATCCATTTTTCCTATTTCCCTACACCCAGGCTCTCAGTTTCTGTTTGCCTTTGAATATTAAATTCTTATCACAAGAGAAAAGCAGCAAATACTTGGACGGTTCTCCCTCAGAGGTTTTGAGATAGTCCTCACCTTTTTGCATGGGTACTACTCCTACTTCTGCCTTTTTGCAGCCCACAGGCCTAAAAGTTAGCCACTCTTGTGAACAAGTGATCTTAGGCCTATGCAAGCAGGCAGGATATCAGTGACCTGCCCCCCCAAAACCCTGAGGACATGTGGTTCACTGAAGTAGCTTTGTCCAAGAAGGACATTGAATAGCAGCTTATACAGTTGTCAGTTCACAACAGGTCACTGAAGCTAAACCTCCTACCCCAAGAACCTCTGCTCATAGGCAGAACTAATAGTTCTTACTCCGGCATTGATATTAGGAAAAGGCAAAAGTTAAATATCTATACAGACTCCAAATATGCCCTTCTGGTGCTACACACCCATGCAGGATGCAGAAATCTGGAAGGAAAGAGGCTTACTGACTAATAAACAATCATCTATCAGGCAGGAAATTCTACAGCTCCTAGAGGCAGCCCATTTTCCCAAGGAGGTTGCAGTCATGCACTGTAAAGGGCACCAAGGAGATGTGTCTGAAGTATCCTTGGGAAATTAACAGGATGAAAGGGAAGCAAAGTGGGGCAGCCTTACAGCCGCTTGGAACCCTACACTTATTCCCAGTTCCCAAGGAACCATTAAAACCAGTCTATACCCCTCAGAACAATAAATGGGCCTCAGGACATGGGGGAATTAAAAAAGAACTCTGGTGGTATTGGAAAATAAACTGGTCCTTCCTCAAGTGACACAGTGGAAGGCTATAAAAACACTTTGTGATTCCTTCCATTTGTTAAGAGATGCTACACTGGAACAATTACTCGAGTTTTCACACAACTAGGACTAGTGGCCACCACCCAACAGGTCTGCAACGCTTGCCTACTCTGTACCTAAAACCACCCAGGCAAGCCCAAACTGCCTCCTTTATTAGAACTGTACAGAAGAGAGGGACACACTGAACATATCCTGGGGAGGACTGGCAATTAGACTTCACCCACATGCCACCATGTAGAGGATTTAAACAGAGTTTGGTCCTGACTGACACCTTTACAGGTTGGACCGAAGCCTTCCCTACCCATTTAGAAAAGGCTATGGAGGGCCAGAGATTTAGCTCAGTGGTTCCACCGCCTGCCTAGCAAGCGCAAGGTCCGGAGTTTGATCCCCAGTACACACACAAAAAAAGGCATGGAAGTAGTCAAGGGGAGCTACTGAGCTAAATCCTCAGCCCATCAAGGTTCTTCTTAAAGAAATCATCCCAAGGGGCCGGGGATTTAGCTCAGTGGTTCCAGTGCCTGCCTCGAAAGCACAAGGTCCCGAGTTCGATCCCTGGTACCAAAAAAAAAAAAAAAATCATCCCAAAATACAAAAGAAAAAAAAGAAATGATCCCCAGATTCGGACTACCCCAGTCCCTCCAGAGTGATAATGGACCTTCTTTTACCTCCCAAATAACTCAGGTTGGCCACTTGGTAACCTCAATCTCCTGGAAAGGTAGAGAGAGCCAACCAGACCCTAAAGTGAGCCCTGGCAAAACTTTGCCAAGAGACGTCTGATTGCTACCAATGGCACTCATGAGAGTTCATGACATGCCCACAACTGGGCTAAATTTGAGTGCTTTTGAGATGTTATATAGGAGGCCATTTCTATCTTCTGATATGCTAGAGCTGGAGACCACAAGACTCTTACAATATCTCATTTAATCTGGGTCAAGTATAACAGGCTATCGGAATGTATGGGAACAGAGTCCTGCCAGCTTCTGACCCACGGGACCACCTAGAGTCCACCCTGCAGGTCAAGTGCTCGGAAAAACTTGGAAAGAGGGGATTCCTGCTAAACAGTCAAAGCTGACATGAAAGGGCCCCTTTTCAGTGATCATTGCCACACCTACTGCAGTAAAAGCGGCAGCTACAGAAAATTGGATTCATCTTTCTAGAATAAACCCAGTCCCATCTGAACTGTCTGAAGAACAAGATCACCCAAAAGGAAAAAGGTACTTCTGTGAGCCTCTGGAAGACTTGAGATTTCTCTTCAAAAAGCAAGACTCCAATGCTGCTACAGATAAGTAAACAGGATTTTGCTAAGGCCATGACACTCAGATATGACACTCAGATATGACATTCCTCTCTCACATATATTCTCTACAGGAAGTGTGGAAATCTGACCTGCTCCTCGCATTTGGGCTGATAGTAGTTTCTTTCTCCCATCGAACAGGCAGTTCAATGGTCACTAACTTTTTTCTCCTTGTCTTCTTTTTTTTTTCTCCTTGTCTTCTGACAGGTTTTTCTTTCTTCAATACAGTTAGGGTGCCACCACTCCCCAATGCAGATGGAGAGCACATAACCCCATTAGGTGGGGTCTGCAGCCCCTTCCAGGTTGAAGAAGCTACAGAAGACAGAGAACTCCACTCCCTCAGCAGCCTGTGAAGAATTATGGCATTTGTGTCTCTCAGGGGAAAATGAGACAGGAAGGCAAGGCATGGCAAAGCTGGCTGCAGAGTAACTGGACCTACTTTTTGTTTTGTTTTGTTTTGTTTGTTTTTGAGACAGGGTCTCACTTTGTAGTTCAGGCTGCCCCTGAATTCACTAGGTAGCCCAGGCTGGCCTTGAACTCTCAGAAATCCACCTGCCTCTGCCTCCCGAGTGCTGGAATTACAGACTTGTGCCACCATGCCTGGCATAACCGGTCCTATTAACGACAAGATCCCAGGACACATGTGCCAAATAAGCCTCAGGACCCCATATGTGCAGTTCTCATGGGAGTGTGCAAGGAATAAAAGGACACAAACATCATGAAGAGCTCGCTATAGTGCCTCTTCACGGTAGCCCACCCTCATGCTGTAGGGTGTACTTTTATTTATTTTATTTTTTTGTACCAGAAATCAGACTCAGGACCTGGCGCTTATGATGCAGGTAGGTGGCAGCACCACTGAGCTAAATCCCCGGCCTATGTACTTTTATTTTTATTTCCCCCTTTTTTTACTTGGCCCAAGTTTGCTCGGCAGAGCCAGCTTCTTCCCTACCCTTTGCATTAAATTTTTTTAATAAATGTGAAACTTTGCACCATTTTTGCTTGTTTTGTTCAACTCTTTGTTCCAGACAGAAGGAACCTGGAACCAGTACCCTAAAACCCAGTAACACTGGGGGCCTCAGTTTCCCTTTGTGTAAACACATCGTGGGGACTCAGTTGACACTGGCCCCAAGGTAGTGCCAAAGTGGAGGTCGCAGGGCCCGAGTGTTTCCCGGAAGCCAGGTGGGTGGTCTGGGCCTCGTTCCCATCTCCTTAATTAGTGCCTTGGCAGGGCTCCTTGGCTTTGTTCCTCCCTGTGGAGCCTCATAAATTATCAAGTTCCAGACAGCCATCCTGGGTGCCCCTTGGTCCAGATCCAAGACCTCTGCCACCTCCATGGGGCATGGCCTCTGGGGGAAACTGAGGCTCAGAGAGGCAGGGTGGGGGGTGCTCTTCTCTGCTACTAGTGATGCTAGCTCTGGGCTCTGGGACAGAGCTTGCTCTCTGTGACTTCAGACTTGGATTCCCCCTGGGATGGGGCGCTCCCTCCCTCCCGAGCTGGTATGCTGTTTCTAAACATTCCCGGGACTTGGGCTGTGCCTTTGGCCACTGACCCCAGCCCCAGCTTCTGCCTGCAGTAACTGCCAGGCCTGCTCTGACTCTCTGGACTCCCTTGACCCCAACCCAGTGCATAAGCCTGGCAGGCCCCAGGGACACACACCTCCAGTGTCTGAGACCAAGCCTGTTACCCAGACCCCTGGGCTACAGGGAGACTGGAAACTGGCATCAAGTCCCTTTGGCCACAGCTGGCAGTTTCCAGTCCCTTGAAGCCCCTCCCTACTGCGGCTCGGGTATTAGGGGCCATCTCAGTTCCCCCAGGCAGCCAGGCCAGCAGGGGGACCTGGCATCCGGGTCCTATGTTGGCCACAAGGGATGGCAGATCCTCACCAAGCACCCCTGTGTGGCCACACATTCGGAGGAATGATTTCCCTCTCTGTGCCTCATGCTTCTCCCAATAATGCTGGAAAAATAGAATCCTAAACCTAACGGCCGGGGCATGATGGTGCGCACCTGTAATCCTAGCACTTGGGAGCCTGAGGCAGGAAGATCTCTGTGAGTTTGAGGCCAGCCTGGGCAACACAGTGAGTTCAGGCCAGCCTGAACTACATAGTGAGTCCCTGTCTCCAAAAACAAAACAAAACAAAACAAAACAAAAAGAATCCCTGGGCCTGAGAGTGGAGAGGTTTGGACTCAGAGCATCCAGGGTTCTGGAATTCTAATGAGCCCTGATTTCTGGAATCCTGAAAAGCCTCAGATTCTAGACTTCCAAGGGGTTGAGCTTCTAGAACTTCCAGGGCAATCTGGCTGGGGCCAGGCTGGTGACATGGCCAGGAATGGGTGCAGGGTGTGGGGTGCCCCACACTGGGCCCAGGGCCAGGTGCCACCAGGCTGCCCAGCGCTCAGAATGTGCCAATTGGTTCCCAGGCCCTCCTTGGTCACAGAGTGCAGGGCACATGGCCAGCCTGGCTCCCACTCAACACCCTGCCCTGCAGCCTGGCCCCAAGGGGTGATGCAGGCCTCACAGCAGCTTGAACTCCCTCTTGAGTCCCCAGTCTGCTACGCTGAGCAGGAGGATCAGCCCTGCCACACCACAGTGTCTTCTCTGTGACATGGGGGAAGGGCACCCACCGCCTGGTGGCCTCGGCTGTCCTGCCTAGGTCCACTTTCCCCTCGAAGCAGTGCCCCTGACCTGGGTGCCCTTCCTGCTCCTGTGGATGGGGTGGGAGCCCTGGGACCTTGGCCAGCCCCATTTCTGGAGGCTCTGACCATGTCCAGGTGGTCACTGTATATAGACCAGGCCGGCCTCTGCAGCAGGGCCTGCAGATTTGGATCCGCTTACTGTATGGATCCCTTGAATCCTGATGCAGCTGCCGATGCCCACAAACACCTGCATGTGACACACCCGGCCTGCAGGGTCCCCACTGTCCCTGGGTGTGCCCACCTCCCTCACCACAAGGCTTCATTTCCGGAAACTTTTCCTGTTTATGACACCAATGAGCTCCCCACCCCTGCCGCCCCGAGCCCACAGGGTGCAGACGGCTTCACAGCCCGGGCACCCTGAAGCATGTGGCCCCCTCTGAACTGGTTCCCTCATCTGTGCAATGAGCCTGTGCACTGTGATCATGGCATAGGCCTGAGCGCTGGGTGTGGGACCAGGGAGGGGACCCAGGCCACGTGGGTGGTGGTTAATGGTGGATCTATTACCAGGATTACATGGTTACACGGACACACACCAAGGGACACACACACACACCACACAGGCAACAGGGAGACAGGGACAGCTATACACACAGCCAATCAGATGAACAGGCAGCCGCACAAAAAGACAGACAGAGGCAGAACTCAGACTGTCAGGCACAAACACATGGAAACTCACAAACACACAGCCCACAGCCACCTCAGCTTCCGGCAGCCCAAGGTCCAGACCCCACTCATGGCCAAGTGACCTTCAGGACCGGATTGGCCTCTCCCAGACCAGGAGAAACTGGAAACTCAGGTCCAGCCCTGGACGCTCTGCCACCCGCTGACTGCAGGGAGCAAAAGCCACACTCCGGCCACTGTCAGGGAACAGACTGATACCCAGTACCTGGCTGCCCACAGTGACACACCCACCCACAGCACGGTAGGGTCAGCTGGAAATGCCCAGCCACAGGGCTCACACAGCCTGGGGTGCATCCTGCCAGGTGCCACAAGTGGCTCGGGCCTCACCTGGCAACCTCACCTGGGGGCCTCACCTGGCCAGGACTGGGCTGCTGAGCAGGGTCGCGGGGTCGTCCTGGGAGCAGATCAGCCAAGTGCTTAGGCTCCTTGAGGTCTGCAGGAAAGCCGAAGGCGGGCGGAGGGTGGGATGTGGGAATTCAGTTCCCAGGACCTCTAGGGAAACTGAGTCACAGCGGGGCGGGCCTGATGGACGCCTCGGAGGCTGCAGATGAAGGCCGTGGCGGCAGGGGGCGCTGGGGCGCGGGGCCAACCCGAAGAGGGGTCGGAGCGCGGCGGGGTGGGCTCAGGCTGGGGCTGGCAGTTTGGTCTCCGCTCGGTCCCCAACTCCCCGCCCGCCCGGCTGGCCCGGCCCCGCCCCCATGCTGGCCCCGCCCCGGCCCCGGCCCGGCCGCTTCCAGGTCGGTGGTCGCCCCGGCCTGCCAGGGACGCCGCTGGGCTTGGGGACACCGGTGAAATCCCCCATCCGAGGGCAAAGGCACGGGGCTCCCTGTTCCCACCCCCAGCCTCTGGGGCCGCCCCTGCGGGGCCCCTCCGGGCCTCCAGCCGCCAGCCCCGAATTATTCACTGTCTGCACTGTGCGCCCACGGCTTACAGGGCCAGGCAGCAAGCCTGGAGGTCAGCTCCTGGAGCAGGGAGGGGACGGAGGCTCCCAGATGGTTAACAAGTGGAATCAGGCCTGGCATACAGTAGGTGCTTAATAAATACAGGACGGTTGAGGAACTGGGGTGGGGGCGAGTAGACACTCAAGAGCCACCTGGCTGAGAAAGGGCTGGGGGTGACAGCAGTCCCACGGGCCCTCTGGGGCATGGGGGAGGGTCGGTCTTTCCGGCCTGTCACCAGCGCAGGGTGTGGAGGGATGGATGGAGCCATCACCACAGAAATGAAGCAGAAGCAGCTGGGAGGCTAGAGGCAGGGCCTATGCTGGGCTTCCCTGGCGGATGACTTCCTTAAAAGCCCCCAGAGCTGGTACTCTGGGAGGCTGAAGCAGGAAGATCATAAGTTCAAGCCCAACTTGGACAGCTTAGTGATTTAGCCAGATACTGTCTCAAAATTAAAAAAAAAAAATTAAAAAGGGCTGGGGATGTAGCTCAGTGCAAAGGCCTGGGTTCAATCTCCTGTAGTGAAAAAAAAAAAAAAAGAGCAGCCTCCAGATCCATTCAGGGCTCCAGGCTAGGGTTCTGCCAGCCAGAGCAGAGCGGCAAGGGGTGAATGGGTGGGCATGGCACAGGCAGAGGCTCAGAGATCAGACGGCTCTGCCCAAGCCCCTTGGCAGACGGGAATCTTACAAAGGGTCCTCCTGCTTTGGGTGGGGAGGGACAGGGCTCTGTGGGCCTGGGCCACCTTCTGAAGCTGTGTGCAGGTTAGGGCTGAGGCTGGACTTGTAACCTAGGGCTCACTGGCCTTAGTTGGCTGGACTTGGCCTGACTTTGGCCTGGAGTGAGCCAGCATGGCTGACCAGCCTTGACCCTTCCCCACCCAGTCCCCTACGTGGCCCAGGAGGGGCCCATAGCCCAGGCACAGAGCTGGAGGTTGGGCTCCACCATGCAGGCAGGAAGCCCCTTCCCTGCTGCTCCACCCCCCATCCTTCCGGTCTCAGCCCACACCTACACCCCTCCAAGTCCCTCCACATCTATCCCATTGTCTGAGTCCCTGAGGCATTTAACCCTAAAGTCCCTCTTCTTGGCCAGGAGCACCCTGACCCAACTCCTATGCATCTGCAAAGCCCTGGCTCCAAGGGCCCTCCTCTATCAAATCTTCCAGATCGCTCAATCTTCTCTCCCTCAACCCCTCAGGGCACAATTTTGAGCCCCTGGTGGGCCTGCTCTTGAGAATTCCTTTAGCTAGAGAAAGACAAAGATGGTCACAGAACATCCCAGGCCGCTGAGGTCAGGGTTGGGCCAAAGGAAGTGACATACATAGTCTGGGGATGCCCAGAGGTGAGCTGCAGTCATCCTGGGAGGAAAGAGTGTGGGAGCTGGGGCACTGTGAGTTGCATAGGAGTTCCCCAGGTCTGGGCTAAATGCCAGCGGCAGGAATTGTAGGGCAGATGTGGTGGGAGTGCGATGTGGGCTGGGGGTGCAGATGGGGGTGGTGTTGAGGTGGAAGGAGGCCATTCCCTTCCACTTCCTCTGTTCTCAGCCTGGAGATAAGAAGAACGAGATCTTTTCTGGGAAAGAGCAGGGCAGGGTCAGAGGCTAGCTGACTTTCCGTTTCATGTGTCTTACATGTCTCTGTGAGGCAGGAGGAAAGGATGCCTGCTGTACACACGGGGAAACTGAGGTTTAGGGGGAGGGTGATATTAAGGCCGCATATGGGACTTAAATATGAGCTCTGGGCTCCTGTCACCTCTGGGGCTGGTGGCTGGTTGGTCCTCAACCCACACATCTGTCTGGGTGGGAAGGAGGAGCCTCCAGTCCTGGGGGGCTGGTGGTGGGAACAGAGACCAGGCTCAGGATGTGCCCCCCATGGCTGTGGCTTCCGGCCCGGACAGGCAGGGAGTAGTTATTCTTAGCTTTGAACACAGCCAAGGAAAGGAAGAGGCCGGAGTGGGGGCTGGGAGCAGCTTCCACCAGGACACCGGTGGACCTGAGGCCAGGGCCAGGGTGCGGGTCCTCAGGCTGCCCCACCTCAGCCTCCTGTGGGCTGAAGGAGGCTCCCTGCTCGGAGGTCCTGCCTGGGTCCTGCAACTTCTGTGGCTCCTCACACCTGCCACAGGTCCTGGCCGCCCTCTTCGCACGCGCCTCTCCTCCAGGGAGCCCTCCGGGCTCTCCAGGACTTCCCCCTTGCCTCAGCTCTGCTCCCTCAGACATCCATGCCTTGCCCAGACTGCAAGCAGGATGCAGGGAGAACATGACCTGAGCAGACACCTGGAGGGACAGAGGGAAAACCGAGGCCAGACATAGGAATGTACCATATGCACAGCATACAGCCTCCCCACCCACCGTTTTGCAGTGCTGGGGCTGGAACCCAGGACCTTGCACACAGGCAAATGCTCACCACCAGCCCTTCTGAGACAGGGTCTTGCTAAGTTGTCCAAGCCGGCCTTGAATTCACAATCCTCCTGGCTCATTTTCCTGAGTAGCTCAGATGATAGGCATGCACTGCCATGTCCTGCTCTTCCCTATTTCTTGACCAAACACTGAGCTGGAGTCAAAGCGTCTCTGGAGCTTCCCTACTCAGCTCTCCCAAAAGGAGCCTGGTCCACAGCCCACACTCAGCCATGGGTAGCTCAGCTCAGGGATCAACTGGTAGAGGCTGCCTGGATGCACTGCTCTGTCGCTCTGTGGTTGATTAGCAATGTCTGCCACGGGCTCGGGCTGGAACAGATGGGACGGATAGGTCCAAGTGCTGCCACACATGCCTACTCTTCACTCTGGACCAGGATGGTCTGTGGTGTAGAGCGTCCCTTGATCAGAGGTACGTCCCTGCCATCCCTGAAGCCCCACACCAGAGGTTCCTCAGTGTTGGAAGTCAGGGTTGGGAGGTGACAGTGGGCGACCTGGGCTGGGGGACCCACTCTCACCTCTATTCCAATTCCTCAGCCTTGGCATCACAGACACTCAGGGCAGATCTGGGCACTGCACGGTGCAGGGCAGCATCCCTGGGCTTCACCTACTCCATGCCAAGAACAGCCCCAGTGTGACCACCACAGATGTCCTCAGACATAGCCGAGCACTGTCCCCATGAGCATGGTGGCCTAGGTGAGTACTTCTGACCTCCTGGTCCTTCCTACCAGAAGGGACAACCATATCTCCCACTCGGAAAGCAGCAGTGATGGGGGAAAGGGGCCAGACAAGTGGCGCGAGGCACTGCGGACTATTTTTAGGTGTCACACTGTGGGTGTGAAGGCTCCTCGGCTATGACAGGGACGCCATGGTATGCAGGACGTCATTGCCGGGGCCGCTGGGTGTGGGTGCTATGGCCCCGCACTCTCTGCCAACTGACTCTACAGTGAAACACTCATCACAAACACATGCCTGCTCCTGGACACCAAGCAACGAAAATAAAACAAGGTTTTTATTCCCACTTTAAAAAGTTTTCCGGATACACAAGACTGAATGATTTCCAGATGAGACAGGGTGTGGGTGGAGCTGTCGGTCATGAGAGCTGGTGTCTGGGAAGCTAAGAGGTAGCACTTCAGAGCCCCCTGAAGACTGCTGACACAGACACAGACGTCGCTGTATCCAAGGGTGACAGGAGGGAGCTGGGGGGTCGGGCTGGAACCGTGCATGGGAACCTGTGTGGTCCTGGCCGACTGACACTCTGGGAGGTGCCAGGCTGGATGTGGTCTCCTCACCCTCCCGCCCTGGGCCAGATGCCCCACACGGGGCCCTGCGCTCCTCCTCCTGCTGCCTGGCGTAGCGCCCTGGCCCGGGAGGGCACTTCCGGCCCCAGTGAGCTGCCATCTTGTCCTGAGGCAACTGGCCAGCATCCTGGTCTGGGCCCTCCCACACCTTCCCAGGGTGAGCGGGCAGCTCTTGGGCCACCTGGACAGGAAAGCCTGCTGAGAGGTGCCCAGCCCCCTTCCATATCACAGTCCCTTTCAACACACCACATGCCCAGGCTGCCTCTGTCTCCTCCACTGTCCAGAGTCAGTTCTGTGGCTAAGTCCTGTCTGGTGCAGAGGGAAACACAGGCCCCCCGGGAAGCTCCAGCTGGGGGCAATGCCACCCCAGCCTTGAGGCCTGGCGCCCACCATCACCGGCGGTAGCGGTATCTCTTGAAGTGGAACCAGAGCTGGAAGATGCCGTTGGCGAACTGGCAGCGGAAGCCGTGGCGGTGGGAGTACTCCCACTCTCGGTTGACGATCTTGAAGGCGATGTCCTCGTAGGGCGGGCCTGCGTGGAAGCGCAGGATGGCGAAGTCCTTGTTGTCAGCGCAGGCCTCCAGGAAGTACTCGGGCGTGGAGCGCTTGTCGATGAGGTCGGGGTAGAAGATGTTGAACTTGTAGCCCTGCACGATCTTGGGTGGCGGGTTGTCGAAGTCGTAGTGCGTCTGGTTGTACTTGTTCCACTCGAAGCCAGTGTGCACGCGGTTGAAGAAGCGAGGCTTGCGCGGCCGGTACTTGTCGGCCCACAGGTAGGCCTTGCCGCTCAGCGGCAGCTCCACGCTGAACTGCGCCTCGTCCTGGCCCATGCCCTCCTTGGCGCGCCGGAAGAAGATGTCCTCGGCGCTCTCACTGGCATCACCTGCGTGGGCAGTGCATCAGCCCGAGCCTCCCTGGGGCTCTGGGGGTGCTGCCCTTGGGGCCTTTCGTGGATGGGAACTCACTACCCCAGGGATCCTCCTGGCTTGCCAGCCTGGCCCTGGGTCCTGCCCCCAGCGCCCCCTTGGGCCCTTCCTACACAGCTCTGGGCCAGGCCACTGTCCCCTTGCAGCCCTGCCTGCAGCAACACATATGTCCCCTTGAGGTCCGGCTCATCCAGTCCAACCGGCCCCTCCCCAGCGACTCCTGGGCAGCACTACCCATGCACCCCAGCAACGCTTCTGCCCCCTGCAGGTGGGCCCAGGCCAGGGGCCCAGCCCCACTCCCTCCAAGACGCCCTCCTGGCCCCGCCCTCAAAGTCCCCCCATGTCACCCACCGGTGACCTGGAGCTGCTGTCGAGACAGCTGCAGACGCTGCATGTCCTCATCCGGCTCCAGCACGTGCGCATCCAGCGGCAGCTCGTGTGCCGTGAGCAGCCGAGGGCTGTACCGGCCCGCATCGTAGTCGTCCAGGCTCTGCTGGATCAGGTCCTCCTCCATGAGCACCGCCTCGCCATCGCCGTCCCCTTCGCCCTCTCCGGCTGCCCCCTCATCCTCCGGGGGGCCGTCCTCTGCCGAGGGCCCAGGCGGTGTCGGCACCAGCTCCTCAGGCTCCAGGCTACAGGGAGAGCAGGGGTGAGGGGCGACGGGCGAGGGCGCCACCGGTCCCCAGCCCGGTCCTTCCACCTACCTCTGGCTGGGGGATGGCGGCTCCTGCTTGAGGATGGGGAACAGGGGCCCGCTCTCCACGCCCTGCTCCTGCTTCAGCTTGTACAGCTTTTGCCGCAGCACATCCTGGTGGCGCTCACGGAGCCTGTGACAGGGTAGCGGTCACAACACCCTGCTCGGGGGCTGGGCCAGCACCCGTGCCCCACATTCTTCTGACTCCATTCTCCCCCCAGGACCCTGAGGCTCTGTGGCCCCTTGGGCCCCCGTCTGGGTTTGTCACAGGCAGACAGGACCCAAAGGGCCAAAGCTGGGGTGGGGTGGGGAGGACAGGCAGGGCCTGGAGAGTGATGACAAATTTACATCCATTTACAAAATAAAACTGGGGACAGGCGCAGCAGCAATGTTTACAAGACGGTGCCAAGCATGCTTGGAATCCGTACACAGCTCCCGGGATGGGCTGGTGGCAGGGCCAGGCTTCCTGTGCCTCACAAAGGCAGGGAGGGGTGGCCTGGGCTCACCTGGCTCTGGCCATGTGCGCACGCAGCTGCTGCAGCAGGCTCTCCCAGTAGCCCATGTCCAGGTTGGGGCCACCAGCCCGGATCTTGCCCTCGATGCCCTGGAAGATGACCTGCAGCTGCGTGTAGGTCTTGCCTTTGAACACGGACTGAACGTCGGAGCTGACTGAGGCATTCACACCCTCCCTGCGCTCACCTGTGGGGACAGGGTTGCTCAGGGCCGACTGGGTGCTGTCCCCAGGTGTTCGGTGCTGGCTGCCCCTCCGTGGGCTAAGGCCACGGCACCCTGGCTGGGGACAGGGTGGGCACTCAGGGAGGAAACGTGGAATGCAGAGGCCACATGGATGTGGACAGGGACCTCTCTGGGCCATCAGGCCAGGACTCTGGGATCTGAGCCAGGATCTGCTTCACACAGCGGGGGCCCAGGCAGACACCCCGATGGCCCTGCTCACAGGGAGCCCAGCACCACCAGGTCACTGTTCCCCAAACAGGGGCTGGAGCCTGGGTCCCCCACAGCCCCCACAGCTGCCTCAGTTCACAAGCCCCATGGCAGGAAGGCCCCTGCTGCCCCCTAGTGGCTCCACCTTGCTGGAGAGGCATTGAAAGGGGCCATGGGGACCAAAGATGGGGAAACTGAGGCCTGTTGAGGGTGCCAGGCCCTGCAAGGACCCTGGCTTTGGGCAGGACCATGTGGTCCACAAGGGCTCCCACCAGACCTGAAGAGTACAGTGTGTGGCTCAGTTACCTGGGCCCTTGCCTGAGGCCTCCAGCTTTCGGAGCTTGGAGATCTCATCCTCCGTGATGATGGTCATGTCACGCCAAAAGTCTGCGTTCTTGCCCTGCTCCAGTTCCATGTACACCTGGGTGGGGCCAGGCGGTGAGGGGTGGGGCAGGCCTGGGAAGGGGCAGGGCAGGATGGGGTGGGGCCTTGGAAGGGCGGAGTCAGCACAGGGAGGGAGAGGTGGGGTGGGGCCAGTCTGGCCAGGCACCTGGATGTCCTCCAGCAGGTCCTCCATGTCAGCCACCGTGAGCCCGTTGAGGAAGGTGTAGGGCTCATGCATCTCCACAGCCAGGTCATCGTCCTCGGCACTGATGTACTTGGCCAGCAGGTCAATGGGCTTCGCCCGCCCATCCCGGATGCGGATCTTGGAGCTGTGGGGCACACAGGGTGGAAGCGTCAGAACAGCGGGGAGGCAGGCAATTGGGGGGGGGCAACACATGGTCTCCAGCTAGGCCCAGGGGCAGGGACAGGTGGGTGGGTCAAGGCGGGGCCCCCAGGTGTGCCCAGGAGGGGACTCAGGTCTGGGCTGCATGGGATCTGCAGGGGAGCGAAGTGGGGGCAGACTGGGGACCACAGCAGGCAGCGGCCACAGCTCCCCAGTTCGACTGAGGTGCCGGACCTTAGCTCTGGGTGGGCAGAGGCCTTGGAGGTAACCGGGGCACCCACTGCTGGGGGACAGTGGCCGACAAGGGGTGGGGGTGGGGCAGCCCAAAGAGGGTGCTGGGAGGGTGGGCAGGCGAACCGCAGCTTGGCCTGCTGCAGGTGGAAGTGGTCCTCCTGCTCCTCCCACGTCTTGAAGTGCTCCGCCTCCTTCTCCCGCTGCAGCATCTCCAGCTCCTGCTCCCGCATGGCCTTCTCGCGCTCCCGTTCCAGCCGCAGCTGCTTCACCTGAGGGCCACATGGGGTGAGGAGGGGGCATGGCGGGATGGCCACACAGGCCCATCTGTCCTGGCCCACCCGCCCTGTGCCTCAGTCATCAGCCTGCGATGCCTGAGATGCTGGGTAGACCCTGGGGTGGGACATCCCCTTTCCGCTGGAGACCCTGCAGCCCTGAGTGGCTGGGAGTAAGGCAGAGGACAGCAGAGCCCATGTGCAAGAGAAACAGTTTCCTGGAGACACTGTCTGAGCCCCTGGACACAGCCATGCCTGAAGCCAGATTGCTGGACCTCACATGTAACCTGGGTCTCGGAAGAGCTCCCAAGGCCGCCCGGCTGCTTACCTTCTGCAGCTCCAGCCGATTGTCCTCCTGGATCCTCTTGTTCCGCTCCTTCAGCTCCTTCTCCTCCAGGTGGCTGATCCCCTTCTTCTCTAGGGCCTGCAGAGAGCAACCTTGGCAATGAGCACCACTGCACCCAGCCACCCCCACATGGAGGCCAGGGCGCCCGGGCCGGGCTGGGCCGGGCCAGGCCAGGCCTGAAGAACGGAGTGTCTTCTGCACAGAGTGACTGTTCGTGGCTCAATGTCTTCTCCTGTCCTCTCCTGTCAGCCTCAGAGTCCCTGCCTTAGAGTCCCCGGTGTTAGGAACGGGATGTGTGAGAGGCTGCAGGACTCCAACGGCTGGCCCCAGCCACCTTGTATCGTGGGTAGGGTTGTGTGACCTGGGGCTACCGCTTCACAGGAAGTCTGGCTGCAGTGGCAACAGGAGGTGAAGCCTCAGTGCACCAGTGTCCCCAACTTTGTGCAGAGGCAGGACAGCGAGGAGCAGTAGGCGTGGGATGCTGACTGGCCTGGGGTCACTGGAGGCAGGGGCGCCTGGCTCCCCAGGCTCACACCACACACGGGGGCAGCATCTGAGCTCTGTCCCAAAGACACTGTGACACCATGTCACGACTGCTCCACACTGGCCGCCCAGGCTCCCAGTGACCCCCAGGAGGCTGTGCAAGGGTCCCCTGATGTCCAGAGGAACAGAGACCCCCTCTGTGGCCTGCCCTTCCCCTGCAGAACTCACCAGAAGGGGTGGCGGTGCAGCCAGCACCCAGGAGCTCTGCCAAAGCAGGTACATGGGGCGCCCTGATAAGGATGTGGGGGCCTGAGGAGCAAGGGCCAAGAAGCTGCTCTCAAGAGGGGTATGAGGGTGAGGCCTGCAGGACAAAGCAGGCAGCCCCCTGAGCAGAGGGGACAGGCAGGTGCAAGGGCCCTGAGGCAGAACACATTCTCTGTATTCCCAACAATGGTTCCCGCTGGGGACATCACAGCCCCCACATGCAGCCCCATGAGGCCAGGTGCACACCCTTGTGATAGGTGAGGACCAGACCTCCGCCGAAGATGTGAATGAGACACAACTAGAAAGTCTGCAATGCTGGTGAAGAGGGCACCCTGGTGTAGCAGATTCCTCCCCCAGTGGCCAGTGACCTTCCAGGAGGTGACAGGGACAAGCACAGAAAAGAGAAGGCCACACGAAGATTCAGATGTGGAGGGAGACAGCCATGTGACGACGAGAGGCAGAGAGGAGCTAGGCTGTCACAAGCCAAGGAGGACCAAGGCCAGAGAGGAGCATGACAGCCCCTGGAGGGGAGTGGCCCTGCGCAGACCTGGTGGCCGGCAGCGCTGCAAGACAGCAGGGCCCAGCTTCAGCCTTGGCCAAGGCTGATGGCAGCAACCAGGCGGGATGGAATGACATGCACAGAGGGCACATGGCACCTGCCACTGCAGAGCCCACCCTGGGGCCCAGGGCAGGAACAGCCCTTTCTCTAGGCATACTGGGGGAAGGCTGGTTCCAGGCAGGAATGAAAGGGCTCACACTGTGACATTCAGCAGCCATAAAGCTGACAGGGGAGAAGGCAGGGGATGTGTTGCAGGGTGACAAGACCCTCAGGCTGGGATGGCCTGGGCACAGCATGCTTGGCACACCCACCAAGAAAAGTTTTTTTTTTTTTCTTAGGTACTGGAGATCGAACTCGGGTTCTTGCGCTTACGCAGCAGGCGGTGAAACCACTGAGCTAAATCTCCAGCCCCAACCAAGAACAATTTTTGAAGACAAAATGTCACTAAGTTGGGCCTGGTAGTGCACACCTGTCACCTCAACTGGAAGACTGAGGCAGGAGGATTGTGAGTTCAAGCCCAGCTTGGGCAACTTAGTGAGACCCTCTTTTAAAATAAAAATTTTAGGGTCAGGGGTTTAGCTCAGTGGCACCACACCTGCCTCACAAGTGCAAGGTCCTGAGTTCGATCCCTAGTACCATTAAAAAAAGGGTAAAATTTAAAATTTAAAAAGGGCTGGAAATAAAGCTCAGTTTGAAGACCCTGGGTTCCATCCTCAGTCCCCCCCACACACAAAAGAAAACAAAAGGAAAAGAAAAAAAATCAAATTCCTGCTGCTAGGGGCTAGGAGCGCAGCTCAGCAGCAGAACGCATTCTCAGGGTGTCTCGGGCTTTGCCCTGGGTTCCATCCCCAGCGCCAATAGAGCACAGCGCGCTCCAGCGGGAAAGGGGCCGTGGAGGAGGGCGCCGGAGGCTCACCTTGTTCCAGATGAAGGTGCCCAGCAGGTTGTTGTCACCGAAGGGGTTGTCGGTGTTGGTGTAGCCCATGTACTCCTCGCCCCAGCCCATCTTCTCGCGCTTCTTGCGCTCCTTGGCTTCCTTCTTGGCGAGCCGCCGCGCTCTCTTTTCCTCCGGTGTCTCGAAGGCCTTGAGCAGCTCCTCCTGCTGCTTCCGCTCCTCTCGCAGCCGCAGCCGTTCCTGCAGGCTCTGCTGCTGGCTCAGGGCCGCTGCTGCTGCTGTCAGCCTGGGGCTCTGTGAGCGTCCTGGGGAGGCTGAGCTGGATGCAGAGGATCTCGGAGACCATGAGCGCCAGTGACCATGGCGGGTCCAGACCTGTTCCTCTCCAGAATCTGATGGGGAGGACCGGTCCCGGTCCCGGGAGTGCCATCGGGATGGAGGGGAACTCCGGCTTCGCTTTCCCTGCTGCTGCCACCGCTCCCCCGAATCTGACCTGGGGAGAGGACCCGCCAAAGTCCGCTGAGTGCCTGCTGCCGCTCAGCCTGCCCAGCCTGCTGCCTGGTGGGCACTGTCCTAGGTTCTGGAGACACTCCTGCCTCCTCAAGCTCCCCATTGAGAACACACATATGCACGCGCAAACATCCTCATGCGAGGCATGTCTAGGACTGGGAGGCCATAGGAACCACAAGTGCTCAGTGAGGATGACGGGATGGCCCTGCATGGCAGAGAGCTCAGTGGGGGCCTCTCTGAGGAGGTCACCAGGAGCACGGGTTGCAGGAAGTGGGGGAGGAACCTAGGGACCATCTGGGCAAGTGGATCCCAGGCAGAAGGAACAGCAGGTGCAAAGGCCCTGAGGCAGGAATTTGTTTGCTGAAGGCCTCCTGTAAGAAGGCTAAGGAAGGAAGAAGGGGAGAGGAGGGCGAGCTGGGCGGGGGCACAGGAGCCAAAAGAGTAGGCGCCAAAGACCTGGGTACACCCAAGGTGTCCACAGCCGGCTACCTGGCGGAAGTGGCATTCTGACTGCCCCAAAGAAGGTCAAGAGTTAGCTAGAGTGAAAAGGTAGGAGCAAAGAGCAGGCAGTGATACTTGAGCCCCTAGAGATGGATTCTTTAAGGTTTCTAGTTTTCTGAGCATGGATGATCACCACCAAGTATTTTCCTAAGTGCTCTATTTGGCTTATGTACAAAAATCTAAGCTACGAAAGTCAGTTTACTTTGGAGCCCTTAAATATTGACTATAAACTTGATCAAATTTTTATAAACAATACTGAATCTAATTACATTACCTAATATGGCTACACTGGAAATCATTCAAAGACAAAAAACAGCACATATTGCTGGGCATAGTGATGCATGCCTATTCATTACTGGGGAGGTGAAGGCAGGAAGATCTCTGAGCTCCACCTGCAGTCTGTGCTTTCTATAAGGGCCAGGCAGCAAAATTGTTTTTTGAGACAGGGTCTGGCTATGTAGCCCTGACTGGCCTTGAACTTGCAGTGATCCTCCTGCCTCAGCCTCCTGAGTGCTGGTACAGGTGTGCATCACCATGCCAGGTGGTAGTAAATATCTCGCAGAATAAAAGAGCTCAGAGGGCCATAGAGTATATACATAACACAACCACTCAACTTTCCTGCCATAGCACAAAGCCAGCTAGTCACTATGTGAGCAAATAAACATGGCTGTACTCCAATAAAACTTCATTTTGGGACACTAAAATGTCTGGGTGCTAAATTCCATATAATTCTCATGTATCATGAAATACATAACTTTTTTGGATTCCTCCCCACTACTTACAATTGTAAAATCTAGCCAGGTGTGGTGGTGGCACATGTCTGTAATTCCAGCTACTTGGTAGGCTGAGGTGGGAGGATCAAGAGTTTGAGGCCAGCCCCGGGGGAACTTAGAGAGACCCAGCCTCAAAATAAAAAACAGAAAAAGGGCTGGGGGTGTAGCTCAATACAAAAGCCCTGGGTCAATCCCCACACTGCCTCCCCCTCCAAGAAAAAAAAGTAAAACCACTTTTACTTCATGGGCTGTAGTTTGCCGAGCCTGTTTAAACCATGTCTTTCTCAAGTGCCTCCTGCTATTCTCACCTTCCTGCAATTCTTGGGGCAGCAATGACCTTACCAGACTCAAAGGGAAAGTCATGTAGTGGAACGGAGAGGCACTCAGCCGTGCTTTACTAGAGACCCTGGCTATGCTATGAAGAGCAGCTGGTCAAGCCCCACGGAGACCTTGAGGACAGAGCTGGGTTAACTTGAGCGACAGTCGGGCAGGGCTGGCTGAAGTATAAGCCACAGCGGGGTTAAGTCAGAATGGGACCCACGTTTGGAAGTCAGTGTGCTGGGATTGGGAGAGGGCACTAAAAGGACTCAAGTCAAGTCTGGCCAGATGCTCCATCACCGGAAGACAGGACTGCGGACCCTGGGGAAGCTGAGACCAAGCTCACAGGAGTCAGCTGTGACTCCTGTCACTTGTCATCATACGCAGTCCTTTCAGATCTCTCCAGCAACGGTTGTCACCTCTGCTTCCAAAGTCCCTTTCGGATCTATTCACTTTCCCGCTACGCTTTCCATCAGGTGGCCACCTACTACCTGGAGATGTGTACCGTCCTCTCCGGTGCCATTCCTTTCGCTGTCTGGTTAATCCTAACTCGAGCTCACACACACACTTCTCCAGGAAGGCCTCCCTGACTACGTCGTACGGATGGGCATCTCCCAGATCCCCTAGGCCCGGAATCCCCGAGACGGGAGTCCCACCCCCAGCGATGGCCCCGCAGCGGTCCCACCTGCGCTCCCGGCTCCTTCGCCTCCGCCTGCGGGGCTCCTCATCCTCGCGGCGCCGGTGGCTTCGCCGCCCATGGCTGCCGCTACGACTTCGGCTCCGGCTCCGTCGCCTTCTGCCCCTGTGACCAGCGGATCGCGAACGCGAGCGTGTGCCGCGACCCATCGGCGGGACGGCAGCGGCGGTGCCGACTCAAACAAACCGGGGCCTGCGTCGGGGGCCTTCCTTGGCCGCGGCGCGTGCAGGGCTGCCCCGAAAGCGCCGGACCAGGGAGAGCGAGCCCCTCCCGCAGCCCCAGTCCGCGGAGACTCGAAGTCCCGAAAGCTCCGCACCATCGCAACTATGGCTCGGATGATGGACTCTTACTGAACCGTTGTCTCCAGGACGGTGTGAATCGCTATTCAGGCAGTACTGGAAACAGCCCCTGCCAGTCTTGGCTCCTTAGAAGGCCTGAGGAACGTCAGACGGAGTCAAATAGTAGGCGTGGCCGAGACGACCAGAAACTGCGTGGGCGAGGCCTGAGGAGGCGGAACTTAGAAGAGTCGAGTCCGTAGGGGAAGAGGAGCCGAGTGGGCGGAACTGAGGAGGCGTGAGCAAGTAGGGCGTGGCTAAGGGAGGCGTGTCTAGGGAAAGCCAGGTCAGGGGAAAGAGGGAAACCAATTTAATTGGGCGGGCTCCAGTCTAGACTGCGGTAAAGAGGGAAGGGATACGGTGCTTTAGATGCTGGTCTGTGTTATCATGCCCTATCACCTGCCAGTAAATACCTGTGCATCTCACAGGTTAAACTTTTAAAAACCTGGGATCGCTCCCTAATTTCCCCACCAACCCATTTTATAGATGGAGAAACTGAGGCCAGGAGAGGATAAGTCACTACCACCCCTCTTCTGCCCCACAATGAGGTATGTGGAGCTGGGATTTGTCACGTGGATATCTGGGAGAGGTCGGAGAAGACTTGAGCAGCAGAGATCATCGGGGACTGGCTGCAGGACTGCAGACCCTGAGCTCCCTTGGCCCAAGGCCCTGACCTTCATCACATGGTTCTAAGGATACCCAGCCTGGGTTTGGAGGCCGATGCTTGCTCTCTGTTCCCCTGGGCTGCGGATATCAGAGGCTTTGAAATGTTTCCTGAGTTGAACTGGAACCTGGACAGTCATGGCTGTTATACTCACGTGTTTGGGTCTAATTTTTGTCACTGTGTTGCCCAGGCTGGCCTGGACATCCCAGACTCAAGCAATCCTGCCTCAGCTTCTGCCTCCCAAATAACATGGTGTGTGCCACCTTGCTGTTTTGAAACTTTTTCCTGGGGAGGGGCGTACAGGAGATTGAACCTGAGGCCTTCTCACTGAGCTATACTCGCAATCCTTTTTGAGTCTTGGTAAATCCCTAAATTCCCAACTGGGCTTGAAATTATCTTCCTGCCTCAGCCTCCTAGAGTGCTGGTATTACAGGCATGTGTCACCAGGCCTGGCTCTTGTCATAAATTTCACAAAGGTTTCTTTCCGATCTGATATTGGCAGTCTGCCAACTCCCAACCCACAGAGGCAAACCAAGTCAACTGATGTGTATACCCGATTTATTAGAGATCTCTTCAACGTAAAAAGAGGGGGTGTGTGGGAATGAGGCAGGTGGGGCCTGGACCACATACGGTATTCTGTGGGGCCAGTGGCAGCTGTACTGTCAGGGGCGCCCACAGGTCTGGGCTGGAAGGACACGGCCTGGCTACTGGTGCCACAGGAAGCCATGCTCCGGATTGTCACACACCAGACCACAGGGACTGATGATGAGGGACTCCCAGTGGGTTAAGACACGAAGTTTGCAGTTTTTTGTTCTGAAATGGTTCAGCCACATGGAGACTGGGCTGGCCTGGGCAATGGAACTTGTAATCACCGGAGAGGAGGAGGTGTGTGTGGAGGGGATGCTCGTCCTGGGTGGGGGGCGACAGAGGGGCTGTGGCGACAGTACCCTGGCAACGGACCCCGCAGGGACAGGAGTATTGCACTGAGCCAGGTGTGGAGGTGAATGAGGACAGTTGGGATGGCCTGAGGGGAGGGGGACAGGCTGGAAGGGGACACATGGAAATTTCCACCTTGCCAGTCTAAGAAAATGCCTCTCCATTTTTACAGTACAGGGATTCGGACATTGTCCAGGGTCTGCAAGAGCAGCCGTCTGGAGAGGTGAGGCAGGAAGGAGCTGGGTCATTGGGATATTTACAAGTCTAACAGGAGTGGGGACAGCCGGGTGCACCCAGGGCCTCCCTCCTGGGGTCTGAGGAAAGTCTTGAGTTTGCCACATGTCATGAATAGGTCTCTCCTGTCTAGCCCACTGTGCCCGAAATGATAAGCAAGTGAGGCCCCTTGAAACAGTCTGGGGGACACTTCAGCATCCTTTTTGCGATACTCTGAAAAGGAATGAAACAAGCAGCCCACATGATGTGGATCCCCACAGGGCCTCTGGGGATTAACACAAAAATGGGAATGTTGGGACATCCAGCCAAGAGGGCTGCAAGATTTCGCCGGCCCCCAGTGCTGTATACAGGCTGTGACTCACTGGGGGCCACACAAACCATTTTCTTTCTCGACAGTGCTGACTTCCAGACTCCACCTTCTGCAGTGGGACCATGTCCTTGGGGGCCTGGGCAAGGTGATGCTGCAGCTGTCTCTGGGGCCTGGACAAACCCTTTCTGGGGCTGGGGACCCCAATCGGGCTCCCTGGGATAGATCCTCAGAGCCACGGCAGCAGCTGGGTCCTGTGAGGGTCTGGGCGGGAATATGGGTTTCCTGTTGGTGGCTCAGGGAAGAGCAGACAGATCCCCACTATGTCCCCACTGCAGAAGGGACACCAGAAGAGGCCTAGACAGCTGTCTGGCATCTTGCAGAGGGCTTAAAAAAAATCAAATTCCTGGATGGGTTGGTGCTGATGCTGTTCTTCTGGGAGGTGTGGCTTCAGCTCCAAGCCCCTCCCACTGCCTCCCATGGGGCTCTGTGTTGGGGATCCGAGAGGCCAGGGCCTGCGGACCATCACCAACATGCCCTCTCCCACCCTCTGGACAGTGTGGCCACGAGAGGGACACCCAGAGGAAACGCTCCTGGACCCGCCCTGTGGTGGCCGTCACGTGTGATAGCAGCTTGAGCATCAGAAGTGCCCGCCCCAGGACACCTGGTCTCCGATCCTGCACCCCAAGGCCCAGCCTAGCCGCTCTGGAAGTCAGAGGCTCTGACTCTGGGAACCATGAGAACCATGCTGGGAAGAGGCAGACAAGTCCACAGCCCTGAGCTCTGGCGGGAGGGTCAGCAGCATTGGGGCGGGAATATAACGACCTGGGCATTCTTGCTCACGGGCACCTGGGTCTGGGGATGTCCCACAACACTGAGCCACTGGGGGCCACTCCTGAGGATGCCCGTCCTGCACTGAGGCCCCCACACCTGAGCCAAGCACGGGAGGATCTGCTGCCGGGAGGGGCAGCCCCAGCACAGAGGACAGCGAGACAGCAGGAAGAGGCACCTGGGGGCCTGTCCTGGAGTGTGAGCCTCACCTGGGCAGCCAGGCCCGAGCAGCCCAGGTCCCAAGGAATGGCCTCGTCCCTGTGGGACACATGCAGTGGAGGCAAAGGACCAAAGTGCGGTGGTGTGGAGTGTCTTCCTTTTCCGGTTTGTCTCTTTTCCCCTAAAAAGCACCACTTGCCTCTGTCTGTGCAAAGAATAAGGACCCAAAATAAATACAGGACAGGACGCTCCGGAAGGTTGCTGTCTGGTGGGTGCAGTGCGGGCGGCCCAGGGTCGCTGCGTGGCCTGCGGAGCATCGGGGTGGGGAGGGGCTCGGCCGGTGGCATCCATCAGGGGCAGGACGAGGACAAGGTTGGCTGGGGTTGGCCGCAGGGCGGCATGTCCCCGAGCTCTGGGCCTCAGCTGGGCAGGCAGCGCCTCTGGGAAGCGGCTGAGGTGGTGGCGGGCGCTTGGTCCCAGGTGGGGGACTGCATAGAAATTACTGCAAAAAGAAAGGGGGTGGTGAGGGCGTTCGAGGACCCGGGTGAGGACCCCCCCACCTGGGGCTGCCCTTGACCTCAGAGCTGCCTGGCCTCGGGGACGACACAGGCCCGAGATACTTATGGCAGGGCCATCTGGACATCAGCGAGCCTCACCCTCCCGCCCCAGCCTGTTTCCCCATCTGTCTGGATTCCCTGGCCCCCAGGGGACTCACTGTGTCACTCTCGCCGTCGGAGGGCTGGGGCTGCGTGCTATAGTGGAGCGGGGAGTACACCCAGCTCCTGTCGTCGGTGGGCTGTGGGCAGGCACGTGCAGGGGGCGCGGAAGAAGAGAGGGTGAGCGGAGGCAGAGACAGGCACAGGAGGAGGAAGGAAGAAACAGGAGAAAATAAAAGAGGCGGACCCCCTTGGACAAGTGCGCCTGCCCCAGCCCCCACATCCTCGGCTGGCAGGCGGTGGGCAGCAGGAAGTGTTAGTCAAGGCTCAGGGACAGCGGGGACCGGGAGGAGGGCGGAGGGGAGGGCAGGGTGCTGCAGCCTGGACCTCTTCCTCCCCGTCCCCCAAGTCCTTCCAGACCAGCTCCTCCCCAGCGTCCCACACGGGCTCTGGGACCTCCACGGGGGCCCTGGGCAGTCAGGGCACCGCCACATTTCCTGGCCGTGGTCCCCGTGGTGTCCACCCGAGCCTTCTTCCTCGAGCGCAGGGCACCTTCCAGGGACAGACCGCACTGGGCCCCTGCAGGGCCACCTAGCCTGGCACAGGAGCGCACAGGCAGGCTCAGGTTTGGGGAGGGGCCTGCTGCTCCCATTTCCAATGTCCCTTCAGACTGCTGGGGGCTCCCCAGTGGCTCAGTTGACCCCCGATCTCGCCACCTTCTCTTTTCCCAGGCCTTTTCGTCACCCCCGGCTTCCCAGGCCCCCCTGGTGCATAGTGCCAGGTCTGAAGATACACGGGACTGGGCCGCGTGCACCTGGTGTCCCTTGGCACCTAAACTCATCATGGCCACAACAGAAGGTGTCCCCAGCCAGCCTGACAGCGCCGTCCATTGGCTGCCAGGTCTACTGCTCCCCAACTCCAAGCCCGGACCGTCTGGGCGCTGTCCTAGTCGCCAGCCTCTGCCCTCCCTGATTGGCCAGGCCCTGGGCTCACCCGTCCCCCAGCTCAAAGACCCTCGGGCCACAAACCCCTTCCTCAAGCCCTCCAGTTCCATCTGTGGCTCCTGCGGGGTCCTGAGGGAGCCATCAGGGCCACCACACATAGGCGCTGAGGAGGCTGCAGCTGAGGGGAGCCCTCAGCCCTGGACCCAGAGGCCACACGAAACCCTGACTTCCGAAGGCAAAACAGCTTCCTGCCTCCCCAGGGCCCTAGGGACCCAGCTCTGACCTCAGTCAGGTGAGGGTGGGCTCGGAAACAAGCAGCCCAGTGGGGGACCCCACCAAAAACCCAAAGAGCTAGCCCTGGGGGAGGGGTCACCTCAGAAGTACCCATCGCTGCTCCTGGCTAGGGACCACTGACCACTGGACGCTTTCTTCAGGCACGTTAGAGAAGGCGGAACAAGCAGGCTGTTCCCTGACCTCAGGAGCAGAGGACAGAAGAGGTCCTCGGCTGCCGACTGGGCCAGGGGCAGGCCCTGGGTGCCTGCATGCCAGGCCACAGCTCATCCTTCCCAGACACGAGGCCTCTGGCAGCTGCCCCTCCTTCCCTCCTGTGCTTCTGCTGACCGTTGTTTCTCTTTTAGTGGCACTGAGGACTGAGCCCAGGGCCTTCGCACTGTGCTACACGCTCAGCCCTTTTTTCATTTTTATTTTGGGACAGGGTCTCACTAAGTCTCTCGGTTGCACAAGCTGGGCTTAAACTGGTGATCTTCCTGCTTCAGCTTTTCAGAGTGCATGGTTTACAGGTGGGCACCATCATGCCTGGTTCAAACTTTTACTCCTGCTGCGCCCTCCACTAAGAGCACCCCAAATGTAGGCCTCTGCAAACCACTCCAGTCCCTGGCTTTATCCGGCTGCCAGCCAGAGCTGCCCCAGACTGCAGCTTCCCCAGCTCATGTCCTGCCAGGCAGGTGGTGACCAGAGGCGCTGGGACATGGCCTCTGCCTCTTGGGGTCGCTTCATGATGCTTGGCACATGGTGACACCCAGAGAGGTTTGCTGATGGGTCAGGGAGTGGAAGGGGTGCATCTAAGGGCTCCATCTGAAAAACAGACATTTGCTTCCAGTTGGTGCCCTGGCCCAGCTGTGAGTGCTGTGCGGCTCTGGGCAGGTTATTCCGCTTCTCTGGGCCCCTTGTTGGCTGGGCAAAATGACGACACCCATAATATCACAACCACCCGATTTCCTTGTGGTATCCCCTGCATACTGGGTGGGTGTCTATTCAATAGTTTGCTGTTGAGCTACTGAAAAACTCCTGACCATTTTTTTTTCCACATGGTTACTAGGGCTGAATCCAACGCTAGGCAAATGCTCACCACTGAGCCACAGCCCTAGCCCTTTTATTTTCTGAGAGAAAAGTCTCCCTAAGTTGCCCAGGCTGGCCTTGAGTTGAATTCAAGATCCTCCTGCCTCAGCCTCCTGAGTATCTGGGACGACAGGTGTGCCTGCCTAGGGGACTTGGATTTTATCTGAGCCCTGTGTTCTCACAGGCTCCCTGCGGACTGAGGTCTCAGCTTCTCCACCTGGGGGGTCCTGGTGGTCCCCGTGAAAAGCTCAGCTCTGCTGCTGCCTGTGAGCCGTGTTTGGGGTAAAGCCGGGACAGTAGGCCAGGCAAGCAGTGGCATGGAGGGCTGAGACAGGTATGGCGGGCAGCTGGGGTCAGGGCCGACCCTGCCGCATGCATCACAGGCTGGCCTGACAACAGCGCCCAACACAGCGAGTGTCCACTGGACCCTGGGGTCAGTGACGGCCCCATGACTTCACCACCGTCCTCGTCTCCCCAAAGTCCTCTGAGGACAGAACGGGACACTGGACACCGTGTCTCGGGCTGGGGACCTGCAGCTCCCTGCTGCCCAGAGGAGGGCAGGGCCCCTTCTCCCCAGAGGGCCGGCTGCAGTCACTTACAGTCCCCGAGGAGCTCAGCGTCACGGCCCGCAGACGGCGATGGCGGGGGGAGTAAATCCAGTACCTCCCATCGGCGAGCTGGGCGGCGGGGCCGGAGGAAGAAGAGAGCAGAGGCTGAGGTGGGGGGGCAACAGCAGGCGGGGACAAGCGATGGCGGAAGCAGAGATAGGACGGCACGCGGGGGACCTGCTCTGCAGCCCACCAGGCCTGGGGACGCACGGCCCTGGCTGCCCCTCACCATCCACAGACGGAGACCACACCCAAGCCCTTCCTTCTCCGGGGCCAGCAGGGACTTGGGGCCCAGGGCAGGCAGTGCGGCTCCGAGACAAAGCGGGGTGTTAGTGAGGAAAGGGTGCGAGGCTGGGTGCCCGGGCCACCCCCAGATGACAATGAGAGCCCAGGAACTGCCCATTCCAACTGGGCAGTCGGATCCCAAGTGGGCAGCACTGTGCTGGCCCCAGGACCCAAGGCTGGGGTCACTGGACTCGGTCTTCGGCCTCTGACTGAGATGCCTGCACGGGGGCCCTTGCTCTCCTCGGGGACAGAGCCCATCTGGCCTGGCGCACCCCAAGGGAGAAGACTCTCGCCCTTTCTTGGCCACCAAGGGCGTGGCCCTCTGACTGCCCAGCAGGGCTGAGGGGCTGAGGATGATGGTGGGGTGGCCCAGCCTGGGAAGGGGACATGGAGCCACGCTGCCCTGTGTGCTTGGACGGAGTTCGCTGGTGTGAGTGTATGTGAGCTCAGTGTGGGTGAAGAATGGGTCTCAAGTGCGTGGCTGCTGCGGCTCCGTGGGACCTGGGGACTTACAAAGTAGATGTCAGTGGCGGGCACGTCCTCCTCATCCGAGGCCTGGCTGGCGGGCTCTGAGGCCTGGCTGGTGGTTTCTGCTTCCGCGGTGGATGCAGAGGCCCCCGCTGGGCAGGCCTCCACCCTGGGAACATGGGACAGATGTGGGATCCTGGGTGGTTCTGGACCACACCCGGCCACCCAGCCCTGACCCCATCTGCCCTGCTCCTTCCTGGACCTCTGGAGCCTCGGAAGGGACTGCAAAATGTCATCATCATTGAGGAGACAAAAGACCCAGACAAAGCTGAACGCAGTGGTGCATGCCTGTCAGCCCAGCACTCTGGGAGGCTGAGGCAGGAGGATGGCAAGCTCCAGCCCAGCCTGGGGAACTCAGTGATTTAGCAAGGCCCTGTCAAAATGAAAATAAGAAGGGCTGGGGCTGGGGCTCTGTGAGAAGCTGGGGCCAATCCTTAGTATTGTACAGAAAAAAAAAAAAGCAAAAACTATAAAGTCAAGAAGAATTTGATGCTGGGGATTTAGCTCAGTGATTCCGGCGCCTGCCTCGCAAGTGCAAGGTCCTGAGTTCGATCCCTGGTATCAAAAAAAAAGAATTTGATAATAGCACAATTCAAGAATTACAAACACATCGATCCCTGGCACCAAAACAAACAAAAAAACAACAAAAAAAGAATTACAAACACATGACAGATGAAAAACTAGTAAAGAAAGAAGAGACTCAATAACAACGGAGCAGTCAGACGTAACAGGTCTGGAGAGAAATAGGCTATATATTTTTTTCCTTAAGTCCCTGCACAGTTAAAACAATGGATTTTGGCCAGACATGGTGGTGCACGCCTGTAAGCCCAGCACTGGGGAGGCTGAGGCAGGAGGGTCACCATGAGTTGGAGGACAGCCTGGGCTACATAGCAAGACCTTATCTTAAAAACAAAAACAAAACAAAACAAAAATAAGATTTTCTATTTGATCATAAAAACTTTATTTAAAAAATATCATATGTGCCGCCTTGCAAGCTCAAGGTCCTGTGTTCGATCCCTGGAATCAAAAAACCCAAAAAAGCCCCCCCTAAAAAAAACCTCCAAAGCCCCCAAAAAACCAAAAACAAAAGTAGCAGTGTTATTTTTTGGTTGTTGGTTTTTTAGTACTGAGGATTCAATCCGTGACCTCACACAGGCCACCCACGTCTGAGCTTCCTGAGCTGCTCCCCAGTCCTTTGTATTTGTTTTTGTTTTGTGTTTTTTTTGGTACCAGGGATTGAACTCGGGTCCTCAGCTTGCGAGGCAGGCGCCAGAACCACTGAGCTAAATCCCCGGCCGCTTTGTATTTGTTTTTTGAGACAAGAGCTCAGTAAGCTGCCCAGCCTGGAATTACAGGTGCGTGTGCACCACGGCACCCTGCAATAACCAAACCAAATGAAAACAAAATGTCTGTTTAGGCTCTTTTCATATCAAAGCTCATTAAAATTATAAATACTAAAAAGGTGAACATAAAAATGCTTGATTGAATGTGTGGCTCAAAGACTTCTGGGCAGCCCTTCGCCCATGGTCCCTCCCTGCCAGGACTGTGGGCACTGAAACCAGGTTGTCCTCTGGGGGGCGTTCTGGGCACTGCAGGTGCTGAGCAGCGGCCCTGGCCAGGAGCTCCCTTACATGACAACCTCAAAAGTCCTCCGATATCCCCCAATGTCCCCTGAGAGCAGAAACACCAAGTCTGAGAACCACCGCCTCAGATCAGAGAAGGAACAAGAAGCAAATCACTGGCCTCCCCGTGCAGCTCACCCTGGGTCCTCCTTGGGGACCACGATCTCCACGCTGCATGTGGGCTCCACCTGCACAGTAATCTGCTGCAGGTCTTCCTCCACGTGTGGCTCCTCCTGGGGCCTGTCAGCAACCAAGCCGCGCCTCAGTCCCCCATGCCCAGGGGTAATGTGGAACTGAGCCCCATGTCCACTTCCAGCCCCGGTGGGAGTCCTGGTGCCTGGCAGGGCCTGGGGCACAGCAGGCTCAGGGGCTATGCATGGAGCCCTGCCAGCTCCCGGACCAGCAGGGCACCTACTCTACGTCAGGACCCAGTGCCCCAGCAAAGGAGGGTCACAACACCACAGACGGGCTGGACATGCAGAGGGTGAGGGGACCGGACTAGGGTCTCACCGGCCATCCTGTCCGGACGACTGTGTGCGCCGCCTGTGGAAAGACGGCAAAGGGGAAACCTGACCGACTGTGGCCCAAGGTCCACTCGGAGGCCCCTCCCACTGCTCCCCTAAGGCCCCTCCCACCAGCCTGCCCCACCCACCTGCCCACCACAGCCCCACCCACCTGTACCGAGGCTGCTCTGAGGACTCAGAAGGGGACCGCTCAGGGATGGAGAGGGAGGTGGATGACAGGGTCGTGGCTATGGAGGCGGTGGTGGCTTCTTCAAAGGAAGGTGGAGTGCAGGGCAGGAGGTCGGGCCGCCCTGTGTGGGGAGGTGGCAGGCAGCTCACGGAGCTGCCACCCTTCTGTCCCACACACCCACCCAGCAGCTCTACCTTCTGTGGGGCTGAGCCAGGGCCCCACCCTGGGCACCCTAACCCAACCCGGGATGCTCCACCTCCCACTTGGGCCTCCAGATGCATGACAGGGTTGAATTTCCTGGTTTTCTCTTTGCTTTTGTTCTTCAGTACTGGGCCTTTGCACTGAGCTAGATCCCTGGCCCTTTTTAATTTTTGAGCCAAGATCTTGCTAACTTGCTCAACTGTCCAGGCTGAGCTCGAACTTGTGATCCTCCAGCCTCATCCTCCCAGAGAATTGGGATGAATCTCCCCCTTATACAAGACTTTTCGGGAGCTTTTGCGGGGAGCTTACAGGGTTCTGCAGGACCCACCAGTCTGCCTGCCCTTGAGAGCAGTCTCCTGCCTGGCTTGCTCTGCCTCTCCCACCAGGCTGGGGCCTGCCCCAGGACCTTTGCACAGGTTATATTCTCTGCCCAGGATGCCATTAGCTCTCCCCTGCCTGGAATCCTTGACCCTGGCAGGGTTCCTGGGTGGAGCATCAGACCTTCCATGAAGTTTGCCCCTGTGGGCCTGGCACCCCCATCCTGGTTTTCCCTGCAGCTCACTACTTCATCTGTAGACCCTCAGAAGGAGATGGCTGCGCCCTGTGAGCCCCACTGCGGCTGCCCAGTCACCTTCATCCTCCAGGGTGGGGTAGCTGCGGGCCCCCCGAAGGTCGTACTGTGCATCTTCTCGCTCGCTGGGGATCTGGCTAGCTGAGAAGGCTGCTGTGGGCCCCAGGGGCTTGACAGCCAGGAGGGCACTGCGCCCCTTCTTGGACGGTGAGGACTTCAGGGCTGTGAGGGAGGAGGGGCGGTCTGTGCTCTCTACTGGCTCAGAGCTCTGCCCTTGGCTGCTGCGCAACCAGGTAGGTGACTCAGCCTCTCTGGGCCCAGCGGCCTTGGTGGTAGCAGCCAGGTGAATGGGCTTGGCTCCTGGGTGACACCTGCCGAGAGGCAGGTGCCCCATGGCCCAGGACTCTGGGGGACGCCCCGGCCTGCAGCAGGACCAAGGGGCTCTGGGTGTCCTGCCCCCGGCCCCCCAAGTCCCACCCACCCCAGGGGGTCTGGCAGCTCACAGGAGTTCTTCCGAAAGACCGTGTTGCTCATGAATTTGAAAAAGCGTTCAGCGTAGAAGCTGGGCCGGTGGACAGAGACTGTGTCCTGCAGGAGAAGCGGTGAGGGTGTGGGGACAGAAGGCTGTTAGTTTCTGGGGACTGAAGTGGCCACTGGCAGACTCTGTGTTGGAAGCTTGGGGGATCTTTTCACTATAAACCTTTGTGCATTTTACTTATTTATTTCGTACTGGGATTGAACCCAAGGCTTTGCACTGAGCTCCATCCCCAGCCCTTTTTATTTTTATTTATTTATTTTGGTAGCGGGGATCGAACTTGGGTCCTTGCACTTGCGCAGCAGGTGGCGAAACCACAGCTAAATCTCCGGCCCCATCTTGACCACCTTGATGCATATTCTGGAAGATTCTGCCTGGACCCTTTGAGGGTAGGGTCCTCCTTGTTGGATTCTATAGCCTGTGGCCATGCATGCAATCCTTAGCCTTTTGGTATGAATCAGTCTGAAGTGGGGGCTGTGGGCAAAGAGCCACCCACCCAGACAAGATCCTTGTGGGGACTCGAGGAGCCCCTGCAGGGCCGGTCAGGACATCACAGTGCACAGGAAGCATTTCTGGGATGGGCTTACTCAGCTCAGGCTGTCCTGAGGCATCCTCCCAACACAATGCGGTGTCCCTGACCCTAGGGGCAGAGTCCCCTGTGGGGCTCTCGGCTGCCTGTATCCCCTGACATGGTGGTCTAGATTGGTGACAGCCTGTGCCTACTGGCCTGTCAGTGCCTAGGAAGGTGCGATGCCTCCCTTGGCGCCTCAGCCCTTGTGCAGGAGCCGGTTGTGCGTGTGGACTAATGGCGGAGAGAGGAGGAAGGGAGGACACTCACCCCATCATGGACAAGGGCTTTCCAGGTATGCTCGAGCTTCTTGATGAACCTGCAGAGAGAAGGGCCCGAAGGTCATTGGCCGGGGCCAGGTGACTTCCCCAGGCAGCATGAGGCGGTGCAGGCGCACAGGAGACGGACAGAGTGCACACAGCGCAGGCACGGCAGGAACGGGGTACGTGCAGCGCAGGCGCAGAGACACACCTGTAGGACTGCAGGATATCGATGATACCTATGTGCAGCAGCAGCCGCTCTCCGCGTCCGTTCACAGCTGGGATCCCACCCATCCTGCAGAGAGAGGTCCACAGGGGTCAGTATGGCGGGTCTGGGGGACCTGGGCCCACGAGGCCATCTTGCCACCAGGCCGCAGCTGCTGAGTCCCCACCCGAGACCCACTGTCCTGTCCTGATGGCTGAGCTGCACTCATGCTCAGAACTAGAGGCTGGATGCTGCTGTGGGCTCCTTGCCACACAATCTGAGTGAGCACACCTCGCACATGCATGCCAGGAGGTTATAAATGCTAATGCCACGTTAGACTGGCAAAATGCCTAGCCATACATGCATGCACACATCCACATGTACTCACCCACGTGCAGCACACACGTGTCCACATACACACCAGCACGCACACATGAACACACCCACACACATGCAATTAGATAATGTGTGCTTGCACACCCCACACACAGACACACGCACGGACATGCACTCACACAGACCCCATGCACACATACATCACATATACTCGAAACTCTCATATGTAAGCAGACATGCACATATCCACGCATACACACACACACCTGTGAATGTACATCAATGCACACATGAAGACATGCCCTGCACTCCCAGGAGGGCCCTGCCAGGTCTTGGGCTCAGGCTGGGCACAGTCACACCACTGGACCCCACGCCCACACCCACCCAGCCCCTTGCAGTTAGTGAGGTCATGCGAGGCAGCAGCTGTCCCAAAGCCACCACAGCTCCAGACTGCAGGCCGGGCGGCAGCAGCCCATGCACGCACACCAGGGAAGCTGAGCTTCCCTGCTCCCCTGCCGTGCCCCACGCAGGCAGACCCACCCTACAAACACCAAAGCAGTCTGACGCTGGCGGCTGTGCCGGGTGCTCGCTCCCCCACCTCACCCTGGCTAGGGCCCAGACTGGTGCTTCCTCTGCCCTGGGGGTGGTGGGATCACTGCAGGGCCTGGCCCCAGCTGGTTGTGCACCCTGATACGCTTCCCCAGCCCAGAGCCCTGCTCAGCGGGCATGGCCCCCAGCTCTCTGCGCCCGGCCCCACCTACGTGTCGTCGGTGTCGATGGCCTCGCCGCGCACGGCACCACCCTGGATGGACTCCATGGCGGTGGAGTAGAGCGCCTTCTGGCCCACTGGCCGCTTCTCGTCCGCTGTGCTCTGAGCACCCTCCGCCTGCCGCTCCCTCTCCTGCTGGTCGATGTTGTGGACGCCGAGCAGCAGGCTGTAGTCCATGATCTTGAAGCTCTCCAGCACCTGGTGGGGCGAGGAAGTGATCAGGAGACCCGTGGTCGCCACCCTGGTCCCACAGCAGGCCTTGCGGCCACGCTGAGGTACCTATCACCACCCCAACAGGCCAGAGGATTGAGCTCAGGTCACTCAGGGGGTGGCCAGGCTGGGATGTCAGCCTGAGAGTCTGGCACTGGGAAGTGGACTCAGGGCCTTTGCGCTGAGCTCCATCCCCAGAACCTTTTTTTGGGAAACAGGGTCTGGTTAAGTTACTAAGTTGCCCAGGCTGGACTTGAACTTGAGATCCTCCTCCCTCAGCCTCCCAGAGTGCTGGGATGATGGGTGTGCACCACTGTGCCTGGTCCGTTTCTGCTTCTAACTACTTCTGGAGGGACACATGCCCAGTGTCTGCTGGGAATAGACACTCATAGTCACCACAGCGTGGGCAGAGGCTTGTCCCACTCAACAGGTGAGGAAACAGACCCAGAGAGCCCATGTAGCCAGCTGGGGAGCCCTGGTCCGGGAGCCCCACAGGGATGGACCCCGGCAGGGAGCAGACAGGTGGCGGGGTGGGGGGCAGCCGCGGACCTCACCAGGCAGTCGCGCTGTAGTGTCTTGACCAGGGCGCCAAAGGTATCGGCATCAAGTAGCAGCCCCTCGGGCATGTCCTGCATGAAGTCCAGGTCCTTGTAGGTGGGCAGGCTCTTCTCCTTCTCCTTGCGGCTGGCACGCCGCTTGTAGGTGGAGCCCTTGAGGTCGAACTTGAGGTGCATCTTGACGACCCGCGGAAGCACGTTGTTCATGACCACCACGCGAATGTTCTTGCCACCCGACTGCACACAGTACAGCCCGTAGAACTTGGGCAGCAGCGTGCGGGGGTTCTGGTTGAGGTTCTGCCAGGCGACAGGGTGGCCAGGCCGTCAGCAGGGACCCTCACAGGGACCCACACTGTTCCCCAGTGCTGCTGCTGCCCCACTTGTCCCCAGCATGGCTTCACTGGACCCACAACATCAGGCTCTGGTCCATGGGGCCAGCTCCCAAAGACAAAAATATGGACCACAGGAACCTTTATTATTTTTCAAAACCTTTTTTCAGCACCAGGGATTGAACCCAGGGCATTCATGTTAAGCTGTATCCCAGCGCTTTTTATTCTGAGCGCATTTTTATTCTGCTAAGTTGCTAAATTGCCCAGGCTGGGCTCGAACTTGTCATTCTCCTGCCTCAGCCTCCCAGAGTGCGGATGACAGCTGTGTGCCACCGTGCCCAGCCCTGCTGAACCCTGATCTAGGGGGCCCTAGGGTTCTGCCCTAGCCATCCCAAAGGGCAAACTGAGTCACAGTCCATGCCAGGTGGGTGGCCCAAGGGGGCTGTGTGGCAGCACTCAGCCTCCGCAGAATGGGAGGTGTCCCTGGTGAGGTGCCCGCCTGCAGCTCTGTGCACCTGAAGCCTTGTCCCCAGTGTCCTCCACTGGGAATCACAGCACTGGGAGGTGGATGGAGCCGCTCCTGCCCCAGCAGCTGATCTTCTACAAGTGGCGCCAGCTGGTGGCCATCCCCTCCCCACCATGCTACTGAGTCACCGCACGCCCAGAGGTTGGGGGCGATGTGATTTCTGGGACTCAAGGCACAGAGGTCACAGGGAGCCAGGCAGGGACCAGGTCCACCCTGTGCCAGGGATGGTCACCAAGGAGCCAGCTTGCCGAGGGGCCACACGGGTGGGGACGGGCCGCATACCATGTAGTAGCCGGGCAGCAGCTTCTGCAGGAACTCGGCCTCCTTGTGCATCACGGTCTTGA
Organism: Heterocephalus glaber; assembly: GCF_053883595.1. Lineage (NCBI taxonomy): Eukaryota > Metazoa > Chordata > Mammalia > Rodentia > Bathyergidae > Heterocephalus > Heterocephalus glaber. Next base: position 4,749,455 of record NW_028258457.1, on the reverse strand, counting down.
TGATGAACTCATCGTCACTGGTGACGTAGAAGAGGGAGCCGCTGGCGCCCGGGTTCGAGAGCTCGATGAGCGGCTCATTGCACAGCGAGTACTGAAAGGCAGGGGCTGTGTCAGCAGCGCAGCTCTGTCCCGCTGCCCTGGCCTCGCCCACCAGAGCTCAGCTCCCGGTTACAGACGAAACCGAAAGAGCACAGACTCAGAGAAGGGCAGCGACTTGCCTCAGGTCACCCAGTCCCTCCATGGCCCCAGGCCAATCTGCTGGGGTGTGGGTCCCCCAGGTTTCCCCCTCTCCAGTTAGTCACAGAGACCCCATCACACGGAGGTGTGATACTCCACTGAGGTGCACACTGAGGTGCTGAGGCTCCAGGCTGAGATGCATCCCCACCCTTTCTGCAGCTGGTGTGGCCACAGCATCAGCTCTGCCCAATCTCATGAGCAGAAACTGAGGAGTGGGGGTTTCGGGAAGGCTCCCTACACAGGTAGAAACAGGTGCACCTGCCTCTGTGCCCTCTCTCCTGCCTTATTTCCCACCTGGAATGCTGATGCAATAGCTGGAATCCCAGGGGCCAACTTGGGCCATGAAGTGACTTTTGGGATAAGAGCCACATTCCAGTGACAGCAGGAAGAGACAGGACGGAGCCGTATCTCGGATGCCCAGCCCCCTGGCTCCCTCCACCCTGCACCCCAACCCTAGCTCTCATTCTGGTCTTCTCCTCACTTTCTCTCCCACTGACGTTTACATTTCCCCTCTGCATCCACTCCCTACCTCCCCCACCCAGCGCGGGAGGACGCTGAGGGCCGGAGACGCATCCAAGCCTCAGCTGTCACCAGGCCCGGCCATCTGTCTGTCCTTTCTCCACCCACGGCCACGAGCCACAGATATCCACAGGAGACAGAAAGGCCCACGTCTGGCCCCGGCCCTCCTGACAAGCCCGAGGAGGAAGGGACGTGACCCAGACAGGACGCTGTCACCTCAAGCCCGGGGAACCCAGGACTCGCCTTCACCGGGGTCAGACAGGACCCCATTGCCATCAATGATGCCAGGGAATCTCACCGACAGCCTGGCCTTGGGGGCCTTGCCTGGGGAGCTCTGTACTCCAAACAGCCCTGCTCCCTGCACTGCCCAGCTTGGGGTAAGGGAGGAAAGAGGCACAGCTACACAGAGGCACGGGGTTCAGCAACAAGCAGTGCAATCAGGAGACACAGATCAGACTGGCCAGGGGTACCCTGGGATCAGCTGTCACTTGTGGCTGCAGAGGACACAGGTGACCCAGAGACGAACACGAACCAAATACGGGTCTGCAGAGCACACGAGGCAGAGAGGCACCGGTGGGACCCGGGCTCAACCCTCTCAGTGGTGAGGACAAGTGCCCCATGGTCTGTGTGTGATGGATCAGTGCGGACCTCAGCTTCTCGGTATCGAGAGGCAGTGGAGCTTTAAAGAGGTGGGGCCTAGAGGGAGGAAGTCAGGGTGTGTGGTGTGGCCTTGCAGGGACCACTGGGACCCTGGTCTCTTCCTCCTCTGCTCCCAGGCTGGTGAGAGGTGAGCGATTCTGCCCCACTGCTTGCTCCCACAGTGATGTGCAGGGCTGCCACAGCCCAGAGCAACAGCCCAACCCGCCATGGACTAGAACCACAAGCTCAGATATGCCTTCTTCTCCTGTGGGTGCGTGTTCTGAGATGGAGTCTGATTATGAAGCCCAGGCTGGACTCAAATTTGCAGGGATCCTCCTGCCTCAGCCTCCCAAATGCTTGGATTATAGGCATGCACCATCAAACCTGGCTTCACTCGTTTTTCCTTTGCAGTACTGGGGGCTGAACCCAGGGCCTTCGCACCAAGCCACATCTCCAGACCCTTTCTTTATGTTGAATTTTGACAGGGAGTTTTGCTAAGTAGCTAGAGCCTGGGCTGGCCTTGAAGTTGCGATCCTCCTGCCTCAGCCTAAGTGCTGAGATGACAGGTGTGCACCACCATGCCCTTGAAACTGTTGTAACCAATCAATGTGGCAAGAGATGGAATGGCCAAGATGGCCAACAGATTACAAAAAGCCACAATGTCTTCTTGCCCACAGACCCCCTTGATGGGGTGACAAATAGCCCTTGATGGCAAGGGAGGAGCTTTGGAAGACAGCAGGTGCCCCTTCCTGGGCGGGTGTCACAGGGACCCGGATCCTGCCCCTCAGCACCTGTGAGAGCACACAGTGCTGTATTCTGCCCGGAGCCGGACTGCGCTGTCCCATGGGGGAAGCTGACCCACACTTACCAGGTAATCATCCGGCCGGATCCCAAAGAGCTCCCGGAAGTAGCGGAAGGCAACCGGAGCATACGTCTTGAACCGAAAATCCTGGAAGTGGTGGGCAGGGGTGAGGTTGCTGCCTTCACTGTGGAAGAGGATGCAGGGGTTTGTCTGTGAGGGATGGTGGTTTCTGGGCACCTCTCCCACAAATGACATGGGGCTCCTGCCGGGACACAGGGACTCCCAGCCTCTCTTGCAGCTAGGTGTGGTCAAGACAGCACCCTGCCAAAGACGTCAGCAGGGCAGAAACAATGTGTATTACTTCCTGGCTGGGCCTTTCTCCTCTTTCCTGCTGCGAGAATGCAGACATGATGGCAGGACAACAGACAGCCATCCAGAACTGCTGGCTACATACTAGAGATGGCAGAGTGGGAGAACCAGAAGCTGTGTGCGACCCTAACACAGTGTGGCCACCTGATCACTTTGGGATCACCTGTGGTATTTTCATGTGAAACAAAAATGAACTGCCACCTCTTCTTTCTCTTGTTTTTTTGTTTTTGTACCGGGGATCAAACTCGGGACCTTGCGCTTGCGAGGCAGGTGCTGGAACCACTGAGCTAAATCCCCGGCCCTCCTGTTTTTAAAAAACTGCTTTTTGTTTTTCCTTTTGTACCGGGGATGGAATTTAGGGCCTTGAGCTTGTGAGGCAGGCGTGGCACCACTGAGCTAAATCCCGGCCCAAAAAACTGCTTTTCTGTGGGGTCCCTCTGTTTCGGCTGCCGTTTTCAGTAGCGAAGGGCGCTCAGAACACAGGGAGGCCACTCCATGACAGGAGCTCCTCTGCCCCACAGCAGCCTGACGGCCCAAGCCGCTCTGTGGGTGTGCGAGCCGGCCCACCTGGGGAAGAAGATGCTCTCCACCACATAGAAGTCTTGCATGAGGACATCTCGCTCAGGCTTGGAGCTCAGGTTGCCCACGGTGTAGCCGATGCCCAGCTGGATGGCTCCCTTAAGAGTGGAGGATGTGGTCTGCAGGGAAACGGGGACACGTGGGGACGTCAGGCCCCCGGCCAGGCCCTGCATCCGTGTGTGTGTGTGGGGAGTTGGTATCTGGCTGTACCTCTCCCACCAGACCCGCTAGGCCTGTGTGGCCCAGGGCACAGCTGCCTTGGGAACCCGCCCTGCCCTGGCCACACAGGGAGAGGACTGGCAGGAAGGGGTCACACACTGTTTTATTCTACTTCAGCAAAGCTAGGATTTTTCCTGCAGTGTTGGGCTTTCATGCCGAGTTGCATCCTCAGCCTTTTTTTTTTTTTATTTTGATGCAGGTTCTCCCTAAATTGCTCAGTTGCCCAGGCTGGGCTTGAACTTGTGGTCCTCCTGCCTCAGACTCCCCGGACGACTGGCGTGTGCCATAACCCAGCTACGCTGTTACAGTTTTCAAAGTGCAGCTCAGGCCAGGATGGGGACAGCAGCTGTGGGCCAGGTCTGAGGTCCCCGAGAGCACTGCCTCTGCCTGGCCTTGCATGCATGGTGGGGGCGCCTGTGGGTCCCTGTCCCTCCATGGTCCCAAGCACACAGGGGACCTTCTTGTAGGTGGTCTCGCCAGATGCGTCCACGCCTCGGTGCCCCAGCTTCTTTCCATGGCCGGGGCCAGGCTGTCCAGTCATCGACGGGGCCTGGGGACAAGGAAGCAGGAAGCGTGAAGTCCGCGAGGGGCCCCAGAGGCTTCAGAAACACCGGGAGAAGGGACTGAGTCACCAAGTGACTCCCAGACAGGGTGGGTCAGGACCCCGTGGTGTCCCCCTGGTTGTCCATGAGGCGCCCAGGGGGGTGGGGGAGTGCATGGCAGCCATGGCCCAGCTGTGCAGGTGGGAGACGGTTCCTCAAGCACCGGGGACACCAGGGCAGGGGCATTCCAGGCACTGCAGCATCCCTGGCCTCTGCTTCTTCCATGCCAGGAGCTCCCATGGGGGACAGGGAAAGATGTCCACACAAAGATGGGCGCAGACCTGAGGAGGCCCTGCCTGGCCCAGCCGCCTGTGCCTTTCCTCCCTGAGGGCATCCCATAGCTGAGAGCCTGGCTGCAGCCGCCTGTCATGGACAGCAGGGGTGTCACGGCTGCTGGATGTGAGCCATGGACCCCAGTGTGGCTGACCCTGCCCGTACCCCCTCAAGGATGCGATGGATGCAGCCGTTGGCCAAGATCAGCCCAGGGCAGCTGGGCCGGGTCTGCAGACAGGGTCGGTCCCTCTGTGGCCCTGCCTGCCAGGTGACAACCATGGGCCCTCCCCGAGATCTACCCAGCAATGCCACCCATGCCGGGATGGCCTCAGCTCCAGGAATCCCTCGTCCCTGTCCCCGCCAGGCCTCCTGGGCTGCTTCTCAGCAGGCTCCAGTGCGTCCTCCCCAGTGGCCACCAGGGGGCAGGCTCTCCTCAGGATCAGAGGCCAGGTTTCCACACCCCTCCCTGCGGGCTCCCACCGTGCCAGCAGCCAAGGCCCTGGTTTGGACACAGCGTGCTCATAAGGATGCGTGGGCAGGAGGCATCCATGGAGAAGGGCAGGGTTGGATGGCCACAGCCACACTGGCTCCTGCTGGGGCCAGGATGCCCCCCAACCCGTGCTGGGGAGCAGGGACTAGGTCACAGGGACAAGCCCTGTCTGGCCTGGAACACACACACACACACACACACACACACACACACACAGAGCACCCCTCTCCCCACTGCCCCATTTCGCCTGCACAACCTGAAGGCCACCACGTCCACCCTGCCTGCTGATGCTCAAAGGTGCCTCCTCCCCAGTCCCCAAGGGCTGCCTCTCCCTATCTTCTGGCCCAGGCAGGTTAGGTAGGGACCCCAGCCCTGCACCCATTCCCACACTCACCTCTGCCAGGGCTGCCTTCTTCTGAGCCAGGCCTGGGGGGGACAGGAGGAGGGCTTTCAGCAAGTGGACCACCCTGCTGGCCACCCTGCCATCCTGGTCACCAGGGGCCCTGCCTGCCCCTCCCCCACTCTCACTGAGTGCCTGGGACCCCTGGAAAGGGACAGGAGAACCAGGTAACTGCAGCCACGCAGGCACCATCTCAAGGTCACATGCACAGACACAGATTCCCCAGGCTAGGGGACTGGGCGGAGCCTAACATGGGGGTGTGTGGTCACTGGGCTCTGGCCAGTCACCCTGCACTGGGGCCACCAGCACCTATGGTGCTCACCCTATGCTGGGGCTTGTGGGGGTCCCTGAGCAGGTGGGGGCATTGCAGATTGGGGACACTCAGCCTGGAGGGGACAAGCAGCCAGGGACGTCAGTCAGGGCACTCCTGGGTCCTGCCTGTGCCATGGGGGCGGGGACCTGGTGGAGCAGGCGGGGATGGCAGAGTGAATCCCGGCTGAGTGACCCCATCCCCACAGACATCAGGTTTGGGGGCCAGGCACCAGGGGACTGTCGTCCAAGGCCCATCCCCGTCCCCTCACAATCACAGGGAGATCAGGACCTCTGGGAGAAAGGCACTGAGCGCAGCCCCGCCCGGCCCCATAGCGCCCTCCTAGACTCCGTCCCCAGGGCCAGGCCAGCTGAGTCTAGAGGAGCCCAGGACTCAGGGGGCCGTGGTCAGTGGGAACCAGCCGGGCCCAGGCCTTTCTCCCTACCTGGGAGTTTGTAGGAGCAATGGGAACAGGCACAGGAGGCAGAGGGGAGGCTCCATACCTTATCCTGCTCTGTACCCATGCCCCCTGCCTGCACGGGCACCAGGACTGCAAAGCCAACCAGCCCCCTCTGTGAGGAGGGAGGGGTGGGGAAAAAGACGCTCACATCCTCATCCCAGCATCGGACTGAGGTTGTGACCAAAGGCCCTGAGAGGGGTCACCCTGACCATCCGGGCCCAGTGTCCCCCAGGTCCCCCTGAGATGGCGAGGGAGGTTGAAGACGCCTGCGCTGCCGGCTTTGCAGATGGAGGACAGGGCTGCAAGCGGAGGGCTGTGGGCGCCTCTAGGGGCTCAGACAGGGACTGGGGTCTCCCCAGAGCCTCGGAGAAGCAGCCTTGCCGCCAGTGCCTGGACTCAGGCCTGGGAGGCTGTGTTGGCCTCTGGACCCAAGCACTGTGAGGTAAGAAGCGTCACTGTCTTAGGCCACATCTGTATGATCTGTCACAGCCACCTGGGGAACCTGTGCACCTGGTGACCAGGGCAGTCCAGGACTCAGCTACAAGGGGCTCAGCCAAGGGAGGGGGCCTCATGGGTGAAGGCAGAGCCCGCAGAGGGGCCTCTGAGGAGGAGATGCCCAAGTGATTGTGCAGTAAGGGCTAGGGAGGAAGCAGGCAGGCCGGGTGCAGCCACGCTGTGGCAGATGGTAGCGCAAGGCCAGGGCTCCGCACCATGCTGCTGCTGTCCTCAGAGACCTTGCAGCCTTTGCACTGGGCCACACCCCCAGTCCTTTTCAGCTTTTGTCTTGATATAGGGTCTCACTAAGGCGCCCAGGCTGGGCTGGAAGTCAGGATTCTCCTGCCTCAGACTCTGAGAGCACTGGGATAACAGGCGTGCACCACCATGCCCCGCTTCCCAATTCTCTTTAATAACCCAGGAGCAGGCCCTCCCTTGGGGCTGGTTTCCAGCTGTCCTCTCATTCTATTCTCCCTTCACAAATAAGGAGCCTGAGGCCCAGGGAGGGCAGGGGACCTGACCAAGGTCACACAGCAGGGTCCTGGGCTGGGCTGGGGCCTATACAGGCAGGATGTGTCCCCGACCACCTTGTGTCACACAGGGGGGCTGCATACTCCTTGGCCACCTCCCAGCTCTGACCCAGACACCACAGGTCCCGGGGAGGGTCAGGCTCCAGAGCAAGCTTGGGGCCAAGGAGGTGAGGTTCAGCCAGGCAGTGGCCGGTGAGGAGAGAGAGGGGATGAGGCCAGGGTGGGGCTCAGGCTGGGCAGAGACACGGTGCGGGAGGAGGAGGCAGCTCCCACAGGCAAGGGGCCCCCAAATGACAAGGGGACCGCCGGGTTACAGATACAAAACGTAGCCTGGCACAGTTCTGCAGACCCATAATCCCAGCACTCTGAGAGGCTGAGGCAGGAGGATGGCAAGTTTAAGCCCAGCCTGGGCAACTTAGGGACTTAGTGAGACTCTGCCTGGAAAGTAAGAAGGGGGTGTGGGAGAAGGAAGGGAGGGAGGGAGGAAAGGAAGGAGAGAAGGAAGGAAGGGAAGAAATCAAGCAATCCTATATGGCCACTGCCTGTGTTCAGGTGAAGGAGGACAGATGCCGGCCTGGGGCTGACACTTGGGTCTGACGCCACGGGAACGACAGCTGTGCCCGATGGCTGACCCTGTCCCTGAGCCCCTCCCTCACATTCATGCTTCTGGAGCCCAGAATGGGGCCTATTTGGAAATGGGATCTGTGCAGACCTGACCAGGGGTCCTGATCCAGCACGACTGACGTCCCTGTGTGACGGCTAGGCAGACGCAGGGGAAAAGTGACACATGACCATGGAGGCAGAGATGGCCACCTAGGGTCTACAAGCCCAGGAACGCAGAAGATGCCAGCAGCCACTAGATGCTGGCCAGGGGCTGGGATGGCTTCTCCCAGCTCAGAAGGAATTGGCCCCGCCCATCTCTCTCTTTTTTTTTTTGTATCATTTATTGTTTACTTTCTTTCCCTGTGGTAATGGTAATGAGAAGACCAGGGGCTTCTCACTAAGCTGCATCCCTGATCCCATATGTTCTTACTGTGAGACAGGTCACTAAATTGCCCAGGCTGGTCTTGAACTTGCAATCCTCCTGCCTCAGCCTCCTGAGTATCTGGAATCATAGACCCCAGCCACCAGGCACTTCTGGCCTCCGAGATGGACTGCAGCCCCCAGGCTGTGGTTATCTCTCACAGCCCGAGGTCCCCTCCTCTTTCTCATGGCCTGGGCTGTGGCCCATCATGGACTAGGGCCAGCAGGCAGCGGAAGGTGCTGGTAGCTGACACAATCTTTGCCTTGGCAGCCAAACATCAGGACAATTCATGGCTCTGTGACTTGGGCATCAGGGGAAGGAAAGGAGGGCAGGCGGGAAAGTGGTCAGGCATGAGGCAGGACGGAGTCTGGGCCGTGGTCTCCCCACATTGTGCTCTGTAGCTCCTGTACCATAGGTGCCCTTGAGGGCGGGCTCTGTCCACCCTGCCCATGAGGAGGTGGCAGCATCTCCACGGCCCCCACTCTGTGCCCAGGATGCTGCCCCACCCAGCACTGAGTGTCCCCTGCATGCATGGTGCGCTGGACCATGCTCTGAAGGATCCTGTCCTGCTCCTGTCCCTGCTCTGAAGGATCCAACCCTGATCCGATCCCTGGCCAGTCTGCCTCACCCCAGGACCAAGCTGAGAGCCCTGGACAGGCCTTCACAGCCCCACCAGACCCCTACCCAGTTCACTTGGACTGGCTAAAAAAAGGATGTGCTGGCACCTGCTTGTCGTCCCAGCACTCTGGGAGGCTGAGGCAGGAGGATGACAAGTTCGAGTCTAGGCAGGGCAACTTAGTGAGACCATCTCAAAATAAAAAGTAAAAAGAGCTGGGGTACAGCTCAGTGTCAAGGCCTGGGTTAAATTCCTAGCACGAGAAAGGAAAAAGGGAAGCCCTGGGCCACCCCCACCCACACAGGCCTGGCTGAGTAGTGGCCGAGGTCCTGGGGAGCGGCCACCAAGGGTAGGGTTGTCCTGTCCAGGGGACCCAGGGGCCAGGAGCAACAGGCAGAGGGGACAGGCGGGCGACGCAGGCCAGGGACAGGCAGGGGCTTTGTCTCTGCGTGGCCGAGCAATGCTGTCCGTCACTGTTGAGCTCAGCTCAGCCCAGCCTGCCATCTAAGCAATTATCTCCTGAGTAAGCTGCCCTGTTTTCAAGGAAATTAAGTTTAAAAATAGTTGGGGGGGAGGAGAGGCGGGCCAAGCCGCCTGTAGAAGCCCACGTCAGCCAGCAGAGTGGGCGGGTGGGGACACCAAGGGGTGCCTGGCAGGGTGACCCAGGCCTCCAGGGCTGGGTGGTCAGAGGAGCCAGGGTCTGAGGAGAAGCCGCCCTCTCCCGCCCTCTCCTCTGCCGCTGTGGCCTCAGGCAGGCCCTGCCGCAGGACCGCCGTGGCCTGGCTGAGCGGTGGGAGCCCCTATACCGGCCCCATCAAGACCCAGGGCGACCGCAGCCTGCCACCCACTGCCGAGGCCCTTCCTTCGGGGGCCTCCTCTGCCAGCAGGGACCAACACTCAGCTGTTTCCCAGTCCCTGCCCAGCCTCAGACTCGAGGTCATCTGCCTGGACGCTCTGCCTTGCGCCAGCTGCCTTCTGTGCCCACTAAGGCCACCTCCTCCTGTTCTTCCCGGCAGACACCTTGAGCGTTTGTTGACTAACGGTCAGAACGGGCCTCCACGGAAGCTGCTTCTCCACACTACGGGATGTGGAAACTGAGGCACAACACCACGCCCACACACCCCACAGATGCTGGCAGAGACGGCACAGCAGGGAGGACTTGGCCAGCGACCCAGAATCGGAAGGGACAGACAGCAGGAGCTGGGCTGAGGGACACGGGTCACCCATGCCCACCCTAGAGACTTGGGGCCCTTGGCGGTGCTGAGGGCCTGCTGGCACGGGCGGGGGCGGGGGGGGGGAGCAGCAACAGAGACCATAATGAGGAAGCAGGCAGGCAGAAGAGAGGCGGGGGGAAGCGAGCAGCAGACAGCCCAGGAGACAATGGGAAGGGACGCAGCACCCCCACCCCACTGGGTCTCACCTGCTCCAGCTCCGCCCATGGGGCCACAGCCCACGGCCAGGCCCCTCCCTGTCTACCCTGCGCTCCCTCTGCCCCACCAAACAGCCTGCTCCTCAAACCCCCTCCAGTGCCAGGCTCCATCCTACCCCAGGGCCCTTGCTCAAGCCACGCTCTCCACCTGCAGCACCTTCTCGAGTTCTCTGCAGGCTCCGTGCCTTTGCTCACCCACGACCTCGGGCCAATGTCACCCCTCAGAGTGGCCTCCTGCAGCAGTTCCCTGTCCCTGTCCTCTCGTCCCCTCACCAGGCCCTCACCACCCTCCCAGGCCGCTATACACGTTATGCATCTGCCCTGCCACAGAGCTAAGTAAGAGAAAGGCAGTGAAGGCCAGAAATGAGCAGGGGCCTCAGGCTGGCATGAGGGGCATAGCAAGCCCATATTCCAGGGCAGGACTGCTGACTGGGACCCTGTAGGGAGCGGGGAAGGGGACCTCACCAGGACCTCTGCCTTGGGTCCTGGGCTGTGAGCCACCACAGCACAAGGCGAATTCAAGAACAGACAGAAACGAGACCCAAGAGTGGGGCCTTGGGCCGTGGTCAGTGCTGCTGATGGCAGCAAAGACAGACAAAAGCCCCCAAGCACATCCAGTATTTATTGAATACAATCGTAAGAAGGAATAGAGAACCAGAGAGCTTTGAAGGCATCTAGTGAATCACTGCGAACACCTGGCATAATGGCGCCAGGCAGGGCTGTCAGGGAGTCAGCACTTCTTATCTTGCTAGGATAGAACAAACCAGTACTGGCACCAGGCACAATGAGCAATCACCCACAAAGTCAGGGAGAAGCGATAATTCAGGGGAAAGGATTTTAACTGGGGTCACACTGACCTCAGCTGCACGTAATTCAGCATCCTGCTACTTCCTTCACAGGCCAGGACTTAGGCCTTGCTGACAGCCATTAGCAAAGAAGCCATCCTAGCCCAACTCTGCTAGCTGACATGCCCGTTTGAGTCACACAGGGCTTTGGTCTGACTCCTGATATAAAACAATATAGCTGAATTAAGGAAGGCAAGAAGCATGTGCCACTCATAGCCTGCTAGTACTGGGCAGGGATGTCTGCTACAGGACCCTGGCCACCAGGCAGCCCAGGCAGGGCAGGGCTGTATCCAGAGACCAGGAGACGGGGCCAGGTGAGGACATGCCACCATCTCAGTGGGATGGCCCAAAGCGCCCACTCACACCTGCTGCCAGGGACCAGGCCATGGGGACCAGAAGCCAGGCAGGGGCTCCAGGCACAGACACAGAGCTGGGATCCCCTGTGAGAACCATTTTTCCTTAACTGTAAAGAAGACAGTGGGTGTGATGGTGCACGCCTGTCACCCCAGCCCCTGGGGAGGCTGAGGCAGGAGGATCACATGTTGGAGCCCAGCCTAGACAATTAGCGGCTGAGATCTTGTCAAGGCTGGCAGCCTGGTGGTGCCCTCCGGACACCTGAGCCATGTGCTCCAGACTGGCACCTGTAGACACCACACAAGCAGATGGTCTGGGCCACCCCAGCAAGGGGCCAAAGACACATGAAGGTGAAGGCTACCTTAGACTCCTGCTCCCTGCTGACCACAATGCCGGGCAAGACCCACAGAACCACCTGATGGAGCTCACTTGGGACAGCATTGCAAACAAAGGTCAAGCGCTGTTCAGAGGCACTGAGGTCTGTGGTGGCCTGTTCCATAGCACTAGCTGACTGTGACAGCTGCTGCAGTGACAGGCTGAGCACAGTTCTAAGACGGACACAGGGATCTGTAACCAGGGACCCTTCAGGCACAGGAGGAGAGCATTTAATTCCCATCTACCTGGGATTCCACACATTCAAATAAGTATGGCATGGATCCACCTGAAGGGCTACTGATTCAGCCGTGAGAGAAGCTGGACACAGAAGGATGGACAGCCTGGGCTCCGTGGACAGGAAACGCCCAGGACAGGTGACTCCAGAGATAGGAAGTGGACTCAGGGGTACGGGGGCTGGGGAGGGACGGGTGACTACTCATAGGGACAGGGCTTGCTCAGGGGTGATAGAATGTTCTGGAATTAGACAGAGGTGATGGCTGTACAATATTGTGACTTTACTAAAAACTGACTTGTAAAGAAAAAACAAAACTGACTTGTACACCTTAAAAAGCTGAATTTTATATGGTATCAGTTGTACCTCAAAAAACAAAATGAAGATGTGAATCCCAGTAACGGCAAAGTCCAGAATCTGCCCCAGCCCCCAGCTGCCAGTCCTTGGTGCCCCCCTCCAGGAGGTCAGGGCACAGTACGGAGCCCTCGGGCCTCAGGCAGGCAGCCACTGCCCAGGCAGTGCCTTCTGTGGCAAAGGACCACCTTCACCCTTTTTTTTTCTTTTTTCTGGTGCTGGGGATGGAACCCTGGGCCTTCACACTGAGCTCCATCCCCAGCCATTTTATTTTTGTTGTTGTTGTTTTGTTTTGTTTTGTTTTTTGGTACCAGGGATCTAACTGGGGTCCTCGAACTTTCGAGCCAGGCGGTGGAACCACTGAGCTAAATCCCTGGCCCCCAGCCATTTTATTTTGAGACAGGTTCTAAGTCACTAAGTTGCCGGGGCTGGGCTAGAACTTGTGATCCTTCTGCCTCAGCCTCTGAAGCAGCTGGGCTAACGGGTGTGTACTGCAGTGCCCTGCCCAACTTCACCTTCTAATTCTCATCCACTGTGAGCAGGGACTTCTGTCACAGTACCAGTCACCTACTGGAAACGGAACAGAGGCCCGGGACAAGCAGAGCGGTCCGTGGTGATGCCAGGTGCCCTTGCCTCTGACCTCCTTTCTCCTGACCAGATGCACAGAGATACAAAGAATTTGGGGAGCTCCAGGCACCCCAAGAGCCCGTCCCCTAAACCAGGCTCCCCTTGGCCTGTGGATGTTGCAGCTGGGCCGTTCTCTAGGGAGCAGTGCCCCTGGCCTCAGCCATCCACACCAGGACCATGTGACAACCACCAACTTTCCCAGACAGCACCTAGTGACTCTGGAAGCAATGCCAGCATATGGGGTCACAAAAGCCCCCCAGATGTGGTGACAGGAACTCTCCCAGGTCCCGGGTCCTCAGGTTCGGGGGCCTCAAAGTCTCGGCCTCGACCTGCCATGCAGTCACCATGGAGGCTCTGTTGGACAGTAGGGAAACTGAGGCTCAGAGCCATCAAAGGACTGAGGCTCATCTTTAATTCCCAAGCCAGCCCAAGAGAGGGCTCACCTTTAGATGACAGTCCCCACTCCATCTCCAGCACTCAAGTCCCTGGAGCCTCCAGGTTCCCTTCTGGCCATGGAATGTTTGTTTAAACTGAGTCAACTTTAAAACTCCAGGGCTTTTGGAGAGAAACCTGGGTTTCTTGAAAAACAAGCAGATCTGGAAATGAGAGGCCGGCCCTGTGTGGTCATCTCCTCTGCCCTCGCCCCAACCTCGCTGGCCCTGGGGGCACCCTTGCCAGTCACTGCTAGGTTAATGATCTCTTTTCACTGTGGCCATTTGGCAGGAGTCTGGAGGCACCTGAGTTATTCAAAGTCACTTGAGCAAGACATCCTGGTCCAGAAAACCCTTTAACAAAATTCAACACGAATTTATTTCCCAAAAAATCTACCAAGAAGCTGGGTGCACTGGTACACGCCTGTTATCCCAGCTACTCGGGCAACTTAGGGAGACCCTGTCTCAAAATCTGTAAAGGAGCTGCAGGTGCAGCTCAGGGGTGAGTGCTTGCCTAACACGGGAGAGGCCCTGGGTTCCAACCCCAGCACTGCCAAAAGGCTATCAAGAAGCTAAAGAAGGTCTGGGGTCCGCTGCCTGCCTCAAAAGAGCATGGTCCCGAGTTTGATCCTTGATACCAAAAAAAAAAAAAAAAGAAAAAGAGAGAAGAAGCTGAGGAAAACAGTGTTTATGATGGGCAAGGACCTTTACTTGGAAAGTGAAAAGCCAGAGTCACAAGAAATAGTAACTCAACCAGAAGATGAGGCTGTGGGTGCTACGGAGCAGTCAAAGTGCTGGCTAGTGCAATAAGACAAGAAAAAAGAAAAAACGAGCTGGGCGTGGTGCACACCTGTCATCCCCAGCACTCTGGGAGGCTGAGGCAGGAGGATCAATGTGAGCTCCAGTTCAGACTAGGCAATTTAAGCAAGACCCTGTCTCAAAATACTGTGAAGGCCCCAGGTTCAATCCCCAGTACAGCAGAGACGTGTGGTAGGGAGGGAAAGAAAGAGACAGAGACAGATAACAGAAAATCCAGGAAAACAACTGACCACCTGCAGTGGCTTATATCTAGATGTCCCCCCAGGCCTCATGTGCTCACAGGTGGGCTTGTGGAGGCTGACCGAGTCAGGGGTGTGTGACACCAGCTTATTCACTGAGGGGCTTACAGCTGGGTGTGATGCTAGGTGGTGAAGTCAGGCAAGAGAAGGGAGGTCGTGTGGGTGTGGCCTCTATCCACACTCCCTCCCTGCCGGCCTGCCTGGCACCCTCCTCCCGTCTTGCTGTCATGCCTTGGAACCAGCTGACTATGCGCTGCAAACTCCACAAACTGGGAGCTAGGAGCAAGAGAAGAAATCTTTCCTCCTTTAACTTTTGGGTGTTGGGTATCGGGTATCTTCCCAGCAACAAAGAAGTCACTAAGACATCACCTGTCAAAGGAAGCACAACAGAGCCAGGCGCCTGCTGGTGGCCAGGTCCCAGGGACTTACTCAACATCACGTCACAGTGTCGGGAGGAGGAGGGAGTCACGCTCCTGCCTGCGGCCTCGAACGCTGGCCCTTGCGGGCTTCCTCTGGGCTGACCCTCTCTGATTAGCAAGGACAATGGCAGATCCCACTCAGGCACAACAGCTCCCATGACAGCAGCAGCCTGCACAGGGGGGCTGAGCTGCACAGGGGCAGGAACAAAGGGTAGTTAATATTTCCAAAACAGTGTTGAAAAATAGGATGGGGTGCAGCTCAGCTAATGATCTGCACACAGAACATGGAAGAGCTCACACAAAGAGGGAGGGGGGAGGGGGGAGGGGGATGGGTCTAGGACCAGCGAACAGCACTGTAGACCCAGGGGTAAGCTGCGAGTGTCCTCGGTCCCATTCTTTAAACTTTTCAGTATTTTTAAAGATTTTCTTTCTTTTCTTTTCCTTTCTTTTTAAATTTTTGAGACAAGGACTCCCTAAGTTGCCCAGGCAGGGCTTTGACTTGCAATCCTCCTGCCTTAGCCTCCCAGCGGGCTGGGATGACAGGCGTGCGTCACCACGCCTGGGGACAGGCGTCTCCCTTAGCGATTTGCTCTTTCTCGTGAGAGCAGAGACGCAGGCATCTCTGCCAGCTACTCCCCTGAGACCCAGCAATGCCTGAGAGCAAGAGGGACTGGGCGGATGGGGGTGCAAGGGCACAGTCAGGGCTAGCAGGCCCTTGGCTACGGAGGAGGACGGATGGGGAGGGTGCCGGCACTCAGGCTCCAGTGCACAGTGGGTCCGCGCCAAGGCGCCTGCTGGCTCTGAGGACCCCTGGATGAGGCTGGACCCTGGGGAGGGGCTCAGGTAGGAGCCAGCGTGGAGGGGACATCTGAGGCATGGCACAGAGCCAGGCAGCAGGGGCCCAGAGCACACTGCCAGGATCCTGTGCAAAGCTGGCTCGGGTCCCCTCTGCCCACAGCCCTCTGTGGCTCCCACTGCTCTCAGGGCCAAAGGCCAAGGCTAACCCTGCAGCCCCCAAGGCCCTGCAACCCTGAGCTGTTTTCTCCCACTTTGAATCACCTGGCACAGGCACGCTGGCAGGTGAGGAATGAAAAGTCCCCCCATACCCAACTCCCCGGTCAGCACGCTGCTGACTCTCATCATTCATCCATTCATCCATTCATCCATTCCAAACTCAGTGAGCACTTGCCGGTGCTCGGGCTCATTCAGAGGTGGAAATCCAACTCAGGGGACTGGCTCTTTGTCCACACATCATGTTTAATAAGACACCATTTTAAGCCCAGCGTGCTGGCACTCACTTTTCATTCCAGCACCGGGGAGTCTGAGACAGGAGGTTCACAGGTTCAAGTCCAGCCTGGGCAACTTCGCAATTCAGCAACCACCACCACACTCGGCTAAACACACGCTGAACTGCACTTGCCTGAGCGCCTACTTTTATTTTTGCAGTTTCCCAGAATAAAAATCCACACCTCCCCATGGGGTTGGTACTGTCTCCCGGAACTACACCTCCAACTCCCTCCATGATCTCAGGAGGAAACCATCACCGGGCTTCCAGGTGGGGAAACTGAGGCTTGGCGCTCCAGTCAATTTACTGGCTTTGGCTTCCAGGGCATCTCGGGCCGAGAGGAGGCTGCCGATGCTATTCGGGCTTCAGGGTGAAGCCAGCCGATCAGGCTGCACAGAGAAGCCAGGACAGGTCCGTTTCTCTCCCGTCCCCAGGCTCAGGTCCACCCAGTCATCGGTGCAGATGTCTGAGCCTGCCAGTCTCTGCCCCGGGGACCAGTCCCCTGGCAACCTGTGCCCCTTTGCTCTCCAGGCGCCCGGATGCTGCCAGATGGAGAGGGAGCTGGGCCTGCTGTGCTCACAGGTACCAGGCCACCTGTCCCTACTCCCCAGACTGACTTCTCAAGGACAAAGGCCCTGCGGGAGCCACCAGCCCTCCCCACGGTCATGGGCTTCATCTCTGTCTTGCCGGCCCTGGGGAAGAGGGACCCCACATCACCCGGGAAGGCTGTGGATGCAGGAGGCCACTACCTGGCCAGGTCCGCCCAGGGGACAGGGCAGGGCTGCGCCTGCCCTCTGCCCTTTCCCACTCAGCTCAGGGCCCATAGCCTCTGAGTCCCCCCTCCCCCGCAAAGCCCTGTGGTTTCTCAAGGCTCTCACGCTCCAAAAGGCCCACCCCACCACCCCCACTCCGGCCTCATGCCTCCTTTGCCTTCTATGAGCCAGCTGTGGTCTTCCCTAGGGTTCCTGGCCCATCTACTTCCCAGGTTGTCAGTAAGAAAATAATACAGGCCCACCCCTGTCATCCCAGCACTCTGGAGGCTGAGGCAGGAGGATCGAAAGTTCAAGCTCAGCCTGAGCAGTTCAGTGACTCAGTGAGACCCTGTCTCAAAACAATAAAAAATAAAAAAGGGCAGGGGATGGAGCTCAGTGTGAAGACCTGAGGTTCCATTCTCAATACTGGGGGAAAAAAAGAAAGCAAAGAAAAATAAAGGCGCACGGGGTGGGGGTGGGGGGAATGATGGGGGACAG
The DNA here is from genome assembly GCF_053883595.1 of Heterocephalus glaber. Taxonomy (NCBI): domain Eukaryota; kingdom Metazoa; phylum Chordata; class Mammalia; order Rodentia; family Bathyergidae; genus Heterocephalus; species Heterocephalus glaber. The sequence goes on along the minus strand of NW_028258457.1, from coordinate 4,732,232 downwards.
GGGCCACGGTGTTTACTTCAGGGTCAAACCCAGCTCACTGCCTGTAGGCTGGGTGTGGTGGTGCACGCCTGTCACCCCAGCACTTCCAAGGCTGAGGCAGGAGGATCTCTGTGAATTCATGAGTTCCAGGCCAGCCTGGGCTACACAGTGAGACTCTGTCTCAAAAAAACAAAAAAACAGGAAAAAGGAGTTTTCCGAACAGTTTTATCAGCACACAGCCACCCCTTCCTTTCTATATCGACTACAGCACCTGCCCTTGTGGTGGCTGGCAGAGCTGGGGCAACAGGGACGCCTGCTGACTGCACCGTAAGTGGTGATGGCCTCGGTCTCCCCTTCTCCTCGCTGCTCCTGGCAGTGACCAGAGACCTCCCTGTCCAGCTGTTCAGGGCAGGGCCTACTCGGGTCACCTGGGTCAGGTCCCCGCCCCTCCCCAAAGCACTCTGCCTGAGCATGGGGGAAGGGCAGGCCACAAGGTAGAGGACAGCGGTAGCCACAGACCTCCCCTGGAGAAACGCCCACGCTGGCTGCCACGGTTGAGGGCCAGGAGCAGCCCCAGCACGACCGAAACCTGCTGGGGAGAGAGCACCCAGGTGCCTCGGGCTCCCAATGAAGATAGAGAGCAGCCACGGGGCACGCACGCTAGCTCCTGCGGGTATCACTTCACCAGGGAGCCCAGCTGGCTCTGCTGCCTGGCTCTGAGTTCAAGAGCTGCCAGGGCCGGGGTTGCTCAGTGGACACTGCCAGCTCTGGTCACCCATATGGACAAGGATGGAGGCCACCATGCTGTTAACAGTGGGTGGGGGATCCTTAACCTCCCTGCAAATATCCAGCTCTAATTCCAAACACAGCCATCTGGGGCCACTGAGGCTGGAATCTAGCTGGCTGCGGACACCCAGGCCAGGGCTTTGCAGATGCTATAGGAGCCCTTATGTGGAGAGGCCTGGACACGGGGCTCTCATGCCACTCCGCTGTCTTGAGGACAAGGGCTCCCACAGCAACATTGACTGCAGAAACGGAGGCGCTGAGGCTAAGCCAGCGGGCGCACACACAGCCACTGGGCCCCCAACAGGACGAAGCGACAGTCAGTGTTCGGCCCAAGGTCCTGTCCTTGAAGCAAGGATGTGCAGAGGGCCTTAGAAGCCGCCAGGCCAGATCCCAGCCTGGAACTGCAAGATCCTGCCTCCTACTTTCTGCTCACTTCTGGGGTTGCTTCTTGTGCAGCAAGAGAGCCAACATCACACTAGGGTCTCGTGAGGAAGCCAGTGTGAGAGCCCCCGACGTAGGCCCTCCCAGGGGCAGCAGTGGGTTGTACCTCTTACTGCCGTGTGCCCGGCACCAGCGGCCCTAAAGAACTCAAAACGCTTGCCGGACAGATGACCAGATGTACAGTGCCTCCATGCCCCGCACCTGCTGCCCCTCAATGGGCCCCACCCAGTCCTGCCCCAGGGCCTTTGCATGGCTCAGAGCACCCTCCCAGCTACCTGGGTCAGCGTCGGAGGTCACCTCCTCAGAGAGGCCCCTGCCCAACCTGCTCTCTGCTCCTCACACACTGTCCCCCACTTGGCCTACATCTTCTCTTGACATCTCTGGTCCTCAGGGCCCTGCAAGAGCAGCAGCTGCATCCTTCACCACCAGCTCCTCCTCCTGGAGTCCCAGTGAGGCAGGGTCCCAGCACAGAAGGCCTGGCTTGGAGCCACAGTGGGGGACGGGGTCACAAGCCTGAGGGTGCAAACAAACCACATCTGTCACATCCAGGGAACAGTGGCAGAGCTGACACCATGGGTCAAGGAGATGGGGACCAGGGTGGCCTGCTGCCCCATGAGAAAGCCGCTCTTACTACTGTGTTACAGAGGCGGAGACTGAGGCTTAGAGGTGAGGCCACTCACACAGCAAAAACAGGGTAGAAGGGCCTGATTCCAGGCTAGCCACTACTGTGTGGATGGAATGAGACCGTGAGAAGGAACCAGCGGGGCTAGGGGTGAGTGCAAAGGCCCTGGGGCAGGTTGGTGCCCGGGAAAAGGACAGCACCTAAGAGACTGTGCAGATGCAGGGAGTAAGCCAGCGGGAGTGGGAGCAGATGGAGGAGAGCCAGGCATGACAGTATTGTCCCACTGTCCCTTCCAGCCTGGCACTAGGACTACGAGAGGAGCCCCCTGCCACCCTCTTGCCCACCTACACCCCCTGCTACCTCCCTCCACCTGAGATGGGTGGGGCCTCTTTTCCTCCCTTGAAAGTGGGCGGGCCTAGAATCCCACTCTGGCCAATAAGGTGAGGTACAGATGACGTCACTCTGGGAATGTTTCCCCCCCCCACCCCGCAGCTTGCCCCTTAGAAAGTTCCCAGTTATTGCTGGATGTGAGACTGCACGGTGGGGGCCCCTTACTCTGCCTTTGCATCTTTTGCTTCCTTTTGAAATCAGTATTTTGTCTCTTCAGTTACTAAGATGAAGTTTTCCTCAGAGCACTAAATTGGTCAATTTGTAAAGCAAGCAAAGACGGTGGCACAGCCACCCCCAGATGCCTACAAAGCACTCAGGTTGGTCCCTCTGGTGTTCAGAGCTGACAGGGAAACCAGCCCAGGTAGGTGGTTGCTGGCATCCCCATACCAGGATGCAACAGGGAGGGAACAAGTACTGACCCAGGGCGAGCACACAGGCACACACCTGGAGTCCCAGCAATTGAGGAGGCTGAGGGCCAGGGATTTAGCTCAGTGGTTCTGCTGCCTGTCTCGCAGGCACAAGGACCCAAGTGCGATCCCCAGTACCAAAAAAAAAAAAGAAAGAAAAAGAAAAAGAAGGAGGCTGAGGCAGGAGGATCTCAAGTTTTGAGCCCAATCCAGGGAACTTAATGAGACTCTCAAAATTTTAAAGAAAGGGCTATGGCTATAGCTCAATGTAGACAGCTGGCCTAGCACACGCAGGGGCCCTAGGTTCCATCCCTGGCTCCACCAAACAACTCAGAATGAAGCAGACACCCAGAAGAGTATCACTGATACACGACTAACACCTGCCCTTGGCCACTTCTAGGACTTTCTTGCATGTACCGCCACACAGACATGCCCTGAGGATCTCGGTGATGAAGCGACAGACGCTTACACCAGCATAAACCAAATTTCCCCACAGCATCACTTCAGGAGCAGGTGTAGCAGAGCCCACCAGCGAACCCAGCACTCGGGAGGCTGAGGCAGGAGGACCAACAGGAGTTCAAAGGCAGCCTGGGTTACATAGTGAGTTCAGGGCCAGCCTCAAAAAACGAAAAAAAAAGACTGCTCAGGGCAAGGGCCAGCTGTTACCATTTAGATGTGTCCCCAAAAGTCTCCAGTTTGGAGGTGGGGCCTGGCCGCAGGGTCTCAGGGGCAGGGTGGGGCCAAGTGTGTTTCTGTCTGGTTCCTCCCTGCTCTCTGCTTCCTGGTGCCCATGGTGAGCGGCTTTGCTCTGCCAGGCCCCTCTGCCAGCTCATTTCAGCCTTGAAGCCAGCTGACTATGGACTAAGCCCACCAAAAACATAAGCCAAATAAACCTGACCTCCTTTCAGACACAGGTGATGGGTATTTTGTCCCAGGGACGGGAAAGTGATTAATACACCACCAGCAAACCACAATCTGAGGGCCAGATACAGCCCCACTGCCTGCTTCTGTAAACAAAGATTTATAGGAACCCACCCACTCATTCCCTTGATCCCCATCCGCTCTCACCCTATGACGGCAGGGCTGAGTAGCAGAAAGAGAGCATACTTGCCCCACCCACCGACCCTTGGGTTAGAAAAAAGTGCCTTTCTTTTCACCTGCAGCCCAGGTAGGCAGACACAGAGCCTGGCACACAGCAGACGCTCAGTAAAGAGCAGACAGCAACCGGACAAATGCACAGAATATACACAATGGGGCATCCGGCAGCTGTTTCAGAGGAAACTGCTGAGCCTGGAGGAGGGATGCCCACCTGTAATCTCAGCACTCTGGGAGGCTGAGGCAGGAGGACTGTAAATTCGTCCAGCCTGGGAAACTTGGTGAGACCTTTTCTCAAAATAAAAAAAGAGGGCCAGGGATGTAGCTCCGTGCAAAGGTCCTGGGTTCAATCCCCAGTACTGAAAAAATGTCACTCTAATCTACAGGGGTAGCGACCAAGAGCCAGGGAGGCTCGCTACAGCAAGGGGGAAAGGTAAAACAGATCTGGAGGATCCCACTTCCCCACCTCCAGGCCGACTGTGAAGCCATCGTGGCCAGGGCCGCAGGGACAGATGCAGACATAGGTCGGTGCTGCGGTCTCAAACAGACGGCCTGGGCAGGCAGAGGAACCCCGGCACCATCGCTGGAGGATCTCGACAAGGGCGCTGGACACTTATGGGCAGGGAAGTCAGCCACCACGGTGCTGGGACAGCAGAAGCCCACGGCAGAGGGCCACGGTGGAGCCTCACCTCAAACTCAGCATAAATCACAGGCCAGAAGGCAGCTCAGAGCTGAAACTACAGAACGTGGAGGAGTAGCCGGGCACGGTGGCACATGCCCATCTGTCACCCAGCTACTCGGGAGGCTGAGGCAGGATGACAAGCTCAAGGCCCAGCATAGGCAACTTAGGGAGATCTGGTCTCCAAACAAAATATTAGGGCTGGGGATGTAGCTCAGTGTGAAGGGTCTAGTGCCTCCCCTAGCAGCAAAATAAAAAAAGCCAAGAGGCAAGTCCTGGTGAGAATGGACAGAAATTAGAAACCAAGCTGGGGTGGGGATGTGGAATGGTCGGCCACTGTGGAAACAGCCTGGCAGTTCCTCAAATAGCAGAGAGCTTTCCTAAGACCCAGCAGGCCTGCTCCTTTGTATCCACCCAAGGGAAGAGCTTCATCCATATGAAAACCTGTACACAAATGTTCCCAACAGTGCTAGCTATAGCACTCAAAAAGGAAAAACAATCCAAGCATCTATGACCACACACAGTGAGGTTCCCCTACAGGTGGAACAGTATTCAGCCAGGAAGAGGAGTGAGGCCGTGACACCTGCCACAGTGTGGACGGACCCTGAGGACGCCGTGCTCAGTGAGAGACGCCAGACACAGAGGACACGGAGTAGGATCCTCGGACAGGAAACGCCCAGGACAGGCGACTCCAGAGACAGGAAGCGGCCTGGGATGGGGAAGCAGGAGAGGGGAAGAGGAGGGGATGGGTGACTGCTCATGGGGACAGGGCTGGTTTGGGGGTGATGGGATGCTCTGAGCTCTGGAAGTTGACAGAGGTGATGGTTACACAACTCTGGATAATGACACCACTGAATCAGACACTGAGCAGGTGTGGCGTGTGGCGTGGGAACTGTCACTCCGAGGAGCTACTGTTAGAAACTCTTCATAAATGCAATTCAGGCGCAGAGTCAAGTGAACACCACAGACACGGTGGCGCAAGCCGTGCTGTGTGGCCCCAAGCTCCTCAGTGGCTGAGTTCTCACAACGGGGACACTTGCGGACACATGTGGCTTGGGACCGGCAGGGCTTCCTCTGCTCCAGCTGCAACATGAGGCTTCCCCAGATGGGAGAAGAAAAGGAAATCACAGAGCTGGTCCGGGAGAGGAGGGGACAGCTGCACCCAGGCCCTCGGGGGACAGAACAAGGAGCTTGGGGGGCGGCGGGGGAGGCTGGGGGAGAGGGTGCGGGGTGTGGGCTGAAGGGCACCAGCCACTGCTGGCACCAACCTCGGCCCTCCTTCCCTCTGTCCCCCCTCACCCCACCCTGGCTGCGGTAGGTAAACAGGAAGCCTGGCCCAGGCAGGGGTGACTTGTCCTGATCCCTGCAGGGACACCAGGCTGCAGGACTCATTTTCAAAGCCCAGGGGCCAAGACACGGCAAAGGTGAGGCCCGTCACCACCACAGAGGTCCGGGCAGGAGGCCCCGGGTCCCGTCCGCAGCACCACAAGATAAACGTATGTGTGCCTAGTGAACAGTGACTCGGCATGCAGGGCTCAGGGAGACACGTGCGCTAGGACCACATTATCTTGAGGAGGCAGAGATGACGGCGGGACCTCGCATCTGACTGCCAGGGTTTACATTTTCTTACTACGCGCATGTGACTGCTTGTGCTTTTGGATATGCTTGTTGCTCAGATTCACAGGCAGAGAAAAGTAACAGAACCCAAAACCTGGGAACAGAGCAGTCACATGCAGGAACTTGAGAGGCAAGAACGGCAGCTTCATGGGTCACGGTGGTGCACACCTGTAATCCCAGCACTCCAGAGGCAGAGGCAGGAGGATCCTGAGAGAATGCAGCCAGCCTGGGCTACATAGTGAGTTCAGGGCCAGCCTGAGCTACAAAGCAAGACCCTGTCACTCAGAAAGCAGTTTGGGGACAGTGGGAGCTGCTTGTGTATCAATTGCACCCTCAAACACCTATGCCAAACATAGTGCCTGCCTGGCAAACACAAGGCCCTGAGTTAGACCCATGGTACCAAAAGAAACAAAAACCAAAAAACAAAAAACACCTATTCCAGGACTAATTGTAAAGATAATACGGATTCACATTAAAAAGAAGAAAACTGGTGCTGGGGATGTAACTCAGTGGCGCTGCGCCTGCCTGGCAAGCACAAGGTCCTGAGTTTAATCCCTAGCACCAGGGAAAACAAACAAACAGATAAGAGCTTTCAAAAATAAGAAAATGAAATTATAGATGTGCTATAAGAATTTCCCCTTTGTGATGGGAAAGGGTCCATGACATATAACGAGCGTCTACAAATCAACAAGATGGGTTGCTCAGCGTGAGGCAGGAAAGGCTCCTGAGTATGAGATAGAGTTATCGCTGGGGATGTAGCTCAGTGGCACCATGCCTGCCTGGCAAGTGCAACATCCTGAGTTCGATTCCCTGTACCGCAAAAAACAAACAACAACAACAAAAAAACCCAAAAAAACTAAAACAACAACAACAAAAAAAGCAGTAAGAGTTGTGGCTGATGGGGGTGGTTAATGTCAGGAACCCCCAGGGTGAGCAGAACAGGCCGGGTTGGCAGCGGCAGGAGCCTGGGGCCTGCAGAGCAGCAGCAGCAGCACGAAGCCGGCTTGGCGGCAGCCCTGAGTTTTCCAACGCTGACAAAATCACTGTCAGATGGCCACGTGAAGAGCCCTGACTGGGCCTCCTGTGGCCCCTGTGCCAAACCCCAGGCCTGTGTTTGCCTCTACTTTGCCCCGCAGGAGCACATTCTGAGGAAAACAAAGAAAAAGCATTAAAAAGGCAAAGATCAGCCCTGTGTGGAGGGGCACACCTGTTGCTGCAGCACTCTGGGGAGGCTGAGGCAGGAGGATCACAAGTCCCAGCCCAGCCCGGGAAATGCAGCGACCTAGCGAGATCCTATCTCAAACAATTTTTAAAAGGGCTGAGGACGTAGCTCAGTGGGAAGGCCCAGGCTCAATCCCCAGCACTGAAGAGAAAGAAATAGATTGGGCCAGGGATTTAGCACCGCGCCTGCCTTGCAAGCGCAAGGTCCTGAGTTCGATCCCTCTACCAAAAAAAAAAAAAAGGAAGGAAGGAAGAAAGAGAGACTGCAGCCTGCAGCTTGGGATGGCTCAGTCCACACCCCTCTTGCTTTGACATCCTGGGAGGATCCCGTAATTCTTACAGGCTGCGAACATCGCACCTTTAAGATGCAAACCAACACTTCCCACAGGGTGAGGCTTTGCCCTCCTTGGGTCCGGAGCCCCCATGCCTGCAGGTTAGGTGCACATCTGGGTGTGTGACACGGTACTTGTGACAGACAAGATGCTGAGTGTCCATCCTTTCTCCCTGTGGTGCTGGGGAGTGAACCAGGGCTTTCCAATGAGCTACACCCCCAACCCCTTTCTCTTTTAATTTTTTTGCGATGCAGTTTGAGAGAGGGTCTTAACCTGTAGTCCAGGATGACCTTGAGGTTCACTAGGTAGCCCGGCTGGCCTCGACCTTAAAGTGATCCTCCCGCCTCAGTCCTCTGAGTGCTGAGATTATAGGTGCACACCACCATGCCCAACCACTTTTTCATTTTTAGGTGGGCTCTTGGTAAGTCACTAAAACTGCCCAGGCTGGGTTTAACTTGCAATCCTCCTGCCTCAGCCTCCTAGAATGCTGGGATTACAGGAATGTGCCACAAGGCTTGGCTTAGGACGTCATTCTGTACCCAAAGCCAGGTTCACAGAAGCCCTTGCACAACCCCCACCAGACTGTGGAAAGGTGGACGAAGGGGGCTCTGAGCTAACCCCAAAGTCACTGACCTCAGAACGCCCGCCCCACACCACAGGTCCTGGGTCCAGACAGCCTGCAGTGGCAAGTCCTCAGCAGGGCCTTAACCTGCCTCACCACAGCTCCAGGGACACTGCTGGAACTGGGCAGCGGGAAGGCCTGGGAAACTCTCTAGCCCTCCCAGAGCCTCAGTTTCCCCATCTGCAAACACCGAGGTCCCGCAGATTCCTGGGGGCCAAGGGTCTCCCTAGTCACAGCCTGGCGAATTCTTGGAACAACACTGGTCTCATCTTGAGAAGAGAAAGGACGTCAACGCTTGAAGTCACACGCTGCCTATGACCAGGAAGGCAGGGCCCAGGTCATGCCCTAGCCGCCCCACAGGGGCCCCGACATCGCTCCCTGCCACCAGGCACCTGAGTACAGGGTTAGAAGCCAGCTGGGGCTCTCTGTCCTGTGGGCCACACACTCTGCTCAACAGCCTCACCTCGGCCACAGACCAGGCTTATTCCCACCCCAGGGCCTTTGCACATGCTGTTCCCACTACCCAGAACGCTCAAGCCATGTCCATGCCTTCTCACTCGTATCTCCACTTGACTATCCTGCTCTCTCACTCACTGTGACAACCCATTTCATTTTTTTTGTCTGTTCTCATTTTTCTTTTTTCAGAACTGGGACAGAACCCAGGGCCCTTCCCCTGAGCTACCCGGACCTTTTTAAATTATTATTTTTTTTTTTGGTACCGGGGATCCAACTTGGGTCCTTGCACTTGTAAGGCAGGTGGCAGAATCATTGAGCTAAATCCCCAGCCCCTTTTTAAATTATTTTGAGACAGGGTCTCACTAAGTTCCCAGAGCTAGGCTGGATCTTTCTTTTTTTTGGTACTGGGGATCGAACTCGGGTCCTTGCACTTGGACAGCAGGCGGCGAAACCACTGAGGTAAATCCCCGGCCCATAGGCTGGATCTTTTGATCCTCCTGCCTCAGCCTCCAGAGTGCTGGGATGACAGGCATGTGCCACCACACCTGGCTCTGTTTTCTTCTCTGAACTGACCGCTGCCCAAAGTGGTTTTGCTCAGAGCCTGGCAAACATTTCTCACAGTGGGGCAGACGGTGAATATTTCCAGTCCCACTACTTGGCTCTGGTTTTAGCAGAAAGTCATCAAGGACTGCGTGGGAATGGGTGGGTGTGGCTGTGTGCTGATAAAACTTTATTGACAAAAAACTTTATTAACAAAAACACTTCACTGGGCCGGAGATTTAGCTCAGTGGTTTTGCCGCCTGCTGTGCAAGCGCAAGAACCCGAGTTCGATCCCCAGTACCAAAAAAAAAAAAAAAAAAACCACTTCACTGACAAAAAAGTGGCTCAGATGCTATGGAGGTGGCAGCCACTGTCAGCTGACCCTTGATTCCTGGCCTTATTCCCCACCTGTTACTCAGCATTCCTTGGGGGCATTGAGTTCCTAGATTCCCTGATGTCACCCACATCCCCAGAGGCCTACGTGACCCATAGTGGCTGCTCAAGAAACGTGACAGCCAGTGCAGTGTGCACACCTGTCATCCCAGCACTGGAGGCTGACACGGGAGATGGCAAGTTTGAGGCCAGCTCGGGCAACTTAGTGAGGCCCTGTCTCAAAAACTTAAAGGGCTGAGGATGCAGCTCAGTGTGAAGGTCCTGGCTGGGTTCAGTGCCCAGTACTGCAAAAAACCAGTCTCAGGTCCAAGCGGTCACATGGCTCCCACCACCACCATCCTGCCACTGTCCTCCCGAGTGCACCTGCTGTACACCGGGCACCTGTCATGAGCCAGGCTGCTCCAGAGCTGGGGAACAGAGCCCTTGCACTCTTAGGGGAAGGGAGGGAGGTGTCAGAAAACACAGCAAAGCCATCTACATCAGGGAGTGACAAGTGGTGTGGTGACAAAAGGGGGAGGGTATAATAAGAAGGCAGGGCAGAGGAGGGGACAGATGGAGGAGACGGGATTGTTTTACCTCAAGAAGGTCAGGGAGGGCTCACTACAAGAAGAAATTTGAGTAAAACCTTGAAGGAACTAAAGAAGCAAGTGACAGATTTGGAAAAATAGAGATCCAGGCAGTCACGGCCATGCAAAGGCCCTGGGGCAACATGGAGCCCGGCATGGTGCAGAAACGAGGAACCCATGAGGCCGGAGAAGAGGAAAGGAAGAGCAGAGGGGGAGGAGAGAGGCAGGGACGGGATGGGCGGACCAGGCAGGGCCCGTGGGCTCCAGGAAGGACCCAGGCTTTGGCCTCAGGGAGGTGGGAGCCCTGGAGGGCTGAAGGCAGAGGAGGGTCGGGATCTGAGCCAGTCCTTAACTGGATCCTTCCAGAATGAGCGTGCTGGTCCAGGCAAGCTAACGATGACGGAGATGGACCAGGTGGAGGCAGAGGAGGGGGAGACGTGGGCAGATTCTGGGCTGATTCTGAAGGCTAAGCTGACATAGTTCGCTACCAGATTAGATGGGGGGAGGAATAAGGCCACTGCTTGAGGTGGCCGGACACAGAACGGAGCGGGAAATGGCTCAGGCCAAAACCCAAGTGGAGCATCAGCCTTCACAGTAGGCCAGGCGGATGTCCCCAGGCCCCAGCCCCCAAGAGACCACTCTGGCAGCCACCAGAGAACGCCTGGCAGGGAGGCCAGCCAAGGGTTTGGCCAGGCCTCAGGAGCAAGGGACCCCTGAACACCGGCCTTGCTTGTTCCCATGGGAACAGCTGAGATTACAGCTGCCGGTGACATCAGGGGCTTCAGTGCTTCGGGAGATGCTGGATGGAGCTGGGCCCAGCCTCCTTCCGTCTGCTTGCCCTTGACCCAGCCACCAACAGGCAGGCACACTGACTGTGGGAGGTTGAGCACCCAGTTCAAGGATGCTTACGAGATGTTGCTTCTACCAACAGAAAGCACCTGCATGGGCCCAGCAGGCCCAGGCCCAGGGCCACGCACAGGGACACTAGGCTGGTGCCCGGGGTCACTAAGCCCCATTCATTTACAGGTCAGGGTGGCAGCCCAGGGCAAGGGCAGTCAGCGCCCCTCTTTACGGATGGCTGAGGCTCAGCAGGTGAAGGTTACACAGCAGTGAAGCTCCACGGTGTCTCCTAATAACTGATCCAGAGGTGCGGACAAACTATTTCAAGATTGCTACAGACAACACAATGGTGCATGCCTGTCATCCCAGCACACAGGAGGCTGAGGCAGGAGGATCACCCAGAGTTCAGACCAGCCTGAACTACATAACAAGACCCTGTCTCAAAAACAAAACAAAAAAAAGGGGCTGGGGATGTAGCTTAGTGGTGTTGCGCCTGCCTGATAAGCACAATGTCCTGAGTTCAATCTCCAGTACCAGAAATAACAAAAACAAAAAAAAAGTTGCTACACACAGAAAGTGAGTGAGTCAGAGTATCACAGAACCAGGGTTCTTACCAAGGGTGAGTCTATCCTGGCACACAGTATCGGTGGGCAGTACCTGAGGACATCTGAGGTTGCCCCAGTGGGGATGCTTGTGGCATGGAGCAGATGGAGGCCAGAGATGCTACTGCTCTAGTCCCCACAATGCCCCTCAAAATAAAGAATTTTAGCCAGGTATGGTTGTGCATACCTGTCATCTCAGCATTCTGGGAGGCTGAAGCAGGAGGATCCCAAGTTTGAAGTCAGCCTGGGCAACTTAGTGACTTAGTGAGCCCCTGTCTCAAAAAAAAAAAAAAAAAAGGCTGGGGATGGAGCTCAGTGTGAAGGCCCTTGGTTCTACTACCCAGTACATCAAAAAGAAAAAGAAAATGTGTGGACAGTCACCACCCAAACTCCAAGGCACTTACAGCAGGAGAAGGTGGGTTCAGAGGAGCAAATAGCTGGCCGGCTGGTAGAATCTGATCTCGGTGGATTTCAATGCAGTGCCGGTAGGGGCCCACCCTTATCTCCCAGCCCCTCTGTCTGTCCCCAATCAGATCACCAAGCCCCTGATAAGCCAAATGCTTGCCCTGTGGCCTCCTTGTGGTTAATGAGTCTGGTTCACTGTGAGGGCTGCGGGCAGCAGGAAGTGGGGGGGGGGGTGTGCTGGGAAGGGACTCAGACAGGGGGCCATAGCCCTGCTGGGTTCTTCCCTTGGGCCTGCCTACTGCTGGCCACACTGGGCACTGGTGTCAGCAGAGATGAGAAGGCAGGGGGATGAACAAGGAGGCCATCTCTGTGGTAGCTTGCTCTCTTCCTGTGTCTCTCTCTCTCTGTCTTCAGACATTTTTCCCAATTCCCAGGCAGCCTGGTATCTCCTCCTCGCCCGCCCTCCTGCCAAGAAAGCTTCAGGAGGCCTGGGGAGGAGGATGGGTGCTCCTATGGGTATCTTCAGGGATGCCATGGTGGCCGCCAGGGAGAGCCACCTCGGGGGAGCACGAGTTTTGCAAATCTGGACACTTCCTCTCCCGGAGCTTGTGACCTCCAAGGAAGCACTCTGTGCTGTGGGCTCTGCACACCACCCTGTGAGACGCAGGCCAGTGCTCGAGGGAGGCGCAAAGGAGAAGCAAAGACAGCTGTGCTGTGCCCCGGAGATCTGAGGCCCGGACAGTGTCCAGGAGAAGAGGCATGGGGGTGGCAGGGATGGTGGGGCACTAATGCCATCTCCTATTCCACCAGCTCTCAGGGTAGATACTCTGAAACATCATTCCTTTAAACTCGGCATTTTACAGAGAGGTAAATTGAGGCCTGAAAGGCAAGGAAGAGTTTTCTTGCTACTGGGCGCAACAGTATCCAGGTCTGGGGACTTCTAGAAAGACAAGTGACACAGAGGCCTGACCCAAATCAAAGACCCCCACCCCCACCAAGGCAGGTGTTCTGCTTCAAGACCATACAGGTGACTGCTTTGCCGGTGAACAGGCCTGGAAGGTGACAATGGCGAGATGGGCACCCCGGGGGGGGGGGGTGGCACTAGGAAGTCGGGCAGGGGTCGCATCTTGGGTCGAATGGAGTTTCTGAAGCATTCCACACAAAAGCGAACAAGAGCGGGTGAGATGCCGTCCCCAAGCTCCCTAAAGGACGCAGATCGCCCACCTTGCCTCCCAAACAGGGGTCCCCCAGCAGACCTGCAGACCTTCTTTCCTACTTGATTCTAACGGTGGCTCGCTACACTCAGACTCCCAGACCAGGCCCTTTACCCTCCCTAGACCGGCCTCCCACCCTCCGCCCCGGCCCCCGGAAAGGGCGGAGCCAGGCGACCCCCGGGCCTCTCAGGCAGCGTCCCACAGCCTCCCGCGCGCGCCCCCGCGAGGACCACTCCGGCCCGGGGACCCCCCTGCGAGCGCCCCCGAGTGGACCACTCCGGACCAGAGACCCCCGCCGGCGCCCCCTAGTGGACCACTCCGGCCCGACGAACCCCCCCGCACGCCCTCGGTCCCCCGCGCGCCCGGGCGAGCCCACTGCGCGCCGGCGGGGGTAGCCAGCCGGCCCATTCAAACCAAGGGGGGCGCCTCAGGGCCGCACCGTTACCTGCCGCCGCCCCGCTCTCCGCCGCCCAGGCCGCCTCCGCCGTCACGGCCCCCCCCCCGGCGCTCTCCGCCTCGTCCGGCACCTCCAGCTCCATGGCCAAGCGCCCTGGCGGCGGCGGCAGGCCCGAGGTTGCACCCGAGCTCAGCCGCCGCCGCTGAACAACAAGCGCCACCGGCCCAGTGCGGAGGGAGGGTCCCAACCTCGGGGCGTGGCCTAAGGCGGGATCAGGAGTGACGCTCGTCGTGCAGCCAATCGAGGCTAGGGGCGTGGCCTACAGGCGGCAAAGCCCAGGAACTCCGAGAGCGCCCCCGCGCGCCCAGGGGCGGAAGGACGTCGCGGTATGTTCCAGTAAGTGACATTGTTAAACAGGAGGCAGATGACATTGACGATTGGTTTCTACCATCCTCCAAAGAACACGTTCTGTTACCTACTTTATACACGAGGAATGTGCGTGTCATTGTTTTGTTTATATTATTCATCATTAATGTTTTGTTTTTTTTATCATTAATATTAGTGTTTACTGTTAAGAAACGTAAATGTATACTATTTCTATTTTTATTATATATTTATAGTATATGAATTGCATGTTTACATTAATAAATGCCCATACTCATATAAGTATAATACAAAAAATATAAATATCTGTGCTAATATTTCTGTTACGCTTTCGTGTAATAAAGTTTCATATTCATACAGTGTATTTGATTTTGCATTTATGAAATATGAATATAATAAAGTATATAAATGTTAAATGTTTATATTTTTACTGGTATGATTATACAACACCATTATATTGTTTACGTAATGATATTCATGTATATGAATAATATAAATACATGAATAACAAATATATAATTAAAATATATGATGTGTAACATATGAATGTATCATGAAATATGAGTAATATAAATGTAATAAGCACATATATAAATATATATTTGCATTTATTTATTTTTTGTTTTGGTTTGGTTTTTGGTTTTTGGGTTTTTTTTGCAGTACCAGGGATTGAACTCAGGACCTTGTGCTTGTGAGGCAGGCACAGCACCATTGAGCTAAATCCAGGCCCTGCATGTTATTTATATATCAATAGTTCATTTATATTATTCATATAATAATGTTCATATGTATGAATCATATAATGTACAAAAACATAAAAATCTATTTGTGTATTCTGTTATGCATATTATGTTTATATGTATATATAAACATATATATGTATATATAACTTAAACTTACACTTGATATCATATTTATATATTTGCGTGTTTCCTTTATATATGAATAATAAATATATTATTCATATAAACATCAATAACAAGTGTAATATATCAGTTGTATTTTACTAAGTTCAATATATGTTGGGATTTTATTTTATTTTATTTTTTGTACTGGGGATCAAATTCACGACCTTGTGCTTGCAAGGCAGGCATCGGAACCACTGAGCTAAATCCCCAGCCCTGTTTTTTCTGGTTTTTTTTTTTTTGAGACAGGGTCTTGCTATTAGTTCAGGCTGGCCTTTAACTCACTATGTAGTGCTGGCTGGTCTCAAATTCATGGCAATCCTCCTGCCTCAGCCTCCCAAGTGCTGGGATTACTGGCATCCAACACCATGCCTGGCTTGGATATATGTCAAGTATATAATAATATGCAATAAATACCAATATTGGGCCAGGGATTTAGCTCAGTGGTTCCGGCACCTGCCTCACAAGCACAAGGTCCCAAGTTCGATCCCCAAAAACAAAACAAAACAAAAAAATAAATACCAATATTAAGCAAAACTTGCCGGAGCTGTAGCTTAGTGGCGCTGTGCCTGCCCAGCAAGCGAAAGGCCCTGAGTTAGATCTCAGCTACTGAAAAAAAAAAAATTAAGCAAAAATTTGTGTGCTCTTATTAAAATATAAATATTAATATGCAATATATGCATAGTCCACATATTAATGTTCATAATTATAAAATAAGGGCCAGGGATTTAGCTCAGTGGTGCCGCTGCCTGCCTCAAAAGCACCAGGTCCTGAGTTTGATCCCCCGGTACCACAAAAACAACAACAACAAAAAAAAACCAAAAAAATAAAATAAGTCATGATTACTATATTATTATAACAAGAGGTTAAATGTTTATACCTTTGTGATCCCTCCCTAAATTAGGGACATATTTTTTTTTTGGTTTTATTTTGTTTTGTTTTGTTTTTTTGGTACTGGGGATCCAACTCAGGTCCTTGCGCTTATGCAGCAGGCAGCGAAACCACTGAGCTAAATCCCCGGCCCTAGGGACGTATTTTTTGTGATTTTGTTTCTTTTCTTTTTTTATTTTATATTTTTGCCCTACTGGGGATTCAACCCAGGGCTTTCACACTGAGGTACATCGATAGCACTCAGTAGTGAGTGCTTACCCAGCCTATGGGAGGCCCTAGGTTCCTACCTCAGCCATGAAATCCAGATTCAAGGTGAATCACAGATCCTAGCAGAGGCAGATGGTCAGAGAACTCTTTTATTTATTTATTATTCTTTTTTTTTTTTTTGAGACAGGATCTCTCTAAGTTACCCAAGCTGGGCTCAAACTTGCACCCCTCTTGCCTCAGCCTCCCAGACAGCTGGGATGACAGGCGTGTGCCACCACACCCATTTTCTTACTACTAACATATTCCCAGGACCTGACACCAAGCCCAACAGCCAGGAGACAATAGCATTTGAAAACATCATCAGCCAGATGGGCACTGTTCTCAGCCTCTTACTGGTGGGGAGCAGGAGCAAGGAGAGGATTGGGTGCCTGCTCAGGGGTCGGGCAAGGCTCAGAGCTGTGCATGCACCAGGCATGCCCAGGGCCTGGCTTCCATCCCTGCCCCAGAAGGCAAAAGTCCTCCCGTGCCTGGGATCACACGGAGCCTCTGCTGTGGCCCATTCCCATGCAATCAATTCAGAACACCGATGAAGGCCATGAGATGGCCTGGTGGATTTATCCATGACACGGTTTGATGGTTATGAATTCTTATGATCTGGGAATTCATAACCACTACTGTGGTCATCCCAGCACTCTGGGAGGCTGAGGCAGGAGGATCAAAAGTTCAAGCCCAGCCTGGGCATTTAGCGACTTAGCAAGGCCCCATCTCAAAATAAAAATAAAAAGGGCTGGGATAGAGGTCAGTGTGAAGGCCCTGGATTCAACCCCCAGTACCAAAATATAAGAGTAATAAATAAATAGCCAGGCGTGGTGGTGCACGCCTGTAGTCCCAGCACTCAGGAGGCTGAGGCAAGGGGATTACCGTGAGTTCCAGGCCAGCCTGGGCTACATTGTGAGTTTGAGGCCAGCTTGAACTACATAGCGAGACCCTGCCTCAAAAAGTAATAAATAAATAAATAAATAAATAAATAAATAAATAAAAGGAGAGTTCTCTGAACATCTGTCTCCACTAGAATCCCTGATTCACCTTGAATCTAGATTCCATGGCTGAGGTAGGAAACCAGGGCCTCCTGCAGGCTGGGTAAGCACTCACCACTGAGCTGCACCTGAAGGGGGTTTGGTTTGGTTTGGTTTTTTCAGTGCTGGAGATTGAAGCCAGGACCTTCACAATGAGCTCCATCCTGAGCCCAGTCTGGGCTTTCATGAGCTCCTGGGCCATTTGGGTTCCTGCAAGGTTTGAGGCTCTGATTGCAGCAGCTTGAGAAAGCCAGGGGTCAGATCTCAGTGCCAATCATGAGAAGGAAGCAAAAAAAGAAACAAAAAAAACACCAAAAAAACACAACTGGAAAATCAACAATTGGCATAACAGGCATGATTTAGAGATGCGGAAATAACAGTCGAAATAACCTATTAACAGAGGTAAAGGAGGCACTCCGGGGGGCCCATGTCCTCTCCATGACCTTCCTCAATCTGATGACTCAGTTCTTTAAAATGCACACATAAAAAATAAAATCTTACAGCTGGTTAAATTGGCCCACACCCATAATCCCAGCTACTTAGGAGACTGAGGCAGGAGGATCCCAAGTTTGAGCCAACCCTGGACAATTTAGGGAGATCCTGTCTCCAAATAAATTTTTTGTGTGTGTGGTACTGAGGACCAAACTCAGGACCTTGTTCTTGTGAGGCAGGCGAGGCACCACTGAGCTAAATCCCTGGACCTAGAAATTAAAATTTTAACTGTGGGTGTGGCTCAGTAGTGAACAACCCTGGGTCCCTCCCACTCCTTACTGCAAAAATAAAAAAACAGCGAGTTTTTTTTAAAAAACAGGGAGTGGTGGCACCCGCCTGTCATCCCACCCTTGGGAGGCTGAGGCGGGAGGATCACTGGGAGTTCGAGCCAGCCTCCACTACATAGGAAGACCCTGTTTCAAAACAAACAAACAAAAAGGCTTAGTGCTGGGGTGGAGGGGCAAGACGAGCTAGGGAGGGAATGACCGAGAGCTTCCTTCCCACAGCCCTGCCTCACTGTCCCATTTCAAAGATTAAAACCGAGGTCGCGGAGGTGCGATCGGCTACCTGGCTCCTGGCGCCCCCTGGTGGCCACAGTGGCAATGACCGTCTGCAGGAGACACGGAGCTGGTGGGACTTGTTCTCATCCATGCTGCTCTTCATATTCCATTCATTCACTTGTTCATTCATGCCAAGAGCATGTGTTGCGCCTGCTGTACACCTCCCACTGCTCTAGGACACAGAGAATGAACAAGGCAAAATGCCTGACCTTAAAGACAGCAAACGGGGTCGGGGATTTAGCTCAGTGGTGCCGTTGCCTGCCTAGCAAGCACAAGGTCCTGAGTTCGGTCCCAGGTACTGCAAAAAAAAAAAAGACAGCAGAAGAACCAGGCGTAAGCTACTTTCAAGGGCTAAATGCTTACAAAAGAGCCAGGCATGGTGGCACACATCTGTATTCCCAGCACTGGGGAGGCTGAGACAAGAGGATTGCTGTGAGTTCAAGGCCAGCTTAGACTAACAGTGAGTTGGAGGCCAGCCTGAACTACATAGCAAGACCCTGTCTTGAATAAATAAATAAATAAATAAATAAATTAGACAAAGAACTAGAAAAAACTTAGGACCCCCCTCAAAATAAAAGACCCCATGGAGTAGGGGGCTGGCCCTAATAGGCAGTGCTAGCAGGCGCAAATCTACCATCCACCCCACACAGCCTCAAGCCTTCAGTCTTGGGAATAACCCCAGGAAGCAGGTGCTGTGTCCCTCCTTTTACTTTTTATTTTTCCTTAGCAGCACTGGGGATGGAACCCAGGGCCTTACATATGCTAGTCAAGAACTCACTGAGCTGCATCCCAGAACTTAATTTTTTAAAATTTTGAGACAGGGTCTCACCAAGTTGCTAAATTGCCCAGGTCAGCCTTGAACTCACAGCGATCCTCCTGTCTCAGCCTCCCTAGTGCTAGGATGACAGATGTGGGGCACCACACCTGGCTTCTGTGCCTTCTCAGGCTGTGCAGGGCACAGGTGAGTCCCGGTGTCCCCAGCCTCTGGCCCAGCAGGGGTTAAGGCTGGTGGCTCCCACATGAGGTAACAGCACCTTGCGACAGAGATGCACGCCCAGGCTGGCGGCCATCCTCACGGCCACTCTCCTGCCCGCCCGCCTGTGCACACTTTCGCCGGCCCCACTTGGCAAGGGACCTGTTCTCCCATTGCTACCACGACAGAGGACAAATTGAGCAGACGGGCCAGCCGGCTGGAGCTGCAGGTTGGGGTCTACGCCCTGCCACCCATGGGAGGCAGGGACCCAGCTCCTGGCTCCTGTTGCCTGCCTGGAGTCCACGCACCCTGCTAGACAGGTGAGTTGCTGGCACCCCCAGGACTTTGTCCCAACCAGGCACCCCCAACTTGGGGCCCTGGGACCCCCGGGTGGCCTCCCCCTTAGCTCCCAGGAAGCCGGAAGCCGCCCCTGTGTGGGCAGTGACACAGTTGCCACGGACTTGCCTGGCTCTGCCCGCCTGGCAGCTGCCCAGGACTCCGCTGGGCCTTGAAAGGGTCATTGTTGGCTCAGGTGCTGGGGGTGCGAGGAGGGGCCAGGTTGCTCTCTGGTCTCGAAATCAGCAGCAGGGAGGGGACAGGAGGTGAAAGCTGGCCTGCCCTGGCGCTGAGCCTCCTCCTGGGACTTCCTAAGGGACCCCAAGTTTCTGTGGGTGGCACAGGCATGGAAGAGAGCCCCAGGAACTTGCTTTATGTTTAGGAGCAAAATCTCACAGCTGAGAAATGTGAATGGGGGGCTGGGCACCCAGGGAGAACAAAGGACGCCTCCCTCTGGGGGGAGCACGGCTTGGGCGACAGGAAGCTTTTCTGGGTCACTTGCTCCCAGAGATGACAAAGGCAGCTTCCCGGAGAAGCCAGTGTCCGATTGCATCTCAGGCCTCCTAGTCCAACCCCAAGAAGGGCCTCTGTGAGCCAGCTATGGTGGGCACCCCTGTGATTCCAGCACTCAGGAGGCTGAGGCAGAAGGATCACTCTGAGTTCAAGGCCAGCCTGGACCACATGAGACCCTGCCTCAAAAAAACAAAACAAAAGAAGGCCATCTGGGGCTGGGGCAGGCACAGAGTCCAAGTCCTGAGGATGGAGGGGGCTTGGCAGTGAGGTCACCCAGGACATCATGCTGAGAGCTTCGGGCAGTCTTGGGGACACATCTCTGCCATCGGAGAAGGAGGCCAGATGCTCAGACAGAGCAGGGCCTGTTTCCGGCTCTGCCCCGTGAGGACCCCAAGTCACCAGGTCACTGGACCAGGAAACAATGAAGTAATAGATTCTAGGGCGGGCTGGTCACAGTAAGCCGCTCCACCCAAGTCAGAATTCAGAGCACAAGGCAGCTGTCCCATCCGGCTCTCTGTTCTGCGCAGGAGGAGCCCGGGACTCAGAGAGGGGCAGCCATTCCCCCAGGGGTGCACAGCGGAGCAGAAATCACAGACAGACGAGGGAAAAAACCCAGCGGTAGGAAGTCTGGAGCCTGTTCCTGGGCTCCAACCAATGCCCGGGAGCAACGTCTCACAAGCGGCAGGCTGGGCTGCTTGCTTCCCGGTGACTGAACTCAGGGGGAAGTCCAACCTGGCCACGGGATTTCCAGCCTTCCTCCTGGGCGTGGCCAACAGAGCCGCGTAAGGCGGAGCCTGACACCCATTGGAACCACCTGGTTAATGGCAGCCTGGGCTGGGGAGGCACCGCCCAGGGAGGGAATCTGTATCTATGGGGCGGCTCCTGTCTACGGGGTGTGTTGTTAGCACACCTCAGGGCTCTGCAGTGAACAAGAAAGACCTAGGCCCCTGCTTCTGTGGGGCTTGTGGGGGGATGGAGAAAATGGACAAGAAAAAAATATCCAGCTGTGGTGGCGCTCATGAGTCACCCCAGCAACTCCAGAGGCAGGAGGATCTGAAGTTTGAGCCCAGCCTGGACAATTTAACAAATCCCTGTGTCAAAATAAAAAATAACAAGTGGCTGAGGATGTAGGTGAGTGGTGAGCTCTTGCCTAGCATTCATGAGGGTTCCATCCCCAGCACTCTGAGAGGCTGGGGCAGGAGGATCTCAAATTCAAGCTCAGCCTGGGCAATTTAGTAACTTAGTGAGACCCTGTCTCAAAATAATCCCCAACTAGACCTTGGCTAAGCCCCACAGAGGACTGTCCACAGAACCCCTGCCCAGTCCAGATCTCAGGACAAGGATGTCCACATGCGGTCCTGGGCAGAAAAGGACAGGACAGGAGATGCCAATAAGGGTTGAGTTCATTGTCTTGTATCAATGTTGGTTTCTTAGTTTGTTTTTATTTTTGTGGTTGGACCCAGGGCCTTGCCACTGAGCTACATCTCTAGCCTTTTTTTTTTTTTTGGTACCGGGGATCAAACTCGGGTCCTTGCACTTGCGCAGCAGGCAGCAAAACCACTGAGCTAAATCCCTGTCCCCTTTTTTTTTTTTTTTCAACTTTGAGACAAGGTCTCCCTAAGTTATTAAGTTGCCCAGGGTGGGCTTGAAATTGAGATGCTCCTGCCTCAGCCTCCTGTGTAGCAGAGAAGAAGAGCATGCACCACCATGCCTGGCTTGATTTCTTACTTTTGATCAATAATCCACAAGAGTAATGTAAGATGTAAACAGTAGGAGAAATTGGGGATGGAATACATGATACTTCCCTGCATATTCACTTTTCTACAAAGTTAAAATTATTCCCAAGTAAAATATTTATTAAAAATAAAATAAACTGTGCCTCGCAAGCACAAGGACCCAAGTTTGATCCCTGGTACCAAAAATAAATAAATAAATAAAATGAACTGCTGGGCATGGTGGCACATTCCTGTAACCTCAGCACTCAGGAGGCAGAGGCAGGAGGATACTGTGAGTTTGAGGCCAGCCTGGGATACATAGTGAATTCAAGGCCAGCCTGAAATACATAGAGAGATCCTCCTCAAACAAACAAACAATAACAAGAACAACAAAAATAATAAAATAACCTGCAAGCCAACCACAAGTTTGAGCCTGGCCTTGGCAATTTGGTGATGTAGGGAGACACGATCTCAAAATAAAATAAATAAATAAGTAAAAAGGACTGAGGATGTAGCTCAGTGCAAAGGTCTTAGGTTCCATCGCCAGTACCATAAAATAAATAACCAAAGAGATGAACGATAAATAAAATAATCTCACCAGTGCAGTAGCATAGACCTGGTATTCCAGCACTCTGGGAGGCTGAGGCAGGAGGATCTCAAGTTCCAACCCAGCCTGGGCAACTCAGGAACTTAAAAAGACCCTGTCAAAATAAAAAACAAAGAGAGCTGGAGTTGGAGCTCAGTGCAGAGGCTCTGGGTTCATTCCCAGTACTGCAAAAGAGAGAAAGACAGAAAGAAGGGAGGCAGGGAGGGGTCGACCTGGGGCTGGACTCGCTGTGTCTCCCACCTCCTCTCAGCCCGCTGAGCTCGGTTTGCAGCGGTTTCCTGAACCTGTGGCTTCTCCCTCTCCTCTGCCTCCACCTGGTCCCACTCAGTTCCCAGCTCCCAGCCTCCCCTTCACAGCCTGTCCTCCCTAATGTCGCCCCCAGAGGGCGCCGTGAGCACTGAGCCAGATCCTCCCGCCTCTCCCCTCAGCCTTCCATGACTGCCGCCTTCCTAGGGCCAAAGCCCAAGTCCTCCCTGCATCCCACAGGGCCCTCCCGGCCCACCTCCCGGCCCACCTCCCCACCTCCTTCTCTGCCCCTGGCTCACTCTGCTCCAGCCACACGGGCTCCTTGCTGCTCCTGCACCCTGCCAGACTCTGCCCTGCCCTAGGGCCTTTTCATGCCTGTGCCTCTGCCTAGGACAACCTCCAGCCTCACTCAAGGCTCCTCTCTCTCCTCAGCTCTCACGGCTCCCTCTGCCTGGCTCCTTTTCACCCAGGTCACTCCAAATAATATTCATCCCCTGCACCACCCCTCAGAGTAGCCACCCATGAGCCCCCAGCTCCTGCACCCTCTCCCACTGCTAGGTGCTCTCAGAAACCTAGTTTGTGCTTTTTCTAGGGGTAAGGGAGTTGAGATAGAGTCTCACTCTGTGGCCCCGGCTGGCCTTAAACTCACAGTGACCCTCTTGCCTCAGCCTCCCAAGTGCTGGGATCATAGGTGTGCACCACCACACCTGGCAGCTTACGTTTTTATTTGCATGTGTGATTGTCCCCGTCCTGTCTCCCCAGGACCAGCACTCCTGTCAGGGTGGAGGCCACCTGTCTCCTGGGGTCTGTTCTCCCGGTCTGCAGCCTTGGCAAACAGACCAAGGGCCTGGCTCCCGAGGACATTCTTGGGTACCGGTCAGACCTGTTTGGCCACTGATCTAACCTGAGCCTTCACCCAGGGAAGCAAATCGGCCTCTACCAGGAAGACCCCAGCCCAGCCCCCACCCTGGGCCTCAGTTTCCCCAGGGACACTAAGGAAGGACCACAGCTCCCTTCTCCCTTCTGCCACAGAGCACTGTTTCTCCCTTGGCCGATGCTGGGGCTGCGGCTTCTGTGATCTGATCTCCCGGACGTGGCGTCTCTGGGCATTTGAAATACTTTGTTGGTGGGATTCTGATTGAGTGGCAGAACGAAGGGTGATTGTAGTAGGTTATACATGGCAGAGTTTTACTTCCACACAGTGAGCTGGAGGACGGGAGTGGTGGTTAAGCGGACGACAGCACCAACCACATCTGTCATCCCAATGAGGATGGCAGGCAGATCACCACAAGATCAAGGCCAGCCTGAGCTATATGACAAGTTTAAGGCCAACCTGAACTTCATAGCAAGACTCTCTTTTAAAAGAAAAAACAATATTGGTGCTAATGGATACATAGTGAAGGCTTTCTAAGCATCTGACACACAATCACTCATGTTGGGTGAACTTTTTTTTTTTTTTTTTTTTGGTACCAGGGATTGAACTCAGGACCTCGTGCTTGCGAGGTAGGTGGTGGCACGACTCAGCTAAATCCCGGGCCCCACAATCACTCGTGTAACCCTTGGAGGCAGGTACAATTAGTGTCACCATTTACAGATGGGGAAACTGAGGCACGGAGCCTGTCTGCGGTTTACACGAGGTCACACAGCTGGAATAAGGCAGCAGCTCAGAGTAATGACTTCTTCCAGGGCCCCTTTAATCTTCCCAACTATTCTGGGATGTAGAAGATTTTATTTCCCCCAATTACAGAAGTAAAAAGGAGTGCACTGAGAGGGTGTACTAAGAAACTTCCCTGCCGACACACAGCAAATAGAAAGAGCTGGGTAAGAACTTGCCTAGCCCTGAGGTTTCTAATGGGTTCTCAGAGAAAGGTCAGGCAAAAATATATCACTCTGGGGAGTCTTTGCGGGGACCTCAAAGGTTTTCATTATGTACCATTGCCTTGCTTGTCTACATGATGAATTCTTCACCAGCCTTCAAAACCCCAACTGCAGTGCCCCTCTCTTCCAAGAACACCCACTCTGGGAGTCTCCTCCCTGCCTTCACTTTCTCATAGTCTGTGCTTTCTCTTCCTGCCCAGAGCTGACTAATTCAGGCTGGGAAAGGGGTGTGTGTGTCTAGATTTGACCCTTTGACCACGGAGTTGGGTGGGGCTCGGCAGAGGTGGGCTCAGGCTTATTTATTTATTTATTTATTCACTTATTGTTTTTTTAGAGTCAGGGTCTCACTCTGGCCTCAAATTCACTATGTAGCCCAGGCTGGCCTCGAACTCGCTGTGATCCTCCTGCCTCAGCCTCCCGAGTGCTGCTGCGAAAACAGGATTGCACCCCCTACCCCCATCCCCCACCGCCGCTTTTTCGTGTTTTGAATGGGGAGGGGTTGTGGGTGGTGCCTACAGCCGGCGCCCACCTAGGTGGCTTCTTCCCTCCCCACCCCAGGTAGAAGTCCAATCTCGGACTGCCGAGGGCGAGGCTGGGCTGGGTGAAAGGAGGCCTGACCTTTGCTCCCAGGAGCCTGGCCAATGTCCTCCAGCCCCGCCCACCTCCCCTGCTGGCCCAGGGGCTCAGCTCTGGCGGGGTGTGGAGACGGAGCGCAGAACTTCCTCCCCTTTGTGAAATGGAGTTGTAAGCCTTCCGCAGATGGACCAGCCTGCTGGAGATGGAGTGATCCGAGCAGGGCCAGGGCTTTCTGCCCCTCGATAAACTCCTCTTCCAAGAGCCACCCTCGAAATATGCCCGTTTCGCGGATGGAAAAACTTTGCACGCCTCTGGCTCCGTTCCGAGCGTGGCTGCAATCCGCTCCGGGTCTTCCTCGCAGCTTGGCCGGCTCCGTCTCTAGCGCCCGGTGCGGGCGCGGGCTCGACAGTGTGGAAAACCCGCCCTGGATTCAGTGTCCCAGGACCGGAGCCCGCGATGGAGGCAGCGAGGGGGAGCCCCGGCTCCGCCGCTTCTCGGAGGCGTGTCGGGCCGGGGCGGGGCGGGCCGGGGACCTGGAGGAGGAAGAGGGGCAGGTGCAGCTGGGAACAGAGGAGCGGGCCGGAGGCGGGCGAAAGCGGGGCTCCCAGCCCGCCGCGACCCTCCCCAGCCTCCTCCCCTACTCCGGGGTGGGGCGAATTGACTGTTTCCAGGACTCCCGCGGGCAGGGGCCGCCGGAGAGCCCGGGGGGTGGACCATGGCGGTGAGATTCCAGGCGAGTGGCTCGTGTCGGGCAGGACGGGGAGGAGATGGGGAGCGGGGTTGGGAGTGGGACCCAGGACCCCAGGACACCCCTTACCTACATAACAGATGGGTAAACTGAGGCCCAGAGGAATGCGGGGGCCAGCCCAGGTTGCACCCAGGAAGTCCAGGCGTGTCTGCGTCCCCGTCCCCGTCCCCCCAAGTCTGTCTCCTTTATCGCGACCTTTCTGCCAATTATGCTGTGCGTTTGGGGGGCAGTGACTCACCCTCTCTGTACCTCATCTGTAAAATGAGCGTCCAGCATTTTAAAGCAGGACGCGGCGCGGCCCGCAGCAGGTGTCAGGACCGCTGTCCACGCCGGCCCAGGGCTCCAGTCTCTCTCTAACCCGGGACATGAGTGGTGACTTCATTTGTGTTGTGAGTTCACCGTGTTGAACGCCGTGAGGCTACGGGACAAACCACCGCTGTTGATTTATTGGGCGCCGAATGCACACAGAGCTGTTACCCGGTGGAAGTGGGGTGCCTGGAGCCCAGATTTTGCACACGAGCAAAGGAACCTGGCTGGGGTGGGTCGAAGATGGTCGATCTTTGCATCGGGCCCCAGAAGGGTAAACTGAGGCACGGCCCTTAGCCCTGGGCCACCAACTCCGAGCTGGAGGGCTTAGCGATTTGGCTTCCCTCAGCCGCCAAGCAGATCGGCCGAGTCCGGAGTAGCTGAAAGTTTGTCCCCCAGCCTCGCTCGGGGCCTTTGTCCTGAAGAGGGGCGGGGCGGGGGAGGGGGCTCGGGAGCCACGTGCTGGGCTGGGTGACTCGGGCCCAGCCCTCCCCTCTCGGGCGGCGCCAGTAGGTGTTTCTGTCGGACAGGTGGTGGGAGGTGGGGACAAATCTCCCCCCGAAATTCACCTTGCCGGGGGCGGGGCTCTGGACACACCTGTTCTTCCACCTTCCAGCGACTCCGCCCATGCTCTCCCAGTGCCTGGTCCGGGAGGGCAATTCTGGGGTCCCAGAGGCCCAAGCCCAGCCCTCCGGGAGCCCCTGACTGGGTATGCAGGAGAGCCAGAGCTGGATTTGGACCCCCTAGGACCGGCCAAGGGGAGGATGCAGCTTGTGTGTAGAAGGAGTTAAGGACCCAATTTCTGCAGAAAGAGACAGTAGCCCTGGGGCTGTGGAGGATGAATAGGAGTTTGCATAGGAGTCCAGCATGGCATGACAGTTAGCTGGCAGGAGGGCCAGGATCTGAGTGGCAGGGGACAGCTACACAGAATCCCAAGGAGGGTGTTCTGGGCAACACAGAACAGACCACCAGGGCAGTAATTTGAGGGAAGCTCAGCCAGCCAGCTGGGTTAATCCCTGGGGCACTGGGGAGCACCGGAGGGTTTTAGACAGAGTCCCTGGTATCCACGGAGATAACGCGCTCAAGCAGGGACAAGCCAGGACCCCCTGCCTCCCTGCTCCCACAGGTACCCTGGACCCCTGGGGACTTTTCCTAAAGTACAGCCAGGAAATCAAAATTCCTTGTGTGGGGGGGGGATTTGCATTTAATCATGCAAAGTATAACATCAAAACAACGAAAATATTGTTTGGAAGCCAAGAGCGGTGGTGCACGCCTGTCATCCCAGCACTCTGGAAGGCTGAGGCAGGAAGATCAAAAGTTCAAGCCCATGGCTGGGGATTTAGCTCAGTGGTTCTGCCACCTGCCTCGAAAGTGAAAGGACCTGAATTCAATCCCCGGTACCAAAAAAAAAAAAAGTTCAAGCCCAGCCTGGGCAATTTAGTGACTTAGGGAGACCCTGTCTCAAAAATAAAAATAAAAGGGGAAGCCATAGCAAAAAGCAACAGATCCCTTGGGTCTGTGTGCTCACTTGGTGACTGACCTAGTTCCTGCATACCTCAATTTCTCCATCTGTGACACAGGGGTGGTAGATTGTACCTTCAATTAAATGAGATACTTTGGGGACCAAGGAAACCCTTGCTCACTCATTTGTTTGGCAAATACAGATGGGTTACCTGCTGTGACTGGATGTGGTTTAAGCCAGGCTGGCTATGGCTGAGGCAGATAAAGATCTTTGCCCTCAAAGATCCACACAATATCCTGGGGTCACCTTTTGTGAAGAAATAGTGGGTAGTGGTCAGGGGTGACCTCACCCAGGAAGTGGGGTGTGAACAGACACCTCAAAAGTCAGTGAGGAACATTCGCAGAGTGATTCAGATGGAGGGCACAGCTGTGCAAATGCCCTGAGGCAGCATGGAGGATGGGATGATACAGGAGCACCAAGCATGTGGCTGGAGCAGAGGGAGTGAAGGGCAGAGAGGGAGGAGTAGAAGCAGGAAGGGGAAAGGCAGGCCATACAGGGCCCTGTGGGCTGCAGGAGGACCTGGGCTTCGGCCCCAGAGAGGTGGGAGCCATGGAGGGCTGAGGGCAGAGGAGGGAGGACATTGCGCCCTCTGGAGGCTGCTTCGGGTAGGACAGGCTGTGGGAGAAGGATGGGAGTCTAGGCCCAGGGCAGAGGTGGCTGAGCTCTGCCAGGCAGAATGGGCCCTGACTGGGAACCGCCCCCCCCTTGCCAGGCCTGATGCCCCTTTCCCATCCCCTCCCAGGAGGTGGCAGACATGGAGGAGGTGACCATCTGGGAGCAGCACACGGCCACACTCTCCAAGGTGAGCAGGCCCCACCCGAGCACCCATGGTGCCCTCGTCCCCGTGTCCCACCGAGAACACTAATGCTCTTGTGTCCCTGTCACTCAGGATCCGCGCCGGGGCTTCGGCATCGGCATCTCCGGAGGCCGGGATGGGCCCAGCGGCTCCGTGGTGGTGTCGGACGTGGTTTTGGGAGGCCCCGCTGAGGGCCGGCTGCGGTGAGTACCAGGGCGCCCGAGGGCCTGGCGGGTGAGGACCTCGTGGCCACGGCCCAAGGCGGGAGGGCCTGGCACCCTCGGGCTCCGTCAACACCAGGCTGTGCTGCCCGCCCTCCCGTCCCCTGGGTGCTTCCTGGTCTGCCCTTCCCCGAAGGTCCTGGGTCCCAGTGGCCCCAGGTTCTCCTGGAAGACAAAGCCCCAGAAATCTCTTTTTTGGCAGAGGGAAGGGAGTCGCTGTGTTCTGAACCCATGGGTGTGTGTGTGTTGGGATTCCTGAAAATATTGTGGATAAAATGGTCCTGGGGCCTAAGAGGCTGATGGGCAAAATGGCACAGCTCAGCCCAAGGAGAGAAAGAGTGTGACACACAGACAGGGGAGGGGAGAGAAAAGCAGAAGGACCTGGGGAGAAACCCCAGGATGGTGGCGCACACCTTCGATTCCAGCTCTCAGGAGGCTGAGGCAGGAGGATCGCTGCAAGTTCGAGGCCAGCCTGGGCTCCATAATGAGTTCAAGGCCATCCTGAACTACATAGTGAGACCTTGTCTCAAAAAAAAAAAAACAAGTAAGTAAAATAACTGGAAAAAAGAGCAAAGTGCCAACTGTAATTATACCTTCATTGTGTTATGCTGGTTCCACCGCTGGGCCCATTTCACAGATGAAGTGACTGAGGCCAGGAGGCCTGGGGAACTGGCCAGTTAGACCTGGGCATTGCAGACCTAGACTTGCCGAGGACCGTGGGGGCAGGGGGAGAGGGATCCCAGGCAGGGTGTTCCCAGGGAGGCCTCAGCCTGAGCCCCGCCCCTCCCTCAGGCCAGGGGACCACTTGGTCATGGTGAATGGGGTCTCCGTGGAGAACATGACTTCGGCCTTCGCCATTCAGCTTCTGAAGACCTGCACCAAGATGGCCAACATCGTGAGTGTATGGGGAAGTGGCCCTGGCTCGGGGCCATCCCGTGCCCTGTGCTCGGCTGAAGCCGCCTGGCTCAGCCTCCCTGGGTGTACACAGTGTAATCAAAAGCATAGTGAATGTTTACATTTTTAGAAATGCTAGCGGGGCTGGGCATGCTGGTGCACGCCTGTAGTCCCAACACTTGGGAGGCAGAAGTAGGATAATCTCTGTGAGTTTGAAGCCAGCCTGGGGTACATAGCAAGTTCAAGGCCAGCCTGAATAAAATAGCGAGATCTTGTCTCAAAAAAAAGAAGAAAAAAAAGCAATGCATGGTGGCCTACACCTGCCATCCCAGCACTCTATGAGGCTGAGGCAGGAGGATCACAAGTTCAAGCCTGGCCCAGGCAACTTAGTGAGTTAGCAAGACCCTGTCTGAATATAAAAAATACAAAGGGTGGGGGGTGTCACTCAGTGCAAAGGTCCTGGGCACACGAAGTCTGGCCATTGAGGCTCGGAGAGGGCACCCCCTGCCTGGGGCCAACCTGCCCCGGCCCCTACCTTGGCTGAGCCCTCCTGTCCGCCACTCACAGACGGTGAAGCGACCTCGGAAGATCCAGCTGCCAGCCACCAAGCTGGGCGCCCCTGGCCCAGGCCGCCAGGACTCGGATGAGGAAGTCGAGCATGGCCGGGGCTATGAAGGGGACTCATCCAGCGGCTCTGGCCACTCCTGGGGCGAGCGCTCCCGCCGGCCAAGGACTGCACGCCGGGCCAGGGCCAGCAGCCAGGGGCGCAGGAGCCCAGGCGGTGGGTCCGAGGCCAATGGGCTGGCCCTGGTGTCCGGCTACAAGCGGCTGCCCCGGCAGGACGTGGGCATGAAGCCCTTGAAGTCGGTGCTGGTGAAGCGGCGGAACAGCGAAGGTGACAGCGGAGGCCGGGCCGGGGCACTGAGGCCGTGGGGCCCTAGGCTGTGCGATGCCTGGTTCCCGATTCCTGGGACCTGTGGCGCCTCACCTGAGATAGCAGAAGGGACTCTGCAGATAGCCTGGCTTGGTGACGCACACTTGTGACCCCAGCGCTCAGGAGGCTGAGGCACGAGGGTCGATACAAGCTCCAGGCCAGCCTGGGGTCCATAGTGAGACCCTGATTCACACAAATAAAAAAAGTTCTGTGGTGTAGCTTAGCACTCCCACGGTTCATCCTGGTATCGGGGAAAACCCATGGAGATGTCATCGGCTAGTGGGGTGAGGGCACAGTTCTCCAGCTCCTGGAGCCCTGCCTCAGTTTCCCTCCTCCCCCTGCAGAGTTCGGGGTCAAGCTGGGCAGTCAGATCTTCATCAAGCACATCACAGACTCTGGCCTGGCTGCCCAGCACCGTGGGCTACAGGAAGGGGATCTCATCCTTCAGGTGACCCGGGCTTCCCACCCCGTGGGTATGGAGACTGAGGCTGGGCTGGGCAGTGCCACAGAGGACTTTGGAGATGGTTAGGCATGGATCTCCCCTCCCTCCATCTCTTGTGCATCCACTGCCAAATGTTGGTTTCTAGTAACCCCTTGGGATTGGCTGTTTCCAGTATCCTCAAGCTTTGCTGTGCTTGAGAGTCCTCTGTCCAGCTGGCTACAATGCTGCTTCCTGGACCTGCCCTAGGGGTGGGAGGCTCATAGCCTGGAGACCAGGCTTGGAAGGACTGCCTTGCCTCAAGTCTGGATTCTATAAGTCTGTTTCAGTGATTCCTAGTGTTTGGCTTCCAAAGCACTCTCTGCTGATTGTTTCTAGTGTCTCCTTGGATTTCTTTGTTTCTAGTGACCTTGAGAAATAGTCTGTTGCTGGCGGTTTAGGGCAGACTAGAAACTGATAACTTGGTGGGGGCACTAGAAACCAACAATCCCTGGAATTATCAAAAGGAGACACTCGCAAGGGAAGATGTTAGAAATGGTGTGAGAGGTCCTTTCAGGAATTGTGTTTCTAGTTGGCCTCCAGATGTCTGTTTCTAGCACCTCCTAGAGATTCTGTTTCTTTTTTTTTGGTACTGGGAATTGAACTCAGGACCTCTCGCTTTTTTTTTTTTTTTTTTTTTTTTTTGGCACCGGGGATCGAACTCAGGTCCTTGTGTTTGCACAGCAGGCGGCGAAACCACTGGGCTAAATCCCTGGCAGGACCTCTCACTTTTGAGGCAGGCTCAGTGCTACTGGGCTAAATCCCCAGCCTGAGATTCTGTTTCTTGTACCTTTAAGTGGCTAATCCCTCTTCTTCAGTTAGAATTGCTTCTAATACCACCCTCAGATCAGTTTCTGACATTCCCTGGAAAACATGAGCTTTTCAGGAGAGAGATCATTTCTAATTTTTCCCTACTGTCCCCCACTCCTTATAGATTATGTTTCTAGAGTTCTGTGGACAGTCTGTTCTGGGTGACATCTCCACCCACAGCATGAATCCTCTTTTAACATTTGTCCCAGGGGAGTGTCTGTTTTTAGTAACCCCTGGAGATTGTCTGTTTCTAGTCCTCCCACCAAGATATCTGCTTCTAGTATCCCCATCTCTCACTCCTTCCTGGTCCCTTTCAGATCAATGGGGTGTCCAGCAAGAATCTGTCGCTGAATGACACCCGGCGGCTGATTGAGAAGTCAGAAGGGAAGCTGACCCTGCTCGTGCTGAGGGACCAAGGCCAGTTCCTGGTGAACATCCCGCCGGCCGTCAGTGACAGCGAAAGCTCTATCCTGGAGGGTGAGGGGCCCAGGCGGGTGGCAGCGGCTCAGGTGACAGGAACTTACCTACAGTCACATGGCATGCACACCGGGCCTTGATGTCCCCCCTGGGAAATGGGTCCCAGCTGGCTGGGGTGACAGTGGCTGACCAGTCCCCTCCCCCAGACATCTCGGACCTCAACTCGGAGATGTCACAGGCACCACCTTCACACGTCCCACCACCACCCCGGCACAGGCAGCAGAGCTGGGAGCAGCTGGAGGCCAGCGAGACGGACTCCCTTGAGTGCGTGAAGCGGGTGGGGCGGAGCCCGGGAAGTCAGTGTCACTGGTGGGCGGGGCTTGGAGGCCAGGTCTAGTACCCAGCTCCCAACGTTAGCTTCTCACCGTGCCCTCATTTGGGGCAGACAAGCATGCCTATCTCTATTCCTCTTTTTTTTTTTTTTTTTTCTTTTTTGCAGTACTAAGGATAGAACCCAGGGCCTTTGTATTGAGCTACATCTGCAGCCCTTTTTATTTTTTGAGATAGAGTCTTGCTAAGTTGCTAAATTGCCCAGGCTGGGCTTGAAATTTGAGATCCCCCTGCCTCAGCCTCCTTAGTACCTAGGATCACAGGCATGTGCCACTGCACCTGACTAATTAAAGTGGTTGTTTTTGGCGGGGGATTTAGCTCAGTGGTTTCCCCGCCTGCTAAGCAAGCACAGGGACCTGAGTTCAATCTCCGGTACTAAAAAAAATAAAGTGCTTGTTTTTTATTTTTTGAGATGGGGTCTCACTATGTAGTCCAAGCTGGCCTTGAATTCACTATGTAGCCCAGGCTGGCCTCAAATTCATGACAATTCCCCCACCTCTGCCTCCTGAGTGCACCATGCACCACCACGCCTGGCTTGAAGTGCTCTTTAAAATCACCCCTCCAGATCTAACTTTGCCTCATTCCAAATCTGTTCCCCACCAGTGAGAGCCCCCAGCCAAGGCGAGAAAGGTCGTTGGATTCCAGGACAATCTCAGAACCAGGTGAGGGCCGGGCTGGGGACATTGACTCTGAGCACCAGCCTGGGTTTTCTGATCTGGCCAGGGGGGCTGTGCCAGGCGGAGAGGGAGGGGTTGGCACCAGTCAGACAGAGGTGGAGCTGGGGGCAGGGCGCCACACCATGCCTCCCAGCACTCAGGAGGCTGATGGAGGAGGATCGCTGCGATTCTGAGGACAGCCTGGGCTACATAGTGAAACTCTATCTCAAAAACCAAAAAAAAAACCCAAACAGAGATGGGGGAGGGTTTGCGAGGGGCAGGACGCCCCAAGCAGAGGTTGAGAGGCCAGAGGGCTGGTTTGTCTTTCAGACTCGACCCAGGGAAGCAGCAGGGATGCTTACAGGGTTGCCAGCCTCCAGAGCCTGGAGGCCCATGGGTACGTCCAAGCCTCCAAGGCACCCACAGCTGGAGGTCACCCCCTCCTGGAGCAGCCTCGTCCTCCCCCAGGTTGAATGCGGCCACCCTGGGGCTCTTTAGGAAACTGAGGCTGGGGGGCAGGGCTCTGCCAAGGGTGCCCGACCTCCTGTGGCCTGACTCGCCTCCCCTCCTGCAGGTACAGCCCCGACACCCGGGTGGTCCGATTCCCCAAAGGGGCCAGCATTGGACTTCGACTGGCTGGAGGCAACGACGTGGGCATC
Source organism: Heterocephalus glaber (assembly GCF_053883595.1). Lineage (NCBI taxonomy): Eukaryota > Metazoa > Chordata > Mammalia > Rodentia > Bathyergidae > Heterocephalus > Heterocephalus glaber. The sequence goes on along the minus strand of NW_028258457.1, from coordinate 4,698,438 downwards.
TTTGTGTCTGGAGTGCAGCCGGGCAGCCCAGCTGACGGGCAGGGCATCCAGGAGGGGGACCAGATCCTGCAGGTGACAGGGGACACAGTGGTGGCATGGGCTTGAATTTGAGAACCTCCTGCCTCAGCCTCCTACATTGCTGGAATGTGGTGTGTGCCACCACGCCTGGCTCAGTTATCCATATTCTGACACAGTCACCGTGGTGGCAGCTCCTGTAGCAAGATGAGACCCTTGTGTCTCCATGACACAGCATCCTGCTGCCCAGGGGGGTGACACCTAGGCCCAGAGCTGTCCCTAAAGTGCCAGAGCCCTGGACAACAGCCCAGGGTGCAGTTGAGCTGGGCTCTGCTCCTAGTGGTTGGGGTCTCGCACATGGCCAGGGGGTGCCCCAGCCTGGTGGCCTCACGAACCCCTTCTGGCAGGTGAACGACACGCCCTTCCGCAGCCTCACACGGGAGGAGGCCGTGCAGTTCCTGCTGGGGCTGCCGCCCGGGGAGGACGTGGAGCTGCTCACCCAGCGCAAGCAGGACCGTGAGTCTCAGGCTGGGGGCTCCAGCCTCTGCCACCCCCGGGCTGCGGGTGGGGGGACCCTGCCCAGGAGGAGAGGACGGGAGGGGGAGGGGGAGGAAGGGGTGGGAGCGAGACGTGGAGCCTCACACGGCCCCCTGCCCACAGTCTTCAGGAAGATGGTGCAGTCGCGCGTGGGCGACTCCTTCTACATCCGCACACACTTCGAGCTGGAGCCGAGTCCTCCCTCGGGTCTGGGCTTCACACGGGGCGACGTCTTCCACGTGATGGACACGCTGTACCCTGGCCATGGGCACGGCTTCACCCGGGGCGGCCTCTGGCTGGCAGCGCGTGTGGGCCGTGACCTCCGGGAGCAGGAGCGGGGCGTCATCCCGAACCAGAGCAGGTGCGCCCCGGCCTCAGTTTCCCTGTCAGGAACCACCATCGCATCTGTTCCTAGCAGTCCATTGGCTCCTGAGTTTCCCGCTGGCTGCTCTAACAAATGACCTTAGACTAAGTGGCTTTAAATGATGGATTGTTTTGTTTTGGTGGCATTGGGGATGGAACCCAGGGCCTTCACACTGAGCTCTATCCCCAACTTTTTTTATTTTTTATTTGAGACAGGGTCTCACTAAGTCCCTAAGTTGCCCAGCCTGAGGCTCCAACTTGCAATCTTCCTGCCTCAGCCTCCCAGAGTGCTAGGATGACAGGCGGGTATCACCAGGCCTGGCTTTATCTGGTCTATATGTCAGAAGTCCTGAACTTCAGGTACAGGCAGTAGGGCTGCTCCTCCAGAGGCTCCGGGGAAAACCCAGGTTCCCGTCCCGGCTCCTAGAGGTGCCCACAGGCCTCGGCTTGCAGCCCCATCCTCCATCTGCAGAGCCCGCAGCCTCTCTTGGCCTCTCACCCTCCTGCGCCCTCTCAGCAGGACCCTGGGGGACACTGGGCCCCAGATGGTCAGGGTGACCCCCTCTCAGGGTCCTTCACATGATCCCATCCACAGAGTCCTTTGTGCCATCAAGGTGAAACGGCCACAGGTCCCCAGCATTGGCATGTGGCTTTTTGTTTTGTTTTTTCCTTAGGTATCCTGGGCCTTAGCGCTTAGCTACATTCCTAGTCTCCCCCCAGTTTTGTTTTTTTTTTGGTTGGTTTTTTTTTTTTGGTACCGGGGATTGAACTCGGGTCCTTAGCTTTCGAGGCAGGCGGTGGAACCACTGAGCTAAATCCCCAGCCCATCCCCCCAGTTTTTGAGACAGAGTCTAAGTTGCTAAGTTGCCAGAGCTGGGCTGGAACTCATGATCCTCCTGCCTCAGCCTCCCAAGTGCTGGGATTGCAGGTGTGAGCCACCACAGCCGGCCTGTCTTGGGGACCCTCTTTGTGGGGTCCCAGAGCTCAGGTTGTCCTCCTGCTGCTCTCCCAGGGCTGAGCAGCTGGCCAGTTTGGAGGCAGCACAGCGGGCCGCAGGCCTTGGTCCCAGTTCATCCTCCAGCTCCAACGCCCGAGCCGAGTTCTGGCGCCTGCGGGGCCTTCGAGGAGGAGCCAAGAAGTCGGCCCAGCACAACCGGGAGGATCTGTCGGCGCTGACCAGGCAGGGCCACTACCCACCCTATGAACGCGTGGTGCTTCGAGAAGGTGGGTGTGCGCCTGACATTGGACCTAAAGCCCCGGCCATTTCCCTCTCCTGGCCAAAGACCCCTGCCTGGGTTACCCTAGGGGCAGAGGGAGACAGGAAGGGGCTGCATTTTTTTAAAACCAGTTCCACCTGGGCATGGTCATACACACCTGCAATCCTAGCACTCAGGAGGCTGAGACGGGGTAATTGCCATGAGTTCGAGGCCAGCCTGGGCTACATAGTGAGACCTGTCTCAAAATAAAAAATGAAAAGGGCTTGGGTGGGTTGGGGGGGTGCAGTTGTGTAGTTCAGTGGAAGAGCACTTGCCAGCATGTGTGGGACAGGGCTCCATCCCTAGTACTGCAAAAAAATAAAAATAAAAAAGAAAGATTTGATGCCAGGGATTTAGCTCAGTGGTTTCACTGCCTGCCGTGCAAGCGCAAGGACCCGAGTTAGATCCCCAGTACCAAAAAAAGAGAAAGATTTGAAATTTATTTATTTACTTACTTACTTACTTTTGAGCCAAGGTCTCACTACATGGCCTAGGCTGGCCTAGAATGCATGGTGATACTCCTGCCTCAGCCTCCTGAGTGTTGGACAACAGGTGTGCATCACCACACCTGGCTAGTTTATTTAACATGCTGCATCCAAAGTATAATTTTAATAGATTATCAGTAAACAGGGCTTTTTTCTTGGTACTGGGGATGAACCCAGGCCCTCTTGTATAGTAAGCATGAACTCTTCCACTATTTCACCTCCAGCTCCTATACTTTCATTAACTTTTTAAAATCTAACACCCTATATTCCAAGTATAATTTAAACATAACATCATGTAAGAATTATTAATGAAACATTTCTTTTTTTCTTTTGTGGTGCTGCGAATGGAACCCAAGGCCTCCCCGCTTTTTTTAGGGGGGCTGGAGACAGGGTCTCACTATGCAGTCCAGGCTGGCCTTGAACTCACTGTGTAGTACAGGCTGGCCTGGAACTTGTGGCAATCCTTCTGCCTCAGCCTCCTGAGTGCTGGGATTTCAGGCATGCACCACCACGCCTGGCCCCATTTTAAAATATACTATGCTAAATAGTATATTTTGGAATTATTTGTACTGGGAATGGAACCCAGGGCCTATGCACTGAGCTACAATCCCAGGTTTTTTTTGTTTGTTTTGTTTTTTTTAAACTTTGAGACAGGGTCTCACTAGATTGTTAAGCTGCCCAGACTGTGCTCTAACTTTCAGTCCTCCTGCCTCAGCCTCCCAGAGTGCTGCAGTGACAAGCATGAGCCACTATACCTGTCTTTACCACAATTTAAAAGAATACAAGAACAAACCCCAGCACAATAATCATTTCTCTTGCTGAGGACCAGGGTGGGAGGAAAATCTCATCTGAGTCAGAAGGGGAGGAGATTAAGCTCCTGGCCTCCAGGGAGAGGGATTAAGCACCAGGTGGAGGAGACATTAGCAGAAAACGGAAAATGTGGGGTAGCAGGTGCCCAGCTGGCTCAGATTGACCTCCAGGGAAGCCCTCCAATGGTCCCTTCAGCTGTTACCCCAACATCCAGGGAAATCCTAAAAATAGGAGGGTACCAACCCTTCACTTCCAACCCGAGCCAATGACATTATACAGACCTGAGTATATCGAGAGATTTTGCTTGCAGTGCTGAGTGGAACCCAGGCCCTTTGCACTGAGCTACATCCCCAGGCTTTTTAAATTTCTTACTCTGAGACAAGATAAAGTTGCCCAGGCTGGGCTCAAACTGGTGATCCTTGTGCCTCAGCCTCTCAGAGTGCAGGGATGATAGGCGTGTGCCACCACCCCAGGGCTAGTTTCTCTTCAAGGACAAAACCCAGCTCTGTCCACATCAGCTCTGCCTGCACCCATTGGCCAGAGCGGAGTCATATGGTCAGTTCTAGCTGCAAGGGCGCCTGAGAAATGTAGTCTTCTTGCCGGGCAGGCATGGACCTGGCTATACATGTTACATACATGTACAGGAGGTGCACAGGTAGCCATGCAAAGCCCTAGCCATCTTTGGCACAAATTGGATCCTGATTCTTGTTGTTATGCTGCCCCTCAGCCAGCTTCAAGCGTCCGGTGGTGATCCTGGGGCCTGTGGCAGATATCACCATGCAAAAGCTGACGGCGGAGATGCCTGACCAGTTTGAGATTGCAGGTGAGAAACCAGGTCAGATGCAACAGGCTATGGGGACAGCATGAACTGGGGCAGGCAAGATCCCCAGAGGGGCTGAAGGTTTGACAGCTGTGGAAAGTGATGCTAACGCGGAGCTTAGAAATCTGTAGGTGTTGGGTCCGACAGGCCCACTTTCTGTGTTCTAGGTGCTGGGGCTGACCCAGTACCTGCTGTGTGCTGGGCAAGCACTCACCACTGAGCTGCAACCCTGGTCCTTTTTATTTATTTTAAAAAATTTGAGACAGAAGCTTGCTAAGTTGCCTAAGCTGGCCTCAAATTTGCAATCAGTCTACCTGCCTTAGCCTCCTGGAGCGCTGGGGTCAGTGCACCACTGCGCGAGGCTCTGAGTAAGATGGGAACCCCTTAGGCTGGGCGCTTTGGGGTGGCACGGGGCCCTCTTTCCTTGTGTTCTTCCTGCCCTTGTGGACACAGCAACATCCGGGAAGCTTTTCCAAAAGCTAAATCTGACACACAGGTTTCCAGGGAAGGGAACAGAGTGGGAGGTGGCTCCTGGGAGGAGGCCGGAAGTGGGCAGCGTCAGGGCCACGTCCTTAGTCATTAGGGAAGTGCAGGTCCACGCCAGGAGGGGCCACAAGCACGCCCCCTGGTGACCGGAGTGAAAACAAGATCAGAAGACTGCAGCAGCTGGGAGCATGAACAGCCGGAACCCTGTGCACTGCTGGTGGGAGGCATGGTGCCACCGCCTTGAGCAACAGACCAGTCACTCCTCTAGAAACCACACTTTGAATTTAGGAGGCAGAGGCAGGAGGATCAGGAGTTCAAACCCAGCCTGGGCAGCTTATCGAGACCTTGTCGCAAAAAAAAAAAAAAAAAAAAAAGGCTAGGGTGCAGCACTATGGCAGAGCACTTGCCTAAAGACTTAGGAGGCACCAAGTCTATTCCCAGTACCCAGGGTCAGGGGGAGGGAAATAATCAAACATTACCCAGGTGTGATGGCACATGCCTTTAATCCCAGCACTCAGGAGACTGAGGCAGGAGGATCACCATGAGTTCGAGGCCAGCTGGGCTACATAATGAGACCCTGTCTCAAAAAAGAAACAAACAAAAAAATCAAACATTGAATATTGTGTGATCTAGCAGTTCCATTTCTGGGTGTCTCTGCCCAAAATAATTGAAGGTGGAGACTCAAATAGATATGTGCATATCTATGTTCACAGCAGCACAACTCACAATAGCCAGAAGTGAGAAAAACCCACGTGTGCATCCATAGAGGAATGAATACACACAGTGGGGTCCATCTATATGCTGGAATATTACTTAGCCAGGAAAAAGGAACTCCTGTCACTGCTACAGCACTGACAGACGTTGAGGCCACAGTGCTCAGGGAGCTGAGCCAGACACAGGTGGACATGCACCACGGGGTCCCACTCCCAAAAATCCCTGGGGGGTCAGATCCACAGCCCGGAAGGAGGATGGTGGTGCTGGGGCACCTCAAGAAGATACTGTCACCTTCCCCTTCCACAGAAAGCATATCTCGGGCTGACAGCCCCTCCAAGATCGTCAAACTGGACACTGTGCGGGTGATCGCAGAGAAGGTGAGTGTGTTCTGGCTGAGGTCCTGTGTCACGGATAGGGAAACTGAGGCCTGGACATGCGGCCATGTGGTCCGGCCTGTTCCCGTGCCCCACCAGTGAGGCCTCCCGCGGAGCCGCTGTTGGAGTGTTGAGCCACAGTGGACCCCAACACGCTGGCCTGTGGCTGTGAGCGTCAGGGTCCACCCTGGTGCAGACTCTTCATCTTTCCCCACGCTGTCTCCTGGGTGTGTTCCTCTCTCTCAATCCCCACCCCACGGGACAGGACAAGCACGCGCTCCTGGATGTGACCCCATCGGCCATCGAGCGCCTCAACTACGTGCAGTACTACCCCATCGTGGTCTTCTGCGCCCCTGAGAGCCGGCCGGCCCTCAAGGCCCTGCGAGAGTGGCTGGCGCCCGCCTCCCGCCGCAGCACACGCCGGCTCTACACACAGGCACAGAAGCTGCAGAAACACAACAGCCACCTCTTCTCAGGTGGGGGCGCTGTGGGCCCGGGCGGGTCCCGGCCAGGTCCCTTGCCAGGCTGACGTGCCCTTCCTGCAGCCACCATCCCCCTGCACGGGACCAGTGAATCCTGGTACCAGGAACTCAAGGCCGTGATTCAGGAGCAGCAGACGCGGCCCATCTGGACCGCCGAGGACCAGGTACCGGGTGACCGGGCTGGGCTTGGGAAGGTGTCTGGGGTCTCCCTGAGCATGGGGGCACGGCGGGGCTCAGGGCGGGACCTGAGATGAGGGACTCGGCTGTGCAGCTGGGGTGAGGTGAGGCCGGGGGGCTTGGGGTGGTAGTCTCGGCTCAGCCAGGGTCCCCACTGTCTGCAGCTGGACGGCCCCTCTGAGGACAACCTGGACCTTCCTGGCCACGGCCTGGCTGACAGCTCTGCAGACCTCAGCTGTGACAGCCGGGCCAACAGTGACTACGAGGAGACTGATGGCGAGGGTGGGGTCCACACGGATGTGGATGAGGATCCCCCAGTGCTGGCCTTGGCCCGGTCCTCAGAGCCGGTGCAGATGGAGGAGGAGCCCTCGAGCCTGAGGGATCATGGGAGAATCCCGGCTCCCCGTGATGCCCCGGTGAGTAGGGCCTGGCTGGGGTCCCAGCGAGGGTCGGGGCAGGGACACACTCTGGGAGAACATGGTTTGAGGGACTCAGGCCCAGAGTGTGGGAGCCAGTGATCACATTAAAGCTAGAAGAGCTTCCCACGGTGGCCAAGCATGATGGCGCACCCTATAATCCCTGCACTCTGGAGGCTGAGGCAGGAGTATCACCATGGGTGCAAGGCCAGCCTGGGCTACATAGCAAGTTCAAAGACAGCCTGAACTTTGCAGTGAGCTCATGTCTGAAAAAAAAGCCATCACTCAGTAACCATGTAGACAGCTTCCAACCCCTGGGTATCAGATACTCATGACCCCTGTTGGCCGCAGTAGAACCTGCCCATGTCCCCCTGTAGACTTTATTCATTTAAGGAACCAGCGTCTCCAAGTTTCCCAGGCTGTGCTTGAATTTTCGATCCTCCTGCCTCAGCCTGCCAGAGCGCTGGGATGATAGGTGTGCCACCAAAACTACCTAGCTTTCTTATAGACTTTAAAGCATCTGTAAACTGGGCATGGTGGCGCAGGTCCGTCATCCCAGCACTCAGGAGGCTGAGGCAGGAGGATCACCATGAGTTCAAGGCCATCGTGGGCTACATAGTGAGACCCTGTCTCAAAAACAAAACAAAACAACAAATCATCTGTAAAGAAGGTTACACCTGATACCATGTAAATGCAGTCCAGGCAGCTGTTACACTGTATTATTTAGGAATAATGGTAAGAAAGAATTCTGTCCCTGGTCGGTACAGATTTTCTTTTGGAATATTTTGGATCCGTGGTTGGTTGAATCCATGCATGCGGAAGCTGAGGATGTGAGGGCAGAGTACTGCAACCTCGGTATCGCTTTCCTCATCTGGGACAAATGATAACAATGTTGGCATCATGGGGTTGAGAAAACTCCATGTCCTTAGCCCAAGTCTCAGTTTACTATAGTTGGATGTTCAAATGCTTATTCAAATGTTTATTCTTCTAAGTGGGGCTGCCACTGGGAATTCAAAGATGCGCCTTCTCCCAGACCTTCTCTTGGTAAATATTCTGGCGCTCTGGGAGGCTGAGGCAGGAGGATCACAAATTTGAGCTTAACCTGGGTAACACAGCAAGACTCTATTACAAGACAAAAAATACAAAAGGGCTGGGGTTGTAGTTCAGGGCAAGGGACTTGGGTTCAATCCCCAGTACTGAAAAAAAAAAACCCAAAAAACAAAAATCCACTATGATGTCTTTGATTAGAATGAGCTCCCTGGGGTTTTGCAGTGCCCAACCTGCTCAACTGTGCATGGCAGCTTGGTGAAAAGATAAGTCACTGTCTCAGCATTGCATTTGTGAACTCATTTAAGAACTCAAGCTGTCAACAGCCCTCTGGGGAACCCAGATCTTTGCTGACAGGCTGGGAGAGTTCGTCTAAGGTCTCCTTCCCTTCTTAGCCTCAACTTTTTCACTTGAAATTGCGAACAACTTGCAAAGGTGGGGAAGGCTTGTGGGTTCACACTTACTGTGCCCTGGGGGTTGACAGGAACCTCCTTTCTCCCTCTTCCTCCAGGTGGACAGGCAGCACCCCCAGGGCCAGTGGCACCAAGACAGCATGCGGTAAGGGCCTCTGTGCTCAGGAGTGGGGCCCCAGCCCTTCCTGTGGCTCAGACACAGGGGCTGAGGAAGCAGTCTGGGACCAACCTGGGGCTTCTTGATGCCTGTAGCCTAGTGGTTGTAACAGAGCGTGACAGAGCCACTCCAAGCCCCTGAATTCAGGGCCAAAGGAATAAGGATCCTTTTCCTGCCAGGACTCTGAAGGCTTCTTGGAGGGACTGGAGCTGGGGCTTTGTAGGATGCACAGGAATTTGTTCCCAAGGCCCTACCTTCACGGCCCAATCTCACTCCATCTCCTCCCAGCAGGGTCGGCCCCAGGTAATGGCAGGTGAGTCCATGTCTTCCCCACCTGAGGCCTCTACTCTTACTTCCTGATCCCCAGGACTTACGAACGGGAAGCCCTGAGGAGAAAGTTTACCCGAGCCCGAGACGTGGAGTCCTCAGATGAAGAAGGCTACGACTGGGGCCCAGCCACTGACCTGTGACCCCACTGGGTTTCTACCTGCAGGCCCTTCCTTTGCCTCCCTGGACCCGAGATTCAGTTTCCCCTATAGAACCTAGAGCCCTCCACCATGCTTGTGGCCTTTAATAAACCGTGTTTTCACAGCACTGGCTTCCAGGAAGGGCCAGGGTCAAAGGTCTGGGCCAGGGGATCGGATCTGAAACTGTGGTGGCCAAATAAGCTTTTAATCCTTTACATGGGAGAGCGGTGGGCAGGGATGAGGCACTGTGATGAAGCGCGCGGGCTCACAGGTACACGGGCTGCTCCTGGCCGGTGAGCAGGCGGTAGGTGGCGGCTGGCATGGTCTTGATATGCACCTCATCATGGGCCTCGGTGAGCAGCTCGATGATGCGGGCGTGCGGCGTGGCCACCACGCTCTGCCCGTTGATCTCGATGATGCGGTGGCCCACGCGGACGCCCCCGCGCTCAGCGATGCCACCCCGGAGAAGATTGCAGATCTGGGGGTCAAGTGGGATTCTCAGGAGGGCAGGCTGAGACTGACAGCCCCGCCCCACCCGCCCCCTGCTCTACCACACCCAGCCCGCCCTGGTCCCGCCCACCTCAGCCCCCCCACGCCAGGCCACACCCACTGCCCCGCCCCGCCCCTCACGATGCCATCTTCCACGCAAAATCCCAGCTGCTCCCGTGAGTGCAGTCGGCGGATGATGGCCGTGGTGACCGGTGGGCAGTGCACGATGCTGAGTGTCACCGACGTCTGTGGCTTCACCTCCTGCGGGACAGGAGACGTTGGCCTCGCTTGCCCACCTTGGCAGGCTGCAGCCTCCCTGGGGGCCTCAGTTTCCCCACTCGTTGCAGGAGAGCTGGAGCCCAGATCCGGGACTCACACGCACGGCAGCCTGGCATGCGGCCAGCGGCAGCCCCACTAGGCTGGCCCCGTTGACGGCCGTGACGCGGTCACCGATGCTGAGCGCGCCAGAGCGCTCGGCCGGGCCCCCGTGCAGCAGGTTGGCGATGACGGCCGTGGGCAGCAGCGAACCCCAGCCCGACTCCACCAGCGCCACGCCCAGGCCCTCGCCACGGCGCTTCTCGATGCGCACCTGGGACAGAGAGGGGAGCTGCTGGGAGACCGCGAACGGGCGGTGTGGGAGGCCAGGCAGGGCGGGCGGGGCTGCGCCTCACCTCCCTGCAGTTCTCACTGTCGGAGAAGTGGGCCAGGTCGCTGTTGTGCAGGTGGCTGGCGCTGGCGGCCCCCTGGCCTGGCCGGGTGCCCACCTGACTGGGCTCAATGCCGCTGTCACGCAGGAAGAGGCTGTAGGCCACGGCGAAGGCCTGGCCAATGGCCTGGGCAATGACCTGGGCCTGTGGGGAGGTGGTGTGTCCGGAAAGCATCCTACCTGCCTCCTTCAGGGCCCTGTGTCCTCAGAGCTGGGCCCTCCTGGGACAAGGTCCTCAGGACACAGCCTCCTGCCCTGGGGGTTTGGGGGACCTGGGGGAGGGGCTGTAACGGAGGAAATATATGGCAAGGACAGAGGGGAGGTATCAGTTGGCAAAGGCTATAGGAGAGTTTGCAGGATAACCACAGCATGAACTTATCTACCATTAAACTGGGGCTGTTCCTGTGGTAGGCAAGACTGGGTGTTCACTGGGAGGGCCTTGTAACAAACTCCTATTCATCCTACAAAGCCCAAACTCCAATGTCCTCTCCACCTAGAAGCCTTCCTAGTCCTGCCAGGGAGAACATTCCTTTCTCTTGGCCCTGGCTGCAGAGATTTGGAGTGGCTGTATCTTGGCTATGAGGCTTAGGGCACCAGTAAGCCATAGCTATGTAACTTCTTCAGCCCCACAGCCTGAGCTCAAGAGCAGGAAAGATTGGGGAGGCGGGGAGGCAGCTGGGGGTGACAGTCACAGCCTGGTTGGGACCCAGGAGCTCACATCTTCTGAGTGGAAGACGTGACACAACATCTTGTACAGGCGGCAGTTGTGGTCCTGGGCTCCAGGCTTCCGGGCCAGCCGTCGCCGGGCCATGAGCACCAGCACAGGGCCGATGTCGGCGATGTAGGAGATGGTCTGCAAGGCGTGGTCCATCATGGCCTCCTGGGGAGAGGGCGGTGAGCGGGGCCTTCCCCGGCCAAGCCCCTGAAGCCCCAGGCCGGCCCGGTCCTACCTGGGAGTCAGCCGTCAGCACCTTGATCCTCCTGGTGGACACGAAGAGGTCCACCCCTGTCATGGGCTGGGTCTCCCCATCAGGGGCCTGCGGGGCAGGAGGAGGAGGTGGAGCCCCGGAGCCCACCACCCGCAGTCCTGCGCCCCTCCTTCCACTCCCTCAGCCTCACCTTGACACGGGCCATCGCCTCCTGGGCCTGGGCCATGCGCGTGCTGGGGGGCGGGTTCCGCTCAGACAGCAGCTGGGTGGAGCCCAAGTACTTGGCCCCAAATATGACGCCGTCCAGGAGGTCCTCATGGTCACAGGGCCCAGGTACTGAGGGCGATGGGCAGTTCAGCCTTCAGGGCATCCCCAGGCCTGCCTACCCAGGGCCCTGCCACACAGCCCCCAGGAGTCCAGAGCCCTCAGTCAGCCTGGCCCGGTCAGTGTGACCCGGGCTGGGACCCTCTGAGGTCCAGACCCACAACCTGGGCAGACTGGTTTCTAGAACTCTTCAATAAGGCTGGAACCAGACAACCTCACTGCGGATTCTAAAACCAGCAATGTTCTAGAACTAGAGTCAACCCCAGTCCAGACCCAGCCGCATCTGCTCATCTAGACCCTGCTCCAGTCAGCCCAGGGCAACAGGTGACTCCAGTCTGTGGCTGTGGAAGGAGACCACTGCCAATTTCAGGGCCAAAAACTCCCTGAGCGCCCGGAACCCCACATGGCTCCAATCCTGGATTCTGGAACTGACTGACTTGTGTGGCTTCAAACCACACAATCCGGCCAGGTCATCCAGAAACCAACAGTGCGCCAGAAACACCTTCCCTCTACAAGTCTGAAAGTTCTGCTTTCTTCTTTTTTTTTTTTTTTTTCAGTGCTGGGGACGGAACCCAGGGCCTTCACACTGAGCTACACCTGCAGCTCTTTTTTTTGGTACTGGGGTTCAAACTCAGGACCTTGTGCTTGCAAAGCAGGCGGCAGAACCACTGAGCCAAATCCCCAGCTCTCTTTATTTTTTACTTTGAGCCATAGTATTTTTGCTAATTCACTAAGTTTTCCAGGCTGGGCTCCAACTTGCTGATCCTCCTGCCTCAGCCTCCCAGAATGCTGGGATTACAGGTGTGTGACACCATGCCTGGCAATTTCAGTGTTTTTAAAGTGTTTTTTTTCTTTATTTTGAAACAGGGTCTTGTTATGCAGTTCAGGCTGGCCTTGAACTCACTATGTACCCCAGGCTGGCTTCAAATTTGTAGCAATCCTCCTGTCTCAGCCTTCTGAGAGCTGAGATTACAGGCACGTACCACCACACCCAGCCTTTAAAGTGCTTTTTATATGGCCATCTAGAAAATTCAGTATCACTCATATGGCTCACATTCTATTTCTACTGTCTGGTTCTGCTGAAGAACTTTCTGATTACACCAGAACTGGACAGTTCTGCCCAGGGTTCTGGTTTCTAGAACAGCAGATAAACTCTGCTTGCTCCACATTCTAGAATTCTCCAGTCTGACTAGAACCAGGCAAGTGTGTACAACACTCCAGAACATTCTCATCAGCCCAAGTCCCTTTAATCCAGGACTACAAGTTACCAGGAGTGGTGGCACACACCCATAATCCCAGCGCTTACAGGAGGCTATGACAGGAGGATTGTCACAGGTTCGAGGCCAGCCTGGACTACATAGCGAGATCCTGTCTCAAAAAACCAAAACCAAAACCTAAAAACATCTAGAACCACAAGCAACACACCAAACTCTGGAGCTCCCTAGGTGAGTCACAGCTCCATCCGTAATTCTAGACCTTCTCAGTGCCACATGGCCCAACAGCCCCTCTTCCATCACCACCTTAGAACTTGCTACTGACTTAACCTAAAGTAATATGGAGGACAATTCCAGAACATTCCAGATGGCTAGAGTTGGTTCTTCCTGTGTCTTTAGGGGACAAACAAGCAGCCTTTTCTAGAAAGGCTCAGATGGTTGATATTTTCATTTTCGTGGACCAGATGCTCCATGCCCTAATCATGGGCAGGTCTGAGTAACTGGAGCTCACAGACCGGCCCTACACTGACTGCCACAATATCATTATGCCACAGACCTCACAGCACATCACACATGCGGTCTGTCATTGACTGACATGTCATTATGTGGCACATGACTGTACCCAGCTGTCTTTATCACACCAAAGCAGCCAGGCAACACAGATACAAATGGGCTGTGTCTCGATAAAACTTTATTGACAGACATGGAAATCTGAATTACACACCATTTTTATCTGCCAAGAAATGCTACTTTCCTTTTTTCTTTTTGGAATGAGGGATAGAACCAGGGCAAGTACTCACCACTGAGCTACACCCCTAGCCCTTTTTACTTTCTATCTTGAGACAAGGTCTTGCTAAGTTGTCCAGGCTGACTTTGAACTTGGGATCCTCCTGCCTCAGCGTCCTGAGTAGCTGGGATGTCAGGTGTAGGCCACCATATCCAGCTCCTTTTTTTTCAACTATGTAAAAATACAAAAGCCACTCTCAGCTCCTGAGGCCTGCTAGGACCGGCAAGGGCTGGACCTGACCTACAGATAACCTTTTGCTGACTGATGTTCTAGAACCAAGTGCTGTCAAGGGCCACGCCTGACTCATGTCTCACTCTGGAACATTCTCTGGAGCGTCTCTTCTAGGTCATCAGGACTCACCCTAAAACCACCCTCAGCCTCTCTAGAACTTCACCCTTGTTGGCACATTTGGTGCGGGTCTTGGGCACTGTTTCAGGGAGTCTGGACCCGAGTCCCAGGGCCAGGGTGGGAGGGACACTCACCTTCCTGGAGGGCAGGGCACGAAGCTAGGGCCTCAGGGTTCTGGAAGAAGACAGAAGAGGGGCTGGCCTGAGTCCCCTTGCTGGGCTCCAGGCTGCAGAGGACCCATGGAGGAGGCAGGCGCTACCTGGGCACCAGCCAGCGATGGCCTTTCAGGTGTCACCAGAGATGCAGTCTCTGGCCACGGCTCGGGGGAGCTGCTAGAGCTCCTGCTATCCCCCTGCTCAGCAAAGCCTTGCTCTGCCCAATTGGGGGGTGCAGGCTCCACATCGGGGTCCCCGGGGGGCTGCAGCAGGTGAGGCGCCGGCTCCAGAGACTGGTGGGGACAGGGCTCGGGAGGGGGGCACTCCTCACACCGCAGCAGGCTCAGCAGGTCGTCCTGGCTGGCCTCAGCCGACAGCGGCCTATGGGCAGCGACCACCTCCTGGGGTGCCAGGCCATGCCCCATAGCCATGTGCAGCTGGCAGGGGGTGTCATCTGGGGACAGGCTCGCCAGGTCCCCCGGCAGAGCCTCGAACTGTTGCACCAAGTCCTGGACACTTGATCCTTCGAGTTCCATCTGACTCAGGCTGCTGGGGCCTCCGGGCACTGGGTCCCATGGGCTGTCAGCGGTCGGGTCGCCAGGGGGATCAAGAGTCTCCAACCCTATGGCTCGAGGCCCTGAGGGGGACTGGGGTGCTGTCAGGAATTCCATGCCTGGACCCAGGCTCGGGCTGTCATCTCAGGGCTGAAAGACAGAGACCGGAACTGGAGGCTTCCCAGCTGCTGCTGTTCCCACAGGCATGTTTAATCCCCACTGTGCCCTGCAGGGAAGTTAGGTCCCCACATTCCTTTTTTTCCAGGCCTGGGGATAGAACCCAAGGCCCTCACACTGAGCTCCATTCTCAGCTCTTTGTGTATGTGTGTGTTGACTGGGGGGGGCGGGTACTGGGGATTGAACTTAGAACCTTGAGCTTGCAAGGCAGGCGAGGTGCCACTGAGCTAAATCCCCAGCCCGTGGTGATTTTGAGACAGGGTCTCACTAAGCTGCTAAGATGCCCAGGCTGAGCTCCAACTTGGAATCCTCCTGCCTCAGCCTCTCAGAGTGCTGGTATCACAGGCATGCACACCCATGCTTGGGTTAGGTCTCTATTTTACAGATGAGCACACTGAGGCACAGAATGGGGGCAGTCGCTGTAAGGCCCAGGGTGTCCCTTGTCACTCTCAACTCCTGCCCATAGATGGACTTTGTTCACTCCAGCCTTGGTTCCTCCAAGTCCTCCTGCCCTAAAACGTGGAACCCAGGCTGGGCACACAGTTCTTGCAGACTCGGACGCAGGTCCCAGAACCCCAGACTCAACTACTCCTAGTTTGGTGACCCTGAACCTGATACCCAAGACACCCAAATCAAGACTTCAGGGGCCGGGAATTTAGCTCAGTGGTTCCGCCGCCTGCCTCGCAAGCACAAGGTCCTGAGTTCGATCCCCGGTACCAAAAAAAAAAAATAATAATAATAATAATAAGACTTCAGATCTGGAGCTCAGAATTAGCACCAAAGTCTAAGACATCACAAGCTGGGGCCCAGTGGAGCGCGGTGATGCACGCCTGTCATCCCAGAACTCTGGGAGACTGAGGCAGGGGAATCGCAAGTTCAAGCCCAGCCTGGGCAACTTAGCGACTTAGCGAGGCCTAGTCTGAAAATTAAAAAAAAAAGAGCTGTGGATGGAGCTTAGTGCGAAGCGCTGAGTTTAAACCCCAGTATCTCCAACCAAAAAGAAAGGCGGACCCCAGTCTTGAAACTTCCCACATCACCCCAAGAACGACCAGACTCGGACCCCAGACCTACAGCGCTGGCCCTAGTGTCCCCGCTTCCATACTCACTTCCTAAACCGAGGTAGCTTCCACCCTGCGCGGTCCCAAGGACCCTGAGTCCCCGGCCCAGTCCTGGCATTTCCGGACGGTTCTGTCAGCAAGCGCAGCTGACTACCCCATCGGTTTAGTAGTCAGCAAGGCGCCCTGACTCTGGGCATGCGCAGACTCGCGGAACCTGCTGGGAAATGTAGTCCTCCCAGCCTGTCTCACCAAACGAGAGCGCTAGGGCTGCTGCGGGTATTGGAGACATGTGTTCAAATCCTGTCATTTATCCCCGCAGGGGGCCCCAATACTGCAAAATGGGGTCATTAATAGGGCAGGGGATTTAGCTCAGTGGTTCTGACACCTGCCTCATAAACACAAGGACCCCAGTTCAATCCCTAGTACCAAAAAAAAAAAGGGGGGATCACTAATCGCTGCCTGCTTCTTATTGCTGTGATGGCACAAAGGAAGAAATGGGGCTGGGAAATATTAAAAAAGAGTGTAAAGTGTGCTCTTTGGAACTTTGGGACACCCAGCTAATGTGTAATATTTTAAGCAAATTAGTAACTGAAGAAGGGCAAGAAGTCAGTGAAATATCCTTTAAATATCATACAGGAGACATCCTACAGGAACTTACCACATATACAAAAGTTCATGAAGCCGGGCATGGTGGTGCACAACTATAATCACAGCACTTGGGAGGCTGAGGCAGGACTGCCGCGAGTTCGAGGCCAGTTGGACTACATAGTGAGTTCAAAACCAGCCTGAACTATCCCTGTCTCAAAAAAACCAAACAAACAAAACAACCACAAAAGTTTAATGAAATCAAATATAATCCCTGGGAGAACTACACTTCCCAGAAGTCCCCGGGAGCCTACAACTCCCAAAGCATTCCCCTCCTCCCCGGGCTGCAGACGTCTCTCTCCGGGAAACGTGCGCGTGCGAACAGTCGGCATACGTCATGGCGGCCTGGCGCCTCTTTGTGGTTACCCGTACGTGGGCCGCCTGGGGGCCCCGGGAGCTCCCAGACCCCACCTACCCTGGAAGACTCTTGGTTCGGTATTATGCCAAGAAGCCAGGTGAGCTGCGTTAAGAGGGAGCAAGAATGGGGAAGGTGGATACACGTGAGATTGATAGTGCGCAGGCGCTGGTTGAGGAAGTGGGAGTTTAGAACCACTGCGCAGGCGCCTGTCTCGGAGAAACCTTGGGGAGAGTCAGGGCGCAAGCCCCAGAATGAACCCGCGAGGCCCTTGGCAGTGTGCTCCCGTTATGTGGAGCAAAGACGTTTCACTGCGCAGGCGCGAGTTGGTGGGGTTTGTAAGGGTGAGGCGAGTGGTGAATTTAGGTTCCAATACTGTTCTTGCGTCCAAATCATTGTGTGATCCAGGAATTGGAGAAAGACAGAGGTCCATTCAAGTTTGTTTTGGTTTGCTTTGGTTTTTTTTTTTTTTTTTTTTGGTACCGGGGATCGAACTTGGGACCTTGCGGTTGCGAGGCAGGCTGCGGAACCACTGAGCTAAATCCCCGGCCCTTGCTTTGGTTTTTTGAGAAAGGGTCTCACTCTGTAATTCAGGCAGGCCTTCAACTCACTATGTAGTCCATACTACCCTCGAACTCACAGGGATACTCCTGCCTCAGCCTTCGAGTGCTGGGATTATAGGCATGCGCCACCACACACAGCCAAAGTGTTAAACTTTATTAATTTTTTAGCTGGATACAGCTCATCTGATCGCCTTTGTTGGAAGGAGGAAATAGTCAAACGTTAAAAACACCTGAAGCCAAGAGAGGGAGACTTTTTCTATGAGATCAACAAAAAGAATTAAAATAGAATTGAAAGCGGGGCATGGTGGCGAATCCCTGTAATCCTAGCCCATCACTTTGTGAGGCTGAGGCAGGAGGATCCATCCAGCTTCAAGGGTAGCCTGGAAAATATAGTGAGACTGTCTGAAAACAAAAATTTTAAAAATAAAATTTAAAAGGGAATACGTTTAGTACCTAATTTTAAGACTTCTTCTAAAGCTACAGTAATCAAGGCAGTGTTGGTGTAAGGAAAGACTTACAGATCATTTGAATAAAACAGAATCTAGAAATAGAACCACACATATATGGTCCACTGAGTTTTGAAAGATTATTTAACATTAGCATTTTATAGAATATAAACTCAATTCAAGAGCTGAGGAAGAGACAGTGTTTTCAGCAAATGGCACTAGAACACCTGGTATCCGTATATAAAAAATTAACCTCAACCCTTTTTTTCCATACATGAAAATAACTTGAAGGAATCTATAAACCTAAATAAGAAAGCCTACAAGTATAAAACTTTAAGAAGAAATTATAAGGGAAAATATTTATGAATTCAGGGTAGGCAAGAACTACCAGCTGTAGAATTTAGTCCAATATTTTTCTCCAACTAGTGACAGGATCATATGGCTTTTTCCTTTCCTCTGTTAAAGTGATGACTTTTGGGGGTGGATCTTCCAATGCTGAACCAACACTGCCATCCCTATAACAAAACCACTTTCTACATCCTGCCAGATCTGACTTCCAATAGTTTGTTTTGATAAACAAATTTCTATCTATGTTCATACTTTTTTCTTCTATTATCTTTATCCAGTTTTGGGATTAGCACAATGTTGAGTTCCTAAAATGAGGGGAGAAGTGTTCCTTCTTTTTTCTGCTTTAATTGTTTGATATAATCTATCAGTTAAAATGTTTATGAGCCTGCTGTTGTCATATAGGTAGGTTTTCAAGCTAGGAATATACTTTCTTTAATAGGTGCTATTCAAACTTTATATGTCCTCCAGAGTTAGTTTCATTAATTTGTCTTCCAAGGTACTTCTTAGAAGTTGTCAAATTTATTTCAAAAAAGATTTTTGTAATATGCTTTCTATATCCTTTTAAATTCTGTAAAATCTGTGGTAATGTCTCCTAGATCTTGATATTGTAATTGAAAAAATGTATAACTGATACTGTGTAACAGGAAGAAAAGGTCTAAAAGAGCAGGGGAATTGGGAGGGGTAGGGGAAGGGAAAAAAGAGAAAGGAAAAAATATGAGAAGAGGAAAAAAAAATGGAAACAAGGTCTTTGCATATTGGGAAGGGTGGAGGGGGTGAAGGGAGGGCAAGGGAAGGGGAAAAAAAATAAGAACCAAGAGACTCATGTAATGGTACAAGATCCCAATGATGAATGTCACTGTATTGTCTACCTAAAATGTACCAGTAAACTTAATGGGGAAAAAAAAAGGGAATGAGTCACTTCAGAGCATTATTTGATGCTGGGTCTTTTCCCACACAGTCACTTTGTAGAGGACAGTAAGGCCAAGGCCACCCAGAGAGGGTCAGGAAGGGAAGTTGGGCTTCCTAGGGTGGAGCCAGGCTGAAAGGACTCCTGCCCTCCTCCCCGCAGTCCTGAAGGGATTGAAGGGCAGCAAAGGTGGTGTGGTCGGCGAGGCCCTGAAGGACCCGGATGTGTGTACAGACCCTGTGCGGCTCACCACACACGCCATGGGCGTCAACATCTACAAGGAGGGCCAGGATGTGGTCCTGAAGCCGGACGCTGAGTACCCAGAGTGGTGAGTGCCCATGGTCCCCTCCTCTGCAAGTCACACCCAGCCTGGCTGTCCATGGGGTGCTGGGTGCTGTGGACCCACCAGAGGATGAGACTAGAACACATGGGAATCCCCAGAAGTCAAGCTCTCTTTTTCTCTTTGTCAAACATTTACTGAGCCCTAGATATATGTCAGGTCCTCTTCTAGGTCCCAGGGGTCTAGAGGGGAACAAAACAGGCAAATATCCCCCCTCTGTGGATCTATTTGGGGATGAGGCAGATGCAGTGGTGACACACTTCTCAGAAAGGCAGTAGGAGGGTGACAGGCCGGCTGATCAGGTCTGAGGCTTTGAGAGGGCTTCCCCGGGGAGGTGATGCATGAGCCCAGGACCTGAGTGGGCCCAGCTTGTGCAAAGGCCCTGGGGCAGAACTGAGCCTGGTGCATTAGAGGAGCAGTGGAGAAGCCCTGTCACCACTTCTGCCTCAGGAGCTACACAGCCCTGACCCCCTCCCTCCTCCCATCAGGCTGTTCCAGATGAATGTGGGCCCCCCCAAGAAGCTGGAGGAGCTGGACCCTGATACCCGAGAGTACTGGCGGCTGCTGCGGAAACAGAACATCTTACGAGAAAACCGGCTGAACCGGAACAGGAAGTTCTAGTGGACCAGGAGGGGCACAGCATGTCCCCTCCCCGCCCAAGACTCTTTACAGGGAGAAAACAGACTTTGACAAGAATCTCAGGAGGCCCCAGCCTGGGCGTGTGTGGCCCCACAGTGAGGCTGGACCAGCCCCGGGTCTGTAAGGACCATTCCAGGCTGGGCACGGTCCCCAAGGCTCTGGCGGAAGGAGTACGGCACTTGCTTTGGCAGCACATATACTAAAACAGGAGGAGCGTGAGTTTGAGCCGAGCCTGGGCAACCCAGCAATTTAGTGAGACCCTGTGTCAAAAATAAAAGGGCTGAGGATTTAGCTCAGTGTGAAGGCCCTGGGTTCCTTCTCAGCACCACAATAGAAAAGAAAAAGAAATAAAATGACCTCCCTCGGCAGCCCTAGCACACCTTGGCATAGTGTGATGTGGAGACACAGTGGGGAGCTGGCCCCCCCTGACTGGGGGTCCCAGCCTCCTCCCAGGCCTGGCTACCTCCTGGGATCTCCTAACCTGGTCCACAGGCCCTGACTCCACCCTCACAGGAGAGGTGAGCCAAGCCAAGCTGGTGTTGGTGGCAGGGGATTCAGACCTGACCCCCACTGGGGGAAGCCGGTAACAGCTGCAGGCACTGCTGGGTCCGGGTGCTTGAGGACTCAGATCTGTAGCTGTCCACCCCGGGGCCTTTTGTCCCCTAGTGGGTGGCACTCTGGGGCAGGGGCAGCCTCAGGACTGCCGGCCAACACCCTTACCCTGCTCAGCAAGCGGAGCTGGGGGAAGGAACTGCCCTTTTTCCCCTGGGGCTGCAGGGGTCCTCATGGGCAGTCAGGAGCCCGGGGCCTGGTCCTGCCCCAGCCCTCCCTAGGTGACCCTGAGTCTCATCCTGGTGTCCGGCTGTGGGGCTTCCTGGGGTCAGGTCCAAGCCTGCTGGTTGGAGGTGCCCAGTTAGGGACAGTGGGGCTTTTGGGAGGACACTGCACCGTGAGTCTGCGATGGCTGGGCCCCTCGTCTCGTCCCCAGGCCCCTCAGTCCCATCCCAGGGAAGTGATCGCCCTCATCCTCTGAGCCAACCGTGCAGCAGCTCGAGCTCACAGCCCCGCCCACCCTGTCCCACCCATCATCCCCCGCTGCTCCAGCCACAGGGAATCGCTGACCTGGCTCACTTGTGCTGCAGAACTTTTGCTCGGCCGCAACTGAGCTGCAGGGCCCTGCACGGCTCCTCCTGGTGTCTGCTGAGCTCCCATCTGCTCTGTTAATGCTGCAGCCCCGGCCGCACCGTTACCCTGTGTGGTCTTTTCTGACGCTTCTCACTGATGTTCAGAGTCCTGTGCTTTGTGAGGCAGGTGCCGGAACCACTGAGCTAAATCCCCAGCACCCCCGCCCCACCCCGCCCCGCCCGAGTCCTGTGCTTTGTATGTGTGCCTTACTGCCACGTGGTGCTTGTGCACAGGGATACACCGGGTGGGCTGGCCGTCCGTCCCGGGTGTAGACAGTGGGGTCGAGAGGAAGTCTGGGCCCAGGGTGGCCCCTGCAGCCTCCCTGTCCCAGGCCTTGCCTGCCCTGCCCTGCCCTGTGTGGGTGGCTGCCCCTAACCCTGGGGACGTGCCCTCGGGACAGGCAGAGGCTGTGCAGCCCTGGGAAACTGGCCTCTCTCTCTGTGCCTTGGTTTCCCTTGTGAAGTGGGGCTGACAGCAGAGCAGCGGTGAGGGGCGGGCTTGTGTGTCGCAGTGCTGACCTTGGTCATTCCTGGGGGAACAAGCCCCAAGAGCCGGGTGCGTTGGTGGATCAGACACGCCCAGCGGTCCCCGAGTGCTGGCCTGAGCCTGCTTGTGCTCCTTGGCTGGCACCTGAAGCGGTGCCTCCTTCAGTGTGAAGCCGTCCACAAAGGCCAGAGCCAAGGTGCAGGGTCCGGGGACACCTGCAGCCCGGGCCCAGGAGGTGGGAAGGGCAGGTATTCATAGCCAGGGCTCCAGGGGCAGCTGCACTGAGGCCTCGGGAGCCTCAGGGCTGCCACCGCCCCACAGCCGGACTCCAGACGCTCTTGGAGGAGCCACTTGGCCTGGGTTCTGGAACCACAGCTGCGGAGTGGGGAGAGGGCTCTCTGAGCTCAGCCCCACCGCCTCTGCTCACCGTCCAAAGCCTTCCCAAGCTCTCAAGGGCTCCATTCTCCACTTGGACCTCGAGCCCTCATGCACGAAGCTCACCGAATGCCTCCAGCCTAACTCCACACCTTAGCTCATGCCATGCAGACGTGTGTCCTGGATGCATGGAAAAACACCTTTTCAGCTGGCAAACTCCTACTCAAACGTCAAGGCCTCCACTCCCCAATCCCTTCCTCAGGGAAGCCTGACTGTCTTTTTGTCTCTACTCCCCACACACGGGGAGGGCCCATATCTGGCCCTGCCTCCCACCTTCCAAAGGATGTCACCTCCAGGTAGTGCACCTTGGCTGCCAGCTCTGTGCAGCTCTAAGCTGGGTAGTGGGAGACCTCGAATTCACTCCAGCTGGTGCAGATGGGACATGGTGAAGATCCTGTGGTTGAGCGGCGCTGCTCCTTTGGGGCCTCCTCGCTCCGCGCCCCCAATGCCTCTCCCTCTCCCAGGCTCAGGAACAAGGCCCCTCCCCTGACAGCAGGGCAGCGGGTCAGTGGGTGTGGGGACAGCGGGAGGCGCTGTCAGCCTCCAGGGATGGCCTGCAGTCTGCATTGCTCTCCCACGGCCCAGTGTCTCTGTGTGGGTCTCCCTATGTAGCCCAGGCTGGCTTTGAACTCGCAGAAATTTCCCTGCCTCGGCCTCCTAAGTGCTGGGATCAGAGGCCTGTGCCACCACAGCGGGTATGGTGCCCTCTGTGGTGCGTCAAGGACCCCAGAAAGGAGGAGATTGGGGGACTGCCCCCTGAAGCTAAGTCTCCACCACTGGGCTCCCTGCACCCCTCCTGCCCACGCCACCTGCCCACACTCTGCCCAGAGCCGCCCCGGTGTTTCGGATGCCCACTCCCGGCCTGTTTCCCTAGCTCTAAACTGGCACTAGGACCTACTCCACAGGAGCCTTACAACTCCTCAATGAGAGCAGGCATGGTGGTACACCCGTGCAATCCCAGCACTCAGGAGGCTGAGGCAGGAGGATCACCATGCATTCAAGGCCACCCTGGACTACATAGGGAGATCCTGTCTCAACAATTTTTTTTCAGTGAGGTGAAAAAAAAAGGCATTGCAGGGCCAGGGATTTAACTCCGTGGTTCCGCTGCCTGCCTTGAAAACCATACTGGCCGCAAAAATGCGACCTCAGGAGGGCAGGGGTTACAGGGTTGCTTTCTTTTCTCTTTTGTTTCCCTCCTTCCCTCCTTTCTTCCTTCCTGTCTTTCTTCTTCTTTTTCCTGTAGTGGGAATTGAATCCAGGGCCTTTACACTGAGCTCCACCTCCCGCCCTTTTCCTTTTTTTTTGTACCAGGGATCGAACTCGGGTCCTTGCGCTTGTGCAGCAGGCAGCGAAACCACGGAGCTAAATCCCTGGTTCCTGCCCTTTTCCATTTTGAGACAGAGTCTAAGTTACTAAGTTGCCCAGGCTAGGCTTGAAAATGTTAGGTAATTTTTTTTTTTTGGTACAGGGGATCGAACTTGGGTCCTTGTGCCTGGGAGGCAGGCAGCGGAACCACTGAGCTATATCCTGGGCTCTGCTTGAACTTATGATCCTTCTGCCTCAGCCTCCCAGCGTGCTGGGATGACAGGTGTGCACCGCCATGCCTCACAGGGGTTGCTGTTTTAAAAAAGGGAAAGTGGTCAGAATGGGAGGCAGGGCACCAGGCTGCAGGCTCTGGATATGATTGGATGTGAAGGTGGGGTGCTGGGTAGCCATGGGGGGTTATAATGCAGAGGCACCACCATCAGCGGTAGGACAAGTATCTATTGTGGTAGGCCAGGAGCCAGGAGGAGGCAGGGGCTGGCGCCCAGTGGGAGAGCACAGAGCCTGGGCAGGGCAAGGGCAGCAGGGAGGGTGAAGCTATTCCCCAGGGAGGAGCTTGGGGGCGGGGGGAGTGGGGTGTCTCCTCCTGCCTCAGCTGCCCCATCCTGCAAGGGGTTTCCCAGGCACTGTGACCATGTGTGGAGGAAGGTGGAGGCTGGGTGAGGGAGAGGTGGTCCCCCAAGAGCCTTTAAAACACCAGGAACCACTTGGGTCTCAGACACCATGAACTGGTCCACCCTGGTGGGTTCAGAGGCGCAGGGGCTCAAGAGACTCAGCCGGGCTGAGCAAGCACTGTCAGCTTAGAGGGGATGGGGGTCAGGGGAGGGGTGGGACAGGGCCCTTTGCAGCCGGGCTATACAGGCCCTCTGGCTCCCCTCCCCCCAAAGAACCAGTAGATCCTTCCTGGTACTGGTGGGGAAACTGAGGCCAGTGGGTGGGCGGGGCTTCCAGAGGACATGTGGGGCGTCAGTGTAACTGGAAAATCTTTTTTTCTTGTTTTTTTGCGACAGGGTCTTGCTATGCAGTCCAGGCTGTCCTTGAACTCACTATGTAGCCCAGGCTGGCCTCGAACTTGTGATCCTCCTGCCTCAGCCTTCTGAAAGCTGGGATCACAGACGTGTGGCACCACAGCTGGCCACTTTGCCTCTTCTGCCTCTACCACCTGCCCTGCTCTTGACATCCAGGCTCCAGATCCTGGAGCCACATGGACACAGCTCTTTCGCATCTATGTCACCTACCTCAGGTGCTGGGTGACAGTGACCAGAACAGACTGAGGCAGGGCGGCAGCGGGCCTCCCCTGCACCCCTCCCCGGACAGGCAGTGGCTGTATACCTACCTGCCCCAGGGTGCCCAGCCCACCACACCCTCTGGAAAACACCCTGCTGCACGTGGGGGTTGCCCAGGCCCCAAGAAGAGGCAGAGTGCCCAGCAGAGGCCAGCTGGTCCTCGTTTCCCCAGGACCTCTCTACTGTGAGCACTGAAGTCCTAGGTCGTGGAAAAGCCCCCTGTGCAGGGTGAGTCCCACTGTGTGAGGAGCCACACAATGACCCTCAGCAGTTCCGTCCGAGTCACCAAGCAGGCGCTAGGTCCCTGGACATTTGGCCTTTGTCTGAGGACAGTGTCACCTGTGAGCTGTAACACCGGGGTGTGGGGTGCCATGCCCAGAAGGGTCAGCACACAGTAAGTGCTCAGTAGGGGTCCACTGAGCGAAGGGGAGGATGGGTAGATGGGTGGGTGGGTTCAGGGCACCTGGCTCCTCCACTGAATACCTTGTCCTGTGGGCCGACTGCAGTGGGGACCCCATGGCCCCAGGGAAAGGTGTCCCCACAGTAGCCCGTGGGTGGGCTCCAGTTCACGGGGGGGGGGGCAGGAGCCGGCTAGGTCCAGAACATAGGCGACCTAGGACCCACAGTGCCTACCCGCAGATTGCCACCCGGTGGGGGCTGGAGAGGCCCAGGGTCTCTGGGCGTGGAGAGGACCCAGCGAGCACACTCATGGGGCCGCCGTGCGTGGGTGGCTCCTGGCGTACGAGGAACACGGTCGCAGGTGGAGGCGCGAGGGTCAGAGAGACGCAGACAGGCCAGTCCTCGGAAGCAGTCTTTATGGCGGCGATCGCCCTTCGTTCCGGGGCTGCGCGGTCCACGGGCTGCCCTGCGCCCCGGCAAGCCGGCCCTGCACCCGCCACCATCTCGGTCCTCGAGGCCCTGGTCCCACATTGGCGGGGGCTCAGGGCTCCTGGCTTAGGGGCGAGGGGGAGCCATTGGTGTCCTGGCTTCCGCCTCCGCCGCCACCGCCGCCGCCGCCTCCGCCGCCGCCACCGCCGCCGCCACCGCCTCCGCCACCGCCTCCGCCTCCTCCGCCTTGGGCCGAGGCGCCCGCGCTGCGCAGCTCCCGCGCCAGCTTCTCCGCCACCTTGCGGAAGGGCGGCCGGCGCGCGGGCTCCGCCTCCCAGCAGCTGCCCATGAGCGCGTGCACGGGGCCTGGGCAGCCCTCGGGGGGCTCCATGCGGTACCCCTTCTCCACCGCCTCCAATACCTCCTTCAGCGACTGTAGACACAAGGCGTGCGCGTGGGCGGGAGTCTAAGCCTGGAGACCTCGGCCTCGCCGGGAACGCCACTCACCATCTTGGGGTATGGGGCCCTTCCGTATGAGAAGACTTCCCACAGGAGCACCCCAAAACTCCAGACATCTGACTTGCTGGAGAACTTCTGTGGGGTCAGAGGGCGGTTGAGGTGGGGCCCCCAAAGTTCCTGTTTCTTTTTTGGGGGGAGGGGTAGTGGGAATTGAACCCAGGGCCTGCACACTGAGCTACACCACCAGCCCCTTTTTATTTTGAGACAAGGTCTCCCTAAGTTGCTAAGTCACCCAGGCTGGGCTCCAACTTGAGATCCTCCTGCCTCAGCCTCCCAGCGTGCTGAGTTGACAGGTGTGGGTACCACCATAGCCGGCTGCCCCCAGGTTTGTGACCCTCCCTCTCTGGTCTCCTACCAATAGACTCCACCCCTCAGGCCCTCCACAGTTGAGTGGCGCTCAGACTGCAGGGCAGAAGCTCTGCCCACTTCAGTGAGGGGGAAACTGAGGCCAAGAGAGGGGGAAACTGTGGGCCTCTTGTTTAGTAGGCGGCACAGCCATTTCCCTTAGAGGTTAGAGAGGCCCAGGGATGGACTGAGGGTCATGCAACAGCGCTGGGCCCCAAGCCAGCTCTGCAGGACCCCAAATCCTCGGGAGGGGGTGGAGGGTCGGAGGGAGGCTCACCCCATGCTTGAGGGCCTCGGGTGCTGTCCACTTCACCGGCAGCCGGCTGGAGTCCAGCCCCTTGCGTTCGGCTTTGGCCAGGCCGAAGTCGCTGACCTTGGCCACCAGGTCCTCGGACACCAGTATGTTTCGGGCGGCAAGGTCGCGGTGGACCAGCTTCTTGCTCTCCAAATACTCCATGCCCTCGGCCACGTGCCTGGGGAGGGGCCTCGGGAAGCTCCCGGCTCCTCCCTGCCCCGTGCCTCGGTTTCCCCGAGCTCAGCACCCACCTCCCCCCCGCGGGGGCCCCCACTCACAGCGAAAACTGCAGGAGCTGAGCCGCATTGACGAGGGCGCGGCCCCGCGTGCGCAGGAAGTTCACCAGGTTGCCCTGCAGGTGGGGGACGCCATGGGCTCCGCCGCCCTGTCCCCGAGCCCGCGCCCGCCCGCTGGCCCGCGCCGAACCTTGCTCACGTACTCCATGACGATGTACAGGCCTTGGTGCAGGATCACGCCCAGGAGCCGCACCAGGTTCCGGTGCTGCAGCTTCCTGGGGGGCACAGGTGGGGGTGAGGACCATCCGGGACCCCAGCCCGCAACCCCCACCGAACCCCGGCGCGCGCACGTCATCACCGCCGTCTCATCCAGGAAGGCCTGGGCCGTCACGTCGCACTTGATGTTCTTCACCGCCACCTTCTGGCCCAGATACTCCCCCTGCAGGACAGCTGAGGTGCGGGGAACAGGGGTCAGGACCACAGCACACAGGGCACAGGGCCACATCTATGCACCCCCACGGCTGCGAGGTGGGGCCCAGAAACAAGGCCCACGGCCCTACAGGCCCCAGACCCAGCTCTGAGAGAGGCAGGAAGCGAGGGGGTCCGGAGGCGCCCCGGCCCAGGCCCAATCCGGTCCCCTCCTATTGTCTGCAAAGCCCTGAGTCTCAGAGTGGTTTGCAAGTTTTTCTTTACTTTTTTTCTCTTTATTTCCTTTAGGAGGGTGGGAATTGAACCCAGGGCCTTTGCACTGAGCTACATGGCCAGCCCCTTTTTGTCTTTTATTCTGAGGCAGGGTCTCACCAAGTCACTAAATTGCTCGGGCTGGATCTCCAACTTGAGATCCTCCTGCCTCAGCCTTGCAACGTGCTATATGGTTTAAAATCACTCGGAGCCAGGCATGGTGGGGAACTCCAGGAGGCTGAGGCAGGAAGATCACAAGTTCAAGCCCAGCCTGGGCAATTTAGTGACTTAGGGAGACCTGTCCCAAAATAAAAAATGGAAAGAGCAGAGATGTAGCTCAAGGTGAGAGCCCTGAGGTCCACCTCCAAGAGTGGAAAAAAAAAATGGAGTACTGATCTCAGGCAAGCAGAGAGACCAAGAACAGGGAGAACCTAGCAGCTCAAGGAAACTGTTCGGATTGCCTGGCCATCAACCCAGGTCATTCACGCCCAGGACACCTGCTATCCACCCCCCGCCCCCCACAACAAAATTGGGAAACTGAGGCTCAGAGTGTGCAAGCTCAGCCTCCATCACACAGCTCGTAGGCACGAGGAAGGGTCTGAATTCAGCCTGGGCCCCTGCACCCTTGCTGGTGGCCCGCACCCTCACCTCCGAACTCCCCCTCTCCAATGGGGCTGCCCAGCGTCAGGTGCTGCAAGTGCAGGAGCCAGCCGGCTGCGGGATGGAGAGAGGTCAGAGGCACCCATGGCCCACCCCAGACCTGTGTTCCTCCAAGCCGGGCATCTGGCATTGCACAGGGCTCCGGCCTTCCTGTTCCTCTCCCAAGCGCCCTCATTCCCTGCAGCAGCTTCTGGAGGCTCCTCCTCTTTCCCCCCAAGACACAAGCTCTGAAGTTGCAGGCAGTCAGGGTACACACTGGTCTCTCCCAGGCACGGTCCCCAGGACTCTGGGGACACCATCATCAGCTGGAGAGGCTGCAGGGATGACTGGGGAGTGGAGGCCAGGCACTGGCTTTTGGCCTTGAATAATGAGCACTGCAGCACTCAGGGGCTGGAAAAGCATTTCAGGGGAAGGGAACAGGACACAAGGTGGCCCAGAGGCATTCAAGAAATGTGGATGCCATGATTAACACAGGGATGTGTGTGGAGCAGGAGGTTCACAGAGGAGCCTGGAAATGCGGTAGCCACAGAATTCAGAGCAGGGACGGCATGCAGATAGATTTTTCATGCTAGAAAGATGTCTTGGAGCCCTGGTGCAGGGGCCAGGATGGAAGGGGAGCTCCTCCAGGAAAAAGGCTGGGGCACGGAGGGCCTTGACTGGTGTGAATGTCACTCCTGGAAGGAACTTGGCCTTGGAGGGCACAGGAGGTGGGCTGAGGTGCCAGATGGAGTTCTCAGGTCATAGTGGCTGATGGGGACACAGGAGGGGCAGGTGTGGTGGTCTGGTCTGTACGGAGCTTATGTGAACCTGTGAGTGACCCTCTGCCGGGCAGAGTCCGAAGAGTGGCTAAGGTGGGCCAGGAGGGTCCCGCCCCTGCCCCTGCCTGGGGTGACTGTTACCCCTGGCCAGCTCCTCCTCCGCCGACTTGGTCCCCTGCTTCCTCTTGGGCTTCACGAGCTTGGTACAGATGGGTCCCTTGTCCTTGCTGTAATGCTGGGGGGCAGGGCGGGGTGGTGTGAGCATGATCTGGGGCACAGGGAGCCCCTGCACCCATCCCTTCGTGGGTGGGGTCTCAGGGCAGGAGCTGGGGAGCAGGAGAGGGGGCTGGGTCCCTGCCAAGGTGGGCCGGTTTCCATGGGAACAAAAGGCTGCAGGACCCCGGGCCCAGAGGTAGAATCAGGGTGACTCAGGTCACCCAAGGGGTGGGGGTCCACGGGACGCCCCCTCCATCCGGGAAAGATGCGTCTCCGGGGGAGAGGGGGGCTCCCAAGGCCCGGGTGCCCTGCCCGGCCACCTCCACCATGTCCATGAGGTTGCAGAAGCACACGGCCTCGTCGATGGTGAGGTGCCCGTCCCGGTGCAGCACGCGGTAGTGGATGACGTCGCGGCCGAAGCTGACGCACAGCACGTAGTCGCCGGGGTGTCGCGCAGACTCGCGCACCAGGAACAGCCCGTCCTCGGGCGGCTGCAGCTGCTGCACGGCCTCTTGGCCCGAAATCTTCCCGTGGAACCACCTGCGGCGGCGGCGGCACCGAGAGGGCGCGTGGGCCGCCGGGCTGGGGACACCTCCGGCCCACCTGGTCCCCCAGCCCGGGCCTGCCCTCTCCCGCTCACGGCATGAGGCTGAGCTTGGGGTCCGCAGAGAGGGCCTCGCGCTCCCGCAGCGCCCCCGCCGCCAGCAGCCCCTCCTGCCCGCTCGCGTGGTGCTTGGCGCGGTACCAGCTCTTGTTCTGTGGGGGAGCCGGGGACAGGGCAGGGGTCGGCTCGGGATCCCGGCGCGGCCCCTGCCAGCCCGGCCGAAGCGCACTCGCGCGTCCTCACCTCGCAGGCCTCCAGGATGGTGACCACGTCGCCCTTGCGGAAGGCCAGCTCCCCGGGCTTGGGGCGCGAGTGCTCGCACCTGGTGATGCACTGCGTACCCGGGGCCCAGCGCCTCTGGGAGTGCAGGGCAGGAGGTGGAGGAACATCCAGGAGAGGCGGGCAGAGCGGAGCCGGAGCCGATGGGGGGACGGGAGGGACAGAACAGAGCGGCACGCGGAGAGGAGGTTAGGGCGAGAGCGCGACTTAGAAGCGCCAGAGCCCGGCCCCGGTGGCACGGAGGTCGGCGCGCGTCCTCCGCGGGGTGGAGCTGAGGCCCGCGGGCCCCTCCACCGCAGGGTGGGGGCAGGCGCCACGCTGGGGGTACTCACCGTTGGCATCCTGGCTGCGAAGGGCGGCGGTGCCCGGCTCGGGCGGAGCGAGGGTTCACCTGGGGAAGGGACAGGCAAGCTGGGGGCCCCGGTGTCCAGTTCCTTCCATCCAGCGGCGAGGTGGGGCCGACGGCCACGAGGAGAGTCCCCTCGCCCCTTGGAAGAGACCTTACCGGGGAAGTCCCTTAGCCGAGTCACGGCCACCAAATGCCAACCAGGAAGCCACGGAGCCTCACCCCGCCATTGCCCCCACAGGGAAACTGAGGCCCGAGACAGGCACAGAGGCGACGGTCCCAGGCTGGAGCGGGGTTGGGGAAATGGTAGGCTCAAGGGCCCGCAGCCAGCAGTTTAGGGAGCCGGGTGCCACCTGACTGAGCGTGGCTCTTCCTCTTTCCCGGCCAGTGGCCCGGCCGCAGTGAGGGCAGACATGAGTCAAGGTCATTCCTGAGAACCTCTGACCCTAGGGTAGGGCGGGGCTGGAGCCTCGACCCAGTCTGGCTGGCTCCTCGGTCCCCCACGGGAGCCTCTGTGATTGCCCCTGCCCTGCCTAGAACGGAGGCACCAGGCACCGAAGTCCTCGGCCGGGGCCTGGAGGCTCCTGGCTGCCTCCATGTCCCCAGGGCAGTGGCGAGGTGCGGGTGGGGAGCAGTGAATCCCATTCCCGTCCTCACTCCGCACCCCCATAGGCAGCCCCGCCCGCGCGTCCCCACGCATACCGATGAACGTACACACGCGCGCGCCCGCAGAACACACCCGGGCCCTCCCTGCGCGCGCCCGCGAAAGCCACCTGGAGACAGGTGCGCGCGTTCGGCGCGGCCGACACCAGAGGAAGCGCGCACCTGGCCCGCGCTCCAACACCTGGCGCGCGAGCTTCACCCGGCCCGGTGCGCACAACTCACGTGCGCGCGCCGGGGGATCGGGGCCGCGCACCCACCCCGCCGGGATCCCCCACCCGCACCCCGAGCCCTGGGATTCCCCACCGCCGCGGGGCGTCTCCTCCCATCCGCCAGTGCTCACCTGCTAAGAGGGTGCCTGCGGGCCGCGCTCCGCGCCCGCCACCAGGAGGGGCCCCCGCAAGCCGGCTGCGCACCCCGAGGCGGCCCGGGCTGCACAACTTGGATCAAGTTGCTGCTTCGTTTCCTCATTTTTTTGGAGAGGGGTGTAGGGGCGGGGGGCAGCCGGAGGCGCCGCGGCCTGGGAGCCCCCGCGGGTCCTAGCGCCGGCCGCACTGCGGTCCGCTCCGCGCGCCGCCTCCGTCGCCGGCCCCTCCCCGCCCCGCCCCCACTGTCTCCGGCGCCTCCTGCGCGGGGCCCGGGGGGGGGGGGGTCCCCGGGAACACTGGAGGTCCCTGACGTTGGCGCCGCAGGGCGCACACTGGCATCCACCCTGGGGAGTGGGGCGGGGGGGGGGGTGTCGGATGGCGGAGCAGGTGGCGCGCGCGAGTGCATGCTCGAGTGCACGCGCACGGGCGGGGTGGTGGGAGGGGTGAGCTGCCTATCTGGGAAGGTAAGCAACCCACTGAGCGATGAAGACCCTTCCCATTCTGCAATTCTGGCGCTCTCAGCCTCACTCCTTTTAGGTTGTGCTGCAGGGATCTGTGGGTGCTTGCCACAGAACAATGGCACCCCCAAATGCCAGCCACTATGGGTATCATCATCAACAGGAACGGAAATTGGGGCCAAGTTCGCTCTCCTTTGATGGACATCACTCTGGGTCTGGCCGCGGTGGTGGCCCTGGGAGCGGCCCTCACCCACCACAGGTCACAGTGCTGAGGAGGAATCGTCAGTGACACAGATGGGGCTCACAGAGGGACGAAGGGGACCCAGATGCCCGGGGAGGCCGCGCCTTTTTATTTCTTTTTAATCTTGGAGCCTGGAATGGAACCTAGAACCTTTGCAACTGAGCTTCATCCCCAGCCTGTTTGATTCTTTATTTTGAGTCAGCATCTCACTAAATTGCCCTGTCTGGGCTTGCACTGAGATCCTGCTGCCTCAGCCTTCTGTGAAGCTGGGATCAAAGGCATGCACCGTCATGCCCAGCTACCTGTGCCTTTTTAAATGTGTTCCCCCAAGGGACTAAGCATCGCTGACTCCGCCTCTCCCTTGAGTCTGGGAACAGAGGCCCAATAGCAGAACTCCAGAACGTCACACTGTGGAATATTATGCGGCAAGGCCCGGGAAACTGTTGAGACCATGCACTTGGCCGGGAATTTAGCTCAGTGGTTTCACCGCCTGCTGCACAAGCACAACGACC
The DNA here is from genome assembly GCF_053883595.1 of Heterocephalus glaber. NCBI lineage: Eukaryota > Metazoa > Chordata > Mammalia > Rodentia > Bathyergidae > Heterocephalus > Heterocephalus glaber. The sequence goes on along the minus strand of NW_028258457.1, from coordinate 4,665,714 downwards.
CGAGTTCAATCCCTGGTACCAAAAAAAAAAAAAAATTGTGAGACCATGCACCTTGATCCCTTTTGTGTTACCCATGAATCAATTGGAGGGGTGGGGACGTCCTCAAAAGCGACACCTCCACCTGTAGCAGTGGCCAGAGGGGGGGAAGCAGATGGTTCCCTAGTGGTGTTTCGTTTTGTTTTCATTTCCCATTGGCAGCGGCGCCCGCATTCAGCACCCACCGTTCTGGAGAGCTAGCTTTGAGGAGGCCTAGGCAGTGGGTCCCCCAAAGGGCCGGGGACCATGCAGCTGTCACTCTGTGGTCACGCGGGGCTCACACCTTATGGAAAGCCCCTACAGCTTGCCTGAAATAGAAGCGTCAAGAGAAAACAGAGCGGAAACCCAACCAGGACAGGTCTGTTGTGAGCCTGAACGTCGCATGCAGGCAGGGCACCATCTCTGCTCACAGGCGCCTGTGCTGCGTGGTGAGGGGCACTCAGGACACCCTGGGACCGATGGAGAGGCTCCCTGGACACACCAGGGATACAGAAAGGGTGCAGGAGGGGTCAGCTTTTTCTCGATGCAAATTGATGATCTTGATTTTTCTTTTTTTCTTTCTTTTTTTTTTTTTTTTGGTATGGGGGATTGAACTTGGGACCTTGCGCTTTTCAAGGCAGGCGCCGGAACCACTGAGCTAAATGCCCGGCCCCTCTTTCTTTTTTTTTTTTTGAGACAAGGTCTCGATATGTAGTCCAAGCTGGCCTTGCACTCACTATGGAGCCCAAGCTGGCCTCAAACACATTGATCGTCCTGCCTCAGCCTCCCGAGTGCTGGTGGACTTGCGCCCCACACCAGGCTGTAAATGGATCTTGTTGGTGCTGGAGATGCACCTAAAGCCCTCCCCAGGGCCCCTGGGTGTGCATACAGGGCACTGAACTGCACCTGATTTGAGGAAAACAGATTTGAGCCTATGACTTATCTGGGTCAGAGGGAGTGAGGTTCCCATCCAGGGATGCAACCAAAAACTGGCCACTTTGAATCTCTAAGATTCCATGGCTCTTTGAGTCCCCAGAGGTGGCAACACCACATATCCTGCTTCCAGCCACCTGGCTGTCACCCCACTTCACTGGCCTGGATGGAAGGAATGGGGGAGGGGAGCTGCACCTTGAGAATGCACTTCTGTTGGGCCCTGGTCCCCTGAAGGCTGGTGACCCAGGAGTCCACCCCTTCTGATCTTGCTGTCACTCCTCTCCATTGCGTAGCCAAGGAGGGGAAGTGACTGTGGTCCTCCCTTGCTCTAGATCCTTCCATAACTCCCCAGTGCCTGTGGGACAGAGCCCAGTGAGCTCAGTTTGGCACCCAGAGCTCTCCTTTCTCCTCCCACTGGGCTCCCACACTCCAGAAAGTAGGGCCTGCAGGAGTTCCCTGCAAGCAGCTCCCCTTCCCACATCCGGGTATCATTCATCTCCATCTTTGCATGAACACTGTTCCTCAGATTCCCAAGGTCCTCAAAGCCACATTTCTCATTTGAGGCTTGGAGGCCCAGGGAAGTGAGAACACTTGCCTGTGGTCACACAGCTGGCCAGGGCCAAAACAGTCGGCAGACCCCTCCGGTGGACTGCAGACTCCTGACAGGCATGCCACAGCACTTATTCCCCTTTTCCTAATGCCGCCATAAATCATAATAGGTAGCAAAAAAGGGAGCTGAGTGACAGGCACATTACACAATGCATCCTTTAAGATTAGCCTGAGTTCCATGGCATGGAAAACCCAAATCATTATTGAGGGAGGCCATTCAGGGCTGTGTCAGGGTCCCAGACATCTGCCATCTTGTTGCTCTGCCTCTTAGCACACAGATTTCCAACTCTAAAGTGGCTGCTCCAGCTCCAGCCATTGCATCTGCCTTCCCAGCCACTAGGAAGGAGGAAGGCCAGGAGAAGAGACCCGCTCCTCCTTTTAAGGACTCTTTTTGGGAGATCATATGACTTGTTCCTTCATCATAATGTGTGGAATGTGGCCAGAAGACCACACCCAGGAACAGGAGAAGCTGGGAGACATCTTTAGCTTGGAGGCTGAGGAGAGAGAGTTGCTTTGTTTACTAGCTGCATCCTCTCCTGAATGTCATCTCCCCAGGGCAGGGGACTTGGACTCTGTCACTTTGCTGTGAGCTCAATGTCTGACTGGCACATAGTGGGTCCTCAAAACAGACCCCCCACCCAGTACTGGGGATTGAACCCAGGCCATCTGCCCTGAGCTCCACACCCTGCCCAATTTATTTATTTATTTTTGGTACCTGGGATCGAAGTCAGAACCTTGCACTTTCCAGGCAGATGTGGTGCCACTGAGCTAAATCCCCAGCCCCAAGGCCATTTTATTTTTAATTTTGAGATCGGCTGTCACTAAGTGGCTAAGTTGCCCCAGGTTGGGCTTGAACTGAGATCCTCTTGCCTCAGCCTCCCAGAATGCTGGGATGACAGGTGTTCGCCACCATGCACAGCTTCAAAATCAATTTTTGGGGGGCCAGGGATTTAGCTCAGTGGTTTCGCTGCCTGCTTCGCAAGAGCAAGGGCCCGAGTTCAATCCCTGGTACCAAAAAAAATTTTTTTGGTACCGGGCATGGAACTCAGGACCTTGTGCTTTTGAGGCAGGCGGCGGAACCACTGAGCTAAATCCCCGACCCACAAAATAGATTTTTAAAGCCAGCAAAATTTGAGGGGAGTTAAGGAGCAGCGCCTCTCACCTGGGAGGGAGGCTTTTGTTGCATCATTTGTTTTTTTTCTTGGTCTTTTTTTTTTTTTTGGTACCTGGGATCGAGCTCGGGTCCTTGCGCTTGCAAGGCAGGCGATGAAACCACTGAGCTAAATCCCCGGCTCTAAAGGAAAGTTGGAATCATTTTTTGGGGGGGGGGGCATACTAGGGATCGAACTCAGGACCTCGCGCTTGTGAGGCAGGCTGCAGAACCACTGAGCTAAATCCCCAGCCCCTCTTCTTGTTTTGGGGGGGTTTTTTTGGTACCGGGGATCGAACTCATGTCCTTTCGCTTTCGGGCAGGCGGCAGAACCACTGAGCTAAATCCCCGGCCCAGCTAAATCCCCGACCATCTTCTTGGTTTTTTGAGACAGGGTCTTGCTATGTAGTTCAGGCTGGTCTGAACTCACCTTGTAACCCAGACTGGCCACGAACTAGCGGGGATCCTCCTACCTCAGCCTCCAGCGTGCTGGGATTACAGGTGTGCCCTACTACACCCGGCCTCTGTTCCCATTTTGCAGACTGGAAAACCAGGCTCCCAGTTGGGTACACGGGAAGGGGAGGGGCTGGGCACTGAGGTCGCAAGGACACCTAGGGCGCATGCGCAGGAGGTGGCCGGCCTAGGGCGCTTGGAGCCAGGCGGGTCCAGGCGGGGCGACTCGGGAGAAGCTGTCCCCGCCCATCCTGTCCTCAGCCCCAGCACTGTCTGATTGCATTGCCCCAATTAGCACACCTTTAAATTTAGCTTTTCTCCCCCTGCCTGGGGACTGCGGGAATCAGGGGCGGGCGCTGGCTCTTTCTAGGAAAACGTCACCTCTCCTTTGGCGACACCAGCTGTGGGCTGCGGGCCTACTCCATTCCCTGGGTCTCTCCAGGCCACCTGCTTCGGGTGCCTTGATGGGAAGCTGTCTGCTCTCCCCGCTGTGCCCGAACTCTTCCTTCATTGACTGAGTTGGGCTGGGTGTGGTGGCAAGGGCTGTGATTTCAGCATTCTGGGAGGCTGAGGCAGGAGGATGGAAAGTTCGAGGCCAGCCCAGGCAACTTAGCAACCTACAGAGACCTTGTCTTAAAATAAAAAATAAGGGCTGGGATGGAGCTCAGTGTGAAGGCCCTGGGTTTCATCCTCAGTACTGCAAATAAATAAATTAATTAATTAATAAGCAAGCAAGCAATGTGTGGACCATTCCCAAAGGTTTCATTGCTGGGCCCAGTTCTGTTTCTCTGCATTACTTCCACGTTTCCAAATAGTTTTACACACCTCTTCACTTATCAGTTGGACATTGTCTATCAATTATTCCTGAAGGTTGAGATTTACCTAGCTCTTTGGGAGTATTCCTTCCTTCAAATAGTATTTTTATGTTATTTTTTTCCATACCAGGGATCAAATTCAGGACCTTGGGCTTGCCAGGCAGGTGTGGCTCCACTGAGCTAAATCCTGGCCCTCAAATAATATTTAAAAAAATTTTTTGGCATATCACCTCACTATGTAGTCAAGGCTGGCCTTGAACTCATGGAGATCCTCCTGCCTCAGCCTCCTGAATGCTGGGACCACAGATGTGTGCCACCAGACCTGGTTCCCCCAAATAGTTTAATCATACTGTTTGGTTAAATGAATATTTGGTCTTATATTATCATGTGGAAATATTGCCCACATTGGAGCAGCATACACTAAGAGTACTAATCTTCTAGGACATGCTTTTTGATTTCTCTAGAGTTAATGGTCACTTTGGTTTTATGTGTCTATGAATCACATCCAGGTTTTCCTGTGGCTGCTGCCTAGCTGTGGTCCTGGCTCCTCTTTTCTTTAACACAAAGGGAGCTCTGCAATATAGCTTCTGCCCTTTAGTTTGCTCCTGTATTTGGGGAATGTGCAGCTCCTTGGATTCCAGAGAGAACATTTCTTGCCTAACTCGTTGCAGGAGCCCAGACTGACATGACTGCAGTCATCTTGAGTTATAACAGCCAGGATGGTTCTGGAATGACCCTGGAGTGTTTACCTCCTGCAGAATTTCCCAGCAAACCATAAATAAGCACAACCTTTGCCTGTTCTGTAGAATTTTCCAACCACATTCTGAGCTGAGCTGTCAATACCAAGAATGTGCCCGGGGTCTTTGATAGTAACTAGAGATAAACCAGGTACATTAGAGCTTGGAGGAAGTGGCTTTTTCTTTTTGGCCAGACTGGGGGTGGTATCCATGGCCTTCTCACTGAGCTAAATCCCTAGCCTGTTTTATTTTAAGACAGGGTCTTGCTAAGTTGCTGTGTTGCCCAGGCTGGGCTCAAACTCATGATCCTCCTGCCTCAGCCTCCCAAGTGCTGGGATCACAGGCCTGAGACATTTTGCCCAGTTAGGCAAATTTTCTTCAATGATATCATTGGTGATTATTTCTTCCACTTTTCCATCTTTGTTCTTTCATGTCTGGAGTGCTTCCCTCCCCCGATGTGGACTTCTTGGATTGATCCCCTTGTTTCTTTTCTTTTCTTTTTCTTTTTTTTTGAGACAAGGTCTCCCTATGTAGTTCAGCCTGGTCTTGAACTCACTATGTAGCCCAGGCTGGCCTCACACTCATGGCGATCCTCCTACTTCAGCCTCCCAGTTCTGGGATCACAGGCATGCGCCACCACACCCAGCAATCCTCTTGTCTCTTGCTCACTCCCCTTACCTTTTTCTTTTCATACTACTTTTGATGCCTTTTCCTTCACACTTTTCTCCAACCCTCCTGTTGACATTTGGGCTATCAAGACTTTTAAAAAAAAAAAAAAAAGACTTTTCATTTCCAAGAGCCCTTTCAGTTTTTAGAGATTGTTCCTCTTTATTTATTATTATTATTATTATTATTATTATTATTATTATTATTATTATTATTTTGTGGTGATGGAATGGAAACCAGAGCCTCCTGTATGCTAGGCAAGCACTCACCACTGAGCTACATTGCATTTGAGGAATTCTATGTAGCCATGAAAAACTGTATATCTTTCCACAATAGCCAAAATGTGAAAACAGCCCAAATATCTATGGATGGACAGACAGATGGACATAGTGAGGTCCAGCCACACACTACAATGTTACTCAGAAAAGGAGCGAGGCTGTGACGCTCACCACAGCATGGATGGACCCTGAGGACACCGTGCTCAGTGAGAGACGCCAGACACAGAGGACACAGCATGGGCTCTACAGACAGGAAATGCCCAGGACAGGCGACTCCAGAGACAGGAAGTGGACTGGGGTGCTGGGGCTGGGGAGGGGATAGTGTTTCTGGGGTGATGGGGTGTTCTGAACTAGTCAGAGATTATGGTCATACAATATTATGTTTTTGTTTTTGGTTTTTTTGTACTGGGGATTGAACTCAGGTCCTTGCGCTTGCCCAGCAGGCGGTGAAACCACTGAGCTAAATCCCCAGCCCATTGTACAATATTATGAATGTACTAAGTGCCAATAACATGTGTACTTTGAAATGGCTGACAAGGTCAATTTTTTTTTTTTTTTTTTTTTTGGTACTGGGGATCGAACTTGGAACGTTGCACTTGCAAGGCGGGCAGCAGAACCACTGAGATAAAGCCCTGGGCTGACAAGGTCAATTTTATGTCTTTTACTACACTTAATAAATAGATGTGGCTGGGTGCAGTGGCACACGCCTATAATCTCATCTACTCTGGAGGCTGAGGCAGGAGGATCTCAAGTTTGAGGCCAGCCTGGGCGACTTAGCCAGTTTCTTGTCTCAAAATAAAACAAGTAAAAGGGATGGAGATGTGGCTCTGTGGTGGAGGATTTTCCTAGCATGCGTGAGGCCCTAAGTTTCATCTCCAGCACTGATAAAAAGGTGTGTCTCGTAAAATCATCAGAAAAATTAGGGGACAGGAATTTAGCTTAGTGGTGCCACCGCCTGCCTCACAAGCACAAGGTCCTGAGCTTGATCCTCGGTACTGAAAAAAACAAAACAAAACACAGTAACTTCAAGAACCAGGTGATATATCAAAGTCATTATAATGTCCAGTGAGGGAAAAGCTGGAATCAAAATAGTATAAATGGCCCATCTGTAGCTAACAGTGTATTTTTCAAGAGCTGGTAGGAAATAGAGTTTGATGGCAATTGATTAATTTGTTTCCCCTTTTCCATTTTTTTCTGAATTTTCAAGGTTTTTTAAAAAATAGGAAAACCTCACTATATTAGAAAAACTGAATTGTGGTAAAATATATATAGAATTTGCCATGTTAACCATGTAAGGGCCTAGTTTAGCAGCATTAAGTGAACTCAGCCGGCTGTGCGGCTGTCCCCACTGTCCACCCCCAGCTGAGCTCTGTCCCCAGAAAACGCTGACCCTCATCTCCTCCCCAGCCCCGCACCACTGTCCTCCTTCCTGTCCCTGTGAGTTTGACCATGCTGGAGCCTCCTGGAACAGGGGTCAGAGTCGCCCTCCTTTTCATAGCAGTGTAATAGTCCATTGTGTGGCCAAGCCACATCATTGTGCCTCCCTCCCTCCCTCCCTCCCTCCCTCCCCTCCCTCTCTCTCTCTCTCTCTCTCTCTCTCTCTCTCTCTCTCTCTCTCTCTCTCTCTATATATATATATATATATATATATCTGCTTTTTGAGGCAGGGTCTCCCTTTGTAGTTCAGGCTGCCCCTGATCTATTAGCCCAAGCTGGCCTCGAACTCATGCCAATCTTCTTTTCCCAGCCTCTGGAAAGCTGGGATTACCAGCAAGCACCACCACTCCCGGCTCTATCTCTTCATCCTTCGATGGACACTCAAGGTTGTCCCACCTTTTGCTTGTTGTGAATCATGCTGCCAAGAACATGGCTGTGCAGCTGTTATTTCCCAACATGTTTATTTTCAAAACTGGGCAGAGGTGGGTAAGCACTGCCCCAGAACGCCTTCCCCACCTTAATGGGAAACGCATGTCCCCTCTCACAGGCTGGGCAGAGCCTCCCGCTGCTTTCCTGAAGTACCTGCCTGGCCCTAGAAGCCAAATCAAGGAGGCGGCTGGGAAGCAGGCGCAGTTACCCGTCCCTGCACACAGGGCAGAGACAGATGCTCCTCGAATCCCCGCGGGGCACTAATTTCAGTCCAGGGCCTCGTTCACGGCGACCTTCTCCTGCTATCCGTGACCTTGCCGAAGGAGCCGCAGCTCTGCCCTTGGGCTTCAACCCTCGGCCACCCGCCCCGCCAGCTGGGGTTACTGCCCCGCCCCGCGCGCTCTGCCCGCACTCACGGCGTCTCCTAGCAACGCCGCCGCCACCGCCGCAGCCGCCTGGGTCCCGCTAGGCTCTGGGGGCTGAAGTTCCCCGGGCGGAGCCGGCCGGCACCTCGGGCTTCCGGGCCAGAGTTGTTGCTGTCCCGCCACCCGCCGGCGGGCGCGCCGGGGTCCCCTGTCTGGTGCGCCCAGGGCTGGGGTGCCGACGAGGGGAGGAGAGGTTAAGAGCAACTGCGGTTCAGGCCTGGAGCGCCTCCCACCGCCCAGACGGCGCGTCCATCTGGGCCGAACTTCGCTCGGCAACTGGCAACCGCGAGGCTTTGCTGCCGGGCTTCGGAGTTGCTGGGAGGCCCGCTTAACTCTTTCTCGGCAGGGCTGTTTTCCAGCCACCTGGCGGTGACAGCGACAGTCTGCTTTCCTGGGGAACCGGGGGTGGGAACGGTGAGGGGCGGGTGGCGGGAAGGAGGGAAGAGGAAGAGCGGGAGGGGCGGAGGGAGGAAGCGGTCCGTCCTCGCTCCTGGGGTGCACAGCAGCCGGGCGGGGCTTTCCACGAAGCTGCTGTTGTGGGTGTCACACCTGCCGCGGCCCTGGTCAGGCCCTGCCCTTCCCCTGTCCGTTTCTCCCAGTGCCACCCCCAGCTACGAGATGGACATAAATGGCATCCCCTTAACTGCTAGGAAGATCTGCTGGGTGTCACAGGGCGTCTTTAAGCATCCAACGGAGAGCTGTTTATTTAGCTCCTCGCCTGGACTGGGCCTGCCCACAGCGCGAGTAATACTTTCACCATTTGTGCTCTAAAGGCTGGACGGGGTTATGTGACAGGGAGGCCTCTGAGCAGGTGACACTGGACCAGGCACCTGAAGAAAGGGCGAGGAGGAACATCAGAGAAGAGCTCACCGGGCAGTGGGAGCAGCATGTGCCAAGGCCCTGGGCCAGGACCAAGATTGGTTCATCAGAGAATCTGCAGAGAACGTGGATCTGAGGTGGAGTAACCAAGGGACAGGGTAGTAGGTCAGTACACGAGGAGGTTTTGTTTCGGTCTGGGGTTTAATCTTGATGGGGAGTGGGGTTCCTTGATAATTTAAGCAGCAACTGCTACCAAGGATGGAGAGATCAGAAGTGGAAAGGGTTGGATTTCCATGAAAGTTGGCTGAGAAGCCAAAGGAATCCCGGAAGACTCCATGGCGCAGGGAGCCCCTGCCAGCTGGGTGGGTGTGGGAGAGGGGGCAGGAGAGGGAGCAGGCTGGGACTGTCCCATGCACCCATCCCTGGGGGACTGCCTGTGGCCTGGGGCCGGCAGGGCAGAGCCTCCCCTGGAGGTCTGAGTGGTCACCTGTGTCCTCTGCTAGCTCTCCAGGACACCAGCTCCAGCCAAGTGACTCCTTCACTGTCTGTCTGAGAAGTGTGCCCCACCAGGCTCCCTGGCTGTCCCTACATGCCCACGAGTGTGCCCCGTGTCCCCCCCCTCAGCCACCGCCACCTTGCCTGCCTCTCACCTGCAGCCGGGGAGCCCCAGGCCTGGAAGCTGTGACCCCTGTGCCTGGTGTCCTTATCTGAACCCCTCCTGCATCCTGGGGTTTGTGAGGAGGACTGGGGGGCGCTGAGGGGACGTGGGGTGGGGTCAGAGCCATCTCCCATTGGCTTAGACGCCGCCTCCCCCAGGAACCCTGGAGCCGGTGTCCTGCATGTGCATGCCTGGGTGGGGTGGGCACAGCCTGAGGGAGGCCCCCCTTGGATGCACAGGCGTGGAATCGTCTGAGCAGGATGGGCTTTTCCCTCTCCAGGCACTGGGAGGGAAAAGAGGGAGAGGGGGCAAAGGAAACACCTGCCTCAGGCTGGCTGAGACTGGAGGCTGAGTCAGGATCCTCTCTGCAGAAGGTATTCAGGGAAAAGGCAAGACTACAATGTGTCTGGGGTCAGGCTAGGACCGAGGCTCACAGGTATCCTGAGGAAGCCCACCAGGTGTCCTGAGGGTGAACCTGGCTCAGGCCCTGCTGTGCCCAGAGTTGAGGTCTGTTCATAGCTGGGCAGGTTTGGAGCTGGGGATCCATGGACCCTGCCCACTGCATGGGGACAGCACCTGCTTCCCACCTCCCAGCCTGCCTAGGGACCTTTCTGAAATTTTCATAGCCAACCACCCCGCCTTCGATACTGGGGACCAAGACGGGTCACCTACTTTATTTTAAGTGCACACACAGCAGGGGTGTTCAAAGCCACCAAGAAATACCAGTGTTTGGGCTCAGCCATTGGGAGACAGGGCTTTGGGCAAGGGAGGAGCCCTTGGGGCCACCCAGTGTGACTTCTCAGGTATTTGGAAGGAAACAGACAGAACATGACTAAAAAAGGAAAATTTCCCTGTCCCATGTCAGGGACCAAGCAGCAGCTGTCTGTGTGCACCTGCACCCAGGTGTGGGCCCGCCCAGGTATACAGAGGGGCATGAGGACCCTGGGGTGGCTCACACCAGCCCCTCTCCACCCTGCCGCCCCCGCTTTCTGTCCCGTGTGCCTTCCTCGACCTTGGTCTCACGAGGCCTCTTCCGGAAGCGCGGCCGGGGCCGAAGGGGTTCCATGCCGAGGACCTTGTGGATCTGCCGGAAGGCCACCATTCTCAGGGCGTGCTGTGAGTGACGGGGTCTTATCAGGACGCTCTGCCAGGCTCTGCTCCCCGGGTCCCCACAGATGGAACCCTGGGGACACAGGGCCCATGTCTGTGCCCTAGGACCAGCCCTGTCCTGTGCTTTCTTGAACTGCTGAGCTCCAGCTGAGGTCAGAGTGGGGGCGGATTGTGGAGGATGGCAGGCGGGGGCTCTCCTGGGAGCCCCAGGAATGCTGGCTCTTCCTGCCTCACTGCAGGGGCCCCAGAGCCTGCCTGCCAGTGATTCAGCTCCTCCCATAAAAGTGGGACCCTGTGTGATTTTTTTTTTTCTTAGTGGAGATTGAACCCAGGGCCTTCACACTGAGCTGCATCCCCTAGCCCTTTTTATTTTATTTTTTAAATTTTGAGGCAGGGTCTCGTCAAGTCACCCAGGCTGGGCTCAAACTCAAGATCCCCTTGCCTCAGCCTCCCACACATGTGCCACCATGCCTGGGTCAGATTTTTTCTTATAAAAGCTTTCTGAACGAGGAAGCCATGGCTGGGGCTCGGAGTTTACAGATTGTGCAGCATGGCCAGCAGGACCTGAAGTCTAGGCCTCGTCCCCATGGCAGCCACAGTTCTGAGCTGCCAGCCCCACTCTGGCTGGTTGTGTCCCCACGAGCAGCCCTGCTGTCCCCAGCTGCCGCCTGTGCCAGGAGTCTCTGCAGGACTGCTGGGCTGTCCCCTACCTGGGCACTGGCCGTCACATCCTCCCGCTCCTGCTCCGTCATGGAGTCGAGCGCGTCCATCCGGTCTTTCTCACAGGGATCCTGGATCCCAGGTCCGTCTTTTTGAGGAGGAAGCAGGAACAGCAAAGATGCAAGGTCACCCTCATGAGGGTCTGCTGGTGACATAGGCCACTGTGCCACACCATAGAACCTCAGGGGTTCACGGCCCCCTGACCACAGGCCCTGCCACGCACACCCGGGTCACACCTGTGTGTGCTGGGCACAAATGTGTCAGGCAAACAAACCACGGGCACAGAGTTTTACCCCGGGGGGGCGGGGGCTGTGGGTGTGGGTTTAGTTCTGGGGACCGAATCCAAGGCTTTCTCACTGAGCTATATTCCCAGTCCTTTTTTTACTTTTTATTTTGAGACAGGGTCTCACTAAGTTGCTAGCTGGCCCATGCTGGTCTTGAACTTGCAGTCCTCCTGCCTCAGCCTCCCAGGGTGCTGGGATGAGAAGTGTGTCATCCTCTTCTCCCACTTGGCATCATCCCGTGTCAACAAAAGCTACTGGAACTGCCCTTTTCAGTGTCCTGTTCCCAACCACCCTAGGGAGTGTCTGTTGTGCCACTGCCTCCCTGGATTATAAACCGAGAGCTAGACAAGCTATCTGCTGCCTGCTTCTTTTGAATAAATAACAACATATCCATTCAAATCCATTTGAATCAGGTATCAGCCGGCCTCGTGACGGGGGCAACCCCGAGGGTGGACCCCTTCCTGCTCCTGTCGCACTTCTGTCCCCCGGTGGCCATACCGCTCTCTAGCCTGGGTGCGTCGCGATCACCTTCCTGCCTCTGCTGAAGTGCGCATGCGTGGACTCACCTGCCAGGAGCGTGCCCGTGGCCACGCACTCCAGGACCCGCCGAATGGCGTCCCCGGGGCTCAGGGGCCGGGATGCGCTGCTCAGTGCCTTCTCCACCAGGAGCTCCATGGCCTGGGGGACAAGAGGGACACAAGAGGGGACCTGTGCTCTCGGGGACCCCAACCAGCCCTTGTCCACCCAAAGCAGCTGTATCAGGGCTCGACCTGGGGAGACCCTGGGGGACCCACAGGCCCCTTGGGCACAGCCCCTCAATCCTCCCTGGAAGATGGGCTCCGGGGCCTCTGCAGCCCCCTGGCACCTCTGTGGCAGCTTCCCCACCTCTGTCCCTTCCGGTTTTCCACCCAGGGTGCCTGAGTGTCACCATGGTCCCTGGAACATTTAGCTAGGGTCACACCTACTCTGTGCAACAAGTAGCCTTCCTCTAAGACGCCTCTCCAGCCCAGCAGGTCCCTGTCACCCCAGCTCCTGAGGGCAGGGTGAGGACATGCATGCAGGCAGCCTCAGGACACTGTGCCGTGTCTGGGTGCTTGTGGGGTGGGGTGGGAGTCGGGGGGCCTGGGGCCTCACTGGAGGGGGCAGGGCCTCTTGTCTCCACCTCCCTCTGGGAAGGGCTCTGATGGGGGAACATCAGAGCTGAGGGGGCCCCTGGGGTCAGGATCAGGCCCAGCTCCCCTCTGATGCCCTGGCCAAGGCAATGGCCGCTTGTTCTCTGGTGCCACATTTGTGTGGTCTCTGGCCTTACTACAAGTTTGAGTTTTAGGTAGTGACAGTCCAAGGAGGCTATGGCCAAGGCCTGTCCCAGCCCAGGGCCTGAGGTGATCCTCGACCCTTATCCACCTGTCTGGGCTGAAGCTTTATGTGGTCCCTTCCTTGAGCACTAAGTGCTTGGAAGAGGCACAGTTTTTTGGTTTGTTTGTTGGAACCCAGGGCCTCCACCCTGAGCTCCATCCCAGCCCTTTCTATTTTTATTTTGAGACAGGGTCTCACTAAGTGGCTAAGTTGCCCAGACTGAGCTCAAACTTGCCATCCTCCTGCCTCAGCCTCCCAGAGTGCCAGGATAACAGGCCTGTGCCACTGTGCCCAGCTAAGAGGTGCTTTGCTTGGGGCGATGAGATCTGGCTTCTCAGCATAGCAGAACCTCCTGGGAGTGTTTTGGGGGCCCAAGCGCCCTGCACTGCCGTACCCAGGCTGGTAGGGCCCCCCACGTGGGCACTCGTTGGCGGAGGTCCCGCAGGACCCTGATGATGATCGCACAGGGCTGCAGGCTGCTGGCTCTTGCCTTTTGGGAGGAAGCACATGGTTAGCTCTCAGGAGCCTCAGCTGTGTGGGGTTTGATTTTTTATTATGAGATGGGAATCTTGCTAAGTCGCCCAGGCTGGGCTCCAACTTGGGATCCTCCTGCCTCAGCCTCCCAGAGTGTGGGGATGACAGGCGTGCACCACCTCGCCCAGCAACACCCACCTTTAAGAGACCAGCAGCCACTCATGAGGACCCTGTTTGGTGACATGGCCCGCTCTCCCCGTCCCCACCCTCACACCCCTGACCTGGAACCACTTGGCGTGGCGGAGGGCAGCCAGGGACTCCAGGCACTTCTCGGGGCTCAGGATGTCTGGGTCGGGCTGCGCTTCCTCCTCTTCTTCTGCAAGTAAGAGTGCGGTGAGCCCCAAGGCTGTGGGGCCAGGACAGTCCTGTGCTGCTCTGCTGCCTCAGTGGGTGGCTTGGGGCCTTGTATTTATCTGGCAAGAAAAACCACCACAAAACCCTCCTCTCCACAAAGGCTGTGCTGCACAGGAGCCAGTTCTCTGGCTTTGGTTCTGCCCCTCCTCAGATTAAGGTCAGCGTGGTGGCGCACACCTGTAAATCCCAGCACTCCGGAGGCTGAGGCAGGAGGATCCAAGTGAATTCAGGGCCAGCCTGAACTACAAAGGGAGACCCTGGGTCAAAAAAACAAAAAAAAGGCCCAGGGGTTTAGCTCAGTGGTTCTCTTGCCTGCCTCAGAAGCACAAGGACCCAAGTTCGATCCTAGTACCAAAAAAATAAAAAACCAAAAAAAAAAACCCACCAAAAAACGAAAACAAACTACAGATTTGGCCTGGATTCCAGAAACTTCCAAATACACCCTGAGATGTGGGCCCAGTGTGGTGGCACACACCTGTCATCCCAACTATTCAGGAGGCCAAGGGAGGAGGATCTCAAGTTTGAGCCCAGCCTGGGCAACTTAGGGAGACTGTGTCTCAAAATAAAAGGCGCTGGGGATGGAGCTCAGTGGGAAGACCCTGAGTTCCACTCCCAGTACTGAAAAAAAAGACAGAGAGAGAGAGAGAGAGAGAGAGAAAGAGAGAGGAGAGAGGGAGGGAGAGAGGGAGAGAGGGAGGGAGAGAGAGAGAGAGAGAGAGAGGAGAGAGGGAGGGAGAGAGGGAGAGAGGGAGGGAGGGAGAGAGAGAGAGGAGGGAGGGAGAGAGAGAGAGGAGAGAGGGAGGGAGAGAGGGAGAGAGGGAGGGGGAGGGAGAGAGCAAGTTTTCGGTTTGTTGGGGTCCCAGGATGGAGCAGTTTCCCTCTGGGGCCGAGAATGTAACACACTGCCCTCTCTTGGACATGTGGAGGTGGCACAGATAGGTGTGTGTGCAGAAGGGGGTTTCAGGAGGCGGCTCCCCCTCCAAGGCTGGGAGGGGACACTGAGGGAGCAGCCACAGGAAGGGCGCGTTCCTGGTGGACCAGCTCCCACCGGCTGTGGGTTGGAGAGTGTTGGGCATCCCATCAGGATTTGGGGCCTCTTAATCTGTCCAGTCAGGACTCCCAGAATTCATTGATTTATTTTGCAGCACTGGGGATGGAACACAGGGTCTTTGCAATGATCCACACCCCGGGCTTTTTTATTATTTTATTTTGAGATGGGGTTTTGCTCTGTTGGCCAGGCTGGCCTTGAACTTGGCATCCTCCTGCCTCAGCCTCCTATGTAGCTGGGATGACAGGCGTGCGCCCTCACATCTGACTTCCGCTGTGTTTATTTTTCAGATGACTGTTAATGACATCTGATTATGGCTTTCCACTTTTGGACATTTTCAGTTTTGAAAGCAAAATGATCAAAACTGTACTTTGTGGCCCTCTGGTCAAACTCCCCCCGAAATTAAATACAGATCACACGGAGGGTTCAAGGATGTCTATGGTCTGGAAAACCGGCCTGGAGACTGTTCTAGAAGGTTCTGGAGCTGAGAAACCAGGGTGCACAGATGGGGCGACTACTCTGCTCTCCCAGGAGTGGCATCTCTGCCTCCAAAGCCCCCCAGCCCGTGTCGGTGGCGTGTGGCCCTGGTGACAACAGGACACTGCTCAGATCTGCTCACTGCAACCACTTCTGTGGCATTTCACCCTGTCAGGGGCCACAGGGACCAGCGCTGGGCTGGCGCAAGGGGAGGTGGCCGCAGTGTCCCCCCACCATGAGACAGCCCCTGCAGCCTGCCTCGGGCTCACTGCTGTCTCTGACTCACTTCCTCCGCTGCCCCAAACCCAGTTCTTCTTTTTTTCTTCATCATCTAATTTCTACTTTTTTCTGAGTTATTTTCCCAAATAAGAATAATCTAACCTACCCTTTGTTTATGCTTACATACGTAAAAAAAACAGCCTGGCAACAACAGATTTATGGAATTGACCTTAGAAGCTATTTGCAAATTTCAGATTTAATTTGTGTTTTATGCATTTTTTTTTCCTTTTTGCAGTCCTAACAAGATAATAATCCAACAAAGGAAAAAAAACAGGGGCTGGGGATTTAGCTCAGTGGTTCTGGTGCCTGCCTTGAAAGCACAAGGTCCCAAATTTGATACCTGGTACCAAAATAAAAAAAAAAAATTGAAAAGTTGGCCCGGGGTTTAGCTCAGCGGTACCACCACCTGCTGCCTAAGTGCAAAGTCTCAAGTTCAATCCCTGGTACCAAAAAAAAAAAAAAAAAAAAGGCAGAAAAAAAAAAGTAATTTTTTTCTTTGGAAACATCTTTTCTTTTCTTTTTTTTTTCTTTTTTTTTGGTATCCGGGATTGAACTCAGGTCCTTGCGCTTGAGCAGCAGGTGGGGAAACCACTGAGCTAAATCCGTGGCCCCTGAAAACATCTTTTCAAACCAGGTGTGGTGGTGCATCCTGTCATCCCAGGACTCCAGAGGCTGAGGCAGGAGGATCACCATGAGTTTGAGGCCAGCCTCAGCTACAGAGTTCAAGGCCAGCCTGAACTACATAGCGAGATCCTACCTCAAAAAAACAAAACAATAGCCGGGCATAGTGGTGCACACCCATAATCCCAGCACTAGGCAGGAAGACTGTCAGGAGTTCAAGGGCAGTCTGGGCTACATAGTGACTCCAAGGCCAGCCTAGAATACACAGCAAGACCCTGTCTCAAAAGAAATGGGGGAGGGGGGAAAGAAAAGATCTCTTCAATTTTAGTGTTTGTCATGGACAAATTCTGGATAAATATATATATTTTTTGATACTGGGGGCCGAACTCAGGACTTTTTGCTTGCTAGGCAGGTGCAGAACCACTGAGCTAAATCCCCAGCCCATGGTTGTATATTAATACATGTATGGCTGTGGAAGTCTGAAGGGCATTTCATGACTGGTTATGAACATCTCTAAATTAATTTGCATTTGAGAAAATCACAATTAATTATCCTTTCCAGATCTAGGGGTGGAGTTCTTTCTTTCTTTTCTTTTTTTGCTTTTCCCAGGATCAAACTCAGGACCTCGCACTTGCAAGAGAGGCATGGTGCCACTAAGCTAAATCCTGGCCCTCTTTCTTTTCTTTACTTCATTTTGTGAAGACAAGGTCTATGTAGCCCAGGCTGACCTTGAGCTCATGACCTTCCTGCCTCAGCCTCCTGTGCCTTGGGATCCCAGCTCCCAAGACTTAGCTCTTGTGCCCCCAGGGGGGTGGGGGGAAGAGAGGAGCCACAAGGCTGTCACTGTGGCCCTGAGGATGGGTGTGAATGGCACCCTGGAAGCGTGAGTTGGAGGGGCCGGCCGCACCTTGGTCCGCAGAGGGGTCCTGTCGCATCAGGGGTGAGGTGATGGACACGGTGACCTGCATCCTGGGCTCTTCACAGGAGGAGATGACAACGCTGGCTTCGGGGTCAGAGGAGACTTCGTACTTGTCATCGCTCACCATCTGGGAGGTGCGGGTGCAACACAAGCCCCATTACCCCTGCTGAGGCTCACGGGCCACCGGGAGGGTGGGGGGCGGTGTATGTGCAGGGCCACACATGCTGGCTCCTGGGAGCTGCCCTGGGCTGGGCACTGCCATGGGACCCCACAGGGGCACACGTGTGTAGACATGTGTGCTGTAAGCGTCCTCCTTATGTAAAGGATGCCCAAAAATCAATAAGAGCAAGACATGTGGTCCAACAGGGGTGGAACGAAATGGGCAAATGAAATGACAGAAAAAGAAAACACAACCCTTTTACCACAGTGACAAGAATTATCCCCATGATCAGAGAAAGCAAATCAAAATTCATGGAGTGCCAGGTGTGGTGGCACACGCCTATAATCCCAGCACTTGGAAGGCTGAGGCAGAAGGATAGCTGTAAGTTTGAGTCCAGCCTGAGCTCCATAGTGAGTTCAAGGCCAGCCTGAACTGCATAGTGAGACCCTGTCTCAAAAAAACAAACACAAAAACAAACTATCATGGAGCTGGGCATGGTGGGACACGCCTGTCATGCCCACACTCTGGGAGGCTGAGGCAGGAGGATGCAAGCCCAAGCCCAACTTGGGCAACTTAGCCACTTAGAAAGACCCTTCTCAAAATAAAAAATAAGAAGGGGTAGGGATGGAGCTCAGTGTGAAGGCCCTGGGTTCAACCCCCAGTACCACAACAAATAAAAGTAAAACAACACTATGATGAGATACCATCATCACCTGTGGGCCAGACAAAGGTGTCAAGGCCTGTGCGGCAGCCCAGCCTCCCCATCCATGGTCACACCATCTGCGCTGCCTGCATCCACCCCTGAGCCCGGCCTCCCCTGAAATCTGCCTTTCTCCCACGCAGGGCTCCCCTGGGAGGTGCCCTGGGGCTCTGTGTACAGCCTGGGCGGGGCAACTCCAGCTATTCCACAGCCACGGCCATGTCCTGGGGACCCAGACTTCCTTCTCTTTGGAACTGGGCTGTCAACTTCTAGAAAGCAGCGCCCCCAAATTGGCCATCCCTGCTACCCCCATGGCACCCAGCAGGTCCTCAGGGGACGTGAGATTAAATCCCAGAGGTCGGAACATATCGCTCCTCTGCTTTGGACTCTGCGGTCTCCCTGAATCCCACCTCCTCTCATGGCCCTCAGATTCAGCTTGATCCAGGCCTTCAGGCCTCCTGCCCAGCTCTCCTGCCCCAAGTTCAGCCTCTGTGTAACGCTTTTATGTGCAATGCTGTCCCCCTCGGGCATCTCGTGGTGTCCTGACATCTGTTGGGGACGCTCGCCTCCCCTCACCTGTTTGAAGTAGCCCCAGTTCCCCCGGTTGCTCGCTCCATCCCTGAGGGCTTTAACTTCTCAGAGGAAGAACCAGAAGTGAGCTGGCTAACGCCTCTTCACCCTGGGGTCTGCCCAGGCCCCAGTCAGTTTCTACCTCTCACTGGACAGGTTGGGGTGGTGAAGGCAGATTCCCCAGAGTACATGGAGCAGACTCAGGGCAAAGAGACTAATCTGGGATCAGATTTGTTTGTTATTCTTTTTGCAGTAGTGGGGATTGAACCCAGGGCCTTTGCCCTGAGCTCCATCCCCAGCCCTTTTTATTTTTTAAATTTGAGACAGGGTCTTGCTAAGTCACTAAGTTGTCCAGGCTGGGCTGGAATTCATGATCCTCCTGCCCCAGCCTCCCAGAGTGCTGGAGTTACAGATATGCACCACCACTGTCACTGTTGACTTAAAAAAATTATTTTTTTTGAGACAGGGTGTTGCTATGTAGCCCAGGCTGACCTTGAACTCACTATGCAGCCCGGGCTGGCCCCAAACTCACAGTGATCCTCCTGCCTCAGCCTCCCCAGTGCTAGGATTGGAGGCTTGCGGCACCATGCCTGGCTTCTGCCCACTTTTCATTATGGTTTAACCTCTGCAAGGGTGGCTGTGGTTCTGAAGGGTGGGTGTGATATACATGACTGTCCCTGTGGCAGGACATTTGGACAGTTTCTCAGTTATAGCCTGACTTCTCTACAGCAGGGGGCCCTGAAGTTTCCAATACTCTCTCTCTGCAGCAATTTATAAACATGAACTCTCACCAGGCATGGTGGCTCACGTCTGTCATCCCAGCCCTTTGTGAGGCTGAGGCAGGAGGATGGCAAGTTGAAGCCCTGCATGAGCAACTTAAAGAGAGCCCGTCTCAAAATAAGAAAAGGGCCAGGAGTGTGGCTCAGTGGTGAGCATTTGCTTAGCATGTGCCAGGCCCTGGGCTCCATCCCCAGCCCTGCGCAAGTGTACACACACACACACACACACACACACACACACACACACACACACACACACACAGAGCGAACTCTGGCTGGTTTCAGGTCCCGATCTCCCAGGGTTCCTAACATGGTGACCTCAGGGTCGCGCAGGCGCAGAGCGCGGCCTTACCAGGAGCTGCTGGGGCAGCCGCTCAGCGATTCTGCACAGCAAAGCACGCGTGGGCTTCTGGGAGCAGAGCAGGGTCAGCCGCACGTTCCGTTCGCCCCGCAGGACCAGGCCCTTGGCCAGGATGCCAACCCGCATGACACCCTTCAGGACCCGCGGAGAGGATGCCAAGCTGCAGGGAAGAGCAAGGTGTTGGCCTTGGGGAAGGGGCGGGGGACCCCGGGGGCAAGGGCAAGGGGACTGGCAACACCCTGAGCTACCCTATGCCTCCCTCTCCTCTCTCTCTCTCTCTGAAATCAAACCGATACAGCTATGGAAAGGACGCTCTTCAGAGGAAGGACTTGGAAAGCTAACTCCTTTAGCGATGATCAAATCATATGACAATTAATTATGAATTGTTTTCTTTTCTTTTTGGTACCGGGGATCGAACTAGGGTCCTTGCACTTGTGAGGCAGGCGATGAAACCACTGAGCTAAATCCCCGGCCCAATGTGACAATTAATTATGGCTTGAGGGACCTTCCTGCTCCTCAGCATGATGATTCAAGCAGATCTTAATGACATTCTGTTCTCTGATTACTCAGCCATCCTTCGAGGTGGGGGAAGTTGGATCAGAATCACACGTAGCTTCCTGGAGCTTGTAGTTAACCAGGTTCATGGGGTTGACTCATCCTTTGTGAACTGCATTCTTCATTGTTTGCTTTTTTTGTGGTGCTGGGTATGGAACCCAGGGCTCCCACATGCGAGGCAAGTGCTTGGCACTGAGCAACACCTCCAGCTCTTTGCATTCCTTTATTAAAATGTTGAGACACAGTTTTGCTAAGTCTCCTAGGTTGGCCTCCGATTTGAAATCCTCCTGCCTCACCCTCCGAATGCTGGGATGCCAGGCGTGCGTCACCATGCCTAGGTGACAGCTAGGACTTTCTCCTCTGAGGGCTGTGAGCTTGTAGCCGCTGCTCTGGCCTCTGTGGGCCCAGCAGCCGCTTCTGTTCCTTGCCTGGCCCTCCGCCCAGGGGTGTAGGGCTTGGGGGACAGGACTGACTCCACTACCTGCACTCCCCCAAGCTCTCAGTGTCCTCCTCGGTCATCAGGTCGGACACCAGCCTGAGGGCCCGCTCCACATGCGACACGGCCTTCTGGATGGCCTGCAGCTCTGCTTCTGTGGGGTAGATGGCCGCGTGCTTGTACATGACGTGGCGGTCATCGCTGGTCTCCGGCCGCCGCTTGGCCTGTGGGGAGAGGTGGCCCTCGTCTAGCAGGGCTGAGGGGTCTCAGGCCCATGGGGCATGGAGGGGCCTTGCAGGCAGCAGGGGGGCCAGAGCCAGGGAGCTTCAGAGCAGCAGCAGGATGGGGAGCCAGGGAGGAGCTCATGGCAGTCCTGTCTCGTTTCTAGGACAGAGGCTGTGGTTTGGCCCGCGGGGACAGAGGACTCCGGATGGCCTCAGGGTGGGGACAATGGGTATGTGATGAGGTCCCCACCATATGATGTCCCCAGGGCTGCGGGAGGCTGAGATGTGGGGAGGTCACACCAACCTGGGCCCGGGCTGCCGGTGTCTTCGGCCTGTCCGCAGGGGATGGAAGGGCCCAGGCAGGGGATGAGAGTGGCTGCTCCTCATCCTGGGGCCTCGGCTCCTTCTTCTGGTCCCTGTAGTGCACCTCGTGGGGCCTGGGGACCAGAGGACAAGGGGCTGTGAGGCCACCAGGAGACTGAGGCTGAGTGGCCGCTGCCCTGGGGACTGTCTCCAGCACCTCCCACCCATTTGCTGCCACCGGACACTTCTTAAATCAGGTACTGGGCGGAAGATCCTCTGGAATTGGGAGGTGCAGGAGGAGATGACAAAGTGACTCAGGGATCAGAGGTCAGCAGACAACAGAGGTCGGTGGACACAGGACTGCAGGCTCCTGCTCACAGCTAGGCCACCTCCCCAGTAGTCTGCATGGCGGTGACACTGAGCTCAGCACCTGCTCCACTGTGACCCCGCCCCAGCATGGGTGGGACAGCAAGGCAGTGCACTGCCTGGACATCCACGTGGGGAAGCAGTGGGGGCGGCCTGTCCTGGGGGTGGCACCTCAGCTCTGCCTCCCAGCGCTTTCTGGTCTCCTCCAGCTGCCGCTGCATCAGCTGCCGATGCTTGCGCGCCTGGTCCTCCCGCAGCTTCTTCAGCCGGCTGGGCCCCGTGACAAGGGGCAGGCTGGGGTCCACTTTCCTCTGGAGGGCAAGGTGGGGTCACCAACGTGGGGCAGCCCAGCCATGAGACAGCCTAGCTGCATTTCTGGATGGCTGGGTTTATATCCCTCCAAGTCTTCAAACTTCTTGCTCCACTTCTCCATCCATCCACTTCTCCATCAACCCTTTCCTCCCTTCCTCCCTTGCTCCTCTGGCTCCTGAGTGATGGGGCTGCGTACATCCCTGCCGGTCAAAGCAGTGCAGGAGGAGCCCAGGAGGGACTACCCACAGCTAAGAGAGTGGAGAGGGCTGAGCCACGGGCAAGACTGCAAGGTGGAGGGCAGCACCATGGCGGAAGAGAGTGGGGCGCGCAGGCAGGCAGGGCGCCGTGTGCGGTGGGCGAACGAATCCCCAGCAGAGGAGGGGCCGAGAGGCTGCCGCAGACCTCACAGCGCCCAGTGACCCAGGACAACATGCAGGACACTTGGGTCCAGGATGTACCATCCAGGTTTCAGTCCCATGGAGGTAAAAGATGCGCTAGGAGCCATGAACCAAGGTGTAGAAACAGAACCGGGGCCCTTCCCCACGCAGAGCCCAAAGTTAAGCCAACCGCGTGGGGCCCCTCGGGCGGCCCGGACTCCCCCTGCCGGACGCACCCGGTACTGCAGCCGGTGCCGCCGCCCCCGCAGGTGCAGGTCCTTGGCGTTGCGGTCGTTGAAGTTGCACTGGCACAGTTTGCAGCGGTAGCGAATCACTTTCCCTTGATCGTTGCACACCTACAACAGAGCACAATTGCCATCCGCTTCACTAAGGGATAGGCCTCCTGTGGCATGGTCCCAGCTGGTGTCGTTTGTCCCCGCAGCCCTCCTGACGCTGAGCTACATCCCCAGCCCTTCTTTTTTATTTTGTGACACGGTCTCTGTTAAGTTGCCCAGGCTGGCTGGAACTGGACATCCTCTTGCCTCAGCCTCCATACCGCTGTGATGACAGGCATGTGTTCCATTCCCAGCTTAGCCTGATCATTTTGCACATTTGTACAGGTGATATTCTGCCTGTGGTTGGGAAACTGTTGCGTGTGGTGGTGGGGGAGCAGGAAACTAGGAAGCTGGTCAGGTGAGAAGTCTTAGTTGGGCATGGTGGCACATGCCTGTTCACCCCGCTACTGGAGAGGCTGAGGCAGGAGGATTGCACATGCCAGCTCAGCTTGGGCAATATTGTGAGACCCTGTCTCAAAATAAAAATATAAAAGGCTGAGGGCACATCTGAGCGCTGACACTTGCCTCGCATGTGTGAAACCTGGCCCTCCGTAGCATCACAGCAGCAGCAGCCTCAACCTACCTCCTCCACGAACTCCGGGCCCACCGGCTCTGCAACCCAGCCCCCCGCAGAGGCTTCCTCGGAGCCCCTCCAGGCAGCCGTTTCTCCGGGCCCCTCCGACTTGGACTGTGCTGCTGTTCCCTCCTGGGGTCTGCTGCACACTGTCAGTGGCTCGAGAGGCCCTGGAGGGGAACAGCTGTGTTACTTGTGACCGGTTCTAGCCAGAAGCCACAGCCATCCACATACCCGCCAGGCCATACTGGAGTGAGAGCCACACAGACCTAGGTCTGACCTTGTCCCTTTCTCCCTTGTGGTGGCCATGGGAGCCACCTGGTGGCTGGCCTCACTCTTCAGTGAATGCTGTCAGATTCAACATGACACTAGTGTCAACGCTGACACCAAGGGGAAGGCAGGAAGAGAGGGAGGATGGCGGGATCTGCCCAGTAACAGGGATTGTTATGAGGACAGAGAGGGGCTTATGTAAGAACTGCTGTCTGCCATGCTGTCACACAGGCCTCAGTCTAGGGGACAACCTGCCTGGCTTTGTCACTAGTCATGGACCTGCATCACATCGGAGCTGCTGTCCTCACTGACCAGGACAGCCCAGGGCCTTCACACTGACCTACATCCTGAGCCCTTTTTTATTTTTAGACAGGGTCTTGCTAAGTTGCTAAATTGCCCAGGCTGGGCTTAAACTTGTGATCCTCCTGCCTCAACCTCCAAAGTGGCTTGGATGACAGGTGTGCACCTCCATGCTTGGCTTCTTTCAAAATAACTTGCAAAGGTTTCATGGTCTGAATAAGACCCTTAACCCCTCCTTTGTTCTCTGGACACGGAGGTCATGCCTGCCTACAAATGCCAATCTTGTTTGTTGTTCTTTTCTCAAATACACACTCCTTGACTTTGAAACAGTGTGTTTCCAAATCTGAGAAACCAAAGATGCAGATTCAAATTTCTGCCTGGCTTTGGGTCCCTTGTTTGAGGGACCCATGAATTGTACAAAATCTATAGTCCTTAGTCGATCAACTATCAAACAGTGGGTGGAGTAGATTGTATGTTAGCTCTATAATTGGGCAAATTTGTGGCACCTCGGCAGAGAGAAATCTATCAAAATTCCTTGATTTTTTTTTTTTTTTTTTTAGAATTCCTTGATCTGATATTCAAATTCATACTGTGGGCTGGGGTTTGACTCAGTGGAGTGCTTGCCTAGCAGTTTTGAGGCCATGGGTTCATCCCCAGCACTGCAATTAAAAAAAAAAAAAGTGTTGGGATTCAGGGCCCATGCCTGTAATCCCACCACTTGGGAGGCTGAAGCAGAAGGATCACTGTGAGTTGGTGGCCAGCTTGGAATACATAGCAAGACCTGTCTCCCCAAAAAAGCATGTTATTATTCAACAAATTATGCTGCCGAGGCCAAAAATAAAACGAGCATCTCCTCTGCTCAGCAAAGAACATGGAGATCCAGAGCGGAGACGGCTGAATGGGCAGGACTGGCTTGGAATTCCATCTCCACAGCTGGCCGGGCGGACTGGCCCAGGCGCCTGACCCTCCCTCGCCGCGGTTTTCCACCTGCACATTGGGACTGGTGGCAAGATCACCCGAGGGAGTCGAGGCGCAGTGCCGGGCAGTGCACACTGGGCTCTTAGCAGGGTGCTTGGTGTCTCCCTGGGCATGAGCTCCTGTGTACAAGCGGGCTGTCCCCACTCTGGGGTCCACAGGCGAATGCCCGCAGGCCCACGCGGGGAGGCAGGGGCCTAGGGGCGGAGCCTCAAGGTGTCCCCACAGCCGGTGCCCACAGAACTCATCAGAACTCACCCCAGCGCGGGGCAGGAAGTGAGGGGCCCCTGCCGCTTCCGTTCCTGCCAGTCCCCTCTCCCACGCGTGTTCGCAAAATCACGGGTCAACCCTCAAGCAAACATTCACGTCCACGCGTACAGCCACGCGCACACGGACCCACAGACCACGCCCACAGAGCCAGGCCACGCCCACACAGGCCCCGCGCACGCGCAGAGCACGCACCCGCGACGTGCACGGTGGAGGCCAGACGTCTCCGGGCAGGCTCGGGCCCGTCGGGGGCGCGCGCGCCGGAGTCTCCCGAGTCTTCGCGGGCGGCGCTGTGCGGGGCGCGGGAGCCGCTCCTGGGCGCGGGCTCGATGGTGGGAATTGGCTTTCCCAGCCTGGTGTGCAGCTTGAACACCTGGAACGGACGCCGCCGCGGTCAGGGCCGCCCTGGAGAGCCCGCAGCGCACCCCGCAGGCTTTGCCGGGCCAGGCCAGGGTCGAACCTTCTGGTGCCGGGCACCCCGGATGTGCGCGTCGTAGGCGTCCTCCCCAGTGCAGGACACGGAGCACAGGTCGCAGTACAGCGAGTTGCCGTCAGGCCTCTGAGCCGCCTCCTTCTTCCGGTGCTTCTGCCCGTCCAGGTGCTCCCGGTAGGTCTGCCGCCAGAGCGAGCAGGTCAGCCGCCGGGCGCTGTCCCCTCCCGCAGGCTGCGGGCCCAGCTGGCGGGAACCCATGGGAGACAGAGCCCGGCTGTCCCCACCCTCTGCCCGCTGGCGCCCTGGAGAGGGACGAGAGTCCCTTTATCAGACACAGCAGACTCAGAAGCCAGCCTGTGACGCCCACCTACTTGGGAGGCTGAGGCAGGAGGATCTCAAGGTTCAGTCCAGCTTGGCAGCTTTAAGACTTAACAAGACCGTGTCTCAAAATAAAAAAAGGGATAGGGATATAGCTCAGTACAAAGGTACTGAGGTTTAATCCTCAGTGCTGCAAAAAACAAAACAAAATTTATTTTATGTAAAATAAAAGACATCAGTAAGGCTTCTTCCTTTTTCTAAAAATAAGCCAGTTTCTTACAAAATCCGCTCTGAGGATTACACATTTAGTTGGGGGCAGGAGGTGCTGTAAAAGAAACTTCTGGCATTTCTGAATTGGACCTCAGGATCTAAAGTGGCAGAACAACGTCACTGCGATTACTTTTTAGAAAACTGCTAAGAAACTCAGCCATTCCAAGCGACAGGAGCCAGCGTGACTCACAGGCTTTCACATCCGGGACTGCTGTGCCCCAAATCTCAGCCTGTGGGGTCTCACCCGGAATCCCCACTGGGTTCTTGGAATCCTCAACACCAGGCAACCCACAACCCACTTTTTTTTTTTTTGGTACCAGGGATTGAACTTGGGTCCTTGCGCTTGCGCAGCAGGCATTGAAACCACTGAGCTAAATCCCCAGCCCGCCACAACCCACTCTTCTTGTGTGGGTCCCCTCAACCCCTGTGCCCAGGCCTGGGATGAACATAGGCAGGAAATCTACACCATGGCTCTATTCTAGAGAGAAAAAACATAGGAGGCAGACCCAGCACTCTGGGAGGCTGAGGCAGGAGGATCTCAAGTTCCAGCCCTCTCTCAGAAACTTGGCGATTTAGGAAGACCCCATCTCAAAATAAAAGAGGCAGAAACATGGACAGGGTGGAAGGCGGGCATCCTACTGTATACTCTAGAATATTTTTAAATCTTGAAACTTGTAACCCAGGGTATTACCTAGGCAGCAGAATAAATACACTCATGCACGCAAATTAGGAACAGAGCCTGTGGAATACAGCCTGGAAGGCTCCACACTGAGGCGCTGCCAGCAAGTTATTTCTGGGTGGAAGGATTTGGCTACAGGCGCCTCTTGCCTGCTGTCATCACCCACACGGGCTTCCACCAAGTGTGGTCCCATTTTTCTTTATTACTTACTCCTTTTTTTTTTCTTTTTTTCTCCAATGCTGGGGATGGAACCCAAGACCTCCCCCATGGAGAGCACTCACCACTGAGCTACACCCCCAGCCCTTTTAATTTTTATTTTGAGACAGGGTCTTGCTAAATTGCTCAGCCTGGGCTTGAACTTGGGATCCTCCTGCCTCAGCCTCCTGAGTAGCTAAATGATAAGTGTGGATTACTGCACCCGGCCTTCATAGCCCCTTCTAACTCAGTTCCTGAGGGACTTGCCCTGCCTGAGTCACACTCCATATGCAGGGAGGGGGCTAGAAGGATGAAATCATCTACATCCTCTGCTTTGATGGGCCTCGCTCAGGGACAGCACAGTAGAAGGGAGGCTGACTTTGACTTGGGAAAATCCCACCTCAGGGGCTGGGGATTTACTCAGTGGTTCCAGCACCTGCCTCGAAAGCACAAGGTCCTGAGTTCGATCCCTGGAACCAAAAAAAAAAAAAATCCCACTTCAGTGGACAACTGGAGAAATGCAGCAGTGTGACCTGAGGCTCTCCGGGCAGCAGGTGAGAGGGCTGAAGGCTGTTGTGTGGTCACAGGTTGCCAAGGACAGTGGTGCACACCTGTTATCCCAGCTATCTCGGAGGCTGAGGCAGGAGGATCCCAGGTTCAAGCCCAGCCTGGGCAGTTTAACAACCCAGCAAGACCTTATCTCAAATAAAAAATACAAAAAGGACTGGGGATGTGGCTCAGTGCAAAGGCCCTGGGTTTGAGTTTGATCTCCAGTACTGGAAAAAAAAAAAAAAGATGAAAAACTGGTCTTGTGTTTTGCCGAGACAAAGTTCTGAAATTATCTGTCCAGGAAGTGTGCCTGTGCCCTCACCTGGTTATTTCTGAGCTTTATGACAGCATGCCTGCCTGTCTGGAAGGGAATCCTTTTTCTCCTAGTTATGAGAATAGTTTTATAAGTTCATGGTAGATTACTTGATCTTTTTATTTTTTCCCCAGTACTGGGGATCGAACTCTGGACCTTGTGCTTGTGAGGCAGGCGGTGCCACTGAGCTGCACCCCCAGCCCAGGAACTCCTTCTCTCAGGTGTCTGGAGCGCCATCTCCCACATGGGCGCACGCACCGGCATGCACGGATGTGCGCTTAGGCTCAGCAGTGCCCCAAGCTCATCCGCCCACCCTTGGCCCCACCGCTGCCCGAGGGACAGGGCCAGTGAGGCTGTGGGGATGTGGGGTGTGCGGGTGGGGGCCTCTGACCTGCAGCCCGGCACAGCTGACCCTGCAGATGTGGCAGTAGTGGAGCTGGGGCTGTCTGGTGCCCACCCTGGGCTTCGGTAGTCTGCTGGGACCCCTGGCTGCCGAGGACACAGACGAATCATAGCCAGGGGAGCTCGGTCCTAAGAGGGAGAGAAAAGTGAGAGAGACAGGAAGAGTCACACATACCACCGGGTAACTGGGGACAGTGATGTGGGGCCTGCTCATCCCTGAGCTCCATCCCTGGCCCTTTCTATTTTTGTTTTGAGACAGGGTCTCACTAAGTTCCCCAGGCAGGGCTTGAACTTATGATCTTCCTGCCTCAGCCTCCCAGAGTGCTGGGATTCAGGTGTGCGCCGCCACACCCAGCTCTGCTGCTGTAGCTTTAATGAGGTTCCCCTGCGGACACTCACCTGGCCGGCAGGGTGAGTCCTGTCTGTCCTGGGAGCTGCTGCTGGCTGGTGACCGTCTGGAGCTGTGACTGCCCTGCAGCAGGGTTTCCACAGCACAGAGACAGGGAGGGGCAGCTCAGGGACATGGGTGACACGCCCACACCCCGCTCAGCGCTCATGCTTCCTTTCATCCCCACCTGCTGGCCCGGCCCCCTGCTCTGTGAGTGGCCCTGCTCAGGGACACAGCGAGGAGCCAGGTGGACACACAGCTCTCCCAATGTTCATTCCCAGCAGCCTGCTGGCATTTACAGGAGGACTCTGGCTGCTGGGTGGCGTGGGAAGAGGGTGGGTCTGGAGGGAGAAATCCTCGGGCCGGGCCTTGTCGAGGAGTGGAGAGAGAGCCAGGCAGGGTGCACACACTGCCTGTAATCCCAGCACTCTGGAGGCTGAGGCAGGAGGATTCCCATGAGTTTGAGGCCAGCCTGGACATAGCGAGACCCTGTCTCAACAAAACAAAACAAAGAATGGAGAGAGGGAAGAAGAGGGTGGGTGCCAGGCTTGGGTCACTGAGTGGTCTCCATACCGAACCAGGGACAAGGTATGGGTGGCAGGAGCAGCACACTGCGGGTGGCCTGGTTGGCGTGGGGTCCGGGCATCTCCCAGGGCACACACAGCGCTAGATCCTCGGGGCCCGAGCTCTGGGCGTGGGAAGGTGGGGCTGACCAGCAGGGAGAGCCCCTGGACAAAGGAGCCCTAGCTCCTGGGAGCCTCCCGTGCTGGGGACAAAGGTCTGCCTGACCTCACTGTCCCCAGTTCCACTGAGTGCCCCTTGGAGGTACGAATGTGGCGTTTTGCCAGAGCAGGGGCTTCTCAACTAATTTACCTTTTTATAGTGCTGGGGTGGAACCCAGGACCTCTCACACGCTGGGCAGACACTCACTACTGAGCCACACCCCACCCTTTTAAGTTTTGAGGTAGAGTCTTGCTAAGTTGATCAGGCTGGCCTTAAACTTGCCATCCACCTGCCTCAGCCTCCTGAGGTGCAGGTAGGATGACAGGTGTGTGCACCACCGAGCTGGGCTGTGACCCCAGGGACACAAGGCATGAAGGAAAAGGTACAGAGGACCATGAGAAGGGGTGCAGAGGGGAGCCCCCATGCTTGCCCACGCAGCACCAGCGACATGTCCCTGTAGCAGGTACCTGGGAGGTTGGGGCACTGGGCCCTGGTGGCTGGGCAGCAGGGTCCTCCCCGAGAGCAGTGTAGGTAGCCCCAGAGGCCTGGAGGGGAAAGGCCGAGGGAGGCTCCGTGCTGGAACCACAAATAGACACAAAAGGCCCAGCAGGTCAGATGAACGCTAAGCAGTATGCAAGCTGAACGTGTAAATCCCAGCAACCTGGGGACTCTGTCTACATGGCCGACCTTAACACAAGAGACCCTTCCCAAGCCTGGGGACACGGTGTGACCTTCCTTGGGAACCAGGTAGTTTTAAAGGCTGTCATAAAAAATAAAAAAAATAAATAAAATAAAAAAGTTTAAAAAAAGGGCCCAGGATTTAGCTCCGTGGTTCTGCTGCCTGCCTCGCAAGCACAAGGTCCCGAGTTCGATCCCTGGTACCAAAAAAAAAAAAGAGTTAAAGGTTGTCATGAATTAACACCAGCCCAGTAGGGAAGGGGGTATCATTGGGTCTGGTGTATAGATGGGGAAACTGAGGCACAGTGAGGAGCCAAGTCCAGGCATAAATCCATTCAGCTGCTTCTCAGATAATCTACTTTGAGCAAGTCTGTTCTCTCACCAAGATTCTTCCAAGTGAGCGGGACATGGTGGTGCACGCCTGTCATCCCAGCACTCAGGAGGCTGAGGCAGGAGGATCACTGGGGGTTCAAAGCCAGCCTGGGCTCGAACTTGTGGCAATCCTCCTGCCTCAGCCTTCTGAGTGCCAGGGCTGTAAACATGCACCACCACACCCAGTCTAAATTGAAAATCTTGTAAGTCGAAAAAACATTGAATACATCTGAACAGCTGAGTCCCCTGGCTGCCAGAAACGTGCTCAGGACATATATAATACCTCAGTGGTGCAAGTTCATCTTAGGCAAATCCCATCTGAGTTATTTATTTGTTTTTGAGACAAGATCTTACAAAGTGGTCAAGCTTGCCTCCAACTTTCGACCCTCCTGACTCAGCCTTCTGAGTAGCTGGAATTACAAGCATGTGCCACTGCATCCAGCTTCAGTCAGTAGTTTTGTGCCTTTTCTGCTGAGCCTTCCTGCAGCATTGTGTCCTTGTTTCTCAGCACCGGGCACAGGCAAAGCCACATGCTTTGCATGCATTTCTGCACAACTCCCTTCTCCCAGGCAGGGCTGCACCTGCAGTGTCCTCTCGCGTCCCCAAGTGGCCTGGCTGCCGCACTTCCGCTGAGCTCCTTCTCTGTTCCTGGCTGCCCCACACCCCACACTCGGGAGCTGAGGTGTCCCACGTGGGGCCTCCAGCCTCGTGTGGCTCCTGGGCCCACTCAGTGTGGCTGAGGAACGGAATTCCAAACTTCGTTTCAATTCATTTAGATTTCAATCCCTGCATGTGGCCAATGGCAGCCACGGTGGGTGCCAGAGATCCAGTACACCTTCATCAATGAGTCTTGTCATTAAGATGCCCACAGCTCTGTGGCTGTCCTGCAGACTGCCCGGCTCTGGGGCTCTGGGCAGGAGGGCTAAAGGTGGTGGCATCAGAGGCTTTTTTTTTTTTTTTTTTTTTGTAACCGGGATGGAACTCAGGACCTTGCGCTTGTGAGGCAGGCAGCAGCAGCACAACTGAGCTAAGTCCCCGGCCCTTTTGTTTTTATTTTTTTGAGACGGGGGTCTCACTATGGAGCACAGTCTGGCTGCTGTGGAACATGCTGGCCGTTCCTCCAAAGGTAAACCATGCCTGGGCACAGTGCCACATGCCTGTTACCCTAGCACTCAGAAGGCTGAGGCAGGAGGGTTGGAAGTTCAACTTAGCGAGTCCCAGTATCAAAATTTTAAAAAGGAAATAAAAAAGACTGAGATATGGCTCAGCAGTGGGGCGCTCCTGGGTTTGGTCCCCAGTACCACAGGCACACGCACTGACCAAGGGGCGCTGGCAGAGAGACGATGGCCCTCACTGAGTGCTGAGCAAGCCTGTTTGAGGAAGCAGCCCATGAGGTTTGTCTCTAGTTGGGGACTTATGTCCCTTTTCAGCCACAGTATGGCACACGGGGCCCAGAGAGGACTGAGGGGAGGGATTTAACACTGGCAGCAGAGTGTGGCCACACTCAGCCACCATCTGACTCAGGTGTTGTATTGTTATGTTTTCATAAAAGCCCTGTTTTTGAGGATCCCATTGGTAACAACAGTTTTTATTTGTGGGGTTTTATTTTTGTATTTTTGAGACCAGATCTCATTGTGTACTTTAAGTTGACCTTGAACTCACTATGTAGCCCAGGGTGGCCTTGAACTCACAGGGATCCTCCTGCCTCAGCCTCCCAAGTTCTGGGATTACAGGTTCTACCCCACATCCCCCTAGTTTTTATATTTTTAAAGGGTTGGGAAGAGTTCAAGGGGTAATATTTCACAATGCACAGAAATAACATGAAGTTCACATTTCAGGTCCAAAAATAAAGTTTTATTGGCACACAGTAGGCCCATTTGCTGCCTTGGCCCATTCTGGGCTACACAGGCAGGTTTGGTCAAAGTCTGTGGGTCCTGCCATCAGGTGACAATCATGTTCATGTGACTGCAGGCTGGGCGGTGATTTCCTCCTCTTGCAGGTCAGCCTGGCAGGACCCCTGAGAAGAAGGGCACACAAGCCAGGCCTGTTGAGGCCCAGGCTGGGGATGGGGATGGCATCACTTTGTCAGAGTCAGCTGGCCCAGGCAGGACAGGAAGACGTGGTAGCCAGGGCCACCAGAGACAGACTGTGTCTAGACTGCAAGAGCAGTAAGGTCACGGGGAGGAAAGAAGGCAGGGTGAGCTCTGAGCCTGTAGCAGGGGGTCTCAAGTGCAGGTGACTTGGCCCCCAAAGGGCCCTGGGCCATGACTGAGGACATCTGTGGCTGTCACAGCTGGGGAGCTTCTGGCCTAGAACAGGTGGTGGAGGCCAGGGATGCAGCTGAGCTCCCTGCAGTGCCCAAGATGCCCCACAGAGGATTCAGCCCCAGTGTCCGCAGGGCAGCTGCTGTAGCGAAGCTGAGATGGGAAGGACAGGGCTGGTGTCCCCAGGGAGGGGACCACAAATGAGGCCAGTTCTGGGGAACGAGAGGCAGTGGTTTGATCTGACAGCTGTTGTTTTCATCTTGAGGGCTCCAGAAGGCCCATGTGTTGTTCTGGGGTGGTGCTCCTGGGAGGTGGTGGGCCCTTTAAGAGGTGAGGCCTAGTGGGAGGAAGTTAGGTCACAGGGGTGTGGCCTGTGAGGGGATTTTGCTACCCAGGTCTCTTCTTTCTCTCTTTGCTCTGTGGTGGAGTGGGCCATTTTCCTCCACTGTGTGCTTGCCATGAGCTGCTGCCCTGTCACAGGTTCCAAAGCACCAGCACAAACCAAACAGGGACTTGAATCTCTGAAACTATGAGCCAAAAGGACCCTTTCCTCTAAGCTGATGACCTCAGGTGTTTGTTACAGTGACCAAAAGCGGACACACTGGGCAATGACTTGGAGGAAATGAAGTAAAGTAGGTGAAGAGAAAACAAGGAAGATGAGTTGGGCGTGGGGGAGCACACGTGTGATTCCAGCACTCTGGGAGGCTGCGGCAGGAGGATGGCAAGTTCGAGGCCAGCCTAGGTGACTTAGGAGGAGGAGGATGGAGAGGAAGAAGCAGCAGCTCAGGAGCAGAAAGATCCCCTCACATTCATCCAGGGAACATGGGATGCTCCTGGTGACCCATTCCACTGAGAGCTGTTTCCTACCCACCTTCAGTCTGGGGATGGAACCAGGGCTCCCACACAGTAGGCAAGCACTCACCATTAAGCTGCATTGTGGATCTTTTTCTGTTTTGAGCCGGGGCCTCACCAAGTGGTCCAGGCTGGCCTTGAACTTTTATCCTCCTGCCTCAGCCTCCAGAGTTGCTGAAAAAAGCTGGTGATCCCCTTTCACTAGAGCCCCACGGGCTGCAAGACTAAGAATGAATGGGTGTAGGGCACAGTGGGAGAGATGGCATTCTTGTTTATTTTTTGCTGTACTGGGTATAGAACCAAGGGACTCAGGCGTGCCAAGCACAAGCTCACCACTGAGCCACACCCCCATCCCACAACGGTAGTTTTAAAAGATTAAAATATAATCCATATACCATAACTTTTTTTCTGGTGCTGGGGGTTGAACCCAGGGCCTTTGCACTGAGCTCAATCCCCAGCCTTTTTAAATTTTTGAGACAGGGTCCAAGTCACTAAGTTGCCCAGACTGGGCTGGAACTTGTGATCCTCCTGTCTCAGCCTCCCTGAGTGCTGGGACAACAGGTGTGTCCCACCACACCCATGTGATGATTATTCTTACTGTGCACAGTTGAGTGGATTTTTGTGCATTCACAATGGTATGCACCCATCACCTCTGTCTGGTTCTAGAATGTTCCATCACCCTAAAGCCAGCCCTGTCCCCGTGAGCAGTCCCCTGTCCTCTCCTTGGCCCCGCCACCCCCAAATCCACTTCCTGTCTCTGGAGTCGCCTGTCCTGGGCGTTTCCTGTCTGTGGAGCCCATGCTGTGTCCCGTGTCTGGCGTCTCTCACTGAGCACGGCGTCCTCAGGGTCCCTCCATGCTGTGGCCAGTGTCACAGCCTCGCTCCTGTTTTGGCTGAGTCCTGTTCTAGAGTTATCTTTGCCTTTTCCTTTTCTTAAACAGCTCAGAGACTTGATTATATGCACTCTCCATATGTCACCCCCACCCCTTCCCAGCCTCTGGCAGCCGGGAATCTATTTCCTGTCTCCGTGGGTCTGTTGGGGACCTTTTGTATCCATGGCATCACACAATATGTGAGCTTCTGTGACTTGCTGATAGGTGGCAGTTTAAATTCTGCAACTAGCTGAGTCGCCAAGGGAGAGGAGCCAGCCCCTTCTACGATGGCCAGCAGTCAGAGGAACCAAAAGCTGGGTACCATGGCGCAGGCCTCTCATCGCAGCCACTCGAGAGGCGGAGGCAGGAGGATTGCATGTTTGAGTCCAGGGTGGAGAATTTAGTAAGATTTGGTCTCAAAATTTTTTTGTTGTTATTTTTTTGAGACAGGGTCTCACTCTGTAGTCCAGGCTGGTCTTGAACTCACTATGTAGCCCAGGCTGGCCTCAAGCTCATGGGTGATCCTCCCAGTGCTGAGATTACAGGTGTGTGCTACCTCACATGGCAAAAAAAAAAAGAGGAACCATAGCAGAAGCAAGGGAGAGGCCCATCCAGCAATGGGAGAGACGACCCAGCAACTGGATGGCTGTGCCGGCACTGCCCTGAGGGCTGAGAGGGGACCTCTGGGGACATCCTATGGAATGGAGGGCTGGACACCAGGGTGCAGAGGACATAGGGAGCCTGGGAGGGGGAAAAGAGTGGGCAGAGATAACTCCTTTAGCGGTGGTTGTGAATGAAGAGGAGAAATAGGGACAAGAAGGGACAGTTAACCAGGCAGGTGGCAGATGCTTGCCATTTCGGCAGCCTGGCAGGCTGAGGCAGGAGGGTCACAAGTTGTAGCCCAGCCTGGGCAACTTATCAAGATCCTGACACCAAAACAATTTTTAAAAGGGGTGAGATATGAACAGTTCCCATCAACATCCAGCATGTGTTGAAGAGCCAGGGCAGACAAGGCAGAGCTGTCCCAAGCCCTAGTGGCCAGAATGGCCAGCAGAATCATAGCCACCCCTAGAATGCCCACATTCTCATCTCTGGAACCTGTTACATCACCTTCGCAGCAGGACAGCTCTGTGGTCGTGAGGACATGAAGGACCCTGAGACAGGAAGTTATCCTGGGTTATCTGGGGGACCAGGAGGTCAGAGGGCAGCAGGCAATGAAGGGACAGAGGCTGGAGTGACAGGGCCACACGGCAAGGGACTTCTGCCCTAGGAGGGGAAGAGCAGGAAGGACCCGGCCCTGCTCACACCCTGATTTGATCTGATTTGATTTGGCTTTATTTTTGTGGTCCTGGGGATGGAACCCAGGGCTTTCCCACTGAGCTACACCCCAGCCCTTTAATTTTTCACTTTGAGACAGAGTCTTGTTAAAGTCTCCAGGTTAAAATAAATAAATAAATAAATAAATAAATAAATAGTCTCCAGGTTGCCCAGGCTAGGCTGGAACTTGTGATCCTCCTGCCTCAGCCTCCCAAAGTGAAGGAATGACAGGTGTGCACCTCTTACTGCAATCACACTAGCAGCCTCAGCAGGCAGGCAGGTCCCAGGCAGCTCAGCCCCCTCCCTCCTCCAGCCCAGAGGCCCCGGAATTTAGACGCCCCCCTAAGCTTTGAGCCCAGAGGAGATGTGAGGGTCTGCATCGGGGACAGAGCTTCAAGGTCAGGAACTGAGAGGAACCTGGCCTGGGGCAGGGCTGCTATGGGACCTTGAGCAAGCCACAATCTCTTTCTTAGCCTCAGTTTACTTACCTGGAAGCCGGAAGCAGCCACCTTGGGAGGGGATGCATCTCAGTGGCGAGCATTTTGTCTGGCGTGACAGTATGGTGCTAGGAATCAGGGTTCCCTGTGAAGCTTCCTGATTTTTATGTTTATACTTATTTATTTGGTGTACTGGAGACTGAACCTAGGGTCTTTGCACTGAGCTCCATCCTCAGCCCTTTTTATTTTGAGACAGGATCTCACTAAGTCACTAAGTTGCTCAGACTGGGCTTGTGATCCTCTTGCCTCAACCTCCAGAGTGCTGGGATGACAGGTGTGTGCCTGTCATTCCTGACTGATTTCAGTCCTGACTGATTAATTGATGGATTGATTTTTTTTTTTTTTTTTTTTTTTTTGGTATCAGGGATCAAACTCAGGACCTTATACTTGTGAGGCAGGCTCGGTGCCACTGAGCTAAATCCCCAGCCCCTCAACCCAATTTTTGAGACAAGATCTTGCAGTGTAGTCCAGGCTGGCCTCGAACTCACGGTAATGCACCCGCCTCAGCCTCCCGAGTGCTGGGATGATAGGTGGGCACCACCACACCTGGACTGGCCCCCATTTTTAAATACTGGCAACCAATTCAAATAAAGCAGATGTGACAATTAAACAGGGAACAAGGACTCGGAGGAAAGCTAACCCTTAGCCCCTGGGCCTCAGTCTTTCCCTGCTGTGGGCTCGGTCTCCATAACAGTGAGGCCCTGGGAGGGAGGAGCACGAGGCCGGAAGCTGGGCCATGCACCAGTTGCCACCTGTCAGGCTTTGTTGTTGTGCACAAGGCTGTGGGGTCTGGGTGGTTTTGGGCTCTGAATATGTTTTGTGGACAAAGCCAAGCTTTTGTGGGCACATCTTCTAGATTAGATCTTAGAGTGCGAAAAAGTAGCAAGACTCTTTGATATAATTTGTTCATGCCGTCACTGAGTGCCTGGGGACATTAAAGGGCACAGGATGGAAAGGCTTCATCGGGAATCTCCTGGGCCCTGTCCCACGGTACTTTCTACTGGCACTCGCTCACTGGCTCCAAGGGACAGGTCAGAACTTGAGGGCAGATTTCTAAGGATGTTTGTGATCTACAGGGAGAGGGAGGGGACAAAACGTCTTAGAGACCATCAGGAAGAAAGATAGTGGGTCACTGTGCCTGTAACCCCAGGTACTTGGGAGGCTGAGGCGGGAGGATCCCCACGAGTTCAAGTCCAGCCTGGGCTACATAGTGAAACCCTGTCTCAAAAGCCCAAATAAACAACAAGGAGGTCACCTGTCTTTTGGGGTGCTGAGAGAAGCCCCCATGTGCATGTTCTGACCCTGGATAGCAGTGTGACACTGAGGGCCCTGCTGATGTCTAGGGACCCAGTGGGCAAGTCCACAGCACATGCTGATGTGGCCACAAAAGACACTCAGCAGGGAGACGGTTTTCAAGTCAGCTTTATTGGCAGCAAATCCCATTTCAGTCACTTTCTGGGACACACGGGGACACACACCCGGCCACAGTTGTCATCTGGCACTTCCATTCACAAGAGCTTTATATCTAAAGCCCATTGTACATTTTTTTTCTGGGGTGCTGGGATGGAACCCAAGGCCTGGCACATGCCAGTCAGGCACTCCCCTGGCCCACATGTCACATGCAATATGACAGCTGTGGTGTTTTTAACTGATGCTTTTTCTTTCTTTTTCCCTTGAAAGCCTTCAGCATAACGCCCTGTACAGGCCCAGGCTCCCCATGGACCCCAGTGACGACCGGAGAGGAGCTCCCTTACCTATGTCCTTGTGCTCTGGGAAGCAACAGCAGGGTTTTACCATCACCCTCACCAGCAGCTGCCTCTTCAAGGCCCAGTCAGAGGCCACCTCCACCCCAGACTCCCTGGGGACAGAGCCTGGCTGGCCGGCTCCCCGGCAGACTCCACTGCAGTGTGCCTGATGGAGCTAGCAGCAGGCTCCAGGGCTCCCCCGACATCCCATGCAAGGAGCACAGTATCCAGCAGGGAGGGGCGGCTCCGAGGCAGCCCCTGAGTCAGGCGCCATGGGCATCAGCTGGACGGCGGCACTGCTGGGCAGGTGGGAGGGAGAGCAGGAGGTGGCATTCCGGGGACAGTGCTTCTAGCCAGGGCAGGCTCCACACCTCAAGGTCAGGAACAGCAGGGCAGCGGCCAGCAGCCCAGCCCTCCCCTGCTGCCTTCAGGGATGGAAACGCTGGGCCTAGCACAGGCGCCTTGGTGGACAGGAAAAGGAAGCGCACACAGCACCCAGCTCAGGGTTTTTGTGAGCAAGCGCAACAGACACAGACAGACCCACCAGCCC
The DNA here is from genome assembly GCF_053883595.1 of Heterocephalus glaber. Classification (NCBI taxonomy): domain Eukaryota; kingdom Metazoa; phylum Chordata; class Mammalia; order Rodentia; family Bathyergidae; genus Heterocephalus; species Heterocephalus glaber. The sequence continues at coordinate 4,627,307 of NW_028258457.1, read as the reverse complement.
CAGATGTGACTGACGACATTCAGACTGAAGAAGCCACTGGCAGCAGGACATGGTTGGTGCGAACCTGTCATCCCAGCACTCTGGGAAGCTGAGGCAGGAGGATCGCAAATTCAAGCCCAGCCTGGGAAAATGAGCAAGACTCTGTCTCAAAATAAAAAGCCACCCACTGGCTTTCTAAAACATTTGATCCAAGGGGATTCAGAAGCTGGAGTTTGCTCTGCTCCTGGGGGGCAGACCCTCCAAGGAGAGGACCTCACGCAACGGAAGGGACTTTCAGAGACACTGCTGCAGAATGAGACGGAGGCAAAGTCTCCACTCCTGGCCAGGACGGATGAGGAAAGGACCCGGAGCACAGTCGCTGTCAAAGGCGGTCGGAAGAGATGTGCCCAGGACGCCTACCTGGTGGGCGTCCTGCCCAAGACACCCACCACATACAGCATCTCACTCCCCGAACATCCACCAAAGGGCTTCTAACTGAGGGGATCCAGCGACTTCAGAACGACAACATGACACAAGCTCAGCGGCACACAGCAGGCAGAGAAAGTCAGCTTCCAGAGGCGCGGACGGCCTGGATGCCTTGCACTTGCTTTAAGAAAAGGGAAGTAAAGCTTGGAATGGCATATACACCTGTCATGCCAGCACTCTGGGAGGCTGAGGCAGGAGGACACCAAGTTCCAGCCCAACCTGGGCAACTTAGTGACTTAGTGAGATCTTGTCTCAAAATTTTAAAAAAGCCGGGGGATGTAGCTCAGTGCAAAGGCCCTGGGTTCAATCCTTAGTACCACTAAAAAACCCCAGAAGAACACAGAAAAGGAAAGGGAAGTGAGCCGGTGGCATACACCTGTTGTCCCAGCGACTTAGGAGGCTGAAGCAGGAGGATCACAAGTTCAAGTTCGGCCTGCAGCCTGAGTTAGCTCGCATCACCTGGCCAGGTGGCCAAGTCCCGTCAGCCCCCATACAACTCAGAGCCACGGTGGACACTGAAACTGGCACATGTCCTCAGACCTCTGGAAGGTGACCAAGGGTGGAAGACAAGGAGATGCTTCCTTCGGCTGAAGTACTCTAGGGCTCCTTAAATGACTATTCGGGGCTGCCTGGCATCTCCCTGAGCTGTCCCTGGGGGGCCGGTCCCACAAGCTCTGGTACTCTTCTGCCAGCACCAGAGGCTTCCACCCAGCAGGGGCTGGGGGCTCCCAGAAGCCGGGACAACCTGCTGCCCTGGCTCTCACCCTATTTGTGGATGACAGAGGAGAGAACAGCTGCCTTGTGGGCCACGTGCAATCTCAGGTGGGAAGTTTCTCAAAGTCTCAATCCCAAATAAATGATGTAAAGAGGAAGTGCCCAAGGCAGAGGATGCCCTTCTTGTGCCTTTCCTGCTTCTCTCAGGTCTACCCAGGTGTTTCTCCAGGTTGAGGGTCCTTGTCCCCTCACCTCTGTGCCCACGAAGAACCCAGTGACACCCACAGTGGAAGGTCCTCTACAAAGCTCATTTGAAAATGCTTTTGAAGCTGAATGTAGTGGTGCACACCTGTAATCTCAGCTCTTGGGAGGCTGAGGCAGGAGGATCTCCACAAGTTCAAGGCCAGCCTGGGCAACTTAGTGACTCAGAGAGATCCTGTTTCAAAAGAAAAAAATTTTTAAGGGGCCGGGGATGGAGTTCAGTGCAAAAGGTCTGGGTTCAATTTTTAAAAATGCAAAAAGGTGGCCAAATCCATCATCCCAGTGGGACTCTGAGAGAACTACTCAAGGAAGAGACATATGCCCCCAGGGACACGGGCAGCTGTGGCTGGGCTCTACCAGTGTCTTCCCCACATTCCGCTTCTGCTGTCTGTACCACCTGCACCAAATCGCATTCCCTCAGCACTCATGGCCTCACAACTAAAATCCGCCTTCCATTCTAATTAACAGCACTGCCAGATTCAAATGTCCTGAATTCTGAGTATCTGAAGCACTCAATAAAAGGATTATGAGATCCACAGGACCACATAAAATAAAATGAGAATCCATATTATCAACAGGTAGTTGCAAACTTCTCTTCTGCCTTCAAGAGTATGGCCAGCCGGGCGTGATGGTGCAGGCATGTAATCCCAGCACTTGGGAGGCTGGGGCAGAAGGATCGAAAGTTCAAGGCCAGCCTGGGCAACTTAACAAGGCCTTATCTCAAAACCAAAAATAAAAAAGGCTGAGGACACTGCTCAATGGTAGAGTGTTTGCCTGGTACATGTGAGGTATTGGCTTCCATCCCCAGCACCAAACAACAAAAGCCTTGTTATGATCCCAACCTTATTCTTAGAAGACCATAAAAGGAATATTTCATCAAGGGCTGCGGTTATCAATTTTACAAGCCAAGAAAATAAACTCAAAACCCCTAAGTTCCCAGGCATGGTGGCTCATTCCTGCTGTCCTAGTTACTCAAGAGGCTGAGGCAGGAGGATCATAATTCAAGCTGAGCCTGGGCAACTAGCAAAATCCTGTCTCAAAATAAAATCAAAAGAGCTGGGAGTATAGCTCAGTGGTGAGTGCTTGCTTTGCATGCATGAGGCCCTGGGTTCCATTTCAAGGCCCTCAGCCCTTTTTATTTTTATTTTTCATTGTTATTACTACTTTTTTTTTTTGTACCCAGGATGGAACTCGGGACCTTGCGTTTGCAGGTGGCAGAACCACTGAGCTAAATCCCTGGCCCCACTTTTTATTTTTTGAGACAGGGCTTTGTTAAATTGTCCAGGCTGGCTTTGAACTTTCCATATTCCTGCTTCAGCCTCCTAAATAGCTGGAATGACAGGCACGCGCCACTGTGCCTGAATGGAAGGGAATCTTAATGGCCTAACATTTAAGGTATTGTTCACATGGAATTAATTGAAAAGATGCATTGGAGGCAGAAAGGAAAGAGCTAGCAGTGGGCGGGCTTGGGGCCTCATGTTGCCAAGCAACTGGCCACGCCTACATCTCAACCTAGACCTGGCCATCCAAATGCGACCAAAGAGGATGGGAATAGGAAAGAAAAATGAAGAACTCTGTTTAGGGAAAACAGCAGGTTGAGCTTTCTTCACAAGAGGAAATTCACAGCCCAGCACGACACCCGAGAAACCACTTGGGGTGCCCATTATGCGCCCACCTGTCTCCCACACTTCCGGTTTTCATGAAATGGCTGGCTGCTCTTGAGGTTTCTATTAGAAGGAACCATGCAAGAGCACAAGCACTGGGCCGGGCCCAAAAGCTTGCCCCTGGCATCTACTGTCCACTTTGTCAGTGAAATGTGTGCAAAGGCCCCAGGCTCCCCGGGGACACTTGTCTTTGAGGTGCCAGAGGGACAGTTCGCATCGCACTCAGCAGGGGCTGGGAAACCGTCCCAAGAGTTTGCACCAGTCCACCAGCTGCAAACTGGCCCAAAGATGGTCCAGAAGAATGACAGGGGCCATGTTCCCCTCTAAGGGTGCCAGCCCTGGCTGCCTGATGGGGGAGTGCAGCCTGGGAGCGAGCCTTGGAGAACAATGCAGTGTGCGTGCTCTGTGGTCTGAGTGTCCTCACCCATGCGTCTCCTGCCCCCACCCCCTGCCGTCTCCCTTCCCTCCCTCCCCCCTCAAACTCCTGAGTCCCATCCTTTATGGTCCCTAAATATCCAAACAGGCCCCCAGTCAATCTCAAGGTCCCTGCTCCCTCCCTCCTCCCCAGGTGCCCACCCTCCTACAGCTTCTCAGGTCTTTCCAGGCCCCAAGTCAAGCCCGCAGCCCAACTCTCTGCCCTTCCTCTCCATCAGGTCTCAGCATCCCCTCCCAGGCCTCTGATGTCTCCTCCTACCGAGTCCTCAGTCCCGAGGTCTCGCTGCCCCCCAATCAGGTCCCAGGGCCCCCCCCTCCTGTGCCCTCCAGCCCCCCCCCCAGGTACCCTGTCTCAATCCCCTCTGCCCTCCGGGCCCGCCAGGTCCCCTCTCCGGGCGTCCTCAGGTGTCCCCGGTGCCCACCCCAGAGCCCATCCCCCGCTCCGGCTCGAGCTCCATCTCGCGTCAAGAGCCACGTCCTGGAGACCCCTGACTGACGCGCGGCTCTGTGGCCATGGCAACCGGAACCAGCTTCCTCCATCCCACCCCGGCGCGCATTCCGCCCCGTTCCCACCACCACGCCGCCCCTCCGGCTCCTCAGCGCGCGGCTTTCCCCAGGTCCAGTTCCGCGCGGCGGGAGGAGGAGCGGGCCATTACCTGGACTGCGCGAAGCGGGAGGAGCTGCTCGCCGCCATCTTGGCGTCTTCCCCAAACCGGTGGCCGGTGACGTCATCTGTCCCACCCCCAGTGTGGCCGCTCGGGCCCCGCCCCGCACCCAGGCCCCACCCCTGTGGAGCCCCGCCTTCCCTCCGAGTGCAGGTTCAAGCCCCGCCCTGGACGATGCCCCGCCGCTTACTCCAGCCCCGCCTTCCTGTCAACCACTCAGAAGTCCCTGATCAAGTCTCGCCCTGCCCCAGCCCCAGCTCTTATTGGAGCCCAACCTTCCTTTCAACTACTCAGAAGTCTGCTCAAGCCCCGCCCCTTGCTGGGCCTCGCCTTCCTTTGAACAAAGGAGCAGTGTTCAAGTCCCACCCCTTGCCAGAAACTCTGCCCCTTATTCTGAACCCCGCCTTCACTCAGACAGGAAGGACTCTGTTCAAGCTCCGCCCCGCCACAAGCTCCGCCCCCTCCTGGTGCCCTGACTTCCTTTAACCTGTCGGAAGTGAGGATCTCAACTTAGGCCCTGCCTCTTACCACAAACCCATCTTTTACTTGGAGCCTCACTCAGATGTCAAATCATTCTGCTTTTTGTATTGGTATGTCTGGCAGGAAGCACTGGTGCCCCAACCCGGAGTACTCTTAAACTGAGCTACATCCTCGCCCTTTTTATTTTTTTATTTTGAGACAAAGTCTTTCTAAGCGCCGAGGCATGCAATCGACTGGGCTTGAACTTGTGATCCTCCTGCCTCAGCCTCCCAGAGGGCTGGAATGACAGGCGTGTGCACTATATCACTTGGTTTTTTGATTTTGGAATATTACAAGACACCTGGAGTAAAAAAGCACATTTGTCGACAGTGGCGGGGTGGCGCTCCTTTGCTCTCAGATATGAAGCTAGTTAATTCTTGGATGGGCACTGCGGCAGCCCCGAGCCAAAAACGTCCTGGTCAGCTCAGGGATGGCAGGTGTCCGGGACCGGGTGGCCACTAGGAGCGGTCTGGCAAGCCCCACTCTCTCACCATGCCCTGGCCAACTTCCAGCGTGGTAATGACACCTGCTCCCTTACAGGGCCCTGTGGCTCTAATTAGATAGTTAGGGCCGCATCCCCTTCAGGAAGGTGGGTGTTTCCCGGTTTCCTCTGCAGGCACAAGATCTTTCCTCCTATTATTTATTACAAGCATCGCGCTAAACGATTTCTCTGCTCAGTCTTAGCTGGTTCTCACAACCCAGCTGATTCTCATTCCTTTTGTTGAATAAAGTCAGCCTGAACACTGAATTCGTGTACTGACCACGGCTCCTAAGCGAAAGGCCAGGTTCCTGCCAACCTCTAGTCACAATATTCCCATCAATCGATTGATGCGTAGCCGTATTGTACGTCTGTTTCTGTTTAGACGCTCGTCATTTAACGCATGTTATGAGTTCACTGACACTGAACTCACAGCCCGTGGCATTATATACACAGTGGAATATTGCTCAGCCCCAAAAAGGAAGGAGATTCTGACACGGGCTACAACACTGATGCCCCCGAAGGACACTGAGGTAAGCAAAGGAAGCCAGACACAGGAGGACACGCAGCGCAGGGCCCCACCCCCAGGAGGCCCAGCGTGGTCAGATCCACAGGGACAGGAAGGAGGAGGAGGTGCCGGGCTGGGGAGGGGACGGGGATCAGCGTTTCCTGGGACAGAGCTCAGCTGGGGAGATGGAAAGTCCTGGAGGTGGGCGGCGGCGACGGCACAGCGGAGAGATTCGATGCGCTCCAGGCCACTGAGCTGTGCCCTTGGAAATGGTTGAAAAGTCAATTTTATGTTAACAGGATTAAAAGCAAAGCAGGACAGAGAGCCCGGGAGCCAAGTTTGAGCCGCACGGAGCTCAGAACCAGGGACAGCTCCCCGGGCTGCAGAGGGGAGGGTTGGACTGCCAGACTGGCTCTGTCCTGACCACCTTCTTGCTCTCCTTCCTCCATCCAACTCCTACTCACGCCTCAGAACCCAGCTCACATTGTCTACGTCCCTGCTCCACGCCAAGAAACCTTCGCAAGGGCCCTGCACAGATTGCTTTTACATGGGACAAGTACTTGTCTCCTGACAAAATTAACAAAGAACCACGCAAAGAGACTTAAAACAACAGGTACCCATTCACTCATCGTCGAGGGAACTGAATCTGAAATCGAGGTGGCAGGAGGGCTGGTTCCTTCTGGAGTCTAAAGGAGAATCCATTCCCAGTCTCTCACCTCTAACTTTTTTTTTTTTGGTACCCGGGATTGACCTTGTGCTTGTGAGGCAGGCGCCAGAACCATCACCTCTAACTTTGTTTTTGTGCCTCTAATTTTTTTTTCCATTAAGTTTATTGGTACATTTTAGGTATAAAATACAGTTGCATTCATCATTGGGATCTTGTACCATTACATGAGTATCTTATTTTTTCCCCTTCCCCTGTCCTCCCTACACCCCCTCCACCCTTCCCTATTTGCAAAGACCTTGTTTCCATTTTCTTCCTGTTCTCATACTTTTTCTTTTCCCTTCTTTGCTTTCCCCTTCCCCTCCCATTTCCTCTGCTCCTCTAGACCTTTTCTTCCTATTACACAATATCAATTATACATTTTTAAAATTACAATATCAAGATCTAGGAGACATTACCACAGATTTTACAGAATTTAAAAGGATATAGAAAGCATATTAGAAAAATCTTTCTTGAAATAAATTTGACAACTTCTAAGAAGTACCTTGGAAGACAAATTAATGACACTAACTCTGGAGGAAATATAAAATTTGAATAGCACCTATTAAAGAAAGTATATTCCTAGCATGAAAACCTATCTATATGAGAACAACAGGCTCATATACATTTTAACTGGTAAATTATATCAAACATTTAAAGCAGAAAAAAGAAGGAACACTTCTCCCCTCATTTTAGGAAATCAACATTGTGCTAATCCTAAAACATCCAGGAAAAAGTATGAACATAGAAATTTGTTTAACAAAACAAACTATTAGAAGTCAGATCTGGCAGTATGTAGAAAGTGGTTTTGTTATAGGGATGGCAGTGTTGGTTCAGCATTGGAAGATCCACCCCCAAAAGTCATCGTTTTAATAGAGGAAAGGAAAAAGCCACACGATCCTGTCACTACTTGGAGAAAAAGTATTGGACTAAATTCTACAGCTGTTCATGGTAAAAGCTATCAGGAGACTAGAAGTAGAACAGAACCTTCTCAACAGATCAAAGACATGTACTCCATGCTTCCAGCAAAAACGCCTTATATGAATGGAGAAGATACAGTGGTTTCTCCTTTAGGTGGGGAACAAGGACAGATATGCCTACTCTTCATCTGTCCATTAAACTTTGAAACATAGGCCTAAACCAAAATAGTCTGGCAATAAAATGACACAATTAGGATAGGATTGGCAAAGGTAGAAGCAAAATCTTTATATGTAGATGAAATGATCACCTACAGAGAAAATACTAAGAAATCTCTAGGAGCCCCTAGAACTTGTATTTGAATTTAGCAGGATTAGAAAACACAAGGTATATATAAAAATTTAGGTCCGTGTATACTTGCTATAAATGAAGAATTGGATATTGAAATTTAAAAGTTATGTAGGAGTACAAAGGACCTAGAAAAGTAAAAGAAAAAGAAAAAAAAAGTGTTGGAAGACGTTTAGTACCTGATTTTAAGACTTCCTCTAAAGCTACAGCAATCAAGCCAGTGTTGGTGTAAGGAAAGACATACAGATCACTGGAATAAAACAGAGAATCTAGAATAGAACCACACATATATAGTCCACTGAGTTTTGAAAGATTATTTAACATTAACATTTTATAGAATATAAACTCAATTCAAGAGCAGAGGAAAAGCTAGTGTTTTCAGCAAATGGCACTAGAACACCTGGTATCCGTATATAAAAAAATTAACCTCAACCCTTCATTTCCATACATAAAAATAACTTGAAAGGATCTATGAACCTAAATATGAAAGACTAAAACCATAAAACTGTAAGAAAAAAACTTTAAGAAGAAATTATAAGGGAAAATGTTTATGAATATAGGGTAGGCAAGAACTTCCTAGGATACAAAAAACATGATGTATAAAAGAAAAAAATTGATAAATGAGATTCCATAAAAATTTAGACCTTTAAATGACATTGTTAAGAAAATGAAAAGTAGTCCTTAAACAGACCACATTTACAATGGATATAACCTATGACCAGGATATATAAAGAACTCTTACAGCTCATTAATAGACAACCCAGGGCCAGGGATTTAGCTCAGTGGTTTCACCACCTGCTGCACAAGCGCAAGGACCCAAGTTCAATCCCCGGTCCAAAAAAAAAAAACAGACAACCCAATTAAAATGTAGGCACAAGAAGATGATAAATAGCTAGCACAACACAAGGAAAGGTGTGCAACTCTAGAATCAGAAAAATACTAATCAGTACAATAACAAGATTGAATTATACACTCATTAGGAGATGAAGTTAAAAGTTTTAAAAGCCTTGTCATGACTTTTTCTTTTTGTTGGATTCTCCCCCTTTGTGTTTAATTTGTCATGCCCAAAGGATTCATTCTGCTGGGCTTCCTGCAGTTGTGATCCTCATTGTCTTTTCCTAAGATATTGTCTAAAATTTTGGGGGGTGCTTCTTTGGTATTCATGAAGTTCCTAAGGTGCTCTTTGTCATGAAAGTATCTCATTTCTCCATCAATTTTGAAAGATAGCTTTGAAGGGTACATCAATCTGGGTTGGAGGCTGTTTTCCTTTAGGGCTTGAAATATATCACTCCAAGCTCTTCTTGCCTTGAGGGTTTGCATTGAGAAGTCAGCTATGATTCTAATGGGGTTTCCTTTGTATGTGATTTGTTTCTTTTCTCTAACTGCTTGTAGAATTTTGTTCTTCTGTTGGGTCTCTGGAACCCTAACTGTTATATCCCCATGTGTAGATCTTTTTTTGATCATGGCTAGTTGGAGTCCTATATGCCTCACTTATCTGTATGTCAAGTTCTCTTCCCCTGCTTGGGAAGTTTTCTGCCATCACTTCTGTGAACAGTTTTTTTTAATGTCATCTGCACTCTCTCCTGTTTCTTCATTGACTCTGATCAGTCTTATGTTATTCTTCTTTGCATTGTCTAGCAGCTGCTGGATTGATTTCTTGTGGTCCCTTACAGGTTTAAAGCAATTTTTCTTTTCCTGGTCACTGATTGCAATCTTATCTTCTATATCTGAAATTCTGTCCTTACATTGGTTCATTCTGCTGCATAGACTTTTAATGGAGTTTTTAATCTCCTGGAAATCTGTTTGCATCTGTTTTATGGATTCCATTTGTTTCCTGTGTTGGGATTCCATCATGTTCCTAAGCTCCTCTATTTTTTTTTTATCTGTGTCCTCTCTAGATTTATTAATCATGTCTTGCACTATGGGCACAATCTCTGCTGTTATGTGAGAAATTATTTCTGATTTCATTTTTTCCAGATCCTCTTTTGTTACCAGTTCAGGGAGTCCAGGTGGTTGAGTATCAGATTGTTCCATCTGGTTTCCCTTTGGGGTTGCTGTAGGTGATCTGGAAGTCTGTTTCTGAGGCTTGTTTACGTGTCTTCTCATCTCTACGGGGTGGGGGGTGCTGCTGGTGCCCATGCAGCTCACCTCCTCAGCCCTGAGAGTGGTGGAATGGTTGCTGGGGACCCTCCTCCTGGGCGCTCTTGCACCTCTAATTTCTGATGGCTTCCCAATACCTTTGGTCTCGAATGTTCTCTCTCTTCCTCCCTCCCTTTCGGGATGATTCTCTCTCTCCCTCACTCCCTCCCTTCTTCCCTGTCTCCTTCTCTCTGGTTTTTTGAGACAGGGTCTTATGTAGTCCAGACTAACCTTGAACTCACTCTGTAGCCCAGGCTGGCCTCAATCTTTCAACCCTCCTGCCTCAGCCTCCTGAGTGCTGGGACTATAGGTGTGCACCAGCCCGACCAGCCTTGGGGTTTTTTGACTTGTAGATAAATCACCTCACCCCTGCCTCCTTCTTTCTCCAGGCCTCCCCTCTCCTGGAGGAGGTCTTTCCTTATATTGAGAACCTATCCTAGTCCAGGATGATCTCTCCTCCACATCCTTGGCCCGATTCCCTCTGCAAAGACCCTTTTTCCAAATTGGGACAAATGCACAAGTCTAAGCTAAGACTGTCTTTGGGGGGTGGGATACCATTCAGGCCGCTGCAGGGTCTCAAAATAAAACAAACCAATGCTAGAAAGGGTCACAGAGCTGTCCCCACACTAGCAGTCTCTCAGCGGCAGCTCAGGACACCCTGAAAGGCCTGTACCATCGCATCGACATTTTACAGATGAACTGAGTCCTGGCAGCCAGATCGATCCTCCAAGGGTCCCCCGCCTGGTGGATGGCTCCGGACCAGGATCTAAACCCTCTTTTTTATTTGTTTGTTTGTTTTTGAGACAGTCTCTCTATATAGCCCAGGCTGGCCTCGAATTCCGGGGATCCTCCTGCCTCAGCTTCCCTAGTGCTGAGATTGCAGGCAAGAGCCACTACACCCTGATCCTTGCTCTTCAGGAAAAAAACAGTGCCACCCCCGAACCTCCACCCTCTAAGGAACGAGGTTACCTCTGCATGTATTCATTTATCTGTTCCCTGTTTGGTTTTACATCCCTGATGCGCCATCAGAAAACCACTTCTGCGTCTGCCCCACCCCCATACCCCCCACCCCCGCGGCTGTCGGAGAGGCTTCCCGCTCAGCCAATGGCAAGCTGTGGATGCTGAGAGAGGGCGGGGCTCCCCATTCTCCCGCCCCCTCCCACTCCCCACCCGCGGCTCACAAAGGCACCATCGTGAACTCTCTCAGGGTCTCGGAGCCTCTGCCAGCTGCGAGCCGGAGGAGACGCCCGACAGCGATGACAAGGGGCAGGGCGACTCCTGGGGCTCCTGGAGCCCCCTGCTAAGCGGACCCACCCTCACCCCCAGGCCTCCAGCGGGCCGCCCGCTCTCCTGGGCGCGGGCCTGGTGACCTTGCTCGGATGCCCCCTCGAGCATCCTGCGCGGCTGTGGCCCGGGGACCGCGAGCGATGCGCGCCTTTGTCTCCCAGTGACGCGAAGGTGAGGGCTGCTCCGAGTCCCTGGCCGGGGCAAGGGGCGTTTGCGGGGCGCATGGCAGGGGACAGGCGTAGGCTGCCTGGGAGCCGGGGACCAGGATCTTGTGACTAAGGATGCTGGGCTAGAGGCTGAGCTTTGCCCCGGTGCAGGAGCACTCAGAGCTCCGGCAATGAAAGCCAGCTCATTCCCTATTTATAACACCAGAGGGACTCCGCTGGCTGCAGGTCTGGACAAAAAAATTACAAATGTGTCCATGAAGACTTGCTTCGGGAAGCAGGGAGGAAGGGAGCCCATTAACGAATAGATTCCTCCTCTTTTTCTGCAACCCTCCTGCCTCAGCCTCCCTAGTTCTGGGATAACAGGAGTGCTCCACCACGCCCGATTTATTTTTCTGGATTTCTGTGTGATGCACTACTAATGCAGCACTGTGGCTGTAATGAGCACTGCTGGGCTGTCCCTTGATGCCGTTGTCTTGGCTATTGCCTAATAGGAAGCAGGGATCTGAATGTGGGAGTGTGCGGGCTGGGCTGGGGACCCACGACCCCTGGGGTTAGAGGATGTGGCACCAGCCCCTCCTCGGTGGGTCCCTCGCCCCCAGGGAGCTCAGGTCACACCCAGCTCAGGGTCAGGAAAACAGACACAGGTCTCCTGCTCCAGCTAGGAAACCGGGTTTGCACCGAGAGAACTTCCTATGCCCAAGAGGGCTGGGTGGTTGCTGTTGCCTGGAGCATCTGGAAGGGATTTTTTTCCCATACTGTGTCTCACTGTCCCTCCTCCATGAATGAATGACGACATTGAAGATGGAGGAGAGAGAGTGATCCGGAGGGAAACTCTTCACCGGAAATTGGGGACAGTCTGGTTTCTGCTGTTCCCTGGTCCTCGGCTTCCCACAGGCACTCGCTGGGTGTGGGTTCCCTTTGGGTACCCCTGCACTGACCCAAAAGCAGGACCCGCGTCTCTGGGGGCTTGGAGGGACACACCCAACCGGGGCAGCCAGCAGAGCAGCAGGCAGCCAGGACTCCCAGGTGGTCTTCGGTGGTGTGAAGTGTGGGTCACAGATTAGCTCCTGGTGGGTGGGAGGAGTTAGTGACACAGTGCTGGGCAAATGCAGAAGGGGCCGTTTCTTTTCCTTTCCTTTCCTTTGTTTTTGTTTTATGAGACAGGGTCTGGCTATGTTGCCCATGCTGGCCTTGAACTCTCAATCCTCCTGGCTCAGCCCCCCTGCCCCCATGCTGGGATGACAAGCAGGCACCACCAGCCTGGCTCCATTTCCTTTCCTAGCAGGTTTCCCAAGCCTTGGGGCCAGATCGTTCTTGGTCGTGTGGTCCATCCTGGGCATTACAGGAAGTTGAGTGGCATCCCTGACCTCTGCCTGGGAACACAACCCCAAAATACCTGAAGATGTTAATAAGCGTCCCAGAAGATGGGTGTGGGGAGGTGAGAAATAGTCCCCGGTTGTGAACTGCTGGTTTAGGAACATGAGATTCCACATGGGTGTTGGCTGAGGCCCAAAATCCTAGAATACAATGTCTGGAAGGTATTGGAGCAGCCGTCTCCCATTCAACTCTTCCATCTACAGACAGGGAGACTGAGGCACAAAAAGATGAAGAGTTTGGGAGTCTGTCATGCTTCAAGGTAGATACAAATTCAGTCTCCCTTGGCAGGTCTTATTCTGTGATCAGACAGCCAACTGCTGAAGCCAATACCTGGAGCCTACCCTAGTCGGAGGCTCAGAACAATAAAAACCAAGCCTGCACTTTGTGATTGGTAGTGATTTTGATCTGATTTGAAACCCCAGGCTTTTTTCTACACTGTCTTCTTAGACTTGGGGTCTGCAGTTATCAGGACTTGCGAGAGGACAGAGGGGCAGGGCAGATGGCCTGGTGCAGGTAGAGGGGGTTTGGAGTGGGCCAGGTCCTCTTGAAAGTGTTGGTCCCAGGAGGGAAAATGAAGCATACCAGTCATTCACACTTCAGTGCAAGTTAGTGTTGTAGTTGTTGAATTCATTGTTTCTTGCTTGAGGTCCAAGGTAAGGGAGAGAGTGTGTCTGTTTTGATCATTGCTTGTTCTGGGGAGAGTGGATTTCAGAGGTCCCAAGGAAGAGGAGATTGTAGCAGGAGCCTCAGCTCCTAACCTGGGTTCAAACTCCATACCTGCCTAGAAGTTCCTCCCTCTCTCTGCCTCTGTTTCCTCATCTGTGGAATGAGGACACCTTATGGGGCCTGAGCAGATTTATTAAGACGATGGGCACACGAACTCTTTGCAGATCCGCCTCCCAAGGGCTGGAGGTGGAGGGAGGGGTGGGTTTTGCATTTTCTGTCCAGCGAAACCTGCTCCCCAATCTTCGGCTCTCCTGCAGGGCTTTTCCTGCTTCAGCGAGCCCCGCTTCCTGGCTCCCATGGGAACCACCGAGGCCACACTCCGGATGGAAAACGTGGATGTTCGGGAGGAATGGCAGGACGAGGATCTTCCCAGGTAGGACCTTCGGGTCCCGAGCCACTCACGGCCCAGCGCCTCTGGGGGTGGAGCTCAGGAGGTGCTGCTGATGCCATCTAGAGCCTCCTGGAGTGCCAGTGGTGGTGGTGCATGTCTGTCACTCCAGCTTCTTGGGAGGCTGAGGCAGGAGGATCACAAGTTCTAGTTCAACCTGGGCAACTTGGCAATTTAGTGAGACCTTGATTCAAAATAAAAATGTATAAAAGGGCTGGGGATGTAGCTGAGTGCGAAGGCCCTAGGCTTGGATCCCAGTATTACAAAAATAAAAATTAAAAATTAAATGAAAACAGATTGGAGAGAGGAGAGCAAGGAGCTGTGAGCTGAGGGCTACCAGTGCCTCTGGGAGCTGGTTCAGGTGGGTCCTGGATTCTCCCCAGGCTCTGGGAGGGACCAGTACACACCCACATCTGGACCAAAGCCCAGGGAAGCTGACTTTGGACTTGCTTCCAGCCTCCAGGATTGTGAAGGCGAAGCATGGGAGGTTCCGAGGCAGCAGCTCCATGGTGATCTGTCACCGAAGCCGTGCTGTGGGAGTCCACTCTGTGTCACTGTGACAATATGCCAGAGGCAGCTCACTTGATAAAGAAAAGGGGTTATGCGAGCTGGAAGTGGAAAGAGGAAGAGGCGATTGTGCTGAGGACCCCACTGACTGGGCCACCTCATGGCGGAGGGCAAGGGCAAAGATGTGTGTGAGAAGGAGGAAATCACCTTACAAAGAGGAAGCCACAGAGGCTGGGTGGGCGGAGCTCTTTGACAGGGTTCTAGCAGCCATCCCTGGAGAGCCAATCAGAGTCCCTCCAGACTACCCTGGTGCCTTGTGAGGCCAGGCCCACAAGGACCTAAAGTTCTCCACCTAGGCTCCGCCTTTTAAAGGTCCCAGCACCTCTGTATTGCCACACCAAGGACCAAGCTTCCAACACCTGCACGTTTGGGGGACAAACAACCATAACCTATGCTGAACAGTTTGCATGGTTATTTTGTCTATGCCTCTCTTCCCACCAAACAGAACACCTCACCAAAGCTCAGTGCAAAGGCCCTGGGTTCAATCCTAGTAACTTAAAAAATAATAAAAAGTTGAACAACCACAAAAAAAAAAAGCTATCTCTCCTCCCAAGCTGAATGGGGATAGAACAGGGACTGAACACAGCTGCAAATGGGGACAAGGCCAGTTCTGAAAGGGACGAGGACAGCTGTGCAGGAGCCGGTGGCATCTTTCCAATGAGTTCCCAGCTGCAGTGTCCCCTGGCAGGACAGTGGGCTCCTGTGCACCCCGCTCCCGTGCCACTGCCAGCTGGCACTGTGCCAGCAAGGCCTCTGTCTTCCCCGTCTCAGGAAGAAATGAGTGTGGCTCCTTGACGCGGGGCCCAGCTGTGGCCACACAGTGCTCCTCTGTGGATTTCAGATAATGCCAGTCTATTCTCCCAGCTCAGCTACACCCCCGCCCCTTTACATTTTTAAATTTGAGACGGAGTCTTGCTAAGTCACTAAGTTGCCCAGGCTGGGTTCAAACTTGCAATCCTCCTGACTCAGCCTCCTACAGTGCTGAGATGACAGGTGTGTGCCACCGCACCCAGCAGGCATCTGCTTTATTCTCTCATTTGCTCATGGTCTTCTTCATATACAGGACTCACACCAAAGACTGGGCGCGCACAGCCCTGGGACTGGCCACAAGGGCTCTGTGGGTGGTGGCAGTGTTTGCCCTCCAGGCTTTCAGCTGAGGAGTCCATGAAGCTTGGAACCCCCATGTTCTCAGCGAAAACCTCCTTTACTTAAAGGCAGTGAGCTGTAGATGTTGATCTCATTTACAAAATTCCTTCACAGCAATACCTAGTCTAGCGCTTGAATGAATAACTGGGGACTATGTTTTAGCCAACATGATACATAAAAATACCCACAAAGACAGGCACCCCTGTCTTCCCAGCACTGGGAAGGCTGAGGCAGGAGGATCTTCACGTGTTCAAGGCCAGCCTGGGCTACATATTGAGACCCTGTCTCAAGAAAACAAACAAAAATTAAGCTATAAACACCCTATGGTGGGGCCTGGCATGCATTGGCCAGCAGGCTGGTGGTGTAGAATAGAGTTCTAGAAAATTTGAGAGCAAAGGCCGTTTGGACTTAGGTGACAGTGAGAACTGGCCTGGTAAGCAGGAGCAGGAGCAGGAAGGAAATTCGCACCTCAGTTAGCATGGGAGACTTGTATCAGCCAGTAGAGGCCAGTTTGGAGGGAAAAGTGTCCTGATTTGTGATGATATGGAAATCTAGACTTTTTGTGTCACAGCTGTGATTTGACAGCAGATTTTTAAATGTTTTCTTTGAAATGCTGTGTGGGTGAAACAAAACTAGTTTGGGTATGTCAGTGTCAGCCTGCAATTTTTAAAAAATAGTACTAGGAGGGCCGGAGATTTAGCTCAGTGGTTCCGCCGCCTGCCTCGAAAGTGCAAGGACCTGAGTTTGATCCCCGGTACAAAAAAATAATAGCACTGGGGATTAAACCCAGGGGTTTGCATTGAGCTCCATCCCCATCCCTTTGTATTTTTTAATTTTTGAGAAAAGGTCTCACTAAATTGCCCAGGCTGGGGTTGAACTTGAGATCCTCTTCCCTCAACCTCCCAAATCATTGAGATGACAGATGTATGGCATCAATCATGGCTTTTATTTCATTTTATTTTTGGAGACAGGGTCTCACTATGTACCCCAGGCTGGCCTTGAACTCACGGTGAGCCTCCTGCCTCAGTCCCCTGAGTGCTGGGATTACAGGCATGTGCCACTGTGCCTGGCCAGGGCTACTTTAAAAGGATGTAAGTGTTTGCCTGCCACATTTCTTAAGATGATCTTTATTGTTTAGAATAGTCTCATTTACAGAAAAGTTCAAAGATAATAGGAAGAATTCCTATAGTCAACCATCAGTTTCCTCTGCCTTTAACATAAATTAGCGGTGGTGCACCTGTTCCAGTTGATGAATGAGCATCAACACATTATTAGTGACTGAAGTCCGTGGTTTATTCATATGCTCTTGGGTTGGATTGGTTTTTTCTTTTTTTTGTACTGGGAATCGAACTCAGGACCTTGTGGTTGCCAGGCAGGCACAGTGCCACTGAGCTACATCCCTGGCCCTGGATTGATTTTTTTCTGTTGTTTGTATTTATTTATTGACAGAACTGGGAATGGAACACAACCCTTGTTCATCCTAGGCAGATGCTTGCCCCTGAGCTACATCCTCATCCCTTTGTATTTGATTTTGAGACAGGGTCTTACTAAGTTGTCTGCGGATGGAAGTGGTGACTCTCCTGCCTCAGCCTCTCAGAGTGCTGGATGACAGGCATGGCCACCATGCCAGGCTTCCTGTGTCCGCTACACTGAAAGTCAGCAGCTCATCAGAGACCACATCTGCTCAGTCGCCCTGTGGAGAATTTGATTTCTATTCTGAAGGGGACAAAGCTTCAAGACAGTGGGAGACAAAGTCCTTCTTCTCTCAGGGTCACAGTTTGCTCTGTCTGAGAATCCCTAAAGCCAGGCATAGTTGTGCAGGTCTGTGATGTCAGCACTTTGGGAGGCTGGGGCAGGAGGATCTCAAGTCCAAGCCTATCCTGGGCAACTTAGGGAGACCCTGTCTCAAAATTAAAGTAAAAGGGCCGGGGATTTAGCTCAGTGGTCCCGCCACCTGCCTCACAACCTTAAGGTCTGGAGTTCGATCCCTGATACCAAAACAAAACAAAACAAAACAAAATAAAAATAAAAAGGGCTGGGGATGTAGCTCAGTGCAAAGACTCTGGGTTCCACCCCCAGCACTGAAAAATAAATAAATAAATAAATGTAAATAATTCTGAAAAACGTCATGTTAATTTGACAATTAGAAAGGAGTCCTCTGGCACCAGTGGATTGTGAATTTGCCATGCCCGGCGGAGCTGTATGTGAGGCCAGGGAATCCCTGGATCTGAATCTGTTTTGTCACTTTTCTTGTTTTGTCTGCCATGCTGGCTGCGTCGAATTCTTCCTCTGGATTTCGATGTCTGCCTGTCGGGGTCCCAGGCCGCTCCCGGAGGAGACAGGGATGGACCTGCTGGGCAGCCCCAGGGAAGATGCGTCCTGTAAGTTTGTGCCCAGACCTGGCTGGGGACGGGGACTTCGAGGGCAGGGGAGCCGCCCCACACCAGGTCTCCTTACCAGCGTCTGCTCTGCCCCTTTGTGGTCCAGCACGGTGCCCAGCTACAGGGCAGAGGTGACCAGAGAGGGACACGCATGGCCTGAGGTCACACAGCAGTGACATCTAAGTCTTCCTGTCCTGCTGAGCCCAAGAGGCAGCGGGGCGGGGGGGGGGCAACACTGGGGACACTCAGGCCCCCGGCCCCAGAGAGGCCGAGCTATCAGGGGTCTTGGTGTGTGAGCTCCGCCCTGAGCTGTGTTTGGGGGGGGGGGCTCCAACCAGGTTACCCTGGGGGAAGATGGTGGCTTGCTGCGTGCAGCTGCCTGAATCTGTCCACCTCGTCATCCCAGAGGCCAGCCCAGGTTCCCTTCCGGGCCAGAAAGATGGGGGATGGGATTCAGTTTGTTTTAGTTTAGTGGGGGCGGGGGCTGGAACCCAGCGAACTTTGGAACTTCGCTTGGGCTAGGTAAGAGCTCACCCATGAGCCACACACACCAGCCCTGTCAGGATACCTGCAGATTGAGCCACGTAGGATGGCACACATTTGTCATCACAGCCACCTGCAATTTCAAGTAATTTAGTGAAATCCTGTCTCAGAATAAAATAAAAAGGCTGAAGTGTGGCTCAGTGGTGAGTACCTGCCCGGCATGGACAAGGGCCTGGGTTCAGTGCCCAGAAACCTAGAGATGGGAGGAAAGACTGATGGCTAATTTTATGTGTCCACCTGCCTAGACCCTGGCACCTGGATATTAGGTCAAACATTATTCCAGATGTTTCTAAGAAGGCATTTTTAATTTTTTTTTTTTTTGGTACCAGGGATCAAACTCAGGTCCTTGGGCTTGCTCAGCAGGTGGCGAAACCACTGAGCTAAATCCCCGGCCCTCATAAGAAGGTATTTTTAGATGAGATTAAGATTTAAATTAGTAGGGGCTGAGGATTTAGCTCAGTGGCACCATCCCTGCCTGATAAGTGCAAGGTCCTGAGTTCAATTCCCGGTACCAAAAAAAAAGATTTAAATTAGTGGACTTTGAGTGAAGCCTATGGCCCTCCTTTAAGAGGGTGGGCCTCATTTAATTAGTTGAAGGCTTAAACAGAAAAAGACTGAGATCCGCCGAGGAAGAGAGAATTCTGCTGGCATGTGGCTTTGGTTGAGCTTGCAGTCCCAAGTCCTGCCTGGGTGTCCTCCCCTAGCTGCCCTGAGGAGTCCCCAGCCCCTTGTAACCACGTGAGACCATTCTTTACAATATCCCTCTCTCCACACACACATACTGCTGGGCCTGCTTCTCCAGAGGACTGTAATCTAACTAACATAGGAGATTATCCTGGATCCCGGCTCATCTGGAGCTCAGTGTCCCCCAGAGCCCCCCTGAGAGGGCAAGGGAGGGTGAGCGGACTAGAGAGGCTGAAGATGCTGTGCTGCCGCCTCTGCAGATGGAGGTCAGGGCTGCGAGCTGAGGGCTCCATGCTCCGAAGAGCAGACTTCAAGGGGTAAACAGGCCCTCCCAGCCCTTCTGTCAAGCAGCCTGGACCAACCCCCCCCCCCAACCCGTGCCAAACTCCAGGAATCCCAAGCCTGGGAACTGGAAGGAAACGCCCACTCTGCCATCCAGAGCCTTAAGGTAGAATTGCTATTGGCTTCCATCCCTGAGAACGAGAACGGCCAACCTAGGACAGTGGTGAAGGAAGAAGAGGCAGGCAGGATGGGCAAAGCCAGCATGGAGTGGGGGACCGGCTCCTGCCCCTCAAACCAAGTGTTCCAGCCGGGCTTGGAGGCACAAGCCTGTCATCACAGCACTCTGGGAGGCTGAGGCAGGAGGATCACAAGTTTGAGCCCAGCCTGGACAACTTAGTGACTTAGCAAGACTCTGTCTCAAAATTTGAAAACAATAAAATAAAAAGAACTGGGGATATAGGCCCCAGTGTGAAGGCCCTGGATTCAATCCCAATAGGGCAAAACCAAAACCAAAAACCAACCAAACAAGTCATCACACTGGCATCTGTCTGTGTGGCTTTTCTAGACCACAACAGGTGCCACCGATAAGGCAGCTTCAAAAATAGACATGGATTCCCACTGCCCACTGGAGGCAGCAAGTCGGAGCTCAAGGTGTGGACAGGGCCGGCTTCCTCAGGCTGTGGGGAGAATCTGTCCCTGCCGTTCCCTGCCTCTGGTGGTGGCTGGTGATCCTGGGAGGTGGACCTGTGGAGGGACCACCCCGATCTGTGCCTCTGTGGTCTCAGCCTTTCTCTCCATGTTTATCTGCGTCCCAGTGGTTCGCTTTAATGAGGACAGCATCACCATGGATGTCCTAGGACCCACTCTAATTCCACTGCAACAAACATGATTGATTGATTGACTAGTTTGCTTGTTTTTTGAGACAAGGTCTCGCTGTTTAGTCCAGGCTGGCCTTGAACTCACTATGTAGCCCAGGCTGGCTTCGAACTCACTGTGATCCTCAGCCTCTCAAGTCCTGGGATGACAGGTGTACAGCCCTGTGCCCCTGCACCCTGGTTCTTTTTATTTAGGGAAAATTCCATTGATGTTTTTAGTTGTGTCTTTTTTTTTAAATTAAGGACAAATTCCATTCACTTTCAAGGATTGAGAATAATCCTCTTTGGCTCCAGTTTCTGTCCTGGGGCCCACGTGGTGCTGTCACCGCCTTCTGGCTCTCCCTGGTAGTGACTGATGTCACGTCCACACACCCGTAGCTTAGCCATCACTGCACCGTGGCTTTTAGTTTTATCCCATCAGAAAGAGAGAGCAAAATTTTTACCAAACTCACTAAATTCACCCCCTAGACCCACTTCCCGTGAGGAAGATGGAGGAACCCAGAAACACAAACTGGAAATCCTCCTGTCTCGGTCTCCCGAGTAGCTGGGATTACAGGTATATACTACCATGCCCAGCTCACAGGCTCTGGACAAAACATGGCTGCTCTGTTTGTAGCATTTTCTGCCAAGGTACACGTTGATTCCTTCTAAAGCTCAGCTCTGACCCCTATGTAGACAGGACCAAGAAATTCAAAGGGAAAAAACAGGACCCAGGGTGTTTAGTTCCTGATAATTTCACCCTCCAAACACTGAGGAGTAGGGAACCACTCACTGCACCCTCAGTGGCCACAGAATGAAGCTGAGGGTGAGGCCCAAGGTCCCCCCAAAATTCCACCTCTGATTTAGACATTGCTTTGGGGCCAGAGGGTGGCTTTTCTCCCTGGCTCACTTTTGGGGATCAGCTCTGCTCAGCTTGTTCTCAGACTGGCTTTAACCCCAGGGGTCAGAAACTGCCTTAAAAGGGGACAAGGTAGATGTGGTGGTGGGTGCCTGTCATCCTAGAGTTTGGGAGGCTGAGTCAGGAGGATTACAAGTTTGAAGCCAGCCTGGGCAACTTCACAAGACCCTGTCTCAAAATAAAAACTAAAAAGGGCTGGGGTGTGACTCAGTGTGAAGGCCCTGGGTTCCATCCTGATTACGGAGACAGAGAGACAGGTGTCCAGGCCTGCTGTGCTGTCCCCCCTCCCACAGCCCCGCCCAGCGCGCTGAACTTCGGAGCTCATCGGAAGAGGAAGACGCTGGTGGCCCCAGAGATCAACATCTCCCTGGACCAGAGCGAAGGCTCCCTGCTGTCTGACGACTTCCTGGACACCCCTGATGACCTGGACATCAATGTGGATGACATCGAGACCCCTGATGAGACTGACTCACTGGAGTTCCTGGGAAACGGGAATGACCTGGAGTGGGAAGGTAAAAGGCCAAAGGTCTCTTTCGGGGCTCCCCTGCCCGCTTCCTAGAGCCTTCTCTGTACTCCCTGTGGGTGACAGAGTGGCCGGGGTCACAAGGACCTAACTCAGGGCACAGAGCTCCTCCAGGGGGGTCTGTCACTCTGCAATTGGATGCATGTATTTCTGGTTTCTTTTTTTTTTATTATTATTATTTTTTGGTACTGGGGATTGAACTCAGAACCTTGCACTTGTGAGGCAGGCACCGGAACCACTGAGCTAAATCCCTGGCTCTCGTTTCTCCTTTTTTGTATGTGGAGGGGATTTGAGATAGAGTCTCACTATGTAGCCCAGGCTGGCCTCAAACTTACACTGATCCTCCTGCCTCAGCCTCCCGAATGCTGGGATGACAGGTGCACACCCCCACACCTGGCTCGATGCACTTTTTTCTTGTACACTTTTGAGTGTTGTGAGGAACATGACCTTCCCACAGGTGCTCAAAGGTGATAGGGCCCATTGGACCACAGCCTGGCCACGCAGCATGCTGGCCCTGGCCATTCCCCTGGGGCAGGTCCTGAGTGCACACGAGGGACGCAGTGATGTGACAGACACAGTCCCCACCTGCACACTGAGGTGGCCAGAAAGACGGGTGCTGAATGATGAAATATGCACACAAAAGGCATTGGTCCTGGGGTTATAGGAGAATAAGAAGCAATGAGAGAGATTGGATGCTGGGCCATGTCTGGGGACACGTGTGGCTGTCACGACTAGAGGAGCTCCTGGCCTGGAGCAATATGGAGGCCAGGGACACTGCTGAGCACCCTGCAGTGCCCAGGATGCCCCTCAGAGAACCCGGCCTCAGTTTCCCCTGGGCCTAGGGCAGAGGCCCCGGGTGAGGGTCCCAGAGTGGGTTCCGTTTTCCAGGGCAGCCAGGCAGCTGGGTGATGTCGTTTGAGCTGAGGTCCCATGTGATAGGCCTGGGGCAGGGAGCCAGGCAGAGCCCGAGAGGGGACAGGGTGGTGACAGCAGATCGCATGGGACTCAGGGGTCCCCATGAGGGGTTGGGCTTTAGTGCCCGATGATTGAAGGCAGAGCGCACCGAATGCGGTGTGTGGCATGAGTTGGGAGACATTGCCTGCCGTGGCCAGGGCGGGCAGGACCTTAGGGACAGGGAGGCCCGACAACAAGCAGGATGGATGTTTTGCTAGGAGACGGCGGTGACAGGTGGGGGCAGTTGTCAGAGGGGGTCCCTTGGGAGGGGAGCCAGGAGCACTGGCAGAGTGGGTGTGGGTGGTGGAGCGGAGGCCTGGTCCAAGCTGAGCCCTGAGTTCTTGGCTTGAGCTTTGACCTTCAGTTGTCTTGAGGCAGGAAAAGCAGGAGGACACAGGGGCCCATTTTTAGAGCAATTAAGAAGCCCAGAGAGGGAGGTGCAGTGCACAAGATCACACAGCAAGTCGTTTGGAGAACCAGGCTCTATCCAGACCCCCTGACTTCTGTCCTTGAGCATTTTCTCATGGTCCACAGTTTGGTTTTTTTCAATCAGTATTTGAGTGTGACTGTGTGTGTGTGTGTGTGTGTGTGTGTGTGTATACGATGCACCCCTGGCCCTTTTTATTGTTTAGTTTGAGACAGAGTCTGGCTAGGGGCCGGGGACTTAGCTCAGTGGTTCCACCGCTTGCTGCGAAAGCGCAAGGTCCTGAGTTCGATCCCTGGTACCAAGAAAAGAAAAAAAGGCTTCTGCATAGCAAGAGGAGAAACCACCAACAGTGAAGAGACAGAGTCTGGCTAAGTTGCCCAGACTGGCCTCAAACTGGCAATCCTCCTGCCTCGGTCTCCTGAGTAGCTGGAATGACAGGTATATGTCATTGCATCCAGCTCGGTATGTTTTTTTGACTCCCGGCTCCCCTGTTTCTCCCAACAACCCATGCGAACATGGTTAGTCAGCAAAATACAGGAAAAGAGCTTTTGCTGGTGGCCCAGGAGAGAGAGAGAGAGAGAGAGAGAGGGACAAAAGGAGCAGTAATTGCCGGGAGATATGGGAGATAAGTAGACACTGATGCGGAGCAGGACACGAGACACTCATCTGGGGCCCTTGCTCCAGTCTTTTGGAAGAAGGTGGACACAGAAAATGGTCATTCAGAGGAAAATGGCCTGGACAGGGAGGATGGAAGGCACAGGTGACGTCGGACCACCTGCTGCCTGGGGTGCAATCCTGGACCCAAGCCTTGAATGGGGAGTAGGAGAGGAGGGTGGACAAGCACAGCCACCAGGTGGCAGCGATGGGAGGCTCAGGAGAAAGACCAGGTGAGAGGTTAGGATGACTCCAGACTCAGCTGTCCCTCTGCTTGCCCCCGGGCTGACTTCCAGATGACACCCCTGTGGCCACGGCCAAGAACATGCCCGGGGACAGTGCTGATCTGTTTGGGGATGGCACGGCAGAGGATGGCAGTGCCACCAACGGGCGGCTGTGGCGGACCGTGATCATCGGGGAGCAGGAACACCGCATCGACCTGCACATGATCCGGCCGTACATGAAGGTGGTCACGCACGGAGGTGAGACCCCGCCGTCCCCCACTCCACCCAGGAGTTGTGGGCAGATGGAGGCGTCTGCCTTCCTCTCTGGACTGTGGTCTCTTCTGCTAAGCTTTTCCCTTGCTTAGGGAAGGGGGCGGGCTGGGGCAGGACAGGCAGCGGTAGGAAGGGGCCAGTGTGGCGGGTGGGCTGTTGGAGGTGGCCCAGGACTCAGAGGGGCCTGTCCCATTAGACCTGGGGACACTGGGCCACTCATCCACTGCCTCCTGCAGGGTACTATGGGGAAGGCCTCAACGCTATCATCGTCTTTGCCGCCTGCTTCCTCCCCGACAGCAGCGCCCCGGACTACCACTATATCATGGAGAACCTTTTCCTGTAAGTGCCGCCTACTGCAGGCAGCCCTGGGCCAGCCCCAACACTGCTGAGATGGCCCAGGACCCTGGGGGACCAGGCTGAGGGGACCAGGCTGAGGGGACCAGGCTGGGGGCCCTGGAAGTACTCCCTGGCACCAGGGAAGAGCACGGTGTCAGTGGACCACAACATGGGCCAGCAATCTGCTTTTGAGGCTCCCTGTCTTTGATATCACCACCACCACCATCAACACCATCAGCATACCTTGGTTCTTGGGATTGGTTCCCGGCTGGAGCTGGGGCTCTTGGGGTTGGTCTTGGGAAGCATTCAAGGAAATCATATAAAATTCTTGGAACCTAGTACATGCTCAATAAAATGGTAGCTGCATCCTGAGCCTGCACTTTTACCTTGTGCACCCTCAATCAGGTACGTGATCAGCAGCCTGGAGCTGCTGGTGGCCGAGGACTACATGATCGTGTATCTGAATGGCGCCACCCCGCGGCGGAGGATGCCGGGCATCGGCTGGCTGAAGAAGTGTTACCAGATGATCGACAGGAGGTGAGGGGCAGGCCGAGGACCAGCTAGCTCTGTGCACAAGGGGAAGAAGGGGAGAAATAAAGAGTAACACATAGTGCAGGGCGTGGTGGCACATGCCTGTCATCACAGCATTCAGGAGGCTGAGGCAGGAGGATCGCCGTGAGTTTGAGGCCAGCCTGGGCTATGTAGTGAGACCCTGTCTCCAAGAAAGAAAACAAAAAGAAAACCCAGGCAGGGCAAGTGATGTTGAGCTTAAAAGTGGTGCTGTAGTTTTCTGGGGCTGCCATGGCAAAGCAGAACAAACCAGGCAGTTTGAATGACCCGTACCACCCCTGCCACTTCTAGAAGTCCAAGGTCGATGTGTGGGCTCAACCACCTCCTTCTTCTGTTTTGTTTTGTTTTTTGGTACCAGGCAGGGATTGAACTCAGTCAGGTCCTTGCGCTTGTGCAGCAGGCGGCAAAACCACTGAGCTATATCCCTGGCCCTTGTTTTGTTTCTTGAGATGATCTCACTGTGTACCCCAGCTTGGCCTTAAACTCATGGTGATCCTCCTGCTTCAGCCTCCTGAGTGGACCGGCCCCTTCTGGCCATACAAGGGAGAATCCATCCTGTCCCCAGAGTCTGGTGTTGGCTGCAATCCTCGGTGTCCTCAGCTTGTCCAATTGTCATCCCGGTCTCTGCCTCTGTTGTCACGTGACATTCCCCCTGTGTGCCTGTCTATGTTCAAATGTCCCCTTTTGCAAGGACCCCCGTCACATTGGATTAAAGGTCCATTCTCCTTTAATATGATGTTACTTTAACTCAACTTATTACTCCTGCAGTTTCCCCATTCTCAGATGAGCTCAAAGGCTGCAAGTACACAGGTCAGAGACATTAAGTATGCTCACTGGGCAGCCTCCAGGGCTTTCCATCTCCCCAGCTGAGCTCTGTCCCAGGAAACGCTGACCCCCACCCCCTCCCCAGCCTGGCATCAGGTCCTCCTTCCTGTCTCTGTGGGTCTCACCACACTGGGGCCTCCTAGGAGAGGGACCCTGTGCTGCGTGTCCTCCTGTGTCTGGCTCAGTTCCCTGAGCAGCACAGCCTCAAGGTCTGTTCATGCTGTGGCAGGTGTCAGGATTTCCTTCCTTTTCCTGGCTGAGTAATATTCCTACATGTAGCTGGACCCCACTGTGTGTGTCTATCTTTCTGTCAGTGGACACTGGGCTGTGTCCATCTCTTGACCAGTAGCTTCAGAATAGTTTAAAAATCGGCCCAGCCAGCAACACATCCATGTATTCAGGTCAGTGGAGAGGCTCTAAGACCATTTTGGATCCTTTTCCAGCACTAGATGGTAACAATATGGTCTCAGCTGCTTCAACCTTGCCCAGCTAGTCTGATTGCTCTGCACTGCAGGGGCCCCCCACCCACACACTGTGGTCTCTTAGCTTAGGGATACAAGGGCTGTGTCTGCATCCCCTGTGGGACTCACAACTCTTGGAGCAGGGAGGAGATTTGACCAGCACCTGGAGCCACTCTGGGAGGCTAAGGCAGGAGAATTGCAAGTTTGAGCCCAGCCTGGGAAACTTAGCAAGAATTTAAAAAAAAAATTTTAAAGGACTGGGGATGGAGCTCAGCGGGATGCAGGTGTCAGTGACAAATAGTAGTGCATGGCCCTCCATCCCTGCTCCTGGCCCTTCCTAGGGTCCCTCTCCCCAAAGCCTGCCCCAGAAGGACATCCTGCTCCATTTGTGTCCCCATACAGACTGCGGAAAAATCTGAAGTCCCTGATCATTGTTCACCCATCCTGGTTCATCCGGACCGTGCTGGCCATCTCCCGCCCCTTCATCAGGTGAGCCAAGGAGCCCAGGCCTGTGCTGGTGCCACGGGGCTGTGGTGTGGACCTGGGTGTGTTTCGATGCACTGGTAGCTTCTTTGGTACACAGAGGTATTACTGCCTCAAACTGTCTTTCGTAATATATATATATATATGCTGAGCGTCTCCCATCAGGAAATCCAAAATGCAAAATGCTCCAAAACTGCAAGTCTTTCTTGAGGGCCGACATAAAGATGCCACAGTGAATGGCATGTCTGACCCCAGGGGCTGGGTTCCACTCAAACTGCGAGGTCCTAAAAGCATGTGCACAAAAATATCAGGTGTGGTGGTATACACCTTTCACCCCAGCACCTCTGGAAGCTGAGGCAGGCTTGCTGAGGCAAGCTTGAGCCCACCCTGAGCACCTTAGCGAGACCCTGTCTCAAAATAAAAAAATGTCTTTCGAAGGCCCTGAGTTTGATCTTCAATAAGGGAAAAACAAAAACAAACAAACAAAAAAACTGGCTCTCACCTATTGAATGTTTTGGGGAAAAGGGTCTCACTATGTAGCCCAGGCTGGACCCAATTGCTCCTCCTGCCTCAGCCTCCCTTGTAGCTGGGATGACAGGGCCACAGCACAGCCCCCAACTTTTGAATGTTGGCCCTCTTTAATGTTTACATCCATGACCCAGAAGGCTGATGTCATCACACTCACCTTACAGATGAGAAAACCCAGCTCAAAGAGGTCACCCAGTCACGCAGCAAGGTCACAGCCCTCTGCCCCTTGGAGGTGAGCCATCAGCTCCTGACTCTGCTGGGGCCATTGTGTCCCCAGAAGGTGTCACATGTGAGGGGCCTCATCCACATCCTGGGCTCCGCAGGGCAGTGACCCAGTGCATGTGTGACCTGAGTCTTCCCAAGGCCACCTTCAAGTTCAGTGACTTATGAAAGGATTCAGGACTGAAAAACAGTTTATTCCAGTGAAAAGATCCAGACTGAAATGGAAAGAGGAGAGCGATGTGGAGGGGACCTGGGTCCTAATCATGTGGTGACACAGTCTGGCATCCCAGTACTCTGGGAGGCTGAGGCAGGAGAATCTCATGTTGGAGCTCAGCCAGGGAAATTGAGGAAGACATTGTCCCAGAATAAAAAATTAAAAAGTAGGGCTGGGGATTTAGCTCAGTGGTTCTGCCACCTGCCTCGAAAGCACAAGGTCCCAACTTCGATCCCCAGTACCAAAAAAATTAAAAAGTGCTGGCAGTGTAGCTCAGGGGTGAAGCATTCACCTAGCAATGTGGAGGGACCCTGGGTTCCATCCCCCGTACTACAACAAACAAACAGCAACAAAGATAACCCAAGATTGTCACTCTGTCACCGAGCAGCAAGGATTATGTTCCTTCTTGCCAGGGCTTTGGAGCTGGAACAGGGCAGGGTGGGCAGCTGGAGCTCAGGTGCTGGCCTCTGAGAGGGTGTGGCTGAGTAGGTGCTGGCATGGCTGCAGGGAGACTGCCCTCACCCCTCTCCTCCCACCAGCGTCAAGTTCATCAATAAGATCCAATACGTGCACAGCCTGGAGGAGCTGGAGCAGCTCATCCCCATGGAGCACGTGCAGATTCCGGAGTGCGTCCTCCAGTGAGTAGCAGGGTAGTCCCCACCCCGACGCCCCTATCCGGTCCCTGTCACCCCTCTCCCCCCAAGACCAGCAATGAGAAGAGCGGTGGATCTGGGACCTAAACTTATGCACTCTGCACCCCAGGTCCCCAAGGGGGCTTCCACCCCGAGTGTCTCCAACACTTTCTTACCCAGCAGGACATCCTCAACACCTCCCCACTGTTTCCTGCCCTAGAAGTCTCTTTAGCATCATTTTTTTTAAACTTTGATAAAATACATAGAACATAAAATTGACCGTTTCAGAGCTGGGTGTGGTGGTGCACGCCTGTCATCCTGGCACACAGGAGGCTGAGGCAGGAGGATCGCTGTGAGCTTGGGGCCAGTCTGGCTATACAGTGAGTTCGAGGCCAGCCTGGACTATACATAGAGAGACCCTGCCTCAAAAAAACCAAATATATTGATCATTTCAACCAAGCACACGGTTCTGTGGCTTTAGAGACATTCAGATGGATGTGTCTATGGACAGATGCTGGGCCATGCCAAGAAACCAATTTCCCTCCCCAGGGAAACAGGCCCAGCAGATCAGGGCCAGGCAGCTGCCCAAGCCATGGCTAACTTTTCCTCCTTGCTCCGAAGGCTGCTGTGTGAGCAGACATCACTCTCTGCTCCCAGTGGGAAGGGAGGTCCCCAGGAAGTGTGCCTGCCCCAGGAGGTGGAGGGCTGAGTCTGATGCCTTCTTCTCTCTTTCAGGTATGAAGAGGAAAGGCTCAAAGCCAGGAGAGAGAGGTCAGTGCAGAGCGGGCTCTGTGACAGCTTCTCGGGGCTGGGGGCTGAGCCAGGCTCTCCTGGGGACACGGAGGTCCCCAGTGGCTCCGCTTATCAAGGACCAGTGACTGGTCCCACAGGTGTCTCAAGACGCTCCGTTATGGCTTCCAAAAGCAGCCGGAAATGAATGGATAAAACTTTATTCATAAAAACAAGCTCAAACCGCAGAGGGTGATGGCGCACACCTGGAATCCCAGCACTAGGGAGGCTGAGGCAGGAAGATTCCAAGTTTGAGCCCAGCCTGGGAAATTTAGCAAGACCCTGTCTCAAAATAAAATAAAAAGGTAAAAAGGGCTGGATATAGCTCATTGGTAGAGCACTCCTGGCTTCCATTCCCCGGTACTACCAAAAAAAAATCTCCAAACTGTCCTTAGGTCTCTGGCCAAATGACCAGAGAGGTCAGTGTCAGCCAGAGGCCCCTGCCCAGGACAGCAGGCCACCTCCTGTCACCTGGCTTTGTCTGTCCACAGCTCCAGGCCCCAGCCCGAGTTCGTCCTGCCCAGGTCTGAAGAAAAGCCAGAGGCAGTGCTAGAGGAAGACAGGTCAGTATCCAAGCGACCTTGGGGCAGAAGGTGACAACCCCCAGGGGCTGCCATGTCCCCAAGGGGAAAAAGACAGGACTTGACTGAGGGGCAGAAAATTAATGGGGTGGCTGGGTGTGGTGGCACACACCTGTAATCCCAGTACTCAGGAGGCTGAGGCAGGAGGATTGCTGTGAGTTCAAGGCCAGCCTGGGCTATGTAGCGAGACCCTGTCTCCAAAAAATAAAATGAAAATAAAAGTGGACAATTCAGGGGGCTTTTGGTGCATTCATAATATTGTACAATCATTCTCCAACTAGAGAGCGTTCCCTCCTTCTCCCCTGTGCATCCAGCACACACGGGAGACCAAGTTCTGCCCTCAAACAAAGGTTCTGGAAGGTGATCTTTGTCCAAGCCCCACCGTGCAGGCTCCGCCTCTCCATGCCCACCAGACTCTGAGCAAGTAGGGAGTCTTGGTGGTTTCCTCACAGCTTTGGCTGACTTCCTCACAGCTGCCTGCCCTGGCTTGTTTGTTATTCGGCAGATGCTCACTGATGCCTGCTTTGTACCAGACCAGGACCAAGTGGTATCAGCCTTCATGGGGCTCACAGCCTCAGCCAACTGGAGGAAAATATCCAGTTCCTTCAAAATAGGCAACTAGGGGCAGGGATTTAGCTCAATGGTTTCATCACCTGCTGCGCAAGCTCAAGGACCAGAGTTCGATCCCCGGCACAAAAAAAAAAAAAAAAATAGGCAACTAACACTAAGCCTCCTTCCCTTTCCCACAGATCTGCGCCAGTCACAGAGGATCAGGAAACAAGGTATGGGTGATACAGGGTGGTCGGGGTGCCTTTCAGAAATGATGTAGTGGATCCTATCCCTGGGACAGTTGTCCCATGATTTACTCAGGGTGGGAGACACTGCACCAGGGAGCGGGGAAGTGGTGGTTACCGCAACCAGTCAGCTTGTCCTCCACACTCCAGGGGGCGCTGTTTCACAGACAGGGCCCCAACCACTACCAGGGACCCAAGCTCCACATTAAATCACCTCATCAGCATACAATGTGACTGAAAAACAGTGAATGTTTAAAATTTTAAAAATGTATTACAGTAAAAGACGCTACTATGAATCCCCCTCAAAATCCTCCCTCTCACTTCAAACACACTTATCTCACATTCTTGCCACTTTCTGAAGCAGTTTGGAAGTCCTCTCTCATGACTGTCTTTAGTTACATTATCCTGGCTTCCTTAACGTCCTGAATCCATTTAAAACATTTCTGTTCCATGATCATCTTGACTTTGGGGAGGAGCCAGAAGTCGCACAGTGCCAAATCCAGTGTAGAAGATGGATGAGGACACCATCGTGTTTTATAAGCTCTTTTCTGTTAGATGGCTCTTGGCAGAAGCATTTGCCATATTTTTTATCACACCTCATAGACAATGAGGAAAGAGGACTCCAGAACTGCTGCAGAAAGTGGCCAGAATCATGGTATGTATGTGTTCAAAGCAAGAGGAAGGATTTTGAGGGAGATTCGTGGCAATGTACTTTTTACTGAAATGAATGTTTTTTAAATTTAAACATTCACCATATTTTTCGATCACACGTCTTAGGCTGTCTGGTACGAGCCACAGTCCCCAGGTGAAGTTTTATCAGGCAGGATATCACAAGGCTTTAGCAATTATTTCCAGGAGCAAAGGCCAAACCTTACCTTAGAAGGCACGGGTTGATCCTCGGCCACACACGCTTCTGCAAGTCTGTCACACAGCCTGGCCTCGTCCCTTACTGCCCCACATGGCTCAGGAAGCCTCAGGCTGAGAAATAAACATCAGAAATGGTCTAAAACCAGTG
The DNA here is from genome assembly GCF_053883595.1 of Heterocephalus glaber. Lineage (NCBI taxonomy): Eukaryota > Metazoa > Chordata > Mammalia > Rodentia > Bathyergidae > Heterocephalus > Heterocephalus glaber. The sequence goes on along the minus strand of NW_028258457.1, from coordinate 4,595,664 downwards.
CTGCCCCCTCCTGGGGACACTGAGAAAAAACAAGTTCCTAATGTATTTTGGTTTTGGTTTTTGGTTTTTGGTACCGGGGATCAAACTTGGGTCCTTGCGCTTGTGCAGCAGGCGGCGAAACCACGGAGCTAAATCCCCAGCCTTCCTAAGATATTTCTGGAAAGACCCTCTAACCCACACTCGCTGCAGATGCGCTCACAGACCCACGCACACAAGGAAGTCAGCCACCCTGGGCGAAAGTCAGCAGACACAACCAGGAGCAGAATGAAACCCTCTGCTGGGGATCCTTAGGGGGACATGATAAAATAAGCATTGCAAGAGATTAAAGATGCAACGGACAGAATTTTATTTTATTTTATTTATTTATTTATTTGGTACCGGAGATCGAACTCAGGTCCTTGTTCTTACGAGGCAGGCAGAGGAACCACTGAGCTAAATCCCCGGCCAGGACAGAATTTTAGACAGGGGTCCCCGGGGCCTGCTCTTCTGCTGGGCCCTAAGAGGGAGGCCCCTGAGAGTTCCCCTGGACAGGCAGGTGACCAATGTCCAGCCTTGAGGAGCAGGCACCGCTCCTGCTCCTGAGAGCTCACCCACCTTAAGGGAGCTCGTTCTTGGAACGCACACATGTGGAAGAGCATTTTCCACTTGTTAAAAAAATCCCAGTCCCTTCTCGCCCTGTGTCTCTCCCCTCCAGCATGTCCTGAGGTGGCCAGATCGAAGAGAAGGACATAAAAGAAGATTCCAGATGCCAAGAAGCCTCTGTCAGATGCCCTCTGGTCCCAGAACTCACCCCACCTCCTCCTGAGTCCTGCTCGCCCCAGGGGACCCGACTTCTCCATCCACCTCTGACATCCAGCGTCCCTGGTAGCTGCTTGGAAACGTTTTTTAAACAACGCAGTTTTAGCACATTCTGGAAAAGGACCCAGTTCTCAGCCCTCCCCATGTCCACGCTTGCAAGCTCACAGCCGAGGAGAGGGAGACTTGTGGGCTGCGGCCTGTGTGGCCCTGGTGACCTTCCTGCTGTTCCCAGCCCCGAGGCCACAGGACAGCCCTCCTGGGCACCAGGCGCCAGATCCTTCTGTCACTGGTCACCCCTCTGTCTGGGGCCACAGACGCCTTCCAGTGTGGCAAGGCCCGGGTTTATCCCCTGCCTTCCCTACTGGAATGTGTCCTGCTCCTGGCCCTCAGCCCTGGGATCTCGGTCCCGAGCAGGACTGTGTCTTGGGACACCTCTCAGCCTCCACTTGTGTCCAGAATTTACACCCCTGGTTTGTCCCTTGACAGTCCCTGTCGCCTCTAAGGACACCCACTTTCCTTGAGAGCCTCTGAGCTCATCATATAAGAATGGCTGTCAGGCCACACCCTTGCCTCCTTCTTGGACATTCCCAAGCCCCTCATCCTCGGATCCCACAGCCCAGGGCCAGCTCAAGTGACACCTGTGACAGCCCCAGTGCCAGGTCGGGATGCACTCAGAGCAGAGGCTAAGAAGCCAGCTCTGAAACAGAGTCCTCCTGGGAACGCAGACATCAGCTAAGGAAGACACAAGGTACTGGAGGGAGGAGTGTTTCTGAGGTCACTTGGGAAAATAGATCCCAGCAGGCTGGATGCTGTGGTTCCCTGCATTCCAAACTCAAACCCCTGTCATCCCAGCACTCAGGCGGCTGAGGCAGGAGGATGGCTGTGAGTTTGAAGTCAGCCTGGACTGCATAGCAAGATCTCTCTCAGAAAAACCAAAAAGAAAAAAGAAAGATGGGCTGTTCTTCTAGCGCCTCAAGACTATCAGGGGTCGGCTACAAGCAGTGAGCTCGGTCGGCATCTCCGGGGGCATTTAAGAAAAGGCAAAGCAGTGTTTGCAGAAAGTGATTCCCCTGTGTTCCCTTCATCCCTGTGTCTCCCTTTTGATCAAAACCTGAGTGGCATGTTTTCCAGGCCCTCAGCTTCCTGCTGCCTCTGAGGCCAAGCTTCAGCGAGAGCCACCGAGGTCAGGGTGACAGCCCAGACCTGGGACAGCAAAGGGACAAGTCTCGGGCTATCCCGACCACGGGATGGGACACAAATCTGAGACAAGACTACCAGGCTGTGCCAGGAGCAACTTGGCTTCCAGCATGGCCTGAGAAGGCTGGAACACTTGGGAAATGGCTTTGTAATGTGTGTTTCTCACATGTCAAATAAGGGACAGACAGAGAAGGTGTCCTGGGTCCCGGAGGCGAAGGCTGCCCCAGGCCTGTCCCTCCTTCGTGTCACCCAGGACCCCTCTGCTCCCCACGATGATTCTGGTAGTGACGGTGACCATGCAGATGTACAGGTGGCTCTGAAGACCCCAAACTCTCACTCCAGTGAATGGCACCCCCATCGATGGCGACACAGGATGATGGACCGGAGGGGGTCTCCAGCAGATGCCAGGTGTGGCCACCACGGCTTGTCCCCAAGTGGCCCCAGGCACATAGCGCCACCATGAACTTTTCTTGGGCCAGGACATCTGTGGGCCGAAACTTCTGCCCCCCCAGGAAACACAGTGGGACCACCTGTCCCCATGGCAAGGGACAGGCCACTCAGAGCCTTCTGGATCACCAGCAGCCACAGGCAGCCAGAGACAGCAGCAGGCCAGCGAGGTGGGAAGCCACCCCTGTCCTGGGTGTGAGCCGTGTACACAGCTCCAGGCTCGTCCTATGTGGGGCCATTGTTCCCAGGCAGCTGATGAGGTGCCACCCCAAGGTTGGCATTCCCATAGATTTGCATCTGGGAATACTTTGGGGTAAGAGGTGGTGGTGGACCCCGAGCCCTTGTGGTAAAGAGATGGTGGTTTCCCCTCTTGTGACATGTGGGGTGTGGCCTGTCGCCTCCTCAGAGTGGCACCGTGCATACCCACCCTCCCAGCCCATTCTTTGGTTTTTACACTCAGAAATAATCATGATGGTAGCTGTCGTGACGGGGAGATGCCATCTTTATGGGCTCTGGGGGGTTTATGGAAAATGAATACATCATTACTGGGAAGGGAGGTCTGTCTCCTCTTTTCTTTCTTTTCTTCTCTCTTTTTCATTTGGTGGTACTGGTCCTGGAACCCAGGTCCTTCCTACTGAGCTACATGCCCTCAGCCCTTTTTATTTCTTATTTCAAGACAAGTTCTCACAAGGTTACTAGGTTGCCCAGACTGGGCTCCATCATGTGATCCTCCTGCCTCAGCCTCCTGAGTGGCTGGGATGACAGGAGAGCTCCAGCCACACGTGGCCTGAGTGTATGCTTTAGTAAGTTACTTTCTTCAGGCCTGAAACTTAAAGGATATGCCAATCATCTCAATAATCTAGATAATCCCTATTTTAATGTAATCTCTTTATTGTGATAAAATGCACAAAGCATAAAATTTACCAACAGAGACATTTCATACATTCACAATGTCCAGTAGCCACCACCTCTAATTAGTTCAGAACATTCCGTCTCCCCATAGGAAGCCCCATCCGTCCCCATGAGCTGTCACTCCAACCCCTCCCAGCCCCGGCACCCACAACTCCACTTCCTGTCTCTGGAGTCGCTTGTCCTGGGCATTTCCAGTCCATGGAGCTCATGCTGTGCAACAGCATGGTCGCAGTTTAATGCCACCAGACCTGGGCTGTTTGGGTGCCTGGGCCTCCGCTGCAGCCTCGTGTGGACCCCAGAGGCCTCTGCAGGCATCCTGCCAGGTCTTGGTGACAACTCACTGTCACTAAAGCCCCCAGGAAATTCTCTCTCCCCAAGGGGCTGGGCTTTCCTGTGTCGGATGAAACTCATGTCACAGACTCAGCCGCTCTGCCCAACTGCCAAACAGGGAAACTGAGACCCAGAAAGGTCCAGGGCAGAAGCTCAGCCAGGATAAGAGAAGGAGAAGGTTAGGGGTCATCCAGGAGAGACCGCAGTGGTGGGTATTTGTACCACATCCATCCCACATGGGCCGCTCAGGAATGTCACCCACACCACTATCTCAAATCCACATGGTGAGTGAGAAGCTTTCTGGGGACGGGACATGGAGGATTCAGAGCAGAGAAGGGCCCAGACCTGACTTAGGCTTGTGTCACAAAGCTCCCTCAGCTACCACCTGGGCAGAGAAGAGGCCGTGGCAGGAGTGACCAGGAGGCCCTAGAAGCCGCACAGTTACCCAGGTGAGCATAGATGGAGGCCTGCAGGGAGGGATTTCCATCTGTGACCATCCCCTACCCTGAGGGCTTCAAACCACAGAAATGTGCGTGGCGCAGCTCTGGAAGCCAGAATTGCAAAATCCAAGTCTGTGCAGGCCGTGGAGGCTCCGGGGAGTTCCTTCCCGCCTCTCCCGGCATCAGGGCTCCGGGTGGTCATGGGCTTGGGGATGCCACAGCCAGCCCTCTGAACCAGGGGACTTGTCAAGGAATTAGGACCCTGGAATCCTTTCCGGGGACCCCAGGTCAAAGTCAGGCATGGGTGAAGTACAGGATCACTGCATTGTAATAGAACACAGGAAAGAGAGGAGTTCATAACCTGGAGGTGTCCAGTGTGGGGGTGAGAACACCCATTATTCTCTGAAAAGACCATTCCCATCCTCCTTTCTCCTTTCTCTCTGAGTAGCCAGATTGTCTACCTGTGTATCACGCAAACTAACTTCTAGGAACAGGTTGACCAGGTGTGGTGCAGGCTGTTACCACAGCACTTGGGAGGCTGAGGCAGGAGGATCACAAGTTTGAGCCCAGTCTGGGCAACTGACTGAGACCTGGTTTCCAAAAAAAGGGAAAAAACCAGCTAGCCCTGTGGAAATTTTCTAAGAATCCTGGCGCTGTCTCTTTTTGCTGTTTTTCTGGTCTCTTCCTGTTGTCATGGCGACTGTCAACCATCATGGAGCCAGAGGGCAGGAATCTTCCAGGGACACGCAGGACAGTGAGAGGTCTTCAGCCTGCAGGTGGCCCAAGTCAGCGTCACTATCCTGGTAGGGTTGCTGGGCGGGCGGTGTTACCACATGGTGTCCCTGGGGCCAAGTAGGCAGCACCCACTGTCCTGACTTCCAGGAAGCACAGAGTGTGACATGCGCCAGGTTCTGTCCCCAGCACCGCAAACACCAATGACAGAAGGGCCGGATTTAGCTCAGCAGCACCACATCTGCCTCGTAACTGCAAGGTCCTGAGTTTGATCCCTGCTACCGTAAAAAAGGAAAACAAAAATGACAGCAAAACAAAAACAGAAAAAGGAGGACTAAGAAAATACCAAAAACTGGGGAGGATGTGATATGGAGCAAAAGGAACTGCTCAGGGTCACCATGGGAACATGACCCCAGGCAGCAGTTGTGGGGAACAGCCTGAAGCTCCTCAGAAAGTGCACCTGTCATCAGGAGGCTGAAGCAGGAGGATCTCAAAGCCAAGCCCAGCCTGGGCAACCTAGTGGCTCTCTGAGACTTTATCTCAAAATAAAAAATTAAAAAAGAGTCGGGGATGGGACTCAGCATAAAGGCCCTGAGTTCTATCCCCAGTGCCACACACACACACGCAAAATTTTAGATTATGTGAATTTTATGTCACTTAAAGTTTAAAAAGCAGAGACCCTTTTCCAGCCTGGATAGACGAGATGTCACAATAGCAGAAGGGTCAGAAAGATGCTGTGTTCCTTGGCTCTGCAGGCGGAGGAAGCGGCTGCAGCCAGGGCAGGGACTGGGTTCTCTTGGGAGCTCCCCCACCAACCGAAACCGGACTCAGCCTCGGAGGCTGCCTAAATCATCACCCAGGGAAGAAGGGTCACCTTCGCTGAGCTTGCACTAGCGCCACCCTCTTTTCCCACCTGAGGGCCAACAGTTGGCAGTGACACCCAGGACCCCTTCAAGTGGCTCTGATCCAGCATCCGCACTTCGAGCTGTTCTCCTGCAGCCACTGCCCAGGGGTCCCAGGGAAAGCACGGTGACTCGGGACCCACCTGGCCACGGCCGCAAGGGGAGTCGAGCTGACCTGTGGGCTTAGCACCATGTTGAGTCCGGTCCTTCGTGTCCCTAGAAGATTTCTGCCCTCTGGTGCCCTCATGATCGACAGTCACCATGACAACAGAAGAGACCAGAAAAACAGCAAAAAGAGAGAGGGCCTGAATTCTTAGAAAATCCCCACCCATCCCAGGAGACCCCATGACTGTTCCTCCTCTCCATCAGTTGTCTCTCTCCTCCATTCCACTCAACCTACATCCATGACATTCTTGAGCTGGGTGTAGTGGCACACATCTGGCATCTCAGCACTATGGGAGGCTGAGGCAGGAGGATCGAAAGTCTGAGCCCAGCCTAAAATAAAAAAGAGCTGTGGATGTAGCTCAGTGCAAAGGCTCTGGGTTCAATCTCCAGTACTGTAATAATAATAATAATAATAATAATAATAATAACAATGTGTAGTGGTTCATACCTGTAATTTCAGCTACTCAAGAGGCTGAAGCTGGAGGATCACAAGTTTGAGGCCAGCCTGGGCAACCTAACAAGACCATACCTCAAATGAAAAACAGTAAGTCTGGGATTGAGGCTCAGTGGTATGGTGTTTGCCTAGCATGCGTGAGGTCCTGTGAGGTTCTATCTGTAGCACCAAGAAAGAAAAAAGAAAGGAAGGAAGGAAAGAAGGAAGGAATAAAGGAGGGAGGAAATAATGACTTACTTAAATCATTATGTAAAAAATGATGACTACTTATATGAACATTATTACCTAAAAAGCTTTAAAAATTGTTCTTACAAAACAGTTGTTTCTCATTTAATAATTATAATCAAGTTAAAATGTAGTGGGTAAATGTTATTATTTTTAAATATTAATGAATGCTTTAACTTTTCCTCACTGTTTAATATGTGATGTGCTACATCATGACTGTCACCCACTTCAACAAAAGCTACTTGGAGTCCTGAGTCCTTTTTAGGAGTAAAAGAAGCTGGATATTGTGGCACACACCTATAATCCAGCTACTCGAGAGGCCGAGGCAGAGGATGGCAAGCTCCAGCCTAGCCTGGGTAATTTAGCAATTTAGCAAGACCCTGTCTCGAAGTAAATAAGACAGTGTGAAGGCCCTGGGTTTAATCTCCAGTACTGCAAAAGAAAAAGAGACGGAGATGTGTGTTGGTCAACTCGCTGCAGTTGTAACAAATGCTAGAGCCAATCACTCACAGAGAGGAAAGGTTTATGCTGGCTCACAGTTTCAGTAGTTCCAGTCCATGGTCAGTGGCCTGGATGCAGGGGGAAGTGTGCGATGACATAAAGCTGCTCACCTCCTGGCCAGGGAGCAAAAGAGAGGAGGGGACCAGGACTCAGGGACTCCCTCAAGGCCACACCCCAATGACCTCACTTCTTCCCACTAGCCCCACCTCTTAAAGGACCCACCACCTCCCAACAGCAGCCAGCTGCAGACCGCACCTTCCAGATGTGGGCTTCGGGGGATATTCCAAAGCCTCCCAAACTACAGCAGCTCCCACACCCGCAGTCAGCTGCCCTTGAACTCCAAGTTGTCTGGTGGCTGTGCATCCTGTGGGCCTGTAGTGACACACTATCTGCGACCACACTTCAGCCTCACCTGTTTTCCCAAGAGCCTGGGGTCAGCAAGAATCCTGTCCAGAGGTTCGGCCAGAGCCCCCGCCTCGGTATCCAATCACCCTTGATGTGGAACTGAATCCCTCCCACCCCAGCCCCGCAACACAAAGTGTGTCTTAGCTTTTTTTTTTTTTAATGGCTGAACTGGGGATTGAACCCAGGACCTTCACACTGAGCTACCTCCCCAACTCTGTTTATTTTTTATTTTGAGATGGGGTCTCACTAAGTCTCTAGGTTGCCCAAACTTGGAATTCTCCTGCCTCAGCCTCCCTGACTGCTGGAATGACAGGCATGTACCACCACACCCAGCTCCATTGAGTATTTTAATAGTCATCCAATTATTTTTTTCTTTGCCAATAATATGGGGATCAGCACCTCTCCAGGCTACAATGGGGCTGATCCCAATTAAAGCAGAACTTAAAATATCAGTTTTCCTAGCTGAAAGCAGCTCCCCGCTCAGCAAACCCCCACCTCCCATAACTGCTGAGCTACTTCAGATAAGGTAAACGGCAAGATTCTTGCTAACAAGAGTCCTGTGAAGTCCTGGTTTCTCGGGAATCTGCCTTCCTACAAGGCTGACTTCCTCCTGGCTTTGATAAGGTAGACAGTCATATATTCCTGTAAATGAAGTCTGTAACCTCTGAGGAACTGTGTGCTCGCAAAAGATACAGTTAATGGGCTGGGAATTTAGCTCAGTGGTTCCTATGCCTACCTCGAAAGCACAAGGTCCCCAGTTCAACCCCCAGTACCAAAAAGAAAAAAGGATACAGTTACGACTGACAACTGTGATCCTGGTTTATATCATCCTCAAACTCCTGATTTCTGGTTCTCAGGGCTAAGCTGATGTCTTTGTTCCTTTCTGTGCCCACCCCTGCAAACATTGTATAAAAATAAGAACATTTCTTGGTTCCACACTTGGGTTTTTGGCCCGGAGTCCACTGGAGTGCACCTGATAAAGTCCTCCTGTTTCCCACCGGTCTCTCTCCTGCCTTGGAATTCTGCAACACAATTTCTCAGGCCACACCGTGGGCCCCTGGGGTCCTGCTGAGATTTTCTGGCTGGCCCAGGCCATGAGAGCAAAGCTATCTTGGGGTTCAGTGCCACTCTGGATCCTGAGTCAGTCCTGGGCCCCATCTTTGGGAAAAGGAAGTTCTCAGCAGGGCCGGCCAGGACTGAGTTCCCTTCCCTTGCCGTGACCAGGCTCAGTCTCAATGTCAGTCAGGGTCAGGCCCGGGGACACACCGTGGCTGATATTTTTAGGGAAGGGAGCTGTGCCCCTCATGATCTGGCTTCTCTGGCCAGGAGTGGGGAGGAGGGAGGAGAGGGGGAGGGGGAGGGGAGGAGGAAGGGGGCTCCCCGCCCTGGCTGGGACTAATTTAGGCAAAAGCACCCTGCGCTATTTCCAGCCACAGGAACAGGTGCCCCCCCACCCCCACCAGGCAGCCCTGCCTGCGGCTTCCTCCCCCGGGACGCCCTCCGGGATGCCTGTGCCTATAAAGGCACCAGGTTTTCTCAATGAATCGGGACAGCCTGGCAGCAGGTCACCGAGGAGTGCACCGGCCCCGCCCCCTCCATGGATATGAAGTTCGTCGTGGGCATCGGAGGGTGAGCCCGAGGGGCGAGGGCAGCAGGGAGGCGGGGAATGAACCCAGGAGGTTGGAGCCACCCAGCCAATCCCATCCCCTAAGGAACAAGGGGCCGCCAAGTGCAGGACCCGGTGTTTCATTTTTCCAGCTGGAAAGCATTCTCCCTCGACTTTATTTAGGGGAGTAAAAAAATCATCCGGGCAGGGTGGTCCACACCTGTCATCCCAGCATTCTGGGAGGCTGAGGCAGGAGGGTTGCAAGTTTGAAGCCACCTGGGAAACTTAGCGACTTAGGGAGACCTTGTCTCAAAATAAAAAATTTTTTCAAGGGCTGGGAGTGTAGCTCAGTGTGAAGGCTTTGGATTCAATCCCCAGGACAGCCAAAAAAAAGGGGGGGAAAAATCAGTAAATTAAGGCCAGGCACTCCCTAAAGGACCTTGGGCCAGCCTTGGGCTAGCCCAGGGACAGACACATGGGCGCATGGACCAGAGTCCCCAGAACACCACTGTCCCTGAGCGGATAAGGCTCTGTAACAACCAGAATTAATGTCGGGCATTTGCTAACTTGCTTTTTTTTAAACACAGGTTCTTCCCTGCTTCCTCCTCCAACCTTGAATATTAATTCTCTTTCTTTAAAAAATAAATAAATAAATAAACACAGGGTCTCTCCATGTAGTTCAGGCTGAGCTTGAACTCACTATGTAGCCCAGGCTAGCCTCAAACTCAAGACAATCCTCCTGATTCAGCCTCCCCAGTGATGGGAACAGGGGCGTGCATCATTCACTCGCTTCTAACCTGCTTTTTCCCTATAATATTTCAGGATCCCTTTTTCCCACCAGCCCCTTGTAAGGGTGATTGTCTGTTCCCCTGTCCCACACCTGCCTTCCTTATGCCCCAGATGCCTAGGACAGAGGAAACTGAAACAGGAGGTCATCACTCTCCAGAAGGGCCTGGAGGTTGACCTTTCTCTGATCCTTGGTCAGTCCTAGGAGGCAAGATGAGTCTTTTTCTTAGCCATGGGGAAGCCTGCTGTCCTGGTGCCCAGGACTGTCCTCAAGACTTTAAGATGTTCAGTGTCAAATCTAGAAAACCAGCTGGGGATTTAGCTCAGTGGTTCTGCCACCTGCCTCAAAAGCACAAGGTCCCAAGTTTGATCCCCAGTACCAAAAAAATAAATAAATAAGTAAAACTAGTAAGCCAGGACAGGATGGTCACCCTAAAGTACAACTGACTGTCTGACTCGCTCTTTCTTTCTCTTTTTTCTTTCTTTCTTTCTCTCTCTCTCTCTTTCTTTCTTTCTTTTTCTTCTTTTTCTTTCTTTCTTTCCTTCCTTCTTCCTTTCTTCTTTCTCTCTTTTTGTTGTTGTTTGTTTACTGGGGATTGAACCCAGGGAGCCCTGAGCTACACTCTCAGCCCTTTTCAATTTTTTATTGTGAGACAGGGTCTCACTAAGTCAAAAGCTGCCCAGCCTGGGCTGAAACTTGCGATCCTCCTGCCTCAGCCTCCCAGACTGCTGAGGTGACAGTCATGTGCCACCCGCCTTACCCATCTGGGTTGGGTTTGCCTGTTTCTGTTTTCTTTGTGTCTTTTGGTTCTAAGTGAGGTTGGACATCATTTCTGAAGTTGATTTCATTTTTCAGGGTTTGGTGGGGACTCCTAGCTTTTCTGCTGCAAATATCTCTTCTCCCCTGACTGCCCCTCCCACTGACCCTGGGCCTCTGGGCTCCTATCCACCCACACTGGTCCTTCCCCCGGTGCCCCACAGCCTCAAGCCTGCTCTCTCTGCAGTGTGACCAACAGTGGGAAGACCACGCTGACCAACAGCCTCCGCAAGGCCCTGCCCAACTGCTGTGTGATCCACCAGGACGACTTCTTCAAGGTGCCCAGGGACAATGGGCTGGAGGGGCCGCAGGGCAGCAGCCAGGCCCAGGCCAGCCGCCTTCTGCAAAGTGGGCTTATCTGGCTGCTTTGAATGAGTTTTCTTTTCCGAAACTAGGAAGTGAACCCAGACCCTTCACTCTGAACTACAGTCTCAGCCCTTTTTCTTAGTTTTCATTTAGAGACAGGCACTCACTGAGTCACTAAGTTGCCCAGGCTGGGCTTGAACTTGAGATCCTCCTGCCTCAGCCTCCCAGAGTGCTGGGATGACAGGCGTGCACACCCACACTGGCTTCCTATGGCTGCTTACTCAGGGTGGGAAAGGAGGATAATGCGCCACCTGGGACCTGGGAGCAGGGGGCAGAGGCTGCAGGAAGCCCCAGCCTCCCCGCTGTGGGCTCGCAGGTACCCAGTGGCCCAGGGAAGAGGAGGAGATGGGGCTGGCAGAAGCGAATACTGAGACCCCAGCTCAGGCTCCTCTGTTTCAGCCCCAGGACCAAATAGCTGTTGGGGAGGATGGCTTCAAACAGTGGGATGGTAAGAACAACGGCCACCCCCTGTCTCTTGGTGTCCTCCGTGGTCCCGGGGTCCCGTCCTCCAACACCCACTGTCCCTGCCTCCCCAGCGCTCGAGGCTCTGGACATGGAGGCCATGCTGGGCACTGTGCAGGCCTGGCTCAGCAGCCCCCAGAAGTTCGCCCGCGCACACGGGGTCAAGCTGCAGCCCGACGCCCCCGACACCCACATCCTGCTGCTGGAAGGCTTCCTGCTCTACAGCTACAGGTGAGCGCCAGTCCCGCCCCTCCCCAGCTACACTGGTTCCTGTGTTGACACAAGACCAAGCGGCGAGGCCATGGGAGGCCCAGGAATCCTTCTAGAGCCCAGCAACCCAGGCTGGACCTTTGGATTTTCTGTGACACATCCAAGAGCAAGACAGAGTACCTCCCTGTCTGAATTGAAGGATCTGAGCCAGGTGTGGTGGTGCACACCTGTCATCCCAGCACACAGGGAGGCTGAGGCAGGAGGATCCCCAGTTCCAGCTCAGCCTAGGCAACTTAATGACTTAGTGAGGCCCTGTCTAAAATTAAAAAATTAAAAAGGGTTAGGGATGGAGCTCAGTGCAAAGGCCCTGGGTTCAGCCCTCAGTACCTCCTCAAAACTGGAGGAGCAATATGACTCTATTCTCAGGGGTCTGCCATGCTGGGTCCCTCCCTGACCCTGAAGTGAGCTGGCTCAGGTCTCCTGGAAAGTCCTGGGCTCTGACCGTGTCACCTCCCCTCCAGGCCCTTGCTGGACGTGTACAGCCGCAGTTACTTCCTGACGGTCCCCTATGAGGAGTGCAAGTGGCGGAGAAGGTGTGCAGCAGCAGGAGGCGCTGTGGACCCGCTTCCCTGTGTGCGGTGCCTGGCTGTGACCCTGTGTGACCCACCCTCGGGGGCCCTGGCTGGGGGCCATTTCTGTCCTCTGTCTCCCTCGCAGCACCCGCAGCTACCCGGTCCCTGACCCCCCTGGGCTCTTTGACGGCCACGTGTGGCCCATGTACCAGAAGTATAAGCGGGAGATGGAGGCCAGTGGTGTGGAAGTAGGTAAGGGCCCTGCACCCCTGCTGCATCTCAGTCCCCTCCTCTCCTTCCCCACGGCGTTACAGACAGCTGAGTCAGGTAGAAATGTTCTAGGCATCAGACAGGGTGAGGCCCTCCAGGGAGGCCGGGCCGGGATGAAAACGCAGCAAACTGTGACTAGAGGCGCGTGGAAGATTAAAGTCACCATGGCCAGCTGTGCAAACTTCACTAGGGGATAGAGTGACGTTTGAGGTCATCAGTACCACCCTTTGGAGATTTCCCATATAAGCAGGCTGTCATCTGGCTGGCCGGCCAACCTCCCCCACCCACTAAGACTGCTAAATCTAACCCTAAAGACAGAAGGAAGCCAGGCATGGTGGGGCACACCTGTCATCACAGCACTCGGGAGGCTGGAGCCTGAGGCAGGAGGATGGCTGTGAATTTGAGGCCAGCCTGGGCTACAAAGTGCGTGCAAGGCCAACCCGAACTACATAGACCCTATCTGAAAAAAACCAAACAAAAAATAAAAATAAAGACAAGACTGAGACTATAGATTATCGACCCAGGTTAATGATGTCATCCATACGCCCTGGCTATGTGCCCTGCTTTCCTGCTGGATCAATAATAGTTAAGCAACTCTATTTGTAATCTCACTGGCTGAGTGTATAGTTTGATCCATGCTGTACCCACCTCATGATTTTGCCCTGTGAAAGTCTCTCAGGAAAGTGGGATCTGTGGCAACCCACTCTCGGGTCCCCTCCTGTCTCTCAGGAGCTATCTCTCCCAATAAATTTTCCTACTTTAACCTCTGTTGTTCCTTAGAACTTGTTCCTCAATTTAGGGGAACACAAACTCACCGTATCTGACATCTAGCAGGTTGGGAGTTACATTTTTCCCCTATCAAAATGAGAGACAATCTGGAAGTCCCTCCTTGAGTCTCACCTGCAGTCTCTTTTTTTGAAACAGTCTTGCTCTGCAGTTCAGGCTGACTTTGAACTCACCATGTAGCCAAGGCTGGCCTAGAACTCACAGCGATCCTCCTGTCTCAGCCTCCCGAGTGGTGGGCATGCCTGGCTGTACCTGCAGTGTCTCTTGTTGTTGGTGCCAAATGCTGTTCTATGCCCGCAGCCTGACTGCAAGTCCACTGCCTCTGCACCCAGCAGAGTCCCTGTGCCCCGCACATGGGTGGCCCTGGGACCCCAAGGCTGACCTCGGCCTCTCTGATTTCAGTACAGCTGGACGGCACGCAGCCCCGAGATGCGCTCTTCCTGCAGGTCCTGGGCGACATCCAGAACTTGCTGCTCAACCAGGATTCCAGTCCCAGGATAGCCGGTCCTGGGCAAGCAGCCGGCCACTGTGTGGCTGTGTCCCCTTTGGGGACATCTCCAAGGAGTGTGTGAGCGGTGTCGCGAGGTGCTGGGATCCCAATGCCTTTGTGACCTCGTGGTGGCTTACGGAATAAACTCGGTCCTGTTTTTATAATCCTTGGTGTCTGGCGTGTTCCGTCTGAAGGGCTGAGAGGACCCTCCTGGCTCTCTGGGGTCTCTGGTAGCCTCTGGGGTGGGACTGAGAGCCCTGGGCACTTACAGCCTTGGGCTATTTGGATCTCTGCGTGGGATTCTCTGGGGCCTCAGTTTCTCCAAATGGCAAATTTCCTGCAAGGTTTCAACCAACAGCCAGAACCTCAGAGCCAGGCCTGATGTTTTCCCTTCCGTGGGCTGAGCTCTGCCCTCTCCTGCCCTGTCATTGTCTTCTGTGACTAAAGCTGATGTCCATATAATAGGTTTTCCAGAATCTTCCTTGTCCCCAAACACCCATAAAGAGCTGGGCATGGTGGCACATGCCTGTAACCCTGGTACTTGGGAGGCTGGGGCAGGAGGATTGCAGTGAGTTTGAGGCCAGCCTGGACTACATGGTGAGACCCCACCTCAAAGAAACAAATACCAGGGCTGGGGATTTAGCTCAGTGGCGCCACATCTGCCTCGAAAGCGAAAGGTCCTGAGTTCGATCTCCCATACCGCAAAAACAAAACAAAACAAAACAAAACAAAACAAAACAAAACATGAAGGACATGCCTCTGTCCAGGAACTGAGCTCATCTTCCCTCCCAAGGAATTCACATTTCCTGGAGACCCTCTCCGCACACCCTCAGGGTGGCATTTTATTATTTCTGCCCACTTCACAGAGTGAGAAACTGAGGCTCAGATTAATTTGGTGGAGCTGGGATTTGAACCTGGGTGACCCAGATTTCATTTCCCCCCACCTGGTACTGAGGATGGAATCCAGGGCCTTTGCACTGAGCCACATCCCCAGCCCTTTTCATTTTTTATTTTGAGACAGGGTCTCGCTAAGATGGGCAAGCTGGGCTGGAACTTGCCATCCTCCTCCCTCAGCCTCCCAGAGGGCTGGGATGACAGGCGTGTGCCACCACATGCAGCTATTCTTTTTGCCCAAAGTGAACTGGAAGGTCCGGCGGACCCAGGATTGGGGTGGCAGGATGGGGCATCCCTTGGTCAGAGGGTGACACCTCATGGGCACCTGCTGAACCGCAGCTGCTGGCCCCCTTCAGTCCAGAAGGGCACAGGACACAGGTCAGGTGGGTTTGGACACAGCAGTGGACATTTGGAAAGCACATGGGTGCACAGAACAGAAAGAACCAAATCCCATACCGCACAGCACTCTCACTCCTAAGAAACTTTTTTTTGTTGTGTTGTTACCGGGGATCGAACTCGGGTCCTTGCTCTTGGGCAGCAGGCGGCAAAACCACTGAGCTAAATCCCTGGCCCTGATCTCACTCCTAAGAATACACAGAAAAGAATTGAACAGGGTGTAGTGGCGCACACCTGTCATCCAAGCTACTCCAGAGGCTGAGGCAGGAGGTTCACAGGTTCAAGCCCAGATTGGGCAACTTAGCAACTTAGCAAGACGAGACCCTGTCTCAAAATTGAAAGAATAAAAAAGGCTGGGGCTGTAGCTCAATGTGAAGGTCCTGGTTCAATCCCCACTACAACCAGGAAAAAAAACCCTAATTCTAAAAGAGTAATTATAATGGTATACTATAATGAAAGTTGTGTATAACTTATGGATTATTTATCTGGGGGATTTTCTGTTTAATTGTTTCAAACCGTGGCTGACTTCAGCCAGCTGAAACCCTGGGATGTTTAAGCACAGATAAGGGGAGTTGCACCCAGGTCAGCTAATTACAGGGCACGTTCATTTGTGTAGCCCAAGAGCTAAGAACTGTTCCCTATTTTGACTGTTTATGTGTTTATTCCTTTTCAGTGCGGGGGTCGGAACACAGGGCCTTTACACATGCTGGGCAGACAGTATACAACCAAGGTGGACTCCCAACCACTGGCTTTACAATTTTAAGTGGCCAGGGAAGAAAAAAATACAAAAAGAATTAAATTTTTCCACACAGGCAAATTATATGGAATTCAAATTTCAGTGTCTATAAATAAAGTTTTATTGGCACACAGCCATGCCCACTTGAAACTGTTCTGAGCTATTAACAGCTGAGTTGAGTCGCCATGGCCGTTCCAGGCTGTTCTGCAAAGCCAGAAATATTTACCATCTGTCCCTCTGCAGGAAATGTGTGTCGATCCATGTGGTACATGCAAGGTCCAGGGTGGAGGGCCTCAGGGGACAGATACAGCTTTGGGGACAGGTGACATCTGAGGCCCTCGTGCCTGGAGGACAGTCAGGAGCGACTACGGGAGAGAGCCCAGGGGCCTTGCCAAGCCATGACCTTTGCCACAGGCACGCACAGTGTCAGGCGGATCTGCCACCTGACACTGTGACCAAAATAGTCCAGGATGGGACAGGGACACGGGAGAGGTGGCTCTAGGACAGCCAGAGTGCTGCTTGGCCAGTCAGGCATCTTGGGCTTTATTGTTAAAAAAAAAAAAAAAGAATGATTGGCACACACTTGTAATCCCAGCATTCTTGGGAGGCTGAAACAGGAGGATCTCAAGCTTTAGCAGCCTGGACAATTTAGCAAGACCTTGTCTCAAAATAAAAAAGATAAAGGTCAAAGGATGTGGCTCAGCAGTATTGTGCCCCTGGGTCCGATCCACAGCGCAAGAAAAGAAAAGAAGGGCCGGGGATTTAGCTCAGTGGTTCTGCTGCCTGCCTCCCAAGTGCAAGGTCCTGATTTGATCCCTGGTGCAAAAAAAAAAAAAAAAGTAAAGAAAAGAAAAGGGGGGAGAGGGGAGGAGGGAAGGGGAGGAGGGAAGGGAAGGGAAGAGAATTCCTGACACCTGGCACAGCATGGAGGCCGTGCTGCTCAGTGAGATGAGGCAGACACGGGAGGACACGCAGTGCAGGGCCCCACCCCCAGGAGGCCCAGCGTGGTCAGATCCACAGGGACAGGAAGGAGGACGGTGCCAGGTTGGGGAGGGGCGGGGGTCAGCCTTTCCTGGGACAGAGCTCAGCAGGGGAGATGGAAAGCCCCGTAGGTGAACAGTGGGGACGGCACAGCCGTGGGATGCTCTCGATGCTGCTGAGCCAGGTGCTTAGGCATAGTCAAGATGGTGAATTTTGTTTTATGTATATTTTTTCAAAAATTTGTTAGCCAGGTGTGGTGGCACACACCTGTCATCCCTGCACTCAGGAGGCTGAGGCAGGAGGATTGCCTTGAGTTCAAGGCCAGCCTGGGCCACATAGTGAGTTCAAGGCCAGCCTGAACTATATAACAAGACCCTGTCTTAAAAATTTGGGGAGCGGGGCCAGGGATCTAGCTCAGTGGTGCCGCCACCTGCCTCACAAACACAAGGTCCTGAGTTTGAACCCTGGTACCAAAAAAAAATTTATTTTTTTTTGTTAAAAAGAACAGGAACACTAGCAATAGGGCGACCTGCTGAACATGATGCCTGTCATCCCAGCTCTCAGGAGGCTGAGGCAAGAACATCACTGTAAGTTCAAAGCCAGCTTGGGCTACATAGTGAGACCCTGCCTCCAAAAAATTAATAATAATAATAACAACAACAATAATAATATTAATAATAAAAATCCAAAGAACTACTGAACCTAAAAATGCTTGGTCACACATCACATCTCTCTCAAGGACACCCAGCAGTCAGCCTCCCCCTTCCTGAGAGTTTCAAGGCCAAGATCTATCTCAGTTGAGAGTATTCTCACTGGTCCTGCCCCAGAGGACCCGGGGCTGTGGATGTCTGGGGACACTTGGGCTCCTGGTGTGGAGCAGGCAGAGGCCAGGGCAGTCTGCTCTGGTGACAGCAGATGGGGGCTCCAAGCCCGTCCCCTGCCCCCTCGAGGCTCCCAGCACGGGACACATGGCTCCCTCAGGGCCCGGGCAAGGGCTGAGAGCCCAGCACCCCTGGCTGCACCCTGGTGGCCAATACCTGTGTGGGCCAGCACCTCCCCAGCCCCCGGACCTTAGTGGGGCCAGGCCTGGCCATGTCACAGGTCCCCCTGCCTGGGGGCTCCCTCCTTTGTCCCTGCAGGGCACCACAGGCAGGGAACCCAGCCTAGGAGGATGAAGGCCACCTGCCCCTGCCAGGAAGCTTGGAGGCGACCTTCTATGCTCCCCTGGAGATGGGCGACAGGAGGCCAGGAGCAGGGGCCTGGGCCCGGGGGATCCTAGAAAGTTGTCCCAGGATTCCTGGGGGCTGAGAGGACGCCTGGCTGGGATAAGGCTCCTCAGAAGGTTCACCAGTCAGGAAGCTGATCTGTACTCCACTTCCTGCTGGACATCTCACCCCTCCCCAGTGGCCCTCTGGAAAGACACGCAGACGGGCTGATGACCTCCCCTGTGGGCCGGACGTGCCCTGTCCCCACGGCTCCCCCACCGGGGCACCCAGCCCCCAGGTGGTCACCTGGCAGAACTTGGGCCTTCCCCTCAAGTCCTAACAGCTGTGGAGGAGAGAGGCAGAAACCCACCCACCCGGTCGGGAGAGGACAGAGACCAGCACTGGGGACAGAGGCTACACCTGTCACCCACATCAAGTAGCACTCAACCAGCCTCTTAATCAGCAGTTACTCAGCTGCCGCCACCCCCACCCCAGGGCCCCACTGGGGCCAACACAGTCACCTCCAAAGGCCAGCCCGCTCCGGCCGCTAAGGGGGGGTGTTTGGGGCTGACTCAGGGACCAGCCACGGCCAGGGGGAGGAGCAGGCTGAAGGGGAGAAAAGCTGACAGCTTCAGAGGCCGCCATGCCATCTGCCACAGGCCAGGAGCCCCCAAATCTTCCTGGCATTCTCAAGGGGGCTGAGGGATTCCAAGAAGCAGCCTCAGCTCCCCCTGTTCCCAAGGAACTTCCAGAAGTCCTGGGCAAAACTGGGAGTCAGAGAACACAGGGGCTCTGCTGCCTTCGAGGTAGGGGGACAGGGATGGCAGGGTTGGCAGCTTCTAGAAAGGGTGCCTTGGGGCTCCCACCAAAATGCCAGGCAGAGTGTGGTGATGCATGCCTATCAGCCCAGCACTTTGGGAAGCTGAGGCAGGAATTATCTCCAGTTCAAACCTACCTGGGCACCTTAGGGAGACCCTACAAAAGACAAAAAGGGCTGGGGATACAGCTCAGTGTTAAGGCTCTGGGTTCAATCCCCAGTACCACCAAAAAAAAAGAAAGAAAGAAAAAAAGAAACCTTCAAAATATAAAATCTCATGGGGCTGGAATAGGGGGCAGGAAGATGGGAGGGACCCCAGCTCAAGCCTGGCCATTCACCTCCCCCACAGCAAGACACACATGCATTCTTGGGGTCACCTGGCCTGAAGCAGGGGACCCCGGCTCCATCCCCTCTAGAATAAGGAGAACTGGAGGGCAGGTCCAGCCCCTAGACTGTCGCTGCTCAACTTCTTTCTCCTCCTCCTCCCACCATCCTCTCCAGTCTGGGACAGTCCCAAGCTGTCCTGAAGGCCACCAAATCAATGGCCTGGGACAACTGAGTGCCACCACGGATCTGTGTTTCTCTTGCCCTGTGAACGGGGCGTCTCATGCCCACACTGTTCGCTGTGTGACTCCGAGGCGGCCGCCGAGGGCCGACATTCTGCGTGGGGCCGGCCATGGGGTGAGGCGGGGGAATGGTTTTGGTACTTACTTTTCTTTTTGTCTCACAACAGGGGGGTTAAAGGTCTCAGGGGCTGAAGGAGCCACCCGGGGCTGGCGGGCCTGGCTTTATAGAAGTGTCACCCAGTGCCCAGGGGCAGAGTGCCCCAGTTATTAATAGCGGCTGCCGTGTCCTGCCCATACATGGTCAAGAACACGGCTGCCGTGGACTTGGCTGGGCTCAGCTGGCTGCCCGCCCCTGTTCCTGACCCCTTAGCCACGACAGCATATGTCAACTCTTCCCTACAAGAAGCAGGGATAAGCTGGGTGTGGTGGCGCACACCTCCAATCATAGCACTGGGGAGGCTGAGGCAGGAGGATCACTCTGAGTTCAAGGCCACCCTGTACTACATAGCGAGACCCTGTCTCAAAACACCTCCCCACATCAATCCTCGGTACCAAAAAAAAAAACACCTGCCCCCCAAAAGGCAGGTGGCTCCCTTGTCACTTGGCCAGTGATTTGCCTGCTGCTACATCTGCTGTGTGAGACCCTGATAATCCTTCCTGTCCCCTGCATGGCCCTAGAGGCCTGTGGTGTGCTCCTCCCCGGGGCTGTAAGTATTGTGACTAATAAACTGCAGGCCCTCATACATAGCCAGTATCAGGTGTCATGTGCTATGCCATCTGTGTCACCCTTTGGCAGGACCCCCACAGCCACTCATAGGGTGCAGCAGGCCACTGAAGCACAAGCTGCAGAGCCTGTGGCCTATGAGTCCACAGCCTGGTCCTGGCCAGCATTTCTGACCCCATCCAGCCGGGGCTCTGGGTTCTAGAATGTTCCACCCCCACCCAGAGCTGCCTGTCTGCCACACTTGGTCCGGTTTGAACTTTTCTGGAATTTCCTGTGTAGCTGCCCAAACCTCCCTGCTCGTCTTCGGTAAGTTGCAGACTGTACGGGGGAGAAACTGAGGCTAGGGAAGGTGAGAGGGTCACTCCGGGTGTCCCAGGGTGAGCCATGGCAGAGCTGGGGATGCCTGGCTGGTCTGCTCTGGTGGGCACATCCACCTGCCCCATGCCTCCTATGGAGGTCCCCCATGGTGACATGGTCCCTACCCAGCAGGGGACAGACACACTGTTATCAGTCACCCTTCTGTCACTGTGACAAAATACTTGACCCACAGAACTAGAAGAGAGGTTTAATGTGACTAATGGTTTCAGTCCTTCGTAGCTCAGAGTTTCAGGGGATTCAGTCCGTGGAAACCAGCACTGAGCAGCAACAGCATGGCAGAAGAGTTTGGCAGAAGAGAGCTGCTCTCATGGCAGCCAGGAAGCAGAAAGAGGGGAGGAGCCCGACAGGAAGGACCTGGGGACCAGATAGTGTCCCCAAGGCCATCTCCTCTGTGACCCACTTCCTCCAGCTGGCCTCAGTTCCATCACTTGTCATAATGCTGGGGAGGTCAGCACCCTCATGACCTGGTCACCTCCCTAGCCCCACTTCTGGGCACTGTGGCACAGGGATCAAGCCTTCTGGACATGAATCTTTGGGGGTTACTTCATGTGCAAACTGTGACTCACCCATGCCATACCCAGTCCCAGGATGTCCTTGAATCCATGCCCCCACCAGATGGGTCTTGCTTTGGTTTGGATGAGTTTGGTCCCCATCATGATTTTTAAAAATTATTTTATTTTGAGACAGGGTTTCCCTAAGTCACTAAGTTGTCCAGGCTAGGCTTGAGCTTGTGATCCTCCTGCCTCAGCCTCCCAGAGTGTTGGAGTGACAGGCATGTGCCACTACACCCAGCCTTCTGTCCCTCTTCCCATAAAGCTACCAGAATTCAACCATGGGGGCTCCATTCTGATGGCCTTATCTAAGCATAATTAGCCTCAAAATGACCCATCTCTAAACACCATAGTTCATTCTTGAGATCTGCCTGCCTCAGCCTCCTAAGGAGCTGGGATGACAGGTGTACACTAACCTTTCTTCTCTATGAAGTGATCCAGTCGCAAGCATTTAATTAGACTAACACAAAGTAGGCAAATATAGACCCCCAGGTCCCACCCCTTTCCTGTCCTCCTTGTCCCCCTCTCTGCCCCTGATCTCTACACAGTGTGACCATGAGGCCTTCTACCCAGCAGGCTGGGCCGCCTGCTGCCATGCTTCATCCTGCAGGCCGAACCAGCCAGCCAGATTCTGCTGGGGCAGCAGGAAAAGGCTCAGTCAGCAACCAGCATTTTCCTGACCTGGATACCAGGGAACCGCCAGGTACACACCAGTCCTGGTCACAAGCCCAGCATGGGTCCCAAAACGCCAGCTCTGTGGCAGCGGCCTTGCCCAGTAGTGCACACACAGGATGTCTCAATCTGAGAGCCAGTGTACACATTTGTGGGTCACCATGAACAATGACAACAAAAGCCAGGTGTGGTGGCACATGCCTGCCATCCCAGCACTGGGGAGGATGAGGCAGGATGATCACCACAAGTTCAAGGCCAGCCTGGACTGCATACCCATCCTTGGCAACTTAGTGATACAATGAGACCTGGTCCTAAAATAAAGCATAAAAAAGAGGCTGGGGTGCTGGGGATTTAGCTCAGTGGTTTTGCTGCCTGTTACACAAATGCAAGGACCCAAGTTCAATCCCCGGTACCAAGAAAAAAGAGGCTGGGGATGTAGCTCAGTGCAAAGGCTCTGAACTTGCAATCCTCCTGCCTCAGCCTCCCTGAGCACTGGGTTCACAGGCATGTGCTACCATGCCCAACAGCAAGTTTTTTTTATTGTGGAAAATATATCTAACTTGAAACTGACCCCCTTTGACATTTTTGAGCACCCAGTTCAGTGGCCTTAAGCACATTCTTGCTGCTATGTGACACGATCTCCACCAGCAAAGCATCTCTGTTCGGGTGCTGCAACGGGACCCCCACGCTGGGGCTGAAACAATTGTTCATTATTTGCCTGGAAATCCTCGAAGACCAAGGTGGCCCTGGGCCAGGTTCCTGCGGAGGACCAGCTTCTGAGCTGTGGACGCCACCTGCTGGTTCCATCCTCTCACAGCAGGAAGGGCGAGCTCCTGTCTCTTGCTTCTTACAAAGGCCTAATCCCAGGACTAGGGCCACACTTCCATCCCTTCTGTACCTAATTCCCTCCAAAGGTGCTGTGGGCCTGTCATCCCAGCTACTTGGGAGGCTGAGGCAGAAGGATCGCAAGTTAGAGCCCAGCCTGGGCAATTTAACAACTTAACTAGATCCTTTCTCAAATAAAAAAAATTTTTTTTAAAGGCTGGGGAGGGGCCAGGGATTTAGCTCAGTGGTTCGGCCGCCTGCCTCACAAGTGCAAGGTCCAGAGTTCGATCCCCGGTAACCCCCAAAAAAGGGGGGGACTGGGGATGTAGCTCAATGCAAACACCCTGGACTGTGGGGAGCGGTGTTAGCCATAGAGGCTCCATGTTCAATCTTACCCTCCATTGTATAGAGCTAGGAGACTATGTTATGAGGAACCGCGTCCTTGCCAACTTAGATGTTTACCTTTAGAAATTGTCCTGGAAACATGATGAGCATTCTGTAACCCTGAGAAACAAGAAAGCCCATGAAGGTGGGGAATTTCCAAAGAGCTAGAGAACAAGGAAGCAGGTGTCTTTGGATAAGGGTCATGATTAATGACCAAGCTCACCTGTGATATAAAGGGAAGGAGAAAAATAAACGGGTGCTCTCAGTCTCCCTGGGAGCCCTCCTGACTCTATTTCTGTGTCTTTCTTTTTCTTCGTCCTCAGTTCCCCATTCAGGTGCTGTTCGACAAGTGACAGCGGCCTCCGTCACTGGACTGAACCCCCAATACCACACACACCCACATCTCCCAAGGCCATCACAGGGGCTGGGGTTTCAGCAAATGAATTCGGCAAGGGAAAATCCAGCCCGTAGCCCTCCCCACCTCCAGGACTTTCCGTCTCCCCAGCTGAGCTCTGTCCCAGGATACGCTGACCCCCGTCCCCTCCCCAGCCTGGCAGCACTACCTCCTTCCTGTCCCTGTGGATCTGATGACGCTGGTACCTCCTGTGAGTGGGACCCTGCGGCACATGTCCTCCTGTGTGTGGCTCAGCTCCCTGAGCAGCGTGGCCTCAAGGTCCGTCCAGGCTGCGGCGGTGCCAGGACTTCCTTCCTTTTCCTGGCTTCATCATGCTCCAGCGTATGGTCAGACCCCATTTCTGTTCCCCTCCCTCTGTGAGTGGACACTGGGTCATTTCCACCTTCAGCCTGCCGTGAAGCATCCTGCTGGCACCACAGATGTGCGAGCCAGGCACTTATCTTACTAACAGGTGGCTCCATCACCCTGGGCTGCCCCAGCTGTGGCACCGGCGACCTGGGAGCTGGTTCCTTGCTGCCACCTAGTGGCTACCTGTTTGAATGGCTTCTGTAGTGAGGCTGCCGACTTCCTGCCCAGAGGTCAGCAAACTCCAGCCATCTGGCCAAATGCTGCGTATGGGGTTTTTTGGGGGGGGGGGGTGGAGAGAGGGTACTGGGCTTGCTAAAATGTGCAGGCTGGGCTTAAACCTGCTTTAGCCTCTCAGAATCCTGGGATTATAGGCATGCAACACTACACCCAGCTCCAGTGCCTGTTTGTATAAAGTTTTATTGACTCCCAGCCATGAACATTGATTCAACCTACAGTAATTTTTCCTCTAGGATGACAGGTAGTGACCAGAGGAACAGCCTGGTCTCCAAAGCTGAAAACACTGTTTTCCTTTGCAAAAAGACAGGAAAATGTCCTTGAGCAGCCGGAGCCTTACAATACTGCATCTCTAAAGAATTAAGTGCAAGACAACTACTATTGATCTGGACTTTGCTCTTTGGCTAGTCTATTGTGTTCACCACCAAAGTGGCTGAACAGGTCCAAGAACAGTAGTAAGTCTCTGAACTGCCAGGGCCAACTCCAGCTTGCAACATGAAAATGTCTCGCAAAAACCTGGCAGGGGCTACTCAGGAGGCTGAGGCAGGAGGGTCTGGAAGAGACACAGTGTATAGCACAGTTGAATATGCAAGGTCCAATTAATAGCACTAAAAGAACAACTGCTCCCGTAATCAGCAGTCATTTCTACCAGTGTGATGTAGGGAAAAGATGTTTCCCAAGAGGTTTCTAGGACCAGAGCTGTAGCTCAGCAGTGCCAAATCTGCCTGGCAAGCACAAGGCCCTGAGTTTGATTCCTCATACCAGAAAAAATAAAAGAGATTTCTGGACTAGACATACCACATACTCATTGGCAAAGGTCTTGACAGGCTGGGCCAATGAGTTACCAGGAATCTAAACACAACACTCAGCTTTAATGATGGCAGAGGCTCCCACCTAAGCAGTTGTTAAAATGTCAAAAGCCATCACATTTTGAAGAACCACTGTCTCATTAACTGGACTTGGGTATTTGAGAGACCGTCCTTGTTGGGAGTCATTAAAAGGTAGCTGAGTGTAGTCAGCTAGCGACTCTGCATGTGAATGACACCCTCTAATCCTAGAGAAGAGTGAAAATGGAGGTAGGGTCACAGCAGCGAAAGACACTTTGGGACCACAGCCATTGGAGGGCTGCTGCTGGGCGATGTTTCCTCCCATCTGGCCATATACAGTTGTCCCACACTGGACAATATTCATCTTGGCATCTTTGGTTATTAGGTCCGACAACAAGGCTGTGACCCAAGGATTTAAACAACTGGGGCTCAGCCAGTGACCACATGGCCAGAAAGGTCTTGTTACTCCCTGGGCCTGGAATTTATGGGCCACTTGGTTGCCTTGGCAGGATGGGCTGTCTGACAGACACCAGGGGACCTATCTGTCTGGTCAGTGAGGTCTTGTGACTGGCTCCAGTCCTCTCTCCAGAGGTGGCACTCACCCGGGCGTCCTGAGTGCTGGGTGTGGGAGGGAATTCACAGACCCCGCGTGCTTCTCCTTGAACCACTTCTCAAATTCCTCAGCTAAGAAGGAGTGCACAGGTTGTATAAGAGAGGCCACAATGACTACGAGAATTAACTACTTCTGAGAAAGTAGTCCTTTTTTTTTTTTGGTAGCAGGGATCGAACTTGGGTCCTTGGGCTTGTGAGGCAGGCGGCAGAACCACTGAGCTAAATCCCCGGCCCCAGAAAGTAGTCTTCTTAAATAGAAGTTTTAGGTCATCCCTGGGTTCACAAAAGTGCCCGGGTGATGGGTCGTGCTTTCAGGAATGTCAGACTTCCATGGGTAAAGCTGGGCTTGGTGTACCCAGGACTCCAGTCCCAACGCCTTGCCTGCTAAGTTCAAAGAATCACCAAGTTCGGCCCCTCCCAGATGGGCTCTAGAGAGAGGAGAGATGTCACCCCTATCAGGTCCCCAGGCTGAAATCCTGGGAGCCCCAGTGCCCGAGGTTGGGTGTCCATTAGTTGAAGAATGTGTTGAAATTTGGTCATCGAGGAGATAGGCAGCCATATCCTGGTCAACAGAGAGAACATTAGTTAAAAATGGTCCCCTGTGCAACATTTCAAAAGGGCTCAGCCTAGAGTTTGAGGTGAGTCTCTGTAAAGGCCACTGTGAGAAATATCAAAGCCCGAGAGTCTGAGGACACCTGAGGACACAATCTCATCATCAAGCACAGGCGCATGATGGGGCTTCATTATATAATAATGAATCAACATAGACAACCACGCATGTGCCACACAGCCTGCAAGGCTGCCCAGAATGTTTTGTCTTAGTAAGCTGATAAAAGCTACTATAACTTCTGTGCTGGTAATTAAAGTTTGGTTCCTGGTTTGTAATGTCTGCTCCATGCATGTTCTTTTCTTTGGGAACCCCTCCTGACCAGGCCTCCCTTCAGCCCACCAGACCCAAGCTTCGGCTACTTCCAGCCAAGGTCAACTAACTACAACCAAATTCTTCCCCTCTGAATTAACCATTTGTTCTCTTCTGGAAGAGATATCCCAGTGTCCTTGCCTGCGATAGTGTTACCAGCAGGTGTCCCAAGGCCTGGCCAGCTCCCTCCTCCCCCACGATCATAAACATTGGATGTCCTTGGTGTCTTTTTGTATTTCCAATAGCGGGGATCAAACACAGGACCTTGCCCTTGCCAGGCAGCCTTGATGTCTTTTGTCTTTGCTTCCCAAAGCAGCTTGGATCAGCCCAAGAGCCAGCTTCTCTCAAGTCTCTTGTCTCTGTGTCTTTTGTTCTCGCCTTCCTATATCACGGACGTCATACTGCCTCACAGGAGACCGAGACCCACAGTGGGGGTTTCCAGTATAAACCGGGGGCTCTTATACACTCCCCTCGATGGGGATGATTCCCCAGGGCTCCTTGCAAGCTGACAGTCTGATTGGAGGAAGACTGTGACGGGTCCCCCGGTGGCGAAGCCCAACCGACCTCCAATACTGCTTGACAAAGTCCCAGCTGGGGGAAAGGGTGGAACACATCGTACCCTCATGTTTTATTTTTTCTTGCCATAATGTTTATAATTGTTACTCTGATCACAGGAGTCATTGTGTTTGTGGCTAACAACAAACTCTCCATGAGGCAAATTGGCAATGATATATTGAAATCTGATCTGGCTCATAAGCCCCAAATTCCAGTTTCTCTTAGTTCTATTGCCACATCCACTCCTAAAGAAACCTCTCCTAAAACCCCCTCTGTTTCCCCACTACTATGACTCCCCCTCTTATTGCTGACATTCTGTTTACTAAAGGGGTCTTATGAAGAGACTGAAAGGACAGACTTTGGATGAAAGAAATAGTGGAAAGCGGGAAAAAGAAAGAAAGTTAAGACAGGTAAATGCATTAAGGGGGCAAGTTACTCAATATTTCTCAAAGTGCTGTAAATATCTCCTGCTCATGGACTGTGAACCCAAATGACATTTAGTTAAGATGAATAGAGGTATAGAAAAATAGAGAGCTAATAGCAAACTATATTAACCATTGTGCAGTTTCTCAAGGGCCAGCTGGCGACCACAAGTTTGACATTTAATTGATTAAATCTTGCTTGTACTCCTGCTGATATAGAGATTTTGATTAAGTTACCTTCTGTTCTGCTTAGGTGTGGGTAAATAAGGGAAAATTGTCATTTTTAAAAATGTATTCATGATGTTCAATGAAATGAATCAGCTTGGAAAAAATATACTCTGTTTAGCAAAAAATAACCTTTACTTCAATAGAAATTGCTAAGGCAACCTAAAATGTAAACATGTTCCGCCCATTGCCTCCTAGCTATTGCTTAAAAATATAAAAATAAATCAGACCCTGAGACTTCTCAGCGGGAACCTGAACATTGCTTGAGAAGGTTCTTTTCTCATCGCCGGCCCAGGACATCTCCCCTTCCTACCCTGCATCGACATCGACTACAGCTGGTCTGCGGCACCCTGGAGCCTGCAGTCCGGTAGGAGCACCTGGTAAGATGGGTTCGACCCTGGGACCTTCGTCTCTGGATGTCCAGTGATCCCATTACAGACTGTGGATGCATGGCTTGGGCAGCCTCTTTTGGGGGAGGTCCTGGTCACAAACCCTCCTGCAGTGCCTGGCTTCCCACAGCCATAGCAAGGGGGAGCAGCAGAGTGCATGTTGGCCTTAGGGTCCCTCAAAGGGCAGCTACCAAGGAAGCTGCTTTTTCCTTTCCTTGGCTTCCATCCGGTCTCAGTTGAAGACTGAAGTGGCAACTCTTACGAAACATCTAGTGAGCTCTCAGGGACAAAATCATTTTTTTATGACTTTCTCCTAGTACCAGAGACTGAGTATTAAATTTATCTTTAGGGATGACTTGTAGCTAGGTGTGGTGGTGCATTCCTGTAACACCAGCACCTGCAAGGCTGAGGCAGGAGGATCATCACCATGAGTTCGAAGCCAGCCTGGGCTACACAGTGAGTTCAAGCCCAGCCTGGACTACACAGCAAGTCCCTGTCTCAAAAAAGAAAACAGAAAGGTTGACTTGCTCTTTGACTGAGTCAGGAGCTAGAGAGGTGTATTTAGTTAGAGCTTCCCACAAGTGTGCTAAAACACCAAGGGGTTTTCTTTGCTTCCCTGATGAATAATTGACAACTTGGGATAATTGATGGGTTTTTATTTCATTTGTCTTTCTTTTTTGGTACCAGGGATCGAACTCTGGACCTTGCACTTGCAAGGCAGGCACAGCGCCACTGAGCTAAATCCCCCACCCTCAGGTGTCCTTTGTGAGAGGAATGCGTCCCCCACCGTCCAGTGCATTTAACCTGTGCAGTCAGGGTCACTTAGCTGCTCCCGTGGGTTTCTGCAGGGGTACCCTGGGGTGACGAGTGTGTCCTCCTCAGAGACCATCCTCCTCGTCCTTAGCCTTTTAGGGCCCCGCCTGACGCGGCGCGAGTGCTCACGTGGAGTGGGGGCAGGAAGGACACACTGGGCGTGGGGCTGGGCTGGAGTGGGCTGGTGGCCTGGACCGGGCGGGCAGGAGTCCCCAGGCTCGGCCCAGAGGCCCCACCGCCCCTCCAGCCTCCACCCCAGCGCCGGCCTTGCAGGCCCCGTGGGCGGCTGCTGCCCCCTGCTGGCGGGAGGGCCCGCGGCTTCCGGACCGGAGCGCTGCCCAGGTGACTCGGGTCGCACGGTCCCCTTGCTGGAATGTGGCCGAGTAGCGACCAGGGGCGACGATTCCGCAGTGTCCCGGCCCCCTGGGAGTCAGCACCGACCCGTGTGTGCCCGGGAGCGGGAGCGGGAGCGGGAGCGGGAGCGGGAGCGGTCACAGTGGCCATTCGCTGGGGACCCCGGGCCGGGCCGAGCGAGGTCAGCCACCCAGCCTGGGTGCGTTCCCGGCCTGCGCGCCTCCAACCTCGTGTGGTTAATGAGTGGGTTCCTCGGAGCCCCGCGGCGCCCGTGGCCGTGGTGATGGGGGTGCGGGGTCTGTAAAACATCCCAGCCGCAGGGGCGGCTTTGAGCTGGGGACCCGGATGTGGCTCGGTGGTGTCCCTAGCGCTGCCAAGCAGATAGCTGCACTTGATGGACTCTCAACTCCATTGAGAGAAATTCTTAGGCCAGCCCAGCCACTGGGAGAGACCCTGTCTCAAAATAAAAAATAAACAGGGCGGGGTGTAGCAGTGAAGAGAGCTCCTGGGTTCCATCCCCAACACTGCAAGGATAAATAAACAACGTTTTCTAAAATACCAAGCAGGCTGGGCCTTACCAGGTGCTCAGATTCCCGGCCCTCAGGTCTTTTGAGCAGTAACAGGCACGGCCTCCTGCAGCCAGGCCGACTTTGTCCTGAGGGATCCAGGCAGCGTTTTCCTTTTTGTTTGTTTGTTTTTCACTTTCAAACATATTCACAAGATCTCAATTTCTTAAAACGTAAGCGTGGGTATATTTATTTCTCTCAAATTCATACAAGACAATAATTACACAACAACAAATCTTTTGTTCAACAATGATTTGATTTATAAGCATTTGAAATTTACATAATTTCACATCAATACCTTTGTATTTTAATTTTTAATGTGTTAAAATAATTTAATTTCCCTGTACAGTTCTGTCTACATGAGAAATCAAGATGTGCACTTTAGGGCTGGGGATTTAGCTCAGTGGTTTGACGCCTGCCTCCCAAGTGCAAGTTTGAACAGTCCCTTCTGTCCCTGTGCGTACCTGTTCCCTTGGAAAGAAAGGACTTGGATTTTACTCTGTTATCTGTCGAGGACAGGGTCTTCTGAGGACATTCCAAGGCAGTGTGCGTCCTGTGGCCTACTTGGAAAGTATAGAGATGACATCTCAGGAGAAAGATACCCAATATACTCTGTTGGTTGCAGTTGGAGATTCGTAAACTTTTAAAAGAGATTAGTGATACAGCTAACCCTGATCTGTGAGTTTTGAATTTACATTGTTTCAGTCCATGTATAAAACCATTTTTTTTCCTTCAAAAAATCAAGCTCTCAGGGCAATGCAAAGACGCCATATGTAGAATTTTCCCAAGCTCCCAAGAGATGTGGGTGGCATAAAAAAGCGGCCATCATGGTAGCCCATGCTGCACTTCTCAAACACAGCATGTACTTTTATTTTTGCTTTTACCCTCTTTTTCTCTTTATTTGGCCCCAGTTCGATCTACAGAGCTGCTTTCTCCCATATCCATTTACCCTACACTTTTCAAATAAACGTTTGGCACCGGTGTTAGCTTGTCCCGTCCAATTCTTTGTTCGAGGCAAGAAGAACCGAGAATACTTTTTTTTTTTTTTTGGTACCAGGGATCAAACTTGGGTCCTTGTGCTTGTGCAGTAGAATACTTTTGATTGGTGAACCATTTCTAAATAGTTTGTTTACAAACAAGGTCACCTCCAGGCCAAAAAAAAAAGTCACATTGCCCTTAATCTCCCTCAGAATCCTCCCCCTTGCTTCTAGCACAATTACTCCATCATTCTTGCCACTTTCTTTTTTGTTGTTGGTTTGTTTAGCTTTTTTGTTGGTTTCGCCTTTTTGAGACAGTCTCACTCTGCAAGTCAGGCTGGCCTCAAACTCACTATGTAGCTCAGGCGGGCCTCAGACTCAGTGATCCTCCTGCCTCAGCCTCCCAAGTGCTGGGACCCCAGGTTTTCACCACCACCCCCAGGTGCTTGCCACTTTCTAGAGCAGTTTCAGAAGTCCTCTTTCCTGTCTTTACTAGGTGTGATCAAAACCTAGTGGTGAATGCTTCTGTTGAATAAAAAAATTTTAAATATTCACCATATTCTTTTTTTTTTTTTTTTTTGGTACTGGGGATCGAACTTGGGACCTCTCACTTTCGAGGCAGGCGGCGGAGCCACTGAGCTAAATCCCTGTCCCTATTCACCGTATTTTTTATCACACTTGCACATTATGCTGTAAGACGGAGGGCCTTAGCAAACGCTCCGAGGAGCTGACTGCAGTGAGGATCACCCAGGAGGGAACACACCAGACAGACTGAGATGGTTAAAAAAAACCAGACCTTTATTAGTCTGGCCAAACGGCACCCTCCAAGCAATAAGTTTAGAGAGGCCCCGAGCTCAGGGGGTTGGAAGGTTTTATAGGGGCTGCAGGGGTGCTTAGCAAACAGAACTACAGAAGCAGAATTTTTGCAGTTAGGGGACGGTTAGGGGAGTTTGCAGATGTTCTTTACTTATCTAACAGGATGTTCTTTACACAGAAACAATGGTACATTCCAGGGTGTCTTAACAGATAAACAAGTACATTCCAGGAACTCTGTTACCTTTAGTGAACCCGAAACCCACAGGGACAAGATGGAGGGCCTGTAACAAGATGGCATTACTTGTGCTAAGTCTCACCTGGGTCTTACAATGCCTGTGTCCAAAGCTTGCAGGAAAGGACCTGTAATGGCTTTGCACACTGCCTGCAGGAAGCGAGGTCCTGTGGCGTGGGGTGGCTTGGAAGACCCATGCACCTTTGCCCCGTCCAGCCTGGCTTCCTGTCCCGTGGTGTTGGGAGCCATGCTACATAATTCTAGGGAAAAATCATTTGAGTAGGCCTGGTTCTCCTGCCTACAGCCCAGCTATGACATTTCAGACATAATTGCATTTTGGCCTCGGGTCACAACTGAGACCTCAGTGATCCCCGGATGCTGTAATGCTCCAGGACAAGACCACACCTGCGGGAGATGCCAGGGAGGAACCAAGTCTTCATCTACATAGTTCCTCACTGTCCTTAGATTCCCACTGCCCCCCCAGTCCATTTACACCTCGTTTATCCCAATGTAAAGTACTGAACTCGGCATTTTCACTTGTTACATCTGTTTCCCCATGTACTGAATAAAAGGTGCTGCAAGCTAGGGGGCTTTTGTCTTTGCCGCCCAGAGCAGCACTGATCAGACCCAAAGCTCAGCTTCTTCTCAGTCTCATTTTTCTACCTTTCCTGTAATTCGCCGTGTGCTGCCGTGGCTCACAGGAGACTAGGACTCACTGCAGAGGTTCGGGTAACATCCCCTTCCCCTGTTCCCTACACCGTGGGATGAGGAACTCAGCCCCTTGAAACTGATGGGGCCCTGGGCTCAGGGCCCGCCGACCTTGACCCTGTACTCAGGCTTCCTGGTGTCTCAGGCGCTGCCAGAGGGACTCCCAGAGCCCATGGCCGCTTGCCCCTCCTGGCTGAGGTCCTCTCTTGACTTTCAGTGCCAAGAAGCGGGAGGGCGAGCTCACGGTGGCCCAGGGCCGCGTGAAGGACCTAGAGTCCCTGTTCCACCGGAGCGAGGTGGAGCTGGCCACCGCCCTCAGTGACAAGCGCAGCCTAGAAGGCGACGTGGTGGAGCTCCAGGCGCAGGTGGCCAAGGTAGGCCTGGGAGCCACCTCAGGTTGTCAGCGCTGCACGTGTGCACCTGTTGTCCTGTGTCTCCCAGGCAAGGGACAGTCACACAGTGGCCAAGCAGCAGCTGGAGAAGGAGACGCTGATGCTCGTGGACCTGGAGAGCCACTGCCAGAGCCTGTCCATCCCTCACTGGCTGAGTAGCAGGGGAGGCACAATTTTTCCCCAGATGTGGCTTCATGTTTCATCTCCTCTTTATAAGTTAGTTCCCCGGCCCCCTCCTTACTTGAGCTTGGATCTCTTCCTAACACTATCTATTCTTTGCTCTGGGACTTTCCCAGGGGCAGATGTTCCATCCAGGCGACCTCAGACCACCTAGTGATGACTATGTTTCTACTTTTGTCCTAGGTAGAAAAATGTTTTTCTTCTGCCCTCCGTACTCATGACTACATTCTACAGAGGCTCTCTTATTACTTTTATCTCTCCATCAAAGTCCCGTTCAGTTAGGGACTTCTTAAATGCATGCTTGAAAATGGACCACTTTTAAGTTTCTTTTTCTTACAAATCCCCTCCTCTTTCCTTTGCAACTCTCTTGGTCCCATTTTCACTTGTATTTTACCAGCTGTCTTTGGATTTCAAATCCTTCCAAGATTTACTGACTCTCCTCATCATAAGAGGTCAAGCCTGACTTGGGCATCTGTCTCATTATCGCTGTTTACATGTCTCTGAGCCGATCTGATCACCATGCACAGAGACAGTGAACACTTGCTGCTGTCACCGTGGCTCCGCCCCATGGGATGAGAGGTGAGGAGCGAGGCCGGCAGCCCTTTCCTCTGCCGATCTGTCCTCCCCACTGCTGGAGCCTGGGTCAACACGGCCAGCACTGTCGGCCAGTTCACTGGCCAGGGTGGGTCATCACCGCTATGACAGTTCCAGCGGGAGCTGTGTCACTGGGAATGAAGGTGCGACATTTCCCACCCTGCAGGGCACAGACGCCTCCCCTCTCTGCTCCTATGGGATCTACAGCGAGTCTGCCTGACCGGCTGCTCCTTAGTCGATGGCTCTCTGCTGATTATATCATTAATCCAAGCTACATTTTTATTCATTGCGGCCCACGGGAGGAGCATAGACTCAGACCTACAGCCATCTGATTTGGGGCTTTACCTCATCAGGGACTCCCCGGGGACTCCTACTGAGTCACTATGTGTATTCCAGTCAGAGGAGCCTGCTGCCAACCCTTTACTTCTATGTCCAGGTCCTGCAGGGGAGGCCTTAGGAAGTGCCCGGGGGAAGAGGTGGCCAGCTGAGCTAAGGCACGAGTCCCATCCGATTAGATTGTAGTCTAGCAAGCAGGGTCCTTTCTCCACAGAACCTCTAGACATTGGTGGAGGCAGGATGGAGAGAGGCAGAGGGCAGCACAGGTAGGGTGTCCAGGGTTTGGGGAGACCTGAGGTGCTGGAGTTGGCTGCAGGCTGGGAGGGTCACGCACTGTCCCCCAGGGAAAACCCCACCTAAGAGCCCATGGCCCGGGGCCACTGCTGACCGGTGGGGCTGTTCTTGGGTCCCCAGGTATGGGCAGCAGGCGCAGGGGTGCCCCACAGCCCACCCTTGACGCTCGTGCGGAAGAGCCAGAGCAGCTGGGACACCGGCGAGAGCTTCCGCACCGTCCTGGTCAATGCCGATGGGGAGGTGGGTGCTGGGGCTGGGGGGCTGGGGGCTGCATCTCCTGGGCCCACTTCTGGTGGCATCTGCCGGGGGGCCACAGTGAGGCTGAGCATGGTGGCCCTCGCCTGGCACAGGAAGTGGCTGTGAGAGCGGTGAAGCAGACCTCAGGCCTGCAGGAGAACGGGGAGGAGGAGGAGGAGGAGGCTGAGTTCGGCGAGGAAGACCTTTTCCACCAACAGGTAGAGCCCTGCGTGGGGGGGGGGTATGCAGATTCGAGTCCCTCCTGAAGTTGAGCTGGCGCAGCCCCAGCTCTGCCATCAGCGAGCTGCTTACACAGTGGCTTTGGGGAAGGTGGAGTCTGGGAATCCCGCTATGTTAAATGCTCACTCAGTGACTCCTCTGACTTCAGCACCGTGAGTGTGGGAGGCGTAGTGTGGCTCAGGCCAGGCGGACGGAGGGGCCGGTGAGGGGAACAGGGACCGTAGTGAGCAGCGATGCGTGGGGCACTGGGCCTCCCGCCGGCCTGACACCACCACCCTCTTCTCCCCTCCTTCCTGCAGGGCGACCCTCGGACTGTGGCGAGGGGCTGCCGGCTGATGTGACCAGCGACACCCTCGAGCACTCCTGCGGCCCTGGGGACTGTTTTGCTACCACGACTTTCATTTGTCCTGGACACATTTCTAGCCGGTGTACCGCCAGCACATGGGAGGGAGGGAGGGAGGGAGGGAGGGAGGGAGGGAGGGTCTCTGCAGCGCTTTCCTGTTGGTGGCCGGTGGTGTCCCGGGACCATCCCTTCGTCACCCCTTCTCTGCTGTCCAGGCTTTTGGTCCCTCCTCACCCCAAGTTGGCCACTAGGTTGAATATGAGGTTTGGGGCCAGGACCTGGAGGTCAGGAAGGTGGGGCTGCCGTTGGGGATGGGGGTGAAGCGGTATGGGGATTCCATAGCTGTGGGGTTTGTTCTTTTTAAAGCTGTTTCAGAACTAAAATCAGAAACCGGTTCCGACCTGGTGTGGGGGTGTTGGGGGCACCGGCCTATCGTGATTGGGTGGCACCCAGGGACCAAGAGCGGGGAGTGGCCTGGGCCGGGACACCTGTGGTGACTCCAGGTTCTGGAGCTGCTCCCACGGTTCTTGTCCTGACCCTGCAGGACCCACGGGCAGGAAAGGAGGGAGCTGGGGAATGGGGACCTTGCCGTTCCAAGCCTTGTCACCATGATGCAAGGAGGGGACAAAGCCAGGGACAAGTGGCTTGTGTCTGGGACCCCCAGAGACAAGTGACACGGGGCGGCCCTGGGTCAGAGGGCTGTAGCCCCGCCCTGTCTGCTGGGTACACGGTAGGCATAGCGAGAGCGCCACTTCCTCTGTGACCTCCTCCGAGGTTACAGTTCTCAGCCGACACCTAAACGCCAAGTGACCCCATCTGGATGGCTCCACATTGCAGCCCAGTCTGGGCCCGGATGACCCCTTCCTGCAGTCACCACTTACCCTGCCACGCAGATACACAGAAGTTATTTTTTTAACGGATATTTATTTTTTTACATAGGTCAGTACGCAGGTCACGGGGTGCTGCTCCAAGGGCTCCTGCCACCCTCCCCGCGGTGGCACAAGGACAGGGACCTGTCCAGGGAGCTCTGTGCCCCGAATAGCCAACTTCCTTCAGAAAGTGCAGCTGGAGTCTTTCCGACACCCGCACTGAGCCATGGCTGCCTGCTGTTCGAGGAAGGCGGCTGAGCAGCTCTCCCAGCTCTCCTGTCCCCCAGGGTCTGGCACGCTCTCCTTGGGAGCTGCTCTTGGCAGGGAAGGAGCCAGTGACAGACGTCACCGCTGGCAGCCCTAGGGCCTGCTGCCACCCTTGCTGTTAGAAGTCCCTGGTCCCACACGGTGACCAAGGCCCGGGGTGTGGGCTGTTTTCCCGGGCGGAGGGAACCGTGCCTCACCCACAGCCTCTCACCAAGGTCGGGTAGGCTGCACTGCCCGAGTGGGGCTGCTGGAGCGCTTGGCCTGCCTGGCTTCAGACGCGACCTCCTCTACCCCGACCTGTCGCCCTTTTGGGGTCACTGGGTGCCCTTGCTGAGGAGAAGGTGGGGTGCCAGGTGGGCGGCTGGTGCTGGAGGTTGATGTCGCTAGACACCAAGCATTCAGCCCTTGTGGTGATTTGCACGTTGGACTGTGGCCTGAGGAACCATGCGCACTGCCCGAGGTTGTGCTTAGCTTTAGGCCTCATACAGGGCCTTCCTGGGGAGGTCCGGCGGCCTCCGGGTCCACACTAAGTCCAGGCCTGTGGTCCGACCGGGTCGTGACTCTGCCACCTGCTTCCACAACTCATCTTTACCCTCCCCAACACTGCTGCGGCTCCGTTTACACTAAAGAACTGAGTCAGGAACGTTCCTGTGTGGACACCACACGCCCAGCTTTCAAGGGACACGGGGCTCCAATGGCACCAGGCTGGGGTTCTTGCTTTGGGGATTTTAAGATGTATGCCAAACGTGGGTGTTTTTTCCTCCTTCAATGATTTGTAATATACATTTTGCGAATGGAAACTGGTTTTTTTGTTTGTTTTTTGGCGGTGTTTTGTTTTGTTGAGAGCGTCTCACTTTGTAGTCCAGGCTAGCCTTGAATTCACTGTGCAGCCCACACTGGCCTTGAACTCTCGGCGATCCTCCTGCCTCAGCTTCCCTCCTATTATGATTACAGGTGTGGATACCAAGCCCAACTTGGAAGCTTTTTTTTCTATTCTTTTTTTGGGACTGGGGATCGAACTAGGGGCCTTGAGCTTCCGAGGCAGGAGGCGGAACCACTGAGCTAAATCCCCAGCTGGGTGGAAGCGTTTGTTCAACACTCCAATAAACACTTTAGTTTGGTCTCAAAAGAAGGGAACCGTTCCTGGCACGTGTGGACTGATCCAGTGCCTGGGGCTCCCACATGCCCTCAACAACCGAGTCTCCTAGGCTGTACAAACGCACCGTTCCCGTGCGCGTGCGCGACCTACGACCACGGAGCTGAGCCTAGAGGCTCCCAGCCGACTCCCGGCGCTCCCAGTGCGGGGCTACACGGAGAAATCGAGCTGCGCCTGCGCCAGAGGCCCCGCGCGGCCCTGTGGGTATTATACTCTGGACTCCGTTTCCCATGGTACCTGGGGAACCCAGGCTTCCTTCGAAGCTGCGGGTGGCGCGCGCGGCCTTGTGAGAGTCCGGACTACGCTTCCCGTGGTGCTCTGGGCGACTCACCTGAGAGCTGCAGGCTCCACGCGCTTGGCCCGCGGTCGGGTTCAATTTGTGGAGCCATGGAGGGAGGCTTCGGCTCCGATTTCGGAGGCTCCGGCAGCGGGAAACTGGACCCGGGGCTTATCATGGAGCAGGTTAAGGTGCAGATTGCCGTGGCCAACGCGCAGGAGCTGCTGCAGGTGCGGGGTCCGCTGGAATGGGGGTGAGGCAGCGGGTTAACCCCGGTCGAAGGCGGGCATCATGGCTGAGGTCTCGCGTGTGTTCACAGAGGATGACCGACAAGTGTTTCCGGAAGTGCATTGGGAAACCAGGGGGCTCTCTGGACAATTCAGAACAGGTAAGATCTGTCAGGGGTCCGCGTTTGCGGGCTTGACAGGGTCTGGACCGGCGAGGGGGAGCGTGTGCGTGGGCTAACGGCGCCGCGTAAACTCGCGTGCGCAGGTTGTCGGAGGGTCGCTGCGAGGCTTCTGCGCGTGTGCAAACTGAGGGACGATGGGGCGGGGAGGCTCTGCGCCTGCGCAGTCTCAACCCGCGCGACCTGGCGCACACCTGGCTGTCAGCGAGCGCAAGGGTTCGAACTGAGCCGCGTATCCCCTCCCTCTCCGCACCTAGAAATGCATCGCCATGTGTATGGACCGATACATGGACGCCTGGAACACCGTGTCCCGCGCCTATAACTCAAGACTGCAACGGGAACGAGCCAACATGTAACGAGGAGGCGCGGGAGCCTCCCAGGGGTCCGTCCATCCCGGTCCGTCCCCAACCCCCCATCCAGCTCCATAAATGTACTTTGTGAGGCGAGCACTAGCACGTGCCTGCTGCCCGCCCGTGACGTACGAGAATGGCAGGACTGTGAGGGGACAGTTGGGACTGTGTCGCCTGCAATCAGTGCCACTTGGCTTTTGGGGCCCCTGTCCTTTCCCAAAGCCTGGAAGCTGGGTGGACTTCCTGTAGGCCCGGGAGTTGCCACCCTCTCCCCTGGTGAGCCGAGGTCAGCTTCTGGCCTGGGCTGAGAACCCTTATTTGGCCCTTAGGGTCAGGGGGAGAAACCCCACCTTAGCTGTGGCCTCTTGAAGGTAGATCAATAAATTGCTGAGCCAGGGGCAGAGAAACCCCGTGTACTTTCCCTGAGGGAGGGGGGTCTCTGGAAGGAGATGTCACTCATCCTTGGGCCCCAGCCTTCTCTGAGGGCATCATTCTCTCCCCTTGGTGCCCCTGGGCTGCTGGATCACAGTCAATGCGCAGCTAACACAGGAGGGAGCCTTGAGCCATGCCTATCATCCCAGCACTCTGGAAGGCTGAGGCAGGAGGATCTCAAGAGACCCCGTGTCAAAAATTTTAAAAGACTAGGGATGTAATTAAATGGGAAGGGCCTAGGTTCAATCCCCAATACTGAAAAAGGGGGGTAAGGTGGGGAGAGGCTTGGAAATGGGATGACACCATCGCTGCACCAAAAACTAAGTAATATCCCCTCCTTTGGGAGGCTTGTTTTCCTGCTTCCCCCACTTCCAGGGACAGGAAGATGTTGACTCAGCAAGCTAAGGGCAAAGGT
This sequence comes from Heterocephalus glaber, assembly GCF_053883595.1. Taxonomy (NCBI): domain Eukaryota; kingdom Metazoa; phylum Chordata; class Mammalia; order Rodentia; family Bathyergidae; genus Heterocephalus; species Heterocephalus glaber. The sequence goes on along the minus strand of NW_028258457.1, from coordinate 4,556,462 downwards.
CTGTTTATTGTAAGAAAATAGGCAAACTGCACCCCATTCCCACCACCTGCCTGCACCCTAGACTGCTCTGGGCACATGGCACGTCCAGTAGCCCCTGCTGTCGTGTGTGGGCAGCCACGCAGCTGTCACTCCTGGATGTGCTGGCTTATCCAGCCTCTCACGGCCAACACCCGAGTGTAGACACCTGGGAAGTGGGGCCTGCCGCAGCCATAGCCCCAGCTGGTGACCCCAGTTAGCACCCAGCGGCCAGAAGGCTCCCTGCAGGCCAGTGGTCCGCCAGCATCGCCCTGCGGGGAGGGAAGAGAAAGGGCACTCAGGCCAGTCCCTACCCCAGTAGTCCGGGGCTGGAGAAGACTATGCAACTCAGAGAACCCCTGGGTCGCTGGCAGCTCCAGGAGAGACCCAAGTGAGTGCTTCCTTGCAGCCTCAACATTCGCCATCTGGGCAACGGGTTCGGTGCTAGGGCATTTGTGGACTGGGCCTTATGTAGCCCTGTCCAGTGCTTGTCCCAGGACCCCGGGTTGGGAACCGTGCCGTGAGACCTGGCAACTGGATGCCCAATAAACAGTTGTGGGTTAAAACTTCCCACAACGCCAGGGAACTGCCCAGTCCATCCGACTGCTGGGCTTCGGGCACTGCCGCACACCCTCCTCCCCAGTGGGGGTCCTGGAACCCGCGCTCACCAAGCAGCTGTCCACGCCGCCCTGAGGGAAGCCCGCGCACAGCATGCGGCTGCTGATCTGCACCGGGTAGAAGCGACGACAAGTCTGCTCGCTGAGGAGGCGCACGGCGGCCTTCTGCAGCTGTCGTGCCATGGAGCCTGCGGGTGGCGAAGCCTCCGGTGGGGACGTGAGCCCGGAGCCCTGCCCACCTCCCTGGCACGCTGAGCCCCGCCCCTACCTCCCTCGCGCACAGAGCCCCAGCCGGTGATCACACAGCGCGCGCCGTCCGTGGGTCTTGGTGCGGGGCCAGGCAGGCAGATGGGGTGCACCAGGCGGCTGCGGCGTACGGGCCCGGCCAGCTCGAGCAGTGCCACATCGTAGTCCAGCGTGTAGAGGTTGTAGAACGGGTGCTTGTAGATGCTCGCCACGCGCTCCAGCTGGCCCTCGGCGCCGCTCAGGAACGGCGTGCCCAGGAAGGCGACCCACTGCTGCGGGTCCCCGTAGCTGCAAGTGGACGGGCGTCGGCAGGGGACCTGGTGCCCCAGGTCTCCACCCTACCCCAGCCCGGCCAGGGTGCCGGAGTCTCCACCCTGCCCACCCCACCAGAAACGTGGTAAGCTTGCTTCATCCCTTCCTTGGGGGCACCCTAAATGACCTGCAGGCCGCACCATCTGCGCCTTGTGTCCTGGGAGGGGAGGGGCCCTGGTGGCCACGGGGACCACGGGTGCAGGTGGCACCTGAGCCTGGTGTCCCTGGGAACCGATTCCTCCCAGCCGCCCACTAAGCGCTCCTCGGGCTGGGGCCTCTGCAGGCGTGCCTGGGGACTCACACATCAAAGCAGTGCGCAGCCGATAGCAGCCACCTCTCTGCCACCAGCACGGCCCCGCAGCGGTGTTCCCGGCGCCGCAGCCACAGGCTCACCTGCCATGGCCACTCGCCGCGGCCCGCAGCGCTGCCGCCCACGATCCTGGCCAGCGCCACAGCCGGCGCCAGGCCACAGTCTGCGGGAAGGGGTGCGGTCGGGGTAGGCACGGCCCTCCTGCCCCAGGACCTTAGTCCGCACCCTGCGAAGGTCTCGATGCCAGTGTCCTTGTAACCCAGCGTCCTTCCTCTAGGATTCAGCTTTCCCATAGGGTACCCTTGGGGTGACCACCCTCCATCATGAGTCCAGTACCAAGCACAAGCTCAGGACACGGCTGTGCAGCACAAAGGGGTAGCTTCAGGGGCCTCACTGCCACTCACGGCGGGGGGGGGGGGGGGGGGACTTGTTACTCTCCTGATATCCCATCTCGCCTTTCCTACCAGCAATCCCTCTGTGTGTGGGAAATGTCTTCCTGCCTCAGCCTCAGCAAATACAAAGGTGGCCAAAAAAATAAAAGTGAAGACAAGCTGGGTGTGGTAGTGCACACCTGTTTGCCAGCACTCTGGGAGGCTTAGACAGGAGGATCACAAGCTCAAGCCCAGCCAGGACAACCTACTGACTTAGTGAGACCCCTGTCCTCCCTCAAGGATAGAAAGGGCCAGATAGTCTGGCTGCCCATAGTCCCACCAGCCCCAGGAAACCTGGAGCCTCTTGCCCCATCTGGACCTGGCCCAGTACCAGGTGATCTTGGAGCATCTATGCCACAGACACCTCAGCCCCTGTCCTGGGAAAATGCCAGCCGCCTGCACCCTGAGCTCTGCACCCACTCTAAGGGCTTCCCTGCCTCTCTGGGGCGCTGCAGTCTCCGTGCATTTCTTCATTCTGCCCCATGGAGCTTTGGGCTTTAAAGTGGCCTCCGAATAGGGCAGATTCCTGTCACTCTAGTTAATAAAAGTAGCTCCCAACCCCAGCACCTAGTGGTGCATCACTGTCATCCCAGCACTTTGGGAGGCTGAGGCAGAAGAAATTCGAGCCCAGCCTGGGCACCTTAGTGACTTAGCAAAACCTTATATCAAAAATAAAAAGGGGCTGGGGATGGAGCTCAATGCAAAGGCCCTGGGTTCAATCCCCAATACCACCAAATAAAAATTTTAAAACATAATAGTATATCTCCTAGGCTCTGTGTAAAGATCGCCAAGTTCCACTCTGTTCACACATCCCTTCAGCGTGACCAGTTGCCCAAGGCCCTGGGGACCAGCTCCAGCAGGAGGCAGTGTGCAGACAGGCTGAACAGGGAACCCTCAATCCAGAGCCCTCGCCCCACACCAGCTGGACAAGGCGTTTCTTTGTCATTAAGCAAGGTGCCTCTGAATACCTGTGACTGTATCCATCACAACCTGGGACAGGGTGAATGGAGCCCCCCAACCTCACTGCCAAGTTTGTATGTTGAAGCCCAAATCCCCAGGACCAGGACCTCAGAATGTGGCTGTGTTTGGAGAGATGGCCTTTAAAGAGGAGACAAAGTAAAAGGAGACCAGGGCTGGGCTCTAATCTAATGTGACTGGTGTCTTCTTTTTTTTTTTCCTTTGGATACTGGAAATGGAACCCAGGGCCTTCACACTGAGCCACATCCCTAGCCCTTTTTATTTTTTGAGACACGGTCTGGTTAAGTCACCCAGTCTGGGCTTGAAATTGAAATCCTCCTGCCTCAGCCTCCAAGAGTGTGGGGGTTACAGATGTCCACACCCATTCCTGCCTCTGGTGTCCTTATGAAAAGTCAGGGCCAGGCATAGAGGCACATGCACACCTGTAATCCCAGCACCCTGGAAGGCTGAGGCAGGAGAATCAAGAGTTCTAGGCCAGTCTGGGACAACCATGTGAGGTCACAGGGAGAGGACACCGTGTGCAAGCCAACCAGAGGGGCTCAGCAGGAACCAGCCCTGCAACTCCCTGACATTGGACTTGTGCTCTCCAGACTTCTGAGAAATAAATGTCATCTCACCACCTGGCTGTGAATTTCTTACTGCAGCCCACACAGACTCACATGGACACTGACACCCTCCCGTCCCCCATTTCTCATGGCACCTGGCAGCTGGAAGCGCGTGGTGGTCTCTGGGGCACCTGGAGGTGGTGTCTGTCCTCTGGTGGTTCCGCCCACAGCAGACAGAGTGGTGGTGCCAGGCAGGACAGTCACCCGGCTGGTGGCCCTGGGTGTGGAGGGTCTGCTGGTGGTGACTCCCAGGGCCATGAGGCTGGTCATTGTCCTAGGGGAGTGGCCGGTGGTGGCTGGTGTCCTCCTGGTGGGCGGGGGTGACGTGGGTAGGGTCCCCGAGGACATGATGCCCAGGACCCAGCCCTTCAGCCTGGTGATGCGCGCGTACACACCAGGCTTCTTGGCCTGGGCACAGCCGATGCCCCAGCTCACGATCCCCGCCAGGTAGAACACACCAGGGTTCTCCTCACAGGCCAGGGGGCCCCCCGAGTCGCCCTGCAAGACAAGGGCTATGGGTATCTTTCTGAGGGCGCCCCGGGCTGTGGGCTCGGATATGCCTATGTGACCCACACCAGCCACTTCTCCAATCTGAGCCAGCCTCAGTCGTTCTTGCTTTTGTTGTATGATACAAGAGCTGAGTGTGACGGAACAAGCCTGTCATCCCAGCGCCCTGGGAGGCTGAGGCAAGAGAACTGCAAGGCCAGCCTGGGGAACTTAGCGACTTAGCGAGACCCTGTCTCAAAATAAAAATTGAAAAGGGCTGGGAATGTAGCTCAGTATGCAGACCCTAGGTTCCATCCCCAGTGGTGGAAATTATGTATTCATTGCTAAGCTTTTCCCTCCAACTCCCTCCCTCCTCTCCTCTTTTCTTGTGCTGGGCTTGGAGCCCAGGGCCTTGCACATGCTTGGCAAGTGCTCACCACTCAGCTCACCCCCAAACCTCAGTCTCCTGGGGATGAGACCCCTGGCAGGACCCCCTCCAGTTTCCACACCCTGCCCGCCTCCCCACTGTTGCCCACCTGGCAAGAGTCCACCCCGCCCTCCAGGAAGCCAGCGCACAGCATGCGGTCGGTGAGTGAGAAGTTGTAGAACACGCTGCAGGTTTTCTGGTCCACGATGCCCACGGACGCCCGCTGCAGAACATCAGGCTTGGTGGCTGCCAGGAGAGGAGGGAGCTGACTGGCTCTTAGTGCGTGACCATGGTGCCAGCTCAGTGCTGATCGTCCTGAGAGGAGGTGCCATCCCTCCCCTGCAGATGCACGCACACAGGCCCGCAGCCTCAACAAGGAGGAGGCAGATGCCAGAGTCCCAGCATAGCACCCTGAAGTCTCCTCTCTGTCCCTGTAACCTGTACCAAGCCATTCTGGGCCCTCCACAGGACCACTGACCCGTCTCGGCGTCTCTGAATGGTGTAGTGCAGGGTCAGCAAGCTCTTTCCATAAATATGTTCAGTTTTATGAGCCAGACAGTCACTTTCCCCACTACTCAACCAGGACAGGAAAGCAGCCATGGACAATCTGTCAATGAATGTGTGTGGGCCATGTGCCAATAAAACTTTATTTAAACAAACAGGAGCAGGCCACCTGTGGCCCCCTGGCATAAGAGGCGAATGCTTCACAGCCTGTGGATTGGTCAGCACAGAGACCCCTGGGCAATGGGGCTGGTCTGGGGCTCAGGGAAGGCAGCCCATCCCCTCCTCCCCAGCCCAGGCCCTGCAGAATAAAGCCGTCCTTTCAGTTGTGGGGGCTGCTCACCATTCCCTTCCTGTGTGTTGCCCCAGCCCGAGATCATGCACTTGCGGCCCACCGGGAACTTCTGGATGGCCAGCGGGAGGCAGACGGGCTGGATGTACTTGCTGAAGACCAGGGGCCTGGCCAGCTCCAGCACAGCCACGTCGAAGTCCAGGGTGCCCGGGTTGTAGCGCGGATGGAGCATCACCTGCCGCAGCCCCAGCTTCACGGGGCTCCCGCCGATGCCCAGGAGGGACGTGGTGCCCAGGTGGGCCTGCACCTGCTCCGCCCGTGTGCTGCCGAGACAGGGCCTCAGCCCGCCACCCGCCACTGCCCACATCCCTGCTCCTGGGAAGCCAGGGGAGGGTCCCCAGCTGGAGGCCTTGGGCCAGGGAGGGAACCGGGGCTCACGTTGCTCCTTGTAACACAGACCCCTGCACCTTCCTTCCTCTCTTACTTATTTACTGCGGTACTGGGGATTGAACCCAGGGCCTTCATACTGGGCTCCATCCCCAGGCCTTTTTATTTTTTATTTTGAGATAGGGTTTCACTAAGTCGCTAAGTTGCCCAGGCTGGGCTCAAACGTGCAATCCTCCTGCCTCAGCCTCCCAGAACTCTGGGTCTCTGCAGCTTTATAAATGTCACAGATCAATACTGCCTGAGTGAGGGTCCACTGTGGTGGGAAAGGGCCTCTTCTCATCCCCTGGTTAGGCCCTGTGTGTCCTCCAAAGCCAGGACCATCCTATCTTGCTTACAATCACTTAGACTCCTGGGTCTAGGAACAGGAAGTGGCTCAGGGCAGCCCTGGCACACTGGCATGCCCTCAATAGCAGGCACTGTCCAAATGCATGAGGATCTGATGGACAGGGGTGGGCGATGAAGGTGGCTGGGAAGCCCCTCGTGGCCTTACTGGTTGAAGCAGTGGGCGGCAGACAGCAGCCAGCGGTCGCCCACCACAGTGGCTCCGCAGAAGTGCCTGGTCCCTTCCTTCAGGCTGGCCTGCCAGGGCACCTCCCCGGACATGGCCCCGGCCCCACCCACGATGCGGATGGGCTTCTCCATGGCAGGCCTGGCCCCGCACTCTGCAGGGAGACAAGAAGATGGCAGGGGGTCTTTGCCTGCTCAGAAACCGGTGTCCTGGGCACCAAGGCAACTTAAGGACACCAGAGCACAGCCTGCTGGCTGAAGTCACCCCATTCCAGAGGAAGCAGCTTCAAAGGTCACACAGTAGGCGGACATTTATGTTAAAAAGGTCAAACTAAAATTGTAAATCCCGCCAGGTGTGCTAGTGCACACCTGTAATCCTAGCACTCCTGAGGCAGGAGGATCACCATGACTTCAAGGCCAGCCTAGGCTACATAGTGAGTTCAAGGCCAGCCTGAACTGCATAGTGAGACCCTGTCCCCCCCCCCAAAAAAAAGTCTTGCTTATGAGTCCTTGTCCAAAGCTTCACACCCAGGTGGTAAACTGAGGCAGATTCTCAGTAGCAATCTGACTCCAATCCTCTTGTGAGGATCAGGTGCAGCAGTGTGCTGTGGATTTAGAGAACAAGGTTTTTGGTGAGGACTGAGACTCACTGAGGGCTTCTCGGGTGTCAACCAAAAGTAACCGTGTGATTCATACCCCCACCCCGCCCACGAGAAAGGAAAGCACACCCACACAGCCATGCACACTGTTGTGACTGTGTCTAGATGCCCCAAAGCCTTGGGTAGCCATAGGTGGGGCTTTTCAGAGGTGGCTGGACCTAGAGTGTGATGCTGGGATTAAGGGTGTGTGGCTACTAATCAGTCCACTGACTGGCTTGGCACAGTTCCAAGGACAGTACTACGTGGCGGGCAGCCTAGGTAAACCCTAAAGGGACAGGAAGAAGCTGCTGTTGAGACTTGTCACTTGCTTGCTCCTTGCTGCCTTCTGCCTTCTATAAACTGTTTCTCCTCTATGATGCCCTCCGCCATGCCACCCTGCCCTACAGCCAGCCCACTATGGACTGAAACCTCTACAAACCGTGAGCTAAATAAACCTTTCCCCTTTAACTCTGGGTGTTGGGGACTTTGCCTCAGTAATGAGAGAAAAGTAACTAGACCTACACCGGTGTCCACAACTCAGAGCAGGGAAGAGCGGACCCAGCCCCAGTGTCCACAGGTGGACACACAGCAAGGTCCACCCACAAACTGGAATATTACACAACCAGGAAAAGGAGCAAAGCTGTGACACTTGCCACAGTGTGGATGGACCTTGAGACACTGTGCTCAGTGAGAGATGCCAGACACAGAGGACACATAGCATGGGGCTCCATGGACTGGAAATGCCCAGGACAGGCAACTCCAGTGACAGGAAGTGGACTTGTGGGTGCCAGAGGCTGGGAAGGGGACAGGTGACTGCTTATGGGGAGGGCGCTTCCTTTTGGAGTGACAGAATGTTCTAGAATTGGTGATGATGGCCACATAATTCTATAATTGTACTAAAACCCACTTAAGTATAAACTTTGAGTGCTCGCTGACAGAGATCAATAATCCATAACCAAACTCCCTCCCACTGAATGACCCCTGACAGACATCAGTGATCAATCAACCATCTCTCACTGATTGCCTCCTGACAGACATCAATAATCTATCACCAATCTCTCCACCGAGTGCCTGGGAAGCCAGTATTAATCCCTCCAGCCCTGCACAGGTGTGGACACCTGTTTGCACCTGTCCACCTGGGAGGTACCTTGTGTCTTGGCTGCGGTGACAGTGTCGAGGGCTGCAGTGCTGGGGGCAGGCATGGCTTTGGCAGGGGTATTGGGGCTGGTGAGCTTGGCAGTACTGGCAGTGGCAGGGCCAGGAGCCACAGTGGGGGCCAGAAGTGAGCTGGCCACACCGGTGACCTCCAGGATCCAGTCCCGCAGCCTGGTGACCCGGGCATAGACCCCCGGGCGCTGGGCTTCTGCGCAGCCGATGCCCCAGCTCACGATGCCTGCCAGGAAGAACCTGCCCGAGGGCTCCTCACAGACCAGAGGGCCTCCCGAATCGCCCTGGGAAACAGAGGGCACCCTCAGAAGAGATCGGGGATCCCCAGCAGAGCCCAGCAAAGGACCCCTGAGACCTCTCTCCATGTGAGCTCAAGAGCAAATGTAAGCTGACAATCCATATCTCAGGACTTCAGTTTCCTCCTCTGTGGAGGAAAAGAAACCAAGACATTTGGACTATGGAATCTCTAACATAGCTTTTAACTCTACAGATGGCAGCCTAAATCTTGACCCAAATAAACAGCATTCCCTCCTCTCCATAACCCAGTAGACTTTTTTTTTTTGTACCAGGGATCGAACTCAGGACCTTCTGCTTTCGAGGCAAGCGGCCCAGTAGACCTTTGATAATATCACCACTTGCTTAGGGCTGACAGTGTGGCTGTTGGATGAAGTTTCCAGCCATCCCACTGGAAGCTGCAGCTTTTCTGCCAAACTGCTTGACCTGCCCTCACTCATCCTGCCTGGCTGTTCTTTGCCTTGTCCCCATACCCAGCTCACCAGGACTTACATTCTTTTGGTTTTGTTTGTTTGTTTGTTTGTTTTTTGGTACCGGGGATCAAACTTGGGTCCTTGTGCTTGCAAGGCAGGCGGCGGAACCCTGAGCTAAATCCCCGGCCCCGTTCTTTTTGTTTTGTAGTACTGGGGATTGAACTCAGGAAACAGTACGCTCCAGCCTCAGCCCTTTTTTATTTTTTATTTTGAGACAAGGTCTCACTAAGTCACTAAATTGCTCAGGCTGAACTTGAACTTGTGATCCTCCTGCCTCAACCTCCTGAAGAGCTGGGATGACAGGTATGTGTCACATGCCCAGCCTGACTCTCACATTCTTAAACACAAACTCTCATTACTTTCCAGGTTCCCTTTCAACATGGAAACCTGAGTGCAGGCAGCAGAGTCTCCTCCTTCATTTCTCCACCCACTGGGCAGGAGGATGGAAAGTTCCAGCCCAGCCTGGGCAACTCAGTGACTCACTGAGACCTTGCCTCAAAATGAAAAGTTAAAAGGGCTGGGGATACAGCTCAGTGCAAAAGCCCAGGAATGAATGGATGGATGGATGGATGGATGGATGGATGAATTTATGTACTTTTTCACCCTGTAGAGAGGAAACAGAGAGGGGTCCATGGGACAGAAACAGGGGACTCACCTGGCAGGAGTCCACCTTCCCATCCAGGTAGCCGGCACATAACATCCTGTCGGTGAGTGAGTGGCCATACAGGCTGGCACACACGGCCTGGTCCAGCAGCTCCACGGTGGCTTTCTGCAGCACCTCTGGCTTGACAACTACCCAGATGGGGAGAGAAAAGCAGGATGAAACCACCAGCACTTCAGCAGCCTCTCTGGGACAGAAGGCTGAAGAAAGTCTCTTCTCCAAAACTCAGTTTCCCTAGTTGCAAGCAGGGCTGCTAGCAGCACCCAGCTCAGAAACCAGCAAAAGACAAACCTGCCACAGATCCCCCCCAGTAATGCTCGTCATCTGGGCAACTAAGAGACACCATCCCTCCCCTCCCCTCCCCTCCGCTCCTCTGCCCTCCCCCTCTCCAACTCAGGGGATGTCAGCTCCTTGCTTCCAGATGCTCAGAGCCCAAACTCTCTCTCCATCATTCCCCTCATGGAGACCCTCATGCTGGCTGAAATGGCCATGGCTGCCATATCAGACCATGTAAATCTAGAATGTTCTGGATCAGGACAGCCTGATACATTTGCTGTGTGATGAGAATATCCTCTTCTGCACTGTCCACTCCTCCCACAATACGCACACCAGACTCTTCCTGCCTCCTGGAGCTCACTCTTGCCCCAGGATGTTCTCCCCTGACCCCTGACCCTTGGCCCCTGACCCCTGGCTGGCTGGCTACCACATCCATCTTCATGGAAGGCTCATCTTCCCAGAACCTCCCTCCCTTTTTTTTGACAGGGTCTCACTATGTAATTCAGGCTGCTCTTCAACTCACTACGTAGCCCAGGCTGGCCTTGAACTCACGGTGATCCTCCTGCCTTGGCCCCCCGCAAGGGCTGGTATCACAGGTGTGCACCACCAAATCTGGCACAGAACCCTTTTCTTAAAGCTGCTGCCCACAAGTCATTTATCCTGCAACTCTGTGTTGGTTTCCTTCCTAGACTGAGCCTACTTTCATCGCCCACTCAATACATAACCCTATTTTATGCTGTTTTGTTGGTTTTTGTTTTTTGGGTTTAGTACCAGGATTGAACTCAGGACCTTGCATTTTCGAGGCAGGTGGCAGAACCACTGAGCTAAATCCCGGGTTTTTTGTTGTTTTTTGGGGACTGGGGATTGAACCCAGGGCCTTTGCACTAAGCTACATCCTCAGGCCTTTTTATTGTTTGAGACAGGGTCTCCCTAAGTCCCTAAATTGCCCGGGATGGATCTGAATTTGTGATCCTCCTGCCTTAGCCTCCCAGAGTGCTGGGGTGGTGACAGGCATGCACCACCACACCCAGCTAAACCTATGCTCTTTATAAAGTGATGGATGACCTCAGGTACTTTGTTATAGTGACGGAAATCCGTCCTACACACCACATAAAGGACATGTGTCCTCGATGAGCTATAACAAGAATGTACACGGTGGTCTTGTGCCACCTCTGCTGGGGACAGGTGCCTCAGGCCACCAAATTCAACACCTTTCCACGAGTTTCTGTGAATGACTACAAAAATCTCACAAGTACCAATTCTGGGTAACACGTAAATGATAGCAAAGCTATCATGGTGGTGCACACCTATAATCCCAGCACTCTGAGGGGCTGAGGGCAGGACGATCACAAGTTCAAACCCAGTCTGGGCAGCTTAGTGACTCAGTGAGACCCTGTCTCGAAATAAATAAAAATGGGCTGGGAATGTAGCTCAGGGCGCAGCATCCCCAGCACCGTAAAAGAAAAATGAATGAATGAATAAATGAATGAATGAGTCAGCGAGTGGCGAGTTCGCAAACGCAGAGTCGCGAGGGGGCCCCAGCGTTCCCCTCGGCTCCTCCCTTCCCCTGGCACCGGGGCGGCCCGCAGCTCACGGACGTCCTCCTTGAGGTAGCCCCAGCCCGAGATGAGGCACTTGCTGCCAGGCGGGAAGGCGTGAGAGGCGGCCGGGAGGCAGGCGGGCTGGATGTGGCGGCCAAGGGGCAGGGGACGCGCCAGCTCCAGCACTGCCGCGTCGAAGTCAGCGGTGTCCGCGTTGTACAGCGGGTGCCTGGCGATGCGCGCCACGCGCATGCGTACCGCACCGGCCTCCAAGCCGCTCAGCACCGTGGAGCCCGCGTGCGCCTCCCACTCGGCGGGGTCCTGGAACCTGCAGGACGCAGCAGCTCAGGGGGCGGCGGGGGCCAGAGGGCCAGAGGCGAGGGGCGCCCGCAGGGCCAGCGACGCGGACAAGAGCTGGGATCCGGGCAAGGGCCTGAGGTGCAGGACCTGGGCACACTATTTAACAGGGCATCGGGTGGGCGTGGTGCGCACGCCTGCCCTCCCAGCGCTCCGGAGGCTGAGACAGGAGGATCTCAATTTTCTTAAGCCAGGCCTGGGCAATTGAGTGAGGCACTGTCTCAAAATAAATTTTATTTTTTTTACTTATTTATTTGGGGGGTGGGTACCAGGGATCGAACTCGGGTCCTTGAGCTTGTGCAGCAGGCAGCGAAACCACTGAGCTAAATCCCTGGCCCTCAAAATAAATTTTAAAAAAGGACTAGGGATGTTCTTCGGTGTGAAGGCTCTGGGTTCAATCTCCAGCAATGCAAAGAAGGAGAGAGGGAGAGAGGGAGGCATTCCTCAGGAAACCAGGGGAAGGTGAACAAAGGTGGAGGGCGGGCTGAGGCCCAGCCAGCCAGGCCCGGCGGGACTCACTCGTTGAAGCAGTGGGCGGCAGACACCAGCCACCGGGCGCCCACGACGGTGGCCCCACAGAAGTGTTCGCTGTGCTCACGCAGGCTGACCTGCCAGGGGAACTCGCCCGGAGCTGCCTCCGCACCGCCCACGATCCGGCCCGCAGCCCTCCAGGCTGGCCGCAGGCCACAGTCTGCAAGACACGGCATCACCCGCAAGGACCCCCACTCCCCCCATCCACCTCAAGTCCCCGAACACATGCCTAACTTCCCAGGACTCTGGGAGGCTGAGACAGGAGGATCCCCAAGTTCCAGCCCCGCCCAGACAACTTCGTGACTTACAGAGACCCTGACTCAAAATAAGGAATAAAAAGGGCTGGGGATGGCACTCTGTGAAGGCCCTGGGTTCAAGCCCCAGTACCAGAAAAACTAAAGCAAAAACAAAGAACCTTTAGCCACAAGCATAAGAGCTCTCTGCGGTCACTGGCCCAAGGGTGGTCTTAGGGACCCCCCCAATCAGTGTCCATAATTTAAGGACACTGTCCCCTTCCCTGAACCATCACCCTATCTGTCCAAGCACCAAACTACACATCTACTTACTGTAGACTTTTTTTTTCCAGTACTGGGGATTGAACTCAGGACCTTGTGCTTTCGAGGCAGGGCTCCACTGAGCTAAATCTCCAGCCCCTATTTACTGTAAATTTGGCAAGTTTCAAAATTCTTTTTGGTTTTGGTTTTTTGTTTGTTTTTTTTTTGAGACAGGGTTTTACGATGTAGCCCAGGGTGACCTTGATTTGCTGAGATTCTCCTGCCTCTGCCTCCTTAGTGCTAGCATTTCAGGTATGAACCCCCACATCCAGCTCTGGCCTGAACCGACCTTTGCAGCCTGATTTCTGTTCTGAAATCACCCAGGGATTCTGTACCCCACACTCCTGAACACATCTGTCCCCTTCCCAGTTTCCCCTCCTGTCCCTCCACCCAGCTCCAGGAAACCCCAGGCTCGAGCCCCACCAGGCACCGGGCACCAACTGACCACAGAGCTCCTCGTCCGAGCCATCCGAGCAGTCGGCCCAGTCATCACACTCCGGGTTCGCTTTGGTTACACACTGGCTATTGCGGCAGGAGAAGGAGCCCTCGGGACAGCGGCCTGAGGACAGAGAAGAGGCCGGATAGCCACCTTGTCTCCTGGTGCTGCAGGGCGAGGGGCCAATCTGAGCAACTTTCCTGGCATGCAAAGCCCTGGGTTCCACCCCTAGCACTGCAAATAATAGTAAGTAAACAAATAAATAAATCACAGCCCAACAACACTGTCCCAAAGTCACCCCCAGCCCTGGACACCCTCAATTCTCTGGAAAGAAGTTTTCAGGCAACACCTGGCCCTGGGGGACCTGGCCACACCTGATGCTCACTCACACCACAGAGAGAACCCTACCTGACTTTAGGTCCCTGTCGATCCCTGGTCCCTTCTGGCTTCCTATGCAGAATGGAGGAGACAGGCCTCACCAAGGGGGGCCCTGGTGACCTTTAACCCGGGACAGCAACAGAGGAAGGTGGGGAGGTGCACTGCCCACCCAAGGGCTACCTAAACCCCAGCTGAAGTCAGACAGGATCAAAGCCAGGCTCAGTGGCCAACACCTGTCATCCCAGCTCCTCCGGAGGCTGAGCAGGAGGATCTCAAATTCGAGCCCAGCCTGGACCACATAGCAATATCCTATCTCAAGCCACCCACTTCAAAGAAATTCAGATGAAATCAAATGAAGCACTCTGTTCCCTGACCACACCGGCCACACATCAGGCTTGACAAACACATGGGGCTTATAGCATGGGTAAAGTGACAAATCTTTAAGTCTGGACTCCAATTATTGTACCATTCAACTTTAATTATTTATTTATTTGGTTTGGGGGGGGGTTGTTTTTGTTTTATTTTGAGTCAGAGTCTATGTAATCCAAGATGGTCTTCAACTCACTATGTAGCCCAGGCTGGCCTCAAACTCATGATCTTCCTGCCTCAGCCTCTTGAGTGCTAGAAGTATAAGTGTGCGCCACCACGCCTGGTGCATCTTGTAATTGTAGAGAGTAGCATTTGCTCACTTCTGTGACAGAGGATGGTAATTGATGGTTGTGGGTCAAATACAGCTCACTGGTTATTGTTCCCAATAAAGTTGTTTTTGTTGGTTTTTTTTGTACCTGGATTAAACTCAAGTCCTTGCGCTTGTGCAGCAGGCGGCGAAACCACTGAACTAAATCCCCAGCCCCTGTTCCCAATAAAGTTTTATTGACACATGGGCCATTGTTTGTTTTGCCAATAAAGTTTTAGTGACACATGGCCACACTCATTCTTTCCTGTTCAGGGCCCCCTTATCTGCAGGACATGCCTTCCAAGACCCCCAGTGGGTACCTGAAACTAAAGACAGTTACAAATTTTATGTGCACTGTAGGTGAAGTATAATTCATTAATTAGGCACAGCGGGGGGGGTAATAAGAATTAATAATAAAATAGCACAGGACTGGGGTGTGGCAAGCACCTGCCTGACATGTGAGGGCCTGGGTTCCATCGCAGTACTCCAAAATATAAAATAGAACAATTATAACAAATGCTGTAAAAAGTTTTCCAGTATCACTACTCTTGTGCTTTTGGGCATTATTATTTTTTTAATTTATTTTTTTTTTTGGTACCGGGGATCAAACTCGGGTCCTTGCGCATGTGCAGCAGGCTGCGAAACCACTAAGCTAAATCCCCGGCTTTTGGGCATTATTAAATAAAGTGAGAGTTACTTGAACAGAAACTTTTCTTTTTTCTTTTGTCAGTACTAGGCATTGAACCCAAGGCCTTCACACTGAGCTCCATCCCTGGCCCTTTTTATTTATTTTGAGACAGGGTCTCACTAAGTTGCTAAGTCATTAGGCTGGGCTCTAACTTTCTTTCTTTCATTTTTTTTGTTGTTGTTGTTGGTACCGGGGATCGAACTTGGGACCTTGCACTTGTGAGCCAGGCAGTGGAACCACTGAGCTAAATCCCTCCTCCCCTCCGGCCCTGGGCTCTAAGTTTCAATCTTCCTGCCCCAGCCTCCTAAGTAGCTGAATTTGCAGGTGTGGACAAAGTATCTGAAAAAACGATTTTTAATGCAATCTGAGATGAGATGGTGCTCACCCTCAGTCCCCGAAGAGTCTCTCCCACCCACTCACCTGTGAGCTCAGCCGACACAATGGTGCCATAGGCAGCCATCGAGATGCTGCTTTCTCGAAGCTTCTCCCGGATGCCCTGCTGTAATAATTCCTCCTCCAGGTCCAGACTCAGTGACTGGAGGGCTCGAAGCAGAAAGTGCAGCCGGAAATGCACCAGGACGCTAGAATTCCCTTCCCTATAGATAGGAGGAGAGCCCCTTGAAGATGGAAGGGCTCCACTCTGCTGCAACCTTCTAGAATCTTCCAGAAACTTATAGAAGCCTCTGGAATCTTCTGACATCTCTGTGATGTTGATCAAGTTTCCTTCACCTGCACAGAACCCCAACTCACCTGTAACTGAGAACTGTGCAGCCCACGCAGCTTGTTTCTAACTCCGTCTTCTGGAAACTACTTAGAAACTACAACAGAGATAATACCAGTAAATGATGAGCCCCACAGCACAGCTCCTGCCATGAGGGCAGAGGCCTATCTTGCACTTGAGGGACCTGGACACAGAGTAGGCTCTACAGAAAGCATCACCTTCTAAAACTCAGTAAATCCAGTGAGTTCACAGAACCGTGAACAAGACAAGACAGAGATGTTTTAAAGTTATTCATATAAAAATATTCCTCCAGTCGAGCATGGTAATGCAAGCCTGTTATCTCAGCAATCTGGGAGGCTAAGGGAGGAGGATCACAAGTTTGAAACCAGACTGGAAAACTTAGTGACTTAGACAGACACTGTCTTTTTTTTTTTTGGTACCAGGGATCGAACTCAGGTCCTTGCGCTTGCGAGGCAGGTGACGGAACCACTAAACTAAATCCCTGGCCCTGTCTTTTTTTTTTTGGTCCTGGTGATCACACTTGGGACCTTATGCTTGCGAGGCAGGTGGCGGAAACGCTGAGCTAAATCCCCGGCCCCAAGACAGTCTTAAAATGAAAAAAAAATTTTTTTTCCATCAAGGGATAAACACAGCGTTGCCCATCCAGACAGTGGAATATTACTGAGCTACGAAAAGGAATGAACCCCACTTCTGGGTTATAACCTGAAGAGCTAAAAGCAGACTCTCAGGGAGGTGCACACCCATGTCCACAACAGCTCAAGGGTGGAAACAGCCCAGTGTTCACAGATGGATGAATGGACACAGAGCAAGGTTATCCCCACACTTGAATATTACTCAGCCAGGAGAGGAATGTGGCTGTGACACTCGCCACCGCGTGGAAAGGCCTTGAGGACCCCGTGCTCAGTGAGCCGCCAGACACAGAGGACACAGCATGGGCTCCATGGACAGCAAATGCCCAGGACAGGCAAAACACAGATGACATATGACGCGGTGCCTATCCATGCTACCTCCTAAAACTCCTTTAGTCTTGCTAAAGAAGCTTCTTGCTAAGTCATCTCACTAATTTGCTAAATTGCCCAGGCTGGGCTCAAACTTGTGACCCTCCTGCCTCAGCCGTCCCGAGTGCTGGGATGACAGGCGTCCGCCACCACACCCAGCTCACATTTACATTATGAAAGTGCCGCCGGCCTGTTCTCCAGAGCATCTGCTCCAGCTTGCACCCCATCTGCTCGTAGGACAGCTCTGTCAACGTGGCCCCAAGTTCTGGGTGACTGTTTCCAACTGGAACTACTGTTCCTGTGTGCCTTTGCCCCGGCCACACCCCAGATCCCGGCCACGCCCCCGGGCCCCGCCTGCATCTGCGCAGTAATGCGAGGCCTCCAACCGGCCACGCCCCAGAGACAAACCATGCCCCCAGACCCCGCCACGCCCCAGGCCCTGGGCTCCACCCTGTCCCCCCCACAGGCGGGGCCCACCAGCCTCTCCAGCGCGGCGGTGAGCGCGAGGTGATAGTCCGAGGTGTCGCGCTGCAGCGCGCCGGAGAAGCGGATTCCGCGGAGTTCAGCGTTGTGCTCCACCTGGACGCCCTGCGTAGAGAGGAGGGCTGGGGGCGACACCAGCCCCGTGAGAGCCCCTCCGCGGCCACCAGACTCCTTCCCACACATGCTGTGGACTCACATGCAGGTGCAATGGCCCGACTGGGTATTGAACCCAGGGCCTTCGCACTGGGCTCCAAACTCAGCTCCCCCCCCCCTTTTTCGGTTATTTGAGACAGAGTCTCAGGCTGGCCTTGAACTCACAGTAATCCTCCTGCCTCAGCCTCACGAGTACTGGGATTGCAAGCCTGCGCCACCACACCTGGCTGTATTTCTTATTTTAAAACAGAGTCTTGCTACTTTGCTAAATTGCCCAGTGTGGGCTCGAACTTGAGATCCTCCTGCCTCAGCGTCTGGAGTAGCTGGGATGACAGGTGTGCGCCACAATACCTGGCAAAAATATTTTTTAAATTTCAACTGCTTTCTAGTTCCTTTCTGTGCCTTCAGGGGGGACCGGCTGGGGTTATATTTACCCGTTGTTCCCAAACTGTGCTGTGCTTCTAGAATGCAAGTGTGAAACAGGCCCTCGCCCGCCGGTGCAAACACATGCACTCACTTGCCGACACTTGTATTTCACACACACTGCCACAAGAGGGCCTCAGTCAAACGAGTCTGGCTGCGGGATGATCCAGAAACTTCTCAGACAAACATTTAAAATATAACAATTTAAGATCCAGACCCAGGAGTGCTCACCTGTTGTCCAGCACTCTGGGAGCTTGAGGCAGGAGGATCACAGCCTAGTGACTTAGGGACACCTTGTCTCAAAATATAAATTAAAATGGGCTAGGATGTAGTTCAGTGTGAAGGTTCTGGGTTCCACCCGGATAAGGAAAAAAGAAAAAAGAAAAGGAAAAAAGAGCAATTACTTATACTCCCACCACCCACATCCATAACCCACAAGTAGACAAGTTTCATATTTGTTTTCCTTTTTTTTTTTTAATTTTATTTTTGTGGTGCTGAAATGGACCCAGAGCCTCACACAGGCTAGATAAGTACTCACCACTGAGCCGCACCCAGCCCTATTTTCTGGCTTTTGGGGGTTTTTTTGGTACCATTGCCTCCATATTATATAAGATAAAACACCCAAGTGGGGTGAGGTGGCCCACACCCGTAATCCCGCACTCGGGAGGCTGAGGCAGGAGGATCACTGTGAGTTTGAGGCCAGCCTGGACTCATAGTGAGTTCAAGGCCAGCTTGAATCTTGTCTCAAAGACCCTGTCTCAAAGAAACAAAACAAACAAAAATAAACACATGGGATTCTGAAGCTTCTGTACAATGTGTAAACATAAATAAAAGACATGCTTTCATATTTAAATAGATGGATCTGCACAATACCTAAGTTTACAAACAGCAGAGAACTGAGTTTGGACCCCATTACTCCAAAAAGATGGGCAGGAGAAGGCCCCAGAATAGTGGGTAAGCAAGTGTCCAGGTACATTATTCTGCCTAGGTAAATTATTTTCCATAAATCATTTTCCGGGAGGAAATTTCAGAGTCTAATTAATTGGTTGTCTCTGGGGCCAGAGAAAGAATCCTGAGCCATAGGAGCTGGGCAAACTTGTATTGACTGACATATATATATATATATATATATATACCCTTTGGCAGGGTTTGATTTCTCCAAAAGTTTGCATTTGAATAAAATATATAAAACCAACTAGACACAGTTGTGCACACCTGTCATCACCGCTACCTGGGAGGCAGAGGCAGGAGGATCACACATACAAATAGAGCCCGAGGAACTTAGCAAGACCCTGACTCAAAATAAAATATCTAAGAAAAATTTTTGAAAAGAGGGCTGAGGTTGCAGGTCAGTGGTGAGTGCTTGCCTCGTGTGCAGCAGGCCCTGGGCTCCAACCCCAGCATAGCAAAAAGGAAAAAGCAGCACTGTGTTTGCCTGTGTGCTGCATGAAGGGTGCTCTACAGAGCCTTCTGGAGTATGCTTCGTTCCCTCCGCCCTTGTGCTCTTGTGGGACACGAGCTCTTTCCCTTTAATTTGTCCACCCCCACCCCGCCCAGTGCTGGGGACTGAACCCAGGGGGGCCTTCACACTTAGCTGCATCCCCAGCCTTCTACTTTTTTTTTTTCCTTCTACCTTGTATCTTGAGACCTGGTCATCCTAAGTCACTGAGTTGCCCCAGCTGGTCTCAAACTGGTGATCCTCCTGCCTCAGCCTCCCAGATGACAGGTGCGCACTATCTCACCCAGTTGTGGTCACTCATTTTTTTAATGGTTTTTGGTACTTTTTCAAATTTCTCAAGATTTAAAACAATTTTGTGTCACTGTATCTGTTTATCTCCATTTCAACCTGGTAGGAAAAATCCCCTCCCTGAACTCCTTCCGCTGGGAAAGCAGAAATGGACGAATCCCCTGGCTCCCTGTCCATCTCTGGGTTCCAGGTGTCTAAGCTGTCCCTCCTCTCTTCAGTGGCCTGAAGGCTGAGCCTGCAGTTCAGCCTTGTCTGTGATTCTGGGATGATGGAGGACAACACCAGGCCACATGAGCATCCTTACCCCAGTCGCCTGACCTTGTGCACCCAGTGGATCCCACAGCCACTTACCCAAAAGAACTCCCAGGGCAAGGACGATCATGCTGGAGGCCACCACTGCGGTGATGGCCCCGCGACCACACATGCAGTCTGAGGCGGGGACTCGCTTTGCGGCCCTGGGAACAAGCTGCAAGTCAGCTGCAGAGGGGTGCATGGCTCTGAGACACGAGGACGGTGACCTAGATGGCAGAAAACAAGGGACAGACGGGGTCAGAGCTCAGAGCTGTGACGCTCCTGGAAAAATGGATTTCACAGCCAGGCGTGGTGGTGCATGCCTGTCATCCCAGCAGTCAGGAAGCTGAGGCAGGAGGATTGCCTGGGCTAGAAAAGGACATCTCTCTGTTGCTCCCCATCTCCACACAGCTGCCTGGGGTCCACTTATGGACAGAACTGTGTTTCTTATAGCTGCTGTGACAGCTTGATGGCTCAAAGGAACACAGGTATTTTATCTTACAGTTCCAGAAATCACTGTCCCAGCTCCTGGAGGCGCCCGCAGCTCTTGGCTTGAGGCCCCATCCTCATCTGCAGAGCTGGCAGCGTGGTGTCTTCAGCCTCTCTCTGCCTCTCACCCTCCCGCACCCGCTCAGGGAGACTCTGGGGCCACCGGGTCCTGCGTGTCACGATGGCCCCCTCTCAGAGTCCTTCACGGGACCCCATCTGCAGAGTCCCTTCTGCCACAGGAGGTGGTAGCGTGGCTGCAGGTCCCCAGGATTGGGACGTAGCTGTGTTTGTTTGTGCCATGTATACACTGAGCGAGCACGCACCACAGACCCTCATGCTCAGCCCTTTTCCTTTTCCTAGGTTGAGAGAAGGTCTTGCTATGCTGTCTAGATTGTCAGTGCTGGGAAATGAACCCAAGGCCTTTGCACGGAGCTCCATCCCCAGCCCTTTTAAATTTTTTAAATTTTGAATCAGGGTCTCACTAAGTTACTTGGTTGCCCAGGCTGGGCTTGAGCTTGCGATCTTCCTGCCTCAGCCTTCAGAGTGCAGGGATGACAGGTGTGAGCCACAATGCCTGGTTATTATGACATTTTTGTGACATGAGCATCAAGCATCGGCTGATTTTGGCATCTGAGGGGGTCCTAGAACCAAGTCCCCACAGATACCAAGGGAGGACTGTGAGAGAGAGAGAGACAGAGAGAGACAGAGAGAGAGAGAGAGAGAGAGAGAGAGAGAGTGTGTGTGTGTGTGTGTGTGTGTGTGTGTGTGTGTGTGTATTCAACTGCCTCTGTTCTCTGGAGACCCTTGTCCCCAGTATGTATTTTAGTATGAATGCTTCTGTTTTGCAATATTTGGGACATACTTATACAAGAAGTTTTTGTTGTTTTCCTGAAATGCAAGCCAGGTTGTCGGGAGCAATGCTATATAATTTTAGGGAAAAATCATTTGGTTAGCCTAGTTCTCCTGCCTACAGCCCAGCTATGGAATTCCAAGACATAATTCCATTTTGGCCTCCGGTCACAACTGAGACCTCAATGACCCGGTGATGCTGTCTGTGATTCTCCAGGACAAGAAACATCCTGAGAGCGGAATACACCCTGGGAGGAACAAACATCTACTTAGTTCCTCATTGTTCTTGGACTGTGACCATCTTGTTTACACGGATGTACTGAACTCTCTGCAAGTCATTTGTTACATTTGTTTCTCCCGATGTACTGAGTACTAAATAAAAGGTGCGGTAAACTGGGGGCTTTTGTCTTTGCTGCCCAGAGCAGCACTGATCAGACCTAAAGCTCGGCTTCTTCTCAGTCTCATTTTCCTACCTTTCCTGTAATTCGCCGTGTGCTGCCGTGGCTCACAGGAGACCAGGACTCACTGCAGAGGTTCTAGTAATGTCCCCTTTCCCTGTTCTGAACACCAGGTGTGGTGGCACACGCCTGTTATCCCAGCACTCAGGAGGCTGAGGCAGGAGGATTGCCACCAGTTTGAAGCCAGTGTGGCCTACATAGCAAAACCTTATCTCAAAAAAACAAAACCAAAATAAATAAAAAATGAAATGTAAATGCATCTGAGCAGTCTGTGTGTTTGTAACTAACTCTGGCAGGGGTGGGGGGAGCCCAGACATCCCAGCCCTCACCCTTTATTCCTCTACTTCAAAGTTCCTCCTCACCTTCGGAGGAGCTGGGAGATGTCTTAAGAATCCCTTGATGAAAAATTTCGAGGACAAAAGACCCTGAGCACCACTCTGTGCCTCAGGCTGGCCCTGAGGTTCCGTGTTCGAGCTCACAGTGCCCAGCACACACACTGCGCCCATTCAGCCCCAGCCTTGCTACCTGCACCCCACCAGGCTCAAAAGTGTCTTGTCATCACTATCACTAGTCACAGAAAGGATCCTGCTGCCATTGAGCTCGAGTATAGATGCTCCATTCATCCAGCCTCACTCATCTGCTCTGTCTCTGGCTGCATGGTGCAGAGGACACGGCCCTGACCAGGGAGATGCTTCACTGAGCTGAGACCTGAGCAGGAGAGACCCACGCACATTGAAATTCCACTGCTACGGGCCGGGGACTTAGCTCAGTGGTTTCATTGCCTGCTGCACAAGCGCAAGGACCCGAGTTCAATCCCCAGTACCAAAAAGAAAAGAAAGAAAGAAAAGAAATCCCACTGCTACAAGGATTCCCTACCGGAAGAGAGCCAGGGGGCTTTGAGTTTGTGAAAAGGGCTTGGATTTTTTGTTTGTCTGTTGAGACAGAGTCTCACTGTTTAGTTCAGGCTGGCCTTGAACTCACTATGAAGCCCAAGCTGGTCTCAAACTTGCAGGAGTGATCCTCCTGCCTCAGCCTCCCGAGTGCTGGGATTACAGGTGTGCAGCACCATGTCCAGCAAGTGTGGTTCAAGTTCTCATAGACACAAAGTAATTGAAAATATTCAGGATGGCACCATGAAAAAAAGGGCAGAAATTTCTTTAAAAAAGAACATCTAGAAATGAAAATTATAGTAATCAACATAAATTGTCAATCTATGAGCTTAACAAGAGACTGAACACAAATGGAGAAAGAATTAATAACTGAAGATCTATTACTCAGAATCTGCAAAGTACAGAGACAGAAGAACTTGGAGAGATGGAATAGATATGGGAGACAGCAGGAATGGGAGGCCCCACTCTGTCTCTTGGGAGTTCTGGGAGAGCATAGAGAAAATAGAAGAGAAGCAAGATTAAGAGAAATTAGCTCCAGGGCCCGGGATTTAGCTCAGTGGTTTCATCGCCTGCTGCGCAAGCGCAAGGACCCAAGTTCAATCCCCTGTACAAAAAAAAAAAAGAGAGAGAAAAGAGAAATTAGCTCCAGCACTCTGAGAGGCTGGGGCAGGAGGATCACAAGTTTGAAGTCAGCCTGGGCAATTTAGTGCCTTAACGAGACCCTGTCACAAAATAAAGTGGTAAACCGGGGATTTAGCTCAGTGGTGCCCTCTCCTGCCCTGCAAGCACAAGGACCTGAGTTCGATCTCCGGTACCAAAAAAAAAAGAAAAGAAACAAACAAACAAAATAAAGCGGTAAAATAATGAGTAAGATGGAATTTTATGTTATGTGCCTGTTACCACAATCAAAAAGAGGGGAAAATAATTAGAAGAGGGAGTGACACACGCCAGGGCCTGAAACACGAGGAGAGCTGGCAGGAGAGGCGGGGTGGGACAGGCCCCAAACCGTGGGACACCTGGGCCCTTTCCGCCCTCAAGTCTCGGCGCAGGGAGCGCCAAGAGCCAGTATCGATGACCGCGATCAAGCGAGGGAACCTGGAGGAGCCGGCGGAGACGACCCTGGAGCTCAGGGCCCAGTGACTTCGCAGGCGCGCGCCAGCGCCTTGCTGTCCCCACCCGACCCCAGCGGGCCTGGAGGAGGCTAGGGAGAGCCAACTTCGGGCTTGGCCGGAGAGGGCGCCCCCAGCTGGGCTCCCTGTGAACCAGCAGAGCTCGGAAACCGGCTGGCCGAGTGACAGTTCTCTACCTCCCTCCCCTCCCTTCCCCTCTCCCCTCTCCCTTCTCCCCTCTCCCCTCTCCCTTCTCCCCTCTCCCTTCTCCCCTCTCCCCTCTCCCTTCTCCCCTCTCCGCACTTCCTGGAAATGGCACTTTGCTTGCAGCCCGTGGCTGGCTAATTAATGGGCCCCCAAAGATGTCCGTGTCCAACCCCCCCCAAGCCTGTGGCCATGTCACCTCCGTGGCAGAAGGGACTCTCCAGATGGGTCACGTGGAGGACCCCAAGAAGGGGTCATCCTGACCACCCGGGGCCCAGTGTCCCCCAGGGTTTCCCTGAGAGGGCTCGGGAGGGTGAGAGGTGGAGAGAGGCTGAAAACACCTCACTGCTGGCTCTGAGATGGAGGACAGGCCGAGAGCCGAGGGCTGCGGAGCCTCTAGAAGCCGGGATTGGGACCAGGGCTCTCCCTGAGCCTTGGGAGGAGCAGCCCTGCCTCCTTGAACATGGGCACTGCCCTTCCCCCGCTCTCCTTGCAGGTCAGGTGGAAGGAATGCTGGCCACCAGAAGGCCTATGTACAACCAGGGATGGTGGTGCACATCGAGATCACAGCACTCTGGGAGGCTGAGGCAGGAAAATCCCAACTTTGAGCCCAGCCTGGACAACTTAGCAACTCAGTGAGACCTTGTCTCAAAAAATAAAATAAAATAAAATAAAATAAAATAAAATAAAAGACTGGAGATGTAGCTCAGTGTGAAGGCCCTGGGTTCCATCCCCAGTACAAATCTTCCTGCAAAGTAACTTCGTAAATGGTGCAAAAAAAAAAAGCATCCATTGGTTGAGTGAAAACATGGTAATTTTTGCAAAGAATAAATCAGCAGAGTGCTTATCAGCTTTGCAAAAAAGTTGACTAGAAATTCCAAAGTAGGAATGCAGCATACCGGGCAACAGGAAAAGAAACTGAAAGTCAGATTTACTGTGTGCTGGTTCTCAAGTATAATGATGGCAGTACAAAACCTAACTTTTCCAGAACACTTCTACTTCTAATTTGCAGCACGTGTCTACCAAGACATAAAGTTCATTAAGGGTTTTTAAAAAAATGAATCAAAACTAATTATTTAGCTGAGCATAGTGGCGCATGCCTGTCATCCCAGCACTCAGGAGGCTGAGGCAGGAGGATCACTGTGAGTTTGAGGCCAGCGTGGGCTACATAAGGAGACCCTGTCTCAAAAAAACAATAAAATGGGCCAGGGATTTAGCTCAGTGGTTTTGCTGCCTGCTGTGCAAGTGCAAGGACCCAAGTTCGATCCCTGGTACCAAAAAAAAAAAAAAAAAAAAACAATAAAAAAATTATTTAGTGCTGAGAAGACCAAAACACAACTCTGCCTGTGTGGGGAGTCACATCCTTGTCACCTGGGACTGACGGAGACAGCCTGTCTCGGGGAAGCGGGCATTTTACTTCAGAGAGAGGCAGAGGCAGGGAAGGTTCTAGGAGATCCTTTGAATTGATAATCTCAGGCTACAGAATAACTTCTAGGATTTGTTTTATTATTCTTGTTTTGCAAAGACCAGGGGTGGAGGGAATTGAAATGCAGAAGCCGCGGCGTGGCGTCGGGGGAAGATCACCGATTAAAAGCAGTAAGGCCGTCACTGGATGGCAGGATGACCCTGAGCTCAGCGAGTGACCCTGAGAGGAGGGAAGGTTTCTCTCTCTTATGGCCACACAGGAGGAGAAATTCCCCCGACTGGAGAGATACATGAGACTCCCTCAGATGCATCTGAAGGATGAATGTGCGGCTGGAAAACAAGAGAGAGGATGACAGAGCCCTTCGGTCCTGGGTTACAAGGACAATCGTGGAAACTTCCAGAAGAGTTGAACTGTACACCGAGGTGCAGAGAAGAAAAATGAATATGTGGGGCCTGGTGGTGCACGTCTGTCACCCCAGCATTGGGAGGCTGAGGCAGGAGGATTGCCGTGAGTTTGAGGCCAGCGGGGCTACATACATACATAGTGAGACTCTGCCTCAAAAAAAAAAAGACAATGATAAATGACCTTCTTCCCAACCGGCAACAATGGGGTGACAGAGAGCAATTCACTCTGTTTTGGGGCGACAGATCGCCCTGGGTGACCCTAAGCTGGTCCAGTTTTAACCTGGAAACTGGGTCATCTGGTTGACCTCTTGCTGGCCCGTGGGTCACAAAGGGTGTGGACCGAGCCTGAGGCTCCCGGAAGGTACAGGCAGGAGGGGTCTATGAACAGAGCCCTAGCTGTGGACGAGGCAGGAGAATGTCTGGCTCCCGCCTGTGGACCATGGCAGGGAGTTTCAGTTTCGGGCCAACATGTCCTTAATGGTCCCCTAGTTCTTGCCAATGTCGGTTCTCAGAGAAGACAGAGGGAGCTGCAGGCACAGAGCCTCCACAGCCTGGAGACAAAACTGAAGGGAGTCCCTCAGGGGCGAAGATGGCGCCCGCCTGTCATTCTGGCCCCTCAGGAGGCTGAGACAGGAAGATCACCAGGTTGAGACCAGCCCGGGCAACTCAGTGAGACCCTGCCTCAAAATAAAAAGGGTTGGGAATGCATCTCTGGGTTCAATCCTCAACACCACAAATAAATAAATAACCCAAACGTTCACCCCAGCTTTGCTTCCAAGTTGGAACATTATTATTATTTTTGTGTGTGTGTGTGTGTGTGTGTGTGTGTGTGGTACCTGGGGAGCGAACTCGGGTCCTTGCCCTTGCGCAGCAGGCGGCGAAACCACTGAGCTAAATCCCCAGCCCGGAACATTGTTTCTGCTCCTTCTTGCTTAATTCTTTAACTCTCCTATCCACTCTCCATTTATAGGGTTTTTCTTTCACCTAATCCGAGATGATCGTGGTTTCCGGAAACTTCCACCCTGTCTGTCTCCCCTTCTTCGGTCCCACTGTAGCCAAAGCCCATTCAAGGGACAGTCCCCTCTTGTCTTCTTTCTCCCTGTCCTCTCGGCAGCCCAGGTCTCGCCAGGAGACCTCCCCCCAACTTCATGAAATAAATCACTCATCGCGGCTACAGGAAATTTAATAAGGCGGCTCTTTTTCTCCCCTCTTCTCTTTGTCTATGGACTTTTTGTTAAGTTTGCATGGGAAGAGGGTTTGTGAGGGAACTATTCGCAGCAATGATATCTCGGATTCTTCCAGCTTTCAAATGTGCCCAAAGGAAAAAGGAGTTGCTGATCGTGTAGGAGGGGGAAAAAAAACACCTGAGAGCTAAGGGAAATGGATAAAAACTTGGAGGTTAAAATAAATAGACTTCCAACCACCCAAGACCCATGGAATTGAAAATTAACACAGGTCCTTAATGCAAGGTGGGAGCCAAGCACATTTGCAGGGAATCGGTAGTCACTGGGGAATTCCCACCTGGGTTAGCTCAGTCTCTGCGCTGTGCTCCTGGGAGATGTCAGCATCCCCCGGCTGTCTCTGCAGTAAAATGATTCTGTACTCTTTCATTTTCGTGGTGCTGGAGATGGCTGGAACCAGGATCTCACACATGCTAGGCAAGCGCTCACCACTGAGCTACTTCTCCAGCCTTTTAAATTTAATTTAATTTTTTGGTTTTGTTTTTTGTTGGTACCAGGGATCGAACTCAGGACCTTTCGCTTTCGAGGCAGGTGTCGGAACCACTGAGCTACATCCCCAGCCCCTTTTAAATTTTATTTTGAGACAGGCTCTCTTGCTAAGTTACCCAGGATGGCTTCAAACTTGTGATCTTCCTGCCTCAGCTTCCTGAGTAGCTGGGATGGCAGGTGGATACCCCTGCATTCAACTCAAAGTCTTTTTTTTTTTAATGAATAAAGGTAAGGTGTAAAGAAGAGCAGGTATCAGCTGATGCTGCAGAATTCCTCAAATCAGGGTCTCTCATAGGGAAAGGATGGCTGGGAGGGGCCCGAGGGGCAGAGGAGCCCATGGGAAGGACAGAGATGCTCATGCCGACAGTGGGCCAGCCCTTCCCATAATCCAACAGGATGGGGAGGCTGTGCAGAATGATGGGCTCCATTTCTTTGGGGGGGGGGGAGCAGGGCCTTGCTATGTAGTTCAGCCTGGCCTTGAACTCACTACATAGACCAGGCTGGCAACGAACCTGCAGTGACCTGGGGCAGAAGATGGAGCTCAGTGAGAAGGCCCTGGGTTCCATCCTCAGCACTTCAAGAAACAAAAATAAATCTGCATGGGAGCATCACACAAATCCTTGCTGAGCACAGGATCAGGGCCCCGGAGCTCCATGGGCTTGGGGACTCACACACCGTGGTCAGAGGCGCATACACGTGCGTGTCCCTGTCCAAGTGGGGACAACTGTCACACGGTGAGATTGTCCCGAGGGGAGAGGACTCCCCCAACAACCCAGGGAGCCTGCGAAGAGGGGTTCACGCACACACCATCCACACAAAATCACAACCTCATGCTCACACGACACAGCCCCCCAAAGCTCACATACGGTCATCCAGGATCTAGCACACATGGCCACAGCATCTCAGGACACAAACACAGTGCCTCCAACCATGCAGACACAGGCACAGGCACACTCACACACTACACACTCAGCCACACATGATCTCATAGAGACCACCATACAGTCACACACTCCCACAATACACACCTACAGCAGCCCTTCCATACAAAACCTCCTGGCCCTTAGTGGTGAGTTATTCTCCAGGCTGGGACCAGGGATGGGAGATGAAGTTTATTCCCCGAGCGCTGAGTCCCCAAAGCCCCGTGCAAGCCCTGGGCCCCACACTTTCTTTCCTCTGTGGGGTCCAGGACCCCTGTAACGTGGGGGGGGGGGTGCGATGCTGCACACCTGTGACCCCAGCACTCTGGGAGGCTGGGACAGGAGGATCACAAGTCTGAGTTCAGCCTGGGTAATTCAGGGACTTATTGAGACCCTGTCTCAAAATAAAAATTAAAAAGGGCTAGGGATGGAGCTCAGTGTGAAGGCCTTGGGTTCAATCTCCAGTATCAAGAAAAAAAATCTTTTTAATTTAAAAGTGGGAACAAGAAGGTATGTCCTGCTGAGGGCTTGGGCTCCCAGATCTTGTGTGTTGGGGTGTGGGTCCCTCAGCTAATTCACCAGCAATGCAACTGATTCCCGTCCGACTCAGTAACTTGGTGACATTGCACAGACCACAAGAGCCCTCCCTATGGCCTACACGACCCCTCATTTCAGGCTCTCTGATCCGACCCTCCTCAGATCGATGCTCCAAATCCTCCTCAGGATGACGCTCCAGCCCCAGGGCCGCCGGGATGGCAGAGGAAAGGGGGGAGCCGCATCACAGACTCCCAGGTTCATCTCAGACTGAGTAGAAAAGACCCGAAAGCTGCAGGTGGGGATGAGGCGGGGGTCCTTACGGCCCACTCCAGCTGCCACTACCACCCCTAACCCCGCCTATACCCCCCGGCAGCGTCCACACCCCACCTTTACACACCCCTGCCGAAACCACAGTCTGACCCGGTCCACACACCCTGGCTGTGTCTACACAGCGCGGCCACATCTACACACTTGACGTGGTCCTGCACACCCTGGCCGCGTGAACAGAGCCCTGGGGCTCGGCGCAGGGACACCCCCTGCTCCAGAGGGGTCGCCAAGCCCCGCCGACGACCCGACTCACCCTGCTCTGCTCCCGACGCCTGGGTCCCGCGCTTTGGACCCGGAGCTGCGGCTGGAGGGTGGAGCGGGGCGCACGGGGCGGGGCGGGGCGGGGCGGGGCGCCTCCCTCCCTTTCGCCCCGCTGGCCCCCAGCGAAGCCCCTCCCCCAGTAAACGTGACCCCACCCTCCGCAGCTGCCCGGAGGCGGTGGCGCCCGCTCCAGGTGAGGGCAGGTGATTTTGGACAGAGGCCAGGGATTGATGAGCCAGAGGACCCCAAGGACTAACTCCCCAGGGAGCAGAGGACAGAGCTGGCCAAGGTGTGTGTGTGTGTGTGTGTGTGTGTGTGTGTGTGTGTGTGTGTGTGTGTGTGTGTGAATAACTACCTTATTTTTGTAAACAAGCATTTCATTTTAGAACATTTTCACACAAAAATTGAGACTATAAACCCTGTGCAGTGGCGCACACCTGTCATCCCAGCACTCGGGAGGCTGAGGCAGGAGGATTGCTTCGAGTCCGAGGCCAGCCTGGGCTCTATAATGAGTTCAAGGCAGGGTGTCATTGTGCAGTTCATGCTGGCCTTGAACTCACTATGTAGTTGAGCTTGCAATCCTGGGTCCTGTGCTTCCTCACCAGGCTGAGTTTCCTTGGGCAGAGATGGGTTTGGGACTCACACATGATGTATGTATCCCCAGTCCCTACTGGGGCGTCTGACATATAGCAGTTGCTAACGGAGACTGGGGGTGGACAGGTGATGGGCGGATGCACGGATGAATGAGTGGGTGGATGTGTGGATGGATAGATGGATGGTGAGTAGATGGATGGATGGGTGGATGTGTGTATGAAAGATATTTAAGCTCTGGTCAGCTATTTGAAAGAAAAATTCCTATGGTTGACGCATTGTTTCACTTTTTTTTTTTTTTTTTTGGTACCGAGGATTGAACTCCAGACCTTGCGCTTGCCAGGCAGGGGGTGGTACCACTGAGCTACATCCCCGGCCCTGTTTCACTTTTTAACTAAAACATCTGTCTCAGATCTGCCCCCTACTTCCCTTTCTGCTGGCCCTGCCCCTCCCCAGGGTCCCTCAGGGAAGGCACTGCCCCCATCAGCTGTGCCGCAGGGTCACAGGGCGGGTGAACCCCAAAGACTCCAGTGCCGCCTGACTGGTCTGGAGGCCCTAGGTGCATCATGAACGCATCAGGAAGGCCCATGTCAGCAGTGCCTCAAAGCCCTGGATCTTGTGGTGTCTCACACTGTGCCCAGAGGTGACCTCGTGGTCAGCCCCCCCTACAGAGGACACTGGGATGGGCTGAGTGACTTACAAAGACCGATGGCAACCGGGGGTGGACCTGTGTGAGCCAGGGCTGTTTTCCTGAGACCCAGGGTCTGGGCTCAGCCAGCACTCGCCTCTTCACAGATATCCTTTGCATACGGGGAAGGACATTTAGAACAGGTTGCCAGACTTTCTGTGCAACCCCCAGATCAAGGCCACGAACGGCCATGTGGATGGCTTGCCAAGCCAAACTAAGAAGCTACACTGGCTTTCATGGCCCGATACAGCTCACGGTTACACCACACCTGCCATGGGTCCCCTCGGTTTGCAGTGTGGGGTCCTCAGCCCGGGGGGGTCATTTCTGGTGTCTCGTGGGTGGGGCTTTTCCTCCAGAAGGGAGGTGACTCTGCTGAGCCGCATATGGGGGCCTGAGCACCTGCAGGTGCCCCTCCTCTCTGGTCCCAGGGCGTATCAGAGACCCCCTTTCCTCAGCATGCAGGAAGGTCTGTGGAACCCAGTGACCATGAGAGGCCCTGGTCCACAGGAGCCCGAGACGTCCTCAGCCCTGCTGTCCCCACACACAAAGCCTTGTCCTTAACATCCCAGTTCCTACTGGCCAAACCCAAGCCTTCCTCTGTCTTTGCATGGCTGATGGGAAGAAAGGCCTTTGTTGAGCTGGGTGTGGTGGTGCAGGCCTGCAATCCCAGCACTCAGGAGGCTGAGGCAGGAGGATCGCTGGAAGTTTGAGGCCAGCCTGGGCTGCATACCTGGACTACTAAGGGAGACTCTGCCTTTTTTTTTGCTCTTTTTTTCTTTTTGAGACAGAGTCTTGCTATGCAGTTCAGGCTGGCCTTGAACTGTGATTTTCCTGCCTCAGCCTCCCCGAGTGCTGGGATTACAGGTGTGTGCCACCTTGCCTAACTTGTCTGCTCTTGAGATAGTCTTGCTAAGTTGCCCAGTCTGGGCTCAAACTTGTAATCTTCCTGCCTCAGCCTCCCAGACATGCACCACTGCTCCCAGCTTCACATTTTTAATTTTCTTAAACACTCAAAGCACTTTGACATGTGAAAATGCTGAAATTCTAGTTTCAGCTGTGACTTTCTTTTTGTTATCCTGGGGATGGAACCTAAGACCTTGCACTGATCTACATCTGCAGTCCTTTTTATTTTTTGAGACAGGGTCTTGCTAAGTTGCCCAGGCTGGGGTGAAACTTGTGATCCTCCTGCCTCAGCCTCCCAGAGTGCTGGGGGCCAGATGTGTGCTACCACATCAATCTGGCTTATGATGCTCTTGAGTGACAACAGCACAGCAGTTGTGACAGCCCACCTGGCCCATGGAGTGACTACTGGAACTGACCCTGGGACATTCGGAAGAAAATGAGCTGCTAGGTTTCCTTCAGGTCCGGAATCTCCTCAACCAGGACCCTGCATGGCACCGTCACCCCAGCACTGCCACAGAGCTGAGAGCTCACTGTGGTGGCTCTGCCTGCACTGGGCCAGGGCAGCCTCCACCTGCCACTGCACACATATCTCAGGGAGGCAGTAAATATCAAAAGCTATGTTTACTCTTCAGATCCAACAGGAGCAAGGCAAAACATACAAACGGAGACCCCTCACATCCGAGTAGAAAGCGGCTTCAGTGAAGACGCAGTCCGATGCAGAAGCAGGGCGCCCGGCCATCTGGGTCCCATCCCTGGCATTCACAGGGAGAAAGGTCCCGTTGCTCTTGTCCCCAGGTCACCTGTTCTTTCCAAGAAACACAGCATTTTAGGGGAACTGTCCCGTTTCTCTCCTCCGTCCTTTCCACTGGAGACTCCCAGGCCCCTGTGGGCCGCAGCGGCTGCAGGGATGAGGCGCTGTACAGTAAAGACGGTCCCGCCTGCTCTCAACACTGTCCGCGCAGAGCGGGGCCCAGCGTGGAGGGCGCCACCTTCACTGTCTGAGCTCAGTTCTGGAGGCTGCGAGGAGCGGGGCCCCACCCCCGTGCAGGAGGCCAGGCTCTGCCGCCTGGAATCTGGGAGCAACATGCAGCATCCCCCGGGGACCGCCACGCCTAGGAGGTAGCCCGACACAGGCAGCTCTGTCCTGGGGCCCAGAGAACCCCATGGGTGAGGTAGAGCACAGAAGGCTGATTCAGGATCATCCTCCCTCGGTCCAGAAGCCCTTGGCTGCTCTCGCCTGCTGCAGCCAGGGACAGAGCTGGGTGACCCACGGTGGTCCCTGCTGCCCGACCCTCCCCGGGGGCAGTGGAGACCCGAGCCGCACGGTGACCACCAGACTCAGAGAGCAGCGACCCTTTATTAAAGGAGGGAGGTGCTAGGGGTCTGCTCCGGGCCCGGGAGGACCACGGTCTCCTCTGCTGGTCCCCGGCTCCAGTCTCCACTGCAGTCGGAGTCCTGAGCTCCGCTGGCCTCACTCCACGCAGCTGGGGCTCGGGGTACCCTCTGCCCTGGCCCACCTCACACAGACAGTGGTGGCTGCTCAGTACTCTGTCCCTCTGCTGCCCGGAGCTGCACCCCGCAGGGAGGACAACCCCAAAGGGAAGCAGTGGCAGATGAAGCACCAGATGCGGTGGCCTCGGCCGCAAGCAGATGGCACAAGCGACCAGGAAGAGGACCTGATGGAAGACTGCGGAGCTGGAGGGGCTGAGGCGGCCAAGCACACAGAGGAGGGCTGGAGAGGCCAGGTGCAGCCGGGCGAGGGCAGGAGGGCCACCGGGCCCCGCCGGGGACTGAGCACCATGTTCGGGGCCGGCGCGGGCCTGGCTGGCGGGGGTGGCCGTCCTGCGTGTCCTGCAGGCGCCAGCAGCCCCAGCATCGTGGTGTGGTGGAGATGGCCGTGCGGGGCCTTGAGGGCTTGGCCGCCCCCTCCCTAGGCCGAGATCCCGGGCTGGGTGGTAGGGCTGGGCGAGGCTGGGTCCTGGCCCACACACTCTGGGGCGCTGGGGGCCCGACTCCTGGGCTCCTGGGCAGGCCCGGCGGCCCCTTCCTCCTCCGACGCAGATGGTTCTGGGGGCTGCTCCGTGGACAGGGGGCCCTTGGCCTGCTCTTCACCTGGAGGCTGCTGGGGGCAGGGGCCATCCGAGTCCCTCGGAGGCTGGGGGCTGTCAGCCGGGGCCCACGGTGACTGAGGTAGGTCTTTCTGCAGGAGAGAGGCTGTGGGTGACACGGGCACAAGCACTTGGGGCAGACCCTTGGCAGGGGTGGCAAAAACTGCTACTCACAGGCCACAGGCAGGGTGAGGGAAAGATGGGGCTGCCCTGGAGGTGGCTCAGGGCCAGCAGGAGGCCCTGGGGAAGGGACCATGCACTCACCAGCAACCCACTCACTCCTGTGGCACAGTCACTGCCAAGCCCTTGGCTCCAGGAGAGTCTGTGAGTACCAGGCTGGACACGGGGCCAGGACAGCTTGCCCGTCCAAGTGTGGCCCATCCTAGACAGTGGCCTGGCTCTTACTATAACCCCTCAAACCTAGCCCAGCAGTGCCCTGCAAGCAGCACTACCTAGCGAGGCAGTGTGTCCACCCCAGGGACAGGATGGAGGACACGGACACCTCTCTCCTGCACGGCTGTAACAGCCCTGCGCTGGGTCCCCATGGTGGGGATAGAGAAGGCCCCTGCCCATGCCAGTGGCCGTCACTGCCTTTCAGAAGCAATGCTGGCAAAGAAAGTGTCAGCCTTGGGCCACGCCCGGCCGATGGGACCCATGACTCACCCCCACAGGGACCACATGACCACAACCCAAGTGAAACCCTCTTAAAGCAGGGGCAGGGTGGGGCTTAGGGGGAACATGAGGAGGTCTTACTCAACTGTGACCCAGTTAGGGCCCATTAGGCTACTACTCCTGCAGACAGTCATAGAAACTGGTATTCACCGCAAAGCCACTGCCCGTCCAGAAGGCGCCCAGCTCCCGGCGCCACAGGGCTATCGCGAACGATGTCACCAGCATGCAGGGCACCAGGTAGAGGAGCGCAGGCTGGCCGCGCTGCATAAGTGCCAGCGCCACAAACGTCACCAGGAGGCCGATGCCGTAGGCTGGAAGGATGAGGGGTGAGGAGCAGCAGTGTCACTTTGGGAAGTGCCAGCCAGGCACCCCGACCCCACCCTCAGGGATGCCGTGCACAGGGCAGAAGCATGAGCAGCACAGCAGGAATGGGAACTAGAGGCAGAGGAGTGCGACATACCACATGTGGGTGATGGGCCCGGGAGCCCCCGTGTGGGACACCCCTCATCCCCAAGAGCCAGGTGGGGGATAATCACACAGACTTGGATTTTGTTTTGTTTCTACGGTACTGCGGATGGGACCCACGGCCTTCACACTGAGCTACATACTTAGCCCTTTTTAAGTCTTACTTTACATTTTGAGACAAGGTCTCACTATTTACTACATTGCTCAGGTTAGGCTTGAACTTGCAACCCTCCTGCCTCAGGGTGACAGGCGTGTGCCACCATGCCAAGCTGGAAAATACTGAGAGACAATCTGTGCTCAACAGAAAACGGTGATTCGTGTATGTAGTTCTAGCAACAAATGGGGAAGGTAGGCAAGAAAGACAAGAAAACAAAGGAGAGAAGAAAGAAAAAGAGCCAACTGTAGGAGCCAGGACGGGGCAGCTTTCCAGCACTCGAGTACCCACCGATGGTGCTGGCCACAAAGTAGACCCTGGAGGACTGCACCTGCACGTCGAACCTGTGGCAGTAGGCCACCAGCAGCCCTGCAAGGGGACCGCAGCCTCACCGGGGGCCCAGGCCACCTCTCCGGACAGTCTGCTAAGGTCACTCTCCCGCCAGCTCAGCACAGGGCTGGGATGACCCCCTGACCCTTGGCCCAGCATGGCATGCTTTAGGGCCGCCACGGGCAACCCTGGAGGTAAGGGGCACTGGGCAGACCTCCACCCTCTGCCCTCTGCACCAGGAGGCACAGCCCACCAGGCAGAACGACCGCAACACAGATGGGGCCAAGACTGCTCTGAGCAGGGGCCACCCCTATGCCCTCCAGAGCCTCCACGCCACCACCCCAGCAGACAGCCTCAACCCCAGCCAATCAGCTCCATGTCCCCCAACCCTCCAGCCTCGGCACCTGGCACCAAGATGTCTCCGAAGCCCAGGAGGGAGAAGGGCCGGTCACACAGGGCCAGGGGCGAGGAGTTCAGCCTGGGCACCTTCAGGACCATGGGCAGCTGCAGGAGGGCAGAGGAGGACTCTCTCCAGGCCTGTACCCCCGCCTGGCCTGGGGGGCCCCTGCACCTGGCTCCCCGTCAGACCCTGGGCTGAAGCCACACAGTTGGGGTGACACACCTTCTCGTGGGTGGCTGAGTCTGAAGGCCCGGTGGCCACCTCCACCATGATGCTGTTCCCACTCTGCACAGAAGGGGCCACATCACGGTGGGAATGGGGCAGAGGGCAGGGCAGGGCAGGGCAGGGCAGGGCAGGGCAGGGCAGGGCGAGGGAGGGTGCTGGGCACCTACCTTGGTCAGGAAGGGCGTGATGAAGACGAAGAAGACATCATAGATAAAGAGAACCAGCAGCAGCAGTGTGCAGGCCTGCAGGAAGCAGTGTGTGAGGGGCTGCCCAGGACGGGGTCTGAGCAGCTCCAGCCAGGCCTCAAAATGGTGGGGACATGCAGCATCCCCTCCTGGCCACACCTCACCTTGAAGGTCGGGAGGCGGATGGTCTTCAGCATGTACAGGCAGAAGGCAATGCCGAGCGCATCCTGCAGGACCCAGGCCCACCTAGAAGGCAAGGCCTTGGTGATCCGGGACACTGTGCCCGGCTCCAGCAGTGTGCACAGAGGCCACACTCTGCATGGACGCAGGGTAAGTGTGCCTCACCCTGGCTGGGCCCTGGCCTGGCGGGGCGGAGGTGGGGGGGGGGGGGGGTCGCTGCCTGGCCTGGGCCTTGCTGTGAGTCTTTGTGTACAAAGGACTCAAAATATTTTCTTGTCTTCCTCCTGCCAGTTAAATCTGTTGGGGCTCCAAACTGTACCAGAGCCAAGAGCGCTCGGCAGCCACGCGAGATGCCCAGGGAAGTGCCAGATGGTGTCAGCGACAGCAGTGCAGCTGGGTGGGGACAGGCGGCTCCGTGGAAGCCAGCCTGTGGCAGAAGCACTGCCATCCCCACACTGGCAGGTATAAGCAGGAGGAGGGGGTGTCAGTGGAACCATGGGCCTGCAGCATATGAATAGGGGTCACAACAGGCACAGTGGGGGAACAATGGTGGCACTGGGCCAGTGTCCCCCCTGCCTGGGGGCCCCGTGGAGATTGTGGACATTGAGGTCAGAAGGGTTCACGGCATCTCCGACCAGATTCCAATCAGGGCTTAGGGGGCACCCAGCCAGCCTGAGATGAAACTGGACCCAGGGCCGGCGGGGCACCCAGGCCAGCGGTGTGGGCTGGGGACAGGAGCTGAAGCAGCTCCAGGCAGGTCTCAGCAAAGGCAGAAGGTGCTGCCAGGGCATCTGAGGACAGGGGAGGGGACCCAGGAGCAGCAGCACTCACTGGTCCTCGTTGCGGAAGATGCCCCACACCACGCTGATGGCCACGCAGAAGAGCGCCAGAAGCAGCATGCGGGCCTGGGGGCGCTTGTGGAAGTAGGGCAGGCTGTTGTCAGGGACCCTGGTGGGGAACCACCCATCAGCACCTGGGCTCCCTACAGAGCCCTCATCATGGGGCCCACCACCCCGGCGCCCAGCAAAGCTCCTGTCCCCTCCTAAGAGCAAAAAGCCAAGGCAGGCAGGACAAGGGGTGCTACGCTGTACCCACAGAAGCCCCACTGCACCAGGCCTGCCCTCGCCCAAGCACAACAGCTGCAAGGGTCTCCTTGAGGGCCCTCTGAACCCCATCTGGCCTTGCTTCAGCCCCTCAGCTATCCCCAAGAACATACCAGCTCCTGGGCTAGGGCCTCTCTGCACCCCTGGCCTGCGGGGTACTCTGACAAGGTGGGTCTGCAGCTCCAGCGGTGACCCATGGGCCCTGAGAACCCTGGGATAGCTGGAGGAGGGGACCCTTGGGACCTGCATCCCCCAGATGGCTGCTGGATAGGATGCAGGAGAGAGGGAGGCAGCCTGGGCCCAGGGGTGGGTAGCAATCCCCAGGACAGCACTCGCCTCTCAGCTCTGCCCTGCTCTGGGCAAGCACCGAGTTAGCGCCTGCCCTATGCCCTGAACCATGCCCGAGGGGCTGGGGCCGCGGGAAGGAGGGGGCCTGGCACCTCTAGGGTGGAGCATATGGGCTGGGCTCACCTGCACCCACAGCAGGGCAGGCGCCGCACACAGGGCGCCAGGCAGCTGTAGAGGCCGGTGGAGGAGGCCAGGCAGAAGATCCCAATGATCACATAGACTGCACAGGGAAGGGCAGAAGTGAAGGGCGCAAGCCCCGCCAGCCCCACCTCCCGCCCCCCGCCCCCCAGCCTTTGCGGGGCACACCGAGGTGGTCATAGAAGTAGTAGAGCAGCACCAGCATGGAGCAGCACATGACCACAAACACGCAGATCATGACGGGTGTCACGTCCACCGCCTCGTCCTCCTGCTTCTCGGGCCCGTCATCGCGCTTGTGCTTCATGTACCTTCTTGGAGGACAGCGGGCTCACGGGGCGCTCAGGGGAACCCTCTCCCTGTGGGCAGCTCCCAGGCAGTCACCATGGGAAGCGCAGTGGGCAGCACCTGCACTCTCCCAACCCTTGGATCGCTGCTCCAAGGACCAAGCCAGGAGCCCCAAGTCCCCAGGAGGGGACCCTGCCTGCCACGCCCCACCCTAGCGATTGTCCTAATGGGCACCTCCAGTGCTCCAGCTCGGTGAGGTGCCCCCCGCCCCCTCCACACAGTGGTGCATGCACGTAGCCCTGCGCTCACTTCTTCACGTCCCGGCTCCCAGCCCAGTAGCCCCCGAGGGCAACCGTGCCCACCGCCATGATGAAGATGATGACCATGTTGTAGTCCAGCACCGGCTCGCTGGGCGCATACAATGCCACCCGCACCTTGTGGCCGAAGCTCTGCCAGAGAACACGTGGCTGAGCAGGGAACCTCGCCCTCCACACCCCAAGTGCTCCAACCCAACCAGCAGACTCGGGGGGAAACGTGCAGGCCCAGCCCTGGGCCATCACCCTCCTCAGAGCCCGGGACAACATGGACCAGATGGGACCTACCCGGAAGATGTCCAGCATGTCCTTGTAGCTGAGCAGGGCTACAGGAATACCAATTTCCTCATACTGCGTCTTGTTGCCTCCTGGGGGAACCTGGGGCCCAAAAGGAGGAGGTGTAGGGCGTCACCCCACAATCCCAGGGAGCAGAGTCTACACAAGATAGGGGCAGGTGAGGCCCACAGGCCCTGGCCTCTGCAGTCCCTAGGCCGCTGAGCCCAGGTCAGGCTAATGGCCACTGACAGGTTCCAGGCCTCGAGGAGGGGGTCAGGCAGCGCTGTGCCAGGCTGACTTGGGGTCTAAAGTTACCCAGAGGCCCACCCCAGGCTCTGTTGGACTGCAGCAGGCCCCAAGGCCACACATGAGGTGAACTACAGCAAAGAACAGACCCCTCATTTGTGCCTCGCCATGCTGCCTCTCATGCCCATACTTGGTGCCACCAGCCGTACCAGCTTCTCCTTGCTGACCACAAGCAGCCCGCGGGCCCCACTGCCCTGTGCCAGCCGCACTTTCTCGTAGAAGGTGCAGTTCCCTCGGGCCACCAGCGGGATCTGGTTGCTGAAGCCACCAGCAGGGAGGTCGCTGGGGGAGCAGAGCAGGGAGGACGACCAGTCACCAAGCTGCAGGAGAGACTGGGGAATGGGGGAGGGTGTCACGGAGGATCCCCAGCCACCGAGTCACCAGAAAGGACGCCGCCAACCCTCCAGCACCAGGCATAGGCCAGGCAGCTCTATCCTGAAGCCTCCCGGGCTGTGCAAGGGCTCAGCCTACTGCAATGGGATGGGAGGGGCCGTCCCTGAGGATCCTATGAGTGGACAGTGGGGTCCTGCGTGTGGCCCTATCTGCCAGGGTTTCTCCTGCACGGAGCCCCAGTGGCTGTGAGGTGAGGCTCCAGGCCCAGCATCCACACGGGACAGGGCCAGGCTGGGGCCCAGGGCCACTATCCAGAGCACAGCCCCCACTCTGGCCTCACAGCCTGCAGTGCCCCTGAGAGGCCTGGGAAGCCCCCTGCCGCCCAATGTGCACCCACTGAGAAACAAGGTCACCTCCTGCCTTGGGCCCAAGTCAGGGAGGTGCTGCCAGCTGTGTGGCCTCAGGAGAGCCTGGCTCTCCTCTGGGGGTCCACGACAGCCAGGCCTCATGAAGCCCCAGCCAACACTCGGCCCATCCTCCTAACCTCTCGATCCATCTCACAGGACCGAATACGTCCCCACCACGCACCAGGTACCACATGAGGCTGGACAGGGCCCCTGCTCTCAGACCTCACAGCCCAGCACAGGGCAGGGAGGCGGGGACACCTGCACATGCACACGAGACAGCTCACAGACTTGGGCATTCGATGTGCACCCCGCACTCACACTCATGCCTCCACACACACGCACTTGCAGACAGAAAGGGACAGAGATGTGACCATTTGGAGAACGGGCCTTCCTGGGTCTGTTACAAACATCACAGGAGGACAGGCACGGTGAGGAGTGGGGGCTGCACCTGGGAGGGAGGGCAGTGTGGGGAATAGCAGGGTGTGCACCTCCTCAAGTCCAGACCCTGCCCTCTGCTGTCACTGCCCTGGGACATGGATGCTGGCACAGAGCAGCAGAAATGGCACCAGCAGGCCTGGCCGGCACTCCTGCAGGCCTCTCTAGCACCCACAGCCTCTGGGCAGCTTTAGTTCTTGGCCAGGAAACCCAAGGTCCGGGATGGGGGCCTCACGTGACCCCAGCCCTCTCGCAGGCCAGGGCGCGTGGGGACTCACCGCCTTGCCCAGGTCATGCGGCAGGTGGGCCCACTGTGGGTTGTACAGGATACAGTAGTCCTTGCCTCTGGGGACGGCAATCTCAGACACCACGTGCACCATGCCATACTCACAGGCCACCTGCAGCAGGGACAGGGCAGTCAGATGGACTCCACAGGGCACAGGACACCTTAGGGGAAACATCTATGTTCACAAGGTGGCTGGGGTTGCGGTCCTCTCTTCGACACATCTTACGGTTGAGAACACCAGGGAGGAGGGTGCCAGGGACAAGCCCGCCTTCCCAGGGAGATTAGGTCTGGGACCATGGCTGTGTCCTGGGTCAGCAGGAACAGGAGGAAACCCAGCACCTAGGAAGAGGACTTTTGCAGGGGAGAAGGGTGTCTGAAGTTCTGGCCCTGGCCCTGGCAGTCACTGTGCTGGGTGAAGTAGGAGGGCCAGATGAGGTTCCCACACCCCGGCGGGTCTGACCATGGGTAGGTTTACAGATGGTCCTATGACCGGCCCAAGAGGCACAAATCAGAGGGGTCCCTGTCCAGCACCCCATCAGCTCCCAAGGAAGCAGAGCATGAAGTGGACAGACCAAAGGGCCCAAGGGCAGCAGGCACACTGGGGTGGCCGGAGCTGTACCCATGCTCCAGGGGGGCCTGAGGCCTCCCAGCAACCAGGGACAGAACCACCTAGCCACAGCAAGGTCCCCAGGGCTGCCCGGCTTCCACTCCCTCCCACATCCCTACCGGGTACTGTCCAGGGACAGCTGGCCTAGATCCGAGCAAGAACCTGGGAAATGGAGGGGTGCTGTGTGGGACCTTGGCACAGCAAGGGTAAGTGTTCACACCAGGACAGAAGCAGGACCCCAAGACAGGGAGACCCCAGCCTGGGACCACAAACTCCTCTCCTGCCGATGTGAGAACACTACCTCACACAGCACGGCCACCTGCTCGTCTGCCTCCTGCCTCCTGCCTGGGCCTGGCCAGGCTCCCACCAGCTCAGGCCGAGCTGGGTCTGCCTGTGCCGCCACCCTGACAAGGACACTCTCTGCCTCACATAGGCCCAGGGAGCCTGGCCAGTCCCAACTGCAGAGGCCAAGGGTCCCACACGCCTCGGCAGCCCCTTGGCCTTCTTGGGGTAGAGGGCCTATCTGCACCCTGGGCCCCCTCTTGTTCACTCCTCCCACAGGGCTGTGCGCTCCTCAGGACACTCCTGGTGTTCCCTGAGGACCTCCACACAAACAAGCAGGCAGTGCCATTGGCCTGATGATGCATGGACAGGCGCCAACCTGTGCCTTGCTGACGAGACCAGCACTGCAGGGTCCATGATGTCACACCAAGTCCCCTGTTCCACAGGTGGCTATCCCAGGCTGGGGCAGTGAAATGGGGGCTCTGACCTGGCCCAGAGTACCCATCCAGGCTAAAAGCATCTTGTCTGAGGCCCTAACCACCTGGAGGGGGCAGCATGTGAAAGCCCATGCCCCCAAGGCCCCATGGCTCCCTGGTCTCCACAGCCCACAGCTGACACGGGCTGCATGCTGAGCACCTCCAGCTGCTGTTCTAAGGCCCCCATGTTCCCTGAGATAACGACCCTGTGAGCCTTCTGCGGCTGCTGGCTGTGTCCTGGGCACCAGCCTGGAACAGATGAAGGGGGCCACTGTCACCAGCACTCAGGACCACAGCCTGAGCCCCAGGCAGGGCTAGAGCAACTGGCTAACAGTTTCTTCTCCTACCTCCTGGTTCAGTCCCAGCCCAAGCACCTCTCCCAATGCCACGTCCTTCCCCTCCTTCAGGTGCCCCCATTGCCTTGCCTGACTAAGGGCATCCCTCCGTGTGGCCGCTGGTGCTAGACACCCGTGGGTCCTTCAGATGGGTGCACCCGAGGTCCAGGACTTGGCACCAAGGTGCAGGACCCTACCCACCTCCCGTGTCTGTTAATAAAGTTTTATTGGAACATGATCACCTCTACTTCTGTGCTGAAGGTCCATGGTCTTCCACTCACCGACAGAGGGGAATGGTGGCAGCAAAGACCACAGGGCCCAGAGCCAAGACTACTAGCAGTCTGGCCTTCCGAAGACACAGCCCAGCCCTGTCCCACGATTGGGGCTGTCACTGAAATGCCTTTTGTGTGAAACAGAAATAGACAGAACCATTTCTCTTTTAAAAGATCATTTAAAGGCACAAAAGCACATTCACAGATATCCCACCCCCATAATCTGCAAAACTGGTTTTCCATTAAAAAAAAAAATAAGCCCAAGCTTTTGGCAGCCACCAGGAAAGCGCCTGCTCCCTTTGATGAGTTCCGTCCCTGCTGTGCTAAGAAACGGGGAGGAGGTCTTCAGAGGACCTGACTCAAGAGGTGCCCGACTCAGGACCAGGAGCCCAGGAGGGGAGGACCACCCAGTGTGAGTGCCTGACACAGCCACCTCTGGGGCTTCACAATCACAAAGCAGATGGGACACTTGTGGGGAACTGAGCCTCACAAGCACAACAGTGTGCAACTCTGTCGGTGGGGTCTCCAAATTGTCACGAGGAGCAGTCTCCCTCCAAGGGGTCTCCAGTTCCAGCAAAGGACCAGGCTGCCTGCCCAGGAACAGGGGGAGGTGCATACAGCTGCAGAAACCAGATCTCCTGCCCAGGGTCCCCACATCTGAGTGCATCTAGGACTGCCACCAAGCAGCGGCCCCGCCTAGAGGATAGCTGGTCCCATTCTTGGGCACCTACCCCTCTCCAGACCCCTCCCCCACCCCCACTTTACAACAGATTCCAGGAAGACCAGGAGGACTTGGAAGGCACTTCCTTGTTCCACCCTCTGGATAAAACTTAAACTCTGCTGCCCAGGACAAAGTTCAAAGAGCCCAGCACCCAGAGCCTTTTGCCACCTGGCTGACAGGTCCAGCCCAGGCCACAGCCCTGCCCCGCCCTTTCCCCCTGCCCAGAGCTGCTCCCTGGGCCCCCTGCCTTGCCCTCTGGCTGAGGGAGAAGCCCTGGCCTCCCTCCTAGGTCAGCATGAGGGCCTCCTCTGCAGGGACATCTTTGGCCGGGGAGCAGGGGTTAGCTCTCTCTGCAAGCATTAAACCACTCTCCACACCAGCCCTAGCCAATTCCCCACTGTCCCAAAATAAATCACCAGCTCACACCTCCCAACCCTGCTCCTGCTGCCCACAATACCCTTTCTCTCTCATGCCCACCAGGCAAACTCCTATTCATTTCAGAACACCCATGTTACTGCTTTTAAAACCTTCCCAGGGAGTGCCGGGGATTTAGCTCAATGGTTCCACCGCCTGCCTTGAAAGCGCAAGGTCTCGAGTTCAACCACTGGTACCAAAATAAAAGTAAAAAAACCTTCTCAGGGAAATTGACTCCCAGTCTCTGTGGTGTCCCTATGATCCTACAGCCATCTCTCACTTCCGCTTTAGTCACATTATCTAGCGAATGAAAAGTCCCTCCCCTGGCTGGAGCAGACTGGTAGAGGAAATGTAGGCCAGCACAGGGGAAGAAGGCCAGGGGACTAGAGAAGCAGCTGGGGAGATGAGGGGTTTCCAGACAGCCTCTGAGGGTAACAGAACACCCAAGACTGGAGAGAGACCAGGGACATTCCAGGGTGACAAAAAGGACTGGAGAGCAAGGGGCCTTCAGTGAACCTCACTATCCAGGGGGCAACTTCCTAAGCAGCCAGAGGCCTCATGAATAAGACAGGAAACTGCTGGACGGCCTGCAGCTGTATGTGATAAGACCTGACAAGCTTTGAAAAACATCATTTCTGCCTGGTCAAGAATGACTT
Source organism: Heterocephalus glaber (assembly GCF_053883595.1). NCBI lineage: Eukaryota > Metazoa > Chordata > Mammalia > Rodentia > Bathyergidae > Heterocephalus > Heterocephalus glaber. The sequence goes on along the minus strand of NW_028258457.1, from coordinate 4,512,282 downwards.
GATGGTGTAGGGAACAAAAGCAGGCACAGGGAGACAAAGCAGCTGCTGGGACCTACATCAGAGAGATGTTGATGGGCTGCACAGTGGAGGTGAGAAGCAGTCTGGTTCGGGAGAGATATCTTAAGAGTTAAACTGTACACACACCTGTCATCCTAGCACTCTGGGAGGCTAAGGCAGGAGGATCGAAATTTCGATCCCAGCCTGGGCAACTCAGTGACGGCCTGTCTCAACAATTTTAAAAAGGGCTGGGGACATAGTTTAGTTCAAAGACTCTGGGTTCCATCCCAAATCAGAACTGTAAAGAAGGGTCAAGGTTAAGGGCTGCATTTGTAGACTTCGAGGAGCCTCACCCCCTGAGCGCCAGAGCCCAGATCTGGAACCCCACTACATACTTAAACACGGTGTGCATCTGCCACCCCTGCTGCAGGTCAGGGTAAGGCCCTGATACCCTTCTCACTAAATGACCCCTGGTCCCCACATCCTCTCCAGGACCCAAAAACTACTAGGCGCTTATGCCCCCTTTTGCAGAGGAGCAATTGTCGCTCAAAGTGGGGATCCCTCTTGTCCAAGGTCACGGCGTAAAAGATAGGGCGCAGGGGTTCGACCCCATTTCAGGGTTGGGTTCTTGGCTGCTCCTCAAGGCTGCCAGGTTTGGGGGAACACGGCAGACACACCCTGGGGCGCTTCTTGCAAGCACTGGGGTGGAGACCTAGTTTGCATTGTGCCCATTCCGCATAAGGGGAAATTGAGGCGCGGGGTGGGGGGGAACAGCTACCCGCCCAAGGCCACAGAGCACAGGAGGGGGTCTGTGGCGGAGGCTGGGAACCCTGAGACCTACAAACAGGGCGAAGGAAGGGTTCTGGCGACGGAAAGGGGAGGGAAAGGAACCAGGGACAGGCCCGCAAGGTCACAGCTAGGGTCTCGCCGCGCCTGGGGGGCGCGGATCCCAGAGGCTGGTCCCCACGACGGGCCGGGCGGGGTCCCACGCGTACCCAGGGACCGGGGTGACCGGCAGCCACAGCTGCGGGGCGTTCGGGGCCAACGTGGCCCTCACCTGGGCCGCGAAGAGTAGAAACACCGCTCCAAGCCGCACGAGAGCCGACGCCGCCATTCCGGCCAGTCCCGCCGCCGCAGCCAACAGCTGAGGTTTCCCAGCAACGCTCCGGGGCACCGCGTCGCGCAAGCGCTGCGCAAGCGTGTGGGGCCCGGGTCAAAGGGCGCGGCGTGGCGCCTGCGCAGAGAGGCGTTGGCGGCACGATGGCGGTGAGCGCGCGCCTGGAAGCGGGAATGGGAGAGCAGAGGGGCTGGGGACCCCAGGGGGATGTGGGAGCCTGGTGACTGTGGGCCAGAGGGACATATGAGCCTGGGACTGCAGACCGCGGGGAGGAAGGACTTGAAGACATAGGGCTACAGAGCAGGGACGTATCTAGGGGCCAGGAAGCTGCAGACCAGGGAGAAGGGGCCCTATAGATCGGGAAAATAGGGTGCTGCAGATAGAGGGTGCAGGAGGACGTGGGGCCGAGGGACTGCAGACTATGGGGACCGGGGCGATGTACCAGGGAGAGAGAGTGGGCAGCAGACCAAGGAGATGGGCTGCAGACACGGAGGACATGGGAGCCATGGAGCTCCCAATCCGTGAGACCTGGTGGCAGGAGAATAGGGAGCCAGAGACTGGGCCACGGTCCCCATTTCTTTTATTCTGCTTTCCCGCAGGACAAAGAGAAGAAGAAGAAGGAGAGCATCTTGGATCTGTCCAAGTATATTGACAAGACAATCCGGGTGAAGTTCCAGGGGGGGCGCGAAGGTGAGGCACTCTCTTAAAGATAGAAATAAAATGGGCTGGGGATTTAGCTCAGTGGTTCTGGCGCCTGCCTCGAAAGCGCAAGGTCCCGAGTTCGATCCCCGATACCAAAAAAAAGATACAAATAAAACAAATAAGGGCAGCAGTGAGGGGGAGACGGTGCAGAGGTGCTGATGTTTTTTAACAGGGACCACTTTGTGCCATCCTCCTATAAACGCTAGGAGATAGGAACTGGTCTGCCTGTGTTTCAGGTGGGGAAACTGAGGCAAAGAGAGGGGATCAAATGTAACTAGAAAGAGAGCTGACCTGTTTCTGTAGCTCCTCCCGCCAGGGGCTGCCCCAGCTCCTCACTGATTTCTTACTTCCCTTACATTGGCACTGTGGGCACTGGGGCCAGATAGGTTCACTGAGGTGGGGCATCCTGGGCACTGCAGAGTACTAAGAAGTATCCCTAGCCTCCACTTACTCCTCACCTGGAATCACCCCCAGTCTTGACAATGCAATGTCCCCAGACATTTCCCAATGTCCCCTGGGGCACAGGATCACCCATAGTTGGGAACCACTAACTCTATGGCCAATCTCTACTTAGTGGCCAGAGAAACTTGTTAAAAATGGAATCCCCTCCGCTGGGATGACACCAGTACTCTGGGAGGCTGAGGCAAGACGATGGCAAGTTTGAGCCCAGCCTGAGCAAATTAGCAACTTAATGAGACCCTGTCTCCAAATCAAAAAGGGCCAGGGCCTGGGATTTAGCTCAGTGGGGCCACTGCCTGCTTCGGAAGCACAAGGTCCCAAGTTCAATCCCCAGTACCAAAAAAAAAGAAATCAAAAAGGACTGGGACATAGTTCAGATGTAGTACAAAGGCCTTGGATTCAGTCCTCAGTACTGCAAAAAAAAAAAAAAATCTTCATTCTCCTGTTTAAATTGTTCATGGCACCCTAGTGTTCTGGAGTACAGTCCAAACCTTCTTTACCTTTAAGTGAAGTGTTGAGCTCTTGACTGTTGCATGTGTGAAGGGACCTGAGGCTCTCAGAGGCATCTATCACCTTTGGTAGTTTCATGCTCCTTAGTGCGATGCTTAAGGCTGCGTCTGACTCCTCCATGGAATCTAATGAGAGGGTGGCTCTCAAGGCTGGGTGGTGAGATAGTGAGAACAGCAGCCTTCAGTGGCCCTGGGTTCTGGCTCCAGACCACGTGGTTTAGGAGCAGCTCTTCTACACACCAGCAGTGGGACTTGAACGTTTAGCTACTGTTTCTGAGCCTCAGTTTCCTCATTTGTCATATGTTGGTAACTCTACCTACTTTTCCGGGTGGCACTAAGAAGTGAAAGGCTGAAAGCAACACTACATGTGCAGCAAGCATGGCATCAACATTTCATTTATTCAGCAGCCTCTCTGGTGATGAGGTTTTGTTTCTTTTTTTCTTTTTGGGGGGGGTACCGGGGATCGAACTCAGGACCTTGCGCTTGCAAGGCAGGCTGCAGAACCACTGAGCTTAATCCCCGACCTTCTTCTAGTTTTTTTTTTTTTTGGTACCGGGGATCGAACTCAGGACCTTGTGCTTTCAAAGCAGGTGGCGGAACCACTGAGCTAAATCTCCGGCCCTTGTTTTTGAGATAGGGTCTCACTATGTAGTCCAGGCCCGCCTTGAATTAGTGGCGATCTTCCTGCCTCAGACACCCAAGTACTGAGATTATAGGCATGCATCACCATGCCTGGTCAGTTTTTTCTTTTTGAGACAGGTATCTAGGCTCCTTTTTCTCCCAAGATACAGATGGGTGGGTAGCATCAGTCCTTAAAAGCTCCATGTCTTAGGGCCGGGGATTTAGCTCAGTGGTTCCGCCGCCTGCCTCGAAAGCTCCTCGAAAGCACCGCCTGCCAAAGCCCAAGGATCTGAGTTCGATCCCCATACCAAAAAAAAACAAAACTCCATGTCTGCCTGACCACCTAGTTATAACTTGAACAGGAGTGTTTGTTTTGTCTACACCATCCTGGTTCCTAGGCATGTAGGGTGTGTGAACAAGATGCATCCCTGCTCTTCAGGGAGCTTATGTTTGTTTTGTACCCTGGATAGCAAATTTCTGCCTATGTAGCAGGTTAAATGATGCTGACTTGTTACCTCACAATCTCTAGGCCAATGGCCTGGTGCTGTGGGTTCATGGCCCCCTGAGGTTGTAATAGAGTAGCACCTCTTGAGCCTGTCATCTCAGGCTGCAGCCCCTCTTCGAGCTCACCAGTTGTTGGCAGGACCCTGTTCCTTGGGGACAATCACTCCTGCCTTGGGGCCCTCTGCACATAGTAGTTGGCTGCTGTGCTGGTATGGATTGAGTACACATGTTTTTGGTGGCACTGGGAATTGAACTGAGGCCCTTCACACTGAGCTAATCCCTAGCCCTTTTTATTTTTATTTTTTAATACTGAGATAGGGTCTCAATAAGTTGCTCAGGCAAAGCTCAAATTTGGGATCCTACTCCCTCAGCCTGAGAGTGATGGAATGACAACTATGTGCCACCACACCCAGCCATCATCTCCCTTAGATTGACCCAGAGGCCTCTTATCAGGGACCTGAATTTCAGCTGCAGAGTTTCTTGTCATTGTCACATGACCTAAGCTTGGGAGTTACACCCTCACTCAGGGCAGTGTTACCCAGTGTGTTCGCCCCTCCTGCAATCTGCCTATGTCCTTGGCCATGCGAAGCCCTAGTGGGTTACTGCACTTGATGCTGTCCATGAGCCGAGGGGCCCAGCACAGAGGGACCCACAGAGCCAGGTGTGGACAGGCAAGAAGTCCACACCCGGGTGTGAAGGAATGTGCCAGGTGGTGGTGAATGTATTGAGGTCCGCACCCCAGACAGCCTCTGTCTACTGTGCTCTGCCGTTGCAGCCACAGACTGCACAAACAAACAAGCACGGCTTTGTGTGCAGATTTGCAGCCTAGTCCGTGCCTCAGGGGTACAGGAGCAGAGTGCTGGGGGGCAGATGCCATCCTGTGGAGCAAGTCCCAGGGAAAGGGAGCCAGTAGCACCCTGAGTGGTGTGTGGGGGTCCTGGAGACCACCAGAGGATGAGAAGAGGTGAAGGACAGCAGCCTGGCAGCATCTGGGGTTCCCAGAGCAGAAAGTCACCTGTGGAGCGGTGGCTGAGATGCATCTAGATTGCCTGTCAGGCAGGACAGGCAGGCCTGGCAGAGACACTGGGCTCATCCCTTCTCAGGCTGTCACCGGATATGGCAGATGCGGCACCTAGCCAAGGAGCCATAACCTAGGACAGCGAAGGTCCAGGAACAGAGGAGCCCAGGAGAGAAGGGCACAGCGGCTACATGCAGTGTACATGTACTGTGTGACCAGTGAGGGGCATTTCTCCAAGAGCCACTGAGGACCCTCATTCATCAGGGACCCTGCTAGGCACTGGGTTCTTCGGGACCAGGCAGAGGCCCCAGACCCAGAAGTGGAACCCTAGTGCCTGGAGCCAGGTGTTCCTGGCACCACACACACAGGGGATGGAACCCACCCAGGGCCTCGTGCATCCCAAGCAAGTATTCTGCCACTGAGCTGCACCCTCCTCCCTAATCCCCAGCCAAAATTAACCATATTTTTTGTTTGGTACCGGGGATCGAACTCAGGACCTTATGCTTGCAAGGCAGGTGCCAGAACCACTGAGCTAAATCCCCGGCCCAAAATTAACCATTTTTAAGTGTACTATTCCAGGGCATTAAGTAAGTCAACTCACAGTGGCAGCCACCACCACTATCCATGTCCAGAACTTTCTCATCTCTCAAATTGAAACTGTTCCCATTATGCGCTAAGCCCTGTCCCCTCCCCAGCCTCAGAACCCCTGAGTTGACTTCCTGTCTCTGGGTTCTCCTGTGCTGGGCGTTTCCGGTCCATGGAGCCCCACGCTGTGAGTCCTTCTGTGTCTGGGGTCTCACTGAGCACAGTGTCCTCAGGGTCCATCCAAGCTGTGACGAGTGTTAGCTTTTCATGCCTTTTTAAAATTTGTTTTTAATTGACACATGATCCTTTCCCATAGTTACGAGGTCTGTGCAATACGTCGGTCGTGTACAGTGTGTGGTGAGCAGACTGGGGTAATTAGCGTGTCTGTCACCTCACCCATCTACAGTTCCCTTGTTGGAGACATTCCGAGTCTGCCAGCTATTCTGAAATATACAATAAGTCATTGTCGCCCGTGATCATCCTGCTGCACTGCTGAGCCTCAGAGCTTGCAGCTGTGACTTTGTACCCATCACCGCCCTCCCCTGACCGCTCCTTCCCTCCTGCTGGCAGCCCAGCGTTCCAGCCTCAGTACACACTGCTGCCTGTTTTAAAATAGCTCCCAAGCTGAGAAAGGTTTTGACCATTTTTTCATTTGTTTTTTCCTTTGGTTTTCTGAAACTAGAGTCTTGCTATGTAGTCCAGGCTGGCCTTGAACTCACTATGTAGCTCATGGTGGCCCTGAACTCTTGGTGATCCTCCTGCCTCAGCCTTCCAAGTGCTGGGGTTACAGGCATGCACCACCATGCCCAGCTTGGATTTTATGATTTTTAAATCATCAAAGAAAGCCTAAAGAAGATCTCATGTCAGCATTCACGTGTCAGTGTCCACAGATAAAGTTTTTTTGGGTTTTTTTGGTACCAGGGATCAAACTCAAGACCTTGTACTTGCGAGGCAGGCGCAGTGCCACTGAGCGAAATCCCCAGCCCCTCGTAAAGTTTTATTGGCACACAGCCCACTGCACTGACGTATTCTCCATGTCTGCCTCCACACCGCCAAAGCACAGCCCAGCAATGACAGACACCAGGTGACCCGTAGAGCCTGATACACTGCCCATCAGGCCTCTGCAGAAGGTATTTGATGACCGTCTTCTGGCATCCAGGGGCCCCTTCAAGTGCCCCTGTCCTGGGGATGGATGCTGACCTCACTCCCCTCTCTCGGTTTCCTTCTCTTCCCGTTGCTTTTTCCAAGCCAGTGGAATCCTGAAGGGCTTCGACCCACTGCTCAACCTCGTGCTAGACGGGACCATTGAGTACATGCGAGGTGAGCTGGGCCTGCCCTGTCCTCCAGCCCCCTCCACTGCTTCCAGGGGACACCAGGGTGCCTGTGATCAGATGGTAGCCGGCAGGTCGGCTCCCCCCCCCATCCTGGTCCTGGGCCACTGGCACAGCCGAAGAGCCCCCCTGTAGGACTCGGGAGATCCAGCCCTGTCCGCCAGGCCTCTCCTTGACCTTTCTTTTCACCCCTATACTAGAGATGGGGCTTGGGGCCTTCACACCGAGCTGCATCCCCAGCCCTTTTTATTTATTTTTTTGGTACCGGGGATCGAACTCGGGACCTTGGGCTTGCACAGCAGGGCCACTGCACCCCACTCTTACTGATCTTTAAGCATGGTGAGGTACTCGGGCTGTGGTCATAGAGCGGTGTTTGCTGTGAGACCCCAGCTTGGCAGCTTCCCTTGGTTACCCCCTTCTGCACAGCCCCTTACCCCTAGGACCCCCTTGCTTCTCTGCCCTCAATGAGCCCCCCACTCCCGTCCTAGCCACTACCATCAGCCCCCACCCCCAGCTCAGCCCCTTTGAGCATTTGGGAACACCGAGGCCTGGAGGGAGAGGGAGGCTCTGGTCCCCGGGTCTCGTCCATGTGGCTGGGACAGGCTCTGCTGTCCTGGAAATTTCAGCATCTGAGTGCGCCATAGAAGTGGGGGCCTGGCAGGGCTTGAGGCTCCCTGTGCCACCCCCAGGGAGGCGCCTTGCCCTGGCTCTGTGCTTCCAGCTGGGTCTATCTGGTTCCCAGGACACCACGCTGGCCAGGCCCCCTGGACAACCGCCTCTCCCAGCCCAAGGGTCCTTGGGAAAACACAGGAGCTACCTGGTCCCCGCAGTGGTAGCCGTCGTCCCCCCTCTTGCAGGGCCAGCACGTGTCAGCAGCCACAGCACCCCTGTGCTCTGTACACCTGTACCCAGTGTCACCCCAGCCACCAGGCCCTGGAGCCATCGTGCCTCGTGGGAGGGTGGGAGCTTGGGGGATAGAGCTAGGGCCTGAACCACATCGGGAATCCAGTATCACACTCTAAGCCACCTGGTCCTCACCTGCTCCCAGTTCTTTGTGACAGTGACAGATTTTTAATGGCCTGCAACCTCAGAAGAGCCCAGCTCCAGCTTGCTGTCCCTCACCATGGGACAGTGTCACTGATAATAGGGTGAGCGATACTCGTCAGGGGTCCTGGGGCTCTCAGAGTCCTGGAGTCCAGGTTGCTGTCATTTCCACCCCCTGTGCACAGCCGTGGTCCTGGTGAGCCTGTCGGCTCAGGTCCCTGTGACCTTGATGAGTTCCAGAGCCAAGGCACCCTGAGTCCCCTGGGCCTCCTCGCTCCCATAGGCCCTCGTTCCAGGTGGCCTGGAAAGGTGAGGTTCCCAGGCTGCAGGTGGGTGACCGAGGCACCACAGTAAACCCCGTTGTGTCCCGCAGACCCCGACGACCAGTACAAGCTGACGGAGGACACGCGGCAGCTGGGCCTGGTGGTGTGCCGTGGCACGTCGGTGGTGCTCATCTGCCCGCAGGATGGCATGGAGGCCATCCCCAACCCCTTCATCCAGCAGCAGGACGCCTAGCTGGCCTCGGGGCGGGCAGAGAGGTTGCCTTTTTGTATAGGTTGAATTTTTGTTTTCTTAATAAAACTGCAAACCCCAAGCATTGGCACCCTGGCTCTTGCATTTCCAGCCTGGTCCCCAAGGAGGGTGGGTTTCCCCGGGACTCAGTTCAGCCCCCCAGGTTTGTTGAGCACTGGCCACAGTCTGAGCTGGGAACAGGAGAGAGTTTCCGAGGTGACCCAGGTGGGCTAGGCACTTCCGTCCCTGCCCCCATGCACCACTGGTCTGCTGCCGTCTGAGGCCAGCTCCCTGTCATCCCACACAGCAGGTCCCAGCCCGCACTGGCTTCTTGTCCCAGTGCCCCCAGTCCTGCCTGCTGTGGGCCCCAGTGAGATCTTCCTTCGGCCCTTTCTGGCTCCTCACTAGGCCAGAGTCCCCATTAGGAGCCTGCCCCCAGACCCTGCATCCCCAGAGGAGCAGCTGAGGAGCAGGTGTGTCTGATCCTCACAGGAGACTGGCACAGCAGAGAGGTATCACTTCTGGCTGTGCTAGGGGCTTGGGGGTGGTGAGGGTTGTCCAGGCAGGAACCTGCCCTTGATCCCCTATCTCACAGCTGGGGACAGGGAAGCAGGCTGGATGGGAAAGGAGCTCAGCCCCCAGGGCCTGGGTAAACTGAAACCTAAGGGCTTCGGGCTTATCACAGGCATCTAAGTCCTCATCCTTCCCCGCCCCTCCACCATCTGGCCTGGCAGAGGCCTCATGGAGGGGGCTTATCCACGGGCGTCACAGCCCCAAAGAAGGGCAGCCCAGCGCTGTGACATTCAACCCAGCAAGCCCCCACCCCCGTGGCCCTTTCACAGTGGGGAACCAGGGCCAGAGCAGGGCTGCCACATCGTGGAAGGACCGAGAGCCAGGGCAAAAGAGCTGGCTGCCTCCTGGGGAGAAAGCAGGAACTTCCCACCTTTAGCACCTGGGACACCAAGCGGGCATTGGGGGATCCCAGCTTTTCTCACAGAGACACAAGACTTGTTCCTGTGCACCTCAAAACAGCCCCCCAGGGCTGGGGATGTAGCTCAGTGGGGCCACTCCTGCCCGGCAAGCACAAGGTCCTGAGTTTGATTCCCGGCACCAAAAAAACAGCCCCTCAGAGTGCCACACCCACTCTGTCAGCCCCAGTGAGCCAATGGGGGCAAAAGCCATCCTGTACGACGCAAGTCCTCAGCTCCCATCTCCCACCACCAGCTGGGAGGTGTAGGGTGAGTGTTCCAGCCTCTCCAGTTCCAACTCAGGCTCAGGGGGGAGACAATATCCTATCCACAATGTGGACGGAGCCTCGGCCTAAGAGCAGCAAGCCCTGTGCCCAAGCCCAGAGACAAGCCAGATGGCATGAGGCCCAGACAGACACAAATCCCAGGGACTAAGGCCACACTCCTCAGAAACAGGCCTAAAGTGAGCCACATGTGGTGGTGACGCCTGTCATCCCACCACTCTGGGAGGCTGAGGCAGGAAGATTCCAAGTTTCAGCCCAGCCTGGGCAACCCAGTAACTTAGGAAGACTTGTCTCAAAATAAACAAAAAGGGGAGAGGGGGTAGCTCAGTGGTAGAGCACTTGCCTAGCATGGGCAAGGTCCTGGGTTCAAACTGCACTACTGCAAAAAATATTTTTTATGCTACTACATTTTGGGGATGTTTGTTATGCGGCAGTAGATCAAGAACTTCCTGATAGAAGGCTATGGCAAATTACCAAGGATGGGGGAAGTTTAGCACAATAAAATGTACGGTATAGTATCATTTATTCCATTTACTTAAGACAATGATTTCTAAAAGATTGTATTTTCTGTCCATTTAAATGTACCAAGGAAAGATCTAGAAGGGTCCAGGCCCACTAGGATTAAAGATTCTGGTCAACAAGGGGGCATCAGCTGGCTCTGAGAGTTTTAATATTTTAAAAGGAGAAATTTAATATTTAATGTTTTACTTTTAATATTATATTGAAAATTTAATATTTTACAAGGAGTAAGAGAAGAGAAAGGAGAGGAAAATAGAGATTTAGACATGGAGAGGCAGAGTGGGCAGGGACTCCTGGACCGGAACAGGAGGGAAAGGAAGGCACAGAGGCAGCAGGTGACATCGGATCCCCTAGCTCTCCCGCCCTCCAGCCCCACTATAAATCCCTGCCCACCTTGTCCCCGAGTCTGCGCCATGGCGATGGCAGTGACGGGAGGTCACCCCCTGACCCCGGCCCGGGTCCCCCCCTTCCAGCTCCCCGCCTGTGGCCCACACCAGCCCCCCAGCTCCATGCGGGGACTGCGGCCACCCTGCCAGGAGCCCAGCCTGCTGCACGTGCCCACGGTCACCATGGGCCTTGGCCTCCGGGTGCTGGCCCAGCAGCCTCGGGTCCTGTTGGAGGAGGCCCTGCTCTGGGAGACAAGGACAGAGGTCCCCGAAGACCCCAGTGTGAAGTGGGCAGAGCCCAGTGTGACCCCAGACCTGCTGGAGACCCCCAGAGCACCACCTCCCAGCAGGTTCTGGAAGCCTCTGAAGGTGGACGCAGTCTTAACGTTATTGATGGTCAGCGCTTTCCCTCCATGCCCAGCTGCCTGCCTCCAAATGCTTTGTTCCCTTCACTTGATCTTAGCCAAAAGGCCGAGAAGCGATGATGCTTTTTTCCCTTAACCCTGCCTCAAGACCTCTGGGGGGAATCTTTGTTGTCACCCTCATTTGCAGATGAAGCTGCTGAGACCCAGAGAAGTCAGGCAAGCTTTCCAGAGGTCACACAGCCTAGACTGGCATGGAGGCGGGGTGGGCTGCCCAGCACCTCCACAGCCACCCTTCACCTGCTCCATCCACCAGGCCTCCTGCCACCCCTGCTGGCCCTCTCCCTCTCTCAGTGGCAAAAGGAGGAGAAGGGGGAGGAGGGGGGAGAGGAAGGGACAGAAGAGCCAAGAGCGGGGACAGAGAAGTCACCTTGCCTCCCACTACAGGTCCCCTCCTGCCTCTCCTGGCCCAGGGGAGGCCATGCCCCAGCCCCAGAGCACCCTCAGAAGGACCCTGAAGGACCTGCACCAAGATGCGTGGCCCAGGACCCCCCACCGCCAGAGCAGGAGGCTGCCCCTTCCCCGGCCTCAATTCCCTGGTCAGTGAGATGGGAGACAAACCGGACTTCTCCTGAGCTCAACCGAGGACATGAAGAGAAACAGGTTGGTAAAGGGGCAGCTTCCAGCCAGCGTGGAGCGTGCACCTGTCATCCCTGCGCTCTGGGAGGCTGAGGTAGGAGGATGGCAAGTTCAAGCCCAGCCTGGACAATTTAGTGACTTATCGAGACTCTGTCTCAAAATACAAAATAACGGCTGAGGATTTAGCTCAGTGGCACTGCACCTGCCTCGCAAGCACAAGGTCCAGAGTTCGATCCCCGGTACCAAAAAATAAAAAATAAAAATAAAAAGGGCTGGGGTGTAGCTCAGTGTGAAGGTCCTGGGCTCCATCCGCAGCACTGCAAAATCAGCAGAAGGGGAGGGCGCTTTGCAAATTTGAAGGGCTTTGGGATCCAAGGCAGCGAACTGAACTGAGGATACTCCCATAGCTATCCTGCCCGAAGGCCAGGCTCCATATCTCCCAGGGGCCACTGTCCCCATCCCCGCCCCCCGTCAGTCTAGCAGCCTTGTGAGCTCCGGGTGGAGGTCTGTGGCTTGCACAGGACAGGCTGTGCTGGTCCCAGCCAGCAGGGGGCAGGACTCTCCCAAGAACAAGGCCCTGTGGTCACCAGATCTCCAGTGACCAACAGTGGACAACGTGGCTGGGAGCTCGGGGAAAGGGATGAAACGACCAGGTCTGGAGACCAGGTGCCACATGGGCAGAACTCAAACTCCAGCCGGACACCATGGCACACACTTGCCATCCCAGCTCCTCAGGAGGGTGAGTCTGGAGGACCTCAAGTTCGAAGCCAGCCTGGGCAACTTAGCAAGAAATCTTCCGTCAAAATAAAATAAAAAGGCATGGGGTGGAACTTGGTGGTGAGCACCTGCCTAGCGTGTGCCAGGCCCTGGGTTTTATTCCCAGCACCAGAGACCACAAAATTAAAATAGAATTGATCTCGAACCTTTTGAGGAACACATAACACCATTAGCCTCACCATGCAAAGACACAGAGAAAAAAGAAACCACAGGCCAATACTGCTCATGAACATAAATAAAAAAGTCTTTATTGGAAAACTGAAAAATTGAATCCACCCATCTACACAGAGGATTAATGTAAAGGCGCATACCTGCCATCCCAGCTACTTCGGAGGCTGAGGCAGGAGAACCAGCCCAGGCAATTTGGCAACTCAGCGACAACCTGTCTCAAAACAAAAAATTTTAAAAGGGCTGGTGATGCATCTCAGCACAAAGGCCCTGGGTTTCATCTCCAGTACTGCAAAGGGGAGGGGGGTATCCACCAGCTGCAATAAATGGACCTTTTGTTTGTTCATTTTCTTGAGACACGGTAGTATCGCTATGTAGTTCAAACTAGCCTTGAACTCACTTGGTACCCAGGCTGATCTTGAACTCATAGCCGTCCTCCTGCCTCAGCCTCCCAATAGCTGGGACTGCACCACCATGCCCCACAAATGAACTTTATTTAGATCCAGATTTGAACAGTGTGAAAAAAATATTACAAGGCAATCAGGGGAAAGAAGTAGCAGCTGGATATTTAAGAATATTAAGGAATTACTGTTAATACGTTAAAGGGTGACAGTGGGATTGCCCGTTATGTTTGGGGTTTTTTGGGTTTTTTTAAGACCTGATATTTTCGCCATGCAATGTTTACTGGTGATGGGGACTGCGCAGCAGCTGGGGTTGCCTCACCCTGGTCTGTCCAGAAGGATGGAGAGACTGCCTCAGCCGGAGGCCCCGTGCTCTGCGGATGGGTACACAGCCTTCAACCTATGACTCACTTTTGTTTGTGTTTGGAAATGTTCTGTAATAAAAGATTAACAGAAGTAAGAGGTCCCTTCACAGTGTTTCAGGGGTTGTTAATGTGTATCAGGGGAGAGAGGTTTGTTTTGTTTTGTTTTGTTGTCGTACGGGAGCTTGAACCTGGGGCCTTCACACTGAGCTCCATTCCTCAGCCCTTTCTGATTTTTTGCTCTGAGACAGGGTCTCACTAAGTCACTAAATTGCCCAGGCTGGGCTTGAACTTGTGATCCTCCTGCCTCAGCCTTGCAGAGGGCTAAGATGGCACCACACCCCCCTGGCTCTTCTACCCCCTTTGGCCTACAGGAGGCACCCTTCAGGGCCCTGACCTCCTTCGAGATTAACCTTGCACTGGTGACTTTGTCTTCCTGCCCTGTGATGGCAGTGGTTGCGTGCGGACACAGCATCCCAGATGTCTTGCCCTGAGCCTGCTGTTACACAAAGAGTGACTCTGGAAACCTCCTAGCTAATCCCATGGTTGCTGGCCCAGTGTCAGGCAGCCTTCTAAATATCCTATGCACTCAATCCTTCCAACTGCCACAGGGGCTCCTCACCAGATGGAGATCCTGGAGCTCAGAGAGGTTAGTCACTAGCCTAAGGTCACAGTGTGTAGCCAGCCACACCTGGGCCTGGCCCAGACCTCTGAAGCCCGAGCACCTAGCTACTCTAATTCCCTCTTAGGGATCCAGGACCTCTGAGAAGGCACTCGTCGTTGCTTCTGTGCCCACAGCCTCCCTGCGAGGCTGTGACAGCCATACTTGATTCCTGCACTTCATGCTGGAGAGACAGGACGAGGGGGTGGGCATTTAATTTTAGATATAATTACGCCATATCAGGGCTCCTACTGGGGGGCTCAAGACTAGAGGGACCCCCGCCAGGCACCCCCTCACACACACCTCCTCCCCGATGGCTATGCAGGGCTCCCACACCCCCACACAGTCAGCAGTCACTTCCCTGCCCCCAGGACCGCCCACAGCTTCCCCAGCGGGAGCTGCCCTTAACTCCTAGGTGGTCCATCTCCATGGCAACGGCCCCAAAGTAGGTGCTCTGTCTCCAGGGTAACCAGGTACCTGGCAGGCTGTGACCCAGCCTGCAGCCCCCTCCCACGCTCTCTCTCCCATGCCCCATCAAGGCAGCTCTGGGAGACAAGCCTAGGGGACCCTGCTGGGATGCTAGTCCCAAAGAGGCCAAGGGACAGCCCAAGGTCAACCAACAGGTGCCTTCGTCGTCCTGCCTGAGTACTTATTAAGTGCCAGGTCCCCACTCAGCTCAGGTGCAGTTCCTGTCCTCAGCTGACTCCCACTGGGGATCAGAAGGGAGAGACTCTGGCCAAGGAAAGAAAAGCCAGCGCCACACACTAGTCCTCTGGAAGGCTGAGACCGCAATTTTGAGCCCAGCCTGGGCAACACAGCAACTTATTGAGAACTTGCTTCAAAATAAAAAATAAAAAAGGGGCTGGGGATACAGCTATGTGTGAAGGTCCTGGGTTCCATAGCCAGTAGTCCAAAAAGAAAGAGGAGGGGATGTGGGAGGGAGGGGACATAAAGTCATGGTCCCAGGGAGCCACCAACGCCTCCAGCAAGGGACAGCGGTTAGTGCCACACATCACTCACTCATTTCTTCACTGATATTTATTAGCCGCTCACAGTGTGCTGGGGGCTGGAGATGCAGGAATGAAAGGGGAGGGCAGAGAATAAACAAGACAAATCAGCAAATTATAGAATAGCTCAGGAAATCGCTGCGGAGGCTGGGGAGGAGGGACAGAAGGTGGCAGGGGTAGCAGGATGAGTCAAGGGGAAGGGAGGGCTGGTGCTCCGGCTGAGGCAGGAACAGCCCGTGCAAAGGCCCTGAACCTCGTCCTAGCCTCCAGCCACTTCTGGAGGACAGAGGCACAGGGTGCCCTGACCTGCCCCTCTGTCACCGAGGGCAGAATCTGCAGCCCTGGGAGACAGAAACACTGTTTTTTTTTTTGAGACAAGATCTTTCTATGTAGCCTAGGCTGGCCTTGAATCTGCAGCAGTCCTCCTGCCTCAGCCTCCTGAATTGATTTTTTTTTTTGGTACCAGGAATCGAACTCGGATCCTCAGCCTCCTGAGTGCAGGGTTCACAGACCTACATCACCAGGCCAGGCTAAGACAGGAACTCTTCTGAGCTGCCATTTCACAGATATGGACACTGAGTCTGGAGGGGAGAACTCTCCCATGGTCACAGGGCTGGGACACAGGAGGACCTAGACTCCATCCCAGGGATCTTTCCTCGTGTTCCTTGGGGCAGCCTCCTGGTCCCCAGCTTAGATCAGCGGCCAGGCAAATCTGTTGCCCTCCCATGCCTTTGTGCTGTGTCACAGATCTGTCACCCCTGCCCCTCTGCTTGGTACACAGTAGGCACTCAATGAACATTTTTTCCCAAGAGACCAGAGAGGCAGAAATCAGAGCCTCAGGGGCCCAGAGAGGGACAGTGACCTCCCTGAGGTCACACAGTACCTCAGCAGCCCCTGGCCCCACACTCTGGGGAGAGGGGTCACGTCCTCTTCCTGGACCTCTCCTCAGTCGGCTGAGGAAGGCGCCCACCCTGTACCTGGTCCCAGGGGTCCCTGGCCTTCGGCCTCTCAGGATGCAGTTTCCGGGCTGCTGGCCAACGTGACAGTCTGGGAACGGAGCCGACTTGAGTCACAGGTGGCAGAGCAGATGCCAAGCCACTGCCAAAGCTGAGGAGGATGCAGAGGGCAGGGAGATGGGGGTGGGGATGGGGTGAGCAGTGCAGGGTGAGCAGTGCAGGCTAACTGGGGACACTCCGTGTCTCACCCTCTCTCTGCTCATCAGAGGCACCGTAAAGTGTCTCCCCACCCTGGGAACGGTGACAGAGGCACTAGCCACCAGTGCCTGGCAAGTCAGGACAGGCCCTGTCCTGAGGGTCTGGACGCCCCGCTCCTGGTCCTCCTGCTGCCCACTAGGCAGCCCCAGCTTCCTGGCCCAGGGTGGGAATGGGGACCCGGTGAGGACTCAGTGCCGGGTGCCTTCCATCAAACAGAGCTCCGAACCCCTTCTTGTCTCAAGCCTGGAAACACCCATGGCTCCCCAACTATACACAAAAGACTCCTGCTAAAGCCAGGCGTGGTGGTGCATGCCTGTCATCCCAGCACTCTGGGAGGCTGAGCCAGGAGGACTCCGAGTTTCAGTCCAGATTGGGCCACTCATCAAGACCCTATCTCAAAATTTAAAATAAAAAAGCGCTGGGCCGGCGATTTAGCTCAGTGGTTCCGCTGCCAGCCTCCCAAGCACAAGGACCCGAGTTCGATCCCCGGTACCAAAAAAAAAAAAAAAAAGAAAGAGCTAAAATAAAAAACTGCTGTGGATGTAGCTCAGTGTGAAGGCCCAGGGTTCCACCTTCACTATTGCAAGGAAGAAAAAAAAAAAAATGAGGTGTGCAAACAGGATCCTGAGGGTAATAGGGAGCTACAGGAGGTTCTGGAGCCCAGAGGTTAAGCTGCCCTCCGTGGCCGCCTGGGCTCGGGAGCGGCAGACCCTGGAGATCCAGCCTAGGGGGTGAGAGGAGGTGGCGGGTTCGCGGGTTCCAGACCGACCAACCGCCGCTCTCCCTGGTGTCTCCTCCCCCGCGGTCTGTGGGGCCAGGGGGGTCCTCGGGCCGATGTGGGCGCGGTGGCCCGGCTGCGTTTCCACCTGTGCCCACGTGTCCTCAGCACACCTGCGGCCTCGCTGCGCATCCCCGCGCGCCCCAGCCCCGCGCGCACGGGGTGGGGGGGGCTGGCGTCAGGCGCGCGCGGCGGGAACGCGCGCGGCGGAGGAGCCCGGGAGGCGGCGGCGGCGGCGAATCGTGTCTGCTTAGGGGCCCCGGCGCCGCAGACCGCGCCGTGTCCGCGCGGAGCCGCCCAGGTGAGTGACGGCGCCGCAGCCAGCCCGGACCGCGGCCCCAGGCGCGCAGCGCCCCGCGCACTCCTCTCCGCAGGCCCCCGGCTCTCCCCCTGGAAACTTCGGGGACCCCTAACCGCATGGGGTCCCCCTGCCCTCCCGGGGGCGACGCAGAGGAACGGGGAGCCGGGTGGGCACCTCCCGAGGTGGTGGAGACCCAGGGGGAAGATGCACTCCTCTCCATGGAGACCCTGGTTGGGGCCAGGGGCGTGGGGACCCGGCATGGGAAGGGAGCCCCCAGCCTGCGCCGCTCTCTGCCCCTGCTCTGGGGGCGCACAGTAGAAAGGCAAACGGGGTGTCTGGTGTTTGGAGTCCGCACCGATTGGCAGCGTCGCTAAAGCCTACAGAGCTGAGCAATCAGGAGGGAGGGATTCAGGGTGCGGGGCTCAGCCCCTCCTCCGCGGGCCTGTGTCGGGACATGGGGGGCTCTGTCCATCTCAGAGGCCGGGCCTGGGTGCCCCGGGGCCTCTGGGCCTGGCCCGGAGGTTGGGGGCGCTGCGAACCCCATTCAACAAGTTGTGGGGGGAGTACCTTGTGCCTCATTATGGGCACAAGGAAGATTCAGGTCCCTTGGTGTCCATGGACCCCCTTACAACTAAGCTTCAAGACTGGCGCCTGGGGCACTAAAGTGCAATTGTTCCCCCTCCCCAAGTCCTGAGGAATGGGAATTTCGGGGAACAGGGGCCCTGGAACCTGCATGTCTAACCCACAGCCTCCAGTGAGCCTGCTGTTTGAAGAGTCTGGTGTGGAATGACCCCAACAGGAGACCATCAAGGGGCCTGGTGGGGGGACTTTGGGGACAGTGGAGCTGGGGGAGCAGCCCCTGGGGGCTCCTTGGAAGAAGGCAGCAGCCAGCTTGTGAGTGACAGGAGGCAGAGGACCCAGACTGGAAACTGGTTCACAGAGTCCGGGCTATCTGGGGCAAGGATGCTTTGTCCCCCTCTGAACCAAAGCAGGAGCCATCAGAGACCCCTGGGGATCCTCTAAGGACCTGGATGGCATGGGGACATCCAGCTCAGGAGGGCTAAACCCAGACTCCTCACCCGATTTTCTGTTTCCTGTCCCCACTGGTGCGGTGGGGCAAGCATCACCCCCTCTCTGAAGGGAGATGAGGGTCACCGAGCCCTGGCACGGCGAATGACACAGATGCTCAGAAACACGGGGTTGAGGGGTTCTCACCTGCAGAATGAGGGTGGGCACTGCAGTCCACCCCCAGGGCACCCCGGCATCCAGAAGCACCTGGCGGAGTGGGAACAGAAAGCAGATCTGGGCTGAGGTTGGATGTGTCTTCTCACAGCACTGTCACCCCCAGGCACCCCTGAGTCACCGCCCCGTCACCCGCTAGAGCGCCTCTCCGAGGACACCAGGAGCCCAGCTTGTCTCGGGTGGGCCCCAGCAAGCCGCCCACCACCCCACATGGCACTCATGGGCCCTGGTGGAGCGAAGAGCTGGGATTCTATGGAAAGGAGCTGGTACCCGATTCAGGTTCCGTGCTGATTCTGTCCAGCCGAGGAATTGTAAGTGAGCTGGGGTCCACTCGGACCCTTGGAGTCCTTTTCTCTGAAATAAACTTCATTATCCATCCTTGGGCCT
The DNA here is from genome assembly GCF_053883595.1 of Heterocephalus glaber. Taxonomy (NCBI): domain Eukaryota; kingdom Metazoa; phylum Chordata; class Mammalia; order Rodentia; family Bathyergidae; genus Heterocephalus; species Heterocephalus glaber. Next base: position 4,493,426 of record NW_028258457.1, on the reverse strand, counting down.
GGTGGGTGAGCAGCTGCAGCATACAGTAAGTAGGTGCTGGAAAAGTGCTTCGGGGTCGAGAGCCCCTCCCGAAGCTGATAGGCAGTGCCTGAGCACAGGCTAGCAAGGAAAAGTGGGTCGGGAGGCCCCTTCCCCCCAAAGAGCTGACAGGGAGTAATAGCAGATGGAGACTAATTAGGGCTTAATGAATTGTCATGGTCTGAAAACCCCGGGAGGGCCTAGATCTAGGACGGAGGACGGACCAGTCCTGGGGGGCCGGCAGTGCGTCCCCAAAAATGGACCTCAGAGAGCAACAGTGTGTCCCCAAAAGTGGGCCCCGGAAAGGCAGGTACTGAGACACAGGTGGGGGCCCTAATCCCTCCTCCCTCTCCCAAATGGTGGGGGCCCTGCGAGGGTCCCAAGCTGTGAGGGTCATCCCACACTTGGTGGCCTGAAAGCTCAAAGATTTCTATCTCGTGGTCCTGTGGTCAGGGGACTGACACAGGCTCCCAAGGCTGAGTCCAGGCACCAGTGGCAGGGCTGCTTCTCAAGAGGCTCCGGGAGAACCAGGTCCCCGTCCTGGCTCCTGGAGGACCCCGCAGCCCTTGGCTCAAGGCCCCGTCCTCCCTCTGCAGAGCCGGCAGCTTGGCGTCTTCAGCCCCTCTCTGACTCTTAGCCTCCCGCACCAGTTCAGGGAGACGCCGGGGGACGCTGGGTCCTGGATGGTCCTGGATGACCCCCTTGGGGTCCTTCACGTGACCCCATCTTCAGGGTCCCTTCTGCCACCGTGGGTGACAAGGCCACAGGTCCCAGGATTTGGATGTGAACATCTTCGGAAGCCACCATTCTGCTGACCCCAGGCCCCATTTCCCTGTTAATTGTCCTCCCGTAGCTCAGCCACTGTGTGACAATGGGCTTTAGATCCTTCTGCTCCCATAGACAGAGTGGCAGGGCTTTTGTGTTTCGCTCAATGAGAACAGCACCTGGCATACAGAAGGAGCGCATTAAATGCTTTTTGAACTGGATGTGAGGGAGCAAACCTGTCATCCTAGCACTCTGGGAGGTCAAGACAGGGGGATCTTGAGTTTTAGCCCAGTCTGGGCAACTTAGTGACTTATGAGACCCTGTCTCAAAATAAAAAAATAAAAAAGGCTGGAGATGGAGCTCAGTGTAAAGACCCTGGGTTCAATCCCCAGAACCACCAAAAACTTAAAAAGCACTAACTGGGAGCAGCTCATTGGTAGCCCATCCTCTGCACTCCCCCAGAAAAGCCCCGAGCAGAACACTTGGCATAGGGCAGCCATGCCCCTTGAGGCCCAGGCCACCGCAGTGACCTGAACCCCCTCAGGCTGCACTGCTGGGCTGGAGGAGGCGTCCAGACCTCCGGTCAGGGGTGGCAGGGTCTGTGCAGGCCCGGCCCTCGCCTCCCCTCCTGGCCAAGGCCGCTGCCTGCCCCGCCCTGCTGTGCTGCGGCTCCTGCATGGTAATGAGGCTGTGTCCTTGAAACTCGCCTTCCTGGACCCCCGAGGCCCAGCGGTGCATGGTGCGGCCTTGGAGGCTGGAGCCTGAGCAGGGTCCTCGCTCGCTCATACGTGGATCAGCCCTGGGTGGGAGGGAGCAGGAAGGTTCACGGCCACCAGTCCTGGCTTTTCTTTTTTTTTCCTTTTTCTTTTTCTTTTTCTTTTTCTTTTCAGTATTGGGAATGGAAGAACCCAGGGCCTTTACACTGAGCTCCATCCCCAACGCTTTTGATTCTTTATTTTGAGACAAGGTCTCACTGAGTCGCTAAGTTGCCCGGGCTGGGCTCAAATTTGCCAGCCTCCTGCCCCAGCCTCCCAGAGTGCCAGCATGACAGGCGTGCAGCACTATACCTGGCCCTGGCTTTGTGCCTGTTCCAGGGTGGCTCATCCTTGTTCCCTTGGCCAGGGTACAGAGGGGAGGTGACATTCCCCGAGGACACAGCTGTCCCCTGTTGCCTAACGGTCCTAGAAGTGTCACTGTGTGCTTGTTTTACCAACTGGAAACTCCATGAGCTTGGGATCTTGGCTTTGCTCCTCGCTGCTGTCCCATTCTGAGGAACGCCATGCGTGCATATGCTCAAGCCTCAGTTTCTCTATCTGGAAAGCAGAGTCAGCCGAGGAGCTGACTGCAGAGGGCTGAGGTTTGGGGGTTTAGCCCAGGGCTGGGCTGCAGAAGCACTTGGTCCTGGCCACTTATCTGCAGCAGCCCAGAGAAGGGGTGCCAGGCCTCTCTGAGTTCCCCGCTCTGTCTATGTCACCCAAAGCCATGCTGGACTTGCTGACCCCAAAGCCTCTGTGTTGGCAGAGCAGGCAGAAGTCAGGGTCTCCCCTGAGCTGGGCATGGTGGCACATGCTTGTGATCTCAGCACTGGGGAGGCTGAGGCAGGAGGATCGCTGCCAGCCTGGGCTACACAGTGAGTTCAAGTCCAGCCTGGACTGCATACTGAGACCCTGTCAAAGAGAAGAAAAAAGAACTCAGAGTGCCATGGAAGATGGGGTCCCACTGTCCCGGAGAGCCAGGGAAGGAACACAGGTTGCAGGGATGTGTGGTGAAGATTTGCAACTCCTCTGCTTGCTGTGTGGGTCTGGGCACATCGCTTGCCCTCTCTGGACTCCGCTCCCCACTCTGTATCAGGCAGACTCACCCTGCTCTGTCTGGGTTCACATGTGGCTGTCATGAATGGCGGAGGTCCTGGCGTGGAGCAGGTGGAGGCCAGGGATGCTGCTCAGCCCCTACAGTGCCCGGGACACCACTGGAGGTCACAGTGACAGATTGGCAGGGGCAGGAGACAGGGGAGGGTAGAGCTGGGGACAGCTCAGTGTTTCTGGCCATGAGGTCAGGACGTGGTGACCCATCCCAGGGGACATGGGGGACACGGCAGAGGCCCCAGGCTGACAGGAAGAGTGGCTTCCGGGAGCTGCCGGTGGCCGTGGTCAGTGAGCAGAAGTCCCAATCCCGAGAGGCCGGCAGGAGGCGCCCAGGTGGCCGGCTGGCCCCTGGGGGTACAGAGTAAGAGAGGGGTCCTGCAGGTTCCTTCCCACTGGGCCTCAAGGGGAGGCAGGATGGGGCAGAGAAAGTGAAGATCAAAGCCCGTCTACCGGCCCGGCTGCCTGCCTTCCTGTCTGGCACTGTCCCTTCTCCTGCCCTTCGCCCCTGCGGGGCCCTCTCCTGGTCAGCGCTCCCCGACCTGCAAGTACCTGATTTTCTCATTGGGTTTAGGTGGGGATGGAACCCAAGGACTTCACATTGAGCCCCATCCCCAGCCCTTTTTAGTATTTATTTTGAGACATGGTCTCGATAAGTCCCTAAGTTGCCCAGGCTTGAACTTGTGATCCTCCTGCCTCAGCCTCCTGAGCAGCTTGGTTGACAGGCATGAACCACTCTGCCTGACTTCAGGTCTGTGGGTCCAGTGTCTTCGTACCAGAAGAAGAGTTAAGACTGGAATCCAGTAGCTGAGTGTGGTGGCCCATACCTGTAATGTCGGCATTTGGGACGCTGAGGCAGGAGGATCACTGTGAATTCAAGGCCAACCTTGGCTGCATAGTGAGTTAAGCCCAGCCTGGACTGTGTAGCGAGACCCTGCCTCTAAAAGCAAAAACAGAAAGACCAGAGGTTTAGCTTAGTAGTGCCAGTGCTTGCCTGGCAAGTGCAAGGTCCTGAGTTCGATCCCCGGTTCTGTAAAAAAAAACCCCAAACAAACAGAAAAACTGGAATCCAGACCTCCACCTAATCAGGAACCAGGGTCCTGGCCTTCTAAGCCCTTGCCATGGGGAAACCAATGGAGACAGGCTCTCTGTTGGCTCGGGGGGCCAGCCCTGTGCCCCTCCAGGGGAGGGTGGTCTAGGAGAAAGGTCAGCGTCCCGGCTGTGACCTCCCTCCCCACCCTGCACTCAAGATGGCTTCCCGAATGCTGCCACCAGCAAATGCCTAGGAACGAGAGGCCCAGAGAGGCCAGGCACGCACCCTCCAGCCACACAGTGAAGGAGGCCAAGGATGGGAAGCAGCCCCTCGCCCCAGAGCCCCAGACCCTTCAGGAGAGGTGCCCGACGCTTCAGTCCAGCTGCAAGTCCTGCTCTGTCCCCACCAACCCCCTGCAGAGGAAATGACAGGGCAGGCCAGTGGGGACAGGTTAGAGTTGAGAAACTAGGTCACAGCGTGAGTGGCCCCAGCCGGGCAGGCTCGAGGGATCAGCTGTCCTCTCGTCCAGGGAGTAATTATAGAGCCAGAGCTTGTAGGGTGCCCAGAGAGCTCTGTGACTGCACACTGACAGGCAAGGTCCAGAGAGGGCACAGTTGTCACTAGGGATCACACAGCAAGTCAGGATCGTGGCTTCCTACTGGCCTCTCAGTAGCTGCAATTGGGCAACTTCTGACTGGTCAGTATTGAGAACTACCTGCCTTTGTCCTTATCCACATCCTATGGGGCTGCTTTGAAAATCCTTTGCTTTCAAAATCATGGTGCAGCAGAGCATGGTGGTACACACCTGTAATCCCGGCACTTGGCAGGCTGAGTCAGGAGGACCACTTTGAGTTTGAGGCCAGCCTGCACTACATAGTGAGACCCTGTCTCCAAAATAAATACATAAATCCTGGGGGAAGCCTGTGATCCCAGTTACTCGGGAGGCTGAGGCAGGAGGATAGAAAGTTCTACCCCACCCTGGGCAATTTAGAGATTTACTAAGACTCTGTCTCAAAATAAACAAAAGGCTGGGGATGGAGCTCAGTGGGAAGGCCCTGGGTTCCACCCCTAGTACCACATATACAGAAAACCCACACACAGAACCACATTTTAAATTCTAATAAGCTGAGGGTTCTGTCTTTATTTTGGGGGTTTTATTTTGTTTGAAACAGATCTCACTGTGTAGCCCAGGCTGGGCTCCAACTCACAGCAACCCTCCTGCCTCAGCCTCTTAAGTGCTAGGATCCCAGGTATACCACACCTGGCTTACTTTTTTTTTTTTCCAGTACCAGGAATTGAACTCAGGACCTTGCACTTTCGAGGCAGGTGCAGTTCCACAGAGTTAAATCCCCAGCCCCCTGGCTTATATTTTTCAAAGAGGGGAAACGGGAGAGATTAGCTAGCACTGCAGGTTGTGAGCACCACCCAGCTCTCCAGTTGGGACTTTCCTGGTCCCAACCGGAAGGACAAAGTGATAACTGAGACGTGAGGAGCCATCTCCCTAGGGCGCCCACAGTCTCAGAGCCCTCACCTCAGCCCCTGAGTCATCCTATGAGGAGCACACCACAACCTCACGAACCTTTACTGAGAGTGTGAGTCGAGTAGGAACAGGGTGTGGGTGTGCAAAGGTCCTGGGGCACAGGGAGCAGGTGGGGGTCTCAGTGGCCAGCATGAGGCTGCCTCCTACAGGGTCCAGTGGCCACGTCATAAGGGTGCTTCTGTCCTGAGAGTTGGGCAGGTTTTCCCCAGTGGCTGGGATGGAGAAGGTGGCCTTGGGCAGCAGTGGTGGGACTGAGACAGACATTGACTGGGAAGAGAGGGGCAGCCTAGGGGCACAGGGGATGAAGGTAGGTCCTGCCCACTCAGGGGGCCAGGCTTCCACCCAAATGGCCCCCAGCAGCAGGTGCATGGCTTGGGTCAACTGCTTGCTGGGGACTCGAGGCCTGCGTGTGTCTGGGGGTACTCCGTGCAGAGGAGGGGTCCTGACTGGCCTCTGCTCTCGCCATGACCGAACCAAGTGCACCCATTCCCTGGAGACACTCTCCCTGAAGTGGGGTGTGGGGGCACGTGCCCGCCATCCCAGCACTCTGGAGGCTGAGGCAGGAGGAACTCCAGGAGTCCAGGCAGCATGGGCTTCGGAGTGAGACCCTGTTCCAAAAACCACACAAGGGGCTGGGGATTTAGCTCAGTGGTTTCGACGCCTGCTGCGCAAGCACAAGGACCCGAGTTCGATCCCCATTACCAAAAATAAAAACCAAACAAGACAGTCTCCCTGTCACCCCATTGTCAGCACCACGCAGAAGGCTCTGGCTGTCTCCCTGTCAGAGGCAGCAAGTCTGTCGTGGTCCCAGCAGTGTCCAGGGCACGTGGGTGGCACACATAGGTGCCTAATGAGCGAGCATCTCATACGCAAGCCAGCAGACCCCTCTCAGAGCCGCTCAGGATGAGCCTCATGAAGCTGAGGAGGAGACATAGGTTGCTCTGAGCCTTGCTGTTGCCATCCATAAAGTGGGGGTGGCAGGGGGACCCACCGTGGGGTTGTTGTGGGGATAGAAGGGGAAAATCTGGGCAGGGCCCTTGGCCCAGGGCTGGGGCGGAGCAGGGGCTAAGAAAGGGTTTGGTGCTGTTGACACTATGGTCATCACCACTGTCACAGTCCCAGAAGGGACGGCAGCATCGAGCAGAGGTTTGATTGGCACTTTGGGAACACTGGAGATGTGGAGTAACCAGGGAGCTGACATTTTAGGGGAGGCCAATGTGAGGTGGAGAAGCAACAGGGAGGGCCATCCTGGCAGAGGAACAGCCGTGCAAAGGCCCTGGGGCAGGGCAGAGCCCAGTGTGTGGCAGAGGCTATGAGGAGGGTGTGTGGCTTGAGCAGAGGGAGCAAGGGGCAGAGAGGGAAGAGGGCAGGGGTTGGGAAGGCCGTCCAGGGAGGACTTTAATTTTATTTTAAGGATATGAAATTCTTTCCCACAGAGGAAAAATCTAGCAGCTCTGTTCCTACCAGGAGTTTTTGTGGTAGTGGGGATTGAACTCAGGACCTTGCGCTTGCAAGGCAGGCATGCTGCCACTGAGCTAAATCCCCACCCCTAGGAGTCTTTTTGTTTGTTTGGTTTTTTGTTTTGTTTTGTTTTTTTGGTACCGGGGATTGAACTCAGGACCTTGCGCTTTCAAGGCAGGCACCAGAACCACTGAGCTAAATCCCCGGCCCCTTTTTGTTTTTGTTTTTGAGACAGGTTCTGGCTATGTAGCCCAGGCTGGCCTCAAACACACGGAGATCCTCCTGCCTCAGCCTCCCTAGTGCTAGGATTATAAGCATATGCTACCATGCACAGCTTCTTGCCAGGGGTCTTGCTTCAGGGATAGAAAGGACACAGCTGTCTCCCCCTTGGAGCCAAACCAGGAGCCCCCAATCCCTCCAGCATAGGCCGCTGAGCCTCTTTCCCCTATTTGCAGGGAGGGACTGAAACTGACAGCCAGGAGAGGCCAGAGCCAGGCCAGGTTTAAGGCCCGAATGGTGGGAGTCACAAGACGGGAGCTGGTGAGAGCTGTGACAGTGGCCATTCTAGTCCTCTTGTCCCCTCCTGGGACCCAGTTTCCCTGCATCCTGTCCACAGCAAGGGCCACGGAAAGACCGATGTGGAAAGCCTTGGTGTGGAGGAGGATTACACTCCCCGGGCGGGATTAGGCCATGTCTGGTGGGTGCCAGCCCAGCTCTAGCCGGGGCCTACAGCCCCAGGAGGCTGCTGGGGTTGATTCCCTGTGCTGCGACCCCCTTCTTAGCACACTTGACATGCAGTTCCACAGGGCCGGTGACTTCCGACATTTTGGGGGCCATCAGCTCGTGTCCTGCCATGTCCCCAGACCTAGAATTCACTTGATGTTTCCTTTTATCCGAATAGGATTTCCCTGTCTGGAAATGCTTGGCAACCTCAATTTTTTTCCCTCTATAGAGCTAGGCTTCCGCTGTCTTTCCCCGGGGAACATATCTCCCACGAAAACATAAATCGGTAAACCACTGTTTATGTGACTGAGCCCTAACTGATGGGCACTTACCCACCCCTATATGAGTGGTTTCAACTGCATCTCTCTGCAGTCTACAACAGATATGGCTGGGCATGGTGGCGTATGCCAGAACTCAGGGGGCTGAAGCAGGAGAATCGCCACAAGTTCAAGGCCAGCCTGGACTACAGAGCTACAAGACCCTGTGTCCAAAAATAGTTTATTTGACAGATCCCCTGGTTTTGTTGTTGTTGTTTGGTTTGGTGGGGGGGGTTTTTTGGTACTAGGGATCGAACTCGGGACTTCCCGCTTGCAAGGCAAGCAGCGGAACCACTGAGCTAGATCTCCAGCCCTGGTGGGGGTTTTGTTTGTTTGTTTTTGGTACCGGGGATCGAACTTGGGACCTTGCTTTTGCAAGGAGGCAGGCACAGTGCCACTGAGCTAAATCCCTGGCCCTTTTGTTCTTTTGAGACAAGGTCTCCCTCTGTAATTGAAGCTGGCCTTGAACTCACAGCAGTTCTCCTGCTTCAGCCTCCTGAGTACTGGGATTACAGGTGTGCACCACCACACCTGGCACATCCATCCCCTACTGATGGTCACTTAGGCTGGTTCTAGTTTTTCACTGTTTAAAATAACACTACAGAAAGCCTGAAGATGAATTGCTCCAATCTCTGCGTCCATTGTCACAAAGCCTTGTGTGTGTGTGTGTGTGTGTGTGTGTGTGGTGTCCACATTTCCCTCCCCTAAGGACAAGAGCCATTAGAGTGAGACCTATCCCCCACCAATGTGACCTTTCTTTTCTCTCCCTGCCTTTTGTTCTCTCCCTTCCTCCCTTCCTCCCATAGCTCTGAGGACTGAGCCCAGGGGGTTCACACTGAGCTCCATCCCCAGCCCTTTTTATTTTATATTTATTTATTTATTTTTGGTACCGGGGATCGAACTCCGGTCCTTGCGCTTGCACAGCAGGTGGTGAAACCACTGAGCTAAATCCCCAGCCCCACAGACCTTTTTATTTTGATACAGAGTCTTGCTAAGAAACTAAGTTGCCCAGGCTGGGCTCAAATTTGTGATCCTCCTGCCTCAGCCTCTCAGAATCCTGGTTTATGACTTCATCTCAACTACAGCACCAGGGTAGAAGCTCCCCTGTTCCATCCCATCCATCACCACGTGAACCAGGCCAAGACTCGGCTTCCACATGAGTTCATTGTCACCTGGAGTTCTCAGGAGCACGGGGAGGGCAGGTGCTGCCCTCATAGGAGTTCAGTGGGTCCCCAAGAGCCAGGCTGAGGAACCTGGGTTCAGGCCTGAGGGGTTCAGGCCTGGGGGCTTCAGCTGCCAAGCTGCTGAAAATAGCCTCCTGGCAGACGGGAGGCACCAAGCAGCAGCAGCAGCAGGGCCATCTGGCTTCCTTCCCTGTCTGCCCGGCCCCACCTTGCCCCCCCCCCCCCGGAGCTGGGCTGCAGCCAGGCAGAGTTGGGAGGGAGAGGGAGAGCACTGCAGCCAGGAGACAGCCAGGATGTCGCTCCCTCGGGGACTCGGTGCTCCATCTACTAGCACTCAGCCACCCCAGGGCATTTGCACAGGCAGCACCCAGCCTGAAACACCCCACCCCCATTGCTGTGGGTCTGCATGAGTTTCCTGGGGCAGCTGTACTGAAGCACCCCAGACTCACAGTCCTGGGGCCTAGAAGGCAAAGGCCAAGGTCGGTGGGGCCACACTCACTCCGGGGCTCCAGGGGCTCCTTTCCACTTCTCCTGCATCCCAGTGCTCCAGACGTCCCCCGGCTGTGGCCACATCGCTGCGGTCTCTGCTCTGTCTTCACCCTGCTCTATCCCCGATGTGAGTCTCGGTGTCTGAATTTCCTTGCTGAGGCCGGCAGTCACTGGACAAAGACCATCTCATCCTGACCTGACCCCAACTGCAGAGACGCCCTTTCCAGCTAGTTCTCTGCACAGCCACCCGAGAGCAGGCCTTGAACATGTCCTCAGCTGGGAGGGACACATTCAGCCCACCACCAGCTCCTGGCCTAAGTCAGCCCTGATCATCGTCCTGCCGATCCCCTCACACCCTGGGACGGGGGCTAAACCCAGGCCCTTTGCACTGCATCCCCAGCCCTTTTTATTTTTTATTTTTTGAGACAGAGTCACTAAGTTGCCCAGGCTCAGCTTCAAGTTTGGATCCTCCTGCCTCAGCCTCCAGGGTGCTGGGATGAAAAGTGTGCGCCACCACACTTGGCGCTTGTCCGTTTCTAGGGGATGGGTCAGGGTTGGGGCTGGGGTGTGCACTTTCCCAGCGTGCTAAAGCCCCTGGGTTCAGCCCCACCACACAAAACAGAAAAAGAAAGCAAAGAGGAGTCCAGAAGTGTTTATCGAGCTGGGCTGAGTCCTGGGCGCAGCTCTCAGAGCCCGGAATCAGGGAGCTGAAGGTCCAGTTTATGGGTGTGGACAGGTGACAGGCGTTTATGGCACTATGGTTTCCAGTGGTGGTCAGAACAGTAGACACACAGGGTAACAGAGGGAGGGGAAGATGGGGAGGACTTTTAGCTGGGCATGCCCTTGGGGGGATAAGAAGACATTGGAGCCATCTGTGTCCCCAACTTATTACTGTGAGCCCCAGGAGAGCAAGATCCACGGCTGACAGGCGGGGTGGTGCACGCCTGTGATCCCAGCACTCAGGAGGCTGACACAGGAGGATCACAAGTCCCAGGCCAACCTAGGCAACTTAGTGACTTAGTGAGACCCTGCCTCAAAAAATAAAAAGGGGGCTGGGGATGGAGCTCAGTGCAAAAGCCCTGGGTTCAATCTCCAGTACTACAAAAAAAAAAAAGAGAAATAAAAAATTTAAAAATCATATTATAACATAAACTCCCCCTTTAAAGTGCACAGTTCAATTTGGTAGTATTCAGTACAATTACAAAGTTGTACAACTATCCATCCCCTCTAACTCCAGACCACGCCATCACCCCGGAAAAACCCGTTCCTGTGAGCAGTTCCCATCCCTCCACCTCCAGCACTTCCATTCTCTGGAGTCGCCTGTCCTAGGTGTTTCCTGTCTATGGAGCCCACACTGGGTCTGGGGTCTCTCACTGAGCACTGTGTCCCAAAGGTCGGTCCACACTGTGGCTAGTGTCACAGCTGTGCTCTTTTTTCTGGCTGAGTAATATTCCAGCGTGGGGATGGACCATGCCCCGTGCATTCCTTCCCTCCTTCCATGGACACCTGGGCTGTTCCCGCTTTCTAACCATTGGCCAGGCCGCTTGTAGGTTTCTAGGGTCCAGTTCTCTTGCCTGGAGACCCCCAGTTGTAGAGTTGGGGGTCCCGTGCTGGGGAACCACTCTGGAACCTCCTCAGATGGGTGGGCTGGGTCCGGAGGCTGGGAGCGAGGTGCTGACAATGCTTGGTCCCCAGGTGCGCGTGAGGATGCTGGTGTGGCCCTAGGCCAGGCTCCACACAATGACCTGCTGGCTGCGTGTGCTCAGTCTGCAACTCCTGCTGCTGCCTGCAGCGCAGCCCCCTGTGCAGGGCTGCCCGGCCCGCTGCGAGTGCACGGTCCTGACGCGTGCAGTGGCCTGTGGGCGCCGCCGCCTGACTGCTGTGCCGGACGGCATCCCTGCTGAGACGCGCGTGCTGGAGCTGAGCCGCAACCGCATCCGCTGCCTGAACCCGGGCGACCTGGCCTCGCTGCCGGCGCTGGAGGAGCTGGACCTCAGCCTCAACGCCCTCGCGCACGTGGAGCCCGGCGCCTTCGCCAACCTGCCATGCCTGCGTGTCCTGCGTCTCCGTGGCAACCAGCTCAAGCTCATCCCTCCCGGGGTCTTCACGCGCCTGGACAACCTCACCCTGCTGGATCTGAGCGAGAACAAGTTGGTGATCCTCTTGGACTACACGTTCCAGGACCTGCACAGCCTGCGCACGCTGGAGGTGGGTGACAACGACCTGGTGTTCATCTCACGCAGGGCCTTCGCGGGGCTGCTGGCGCTCGAGGAGCTGACCCTGGAGCGCTGCAACCTCACGGCCCTGTCCGGGGAGTCTCTGGGCCACCTGCGAGGCCTGGGCGCCCTTCGGCTGCGACACCTGGCCATCGCCACCCTGGAGGACCAGAACTTCTGCAGGCTGCCGGGGCTCCTGCACCTGGAGATTGACTATTGGCCGCTGCTGGAGGAGGTGGCCGCGGGCAGCCTCCGGGGCCTCAATCTGACCTCGCTCTCGGTCACACACACCAACATCACCGCCGTCCCCGCAGCAGCGCTCCGCCACCAGGCGCACCTGACCTGCCTCAATCTGTCCCACAACCCCATCAGCACGGTGCCGCGAGGGTCCTTTAGGGACCTGGTGCGCCTGCGCGAGCTTCACCTCGCCGGGGCTCTGCTGGCCATCGTGGAGCCCCAGGCCTTCCTGGGCCTGCGACAGATCCGCCTACTCAACCTTTCCAACAACCTCCTCTCCACGCTGGAGGAGAGCACGTTCCACTCGGTCAACACGCTGGAGACGTTGCGCGTGGACGGGAACCCGCTGGCCTGCGACTGTCGCCTGCTCTGGATCGTCCAGCGTCGCAAGACCCTAAACTTCGACGGGCGGCTGCCGGCCTGCGCCACCCCGGCCGAGGTGCGCGGCGACGCCCTGCGCAAACTGCCCGACTCGGTGCTCTTTGAATATTTCGTGTGCCACAAACCCAAGATCCGAGAGCGCCGGCTGCAGCACGTCACGGCCACCGAGGGCGACGACGTGCACTTCCTGTGCCGCGCCGAGGGCGAGCCAGCACCTGCAGTGGCCTGGGTGACGCCGCAGCACAGGGCGGTGACGGCCGTCAGCGCCGGGCGCGCGCGCGTGCTGCCCGGGGGCACGCTGGAGATCCTGGACACGCGGCCGCGGGACAGCGGCACCTACACGTGCGTGGCCAGCAACGCCGGCGGCAACGACACCTACTTCGCCACTCTGACTGTGCGTCCCGAGCCCGCCGCCAACCGGACCCCGGGCGACGCGCGCAACGAGACGCAGGCGGCCGCGCGCTTCCCGCTGGACCTCACCACGGTCCTGGTGTCCGCGGCCATGGGCTGCATCACCTTCCTGGGCGTCGTGCTCTTCTGCTTCCTGCTGCTCTTCGTGTGGAGCCGCGGCCGCGGGCAGCACAAGAACCACTTCTCGGTGGAGTACTCGTTCCGCAAGGTGGACGGGCCCGCCGCCACCGCCGGCCAGGGGGGCGCGCGCAAGTTCAACATGAAGATGATATGAGGGCCGGGCGCCGATCTCCGCGTCCTGCCCCGCTGGTTTCCACCTACGCATCCTCCGCAGGGGGCAGCCGCAAGACAGCTGACCCGCAGGACACCCCCTCCCCCCTTCCTTTTGTAGGCACCTAGCCGCGGGCCTGTTTTTCAGCGGAGCGGATCTTTTGCAGTTTCTCGAGACTTTTCTAAAGGTTTCCACCTGTCTTCCGCCCCCCATCCCGCTGTGGTCCCGGGGCTGGGGCTGGGGTGGAGGGATGGGGGGCTGGGCTCCTTTCTGCCAACCCTGCATGGCTGGGGGCTCAGAGTTCACACCAGGGGGTGACAGCCGCCCCCAGCCCATTCCACCCCGCAGCTGTCCCATCTACGGGAGACAGTGGCACCTGGGCTGCACGGAGGGCGCCCCAGCCCCAGGGCAGAGCAAGCAGAAGGTCTGTGCTGCTCATACCGGAGGCCCCATGGCTCACACGCAGAGCGCACAGATTCACACCTCGGGCCCCGACACAGCTCAGAGGGGGCACGCGGTGCACACAGATGGTAGAATCCAGTCCTGGCTCCGGAGCTGCCCCCAGGGGCACGCTCGGCTCACACCTAGGACACTCCACACACAGCCAGAACACTCATTTCACAATGGGCCACACTCAGCCCATACCTAGGACACTCCCCTGGTGCCCAAGGCACGCTCAGCTCACACACTCAGCTCCTAACTAGGGCACCCTAAATTCACACTTCGGATACTCCACACTAGGTACACACCCAGCTCACACTGGAGACACACTCAGCCCATGCTGAGGACACACAGAGTTTACACCAGAAACACAAGGCTCACACCCAGGGCACACTCAGCTCACACGCAGTGCACACGAGGGGTCCTTGTCAGTCCCCACAGCCCTGTTCCCATCCTTCCTCCCCAGGACCTGTCAGCCAGTGGGGCGCCCACCAGGAGAAGCCATGGCCCCAGCTCCCCAGCGCCCTCACGCGCCCAGCCCCTGGCCTCAGGGCCCCCAGCTGGAGGAGTCATCCGGCCAAGTTCACATGGAGCCCTGAGCTGGCACCCTCAGGTGTGGGGTGGGAGCAGACAGTTAGGGGTGGGCCCTGAGTCCCTGCCATGTGCCCCCAGGGCTGGTGACAGGGAGGAAGGCCGAGGACCCTCGTCGCTGAGAGACAGACACAGGACCTTGGTCTCTGTGACATGCGGGCAGATCTAGGAGCAGAGTTTGAGTCCCAGGCCAGTTGCAGCTCAGGGGGAGAAAGACCTCCCCAGGACCACTGCCTGTTGTCTGCAGGTAGTGAGCTCCCTGCCACTAGAGGTCAGCAGGCAGGAGCTGAGGTTTGTCAGAAGACTACCGGACCGGCGGCCTCCCTGACCGGCCTCCCTGACCGGGCTCCCCCACTCAGCTCCTCCCCACCCTCTACCTCAGCCAGATGACAGGTGGGACACTCTAGGGGGAAGAGGCACAGGAAACCTCGTGGGGCCTGGCCGGGGTGGAAGATTTTTCAGCCTGCCTGCCCCCTCCTGCCCTGCTGTGTGGTCTCAGCTCGTGACTGGATACCAGCCAGTCACTGGTGTCCTTGTCCCTGACATGGGTCCTAGAGTCCAGGCCAGCAGACGGGCTGCATGGCTTGGCTTGGATCCTGGATCCCTTGAGTCTATGGAAAGACAAAAGCTGGCTTCCTGGAGAGGACTCAGCAGGGTCCTGGCTGGGCTGTGGCCTGGGACCTAGGGACCCCTGGCCCTGCCCATGATGTGCGGAGGGGCCAGCGGAGTGTGGGCCAGGGGTGCAAGCTGTGGCCCCAGACTCTCTCAGGAGCCCAGCCAGCCAGAACAGTCCTTCAGTGGCCTCCAGGCCCTGTTGTCATGACAACCCCAAGGGCTTCCTGACCCTGTTGGCATGGCAACTCCAGGCCTCCAAACACAACATCCAAGTGCCTTTAGCAACATTCAAAGATGGGGTGGGGTGGACGTTCCTGGCAGCACTGGGGTGACACAGCATAAGTATTGGGGTTCCCCAGCCCCTTCTCCCCCAGTCCCAACCCAAACCAAGACCCCTCTGCCTACCTCCCTCCACATCCTGCTGTATTTGATTGGAATCAAATAAAACTGAAATTGATTTAATAACAAACTTCAGATTGTTTTTATTATTCACATGGGAGGAGTAGGGGGTGGGAAGGGGTCCCTGGGAGGGAATCCTCCTGGCTTCAGCTCCTAGGGTCCCACTTTATTGATGGACCAACAGACAGCAGAAAGACAGAAGGAGCCAGCCGTGGTAATCCCAGCACCAGGAGGCTGGGGCAGGAGGATCACTGAGTTCAAGGCTACACTGGACTATATAATAGTGAGATTCTGTCTCAATAAACAAAAAACAAAGCAAACAAACAAAAAACAGGACAGAAGGAATCAGCCCTGAGTCCATGGCTAGGGAGAAATAAGGACCATCAGGGAAACTCCTGCCATGAACTCAGGTGGAGAAATAGAAGTCAGGTCCTTGAGGCGCCTCTTCAGACTACAACCTCCTCCCTCTGTCCTGGGGAAGTCACCCCTCTTCTGAGGGGGGTCTGGGAAGAGACAGGCAGCCCTGAGTCCTGACGGAATACTAATAAAGTGCTTTATTGCTGGGCATGGTGGGACATGCCTGTCATCCCACCACTCTGGGAGGCTGAGGCAAGAGAATTGCAAGTTCCAACCCAGCTGGGGCAACTTAGTGATCCCCTGTCTCAAAATACAAAATAAAGGGCCAGGGATGTAGCTCAGTGGTTTCGCCACCTGCTGCGCAAACACAAGGACCCGAGTTCGATCCCTGGTACCAAAAAATAAATAAATAAATACAAAATAAAAAGAGGCTGAAGATGTAGCTCAGTGCAAAGTCCCCAGGTTCAATCCCCAGTTCTTTAAAAAAAAAAAAATTTAAGTTGCTTTATCCAACTCCCATTTGTTTTCTTTTTTTTTTTTTCCAGCCTCCGTTAACAGATGGGTAAACAGAGGCATAGAACAATGACAGGAACCTGGTGTCCAGGCTCCAACCCAACCCCCCCCTACGCCAACCCCTAAAGACACAGGGAGACACTTCTGCTCATTCTGTAATTTTTTTTTTTTTTTTGAAACAGGGTCTGGCTCTGTAGTTCAGGTTGCCCTTGAACTCACTATGTAGCCCAGCTAGGCCTCAAACTCAAAGTGATCCTCCTGGTTCAGCTTCTTGAGACCTCTTGAGCTTCCCTTGCAGGGAAACTATTTCCTCATGTGCCTCAGTTTCCTCGCTCAGAAAGGCTGCCATTCCCTGTCCAGTGCCTCTGAGTCCCTGATTCGAGGCGAGTACAGTACTCAAGATTGTCCCAAAACCTGTCAAATGGTGGGTATTGAGGGAGGGGACACTCCAGCCAAGGGGGGACACTCCTTCCACAGGGAGCCAGGGCCCAGCTGTAGTGAGCCCAAGAAAGGCAATCTGGGATCCCCAAAACACAGGGCAGGGCAGGGCAGGGCAGGGCCGTCTGCGCCCCGGGTTTTGGTTGTGCCTTGACCATCCCGGTCTCCCTTTCTCCTCCAGATGGGAAAAGACTGGTGAGCAGGATGCCCAAGCCTGCTCCTGGCACATCTCCAACCCCCAGCTCCCAACAGGGACTCGCTTTTGGGGGGATTTCAGGCCCCCACTCACCCTCTCCAATGTCTCCTGGAACCAGCAACTTTGCCAGGCAATTGCTGAGAGAGGAAAGTAACTTCCCCACCCTCCCTCCACAGGCGCCTCTGGCCCTGAGGGTTCTTCCCTTTGTGTTTGTTGTTTTGTTTTTTTGGTCCTGGGGATGGAATCCCTAAGTCCCTGCTCTTTTTATCTTTCATGTTGAGACACACTCTAGCAAAGTCAGAGTTCCCCAGGCTAGGGTCAAACTTGCTATTCTCCTGCCTCAGCCTCCCAAACGGTGGGTGTGCACCACCGTGCCCAGCTTCAACATTTTAAGTAAAGACAGGATCTATCACTTATATGATCCTGCCCCACTGGTCTGACACTGAACCTTGCCTTCGGTTCCAACAAAACTTTATTTAGAAAAACAAGTGGTCAAGCTTGCTGGGCACGGCGGCACATACCTGTCATCCCAGCACTCGGGAGGCTGAAACAGGAAGACTGAGGTGAGTTCAAAGCCAGCTGAGGCTACATAGAGAGACCCTGCCTCAAAAAAACAGAACAAAATACAGAAGGTGCAGCTAAGACAGGATGTAGGAGACGCTTTCTTCCTTCTCCGCAGCACAGAGCAGAGGGTGACTTACCCACAGTCACACAGCAAGGCTCTGAGCCTCGCAGAAGGAAGAGTGGTTCTCAGGAACTGAAAACCCACAGGAAAAAGCAGCCTGGTTTCATTTCTCCCGGAAGAGTTGGTGCTGGAGCTCTCTGCCCGCACCTAAGGCAGGGAGTCCGCTATGTCCGCCACTCCCAGTCTTGCAGGGTCCCCACTGCCACCGACCCACCCCAGTCATGTGGCTTCTGAGCCCTCAGCCTGACTTTCCTGCCTGCCCACCTGCAAGGAGTCTCCATCTTGGTGCAGGTTGTCCCCTCCGCTGGGACACCCTTCCCACCGCACACTGGGTTGCCTCCCCAGTTGAGGGAAATGATGCAAAAGGGGCCCCCAGCCCCACCCCGGGCCTGGCCTGTGGCTTAACAGTTGCTCCATGTTTCCTGTCCGCTGCCAGCCGGAGCCATTCGGGGAGGCCGGGGCTGCAGGACTCAGCATGTGCCCCGTATCCCTCCAGCCTGAAGGTAGGGGCATCAGGGGGGCTGGGCAGAGGCAGCAGCTTTTCTCTTTCTTGTTTTTTGTGTTTTTTTTTTTGTACTGGAGATTAAACCCAGGGTTTTTTCACTGAGCTACATTCCCCATCCCTTTTTAAGATTTGAGACAGAGTCTTCCTGAGTTGCTTAGGCTGGGCTGGAGAAGACTGAGATCCTCCTGCCTCAGCCTCCGAGAGTGCTGGGAGGACAGGTGTGTGCTACAACAAAGGGTGGGAAGCAGTGGGGGGGGGGGCTGGGAACTGAAAGCCGACAGCAGCAGCACAGCCTGTGGTGGGCTGCGTGTGGCTCAGTTCTTGGGACAAGGCCCAAACGTGGCTCCTGCTCATTTTCACTCACCTCCTGCTGGCCCCTGGGTAGCCCATCCTCTAGGCTGGACATTCTGTCCCCATGCTGAACATTCAGGCCCTGAAGGATGGATGGGTAAAATGCCAGGCTTGTAGATAAGGAAAAGAGCCAGAGAGGGCAAGGAGTTCACCCAGGGTCACACAGCAGACCCAAGGCTGGCAAGAGAGCCAGAATCTGGGTGTCGAGGCCCCCGGGAGCAGACAGTATAGTGGATCGCTCCCCCAGTTTTCCCCGGAAGTACTCACTCCCCTGCCTGTCCACACAGTCATCCTGCATGGGCCCCCTTCCACCAACAGCATGAGCAGCCCTGAGTCACCTGCAGAGACCCCCGAGTCACCTGCAGAGACCCCTGAGCCCGGCAGCCTGGCCCCACCAGCTCAGCCTGCATACTGCAACCTCGGTGAGCAGCCAGCTGGGAGCCCTGGGAGCCCTGGGCCAGGGAGGGCAGGGAGGGCAGCACTCAGGGAGGGGAGGGAAAGCTCTGGGGCCAAAGGCTTGTAAAACGGAGTCACCGGCACAGCCAGGCAGGAAATGGGGGTTCCTTGGGGCTGGATGGCATGACTCTCCTCCTGACTGCACCGGAGCAAACTGGGGATGGCCTCCTAACCTCTAGGACACCTGGCAGTTGGCTAGTGTGGTTTTGTTCTGTACCTGATGGCCTTTGCCCTGAGCTCCATCCCCAGCTTTTTTATTTTTTATTTTGAGACAGGATCTCAATAAATTGCCTCGGCTGGGCTGGAACTCAATATTCTCCTGCCTCTGCTTCCCAGAGTGCAGGATGACAGGCAGGCACCACCATGCCTAACATTATTCCCATTTTAGAGAAGGGGAAATCAAGACTGAGGTGTGGTCACAAAGGCCACTGGCTCTCAGATTCTCAACCCCCTATCTCCCGCACAGGGGAGGTCCGTGCCTACCTGCTGCCCTTCAAGACCTGCCGGTCCCGCACCCCTGGGTCTCTCTCCTCCTCCAACCCCCAGCCCCCGCCCCTGCCCAAGAAGAACCTGAGCAGGACGCGGTCTCTGCCCACTCGCGGGGTCCCCGGCGCCCAGACATCACAGACCCGGAAGCCGCTCCTCGGGTGGCACAGGATGGACGAAAGCCAGGCCGGGCCGGGGTCCGCGGGGCCTGCTGGGCCCTCTGAAGAGCTGACCTCAGGCGAAGACACTGCTGCAGCGCTGGGCCTCCTGCTCCACGGGTGGCACAGCCCCGAGGCCTTGCACAACGCGCTAGCCGCCCGCGAGCTGCAGGGGCTCCGTGCCGTCCACACGCGGCTCGGTGCACGGCTCACAGGCGGCCACCCTGGACCCTGCAGCGCCGGCCATGGCTTCCGCCTGCTGGAGCGCGCGCCCTGCGCCGAGAGCGGAAACACACTCTACTACCGCGTGGTGCGCGCAGGCGACGACACATGGCACGTGCTGGCGGCCAAGGTGAGCCCGCACTCCTCCCTGCCCCTTTTGAGTCGTGTCTTTCTATGTAGCCCAGGCTGGCTTTGAACTTAGTGGGACCATCCTTCCTAGACATCCTAGTGCTGGGATGACCGGTGTGCGTCACCAGGCAGGACCCCATTTTGTTTGTAACTGCCAGCCCAGCTCTGGGGCCTTAGTTAACACCTCCCTCTTTCCCAGGGGTCTCTAAGAACTGCACCCCTTGACCCCTGGCCACCACCACCACCATCCTCCTTTTTTTCTTTTTTTTCTTTTTGACACGGGCTCTCACTATGTAGTTCAGGCTGGCCTTGAAGTCTTGAAGTCACTACATAGCTCAGGATGGCCTCGAACTTGTGGTGATCCTCCTGCCTCAGCCTCAAAAGTGCTGGGACTGTAGGCGTGTGCCGCTCTCTCCTCTCTTTTAATTTTCCTTAAAGTTCTCCCTGGGCACCATACCAAATCAACACAAAGACTGCTTCCTCAAGTGTGTGTGTGTGGGGGGGTGTGGGCTGTGTGGGTCGAGTTGTATCGGTGTGTGACACACCCTCGTTTCCCCCAGGTGCCCAAGCCCGGAGCCAAGATGCCCCAGCTGTGGGGCCTGGAACTCCAGGCCTCCCTGCCTCAGCACTATAATGTGCAGGGACTGTGTGGCCTGTTGCCTGAGGGCGCACTCCCTGGGGCACCCTGGACAGGGCGGGTGGTGCTGGCCGCCGAGGTGCCTGAGCGCACGGTGGCCCAGTGGCTGGCAGAGTTGGGTGCGCGGCGGCCGGAGAAGCTTGCGTGGGCCGTGGCTTTCACATTGCTGCAGCTGAGTGCAGCCCTGGAGCTCCTGGAGACGCGGGGCGCCGCGGTGACTGAGCTGTGCCCCGAAAACCTGCTGTTGGTGGCGCCCCGGGGCTGCGCGGCCTCTGGTCCCCCGCGCCTGCTGCTCGCCGACTTCGGACGCGTCCACCAGCGACCCCCGGGCCCCCCAGGCCCCCATGCTACGCAGCTGGGCCGCCTCCTCCGCACCCTGCTGGGCCCCGCTGGGGTCCCGGCTTCGCCCCTGGCCGCAGGCCTGCAGCGCCTGGCGGCCCAGCTCCCGCGCGAGCGGCCCTCGGCGGCCCAGACGCGGGGCGCGCTGCAGGTGCTGCTCTGGGGACCCGGACTCGAGCTGCGCGGCCGCGGGGCTGCGCTGGGACCCTGGCTGCGCGTCAGCCGCGCTCTGCTGCTCGTGCACCTGGCAGAGCGCGCTGCGGGCGGGGAGGCGCCGGGCCTGGAGGAGTGGCTGTACTGCGAGTACCTGGCCGGGGCCACAGAGGCCTCCCTGGGCCACGCCCTGGAGCTGCTGGGGACCGACCCCAAGTGACAGTGACACCCCTGGCCCGGGTCTGACTGCTTTGCCAGGCCTGGGGCTGGAGTCTCCGTGACGCAGTGAACACCTGCTTCCAGCAAAGCCAGGGGTCCAGCAGACAATACTGGGGTGTGATACAGCCCTACGTGACCGGGACCCAGGGTCTCCCCAAGAGCGCTACTGCCCCTCTGGGTGCTGGACCAGTCACTTTCTAGGTGAACACTGGCCTTCCAATAACAGCATCCCCTGGCATTAAGGGGGGCAAGTGCGTGCAAACGATGACCACCAGTCTCTTGCCAACTATGGTCTGATGAGTAGGACATGGGAGCACACAACTGTCATCCTAGCTCTCTGGGAGGCTGATGCAAGAGGATCTCAAATTCAAAGTCCAGCCTGGGCAACTGTCTCAAAATAATAAAAAGGGTAAGGTTATAGCTCAATGCAAAGGTCTTGGATTCAATCCCCAGGACTGTTTAAAAAAAAAAAAAAAGCCCCGATGGCCTCACAGGCCCTGAGCTCAGGGCCCCAAAGGCCCTACCCACCTGGCCTCCTCTTGCAGGGAGCTCTAGGCTCCCCTCTGCAGAGCGGTCCCCAACACTGTGCTTTCAGTCCCACTTCCCCCAAGTAACAAAGGTGCTTCTCCTGGTTGCTCTCCAGCTCCACCCTGCCCCTCCTACATGATCAGGCCACCTGGGAGTATTCATTCTTTCCAGATCTGCGACTGTCCAACTTCACCAGCCTGTGAGCTTCCTGACCCCGAGACAGGGTGGCTCACACAACAGGTGCTCAATTAATAGCTAAGGTGATAGAATGACTGAATGAGACGCATGGGGGAACTTCGAAGGACCCCCCCAAAACCCGTGGTGCCCTCTATTCCATCCCCATATAGCTGCCTACGACTCACCACCACACAGGGCCAGGGCACTCTCCTGCTGATACCTCCCATGACTCCCTAGAACTCAGAAAAACAGGACTCCTCTGAATCCGGCAGATTCCCTCTAGGCAGCCCCAAGGCACATTCAACCCTGAGGTTGCCTTTTGGCCTCCAAGATTTTGCCGATCTTGTTTCTTCCGCTGGAAACTCCATTTTATTGCTGTTTCAGCCTATTTATCCTTCAGCAACCCAGCTCCAATTCTCCTTTGCTCTGCATTTGCGAAGCAAAGGTCGCTAAGAGCTGTTCAGCTGTCTCCCTGTGGCCCCCACCATGGCTGAGGAATACCCAAGGCTGCACTGTGAAGGTGTCCCTCTCCATTCAATGCTGGGCAATCTCAGGGCGTGACCCAGATGCAGCCAGCAGGTGGTGCTGTGGCACTGTGCATAACGTTAGAAGCCAGGATGGTGTCCTTTCTGCAGCCTCACCTGGCACTGCTGTCCCCAACACTGGCCTCAAAGAACAGGAGGCCATAGGTATGGGAGGTGAGAGACCCAGACTTACACCCCTGCTGTCTCAGCCCCCTCCCCAGTAGCTTCCAAAGAAACTTCAAGGGGTGCCTATGTCCCAGCAGGGTTACCCGGTCACCCGGCAGGGACACAAACAGGGTAGGTCATAAAGTACCCCCCACTGTCCAGGGCCTGGCAGGGGAAGGAAAGCCAGGCTGGAGTTAAGAAGCAGGACTCAGGACTCTCCCACAGTGGTGGCCCACTGGGTCTCCCCCAGAGCTGAGCCCATGGAGGCCCAAATCCTGGCCCTGAGTGCTTGGGGGCACAGGTGGGCCAGGGGAACCTTCCTCTGCCTTCCTACTGGGCCACCACTGACAATGACAGTGGCCCGAAGTCCCCAGCCCAGGGTGCCCTCTCCCGGGCTTCTCGACCCAGTAACACCAGAGTACACACAGGTCACGGAGGTGTCATCACGTTTATTCAGATTTGAGAGAGCAGAGAAGAGTAGATTAATGCCTGTCTTTCCAAGGGAAGAGACCTAAGACTGGGTCCAAAGACTTCCACTGAGAAACTCCTCCAGTACAAGGGGATCTGAGTCATCTTCAACCAGCAATAAAAAAGTAAAATATAAACTTTTATTTAGAATTAAAGCAAATACTTCAGTATCACAAACACAACATTAAACTTCAAGAAATATACCGCTAATTTGGAGTGAGCATTTATTTGCACAATTACGACATGCGGACAAACCCAGAAGAGAGGACTGAGTCTGTGTTCCCCAGTGCAGCACACTGAGGGGACAGGGACCGCCACTGTGGGGGCTCCCTTGGCAGCCGGGCCACTACTCCTCCTCGCCAGCAGACTCTCTCTCAAACGTGTAGGCCATGAAGCAAGCATCGGGTCTCTTGGGGACAAGGGGATGCCCTGGTCTCACAATCTCAAAGCCCAAAAAGCTGAAGGTCCGGAGCAAGGCAGCTGCAGGAAAAACAGCATCAGGACCTGCATAGGGGGACCCAGAGGAGCTCCCCGGGGTGGGGCGGCACCATGGGGGAGTCACATACCTCTGTCCTCCCGGTTCTTATGGAAGCAAATGAAGACGTGGTCCGCATGGAGCTGCTCCTCGGCAAACTCAAGGAGAACTGCGAAACTGAGGCAGGCCGGGCCCGTCAACATCTGCCCTCCCCACCCCACGCTCAGGGTGGACAGGAGGCAGGGTCCCCTCTGTGGGAGACCAATCATCCCTGCCCTGCCTCCCACCCACTGGGACAACTGAGGGTTGCCCTGGGGGACCCCAGGCCAAGGCCTGCCCCGAACCCACCTGTCCTTGCTTCCCTCAGGCAGGGGGCCGCCTGGGATCTCAATGTAGAGGCTGCCGCCGCTCCACACGGCTCTCCAGGTAATGTGTTTGGCATCTGTGAGCCTGGACTGGACATTTAGAATCCTCGTCTTGTTATTAGACGTTAGTTCCTCTGTTACATTCAGCCGATTATCCTGTCGCAAGTGAGAACAAGTCCCTGTCTTAGAAGCCTTGCCTCTCAGATGGCACTGCCCCCTCTGTCCAAAAGTAAGGCAGCTGCCAATCTGGGAAATCCAGAAAGCTCCAAGGTCACGGGGCAAAGCAGGCTATAAACTGGCTCCAGCTGCACACACAAGTGGGGGTCTCCTGCTCAGGCCGCTCCCCACTCCCAGCTAGGGGCACCCCAATACTTACAGAGTAGAATGAGTTAGCTGAAAGATTGTGATCCCGCTGACTATTCCCTCGCCCACCTGGGATCTTCAGGGGTGGGTGAGGGACATCAGGAGCACCACCGAGGCCCTGGACCCAGGTTACTACAGCAACTGACAGAGACCCTGGAACTGAAGCAAAGATCTGGTTACGGGGCAGCAGGTGGCTCACCTGTCTGTCTCCACTACCTGCGCCCCCCCCCCCGCAAAGTCTGCAGCCCAAACCAACTGTCTTTTTCCCCTGCCATTACCTGGGTGAGGGGAGGCCTCTGCCCAACCCCAGCCCCCATCACATCTCACTTCCCCATTTTTAACTACAACACCCTAGCTCCAGCCTCCAGCTGCAATCAGAAACTGAATGGCTAGCATTTTCCTGAAAAGCTGCCACCTGTCTCTGCAAGGAAACCTCAGCCACAGACCTCTGGCTGTCAGAGAGGCACAGCAGGGCTGCTGTGTTTGGATCCCAACGTGATGACACACTGTCCTGGCCCCTCCCGCACCCTGCCTGGCCCCTCGGTTGCATCATCTCAAAGACGCCTTGGCCCCAGGGGAGATTTTCACAATCGCAGATGACAGCGCCAGCAGCCATTTGCTGTGCAGTGTAAACAGCCCCAAAGTCGCCTCCATTTTGCACAGCTCCAACTCGAGGCCCCCAAACCACAACCCGCCAGCACAGGGTCACCGCCCGTGAAAGACCATAACGGTGCCCATCAACGCTCACCTGGGGGAACAGCCCCGGAGACTCGGCCGGGACCCCGGGAGCTCCAACGCCAGCGAAACGGGCACCGAGCACCCCAGAGAGGACCCCACTGCACCCGTTCCCTCTGGCTCCTCCCAGCCCCCACGGTCACGGCAGGAAGTGACCCCGGGCGCCAAGCACTCAAAACGGAACCCACAACAACGGCAGGTTGGCCACCGCGAAGCACAAACAGCTCTAAACAGTTCTGCAGCCACCACTCCCCAGCCTCCACCAAAAGTGCAAATTCACGGAACTCACACCCCAACACCCTCGGGCCAGCCTAGCCCCACAATTTCGGCCCCGCCCCCAAGCCCAACTCCCCTTTCTGCCAACCAAAATTGAACTCAGTCCTGCATCCCCACTCAAACCAACCTCTACATCCTGCACCTCCCAAACCTGACCCTCAACTTGCTTCCCTCCCTCGTGCACCCTCAAATCCAATCCCCCATCCCAAATTAATGCTGACACCGCCGTCTCCAGCCCCTACAAGTTCGACCCCCAATTCCCCGCATCTCTCCCCCAAACAAGAACCCCATCTAGGCCCCCAATCTCGGTATTCGACCATGAGCCCTTCCCCGATCTGACTCCCTATCCTACGATCTCTCGCTCTTGTCGCCCGAACCCCACCTCAAATCAGAGCTCTCATCCTGCGAACCCCAAATCCGATCCCCGCCCCCGCCCCTCCCCCTCGTCCCACCCCAAAGTCCACCTCCCTGCGCGCCGCCGGCTAAGGACTCCGGGACCGGCCCCGCCCCCACCCGGGTAGAACCCGCCCCACCCGGCGCGATTGTGGCCTCCACAAAGGGGCGGGGCTCGCGCTCCAGACCCCGATGTGGCGCCTCGACCAGTGTCCCTCGGTTCCGAAGGCCGGGCTTCTGGAAGCTTCGGGCGGGGGCGGGGCGCTCACCTCTCGCTGCTGCGACCGCCGCGGCTGTGCAGACTAAGAAGCGGCATGGTGTGGCTGGCGTGAATGGTGGCACTAGGTTTATCCCCTTCCTTCTCTCTGGCGAAGCAGTGGCTGTTGAGGATCCGCTGCAGGGAGGATTTCACCATCCGGCCGCTGGGGTCCGAAACCAGGAAAACCTCCGCTGCGCCTCTCCGCGCCGCCGCCGCTGCTCGCCGTTCGCAAAATGGCGCCGCCGCCGCCGCCTGCATTTATAATCGCCGCGCCTAGACCACGCCCCCACGCTGCCGCGAACGCAGCCGCAAGGGGGGGGGTGGAGCCGCACAGGCCGCCGGGAGAGCTAGGTGCGCCCGCCCTTTCTGGTGTCTGATTGGTGAAAAGCGAGGGGTCAAGGCAAATCCGTACTAACGATTGGCCTATGCGCTCTGGTCCCGCCTCCTCTCGTGGCGTCATCCTGCTAGCCCGTGGGGGACGGAGCCTTCGTAGTGCCGGAAACGCGCCGCGTGCGCCCCGCCCCCCAGCCAGGACTGGAGAGGGGCTACCACTCCCTGGCCGGTTCGCTGGGGCTCGCTGTTCGCAATATTTCCTTTACGGTCCTGTTGCCCTCTATAGGATCCCTTTATCCAGTGAGACACTCCTTCCCCAAGAACCTCTGGGCGACAAAGGTGGTGGGGGGAGGAGGGCCCCCAGGGCGCCCATCCCCCAGGAGACAAAATTATTTTCAATGATGACCTTGTAATAATAATTATTATGAAAAACAATTATGTTCTTGATTCGGTTTTTCAGTGTGAAAACAACTTTGAATTTTATAAAACTTTCAACGTTAAAGATAAATCTAGTAAGATGTGGGGTTTTTTTTGTTTTGTTTTTTTGTAAGGTAAGATGTTTCTTGTAAAATTTGGATTTAAGTGAAAATTTTCTTGCAGATAAATTCTGATAAATTTTGCCTATATGTAAGGATTGTAATTAACTCCAAGCAAAATTAAAATTCACCAGAGCTGGACGCGGTGGCGCACGCCTGTAATCCCAGCACTCTGGGAGGCTGAGGCAGGAGAATTCCAAATTGAAGCCCAGCCCTTCTCTAAATAAAAAATTAAAAGGGCTGCTTTGTAGTTTAGTGTGAAATGGGTTCAATCCCCATTCCAAAAAAAAAAAAAGTTTTCTTTTGCTGCTAAGCCCAATAAAGTACTTCTATGATCTACGATTCATACTTCAGCACAAAATTTAGAAACACATTTCATGCATTAATTGCAATATACATTCAATGAGCAAAGATAGAACTTGCAGTTAAATACAGGAATATATTTTGTATGTAGATGAAAATTTGGGTTTACCAGGCAAAAATATTCTACCTCACAGTTAAATTTAGTAGAGTTCATATTTTATGTATCAACTAAATTCTGCTGTTCCCAAGGAAAGACTCTACATATGCAGGTCCTGCTGTGTTTTGTGGGACAGAACCCAGAGCATGCTAAGCAGGTACTTTACTACTGCACTACACACCAGCCCATTTCATAGCTTTAATTTTTTGCTTTGTTTTGTTGTTGTTGTACTGGAGATGGAACCCGGGCCTTCACACTGACCTATGCCCCCGGCCCTCTTTTAAATATTTTTATTTTAAGACAGGGTTTCCCTAGGCCACTCAGTTGCCCAGGCTGGACTCCAGCTTTCCGTCCTCCGGCCTTGGCCTCTGCAGATGGCTTTTTAGTTAACATTAGATTGTCCTTGATTTTTGTGCAGAGAATGTACCCATCTATTCAGAGCATGGGTTTCCGGCTGCCCACCCACACGGAGAGCTCGAGTGTACTGACTCGGAGTAGGATTAATACCTCTGTGGTTATTTAAACTTGTTATTTAGGCTGGATAGGCTTGAGCACTTTTTTTTTCTTTTGTGGTGCTGGGATGGTACCAGGGCCTAGAGCAAGCGAGGCAAAGATTCCCCCCTTAGCCACAGCCCCCGATTTGGAAATCAGTTTCCTGACATCTGGTTAGGCCCCCTGGGGACACAGTTGGGCCAGGTGTGCACAGTCAGGCCCTGCCAGTGGCCAGCCCAGGGTACTGGGGCACAGGGACAATTCAGGCATGAAAGTGACTCCAGTCGCCAGTGGCACCGCACGGTGGGACCCAGACTGCTTGGCTTTGCAGTGCCCCGCCAGGCTGGGGAATGGCATTAGGCACCTGCTGGGACCTGTGCCGGTCACAGGGGACCCCGGAAACCTCCAGAGAGACACTGGGCAGGGAGGGTTTCTTCCTTGGCAGGCCTTGTCCCTTTGCTGGCCAAAAACAGGCTTCCATTTGTGGATGGAAATAAACCAGTAACTTGGTGAAAACAAGCCAAGCCTGGGGGTGCAGCTCAGTGCCCAGCACTTGTGTGGCACACATGAGGTCCTGGGTGCCAGCACATGCCTATAATCTCAGCACTCCGGAGGCTGAGGCAGGAGAATCACTGCCAGTTTGAAGCCAGCCTGGGCTACATAGTGAGTTCAAGGCCATCCTAAAGCACATAGTGAAACCCTGTCTCAAAAGAAAAGAAAACAAAAAAGACAGCAGCCTGCAGAAAAGTGGGTCGAAGTCAACATATGGAAGGAAGCCGTGGACATGGCTTGGAGGACTAAAGGATCTTGGCTTCTGTCACCCACACAGAGAGGGGGTTGTGATTCAGGCTACAGCTTCCCCCGCCCAGGACCTATTCCCAACATCAGGGAGGTCAGGGGCCCCAGCACTGGATGAGAAAGATCCAGTGCTCCTCCTCTGCTTCCTGCCACCTCCAAGCACTGTCCCTGATGCAGAATCCCAAACACTTTCTTTTTTATTTTGGGGGGTACCAGGGATCAAACTCGCGTCCTTACGCTTGCAAGGCAAACGGTGGAACCACTGAGCTAAATCCGCGGCCCCAAAACTTTCTATTCTTCGAAGTGCTGGGGGCTGGGGACTTTGTAGGAGACAAGGGAGCCACAGGCAACAGAAGGCCGGAGGGATTTCAGGTAGGGCTTCCTGGAGGCAGAGAGGGTTGAGAGCTGGGAAGGGTCAGCAGAAGCCAAGGGACAGGAATGCCAACAATGGTGGGCCCATGCCAGGATCACCCTCCAAAATCAAGTGATGGGGATCGAACTCAGGACCTTTCGCTTGCAAGGCAGGCACTGAAACCACTAAGCTAAATCCCTGGCCCTTAGTGATATATACTCGTCATCCCAGCCACTCAGGAGACAGAGGTAGGAGGATCTCAAGTTTGAGGACAGCCTGGGTGACATAGTCCTATCTCAAAATTTAAAAAAAAAAAAATTTTAAGGCTGTGATGTAGCTCAGTGTGCAAAGTCTTCGGTTTAGTCCCCAGTACTGAAAGACAGAGGGCAGAGAGGAGAGGATTCCTGGATTGTGAGTGGTCAGATGAATAATGACCTCAAAAGGTCTGCATCCTGATCCCCAGAATTTGAGAAGATATCACTTCTGGTGGCAGAAGGGACTCTGAACATGGGCTAAGTGAAGAACCCTGAGAGGGAGTCATCTTAACTACCCCAGGCCCCGTATCCCCCAAGTCCTCCTGAGCAGGCGCAAGAGGCTAAGAGGCAGAGAGAGGCTGAAGACGCCGTGCCCCCAGCTCTGCAGATGGAGGACGAGGCCTGGAGCCCAGGGCTGCAGGCGCCTCTAGGGGCCCAGACAGGGACTGGGTTCTCCCTGGAGCCTAGGAGGGAGAAGCAGCCCTGCCACTGTGCCTGGACTCAGCCCTAGGACCCCAGGGCAGAGAGAGAACGCTTAGTGTGGAATCTCCAGGATTCAGAGACCCGGAGGGCTGGGTATGCCTAGCATCTTGGTGCCCATGGCCTTCAAGCAGAACTCATCCCAGGCTTGTACATCTCATGCTGCATAACTTTTATCTAAAACCTAGGGCCAAGGATTTAGCTCAGTGGCACCGCGCCTGTCTCCGGGAGTGCAAGGCCCTGAGCTTGATTCCTGGTACTGCTGAATCAATCGATCAATCAATAAATCAAACCTAAACTACAGGTGGATGTTCATCTCTGGTCAGTAGTGTTATGTGCTGAAGTGTTTTGGGGACAGAGACAGAGACCTGCAACTGAAATGAAATTTAAGAAATAAGTAGACCCAGGGCCAGGGATTTAGCTGAGTGGCACCACACGTACCTTGAGAGCACAAGGTCCTGAGTTCAGTCTCCAGTACCAAAAAAAAAGTAGTAAGTAGGCCCAGGTGTGTTACCACGGACCTTAATCCCAGCATTCTGTGAGGCTGAGGCAGGAGGTTGCAAGTTCAAGCCCAGCCTGGGCAATTCAGTGACTTAGCAAGACCCTGTTCAAAATAAAAAATAAAATGGACTGAGGGTGTAGTTCAGTGGTAGACACGCTGAGTTCAACCCCCAGTACTGAAAGGAAAAAAAAGGTAAACAGGAGTGTGTCTCAGTGGTGAGCATTTTCCTAGTATACAAGAAGCCCTGGGTTTCATCACCAGCACCACAAAAAAAGAAAAATATACCAAAATATTACCCGTAGAGTCCAGCTGGTGTGTGGGTGTGTGCCATACAATTCTCTCAACTTTTCTACAAGTGTGAAAAATTTTCATCATTCACTATTAAGAGGTATAAATAAAAAGTAAAAATAGTAAAGGATAAAAATGAAAAAGATCGAAATTGGGTTTTTCTACTTCTCAGTATCATTTTGTCTTTCTTTCTTTTTGTTGTTTTTGAGACAGGATCTCACCACGTAGTTCAGGTTGGCCTGAACTCACTATGTAGCCCAGGCTGGCTTTGAACTCCCAGTGATCCTCCTGCCTCAGCCTCTGGAGCGCTGAGATGACAGGTGTATGCCATCACACTGGACTCTTTTTTTTTTCTTTTTGGTATGGGGGTTGAACCCTGGACCCCGGGGCCTTCGCACTGAATTACATCCCCAGTCTTTTTTGTTTTTTTGAGACAGGGTCTCATTATGTAGTTCAGGCTGGCCTTGAAGTCACTATGTAGTCCAAGCTGGCTTTTAATTCACAGCGATCCTCCTTCCTCAGCCTCCCATACTGGGATTAAAAGCTTGTGCCACCACGCCCACCTCCCCAGCCCTTTTTGGGGTTTTTGTTTGTTTGTTTAGTTTTGTTCTGTTTTTGGTTTTGGTACTGGGGATCGAACTCAGGACCTTGCGCTTGCTAGGCAGGTACCGTGCTGCATATCTCCTGCCCTCCCCAGCCCCTTTTGTGTTTTAATTTGAGACAGTCTTGCTAAATTGCCCAGGCTGGGCTCTGACCTTTGACCCTACCCTCCCACCTCAGCCTCCTATAGTGCTGAGGTGATAGGCCTACACCACCACTATAATTTTTAAGCCTGGCTTCCTCTCTAGATTAAAAATTGAGAATTCCTGTGGACACGTTTGCATAAACAGCATGAGAAAGAGGAAGGAAATGAGAAGCAAGCATCGGTAAAGTGCACCCAGCAGCCGCAGTGAGAACAGGGTTTGGCAGAGGAGGCTCAGGGGCAGGTCCGGAATTTGGTCTCAAAGCCTCACCCGCATCTGCTGCCTGCTGATAAAGCACAGAGCCCCCAGGTCCTCCTCCAGCCATGACTGGGCTGTGAAATCACCCGAAAGGAAGACCAGGAAACTGGCTCCAAGGCCAGCTGGCTTTTCTCAGAAAAGAGGTTTTCTGCCTCTTCTCTTTTTCTTTTTGTTGTGATGCTGGGTTTGGACCCCAGGGCCTTGGCACATGCTAGCAAGTATTCTTCTGTTTCTATGTTTTCAATATTTCTTTTGTTTTTTCTCAATCTTTCTAAGGTTGGCATGAAGATTTCATTGCACAGAACAGAAAAAAGGGTCTTTGGGTTGAATGTCTCCATGTTCCTGGAGTGTTTGCTGCCTTATTAACCTCATGCCACTGTGTTCCCGAGTTTCTTCCTCTATTTTCCCCCCACTGGGGATGGAACCCAGGACCTTTGTACTAAGCTCCAACCCAAGCCCCCCCCCCGCCTTTTTTTTGGTACCGAGGATCGAACCCAGGTCCTTGTGCTTGTGCAGCAGGCTGTGAAACCACTGAGCTAAATCCCCGGCCCCAACCCAAGCCCTTTTAATATTTTGAGACAGGATCTTGCTAAATTGCCCAGGCTAAGCTCCAACTTGCAACCCTCCCACCTCAGCCTCCCACACTCTGTGCCTGGCTCTTTTTCTTTTTTGTTGCAGTGCTGGAGGCTGAACTTCAGGCCTTATGCTTGCTGCCCAAGTGGTCCATTCCTGAGATCTCACTGTGTTATCCCAGGTTGGCCTTGAACTCATAGAGATTCTCCTGCCTCAGCCTCCTGAATGCGGGGATCACAGGCATGTGCCATCATGCCTAGCCTTCTCTTTTTAAAGGGAAAAACAAAATATTAACAGTTGGTGAAGATGGGGGACATTAGAACTCTCATTCCCTGTGCAAGGAATGTAAAATAGTGGAGTCGCTTTTGAGAAGCTGATTCCTCAAACACTTGAATTACCGTAAGGCCCAGCAATCCACTCACAGGTAAACCCCAGAAGAACTGAAGGAGGGACTCAAACACACTTTGCACACCCATGTTTGTAACAGCAGGATTCACAACAGCCAAAAGGTGGAAGCAGGCCAGGGATTTAGCTCAGTGGTTCTGCCGCCTACCTCGCAAGTACAAGGTCCCGAGTTTGATCCCTGGTACCAAAAAAACCCAAAAAAAAGGTGGAAGCAACTACAGTATGTGTCCGTCATACCAATCAGGGACACTCAAAATGCGCTTCAACCACACATTGAAATATCATGCAACCAGGAAAAGGAGTTGAGAGGTTTTTGCAAATTGAAACTACAGTTCTATCTTGCCGAAGTCAGAGTGGCTTGCATCAAGCATGCAAAGAACAGCCAGACATGGGGGTGCACATGTAATCCCAGCACTTGGTGAGGCTGGGGCAGTATTGTGGCAAGTTCGAGGCCAGCCTGGGCTACATAGCGAGACCCTGTCTCAAAAACAAAAGAACAAACAATACATTTTGGTAAAGATGCCAAACTGGGCCGCTGTCCCAGGAAACACTGACTCCTGTCCCTTATCCAGCCCAGCACCCTCGAAGCCACTTCCTGTCTCTGGAGTCGCCTGTCCTGGGCGTTTCCTGTCCACAGAGCCCATGCTGTGTCCTCTGTGTCTGGCATCTCTCACTGATCTCAGTGGTGAGCATCTGCCAAGCATGCATGAGCCCCTGGCTTCCATTCCTGGTACTTACAAAAGGCTCTGGACCCACCTCTCCTAGGGGCACCCGAGAGAGACGGCAGCATCTGCCCCTCACCCAGCCTCACCATGGGCTGCCCGGGGTCAAAGCCAGGTGTGGGCAGCAGCCCCTCAGCAGCCAGCCGCTCCCCATACGTGGGGCATGGGGGCGGGAGAGGAGGACTCAGGCCACGGTAAGGGCCGCTCCCTGTTTTGTGTTGGTCTCCTGCCCCGGAGAAAGGAGCTTGCTTGGGTATTTCAAGTTCTTCTCAAATTAGCTGAAGGTCAACACCACACATGACCCGCTCCAGGGAGGGTCTGTTAATGAGGCCTGGGACCTGCGCAGGCCCCGGGGAGATCCAGGACTCTTTTTTTCTTTTTGTTTTTTTTGGGGAGTTTTTTTGTACCGGGGATTGAACTTGGGTCCTTGGGCCTGTGCACCAGGTGGTGAAACCACTGAGCTAAATCCTCAGCCCCTCTTTTTGTTTTTTTGAGACAGGGCTGGCCTCGATATCTTGGCAATCTTCCTGCCTCAGCCTCCCAAGTGCTGGAATTACAGGCTTGGACAAGTGCCTAGCTTAGGACATTCTTAAAAAACAAAGCCCAAGTCCACTATCACCACTCCTGTTCAATATAGTTTTGGAAACATTAGCCAAAGCAATTAGACAATAGAAAGAAATAAAAGGAATAAAGATAGGAAAGGAAGAAGTTAAAGTGTCATTATTTGCTGATGATATGATACTCTACATAGAAGACCCAAAAAACTCCACCAAGAGACTTCTAGATTTAATTGACAGATTCAGTAGAGCAGCTGGATATAAGGTCAACACTCAAAAATCAATAGCCTTCTCATACACAAATAACAGACTCACTGAAAGAGAAATTAGGGAATTTCACAATAGCACACAAAAAAATGAAATATCTAGGAATCAATCTAAGGAAGGAACCAAAAGACCTCTACATTGGGAACTACAGCACTCTGAAAAAAGAGATTGAAGAGGATATAAGAAAATGGAAAGACATCCCCTGTTCCTGGGTAGGAAGAACCAATATAGTGAAAATGGCCATACTTCCAAAATTGCTATATAGGGCCAGGGATTTAGCTCAGTGGTTCCGCCACCTGCCTTGCAAGTGCAAGGAACCAAGTTCGATCCTCTGTACCAAAATAAATAAATAAATAAATAAATAAATAAATAAATTGCTATATAGATTCAATGCAATCCCAATTGAAATCCCAACAGCATATTTCACAGAACTAGAGAAAACAATCCAAAAGTTCATCAAGAACCAGAAGAGACCTAGAATAGCAAAAGCAATTCTAGGGAACAGAGTCATGGCTGGGAGTATCACAATTCCCAACTTGAAACTGTACTGCAAAGCTACTGTAATAAAAAGAGCATGGTACTGGCAAAGAAACAGACCCAAGGACCAGTGGAACAGATTAGAAGATGCAGAAACAACTCCAGACACACTCAGCCACCTCATCTTTTTTTCTTTTTTTTTTTTTGCTTAAATTCTTTTATTGGTACATTTTATTTTATTTTATTTTATTTATTTTTTGGTACTGGGGATCAAAGTCGGGTCCTTGTGCTTGTGAGGCAGATGGCGGAAGGTACATTTTAGGTATACGACACGTTTACATTTATCATTGGGTGCTTGTATCTGTACACGTTGTATCTTGATTCTTATTTTTCCCCATTACCTGTGCGCCCTTCACCTCCTCCGGCCTTCCCTATTTACAAAGATTTTGTTTCCATTTTTTTCCTTTCTCATAATTTTTCCTTTCCCTTCTTTCCTTTCCCCTTACCCTTCCACTTCTCCTCCCCCTTTAGACCTTTTCTTCCTATTTCAAATTATCAGTTATTCATTTTAATCATTTTTATCCTTATTTATCCAAGAGAAATCTTATGGGCACAGATCTTAATCCCAGGAATGGCTTCAAAGGTGACCAATAACCCCGGTGGAGTGGTGTATGGCTGTCATCCTAGCACTCAGGAGGCTAAGGCAGGAAAACCCCAAATAAATAAAGACAAATAGATAAAAAGGCAGCTAGATGAAAGCACATGCTGGCACTCAGGAGGCTGAGGCAGGAGAATTGCAAGTTCCAGCCCAGCCTAAGCAACTCAGCAACTGAGCAACTTACTGAGACCCTGTCTCCAAATAAAAAAATTCAAAGGGCTGAGGACAGAACTTGGTGTGAAGTCCCCAGGTTCCATTCCCAGAACCCGCCCCCAAAAGAAGTTTTGCCGACAGAATCACAGAAAGAGGGCAAGGTGACAAGGGGACAGCAGGGACACTGCCTTCCAAGCCAGTGCCCGTCAAACCAATCAGGGATACTCAAGAAGTGTGGGACAGGAAGCGATGGCTCCTTGGCTCTCTGGGATTTGCTCTGCACTGAAGTGGGGGTAGGGTCACCTCTGGGACAGGGTGGGGGCGGGGACACCGGGCAGTGCCCTCCTGCCTACCCCTCCCCCTGCCCCGCTGGCTGTCCCTGACTGCCCCCCCCAGCTGTCCACAGCCACCTGTCCCTGTCTGTCTCCGGGCCGCCCTTCCGCGCTCTATCGTGTCCGAAGGGCCCAGTGCAGAGGCTGTGGGGTAAGAGGGCTCGGGGAGACCTGGGTGGACTGTGGGTCCCTGGCATCTGGGGAGGGCATCTCTGAAGTCCATGGGGGTCCCCAACTCCCGAGGCGCCCCCCACACACACACCTGGGGCTACACTCCCTCCCAGCTCCCACAAGGGCTGAGGCCCTCCCCCAGCGCCCCGTCCACAGTCTCAGGGAAGGGGTAGTCCTGCTGCCCCGCCCAGGAAGGGGCCTCACGGAAGCTGACTGGCAGCCAGAGGACCCAGGGACCTCCAAAGAGCAAGGCTGTGGGGCTGGGTTCAAGCTTAGCACGTCTCCAAGGAGTCCAGCTCCAGCCTGTCTCCCCTCTGCCATAAGCACACAAAGGTAGCAATGGGAGGCAGGGACCCAGTGCGAGGATCAGGAGACTCCCAGGACCCCCTTGCCTGTCCTCAGCTGTCATCTGGACCAGGCTGGTTTTGGCTGCTGGAGCTTTGAGCCCCTAGATCTGTGGGGTGAGGCTTTTTTTGTTTTGCTTTGGTCGTCCCCACCACCGCCTCCCAGTCCTGGGGCTTGAACACAGGTCCTTCCTTCCCACCAAGCTACCCATCCCAGCTTTTTGTTATTTATTTATTTATTTTTGGTACCAGGGATCAACTCGGGACCTTGCTCTTTTGAGGGAGGAGGCGGAACCACTGAGCTAAATTCCCTGTTATTTTGTTGTTGTTGTTGCTGTTTTTCGTTATGTTTTATTTTGAAATAGGTCTTGCTAAGTGCTAAAGTTGCCCAGGCTGGGCTCAAACTTGTGATCTTCCTGCCTCAGCCTCCCAGAGTGCTGGGAAGACAGGCGTGTGCCAGGCTTTGGGGCAGGGTGTTGAGTGCCAGGTGCAGTGAGTGAGGATGGTCTGGGTGAAAGAGACCCCAAGGAAGGGACAGCCTGGAAGGGGCTGTGCCACCTCTGGCCTGGCCTGCTGGCTTTAGACACCAGATAAAAATAGTCCCCGGTCTCAGGGAACATGAGCTGACCTGGGCCTGGGTTCTGCTTTGAGCTGTATCTCTGCCTCACTGCTGTGTGGCTTTGGGTGGGTTCCAGTCCCTCTCTGACCTCCTCCAGCCTCGACCACCACACTCGCCAATGCAGGAGTGAGACCTGGAAGAGGCAAGACCATGGGGAAGGGCCCAGGGCCGGTGTGGGGGAGTCCAGGATGATACCTAGGCCTGTACTTTGTAAAATAGTCAAACTGCAGCGGCTGTGGCAGTGCCTGCCTGTCATCCCAGCACTCTGGGAGGCTGAGGCAGGAAGACTGCAAGTTGGAGCCCAGCCTGCGCAACTTAGGGACTTAGCGAGACCTGTCTCAAAATAAAAAAACATAAAGGGCTAGGGATGTAGTCCAGTGTAAAGCTCCTGGGTTCAAGCCTCAGTACCAGGAAAAAAAGTATGAATTTATCCAGGGAAGCTGCTCCAGAGAAAGAGGAAGACACAAGGGCTGGGAGGGGGCCCAGGGGCTGGTTACTTCCCGCCCACAGCACCCCTAGGCCACAGGTGACTGCTGCAGGCTCTGCGAAGGCAACACCCTTTCCCTCCCAGCCCCACTGTGGAGGGAGGGACGCTGCTCCTGTCTCCATGACAACCAGAGGCTTGGAGGAGCTGGACCAGGGCCTGGGCAGCTGCCTGGCCGGTGAAGACCTCTCTGCGCTGGCAGAGGCCACCCTGGGGTGGCTGCAGGAGGACAAGGCCCGAGGTACCCTGGTGTCCCTCCACTCTGCACTGACTTCTGCTGTGGTCCCTAGGGGTGGCCCCAGAACACAGGTGCCAGACACAGAGCTGGGTTCGAGTCCCAGCAGGCTGCTACTGAGTGCTGTGTGTCTTCGGGCAACACTGTCCCTGAGCTGGTCTGTTCTGTGGTGTCATCTGTAACACGGGATCTTCTCTGCTCTGGCCCAGCATAGCAAGGGGGTGGGGTGCGATGAGCCTTGGGGGGTGTCCCACAACCTTGACTGTTTCTATTTCCACTAACAGCAACACCCAGAGTGGCTGAGACCAGCAGCTGGCCTCAGGTGAGTAGCTGGGGACTTCAGAGTTAGGGACATGCTGGCCAAGGAAGGGACTCTGTCTCTTAGAAGACAAAAAGAAACACTACTGGCTGGGGATTTAGCTCAGTGGTTCCGCCACCTGCCTCACAAGCGCAAGGACCCAAGTTCGATCCCTAGTACCAAAAAAAAAAAGAAGAAACACCACCCTGGTCCCGCGTGGGTGCCATGAACTGTTGCCCCTTTGCCACGTGCCATCCTGCCTTGGAGCCAGCTGATTATGGACTGAAACCTCTAGAAACTGTGAGCTAAATAAACCTTTCCTCCTTTTAAGAAAAAAAAAAGAAACAAACACCATCCTGAACTAGGTTTGGTGGCCCATGCCTGACATTCTATCACTCTGGGAGGCTGAGGCAGGAGGATCTCAAGTTCAAGACTAGTCTGGGTGATTCTGGACGACCATGTCTCAAAATAAAACAATTAAAAAGGGGCAGGGGGTGTAGCTCAGTACAAAGGCCCTGCATTCCATCCCCAGTACTGAAACAGAAAAAAATAAAGGAAGAAGAGGAAAAAAAAGGAAAAAGAATGCCCGACCCCTCACCCCGACAGGTCTCTCAGGAGCTGCAGGCAGGGAGTGGTGTGGATGCCAGGCCCAAAAAGATGGAGAAGGAGCCTATGGCCAGGGGGACCCCAGACCTCGGAAGGGAGGAGCTGAAATCTGGAGCGCGTGGGTTTGCAGCAGGCTGGGGTGAAGCGGGGGTGGGCGTAGGGTGGCGTGGGGGGCGCAGGCCAGGGGCTGGGCCCTCCATGGCGGGCGCTGGAGGGTGAGGGGACAGGATGGACGGGGTGGGGGGCTCTGGCTGAGTGGCGTCCACTGTGGCCTAGGCTAGTCTGTGCGGCTCTGGCTTAGAAGCCGCTGGCTGGGCGCCCCACGCTCCCCGGCCCGGGAGTGCGCGGCCCCTCCCGCGCCCGACCTCATGGCTTCCCCCCCAGCTCCCCGGAGCGCCCCGGCCCGAAAGAAGACGCAGGCCGAGCCCCTCGCGCAGCCGCCCCCGCCGCCCCCTGCCCTGAGCGAGGAGCTGCCCTGGGGAGACGTGACGCTCAACAAGTGCCTGGTCCTGGCCTCGCTGGTGGCGCTGCTGGGCTCGGCTTTCCAGCTGTGCCGCGGTGAGCCTGGC
This sequence comes from Heterocephalus glaber, assembly GCF_053883595.1. Classification (NCBI taxonomy): domain Eukaryota; kingdom Metazoa; phylum Chordata; class Mammalia; order Rodentia; family Bathyergidae; genus Heterocephalus; species Heterocephalus glaber. The sequence continues at coordinate 4,454,934 of NW_028258457.1, read as the reverse complement.
TCCCCCCACCCCGAGGAGGCGCGGGGCTGAAGGCGCCCGAGTGCCCCGCCTCCAGGGAAGGGGGGGTGCACGCGGGGGTGGTGTCTCCGCTTCTCCTCGTCTAGGATGGGTCTTTTTTGTTTCCTTGCAGTGCTGGGGCTGAAATCCCGGGCCTTTGTTCTGAGCTCCATCCCCAGCCCTTTGAATGTTTTTTGAGCCAGAGTCTTGCTAAGTCGCTAAATTGCCCCCGCTGCGCTCGAATTTGCCGTCCTCCTGCCTCAGCCTCCCACAGCCCTGGGATGACGGGCATGTGCCACCGCGCCCACTTTAAGGGATGAATTTGCGCCCTCGCCCTTTGGCCAGGCCTGCAACCCTGTCGCTCCCCTGAGCCTGGGCTGACTCCCTCTCCCCAGATGAACCTCGCCCGGGGTCCTCACATCCCCCTTTCTGAAAAAGACTGTGACTGTGTGTGCCCCGTGGTCACCCCGAGCTCCGTCTCGCGGACACATTTTGCATGTCTCCCCGAGATGGGACCGGCGCAGGGCCCTTCCCCTTCCTGCTGGATCTTGAGAGCACCCTCCTACCCCGCCGCAGCCCAGGAACAGCCCCCTGTTAGCTCAGGCCCGCTTTAGGGGAGGGTCCTAACGCCCACCCCGCAGGCCTGAGACCTCACCCTTGCCCGGAGGCGGACCTGCAGTGTGTGTGGGGGGGGAGAGAATGCCCACTCCTTTTAAAAGGGGCGGTGGCACCGGGCTTGGGGGGGGCGCGTGCCTGTAATTCCAACACTTGGGAGGCTGAGACAGGAGGAACGTTGCGAGTTCCAGGTCAGCCTGGGCTGCCTAGTTTAAGGTCAGCCTGAATTACTGTGAGATCCTGTCTCAAAACAAGCAAATAACAAACAATGAAAAGGAGATCTCGAGGGAAGGGGTGGCCCCGAATCACGGAGCCCCTGGGGCTCAGAGGAAGCCAGGGAAGCCTCTTGGTACCCAGGCGAGCCCATGGCCCAGATAGGGGTGTTGGGGGGAGAGGGATGGTGGGGTCGGTGCTGCACCCCAGGCTGATCTGCCTGCCTACCCTCCCCCCTCCCAGACGCTGTGACTGCAGAGGAGGCTGTGCCCGCCCCGTGGATCCCACCCATCTCAGCCCCCAAGGCCCTGGCATCACCCGCGGTAAGCACTTCCTTCCAGTGTCCCTGGGCAGTGGGTGCCCATCCAGGGGTGGGGAGGCCGGGTGGTGAGAGAAGTGGGTTTGGGGCCCAGGATACCACACTGTCCACATTGCAGCCTAAGCCTTCGGCCTGGGCACCCCCATCAAGACCCCCCGCGCCCAAGGTGGGGCCACCCACACCTCAGGCAGAGGCAGGGGACAAGCCCAAGGTTCCCAGGAGCCGGGAGGCTGCAGAGAAGGTGCAGGGAGATCCTGGGGAGGCCACAGGAGAGGCCGCTGAGGAGCACGCGGCCCCCGCTGAGCAAGCACCCAAAGAGAAGCAAAGGAAGGAGGAGAAGCCGCGGAAGGAGAGGCCGTGGAAAGAGGAGACGCCCTGGAAGAAGAAACTTCGGAAGGAGGAGAGGCTGAGGAAGGAGAGACCGAAGAAGGAGGAGAGGCCACGGGGTGCCAGGGAACCCAGGGAAGCTCTGCCTCGACGCTGGGGGGGGCGTGAAGGGGGCCATCGGCCGTGGGCGCGGGAATCCAGGGACCTGGAGCACCAGAAAAGGCAGGCCTGGGCTTCCCCGAGGCACTCCGAAGAGGACAGGCCCCGGGGCAGACAGAAGCACCAACTGGGCAAAGGGCGGGACTGAGCTGTGCCTGGTGCTGCTCGAGAATCCCGGGACCCAGGACCCATCTACAATCTCCATCGTGGCCCCAGGGCTCCAGCAAAATAAAGCGAGTGCTGAGGCTGGGAGTCACCTGCTCCTTTGTGCCTCGACCGGGGCCTGAAGGATGGGGGTGGAAAGCACCCACGGGGGTGACGCAGGCCTTGTGCACACGACAAGAAAGCATCTACGCACGGTTACCCAGCTGGGTGCTTCTGGTCTTTATTGGGGTGGTGTTTGGGTCTGAATAAATACGGGAAGGACTCTTAGGCGACGAGGGTCACCGGCAGCCGCACTCGGTGGCCACCATGTTGGGAACGTGGTGTGCGCTGATGCGCTCCTCCGACAGGCTGATGAGGAGCTTGCCCGCGTAGGCCGTGGGCACACAGCAGGGCGGGCGTGCCAGGATAGCCCCGCGAGCCTGCATCTTCAACAGCAGCACCACGTGGTTGCCATAGTGCGGGTTGCGGTCGGACTGCGGCCAGCCACATGTGCCCTGGCAGTTGTTGGCCTGGTAGGTCTCGGGGATGAGCACAGAGCGCTCAGCGCGCAGGTCCACGCTGAGCTCGCGTAGAGCGCACGGCCCCTCCGAGGAGGTGCTGCGCTGAGCCCGAGCTGCCCCGCGCCCGCCCCGACCGCGCCACTCAGCACGCAGGCCCTGCAGCGCCTTGAGAAGCAGCAGGGCGCGCAGCGGGTCAGCAGGGGGCTTGCCAGCGTCGCCATGGTCACCCGGGCACAGCGCAAGCAGGCGCGCAAGCAGCGGGAGCGTGGCGGCCGGTAGCCCCGGGAGGCCTCGCAACTCAGCGGCCACGGCTTGCAGCTCGACGGCCACGCGGTGCGCCAAGCCCTGGGCCCAGGGTGCGGACTCGGGGCCCCGCAGTGACGCCGGGTATCCGGCACTGGACACAGCGGGTGGTGTCAGTAGCAGAAAAGGCTCGTCGCTGTCTAACAGACGTTCCAGCGCCGCAGGGTCGGACAGATTGACCAGGCCCTGCGGGAAGCTGGCCAGCGCCCCGGGGTCCAGGGCCAGTCGCATAGGAGAGACCCGGACCTGGGGCCCCCGCAGCACGCGCACTAGGCGCGTGAGCGTCCCCAGGAAAGGATCGGTGCTGGGCGGCAGCTCCTGGGGCTCCAGGGAAGGCCTGGAATCCACAGTGGGAGCTGAGTGTCACCAGGGTGTCGGGTTGCGCCGCCCCCACCTCCTCTGGGCCGCTGTTCTGGGCCTGCGCACACCTGGGCGGTGAGAAGGGCACCGTGTCCAGCTGGCCACGTGCGGGCAGAGGCGCAGGCCCAGATCGTGGTAGCAGGAGTAGGACAGGGGTCATCCGCGTGAAGCAGCGGGGGTCGGGCCCAAACATCAGGGTCTGCAGCTGGCCTGTGCTCAGGGTGGCACCTGCGCCCGGAGAGGGGTGTGGGCTGGCTCAAGGGCTGGGGGCCCAGGGTAGCTGCCTGGCCCCTGGTTCCTCCCTCCCCCTATGCCTCGGCCCAGTCCTACCGTCTCCGCAGGGCTGCAAGGTCAGGGAAAGCCCTGGGCCGTGCCAGGCCCCCTCCGGGTGGTCCACAGCCAGAGCCAGATATCGAGTATCCGGGGTCGGGCAGAGTCTCTGCGGAGATGGGGGCTCAGCCCAGTGGGAACACTGCCCCGCCCAGCCTGGCCCTGCACATCTTTTCTTTCCGCCCAGTGCTGGCACAGTTCTCCACGTGACCCTTGGAGCCCCTTCCCATACAGCCCCGGAGCCCCATGCAGGTGTTTTCAGGTACCTGGGCAGCTGGCAGCCCAGCCCCAGTGACAGTGACTTCCGGGCCAGGCCCAGGGTACAGCACCAGCAGTGCCTGCTCTTGGGGGATGGCTGCTCCAGGTGGGGGCTCCTGGAACCTCAGCAAAGGTGTTGGGTCCCATGTCACTGCAGCCAGGAGAGGGGGACTGCTGAGCCAGAGGCTGGGCTGTCCCCAAGTCTGACCTATAAGGAGCCCCTTCCCAGTAGAGAACCTGAATGGACGGGCCATAGAGGTCTGAAGGGACTTGGCCCTGCTCCCAGGATGGCAGGTGCAGACCTCTCCGGAGCAACAGTGGCCCCTCTCCCTGCTGCCTTCCAGGGGTGGATGGTGACCTTGCCCGAAAGATGTAGGGGACCACCCCCTGGGGAGGGTCCTTCCCTGTGGCTTCCTCCTGGGCAGGAAGGGGGCCACCTGGAAGCCTCTCACCTGATCCCCACTCCCAGGCATGATGGAGACAGAAGGCACAGCATTCCACTGCAGAGGGGACTCTGCCACCCTTACATGAGAGGTGCTGCGCTTAGGCCCCAGGGTCCCCATGTACCTTCCGCCAGGTGCAGGACCAGCAGCCGCTGCCCCCCAGGCTCCCGAAGCCAGTCCCCTAGGTGCTGCAGAGCAGGCAGAATAGCCTGGGTGTGGCCAGGGCTGCAGACCCCGAAGGTGGCCAGGTCGTGGGGTCTCCAGCGAGTGCCTTGCACAGCCTCCAAGAAGGCCCTCTCGTAGCTACTCAGGGTCCCCACCACCTGCAGAGGGGCCCTGCTCCCGTTGCTGGCACTGCTCAGTGTCACCAAGCACACAGGGTCTTGTGGGCTACCTGGTGACCAGACCCAGTCTTCAGGGAAAATAATGCCCCCAGTGCCAGCAACCTGCTCTTCTCCAGGGGTCTCAGCCCCCAACACGGCCCCCAGGGCCAGCAGCACCAGGGGCAGCTGGGTGAGAGGTGGGCTCTGCATGGTGGGTGTGCCGGGGCTGGGTAGCTGGCTCAGGCTTATATGGCCAGGGTGGAAGGTTTGGGGGAGGGAGGCCTCTATCTGCTGTGGAGGTGACCTTGGGGACAAGGCCCAGTGCCCCACTAGGGGCCTGGGCAGGTGGGAGGTGGCTTTCTCAAAGGGCTTTGTGTCTCACCCTGGCCTCCTATCTTTGCTCTCACCAGATAGAGTTCAGCCTGACTGTGCCAGTCACAAAGCTGTCCTTGAGGGTGTCTACTGGGACTGTAAACAGCCCTGGGGCAGCACAAAGCCCACAGAGCGCAGAGCCCCTGGCCCTGAGGACCAATGGGCATGGGGGTGGTAGTGGTCCCTATGTTGCCGAGACTCCCCAGGACCCTGCCACTCACCTTTTTGTACCAAGGATCGAACTCTGGACCTTGCGCTTTTGAGGCAGGCGGCGGAACCACTGAGCTAAATCCCCAACCCACCACTTTTTTTTTTTGAGACAGGGTCTCACTACGTAGTTCAGACTAGCCTTGGAGTATGTAGGCCAGGCTGGCATTGAACTCCTGGCATCCTCCTGCCTCACCCTCCCGAGCACTGGGATTACAAATCTGTACCACCACACCCAATGTCCTTACCCACTTCTGGGGCCCCAGCTAAGGCACCACAGCGGGACACCCAGGTGCAGGGACCTCACTCCTCCCTCTGCGTATGTGTGTGTGCACACGGGCACGAGCAAAGATGTGCTATGGGGCCCTGCCACTGGGTCCTCACAAAGCAAGCAGCCACCCCCTCGCCTGCCGGTGGTCGGAGCCGCCACAGCAATCCATGAGACACGGGGGAGGCTGTTTAATGGGCTCTGGGGACAGTACAAAAGCTCAGGCCTTCTCTCTGGGAAAATACAGAAAAACATGCGGCCAGACACAGAACAGGGAGGGCAGAGGCTCCTCAGTTGGTTGGGGGAGGGGGAGGAATGCTCCCAGGGCCCTCGGAGGGGAGCGGGGGCCTCAGCATTGGAGGCATGGGAGTTGGGGGATGCACCCCGGGATTGGAGGGGTGAACTCCAGGAGGCTGGGGGTGTACCCCTGGAGCTGCAGGATGGACCCCAGGAGGCTGAGGGTGGACTCCGGGAGCCTGTGGGTGAATCCCGGGGGCTGGAGGGTGCACGCCGGGGGCCTGGGGGTGAACTGCAGGAGCAGGTGGGTGCACTCCTGGAGCCTGTGGGTGGACCCCGGCTGTTGGGGGAGGGTGCACCCCTGGGGCCGGTGGGTGAACCCCAGGGGCAGGAGGGTGGACCCCTGGGGCAGGAGGGTGGACCCCGGATGTGGGGGGGTGGACCACAGGTGCTGGAGGGTGGACCCCTGGGGCAGGCGGGTGGACCCCAGCCGCGGGGGGGTGGACCACTGGTGCAGAGGGGTGAACCCCAGGAGCTGGCGGGGGCAGCTGGGGAGGCCCGGGGGGCCCTGAGGGTGCAGGCCCAGCAGGGGGCATGGGGGGCAGCGGCAGGCCTCCTGGAGGGGGCGGGGGCAGAGACTCTGGCAGCGGTGGCCTGGGGGGCAGCCCGTTCATCAGTGGGGGTGGGGGGCGCTTCACCCCAGGGGGCCCTGCAGGAAGGCTGGGCGGAGCCGGGGGCTTCTCCATCTTGAAGTGGAACTGGAGGAAGAACTAGAAGGGAGGGGAAAGGCTCAGCAGGCAGGGGTCCCGAGGGCTGTGAATCCCAACTGCCCAGGCCTGGCGCCCACCTGCTTGGTTTCCCGGTTCCAGTGAGTCCAGAACTTCCCTTCAGCCTTGTCAATCTCTCTGCTGGGCACCTGGTGGGAGGGGGAGAGTGACAGGGCTCCTGGTCCCCACAGCTTTCCAGACCACAGCGGCCAAGGCTGGAGGCTCCCGTTCAGACAAGAGCTTGGGCAGTTGGGGCACCTGCTCCTCATGCTGCCGCCCCCGCCCCCCCAGGAGCTCTGGGGAACCCTATGCTTTTACAGGACTGGGGTAGAAGCCAGGGCCTCCTGCATGCTAGGCAGAGGCTCACCACTGTGCTGCATCTCCTACCCTTTTCTAGGATTTTATTTTACTAATTTTTCAGGTTTTTTCCAGACACGGTCTGTGTTCAAGCTGGCCTCGAACTCACGGTGATCCTCTTGCCTCAGCCTCCTGAGTAGTTGTGCCACTTGGCCTCAAAAGGCTTTTCTGTGGGCTGTGGGCTCGATTTGGGGGCAGAACAGATGGAATTTAATCCCAGCTCCGTTACTTAACTAGTTTGGGCGGGAGACAGTTCACATTATTTACTTTGTTGCTGCTGTGTCTGGGCACAGGGCACAGCAGTCACCCATCCTGGCCTGGCCCCTGGGGTAAGGTGATATGGTCTCACAGATCTGGGCCCACACCAGCACCCCCCACAGGCCAGGGCCGAGACCTGGCGGGGACAAGCAGCCTACAGCGGGCAGCAGCTGTCCAAGCAGCCCACACAGACTCCTAGCCTCCGTCTCCGGCCAGGGGTGGGTGGCCACACTACCTTGAAGGCGATGGTCTCGTAGGGCTCAGCGGCCATCAGCAGGTACTGCCAACGCCGGTCCGGGGGCTCAATCCTCTGCTCATAGGCAGACATGAAGCGGTGGCGGGGCATGATGCCCTCGGCGATCTCAGGGTAGTCAATCTGGGGGGACAAAGCCACTCAGGGGGTGCCCTGAGCCTCCCTACACACCCAAGACTCAAGCCCCATCTCACCTGGAACAAGAGACTCTGCTGGCCCATCTCTGTGTCCCTCTGCTTGGTCACTGCAACACACGGGGTCAGGCCCAGAGACTCGTCTTCCCTGAAGCCCAGGGGCCCTGGCATAGTCTAATGCCACCCACGGAATGGGAGAGTGGGATGTGGAGAGGTCCCTAGGCCAGTGAGGGGGGCACTGGTGGCCCCATAGATGGCTGAAGTGGGGGTGGCAGGTGGGCAGAGGGGGGTGGGTCTCACTGGACAGGAAAGGGGCTGCTGGTGACAGGGATGTGACCACCCCTGGTGACAGTGGTGGTGGATGAGGGTGAGAGGGGCCTGCACTTAAGGCCAGAGTGGCCCACCCACCAAGGCTCATTTGCGTGGGAGTGGCAGGAGATACCCGCACACACCTTTGTAGCCAGGGCGGCCAATCTTCACAAACTTCTTCACCTCCACCTTGACCTTCTCGGGCGCTGGCTGGGCAGGGGCCTCCTTGGCCTCCTTGGCCGCTCGCCGGGCTCTGTGGGAAGGACAGATGGGGTGCTGTGGCCTTCCCCACAGGACACCAAGGCCACAGGCCCAGGTGCTGGAGCCCAGCCTGACCTTGGAGCTCATCTGTGAGGTGAGGAACAGGCGGAGGGGGCCTAGGGGGTTGGAAGGAAGCAGAACAGGGGCAGCAGACATAAGGGCCCCCCTGAAGCACCCCCTAGTCACAGCCCAGGCTGGCTCCGGGCCACTGCCAAGCCAGGGTCCCTCCCCTGAACACCAGCAGGGCAGGTGGATGGATGCTGGTGGCCATGAGGGAAGCTGACACTCACAGGTTGGTCTGGTGCTTCTTCCCCTGAGTATGTGCCAGGTAGCTCCCCTGGGGAGGGAAAGAAGTGCCGTGAGGGATCAGGGAGCACCCCACAGCCCCTCCCCGAAGCTGGGATGGGACAAACATGCCCCGCTGGTCCACACCGGGATTGGAGGGCCAGGTCAGGGTAGTTCCCGGGGCGAGGTGACTCATCAAGCTCTGGGTTTCTGCATGTGTGGGACAGATGTGCGGCCACATCTGGTAACACTGCCAACAAACACACCCTCTGACCCACACTTGGTGTGGAGTGGGTAGAAGCCAGGGACACTGCTAGGCACCCTGCAGTGCCCAGGACGCCTCACTGAGCATGAAGCAACCCTAGTGTGCACAGGACCGATGGCTTCAGGGCAAGACGGAGCAGATAGGACACCCTCCAGGACCAACTAGGCCGACTCATACAGATCCCTGAGTCTGGCATGCCAATGGCCGGCGGTGACGCCCAGGGCTGTCATGTGGCCAATCTCACAGCCCCAAGCAGCACTGGGAGCCACACCCGCCTCCCTGACCTCTGAGAGGCAGAGAAAAGGCCCGCTCATGGCCGGGAATTTAGCTCAGTGGTTCTGGCACCTGCCTCGAAAGCGCAAGGTCCCAAGTTTGATCCCCGGTACCAAAAAAAGAAAAGGCCCGCCCAGAGGGTGCAGGTGTTGCTGGCTGCACTCCTACGCTTAGAAACATACATAAGTGGTGACAGCACCAATAAAGGACTGGAAAGTCCCCCCGGAAGTCCACCAGAGAGAACTCCAGGTGCTGAGGGGGTGAGACACAGGTGAAGACGGGAGGGACTTGGCCTGCTCCCGCACCCCTTGACATCTTTCACAGAAAGATGCCCTGAAGGAAATGGGCCGCCAGTTCTGAGCAGAGGGTCCCAGGCAGACCTGCTCTGTCCTCTCAAGTGACAGTGAAAAGGCCCCCAAGAGGTCAGGTGTGGGGCTGGGGTGTGGCAGGGCCAGTTCCACAGCACAGCTTCAACGCACCTCGTTGTTGTGAAGGGTCAGGCAGAGCTTGCACTCGTAGGATCCCAGGTGGTTTTTCATGAAATATGGGTCCTGGGAGGGAACAGATCAGACTGGAAAATCACTGCCCTGTGGTCAGGGCCCGAGGCTGGGAAGGCTGGGAGCTGCTGTCCCCTGCCCAGGCAAACACCTGTGTGGGAGCCTTTGTGGCCCACATGGTGGGGGAATAATGATGACAGCCCAGTGACAATGGGAAGAGCCCAATAACGGCCCTCTTTGGGGACAGCCCACCTGGTGCCACAGGCGGTGCCCACCTTATTGATGTCGATGGTTTCCAGTGCTAGCTGCCGGAGGCGCTCCCTGCGGTCCCTGTTGCTCTCGGAGGAAGAGGCCACACCTCCACTGCCCGTCTTGCCCCCGGGGCGGTGTTGGAAGTCCATGGTGAAGGCCGAAGGGCTTCACAGTGTGACCAGGGCAGAAACTGCAAAGGCGAATGGGACAGGGACAGCTCTGGAGATCATGGCTGCTGCCTGCCACTGTGGCACACTGTGGCCAGGCAGTAACAAGGACAGTGAGCTGAGTTCAGAGGCTCCGATGTGGGGCTGAGGGGTTATCTGGACACTTCCCAGTGACCATGGCAGTGGCAAGGAGGAAGTCACTCCAACCCACAGAGCACTGAGGCTGGGACTGGAAACGGCAATGGGGTTTCCGGCAGAAGCCAGTCAGAGAAGATGAGGCCAGCCTTAAGCCTCACCACCTCCAGGGAACCTTCCCAGACTGACCAAGCCCCCACTTTACTCTTTCCTGAGTTTCCTTTCCCACTGGCTAATATCCACTAATCACAAACTAACTCCATTTCAGTGGCTTGCTACAAGCTTGCCAGGGGCCAGGAAGATATCTAGCTGTGGACCCTGCTGCCTAACACACAGGTCTCAGCAGCTGTTTATAGCCAAGGAAGAGTCCTAAGAGCCTCTTCCACACCCCTGCAGACCACCCTTCGACTCTCTTCCTATATTCTTTTTTTTTTTTTCTTCCTATATTCTATCAGGCTCTGTCAAACCTAAGCTCCAGGTGGCTTTCTCTGATCACCCAACACTGGTACCTGAAGTCTCCAATGTCTGCCCCAGGCCTTGGCTTTAAATCCAGGATGAGCTCAGAGACAAAGCCCAGAAAGACTATCAAGTTATACTCCCCTAGAACATCCCCATCCTCCTTCCCAAACCTATGGTATCATTTTATACAGCAGAATGGACTTCACAAATGGGATCACAGAGCTTGGGAGGGTGGGGGGAACATCCTGGATCAGCCAGGGCCAGTGTCATTACAGGATCTCACAAAGGGGTGGCAGGAGGATCAGAGAAAGAGGGGGAGAGAAAGAGACTGACTGGAAGATGCTGTGTGGCTGGCTCCAAAGAGGCAGGAAGGGCCTGAAAGCTGAGGGACGAGTGCACCTGTCGGAACTGCAAAAATGCAGGACACAGATTCTGCCATGGAGCCTCCATTTTATACCCAACCAAAATGCTACGTGTGTGGGTAAACAGGCCATCCACAGACAGCTACTCGGGAGAGCAGGGGCTCCAAGTTTCCACAGTGGCTCTGCTCTGCAGGGATGGACAGCAGCCAATCCAAGCAGAGTAGGAGAATGGGAAATCAATTTGTTTAAATCTGGGGAAGACACAAACAATGAGCACATGAGATGTTGAGGTTTAGGGAAAAACAATCAAAGATATGAAGAAAACACAACTGATGATAAAAATGAAGTTAAGTGATTTTGGAGGAAACAGTATGGCATCAGAAAAGTGCCTGAAACCAGATGTGGTGGCACATGTCTATAGTCCCAGCACTCAGGAGGCTGAGGCAGGAGGATCGCCATGAGTTCAAGGCTAGCCTGGATTACACAGTGAGCTCAGGGCCAGCCTCCACTACAAAGCGAGACTGTCTCAAAAACAAAACAAACCAAAAAAACAAACCAAAACAACAACAAACAAAACAGAGAAAGAGAAGCAACCTAGTTCAACACATTGTTTTACCACTGAACAGTATTTTCAACCTTAGAAAACCCAACAGAGGATGTGATGGACTTGAAGGGAGGGTGAATGACAGGAGACTTCACCTACCATAATAGGAAATCAGCAGATGACACCTGAAAATGGATACATCTAGAAACACAAGTTATAATCCTGGCATGATGGTGCACACCTGTCATCCCAGGCAAATTTGAGACCAACCCGGTCAACTTGGTGAGACCCTGTCTCAAAGTAAAAAGAGCTGAGGGTGTAGCTCAGTGTGAAGGCCTGGGGTTCAATCCCCAGTACCACCACAAAAAAGGAGTGTGTGTGGGTGTTTGTAAAGTAAAGACCAGGGGAACAGTTTTCAAGAATCGAGGAGTAGGTGGCCTCTGGACTGCGGCCTAGATCCGGGATTTTTTTTTTCTTCTTTTTTTCTTGGCAACGGGGGACCAAACTGTGAACCTTCGAGCTGAGCTACATCCCCAGCCCTTTTGTTTATTTTATTTTATTTTATTTATTTTTGGTACCGGGGATCGAACTCGGGTCCTTGCGCTTTCGAGGCAGGCGGCGGAACCGGCGTTTTATTTCGAGACAGAGTTTCACTAGGTTCCCCACGCTGGGCTCGAACTCGCGATCGTCCTGCCTCAGCCTCTCAGGAAGCAACCTATTTTTTGTTTCAGCGCCTGCCTTGCAAGTGCAAGGTCCCGAGTTCAATCTCCGGTACCAAAAAAAACCAACCACCTATTTTCCAAAGGTCCTTCTGGCTGTTCTGTTCTGCAATGCCCGGGATGCACTTGCAAAGCGGGGCCGCATCACCTAAAGGGGTAGGGTCGCCTTCGGCGCGGGGCGGACGCGGGAGCCCCGGATCTACAGGTAAAGGACCGAGGCAATCACAGGGAGTTAAATGATCCTCCAAGACTCAAAGCCAGATAAGTAGCACAGTTTTCAAAGAGGGCCTGAGGGACAAAGCAGCCACGACTCTGACGGGCCTTCAGAGAAGGAGTTCCGGGGTGCGCCGCCCGCCCGCAAAGGCCCACCACACGCGCCTTGATCTCACGCCCGCCCTTCCCCAGTAAGTCCCAGGGCCGCTTCCTTCTGCCCATAAAACTTCTCACCTAGGACGGAGGCCGAGCAGCCGAGACAACCGCCACGACTTTGCTGTGGGTACGCGCGTTTAGGGCTAAGGAACTACTTCCGGGGGCAACGGGGCAGGGTCTCACGTGTGCGCACGCCCAACCGCCCAGTAGCCCGGATGGATGTTCGGGCGGCTAGAGAGAAAAGGGATCTAGACGAAAGCGCGGGCTAGACGCGGAGGTGCGCGTGCGCACAACCCTCTCAACTAAATCTCAGTTAAATCGCGCGGAGTTAGCTCTCGCGAGAGGGCGGGCTGAGCCTCTTTAACAAGTTACCTCTCCCCCAACTGCGCCTGTCTATACAGGGAAGGGCCCAGGAAACTGAGGGCGGGTAGAAACAACCAGAGGTCTGTCGGCTGTGTGGGTGCTGTGAGTCAGTCCCACTCCAAATTCAGTGTATTTCATGGTTTTATACAGACTCTCAGGGTCCTCTATTACTGTCCCGCGCCGCCCCCGCACGCTCTCGCCACCCAGCGGTGGAACGTTGGAATGGCCGACCAACAACGCTCAGGCGCAATAGCTCTGGCGGTGCTTCCGGATTGGTGCCCTGAGACCTTTGTGGCGCGGTCTGCGGCGGAATCCGGGACGGTAGCCGGGAAGGAGGGCGCGGCGAACCATTCCGCGTTCTCTTTCGCGGATCCCCGCGGCTGCTACTATGCGGTACAACGAGAAGGAGCTGCGGGCCCTGTCCCAGCAGCCGGCCGAGATGGCTGCCGAGTTGAGCATGCGAGGACCCAAAAAAGGCAGCGGTGAGCGGTTTCGTCCCGGGGACTGGGTCTGGACGGTACGGGGTGAGGGCGGAGGTCCCCCGGCCGCGCTGAGCCCCGCCCTGTGCCCGCAGTGGCCAAGCGGCGGCTGGTGAAGCTGGTGGTCAACTTCCTGTTCTACTTCCGCACCGACGAGGCTGAGGTAGGGGGGATGGGAGCCGTGGGGGTCCCGCGCGGCCTGGCGGCCAGTGCTCACAGCCGTGTCTCGCGCAGCCCCTCGGAGCCCTGCTTCTGGAGCGCTGCAGAGTCTCGCAGGAAGAGCCCGGAGGCTTCTCCATCAGTGAGTGGCTCCCGCCGTCCCCGCCATCCCGGCCAGGCTGCTTCCTCCCTGGACACAAGAATCTCTTTGATGGTCCTCGGGCGGCCCAAGGTCAGGTCCTGGCCGCCCGTCCGGCGCACCTGCCACGCCACCTCTGGCTGGGCTCCTGCCCACGCCTCCCCGTCCTGCCCTGGATTCTTTCCTCCTGCGCGGGCGCACGGCCAGCCCCGCCCAGCTGCTCCTGCAGCTGCCGCCCAAAACGCCAGCGGGACCTTGTTTTTTGGCTGTTTCTCCCCTCCCTGTTAGCGAGATGCTGGATACCCAGGAGAGAGGGATGGACCTGCCGGTCACCTGTCATCTTTAAGAGATTCAGGTCTGCAGGGGAAGATGGATCCTCTCTGTCTCTTGGGGCTGTCATTACAGTGCCGCAGACTTGGTGATATATACCAGGAGCAGTTTCTGTACAGTTCTGGGGGAAGAAGTCTGAGATCTGGGCAGGGGTGGTCCCTTCTTAGGCTGTCAACACTGGTCCCAGGCCAGATGGCCTTGTTGGAGCTTTGGCTTCTGCCAGCATCATCACACTGCATTTCATCTTTATGAAAACACCAGTTACTGTATTTAGGGTTTTGTTTTGATTTTTTCCCCCACCAGTACTGGGCATTGGACCCAGGGCCTTCACAAAGACCCTGTTCCAAACAGGAGACATTCACAGGTTGCAGGGGGAGGCCAGGACTTGAATCTGTCTCTTGGGGAGATGCAGTTTAGCTCAGGACAGACAGAATGCAGTGAAACCATGATGGGGCCACGGGGGCAGGGGGCCAGTTTGGGGCCCTAGCAAGAGGAAGTGGAGCAAGTGAACACCGACCAGATGTGGCTCCCTCATTCCCTCTGCAGGCTTCATCGAGGACCCAGAGAGGAAGTATTACTTTGAATGCTGCACCCAGGAGCAGTGTCAGGAGTGGATGGAGGCTCTTCGTCGGGCCAGGTGGGGCTTGGGGACACCTGGGAGACCCTGGGCACAGCGGCCATGTAGGGTGGGTATTTGGAATATGACCAATTAGGTGCTGCCCTCTCTCTCAGCTATGAGTACATGCGGTGCAGTCTCATCTTCTACAGGAATGAGATCCAGAAGATGACAGGCAAGGTGTGTGCAGGGTCGGAGGTGGCAGGGTTGTGCTTCTCGGCCCCTGGCTCATGGCCACCCCAACCTGTCCCCTTGTATAGGATCCCCTGGAGCAGTTTGGCATATCTGAGGAGGCCAGGTTCCAGCTGAGCAGCTTGCCAAGGGACAGGCGGGCAGCTTGTGTCGGCACTCAGCTGGACGAGTTGGACTAACCCTATGCCAGGCCTGCCCTGGGGGGTGTTTGGGCTCAAAGCCTGAGGGTGGGTGGGGGTGGGCAGGGGCTGCATTTTTGGAGAAACCCACCAAGTGCCCCTTCCCTGTGCCTCGGGACCCACCAGAGGGTTGCCACACTGTGCTGCTAGGCCAAGTGCCCGGCCTCTCCCTGCCATGTCCCCACTGAGGGCTGGGTGGGCACCTGACTGGCAAGGCCTTCCTGTCCTGTGCCAGCTGAATGTACGAAGCTAAGGGAAGCTGTGAATGGTGAGGGTCTCCCTCTGCCAGCTATGAACTCCACTGTTGCTGATGAGGGATGGGGTGGCTCTGGTCCTGAGTCACCGCACTCACTCTGTTCAATAAAGGTACCTCTTTTTCTAAACTGGATGATGGCGAAGTGGATGGAGAAGACAGGGGCCCTAGCAGCTGGAGCCCTTTCCTAGGGAGAGTGGTCCCCACCAAGGCAGAATGGAGGGGAATCTTGGGTGCCCCAGGACCCTGCATCAGCTGGGTTTGAGAAGTTGGGGCACGGGTCTTTCCCTTGCTGCAGAGCAGCTGGTGGGACTCCCTCCAACCTGGGGATAAGGGTTCCCGCTCTAGGAAGGACACAAATCGCAGTGCTGTCAGGAAAAAAGGCTGCATTGAGACCAGGTCCAAGTGAAAACTGCTTTTATTACAGCGCCGACGGGTGGGAACAGTGCAGTGGGCGCCCTGGGGAGGGGTACAGAGTTCACTACAGACACAAAGCAAAGCCAGCAAGGGGCAGATAATGGGGTGTGAGGCGAGCTGTGTGTGGATGGACCATTTCACCATGAGGAGGAAGCAAGGCCATGAATTCTGTGGGTGGATAAATAGGGGATGGGTAAGTCTTAAATAAGTAGACATTCACGGGGCTCACATAAAGGATGGGAAGCCTGGTTCCTGGTGACCAGTGGGTCAGCAAGGTCCCAAGAGGGTGGATTGTCTGGTCCTGAAGGTTTCCTGACCAATTCCTGAGCAAGAGCTGTATGGCAGCTTCCCAGGAGTTGCCCGAGGGCCAGGGCAGCACCAGTCCCCAAGCTGGGTCGGCCCAGGACAGTGGAGCCACTGCCAGCACCAGACTCCAGGATGGCCTTGTGCCGCTGTCCTGCCCACCTCTTGGTGACATGGCTCAGCAGGTCTGGGTGAGAACCAGTGCAGCTCAGCCCCAGGGTTCAGAGAAGGGGAGGCGCCCTGCACATGGTTAGCTTACTGCAGGGGCACACGTCCATCCCTGTGGGCTCAAGAGGCGACTTGTGCCCATGCTAGATGCACCAAAACCCAGCAGTGGCTACACTGTGGGTGTGTTCCCCACATAGGGTATTTAGTCTCCCAACACTCAAGTATACATGTAGATATGTTCATGGGGCAGGGCTGTCTCGAGCTGGCGCCGGCCGTTACGCTGGCCAGCAGAAGCATACAGTGTTTGTTTAGAGAACATGATCCGAGAGCAGGGACTTGCTGCCTGCTGACTTTGCTACTGTCACCTAGGGCGCTGTGTGGTGAGAGATGACCCCTGCCCCCCAATGCCAAGCAGGGCGCTGCCCCGTGCTGAGTCCTGGGGCAGGGTCCGTGGGAATGAGGCGCAGCACCTAGAGGCCAGGCTGAGAGCACCAACGTGGGGGGAGGAGTCCCCAGCACCATCTTGAGAACTCACTGCTAGGTGGAGAGGAGTAGGGGTCCAGACACAGGCTGGCAAGGCTGGGTCAACCGGAAACCCAATACTAAGGCCTCCCACATGGAAGCAGCAGGACAGCCCAAGCCCTGGCTGAGGCCACAGCCAGGGCCAGCACACGCATGCCAGCACTCCAAGGCTGTTGGGGTGGGGCAGACACCAGGACCACTCACAGCAGCCAAGGGAACCTTCGAGGACACAGTGACAGGCAGGACCCTGGCTGCAGGTATGGGGGCATGCACTCCTGCAAGGTGTGGGGTGAGGGCCAGCCCTGGGGCCAGTGCCATTTTTGTGCATTTGAATAAATAAAGTTTCTATTCCCCTTGCTTTTCTTTCTTTTTAAGCTCACTGTGCATTATACAATCTAAAAATAAATGCAGTCAAGTCTATGAAATTTATAAATTTTCATCGCCATCTCTATAAAATACCATCACACATGAGTGTGACTCTCTCCTATACATAAACACTGGGGCCGGCAGCAGGCCTGCCCCACATCACCCAGCCAGCCTGCTCCAGCCAAAAACCAATGGAATACAAAAGTAACTGCACTTGTCACATGTGCCACCGCGGTGAAGCACCACTCAGAAGAGCTTTATGTCACACAGGCCCCTTCCCACCGCTGCTGGCCTGCTGAGCACTCCATCAAAAAGAAAGGCCCTGCGAGCCAGCTCCTGTGAGCCCGGCTGGCCATATGCCACAGTCAGGACCCTCTGCTAGCGGTTCACAGTTGGGTCCATCTCTGGCAGGGCGGTGGCTCCAGAGGAGTGGAGTGCTGGCCGCCAGGAACAGGGCCTTTTCCGATGGACTTTCTGACAGCCTTGGCCAGGGCTGGTGCCTTTGGCTGGGCATGGCAGGTGTCCGAGGACCGGCTTTGGCATTGGTCAGTGTCCAGGGCGGCACCAAGAGGCAGAGGCAGGCGCGGGCCTGGTGGCCGTAGCACCGGGTTTGCGGTGGCGGGTGTCTTGGCAGGGCTGCCCTGCGGCCCGAGTCTTTATATATAAGGTTCTCTCTTACATAGACATTTATACTTCTCAATAGGTTGCCTCTGACAACTCAGATGGAATAAAATAAGTCAGAATTGTTTATACTTTTTAAAAAATGATAAATACTTTATCTAAAACTATTGACAGTACAGACTGGACCAGTCCCAGCACCTCCTGCGGTGTGCTGCTGATTCACAGTGGAGCTCCTCATCCTGCCCGCCTCTGCTGTCCATCTGTCCTTCCGTCTGGGGCGGGAGCCTGGCAGCTTGAGCACCAAACAGCAGATGCTTGGTCCACACCGCCCTTGCATAGGTCGCGCGGGTGAGGTAGAAATCCTAGTTACCTGTGGGAACAGTGGCGAGAGCCTGTTAGCAGCACACATGGGGGAGCCCAGCACAGCCCGGGGGGCCGGGACAGAGGCCTCCTGTGAGCAGACCCACTGTAGAGCCACCTCCCTCTGCCAGCCAAGAAGGCCAGAGGCAGGTGCTCCTGTGGGCAAACACAGGGTGCTGGGCAACCCACTAATGCCAAAGCAAACCCTGGGCTTCCTCTAACTCCGTCATATGCCACAGGGACGCAGGGTCGGGGTGCACCCACTCTAGGTCTAGCACTTCTAAGGACAGAGCTCAGCCGGCCCCCCAGCCCTGGGGGACCAACACTGTCACCAGGAAGGTGTCACCATTCCATAGTTGGCCTGCTTCCACATTCGAAGGCAGGGCAGAACGTCAGCCCTGGTGGACACCCCTCAACTCCTCACCCAGCGGCACATCCTTGCCACAAACACCAGCCTCCTTGGGTGATAGGTGGGGCTTGCTGCCTTGGGGTTGTTTTGTTTTGCAGTACCTGGGAAGCAAGCCAGGGTCTTGGAACTGAGCTACATCCCCAGCCATTTTTTTTTTTTTTTTTGATACCAGAGATCAAACTGAGGACCTTACGCTTTTGAGGCAGGCGTGGTGCCACTGAGCCAAATCCCTGGCCCCACCAGGTACTTTATTTTGTGATGGTCTTGCTAGGTTGCCCGGGCTGGGTTCCCACTTACAATCCTGTCCTCAGCCTCCCAGCATGCTAGGATGACAGGCGTGGATCACATGCATGGCTTACAGGCCCAGGGCCCAGCCCTTTATGCATAGGGAGGACCTCCTCCGGGCCATGAGGCCACCCAGACTTTTTTTTCTTTGGTACCGGGATCAAACTCGGGTCCTTGTGCTTGCGAGACAGGCAGCAGAACCACTCAGCTAAATCCCCGGCCCCACCCAAAGACTCTTTCCTCCACTTCCACTACCTGGCAGGCTCTGAGCTGAGGGCAGCCGCAGCCTTCCTGTGGGTGGCCAGCATCCACCTCCCCACACACACAGCCTGGCCCTGGCTGTCCAGGGCGCAGAGCTCACCTAGGCACCCTCAAGTGCTTCATCTAGAGAAGAAAGGCCACCCCATTCTGGAGCCTGCTGTGAGCCTGGGCCTCATGGGCCTTGGGACTTTTTTTTTTTTGGTATTGGGGATCAAACTCGGGTCCTTGCGCTTTTGAGGCAGGAGGCCAAACCACTGAGCTAAATCCCCAGCCAGCCTTGGACTTTCTTAATACCCCATGGGGCGACTCAGCAACTGCTGGCAGAATGTAGCAGCCTCTCCAGGGCTGCGCCTGCCACCTCCAGGAGCCTCCTTTCCCAGGCTAGTGGGAAGAGCCAGGAGTGCATTGCCCCTGACCCTCTGGGCCTCTGCCCACAGCACCTACCGCACCTGCCCCACTCCCAAGGGCTCTCCTGGTCTGTAGGTGGGAGCTTCGCAAGCCCATGACCATGAGGACTGGGCAGCTAGGGTCCTGATACTCTCTTACTGAGCTCCTGGCAGGCCCTGTAGCCTCCCCTCCACCTCAGGTCAACTAGCCCACCCTTCTGGCCACCACGGTGCAGCAGCCTTGACCCAGGCCCTCTGTAGGCCCTCCTCTGTGCAGAGGGAGGGACGGTTTGGTTTCAGAGCGAACCATCTCATTTGGCTCTAGCCTTACCTTACAAAATACGAACTGCTAGCTAAGCAAGCTCTTTATCGGGGCTTAACCCCCGAAAGGTGCGCGGCATAAGGAGGCGGCATGCCAAGAGAAACCCACACAGCAGACGGCCCCGTGGAGCTGGCCTGTGGGACAGCGGGTGCAGCCTGCGCCAGGGCTAGCCGGGACAACGGCTGGTGGTGTACCGTGAAGGAGGGGCGGGAGGCCTTGTGCGGGAGAGAGGCGAGCTTGACAGACAGAGAGGCGTTAGCAGGCTGCAGAGAGGCGGCAGAGGAGAGGGGTAAAAAAGCTTTGTTAGCTGGGATGGACGCTAGGTTCTGCAAAAGCACGGGCTCAGGGTTAGAGGCCAGCAGCGCAGGGGGAGGAGGCAAGGTGACGTTAGGTGGAGGGGGTGCATGGAGGATGCCCAGGTGCTGAGGAGGAAGCGGGGGAGGTGGAGGGGGCGGCCGCGTCTCGGCCGAGGCCGGGGCCTGAAAGGAAGAGGCCGAGGTGCTGGCCGCCGCCTGCAGTGGGCCCAGGCCCAGCGTGGCGCTGCTGCACACAGCCCCGCTGCCGACACTGGCTCCAAACGGGCGAGCAGAGGCGGAAGGCACCGCGTGGTTAGAGACACCTGCAACGGGAGAGAAAACTCAGCTTCAACAGGTGGGCACGGTCTGCGCACAGCCAAGAGAAGCACAGGCACAGCTGTGAGCGAGGCAGAAGCAGCGAGCCGCAGCTCCAGGTCACAGGTGGCACAAGCGGCAAGCAGCAGGCATGGTGGCGGACACTTACCTATGGCCAGGCCGGGCCCTGCCCCTCTGGGCCCACCTGCCCGCCCGTGCCCAGACAGAACTGCTCGCCCCGATATCCTCGGGGCTGGGGCAGCCACCCTGAGAAAGGACTGCCCTAGCTATGTGCACTGAGGTCTTCTGAAAACAAGAAGGATGTGTTACAGTGGGAACCCAGTGTGTGCTGGCCACCTCCAGTCACACACAAGCCCTGGTCTGTAGCACGGAGCTTGGCCTTCGGAAAGGACCCATAAGGCAGCTTGTAACGAAGCCAGCGCTCCTAGGAGGAAGCGCAGCCTGCTGGGAACCAGAGCCCCTGCCCTGGGGAAGCCGGGCTCAGAAAGACGTGCCTCGCCTACCTCCAACGGTTCCGCCGGCCACCCCGGAGGGGAAGCTGCCCATAGCATGCGAGTTGGTCAGGCGGGTTGCGGCGGATGACACGTGCACCAGGCCAGCAGCGGCTGGCACTGAGCTGAACAGGGACTGTAGCACGGAAGAGCCAGCCACTGCACCCAGGTTGGCCTGCAGGGACACAGGGCCCAGGGTGAACTGTGGCCCGGGGGTGAAGGCGCCCAGAAAGGGGCGGTGTGCCTGGGCTGCTGAGGCCGCACTGCCTGTAGAAGATGCTGCTGGGGCAAGGCTGGGGCCACCCAGGAGGCCCCCGGGGGGCACGGTGGCAGCAGAGATGAACAGGTTGTGGCCATTCTTGAAGTCAAGCTCACGGTCCCGGGCCTTGCTAGCCCTACTGCCATGTGGCAGAGCAGCCTTGTCCGTGGGCCCACAAAGGGGCAGGCCTGGCTCGCCCGGCTCCTTGCCTGGGCCACCCTCGCCCTTCAGGCCACCTAGGCCCTCCAGCTGCCGCTTGTTAAAGAAGGGGTTGGCCTCCGGGGGAGCCTCCTTGGCCCGCTGCGAGGGAAAGCTCAGGCCGGCTGCCTCAGGGCCCTTGTGGGACAGGGAAGCACCATCGTTGAAGCCATGTAAACTGAGGTCCGCGGCCAGGGCCCCACTGAAGGCCAGGCCGTTGGGAGGGTTGGTGCCAGGACTGAGCCCATCGGTGCCAGACAGTGACCCAGAAAAGCTTTTCCTTGAGTGGGTGGCGAGCTTGGTATCGGCTGCTGCGGGTTCCTCCAAGGCTGGCCGGAATGAGAACAAGGAGTTCTGGCCCAGGGTGGAGCTGGCCTGCAGAGGGCTGTCAGCAGACTTGGCCAGGCCTATGTCGGAGATGGGTGAGAAGGTGGATTTCCACTTGCTGCTGTTGACTGGCTCACTTGCGGGTGCTGGCTTCCTTCCCAAGCTGCCACCTGATAGGAATGAAAAGCAGAGGCCATGAGGCCACTGTGCCTGCTGCTAAATATGGGACACTTGGACTCGGTGTACCCAAAACAAACATGCCAGCTGCTGAGACAGGATGGAGGCGGCACGGAGGGTGTGGGATCTGTGAGTGGAGGGAGGAGCCGTCCCAGCGCAGAGAGGCTCTGAGGCCCAGTCCTGCCCATGTGTGGAAGACAGGCTGGCCCAGGGCACAGGACAGCACAGCCTTGGGCCAGGCAGAGAGGAGGGGGCTTTGAGCCCAGGATATCCATTTCTGGGGAGGCAGGAAGGCAAGGAAAAGAGCCGGTCCGACTTAGCCAGGAATAAGGTGGTAGGTACCCACAAGGTCAATGCACAGCCCAACCTTACGTCATACCCTGGGAACAGCTATCCACAGAGCCACCGAGACCACCTGAACGGGCCTGGCCCGTCACTG
Source organism: Heterocephalus glaber (assembly GCF_053883595.1). NCBI lineage: Eukaryota > Metazoa > Chordata > Mammalia > Rodentia > Bathyergidae > Heterocephalus > Heterocephalus glaber. The sequence continues at coordinate 4,433,219 of NW_028258457.1, read as the reverse complement.
GGCCTGGGCTCAGGTAAGGGCAACAGCAGGCAGCACTTGCCACTCACCATTTTCCAAGGTTTTCGGGGGAGATTTGCTTTCCAAGGAAATAGTTGCAATTTTTCTCTCAATTCTGTTAAGGAAAAGAAAAACTGTCCTTAATGTTTCAAATCCAACTGCATCCTGAAAGGGCTACAGGATCATCAGGATTGGGAACACTCAACAGCTTGGGGAGAGGACAGACACAGAGCTGACCCTCAGGACCCTCATGAGACCCCTGGACGTTGTCCTGGGTCAGACTCCAGACCCTCTGCCAGGAACTGGGCTGTGGCAGGTGCACATGGGTGTGGTTTCTCAACATATGGAGAAACATGTGGGTCCAGAGCAGAGTGGCCTGTTTCAACTTTCTGACCCTAGTGCGGCACAGTGTTCACCATTGCTGACACACACACACCCTAAAGGACACCCGCCACCCAGGAGTACGGGAGAATTCACATAGCCCTGGCAGGACTCAGGTGGGCATTCCCAACACAAGCTTGAAATGCCCCAGGGCCACACTTTACAGATTCTGTATCTGTGGCAGAGGAGCAAAAGCAAGTAACTCAGGACACCAAAGCGCCACAAACAGCAAGCGAAAAACAGACTCAAGGACCTAACACAGCACTGGGTATGCACAGAGGGCAGAAGAGACTCGCAGGTCACACGTCTGACAGGAGTTTGCTTCCTGGTGTGTGAAGAACGCTCACGACCGACCTGTTTCGAAGCAGGCAGAGCACATGAACAACACAGTGGCCGCACAGACAGGGACAGATGTTCACTCCAGACACTCAAAGAACTGCTGTGTGTGTGTAGGGGTGCGAGACAGGCAGCAGCAAGACAAAGGGGAAAAGTGAGCAAGCAGAAAAGCAGTGCCCCAAAGGCACAACAGCTGGGGGAGTGAACCAAAACACAGCCACAGGCGCCTCAGTGGGAGACAAGCTGGTGCCTCCCCAAAAGGAAGATTCTACAGGATCCTAAGTGATCCTGGGATTCCAAGGGGCACTGAGGAGATGGAAACATGATTTGAAGACAAAGACCTGCACACAAACGCTCACAGCTGCACAGTTCACAAGAAAGTAAAGACAGAAATAGACCCCATGTTCAGGGAAGGACGGATGGACAGACACACACAACAAGGTCCAGCCCAGGCCAGGACATCACTCAGCTAGGACAGGGAGTGAAGCCATGACACTCGCCACAGTGCAGACGGACCTTGAGGATGCTGTGCTCAGTGACAGATGCCAGACACAGAGGACACAGCAAGGGGCTCCATGAACAGAAAACACCCAGGACAGGTGACTCCAGAGACAGGAAGTAGACTTGTTGGTGCCAAGGGACATATTAAAAATAATTCTTCAGGGGCCAAGAATGCAGCTCAGGGGTACTGTGCCTGCCTGGCAAGCACAAAGTCCTGAGTTCAAGCCAGTACCAAGAAAAACAAAACAAAACAAAACTCTTCACAAACAACAGAGGCAAGCTATGTTGATACAACTCTGAAACTTTTTTCTAGGAGATGGGGTCTGGCCTTAAATCCCTGGGCTCAGCGGCCCTCCTGCCTCAACACCTGAGTAGCTGGGATGACAGGCTTGCATCATTCCCAGGTTCTGAAACTCAGTTTCTTCACCTTCCTTGCTGCGGCCCAGTTGCCTGCCCTGTGGGCTCTCACCCCAACCCTACTGTGCCTTAGGACACAATGCTGGACCAGCTGATGGAAGTGCACCTGGCCACTGTAGATTCACCGGGCAGCCCCAGCTTTGTATGGGGAACTTTGAACCGGCTGTTTAAGAATCTTCTCTGGGGCTGGTGCCAGTGAGCAGGTCAAGGAGCCCTTGCCTCCCTGCCACATGAATCCAGGCAGGCCACACTTGATGGGAGGCCTCCCTGCCTGCACACTGCCCACTCACGTACTCACCGGGCACTGCTGCGCTCATCTTCAGAGCCTGGCTCCTCGTCTGAGGTCAGCGGGGAATAGTGTGCCCCATTGGTCTGGCTCAGGGGCCGTTCCTTTTTGAGCACGGGAGGCTGGTCGTGGTCCTGGTAGGGGACGGGGGAGCTCTTCAGGGAGTTCTCAGGGGATGAGATGGCCGTGATCTCCAGAGGCTGGTTGATGTTACTGACCTGAGGGAGCCGAGGAGACAAATGCACTCATAGTCCACAGTGTCCTCAAGGTCCATGCATACTGTGGCGAATGTCACAGCCTTGCTCTGGATGCATGGGGCCCAAATCGAGACATCGAACGGCTTCACGCACTTTCTAACCTGCCCCAGAGTCTTGGGGACACTGAGGAACCCCTGGGACCGCCCAAGCATCTGGAGCCTGACCAGCAGCAGGGCACTGTCATGGGCATAGCCATGGTCACTGTTACTGTCCAGGCACCATGCCCACACCTATCCCAGCCCAGCTCAGTGACACAGACCCAGTCCTGCCCCTCAGCCTGCACCTGGTGGACCAGGTAGACCAGGCTTCTCAGACACCCCAGGGTCCTGCCCTCTGAGCTCTGCAGCACCACCCATCCTTACCATGGAGCTGAGGTTGAGAGGGGACCCTGAGGACTGGGTGAAGAGACCAGCAACGGTAGGCAGGGCTCGTCGCTTGGGGGACACGCCTGCACTCAGACTGGGAGTCCCAGCCGACGTGCGCTTCCTCCGGCCACGCTTGCGGCTGTCCTGCCCGTGGCTTGGCCCACAGTCTCCTCGGGTGCCTGGGGCCAGAGGGCTGTGCTTGGTGGAGGGTGACTGCTTGGCACTGCCCACACCAGCCGAGATGGTGAACACAATTCTCCTCTTGGCATCGCTCTCTGGGTCCGAGAAGCCAGGATCAGTGGGCAGATCACCTTTGCCTGTGTCAGGAAGCAGGGCCTGGGCAGCCCCCACAAGCCGGGGACTAGCAGAGAGCTGGTGGGTGGGAGAGGCAGGTCCCGAGTTCCGAGGCTGTGCCAGCAGAGGGGGGTGCTGTGGCGTGGTGCTTCGGGACCCCACAGTGGTGAAGAGGTTCCCTGAGCCTGAGGACTCGTCAAAGGTAGCTGGCTCAACTCCAGGCACCAGTGGTGCAGGACTGCCAGCCAGGGCCCCACTAATAGCCATGGAGCCAGCATAGGAGAAACCTGCAGAAGGGACATGGGGCTCTCAGGGTGGGGCAGGGCCCAGCCCACCTCGGGGCATGGAAGGATACTGAGTCCGAGCTTAGGAGGGGCCCGGGAGAGCTCAGGAAGTGAGGATGGACCTGGGGATGGCCCCCAGGGGTAGCCCTGGTGGGTGCTGGGGCAATCTCCAATACAGGAGGCAGGTACTAGGCCTCATGGGGCCCCTTGGAAGAAAGGACAGGGACCTGCCCCATATCATCTCGCCCTGGGACATGCTGCCAGTGACAACTTGGCCCCTAGCCCTGACTGCTCGGCAATGGCCACTGGCAAGTGGGACAGGGCCCCTCATGCCATCCAGGCTGTTGTGGTTTTCACCTGTCACCCTCCCAGCCATCGCAGTAGCCTGTGCCTTAGTCTCAGTGAGACACCTACTCTGGGGACACCTTTCTGGAGCTGGCCCTGGTTGGAGCCTCACCCCAGAGTCATTGAGTAGGGAAAGCCCACACTTTGGCAGCCAGAGAACACCCCTAGGTGGCGGTGCTGCCACAGGATGGAGCCAACTGGCTTCCAGGGTGTCTCCAGCAATGCTGTGACTTCAGCCAGGGTCTTCTCCCAGTGTGGGGTGGGAGGACGGAAGGGGCTGTGTAGGAGACCATAGGAGGGATCTGGATTTGACAGTGGCTTCTGCATATTACCTGCCATTCCTGGGAAAGCAGCTGCCAGGGCTGGCAACAACCACCCGAGGGGTGGCCCTGTGGAGTGACCCGCCACCACTGTGGTAAAGACAGCTGTACTGGTGTGAGGTCTTGTCCTATCACTCACATGTGGCCTCTGGATGCTTTAAATTATAACAAAACCTAAGCGAGGCTGCTCCCTGGCCATCACAGGAGGGTAGCTGAGCCCCATATCATCACAACAGGCTGGACACCGGGCAACTCCAACACTCACAGGGGTTCACTGAGCCACTTCTCAAACCCTGGGTCTCAGAAATCCCCACTTTTTGGCTGGGCAGGTGACAAGGACAACAGCTGACAGGCACAGGGACTATGTCACCCAGGACAAAATCTAGCCAGAGGTTGCTCGTTTACAGAAGCGCAAGGTCTCAGAGCCCAACCTCCCAGGGCTCAGCACATTGCCAAGCCCAGCTCAGACTGCGCTGCCAGGACAGATGTTAAGAACAGTATACGACCTGGACTGGCCACCCCTGAGGCCTGCAGGCCTCACTCTGAGACCTTCATCTACCCCAGGTTTTTTTTTTATTTTTTATTTTTTAACAGTACTAGGAATAGAATTTGGATGCTCTACTACTGAGTTATATTCACTGTAGACTTTTTTTTCCCCCTCTTGAGATAGGGTCTTGCTATGTTGCCCAGGCTGGGCTCAAACTTGTGATTCTCCTGCCTCACCCTTGCTGTTTTGGTTTTTTTTTTGTACTGGGGATCGAACTCGGGTCCTTGTGCTTGCGGGGCAGGTGGTGGAACTACTGAGCTAAATCCCCAGCCCTGCCTCACCCTTGCTAATGCTGGGATTACAGGCATGAGCCACCCTGCCCACACCTCCTAACTTCTTTAAAGAAGAGTGGCTGCAGCCAAAGGCCTGGGCAGGTTGGCCCCAGGCGGGGACAGTGGCCAGGCTATGAGCAGGCCAATGGGGTAGGACAAGGGTTACCTGAAGATGCCAGGGCCAGGCTCCGGCTTCCTGAGGCACTGCTCCCAGCACCGTGGGTATTAGCACTGATCTGCTTTTCAAGAGTGGATGAGGAGTCTCGGGGCTGCGGTCCAGGGCTAGGGGTGTTCCTCTGCGAGAGAAACCCATAGTGGGTCAGCGGGCTGGGGCAGGATTTCAGGCAGAGGACTCTATTCCACCCACTCATGCCACCTTTCACCAGAAACAGACTGGAGGTGAGAACAGCTAACATGCGGCAGTCAAACCTGGACTCCCTGTGCTCTAGTGGCTGGGGAGCAGCAGTGCTCTTAAAATAGAACGGCATCCAATATAACAAAAAGGAACTGGGTTGTGCCAAACACAAAATGCCCACCCCGGCCCCTCTGCCCACAGCAGCCTGGCCCATGGCTCACCACCCTCTCGGCGCGGCTGGGCAGCACCACGCTGGCCAGAGGAATGCTGACAGGAAGCTTGTTGGGCTGCACAGTGCTGAGTGGGATGCTGATGGGCAGGCTGGTGATGGTCTCCCCATGGCTGCTGTAAATGCGCTCCTTCCCGCCCTACACAGATGCAGACCTCAGCCCTCGTGTGTGAACTGCCTCCCCGACGAACCTCTGGGGACCACCCTGGGTCACCTTGAGGCCTGAGGTCCCCACACCACTCCCACACTGCCCCTCCTCCTACCTGCCTGGCCTGGTTTCCTAGCCTCCAGGGCCATTACTGGCCCCTTTACCACCTCCCTCCATGCCCCCATGGCAAATGCCCTGGGGCAACAACTTCTAAACTGGCTCCAGCATGGTCAGATTGAGGGCCAGCCTGGCAAAGTCCGCTTCTGGAACCTGCACCATAGGACTTGCCTGGGTCCCCTGCCCTGTCATTACCTGGCTGCACATCTCTGGGACCCTAAATAGCTCTATGGATCCTCCAGGCTAGGCTATGCCCCTCATGGAGCCCTAAAGTCACCCTGGATGAACTCTCCTTCTAGCACCTCTGAAACCTGGGGAGCCTGTTTTGTTTGGCACTCAGCTTGGGGGACCCTAGGGCCACAGACGGGACAGGGCCAGTGCCCCTCACCTTCTCGCTGTTCTTCTCCCCTACTGTGGGGATGGCCCCAGGAGAAGGGGGCCTTGGGTCCTGAGGGCTCAGCTTCATGCTGTTGGACAGACCAGGGCTCTGGTAGGAAAGGCTGTTCTCCTTGGCATGCTCAGCTCTGCAACAGGAAACCACGTCACTCTTGGGAACCCTCGGAAACCTCCTAACCTCTTCCAAACACATGTGGGCCTACTGAGATCCCAAGAAGCCCTGGGGTACTCACCTCAGATGTGGCTCACTGGCTGCTGCCTTGGCTGACCCTCCATGGTCCTGGCTCAGGTGCCGCCGCAACACGATCTTGGCCGGGGAAAGCCTGGTGTAGTCGGGCAGAGCCAGGCCAGACAGCTTCTCCAGCCGAGGCCGGCCACTGTGGCTGGGGGTGCAGGGCACAACCTCCTGGTCCAAGGGGGAAGCCAGGTACTGAGGGGTGTTCTGCTTGGACGAGGGCCGGCTCAGCGCACTACAGAGCTCATAGCTGGTGGCATGGCCATTCATGGAGAGTTCGGGACTCATGCTGCTGAAGGGAGGCAGGGAGAACTTGGCACAGTCCAGCTCTAGGTGCAGCCTGCCGGCGGTCTCGGCCTCTAGCTCTCGGCTCAGGGCACCCTTCCCACGCAGGTGCACAGACAGTGCATCGTCAGGAGGCACACAGGACTTGAGCTGCAAGAGCTCCTGCTGCCGCTGGCTCTTCTCCAGCTCCACGATACTGATCTGTGGGGCAAGAGGTGGTAGTCAGATTGCCAGGTGGTAGGGTGGCCACACAGCCCAGGGCACCCCCCAGGTCCCATCCCCTATCCATCCACGACAGGAGGGACCCTCCCGAGGAAGGAACCAAAGGTGACCACACCAGCAGCTGCCAGGATGCTCATCGCTTGTGCAGAGTGAAAAAGCCCAAGCTGTCTAAGGATAAGATGTTCTGCCAAGTACAGTGCCACACCCCTGCAATCCATCCACTTGGGAGGCTAAGGCAGGACAATTCCAAGTGCAAGTTAAAGGCCAGTCTCATGTAACTTATCAAGACCCTGTCTCCACACTGATTTTTTGTTTGTTTGTTTTTTGGGTTTTTTTCCTGTACTGGGGATCGAACTCAAGACCTTGTGTTTGCAAGGCAGGTGTGGAGCCACTGAGCTAAATCCCCAGCCCTTGTTTGTTTGAGGCAGTCTCACTATGTAGCCTAGGCTGGCCTCGAACTCACAGCAATCCTCCTGTCTCAAGTCTCCCAAGTGCTGGGATTATAAGCATGAACAACCAAACCTTAAAAAAAGGTGGGGCCATAGCTCAGTAGTATAGTGTTTGCCTATTTTTGTGCAAGACCTTGAATTTTATCCCCAGCTCCACAAAAAAAAAAAAAGAAAAAAGTCAGAAACTACCTGAAAACTTCACTCCCAGGCTAAAAGTGTAGAAACAGGCTTCATTTGATCACTAAAACAGCAAACCTTTTTTTTTTTTTTTTTTTTTTTTTTTTTTGAGATGGCGCTTCACCCTAGATCCCTGAGCTCAGCTGTGTGAAGTGGTGTGCACTTGACATCCTAGTACTCTGGGAGGCTGAGGCACAAGGATCACAAGTTCCCAGCCCAACCTGGGCACATCAATAAGACTGTCTCTCAAATAAAAAATATAAACGGCTGGGGATGGAATTCGGTGTGGAGCTCCTATGTTCCATCTCCGGTACTTACTGTGAAAGAAAAGAGGAGGGGTATGGAGAACCTGGGCTCAAGTGATCCTCCTGCCTCAGCCTCCCAGAGCAGTGGGATTACAGGTGTGTGCCACCACAGCTGGCTCTGGGTGGTGTGCACACCAAGGTGTTCTGGGGGTGACACCACAAATACAGCAGGGAGACATGTCATGGAACCTTTGAAAGCTAGTAAAACTACTTCTGGGAATATGTTATTCAGGAAATAGCCTTAAAAAGTCTCTGGACGGGCCGGGGATTTAGCTCAGTGGTTCTGCTGCCTCCCTCACAAGCGCAAGGACCTGAGTTCAGTCCTCGCTACCAAAAAAACAACAAAAAAAAGTCTCTGGGCCAGGTACGGTGGCACATGCCCAAGATCCCAGCACTCTGGCAGGCTGGGGCAGGAAAATGGCAAGTTCAAGCCCAGCCTGGACAATATAGTGGCTTAGTGAAACTCTGTCTCAAAATAAGAGCTGGAGATGTTGCTCAGTGCGAAGGCCCTGGGTTTAGTCCCTAGTACAGCAAAAACAAAAAACAGTCTAGTACAAAGAACCACATCCCAGAAAGAGTCCAGTGACGGGTGCTGTAAATCACAAGACACTGCACTGTACACAGCCTACCGGATGGGGATTTTAGATTCTGAAGCCAAGGCTACACATCTTGCCCCTAAAGTACTTGAGCCTTCATGCAAGCTGCCGCAGGAAGGCATGGAGAGGAAGTGCCTACACTCAAGCCTACACTCCCTTTCTTCTCCCGCTTTTCCCGCCTTGCTGAGCACACTTCTCTCATCATCAAAATAATCAGCTGGGGTTTTTCTGGTTTTTTGTTTTTTTGTTTTTGGTACCGGGGATCGAACTCGGGTCCTTGCGCTTGCACAGCAGGCAGCGAAACCACTGAGCTAAATCCCCGGCCCAATCAGCTGTTTGTTGAATGAGCAAATCCTACCAGTGACCTTTTAACAAGCTATTTACTTGGAGGCACCAAGATCTGAGGTTCAGAATGGAGCCTTGAGGCCCCTGAGCTCTCCATGAGGGTGACAGAGAGCTGGCCTGGAGTCACAGGCCCCTCAGTCATCTCTGGGGCTCCAGGGCCCACCTGCAGCTCCAGGCAGTGCCGCTGCTTCTCAGAGATCTGGCTCCGAAGTGCCTGCTTCTCCTTGCGTAGGTTCTCCAGGGAAAGTGTGGACCAGTCCAGCTTAAGCTCCTCGCAGCGTGCCCGAAGCTGTGGGGACAGGGATGGCGTCTCAGTGGAGCCTAGCCAGGGACACACTGGGGGAGAATGGAGCAGAGCGGGGTGCCAGGGATCCCCAGGCAGATGCCAGGGGCCAACTTGAGGCAGTTCACCTCAATCCTCTGGGACCAGGCAAGGTCTCCACCTAGAAAGCTGCACCAAAGCCAGGACTCCTCACAGGGCCCAGACAGGGACTTTCTGGCCACCTGTGCCTGCGGACTGCATAACTGACCAGGGAACTGGGGCATCAGGCCTCCACCCAGCCTGGGGCCCAGGACCAAGCATGAGTGCTCCACAAGGCTCCAGAGGGCCCTCCGACAGGCTGGTACACGTACCAGCTGCAGGCTCTGGCTTCGCAGCTCTCTGTTGTCCTTCTCCAGCTGCTCCGACTGCTCCCGAAGCTGCTGGTTATGGGCTGAGATCTCCTTCTGGGCTTGGATCAGGTCATTGTAGGTCAGTGCCTTCACACCCAGCTGGAGATCCAGGTGACAACATGAGTGAGGCTCATGGGTTGTAGGGACAAACCCTGTGGTGACCTGAGGGGCTCTAGTATGTCTTCCCAAAGGGGAAGGGTACAGCTTTCCCCTAGGTGCCAGAGGGGAAGGGACAGGTGGGGCCACAGAGAAGAGTAGAGGGAGCCTCAAGGATACAGCCAGAGCCTACCCCAGGTCCCAGGGAATTCTGTGAGGAGAGTACTTTGGGAAAAGCAGAGGAGCCAAGCAGGCTGATCCGCTGGACTTCGCCCACCCCCAGGGCCTGGTCAGAGCTCAGCTGGGAAAGGGTCCCAGGGTGGCCAGAATAAGTCCGGGGCACTACCTCATCGAGTTTCTGCTGGAAAAGCCTTCGGATCTCTTCCTTCTGGGCCTGGCAGTGTCCAAAGAGCTGCTGAGCCGTGCCCAGCAACTGAGCATTCCGTTCCTGCAAGCAGGAGGGGTGGTGACACAGGGACCATCACAGGGAAACAGACCCTGAGTCACCCCGGCCACAGCCACTCGAACCTTCTCCTGGTCCAGCAGCTGCTGCAGGTTAGCCTTGTACTGCGGTGTCTTCGTGTATGCCAGGAACTGCAGGTACTGGATCTTGAAGGACTCTAGAGACAAAGGACGTGGCTGTGGGAATAGGACACGCAGGGCAGGGCCCTCATGCAAGCCCACCCGAGGGAGAGGGTAGGGTGGGAGATATGTCAGACACAGGCGTGGGGGGCAGGTGGCTGGACAACCTCCAGAGATGGCCTCAGGCTATGTGTGTGGTACCCACACTGTACATGATGGTTCCCCATGGCTCCCCAGGACACTCTGACAGTGTGCAGGGACTCCAACAGTGAGGTGTCCTCTGGGATGCTCAGCAGTGTCCCTGATGTGTACCTGCCTCATGCCAAGAGCACCCTAGACACAACCGCACGTGTCGTAGACATCACTCAGGGTCCCCTGTCTCTGATGCTCATAAGGCCCCAACCTGAGCCTCTTCCAACCTGCCTGGTGCATCTGAGCCCAGCCCCTGCCCATCAGGGGGCTCAGCATGGGGTCACTAGGAGCCCCCAGCCTGATCTGTGAGGTGGGAGCCACGGCCCACAGAACCCGGCACCCATCCTGGAAGCCCACAGCCCAAGGCCAAGGTCCCAGCTGGCACCTTCCCGTCGAGACTCACCTAGCAGCTTCTGTAGTGCGGGTGGGGTGGGCGCCACCAGCAGCGGGTTGGGGCCGTGCCGAGGCATGCTTGGAGGTAGCTGGTAGAATGGGCTGTGAGGGGACCGGTAAGCATCTGCGGGGAAGAGTGCCACCCCTATGTCAGCCTCGCCACTCCCCTCAGCCCCACCAATCGGGTGGGCAACTATGTGGCTGTGTAGATGAGAGGCTCAGGGCGTTTCTCAGAGTCCAGAGAACTCCCTAAACACCACATCCTGTGGTCCTGACCACCAGACAACTGCTGCACCCCCCACCAGTGCTGAATCCATGACTTCTGAAACCTCTATGGGCAACACTGCTTCTGCCTTCATTATTTTTTTTTTTTTAAGTATTAGAGATTAAAACCAGGGCCTTAAAAAACAACAACAACAAAAACAAAACAGGGCCTTAACACTGAGCTGTACTCCCAATATCCCCAAACTTTCTCTCTTTCTTTTTTTTTTTTTGGTACTAAAGATCAAACTGAGGACCTTGCACTTGTGAGGCAGGTGGCAGCACGACTGAGCTAAATCCCCAGCCCTGCCCAACCTTTATTTTGAGACAGATCTTGCTAAGTTGCCCAGGCTGGGCTTGAGCTTGTAATCCTGCTACCTCAGCCTCCCAGAGGTGGTGGGATGACAGGTGTCCATCTATGTACCCAGCCCTGCCTTTGTGTTTTACACAAGACTCTGCCTTGCAGTGAGGTGAGGACCAAGCCCCACGCATTGTGTGGAGACCCCAGGAGGCCTGGCGCAGGATACGGTGCTGCTGTACTTCTGGGTGGTCTCTGCTCTTTCCACTGCCCTGACAAGGGTGGGCTCAAGGTGTGACCACCCCATGTGACTGTCTGGGGACCCAGACACTGTGCCTGGGTGAAAATGTGAGGCCAGGCATGGTGTGGACTGGGCCCATGGCTGCTCACCCTGGGGCGAGGAGGATGCCGTCTGGGACACAGTCTGGGCATGGAGGAGATCCAGTGCAGTTTGGTTCTTTTTGGGCTTACGCTCAGGGTTCGCAGTGTTCATTTTCTTGGGCCGCCCACGCTTCCGACCAGCCATCTTCCGCCCTTTCTTGTTCAGCTTCTTCTTCCGGGCTTTGGAGGGCGATGGCTTTTTGACGGTGGTCACCCCTGTCTTCTCTTCCTCAGCACCAGAATCCTGGTGGATGGAGAGTTAGGTCAACAGCAGGAAGGGGGCCTGCATGGGTCATATGCAGCCCCACAGGCGGCACAGGGTGCGTAGCACAGCCCTGCAAGACTCAAGTCCCCGGCATCCCAGGTGCATGTGGGCAGGTCTTACCATGGGGGTCTCGGTGGGGCCAGCCGCCTTGCTCTCAGGGACCTTGGTTGGAGTGGTTGCATTGCTCTTGTTCTCTCGCTGCTGCCGGCGCCTAGCAGCTTCCTGTTCCTCCTGGGAGGAGAGTCAGACAAGTGTCCTGATGACCCCAGTGCTGCCTGCATCAACTCCTCCGCCCAGACACAGATGAGCAAACTGAGGCACAGAGCCTGAGTGGCAGCCCTCACCGGGACATTCACAGCTGTGCAGAGGGACACAGGCCAGGGCCTCTGACTTTGACCAGGGAAAAAGGGAACGGCCTCTAGGATGGAGGAAATGCCAGAGGAGGAGGAGAGGTCCAGCAGCACCCCCACTGCCACAGAGAGGTCCAGGGCCCCCACAGGCAGGCTGGGCCGGACAGAGTTCCCCTGAGAGTCACTGGAAACTCTGGGTACCTCCTGGGCACACAGAAAGGACATGGCCTGAGGGCCAGCAGGGAGCCAGGCCAATGCATGCCCACAGCCCAGCCCCATCTGTCAGGGAACAAGGAAAGGGCTAGAGATGGGCATCCCTGTGCTGACATCTAACTCTACCAAGAAAGGTCACTGAGATAGGCATGTGGTCATCTTTGGTGGCAATTCACCAGGCAGCCAAGGCCAGAGAAGCAGGTCCTACCCACCTGGGTTCTACAGATTGGCATTTGGAACAACAGGGACAGGCAGACCAGGCTGGCAAGACCCCCTTTTCTCTAAGGGAGGGTAAAATGGGCATCTCCCAGGAATACCACAGACAGGGCTCCACAGGGATGCACACAGCAAAGCACTGGAAAAAGGCTGCATCCAGAGAGGACTGGGGGGAACAAGGTCCTCAAACTACCACCCCACCCTAGCAACTTAGCACCTCTCAGATGTTCCACATTACTGAATCATGGAAAAAGAAACACTTACCCTGAGTTTTGGATTTTTCAGACTAGAAAAATAATTTTCAAGCTAAAAAGAGAAAAACATGCTTATTAGAAGTGAATCGCAGACTGCCAAAATGAAGGCAACACCTCTGATGAACGTGTCCGTAAGTCACACCCACACCTGGGGACCAAGCACACCAGCAGGTGCCAGCAGTAGTGACCTGTGTGTGATAGGGCCCTGTAACACCCAGGGTGGCCAGGCACCATCCTCACCACCCAGTCACAGCTGGGCACACACTCCAGGGACACCACCTCCCCTCGCAGAAACATCAGCCCACCCCAGGACACCTGTTCAGGTCATGTGGCCATGGTGGCAGGGCAGCAAAGGTGGCTGCTCAGCTCATGCCCTTGCCCAGTTGCCCCATGTCACTTGTGGCCACCAGTCTCCATCCACACTCCCCAGAACGGACTTGTGTCACCCAGGCTGTGGTGAGCGATGGACATGGGTTGGGACACGTGGGTAGTAGCACCTCAGCACAGGGAAAGCAACAGGGCAGTCCATAGAGGGGGTGCTCAGGGGAAGGGGTGAGTCACACACCAGCCAGAGCATGTTGAAGACAGCCCAAGCCTCAGAGCTCTGTCTCATGCAGAGAGAGCTGGGAATAGGCAGTCAAGGACAAGACAGGCCACCTACACACTGCAGGTCTCTGGGTGACAAGGGCACACTCATTGTCCCATGTCATTCAGGAAGACATGCACCCCCCAGAGCCCAGAGCTACCAAGTAGCCCTGACCCAGGCCTTGCTGCCACTCCACGGGGAAGGAGCAGAGGGGAACAGCAGCCCAGGGACAAGGCAGGGGCAGGAACACTTCACAGTCAGGGCAGTGTCTGGGACACTCACTATGGTACGGTCAATAGTGTGCAGGTAGTAGGAGACCGGCTTCCCCGTCCATGATACGGAGCCCTTCAGGGGCGACAGCTCCACCACACGCATGATGGTGCCGATGTCTGGGGGCGGGGGGGGGAGGACAGAGACAGGTCAGGGCCTGTGCTGTGACCTTGGCTGCCAGGATCTGACCACCAGAGGTGTGTGCACAGCACCCCAAATGCCCAGCCAGCCAGGGAGACAGACCCTAAGCTACGGCCACCAGCCTTCATCTCTGCCCACCATCCCAGGTGGCCCATGGCGTCCCTGGGCTGGACCCAGTCACCAGGCCACAGAGGGCGGGCCAGCACATGACTGGCAGCCCATAACAGGAGGGCGGGGCTTGTCAGGAAAGGTGATGTGCCCAATCAAGCAGAAAGGCCCACCAAGTGACCAGGAGACATTCAGACTGCGGCCATGAGGACACCAGTGTTTACACAGGCAGCTCCTGAGAAGAACCATGCAAGTCAACAGCGAGGAACCTACAGAGCCCACAGTGGGAGCCAGCAGGATGCTGGAGGGAACAGCCCTGCCCCGCAGCTTCCAACACCCCAAGGCTTGTCCTTCTGCATCACCTCCTCTCAGAGGTGCAGGGCTCACCTAGGTGATCCTGCCTCACCAAAGGACAATGAGTGATGTCTGGGACATTTGTGGCTGTCACAATGTGGGCGGGGGGGAACCTGGCAGAGAGCAGGCAGAGGCCAGGGATACCACCTGGCACCCTGAAGTGCCCAGGACACCCACCCTGGAGAATGACCAGCCCCAGCAGGAACTCTGTCAAGGGGACACCCTGTCTTGGGGCATGTTAGTAGTTTACAGAGTGACCAAGATCATAAATCTAGCAACACAAGAGCTTATTACCACTCAAGTTTCTGCTGTTTATTCTGAAGTTCAGAGGTGCAAAGGGCTTCGAGGACACAATTCTGCCACCTGAAACACAAAAACTGATTATTGCCATTCATGGGGTAAACAAATGGACACACACATCACAACTGAGAGACATGGAACTTAAGAGTGTGGCAAAAAGTTACAAAAGGAAAAACGAGTGCTCTAAACATAAACACCAGGGCCTGACTCCTGTCTACTTCCTTACCCCTCAATGGGTAAATTTAATCCTGTCCTACACATAACTCTCCTTGAAAATGTTTTCAAACTGCTGTGGTGATGCTCGCCTTTAATCCCAGAGCTCTGTGAGGCTGAGGCAAGAGGACTGAAAGTTTAAGCACAGGGAGGACAACCTAAGTGATTTAGGGAGACCCTGTCTCAAAATAAAAGTAAGAACACATAGGGCTGGGAATTTAGCTCAGTGGCGCAACAGCTGCCTTATAAGGGCAAGGTCATGAGTTTGATCCCCAGTACTGCAGAAAAAAAAAAAAGAACACATAGTAGCTCAATGCAAAGGCCCTAGGTTCCATCCCCAGTACAGCAAAATAAATAAATACTCAGGTTCTCATAAAATCTCATTGGTATTGACCTCTGACTCCAGAATATCAAATGAAGGACAATGACCCTTCAGAGCCACCTTCACAGACAGCAATGACCTTGCTGCACAGTGTCTGGCTACACCAATGCTTGGGAAAAAGGTAGCAGAGGGGCTCAGGATCACCACACGGTGGAGGAAGAGACAGCCACAAGGGAGTGAGGCCACCACCACCACTGATGTGAATTCTGGGGTTCACTATTAAATGAGGAACAGCAGGGCAATTGGTATGCATACAGCAGAGTCTTTAAATACCCGCTACAGGACTCAGGATGTAGCTCGGTGGTAGAGTGCTTGCTAGCACGTGGGAGGCTCTGGGTTCCATCCCCAGCGCGCGCATACGCGCATACACACACACACACACACACACGCGCGGGCACAGTGGTGTAGGACTATAATTCTAGCACTCAAGATGCTGAGGGAAGGGCTGGGGATTTAGTTCAGTGGTTCCGCCGCCTGCCTCACAAGCGCAAGGACCTGAGTTCAATCCCTGGTACCAAAAAAAAAAAAGATGCTGAGGGAGGAGGATCACCAGCCTGGAATATATAGCCAAGACCTTGTCCCAAAATACAAAAACCAACCAAACAACACTAGAAGATCTAGAAGAGCAGGCCAGGAGGTGCTAAGAAAGGGCCCCCTGGGGAGTCAGCAAAGGCAAGGCTACATGTGAATGTTTCCATTCAAAAGCAGACCTGAAAGCTAAAAAGAGTAACCTGTATGTAACCAGAAAAAAAAAAAAAACCCAACTGCAGGATCAACATGGTAATGGCCAGATAGGACAAATAATTCTTCTAAATAACTCTTACACACAGTAGTCAGACTGCGCTGTTAAATTCTAAGGACAAAAGAGTAAGAAACTTTACATTTCACTAAGTTTACTGTTAAATATTGGTATTATTATTACTACCTGAAACTATGAGGGTATTTTATGTATGCTGCAAAAAAATCATACATACTAGGGCTAGGGATTTAGCTCAGTGGTTCTGCCGCCTGCCTTGCAAATGCAAGGACCGAGTTCCATCCCCAGTATCAAAAAAAAAAAAAAAAATCATACATACTAAACACACACTAAGAATAGATGTATCAAGTATTTATTAAATACATACTAATGCTTTTAGGAACCAAGCTGTTTATTGTAAGAATAAAGAAAAACAAATTAAAAATCAAAAAGAGCCATACATGATGGTGAAAGCCTGCAATCTCAGCACTTGGGAGGCTGAGGCAGGATGACTATCATGAGTTCAAGACCAGCCTGGGCTACATAGTGAGTTCAAGGCCAGTCTGCACAACAAAGACAGATCCTGTCTTAAAAAAATAAAAATAAAAAATAATGGAGGCTGAGGCAGGAGGATTACAAATTCAAGCCCAGCCTAGACAACTTTGTGACCTGGCAAGATCCTCTCTCAAATAAAAAAAGAGTTAGAAGGGCAGGGGATTTAGCTCAGTGGTTCTACCGCCTGCCTTGCAAGCACAAGGACCCAAGTTTGATCCCTGGTACCAAAAAAAAAAGCTGGGGATGCAGTCCAGTGTCATAGGTTCTATCCCCTGTACTACAGAAAATATGAAATTAAAGAAGTCCAAACACATATAACCGTTTACACCCATGCACACTCATGTACACCTCAAGGCTCTCACTCCCTCAATGCAAGAGGGCTGGGCTGGGACAGCACAGGGTCAGGCTGGGGGCCCTGCTGTGGAAGGGAGGGAACAAGCATCACAGATGACAAGCAGGGCACATCTGGCATCATCTGAGTTCCAGAGAGCAGGGATGGTGGTAGTGACCAGTTACCCATCGAGCATGATGACACCTCACCCAGTGGAGGGGTGTGATGGGAAGCTTTGTAGACCACCTCAGTATGCATGGCAGTGCTAGTCACCTCCCTTCTGCAGAGCCTCCTGTGACCGCAAGTGCCAGCAGGGTCAGTTGAGGTGACAGAGACCTTCTGAAGGCAGGGCCAGTAAGAAAGGGCACCTGCAGCACCAAGCCTAGCTCTCCTGACAACCAGACATCCTAGCACCCAGGAGCCAGCACATGAAAGGCTGGAGTACATATAGAGAGAAGTCTTGGATGTTCATGACATCACAACACAGCCCAATGCTCAAACTCGAATTGTTAAAACAAGGCTATCAGGGCTGGGGTATGACACAATGGTGAACACTTGTCCCACAGGTACAACGCCCTGGGGTCCATCCCAGGTACAAAAAGCAAAAAACAAAACAAAACAAAACAAAACTGGCTGGGTGTGGTGGCGTAAACCTGTAATCCCAGCCTGTAATCCCAGGGAGGCTGAGGCAGGAGGATCACTGTGAGTTTGAGGTCAGCCTGGGCTACATAGTGAGCTCAAGGCCAGCCTGAACTACAGGGTGAGACCCAGTCTCAAAAATAAAAAATAAGAACAAAAACCAGAGGGAATGTGAGAGAACAGGTCACAGGAGCAGCCACACATGAATGCTGGCTGGAACGCTGGGGGAACAGGTTCCTGACAGCTGCCCTTGGGACAGCTGAAACTAGAAAGGCAATCATGGCCTGTACAGGAGTCACTGTTCCTTCTCTGAGGTGACAACAGTGCCCAAGGGAGGAGTGCCCTTGGGGTGGAGCATGCAGCCTGGAGCTTGTGATTCTAAAGTAATCCAGGAACAGGCTTCACCACAGCTTCCACGCAGGCACACGCGCACTCACAGGACCCGCACTCACAGGACGAAGTGCATACGCAGACACGCGTACCACGTCCTGACAGCAGTGCTTGGGTAGCTGGGGACTCGTTTTACGCTGCCTGCCTGACATTTTCACAACAAAACTGGAAGAAGGCTATCCTCACCCCATCTGTCTCCTGGCTTGTGGCACGGGAAGCAGCCTGGCTGGTGGGCACTCTGTCTGTGAGGATGGGCAACGTGGGCAGATGTGCTGCCCACATCTCACCCTAGGCCAGGAGACCCAAGGAGCCATGGGCTGCAGGACAGTGCCCCAAGCTCACACTAGACACAGCCACAGCCCAGGTTCTACAGCCTGGGTGGGCAACTGTCAAGACCACATCAGCCATAGGCCTGTCTGACCTCCAGGAGAAGGCTCTGTGGCAGGGGCTTGGGTGGACAAGCCACCTCAACACCCGGGAAAGCAGCAGCTTGCAGGTTGTAGCCTGGGCACTGGGGATATGAATCCATGAGCAGTAGATTCCTGACTGAAAACCCAGGTTAGGGTATCAGAACACAACAGGAATAAGGTCCCCCTGCCCTGGGACCTGTAGACACAGGGCCTGGGTAGATGGGCTGCATTACCTTCCTTCATGTTTGCAAATCGCTCCTTCAGCTGGTGATCCACCTCAGGACCAAAGGCAAAGTTATTCACAAATATAACACTGCAAAACAATGTTCCAGTTGAGTAAAACCAATGTTCCATGTCACGAAAGTGCAGAGTCCCAGCGTGGACAACAGGCTGCCACTGCCAGGCACTGCCCACACCCATCCCAGGAACTCATCTGTGGGGCCCAGGGCCATGGGGAGACATCAGTCAGTCCCTTTTGGATGGGCCAGGGTTTGAACCACGATAGTTTGAAACCCACATCATCTGGAGACATTCCCTGGCAGCCTATGAAAGGCAGAGAGCAGGCACCAAAGACCGGACAAGCACAGAAAAGACAAAGACACTGCAAATGGCAGCTGACCGGAAACCAACTGGGAGCTGAGGACAGAGCAGGTATGTGGTGGTTTTAAGGGCCAGGAGGAGTGCAGCAGGGCCCTCTGGCAAAGCCTGTGACAGGACAGCTGAGGACACTGCTCATGCACAGGACCAGCACTCGGGGTCCTGGCCACCCACTGCCCCACACAGGGCCACGTGGCCAGGCTGGCAGCCACGCAGGAGCTTGAGTGGGGCTGGCACTCAGAGAAGAATGCATATGGCAGAGACCTGGACAGCCAGCACCAGCCAGGCCCCAGCCCATGAGCAGCACAGCCCTGCAGCCGTACCTCGTGTTGGCAATCCGCTCTCTCCACTCTTCTGATAGGAAATCGCCCCGCTCCAGCTGAGAAAGAAAACACAGACACATTTAACTTCCATGACTCTGTCCCCACGGCCACTGTGAAAAGAACATGAGATGAGCAGAGTCATGAGGGCAGGAAGGCCGTGAGCTACCAGGCCATCTAGGAGCAGGTCTGCCCCTGGCTTGGCCCACAGCCAGCCTTGCTGCTGAAGGACAGAGTGGAAAGGGCTGGCCTGGGGGAGAGGTGGTCACAGCACACGGAAGAACACCTTGAAGTCCAGGATGTGAACCCCATGCGGCCCCTTAGGGAGCTCCCCACAGAGGGCAGCCTATACCCCCAGGAGCAGCACAGTGTGGACTGTGCAAAACCCATAAATTAGGCAGAGCATCCACATCCCTGGTCACTGCCCACCACAAACGTGTGGGCAGATGAGGTGAGGCTGTCGCCAGTACCAGGGTGTGAGTCCCCCAAACCTTGTCACACCCTCCAGCCTGAGTCTACACAGCCGTGTGCCTGTAACCTGTGTCTCCAGCGAGTCCTGCTAAGAGCTCGCATCTCTCCTCTCACTGGTCTGCAGAGTCCACCAGCCAGGCCTGGGCAGAGACTCAAGTCCAAGGCCTATGCAGGCAGAAGAATACGAGATCAAGTCCCTGGTGCTGGGTCTCAGCCTGAGTGATGCCCTAGGGGAGGGATCTGCAAGCCCTGCAAGGTCTCCCAGCTGCCTCTGTGTGCCATTTCCCATGGCTGGCTCTACCCAGGTCCTGTTGCTTATAAAACCACCTCAGCCAAGCTCACTGGCTGTGCATGTGATACCAACACTCTAGGAGGCTGAGGCAGAAGGATTGAAAGTTCAAGGCCAACCTGGGCCATTTAACAAGTCCCCGTATGAAAATACAAGGGCTGAGATGTGGCTCAGCAGTAGAGCACTCGCCTAGCATCCATGAAACTCTAGGTCGCAGCCTCAGCAACACACACACAAAAATCAAAAACAAAGCCAACACAATCTCTAGGATGACCGTGTGCTGAGCCCTCTGACACCAGCTCACTCCTTCACAGCTCCCCTCCAGGGGAGACCTGTGCTAGCACCCCCGGGAAGTGTCTTTTTGACCCTGCATGCCCCAGTGAGGTTCCTGGCTGGCTGGCTCACACTTATGACGGGGGGTCCCCAGGGCTGGGGTACAAAGGCAGGAGGGGAAAACCAGGTGGCAGGATGCAAACACAGTCACAGTCCACCTTTCCTGATGAAGGAGGCTATGTCGGGCCACACAGCTGCTCCTGTGGCCAAGGTCTCTCCTGCCCTCTTCTGTGCACTGTGCACACTGGGCCCTCATGTGCCCATCCCCGGAGGGCAGTGGATCTCAGCACAGAGATGGGAGGCACCTCTCAACTCCTGTCCCTCAGCAAGCTTCAAGGCCTTGAAGGACAGGCGGGGACTCATGGCCAGAAGCTGAGGGAGCAGGAGGGGATGGGAGCTGGGATGGGAGGTGGACACAGGTTGGGTAAGAGCAGCTCATGAGAACCAGATGCAACTGCAGCCACAGGAGGGAGCCGGTCAGCAGGGCCAGCTGGGTGACACCATTCACCAAGTCTCTGCAGTGAGGCGGGGATCCCTGGACCCAGATGCAGCTGTGGGCCTGGAAAAGTACACTGGGCTATTTTAAGCTCCTGGCTTTCTTCTTCTTCCCTCGTTGAGTAACACAAGACAGGACTTAGAGCTTGCCAACCAGGGCGCCGTGTCAAAGCCACAAGAGCTGCTCAGAAGCTTGTTCAAATATCAAGACACAAGTTCCCGCCAAAATGAGGAGTTAAAACAGCAAAAGCCAGGCATGATGGCACAAGCCTGTAATCCCAGCACTTGGGAGGCTGATGCTAGAAGGATGACCATGAGTTCAAGGGCAGCCTGGGCTGCATAGTGAGTGCAAGGCCAGCCTGAACTACATAGTGAGACCCTGTCTCAAATACCCTCCCCCCCCAAAAAAACAGCCAAAGAAGCCCAGTGCAGTGGCACACACCTGTAATCTCAGCTATTCACGAGGCTGAGAAAGGAGGATCACAAATACTTTTCCCTAAATTCTGCTCACAGCCACAAGGCAAAAGCCACTGGAATAAACAGTGAGCACCCAAAACCTCTACAAGGTCCTGAGAGTAACAATGCACCAAGGCTACACCACAGCTCCAGCCCCATCACTGACCTGAACCCCTCCAGGCCAGGCACTGTCCACCAGGGATGACAAGATGAGGGGAGAAGGAGACCTGACCAAGATCTTCCATCCTCCTCCCTGCCACTTCCTCCCACAGCCAGCCCCCAGCTCATACACCTGTAATGCCAGTACTCTACGTAGCTGAGGTAGGAGGATCACAAGTTTGAGCCCAGCCTGGACAACTTAGTCCTATTTCAAAATAAAAGATAAGAAAGGACTGGGGATGTAGCTCAGTGTGAAGGCCCTGGTTCAATCCCTAGTGCTACAAAAAAGAAAGGCAGTGGTTCCACTGCCTGCCTTGCAAGCACAAGGACCAGAGTTCAATCCCTGGTACAAAAAAAAAAAAAGAAAGGAAGGAAGGAAGGAAGCGGGAGAGGAGAGAGAAAGGAAAAGAAGAGGCCAGGGATTTAGCTCAGTGCAAGGTACCGAGTTTGATCCCTGGTAGCAAGAAACAACAACAACAACAACAAAAACAAAGAAAGGAAAAGAAGAGAGAAGAAAAGAAGGCAGGAGAAAGACAGAAAAGGCAAGGTAGGCAAGGTGGACCCGGGCCACCACCTGGGATCCATGCACCAGCCCAGGACAAATAGCAGAAGCAGAGGAAGGATTTCCCCAAGGCCAGCGCTACCCAATACCAAAGCCTGACCAATGTGGCTCACAGCACAGGGCAAAGGTGCCTTGATGCAAATCTGCTGGAGAATTCAAGGCTACTGCACACCCTAACCCACCACATATCTGCAGGCACGGACACGAGGCCCCGGTGCCAACGCAAAAAAATAAAAGAAACACAAATCAACAGGTTAACACAGTAACACTCAGCCGATCTGAAACTGTCCACTCAGTCATCACACACACATGGGATATGAGTGCACACCCAACCACTCTCTTGTGGAGGGTGCCCTCACTGAGATGACCCCTGCACAGGCAAATCGGGGAGGACCACTGCCCATGAGTCCCCCAAACAGGAGGGCGGAAGGAAGATTGGGACTCTGCTCAGCCAGAAGGCTGGCTCTGGCAGCCCCTGGACAGTGAGTCTCCCTCCTGCTGGCATGAGGGTCCCCACATGCCCTGGAGGGAAGATGGGTGCAGGCTGGATAGGCCGGGGATGACAAGGCTCCAGCAGAGGTCACATGTGCCAACCAGGGCAGTGGGGGCTGGGGGTGGTGTGCCATGTCACCCACATGGCAAGACAAGAATGGGGGGTCAGGGGCTGGGGATTTAGCTCAGTGGTTTTTGTCGCCTGCTGCGCAAGCATAATCAATCCCTGGTAACCCCCTCAAAAAAGAAAAAAAGAATGGGGGGTCAAGAGAGAGCCAGGGCTGGGGGGCTGGGCTGGGGTCATAGCCACGGGGCATGGAGCGATGGCACTCACTGTGTATTCTGCATGCTTTTTTCCATACCATTTCATCCACTTCCTGAACTCTCGGTCCATGGTCTGGAAGGGAAAGAGGTCACACAGCCCATCAAAACTCTGAGCAGCCAGGATGGCCCGAACCAGCCCACATGTCCACATATCTGCAGCTCCCAGTGGTCCCTCCAGCCTGGCAAGATCATACAGATCAGGATCTGTTTTCACCCACAGCACGGTCCCACTAAGACACTAAGTTCCATGAAGACACTCCTGGTGTGGGGCAGGGCCCGCAGGAGGCAGGCTCAGTGGAGGTGTTCCAGGGCTCCCGACTCTCCAGCATCCAGAGGCCTCCAGGCCACAGACTGAACATGCTTCTGTGGGGCTGAGACGCCACTCACATGCCCACACCTTGCAACCCACTGCTCCCTACCCCGGGCAGAGGCTGTGAGAGGGTGGCCCCAGCAAAGCCCAATCCTCCATCAGGAAGAGAGGGGACAACCAAAGGAAGAGGGTGGGAGTGTCCAAACCAGGTTAGGTGCCAGGCTCAGTGGAGGAGCTCAGCACCAACCCCACCAGGAGGGTGAGGTCACAGGGCAGGGAAACAAGCACAGAGGCCTCGCCAAGCCTCCCTGCTCCTAGCAGCAAAGGCTGGCCATCTGCTGGGAGGGTGCCAGATATCACAAACACACTCACACCCTTGATTCAGACAAAACTCCTCAGCCTAGGAAGGATGCTGCCCAGACAGGGAAGTCCAGGTGCTGGGTGCTGAGGGTGCCATGCCTTTGACACCTGCCCCACACGGCCCAGGCCCCAGGACCACGTACCTCCGCGTACTTGGCTGGGATGTCTGCTTTCTCGACTCCATAGTGATGTTTGCAGTTGGTGGCTGCAGCAACCTGGAGGACCACCTGTCCTACACCTTCAATCACAGAGAGATGTGTCAGAGCCCCATGGAGCATTTGAGACAGAGCCTCAGTGCCTGCGGATACCACCAAGTGGCCAGCACTCAGGGGAGGGCATGTGATGATGGGACATGGGCCACGTGATGATGTCCAAATGACACCAACAGGTGTGGGACATGAGACAGCTCAAAGACCCACAATGTCCTCTGAGGTCACTGAGGATACCTCCAAAAATCCTGGCCCTTGCAGAGTCCCCATCAGGGGATGGACACCTCCACCCACCCCCTCAACCACACCAGCTATCTGTGGCCCCAAGAGAGACAGGCAGGGTTTAAGTGTTCCCACAGGCCCACCTGAGCTACCTGAGACTCGGTGGTGCCCAGAATGGCGTCCACAACCAGGCCCCCAAAGCACTGCTGCAGTGCAAACACACAAATTGTGGTGGTCAGACTGAAAACACTTCAAGGAAGCGGAACTGGCAACTTTGGTAGCTCTGGGCCTGGAGACACAGCTGTCCCCACATGGCCAACACACAGAGTCAGAGCACCTGGTGGCCTGAGACCGAACACCCTGTTGGCCAACACCCTGGGGTCACAAGGACTGAGGGCCACAAGCACCACTTCTATACAGCAAGTCAGCTGTTCTCAGTACTGGTACCAGCCACCTGATTCTCTGTGCTGAACGCAGTGTGTGCAAATTACACTGAGCACTGGGGAGGGAGAGGTGGGCACTGCCAGCAACAGGGCAGACTCATGTGAGGGGCACACCCTTCAGGAGACTCTGGGGTTCAAGCAAACATATCCCTCAGTGTTTCTGTGGAAACAGGATCCCAGAGCCAGTACTGAGGGGTGCTGTGACAGGTGACTGGGGCAGCACCTTATAAACATGTGGAGGGAGTAATCCAGGCCCTTTCCTGCCCTGCCATTCCCTCTCCTGTGAAGTCAAAGGAACAAAGACACTCCAAGGAGGGCAGGGCACAGGCTGAGCCTCTCAGGGACACAAGCAGCCAGGTCCAGCCTAAGTTTTCTTGCACACAGGTGAGGTCCTGACAGTGCTAAGACAGAGCCGTTTGGCAGAGAAGGAGCCGCACAAGCCAAGTGCCTTTTGGGGCTGGCCATGCAGGCAAAGGCATGAACAAAGCTGGAGGGGGCTCAAGGGTCACAGGGCACAGAGCCCCAGGTCTTGACAAGAGAACATCGGCAGTGAACAGTTGGGGCAGTGGCTGGAGCCTCCCTGAGCTGCTGGCCTGTCCCGCTGTGCCATCCTCTGAGCACACACACATGCACGAAGATAAGGGCACAGTCAGGAAACCAATGACAGCTGTCAGACTCCTCACTAGAGACCCACCACTGCCCAGGTCCACGAATAGATCATCCTCAGTCATCTTGATCTCATCGATCATCTGGGCCACCAGGTCAAAGGAGGTCTCCCCATACACCTCGGGGGAGAAGGGCTCATAGTTGTTAAGCTTCTCTGGGTCAGTCACCGAGTGGTTGTAGACCTGCTGCAGGATGTGTCGCAGAAGCCCGTTGGACGGCCGTGTGTTCAGCTTCATGGGTTGGGTGGTGCCCTTCCACTGGGGACAGATGGACATGATGGACAGGTCATGCACACGCGAACACCCTGCTGTGCCCACCCTACCCTGTTACTTTTCCAGTTAGATACAGTGGGGGCTGGGGCAGTGCTCAATGAGGGTTTGCCTGGCACTCGTGAAGCCCTGGGCCCCGTCCCCAACACCTCAGACTCAAAGAAAGTGTTAACGTGTGTGCGTGCAAGTGTAGGTCCTTTCATGAGGTGCACACCCAACTCTTCTCAGCTGTGACCTGCGGCAGGAGATGGGGAGCATGGCCTTGGCTCCCCTTGCTCGACACTCATCTTAGGCACCCAGTGCGCAGTTACTTTCTCATCCTGAAGGTCACTGGGGGACCAGCCCATTGCCTCCAGGCTCCCAGCCCACTGGTTGCCCCATAAGGAGCACCTGGGCCCCAGCCCTGAGGACCCATCCTTTGAAAGACAGCAGTCTGGCCTCTTCCACTCAAGCTCTCCAGCCTCAGAAAGGTCATCTTTGACTAAAAAGCCACCGGGGAGAAAAATAATCTAGCCGAGAACCTAGGTGTGCTGGCCGCTTCTCAGCCTTGGCATGGGACCCTGGAGCCCCTCCAGACCCTTGTGTAGCTGTCCATAACCCAGGGGAGTCAGTCCTGGCCCTGGGGCATCACTATGAGGACCTGTGCCCTGATTCCTTATGACAAGGGTGTCTGAGGCTCTGCCCTATGTGGCGCAAGGGTGCCTGCCAACATCACCACATCCCCTCAGCCATATTCAGCACCAGGACAGTGTGGGACAGTCGGTGGGAGCCTCCCAGAACAGGACTGCACAGCCAAGGGGCCAGGCCACTGCCACTGAATGGGACCCAGAACCTCAGTAACAGGCCACTGGGCCCTGCCAAGGCCCATCTCCAGCACCAGGAGCCACATGAAGACCCCCAGCCTATTGTTGTCTATGCGGGGGCTCCTAACATACTCAGCAGACTCAATAGTCCTTCCTGTGGTCAGCACTGGTGGTAAAGGCCATAGCCAACACCCACACAGGCCAGCCACCATCTGAGTGCTCCATGGAGCCACACATGGCACACAATTAGCCAGCCAAGGGCAGCTAGCCACATGGGACTCTAAGCACTGCCAGCTTGGGAGGGACCCTCAAGGCCACACTGCACCATCTCCACTTGCCCCAATAGAACCCACTCTGTGGCGGCTGCACATCCCCACCAGGGCCGAGCACCTGCACTTTCTCTTAAGAGGACCTTCCTTGGAAACAGGAAGGAGTGCACACTCTGCAGCATCTCAGCCCTCCCAAGGTGCCACTGTGACCAAGATGGAGGACACAAGTCACAGGCTAGCTGGAAGGCAGGGCTGGTCTTCACAGCCTGGGAAGCTGCTTGTGCTCACATCTCTGCCTTGTCCCTGGGGACAGGGGCATACCCAAGGATGACAACCCTCAGTACCTACTTCAGAAAACAAACAGCTGGGTCCTGATTGTGCTGCCACCTGGCTCCACCACTCAACACCAGTCACCACACCAGGTCTTCCATGGGAGCCCTGTCACACAACTAGTCTGCAGGGTCCAGGGGCCTGACTTCGAAAACCCACCAGGTGGAATGGGACAGGCTTCTGGGTGGTGAGGCCACCTACCAGCTGATGGATGCTGTCGATGGCCCGGTTGTACTTGTCACACAGCCTCTGCATGCTCTCGAAGCTGGAACAGGCAAGAGAGAGGTACCGTCCCAGAGCAGGACTGCCACTGCCACTGGACGGGACCCAGAACCTCAGGAAGGAGCCACTGGGCCATGCCAAGGCTCAGCTCCAGCACCAGGAGCCACATGAAGGCCCCCAGCTAGGGCCAGGGACACACTCCAGGCCTTGCACATGGGCAGGGCAGAACCAGGTCTGACCCCTGTGAGGGGCTCCAGGCCAATGCCAGCACATAGGCAGCCAGTCCTGACCAGGAAGTCCTGGCCAGGAGACTGTGCAAGGGCAGCTTGGGCTGCTTTGGGCCCAGGGGTTTAACCTAAGGTCAAGGAACGCCCAGCAGGCACAATTAGAAAAGGACTCTGCACAGTGGGTGAGACTCAGGAGGCCCTCACTGTACTGAGCTGGAAGCAAATAGAAACCCACCATGGCCCTTTTTGGCAGCCTCATAGAGTCTTCTTTCTCCTGGCCGGGGTCACCCACAGTGTCCCCAGAAGGGTTTCCATGCAGGAACACTGGGGCCACCTGGCTTGCTGAGGCAGTACCTGGTGCTAAAGAGCCTAACTCTGTAGGAAGCGCAGCTCCTCCTTCCCACACAGGGATCACCTCTGTCTAGAAAACTTTTTTTTGTACTAGGATCAAACTCAGGACCTTGCGCTTGCGAGGCAGGTGGCAGTGCAGTGAGACCTCATCTCAAAACCAAACACATGGAAGAGACCACAAGATCCCAAAGGCAGGATGCCCCAAAGCCTAAGGGCACCTTATAAAGCATTGTGTCAGCAGAACATGGGATTCCAACAATGTCAAAGACCACTGCTGTGTCAATGCTGGCATTTCCAAGCGGATGGAGGCCACCAGAGACACACACAGGCCTGAGGCAACCGGGCAGTGCCCAGGGGTCCTCGCCCACAACCTCACCTGTGCATTGGGTCAGGCAGGGGCTGGCAGCACCACAACCAACCAGGACTACACACAAGTCCCCCTGATGGGAACTGTGAACCCATGTGCGTTTGGGAGCTGTCTCCCTCCTGAGGCACCACCCCCTGAGCCCTGTCCTCACCAAGCCCTCAGGACACTTTACAGGTTTGTTTTCTCATATTCCAACCCTCATATCCTGCCTTCAACCTGAATAACTGGAGACCACAAACCTCTGGAGACCCACCAGGGAAGGACGTCAGATGGGGAGTGTGGCAGAGTGGGCCCAGTGCCTCAGCCCTCTGGGCTCATTTTGCAGTCATCTTGCATGAACACTGTGGGTCCAACCAGGAGGTCTTAAATTTGCTTTGACCCTGGGCCCACCTACCTGATAACCTTCCAGCTTCCTCACCCCCCCCCTTTTTTTTTGGTACTGGAGATTGAACTCAGGACCTTGCACTTGCAAGGCAGGCGGCAGAACCACTGAGCTAAATCCCAGGCCCCCCCCCCTTTTTTTAGAGGCAGGATCTCACTATGTAATTCTGGCTGGCCTTGAACTCTCAGCAATCTTCCTCCCTGAGCATTCCAAGTCCTGGGATCATAGGTGTGCACCACCATGGCCAGCCTTTCCTAAGTGGTATGCCTTGTGTCAAAGCCGCCATAAAAATCTCGCAGGAACAAAGTCAGGACGCTTCTTGGTGTGTGCGCACCCACAGGGTGCAGGAGGGTGGCACACCCCTACTCCATAGGGACACAAGTTCCTACGCCTAAGCTCTTGCAGACCTCACCCTTCAAACCACACCCACCATCTGGGGACTGCTTGTCCAGGTCCTTATCACATTCCTCCTAAGAAATCAGTCCCCTAACAGATATTTCCCTGAGGCCAGGCTCCAAGGACCCAGGAAGTGGTTTACCTCAGCTCCAGCAGCACCAGGTCACCTCTGCCCCAGAGCCTCTGCTCTGATAGGAGTGACAGGCTTCCCTTCCCTCCCTGTTGAACACCAATGTGCTGGCTGCAGAGGGCCAGGGCTGGGCCAGGAGACAGGTCCAGCTGTCATGGAGGCTACACTGCTTGCAGCACAGCAAGCTCTTTCTGTGTCTAACAGTGAAGTCAGAGATTGGGCCACACACGCTGGGTGAGGCTCCTGCAGAAGCCACAGGGCCACTCTTGCCCGCCCAAATGCTCCTGACACAAGGCAGGTTACCAGAGCTGGAGCAGTTGTGAGCCTGGACCACCCCCTTCTTTCCAAAGAAAAACAAACCTCTCCAGCGGGCATTCCAGAGATGCCAGGCCCTCCACCCACTCTCTGGGAGGAAAGTGCTAAGAGCTAGAAACACTGAGGGCCAGAGTCACAGCCCCTGGCCAAGCCCTCTGCTGGCCAGCTGAGCTGCAGGCCCAGGGGCTGCTGAGGGCAAGCAGTGGTGGCCTGGGCGGAAACAATGACATCTGGCAGCCACTGCCAGCTATAAAAAGAGCTGCTGTTTATGCTGGGTAATTCCACACACACCAATCCAGTTTCAGCCT
The DNA here is from genome assembly GCF_053883595.1 of Heterocephalus glaber. NCBI lineage: Eukaryota > Metazoa > Chordata > Mammalia > Rodentia > Bathyergidae > Heterocephalus > Heterocephalus glaber. The sequence goes on along the minus strand of NW_028258457.1, from coordinate 4,404,093 downwards.
GTGGGGTTTCCAATTTTGTCCTCACTCGGACAGCTCTCGCCAAGGCTCAATAAACATTTCCAGCCAAAGTAACCGTATGGAGCCACAGCCAGCTCTGCAAGGAAACTGCAGCTGCTGCGCCTTCGAGGAAGCACTTATCCTAGAGGAGGTGGTTGGGCAGTGTCCGCTTACCTTTTGGTATCATAGTCAATTAAGACATAATTCTCCATGGCCAGCTTGAGATCCGGGATTTCCTCACAGACCCATCTGAAACAGAAAAGCAAAAACCACAGGAATACTATTACACAGGAATCGCTTTTTTTGTTTTTTGGGTTTTTTTTAAAGGACTCAAATTAAAATCGCCTGAACAGTGCTGACTCTAAAATGGCAAAACAAAATTTGCACTGGGTGTGGTGGCACACGTCTGCCACCCCAGCACTGTGTGAGGCTAAGGGCAGGAGGATCACGAGTTTGAGCCCAGCCTGGGCAACTTAGAGAGATCCTGTCTCAAAATAAAAAATAAAATGGCTGAGGGCCAGGGATTTAGCTCAGTGGTTCCGGCGCCTGCCTTGCAAGCACAAGGTCCCAAGTTCGATCCCCGGTACCAAAAAAAAAAAAACCAACCAAAAAATAAAATGGCTGGGAGGTAGCTCTGGGACCTGGGTTCCAATTCACAGTACCACAAAGAAAAAAAAAAAATCCCATGATTCAAAATGTAAAAGAGAGAATGATCCATTATCTTGTAACAAATGCTGAGGTTGTTGTGAATCACACAGATTTTATTCGACTTCAAGATCTAACAGTGTTGGCCCTTGGGAGCAAAATAAACTCACATGTCACTATAAAAAGTAAAGCATATGCCGGGGATTTAGCTCAGTGGTTCCAGTGCCTGCCTCGCAAGCACAAGGTCCCGAGTTCGATCCCCGGTACCAAAAAAAAAAAAAGTAAAGCATATAAGGCTGGGGATGTGGCTCAGTGGTAGAGCACTGTCTAGCATGTATAAGGACCTGTGTTTGATCCCCAGCATTGCAAAAGCAAACACAACAATAAAAAGTAAAAAAATGTTATGCCAGGTGGCACATGCCAGTAATCTTACACTCAGGAGGTTGAGGCAGGAAGATCACAAGTTCCAGCCCAGCTTAAGCAACTTAGTGACTTACTGAGACCCTGTCTCAAAATTTTAAAAAATAAGAGGGGAGACAGGCTGCAGCTCAGTGGTAGAGTACTTTCCTAGCATGCACAAGGCTTTGGGTTCTATCCCTAGCACCATTAAATAAATAGGAAGAGGAGGACACTGCTGAAACCCTGAGACATGGGCCATGCAATGAGGATACAATCTGCTGTAAAATCACAGCATGACAAATCTTCCTAAAGAAATAGAAAGGCAGTGAGAAACCAAGCTGGGAGAACCTTGTTTTGAGGCTGGTGAGGCCAAGGAGAATCCAGAGCATCCCCAGATGGGGAGCAGGTTCTGGGGCCCCCTGCTCACAAGCTCAGAGCCCAGATGCTATTGTTCTGGGCTCCTGCTACCTGACAACACTCTGAGAACACCAGGAAAACAATAGACCCAAAAAACCAATCCCGTACATAAGGATCCACCAAGTGCAGTTGGTTTACTAGACATCGTGGTCATGTGGCTCATGGATGGCACAGTGACAGAAGTTCAAGAAGGGCAAGGCTCAGAAAACAGCACCCCAAAGGCATGCTCTGACCGGCTAAGAGGCCTTAGCCATGGGCCCGGCATGCAGGTCCCGCTGGCTCTGCCTCCTCCCAGCACAGGAGGGTACGCTCTCTGGAGCTCCACATTTGCCTGAAGATGAACACTCAGGATCTTGGTCTTCCCTGAGATCTCCTGTCTATGGTGGAGGAGAAGCCAGGTGAATGACATCTGCAGACAGCCACTCTTAAGTCCACTTCTGTCTCCAGGGCTTTTATCCAACAACATTGGGAATGGTGAGAATAGACTGAGGGGATTATGACAAGAGCAAAGGCACATGTGCAACAAGTCTGCTTCCCACTGTGAGGGCTGTTCCCTGTGCCATGTGCACCCACATGACAGCAGCAGAGCCCAGGGCCCAGTTCTATGCCATCTCACCCCACAGGTGCCCATACCACCCAGCACTCACCGAATAGTCTCGATGATTTCATGAGCAGCATCGTGGTGTTTGTCCTGAAAAGCAAGGAGCAGTGTCTCAGACATTAGACTGCTTTTTGCCCACCCAGTGACAGCAGGAATTGGAGGGGTGGCTCTTTCCTCCTGTGCGACCATCACTCCAGACTTTCATTACCTACTGACGTGGCTCCCAAGCCATCCCCACAGGAGCCCAGGTGCCCACCCCAGCCCTGGTGGCTCCTTGAGCTGAGGCCTGGCTGTGCTTTCTGCTTCTGCATGGGCCTAACACATGGCTGGCAGGTCACTGAGCCCCTATAGGACACAGTTCCCCTATGTAAAGTGGCAAACACCAATCACAACCACTGGCCACCCCAATGCCAGAACACTCCACGCGTCCAAGTCATCTTCAACCCCCAACCATCCTCCACCCAAGGATGGTGTCATCTGAAGAACCAGGCACACAGCTGCCATTCACACATCATACATATGTGTGACAGATTAACAAAAAAAAGCAGGACAAGCCTGCCATTGTGGCACAAGCCTGTAATCCTAGTACTCAGGAGGCTGAAACAAGAACATCACCGTGAGTTCCAGGCCAGCCTGGGCTACATAGTGAGTTCAAAGCCACCCTGGACTACCTATGGTGATCGTGTCTCAATAAAACAAACAAACAAAAAACAAAAGAAAGCATAAGGACAGAAAAGGATAAAAGAAAGGAGGCGCAGCGTTGTGCTCCCTGCCTCCTAGGCAACCCTGTGGGTCCAGAGGGTACCAGCCTGGTGTGGTGACCCCTTCACCCTCATCACGGCCCTCGAATAGCACCCACAACCACAGCTCCCCAGCTGGCAGCGGACATAGCCAGTGATGAGCGCAACACCCCTCTCAGTACACGCACAAGCACTTTTCCCAGCCCTGCCCCCAGACAGGAACAGCAGGATGAAGCCACAAGTCCACCTCTCCAGCTGACGGATGTCCCAGGCTTGTGGGGCTCTCACCCATGTGCACAGAGGCTCGACATTCCCACCCATCTCCCCATAGCTCTGAGGGCACTCCAGGCCTTGGGTTGCCCTGGCCATCTCCTTCTCCAACCAAGCAGCTGTGCACTTTCCCTGGTGCAGACCCAGGCCATCCAGTGCACAGCCCCATGTGACATGGGACTCTCAAAAGATACTGAGTGATTGCCACCACCGTCAGGCTCAAACCTCAATGTGTTCACACTGCAGCCATGCTGTGCAAGGGACACACTGCTCACTAAGACTAACTTCCCTCCCCTCACTGCTTAGCACGGCCACCAGGGATGCTTGCTCATCCATGAGCTGGGCTCTAGTTTGGCAGGGATCCTTCCTCTGCTGTCCACTGAATCTCCCTGCCCCACACTCCCCTCAGGAGCCTAGGCCTTACTGCACAAGCCACTCCTAGGTACCTGGGGTGCACAAGCATCCTGAGGACAGCCAGCACAGGGCCACACATGGCCTGGAGCACAGACAGGCCTGGGTAAGCCTCACAGGAGGGCCTAGTGCCCACATCATCCAAAGCTGCCCAGGCCACTGGAGGTGCTACCAGCGGGCTTACACCAAGAAGTTCAAAACTACTCTGTGACAGCAACCGCTCTTAGCCCAGGCCACAGTGTTCACACCTCCATTGCAAGGAGAAAGGCACTGCCAGGCAGAGATACAAGGAGAGTGTATCTGAAAGGGTCTCCCACCATTCAAGAGGATCAAAATAACTAAAAAACCTGAGGGTGAGCATGACTGTAATTCAGCACTTTGGGAGGCTGAGGCAGGAGGATCACAAATTTGAGCCCAGCCTGGGCAATTTAGCAACCTAAAGAGACCCTTTCTCAAAAAACACAAAGGCTGGGATGTAGCTCAGTGCAAACGCCCTGGGTTCAGCCCTGGGTTCAATCGCCAGTATCACTAAAAGACCCAAGGTATTACTTTTCCTAACAGCTCTACTGAGGTATAATTCACACACCTATAATTTACCCAGGCACAGTGCATAATCTAGGCTGGGGTGCAGCTCAGTGGTTAGCACTTGCCTAGCACTCATGAGGCCCTGGGATCCATCCTTAGTACTGCAAAAACAAATTCAAAAATTTAAAAATAAGAGATAAAGTATACAATACAGTGACTTAGCACATCCACAACCATCACCACTATTCTTCCCACCCACCCCCAGTACTGGGAGCTGACTTTAAAGCCTTCACGATGAGCTATATTCTCAGCTGCTTTTATTTTTATTTTATTTATTTATTATATTTTTAGTACCAGGGATCAAACTTAGGACCTTGTGCTTGCAAGGCAGGCGCGGTGCCATTGAGCTAAATCCCCGCCCCGCCCCCTTCTTATTTTGAGGCAAGGTCTCACTAAGCCACCAAGTTGCCCGGGCTGGGTTCAAACTTTTGATCTTCTTGCCTCAGCCTCCCAGAGTGCTGGGATTACAGGTGTGTGCCACAATGCCTGACACTAAACCTTATCTTTCAAGGGTAAATAAATAAAAATAACCCAACCTTCTAGCTCTTAACAAAACCTTCCAGAGCTAGAGGTGCAGCTCAGTGGTAGAGTGCTTGGCTGGCACAAATGAGCCTCTAGGGACCATCTCCAGCACCGTAAGAAAAAGAATAAAATCCTCTAACGTACTGAAGACCAACCTGCCGATATTTGTGGATCCTTGGTGTGCCCCTGACCTCTGCTTGCCCGTAGCCTCTCTTCACTGATTCACAGGACTCCAGGAAAGGGACATGAGAGCAGCCAGGATCCCTGGGTTTATAAGCAGCCCTCAGTCGCCTCATGTAGGGCATAATGGGTAGTATCTAGATGTTCCCCCAAAGCCTCATGCAGTCAGAGGTGGAGAGTTTCAAAGGTGGCTGGATTAGGATATGTGAATATGGATTAAGGGTGCCCTTCCATGGGTATGGGTGGAACTAACTGATAGGTTTGTAGACTGGATGGAATATGGAAGAGACAGAAAGAAAGCAGGCTTGCTGCTGTTGCTTGCTGCTTTTGCTGCCTCCTGCCTGCCATGCCATGAACTGTTGTTTCTCCTCTGTGATGACCCTCTGCCATGCCACTTTGCCTTGAAGTCACCTGGTTATGGACTTAAACCTCTCCAAACTGTGAGCCAAAATAAACCTTTCCTCCTTTAACTTTGAGTGTAAAGTACTTTGTTTCAGCAATGACAAAAGTAACCAAGACACAGGGACACCTGCATCTGTACTCCTCCACCACAGGCAAAGGACTCCGGCCTTTTCAGAAACCCCACTGCTGGAAAAGAGAATTGTTTCCTGTTATCTGCTCAGGGGTTAAGACAAAGTAGCTGAGAAGAGGTTTTTTTCTAGTACAAAGCTGCCTCAGCAAGATGCTGGGCAGTTCCTCCATTCTGGGGCTGAGTAAGACCTTCCTTAGTACACACAGCCTCCTGCCTTACACCGTACATGGTCGTATCTACAAGGAATATATCTTAAGACCCCCAGTAGATGCCTGGAATCACATTAACGCTCTATGTAGACTGTTTTTCCTAGGGATAGATACCTATAACGTTTTTTTTGGCGGTGGGGGGGGTACCAGGGATCGAACTCACGACCTTGCACTTGCAAGGCAGGCATGGTGCCACTAAGCTAAACTCCCGGCCCTATCAGGCTCTTTTATTTTTGTGTTTTGGTGTTGTAGAGACAAGGTGCCACTACATACTTAGCCCAGGCTGGTCTCAAACTTGAGATCCTCCTGCCTCCTGTCTCCACCACAGGGATTACAGGTATAGGCCACCACTCCTAGCCCGTGATAAAGTTTAATTTACAAATTACACAATGTAGAGATTAACAACAACAAAAATAATAATAACATAATTATGCCAATGTACTGTATGTTATAGCTGATATCAACATGTCCACTCATAGGTGGGGCTTTTGGGAGGCCACTAGATCATAGGATCATGGAAGTGTGGTAAGTCCACTGATTGGTTTAGTGTCATTCTGGGTGTGGATAAACTGATAATGAGGAATGCCCACCTTGGGTGTGAGTGGCACCAACCAATAGGCTTGTAGCCCGAATGGAATAAAAAAGTAAAGGAAGACACGCTGCATACTGCCTCCTGCCTACCCTGCCATGGACTGTTCCTCCTCTGCCATGCTGCCTTGCCTCAGAACCAGCTGTCTACGGACTGAAATCTCTATGAACTGTAAGCTAAAATAAACCTGCCTTCCTTTAATCTGTGGAAGTCAGGTATTTTGTCCCAACAACAAGAAAGTAACTAAGACACTAAGTTTGCACTTTAGGGCCATTAGTACTAAGGAAAGTAGTGAGTTCTGTGGAGCAACAGCCTCTCTGATAACCAAGCTGACTGCTGAGTGAACTCTTGGTGGTGGCCTATGCCATCTGGGGACTAGACAAGGGATGAATCCCATTTAGGCAGAATGTGTGGGGCAGCCTGAGATCCCACGATACAAAAACATGCAACTTCAGCTCAGAAATTGATTATGGCATTCTCCACCCAGTATTTTGGAACAGAGGTGAACCACAGGTAACTGCAGCCATGGCAAGCAAGACTTCAGGTTTGCCTAGGAAGGTGGCTCCCTGCTCCTCAGTGACAATGGGGTGGCTCCTTCCAGGCCCACCTACCTGTCCCATATACACACAGTCCAACTTGTAAGAAGTGGGGTAAGTGTTGGCAGGACCTATGTGAAAACCACACCCAGGACAAGGCACATCAGGTCTAGAAGCAAGTCTGGGTGTGGCCTCTAGACCAGGTGAAATCTATACCATAAGGATCTTGGCCACCTTCCTCCTCTGGCCCATAGAGGCCCTGGGGCTCTGAAAGAAGCTCAGACAGGGGCCTTGGGTCCCTTTCACATGGGACATGCCCACCAGTCTTCAGTGCTTCTTTCCTCTTCATCCTGGGGGCTACATCTGGGGGAGATCAGGAAGGAAACCAGGGGACAAAGGCAGGTGGTGTGCACACAGGGTGTGTCCCGTCTGGCATTACTGTCCTTCATTTGCCTGGCACTCAGCTCTCCTCACAGCCTTTTTTCTTTTTCTGTGTTTTCTTTTATTTTTGTGTGTGGGGTGTGTGTGTGGTACTGGGGATGTAACCCAAGGCTTCTGCAATGATCTATATCCCTAGCCCATTTCTCTCTCTTTTTCTGGTACCAGGGATCAAACTCAGGGCCTTGCACTTTTGAGGCAGGGAGCAGCACCACTGAGCTAAATCTCTGACCCTTCCCTAGCCCATTTTTAAAACTTTGAGATAGGATCTTGCAAAGTTCCCCAAGCTGGGCTCAAACTTTTTGGGTTTTTTTTGCCTTTTATAAAAGAAGACTTTATTGAAGACTGGGCTCAAACTTGCAATCCTCCTGTTTCAGCCTCCCAGAGCACTAGAATTACAGGCATGCTCCACCATGCCCAGCTTTTTTCTTTTTTGTAATACTGAATGTCAGGGACAGCTCAGCAGGGATTGAGCTTGCTCTGTGGGGGAAGGACACGGGCTCCCAAGAGCTGCTTAGTCAGGTCTACGCAGCCCGGGCTTTTGCATCACACTGGCTGTGAAAACTCTTACGTGGCTTCTAAAATAGCACCACACTATGAAAGGGAAAGGAAAGGGCAAATGACACTGCCCTGAACAACTGCTGAACTGGGGGCTCTGAGTCAGGATGCCAGGATGCCTCCGCCTGTGATTCATCTGACTCTCAGGAACAGTTTCTGCTCATACTGCCATGGGAGAAAAGCCAGGTGCTGAGTCACCAAGGAGGGCAACTGACCCAGCCAGACCCAGGTCCCTTGAAGCCCACACTGCAGTTCACAGCTGCAGCAGCAGGGCCCTGACCAGAAGTCTAGCCTAGGCCTTTAGCAAGGATCACAGCTCAGCCCTAGTCTCTGCGGGGGAAGAGGAAGGGCCATGGAGTTCCCACCAAACCCTAATTCTAAGTGGAGGCATGAAGGAGCCAAAGGAGAGATGAGCTGGCCATAGTCAACTTGTCAATGTAGTCAACATGCCAGGCTCAATTATAATAGTGAAACTCTGTCTCAAAAACCCAAAAACAGAGGCAGCATCTTGCAGGATTCAGCATGCCCAGCTCCCAGGGTTGCCCATCACCCACATGCGCTCCACACTGCATTTTGTCGGGTGTAGAGAAAGCAAATCCCAGAGAAGAGGCCACTGACCTGTGGCTGGCTGCACTGCATGTGTTGAGTGCAAAATCCACACAGCATTTCAAAACTGATGGAAATGTACACTCATACACAGAACACAGAGTAAACTTACTCCAACTTCTTGTTTGTTTTTTCACACTGGGTCTTGCTGTTTCCCAGGCTGGCATGGAACTCCTAGGCCCAAGCAATCCTGAGGCAAGGCCTCAGCCTCCCAAGTAGCTGGGACTACAGGAACACACCACCAAACCCTGCCAATGGAACATTTTAAAAACTGACCCTGCATCTGAAATTCACAAAGGGCCTGGGCCCTGGTCCAAGTTAGGTACCTAATTCACTGCAGCGCTGACACCACTCATAAGGAAATCCTTTTCGGTCTGGCCGTCTTTACGAAGGAAGGAGGGCAGGTGTGGAATGGGGACTCAGATGTCACAAAGTAAGAGCACCCTGCACAGCTCTGGGGTAGGCCTAAGACCAAAGACAGCTGTAGAGAACCATTCAGCTGACTGAGTGACCACCCAGAGATCAGAACACCCATCCACACTCAGCGACGTGGAGTAGCGATCTGTGCCTTTGTTTGATAAAGGGCAGCACTGCTGGATGTGGGTGCACGCCAGTCATCCTAGGTACTTAGAAGGCTGAGGCAAGAGAATCCAAGCAAGTTTGAAGCCTGTCTGAACAATTAGCAAGACCCAGTCTCAAAATAAAAAGGACTTGAGGTGTAGCTCAGTGGCAAGTACGTGCCTAGCATATGCAAGGCCCTGGGCTCCATCCCTCCCAAGTACCACAAAAAAAATAAATAAATAAAGGACAGCATCTTTCTGAGCCTCAGCACTACTGGGGGGGGGGGCACGGTGTCCAGTCAGTCACAGGCTTCCCCTACCCACTCATGACAACTGCAAAGGTCTCCACACCACACGCCTAAGTGTGCCTGGGCGCAGAAGCCTCCCATGAGGGCCCTTGTTGATGGCTTCTGCCTGTGCCCCTAGCCCGGAGTGCCCCACCATGGCGTCACATGCCCCACGGAGACTCTGTGAGCAAGGGCTCTGTGATGGCTCACTGGGGACTGAAATAAGGGAACATAAGGGGAACACAGGATCTCTCAATTATTTCTTTCTTTTGTGTGTGTGAGTGTGTGTGAGTGTGTGTGTGTGTTTAGACAGAGTCTCTCTTTTTTTTTGGTACTAGGGATCAAACTCAGGACCTTGTGCTTATGAAGCAGGTGCAGCACCTCTGAGCTAAATCCCCAGCCCTAGACAGTTGACAGGTTCTCACTATGTAGATCAGGCTGGTCTTGAACTCACTATGTAGCCCAAACTGTCCTTGAACTCACAGCAATCCTCCTGCCTTAGCCTCTAGAGTGCTGGGATGACAGGCGTGCACCACCACACCTGGGTTCTTGATTATTTCTTAAGAGCATCTACACATGTGGCTCAACGATTACCCCAGAATAAAAAGTGTAGCTGAGTATGGTGGTGCACATCTGTCATCCCAGCACTCACTCAGAAGGCTGAGTCAGGAGGATCATTGCTAGTTTGAGGCCAACCGGGGCTACATAATGAGTTCAAGGCCAGCCTACAGAGTGAGACCCTATTTAAAAGGGGACGGGGGAACTTGAGCTCAGTATGAAGACCCTGAATTCCATCGTCAGTGTTGCAAAAAAATAAAAAGTTTAACTTGACAGCACCTAGGAGACTAAAGCAGGAGCTCAAGGCCAGCACAGGCTACATGGTGAGCTCAAGCTGCCTAAGACACAGCAAGACCCTGACTCAAAAAATAAAGCTTAACTTAGAAAAAAAAAGACACCCGGTGTGGTGGTACATGCCTGTAATCCCAGCACTCAGGAGGCTGAGGCAGGAGGATTGCTGTGAGTTTGAGGTCAGCCTGGGGTACATAGTGAGTTCAAGGCCAGTCTGAACTACATAGTGAGACCCTGTCTCAAAAAAACAAAAACAAGGGCCGGGGATTTAACTCAGTGGTTCTGATGCCTGCCTTGCAAGCTCAAGGTCTCAAGTTCAATCCCTGGTACCAAAAAAACACAAAAGGACAGAGCTTCCAGTGAGAGGCTGGGCTGAGGGGAGGCTCCTGAGTCGTGGATGCCATCAGGAGGAAGTAGGCAGAGTGACTGTGAACCACAGAGAACACAGCAGGACACTGAACACTTCATGATGCAAAGGAAGGCCTGCCAGTCATTGTCATCCAGTCCCTTCTGAAGCCAGCCAGCCCTCAGCTCACACACACATAGCAGTCTAAAGGCCGCCCTGCCTCCGCCCGTGAGTGGGAATTAAGTGGGACATGCTTCCGAGAGGTCAGCACAGAAAATACCTTCTGAGTCACCCTTCCCTCACAACTCACTCAGGCTTCCACCTATTCACCAGAAGGGGACACTCATCTCCTCCACTGCCCACAGCTGAGCCGCCCACAGCTGACTGAGTCACTGAGAGATGGCCACCCCGACACCCTCTCAGGTTTTTCCCCCATGCTGCCTGCCGGGTAAGCAACCAAAAATACCACTTTTGCCCTTCCTGCCAGAGAGCGGCCATCGAGCACTAGAAATGAGCTCGTGCCCCAGAACCCTAAGTCAACTGAAGACCTGACTTGCCCCTCCCTCCCGACTCCTGTCTGTCATTGTGCAAAGCAAGTTCCGAAGGTGGACATTTCCAAGTATGGACAGCTGCGGCTGTTCCCATTTCCTTCCTCCCTCAGAGGGCCCCCTCTTCTGAAAGACCACTCACATGGTGGGGGGCTGGCAGCCCCGCCCTCAGGGACCTCAGCTGACCCCCCTACTTGTGTGTGGTACTGTAACTCTGCAGACCTCTTCCTAACCCACCTTGGTCTTAGAAGGCTCCTGAGATCAGGACTACTCTTACTGTCCCCCTCTCCCTGTTGCAGAATAGATCCTGAACAGGCACACCCCATCATTTCAAATTTTCAGCCAGGAGTACTCTGCCCCTGCAGAATCTCAGCCTGGGCAACACAGCATTTCCTTAATGGGATAATCACGGGATTCCAATGAAATATGAACTCTTAGCAAAATGCCCAGGGTCCCGAGGCAGGTGAGAGGGCACTTCGAACTCCTGAAAAGCTGCTGCTCCCTACTTACTCCCTCTGTGAGATTTTCCATGTGCCCTACACACACCTGCTAGCCCTGGCTGAGCAGCACAGCCACAGTGGGAAAGAATGCCCAGCCCCTGCCAAGTGAGGCCCGGCCAGCGGCCAGCCTCAGTCCCGCCCGCCACTGGAACACCAGCTCCCGCCAATAAGGCTGTGGGTGGGGACACGGACACAGTCACTGGGTGAACTTTCATCTCAGGACCAGGACAACAGAGCAGAGCCAATCTGGCAACACCACTCTGCCCAAGGCCCCACAGTGGGATCCAGGGGATTTCTTGGCTCCTCCAACACTCAAAGGGGCAGAAGTGGACTCAAAGCTTTCAGCACAGACCCGAAGGCCTGGGTATCACACAGAAAGAAACGACACAAGACTTCTGTCCACTTAGACACCTGCCCTCTCATGTTGCTTTATTCTATTCACAAAAAAACTAAAAAAAAGAGCCCAGTGTCCTGTGACCTAAAGGCAAATGACAACCTGTGGCCCACTGCTCCAAGAGATGCAACTCAGCAAAAACAAAAGGAGTGGGGCTGGAGATTTAGCTCAGTGGTTTCGCTGCCTGCTGCGCAAGCACAAGGACCCAAAGTCGATTCCCGGTACCAAAAAAAAAAAAAAAAAAGAGTGACTTTGGAAAGGTGTATGGTTCTTGGACGCTTCCTGCTAAGTGAATACTGCAAAGCTAAAGGGCTACACACTTGATTCATTCACATTGAGTCTCTGATAAAGGCAACACTACAGGCTTAAGGCAGAGTACAAGCTGGGCCCGTGACTGTCATGCCAGCACTCTAGGAGACTGAGGCAGGAAAACAGCAAATTCCAGCTCAGCTGTGGTAATTCAGTGACTTACTGAGGCTCTGTCTTAAATTAAGAAATAAAAAAGGGCTGGGGATGTAGCTGAGTACTGAAGACCTGGGTTCTAACCCCAGGAACCTCACACACAAAGAAATGGGTACGAGGTAGGTGACTGAGGGGCCATGGAAGGGAGCCCTGGATCCCTGGAAGTGTTCTGCTCCTGGAGCATGACAGAGGTTAGGGACCCCAGGCGTTTACCAGAACTCATAGAACTACACCTCAAAAAGAGTGAATTATACTGTATGTCACTGAAAGAGGAAGAAGTAAAAATTAAATTTCAAACTTCTGCAGCCCAATAGGATGAACTCTCACAGAAGGGAGAAGGACGACGGGAGTTTTGAGTGTGGAAACGGTGGGAGTTTCCATCCCTGATTTACACAAGCTGCCCAACTGGAAAAGCCACAGCAACATACCCGCCCTCCACCACACATGGCCACCACAGCTCCAAAAGCTGACAAGACAGAGAGGGGCCCCAGTGATCATGCGTTCCCAAAGGTGCCTGCCAACCTGTCTGCTCAGATTTCCACCCAAACACACACAGGCCGCCCCTCGGACTGGGGCGCTGACCCTTTCTTGGAAGAGCATTGGACTTCTGGAACCCCATGGCGGGCAGTTTTTACATTTACACTCCGGCTGTCATTTTCCAAGGGTCACTAGGACTAGGGGAACAAAGATCAGTACCTTTCTGCGGTCAATCCCATCCGACCCGTCAAAATGCGGGGGACAAACTCCCAACTTCCCTAATCCTACCCACCAAGTAGAGAGAGGAGAGACCTCCCCAACTTCCCGCAGTCACCCCGATCTTGCCTGCCAAGAAGGGGGAACAATCTCCCCAACTTGCCACGGTCACCCTGGTCCCACCAACATTCCATGGAAAAAAATTACTAATTTAAAAATACACCTGGGGGAACGAGGAAGACAGGACACTAAGCAGAAACACTAGGGCCGCGGGGTGTCAGCGTCAGGAACACCCTGGAAACAAGCTGCCCATCCCCAGCTAAAGCTCTAGCGCCCGCCCGCCAATGGCAGCCGTGCGGGCGCGGGGGGACAACGGTCGGATCCCCAACCGCGACTCTGGGTCCCTGCTGTTGGGAAGGATGGGGAATCAGGATTCCGGCGAGACACTCGCGACACTCACGTAGACCGGCAGTGGCCACGGATAGACGGCGGGCTCGGCCCCCACGGGCGACTTGAGCCTCAGCTCCAGCTTCTCCCCCATGTCTGCGCGCGCGGCCGCCGCACCATGCTAGTCAGGCGGTTGGGGGAGGGGCGGGGCCGCCGGCGAGAGGGCGGGCGGAGTAGGGGGCGGTCGCAGGGAGGGGCGGGAGGCTAAGGGGAGGGAGGCCCGGCCTGGGCCTCGGCCGGCCGCCGCCGCCGCAGCGCTCCCGTCCGGCCCCCGGCTCCCTCTTTGTGGTCACAGGCCCGAGGCCTCCAGCGCCGCCGCCATCTTGGGCCGGCGTGAGGCGAGCACAATGAGCCGGGGGCTGGGTGAAACCACTCCTGCGCGCTCGCGGGGGTCCCCCGGCGCGAGTAGGCGGTTCGTGGAAGCAGCCCCGTCCGCCGCACCCGCGGGCCACCCCTCTGTCGGCCCGCCCCCGTGGACTCGCCCGCCAGTGCGTACGTCACGCACGCACGCACGCACTCTTGGCTCGCAAATCCTCGGCTGCCCTCGAACGCCCCCGCTGGCCGGAAACGGGGACTCAGGGAATCCCTGCGGGCGAGCTGCGGAGAGTCTCTAGTTCGAATCTCACCTCCCTAAAATCCCTCTGTGCAAAAACCATCAATCAACTTTTAGTGATATAGGGGAAATAAATGTAACTCCCAACCTGCTAGACGTCAGATGCACCAAGTTCGTGTTTCCCAGAATCGAAGAATGATAGGGAAGGGTGGAGGGGGTGAAGGGAGGGCAGGGGAATGGGGAAAAAATAAGAACCAAGATACATCAGGTAAAGGTACACGTTCCCAATGATAAATGTAAATGTATTGTACACCTAAAATGTACCAATAAAAGAATTAAAGGAAAAAAATCGAAGAATGAATTCTAAGGAATAACGGAGATTGAGAGTAGAAAAACTTTATTGAGAGAGATAACTCCTGAGAGACAGGAGGGGACTCGAGAGTGGGTTGCGATGGACCCCACCTAACAGGAAGTTTTATGGAGCAAAATCACGGAGCAGGTACAAAATCCTGGGTACAACATGGGACAAAACCACAACCAAACAATAAGATTACAAGTATAGCCGCTTAGGTAATACTGATCCAATGGGGAAGCAGGTCACGTAGCAAGTGTACGTGGAAAGAACAAAGACCTTTCATAGTAAGAGAGGGATCTAGAGGTCTTGGTCTTCCACTGGGGTGACTGATGTCTGTCTGGACTTTATTGGACCAAGTGATGCCAATGATCTTATCCCCTGGGGAGGCATGTAGGCCTGGTCATTCCATCTTCATTTTGAGGCCTGGCCTCCAGTGGATGTACCTCTGGCCATAGTTATAATGTGTTTCATCCTCTGCAATGACTCCCTCCAGGGCCTAGCCCTGTCTGTCTATAATATTTCTACTTAGCTGTCTGTAATATTAGTATAGGACACTGAGTCCAGGACCCTGCTCTAACTCCGAGCACAGCACTCTTACCACAATAATTCTGGGTTCTAGATTCCCACCCCCCAATACTGGGGATTGAACGCATGGCCTTCACACTGAGGTACATCTCCAGCCCTTTTTTCATTTTTAAAAATTTTATTACAGGGTCTTACTCGGTCACTGAATTGCCCAGATTGGGCTCAAACATTCCATCTTTCTGCCTCGGCCTCCCAGAGTATGGGCCTCCGAGTCTGGCTAATAATGCTGTTTATTGAGCACCTACTATATATATATACATCAGCCACTGGTCATTGACAGGGTGAATATAAGGAAAGGTTCTTCCCAAAGAGAACCTCCTTCCATTTTAACAGGAAGAGTAACATAATGGTCCTGGGGGAAAACATTAATGAAAGTGTCAAATGCCCCAAGACAATAGTTGAATTCCTTTGTCCCCTTGCCTATGAGTTTTTGGGTTTTTTGAGCCAGGGTCTTACTATGTACTTCAGTCTGGCCTTCAACTCTGTATACTTGAGGTGAACTCATGGTGATCCTCCTGACTCAGCCTCCAAGTACTGGAGTGACAGACGTGCACCACCATCCTGGCTTGGAGCTGAGCTTTGTGTTGTTGTTGTTGTTTTGGTACCTGGGATCAAACTCAGGACCCTGCGCTTATGAGGCAGGTGTGATGCCACTGAGCTAAATCCCTGGCCCTGGAGCTGAGTTTTAAACCAAGCAATATTCTGGATATCACTATTATAGGCAGCTAAGTTAGATCAAAATTAATGTAGTCAGGGCCAAGGATTTAGCTCAGTGGTTTCGTTGCCTGCTGCACAAGTGCAAGAACCAGAGTTTGATCCTCGGTACCAAAAAAAAAAATTAATGTAGTCAGAGGGCCAGGAATTTAGCTCAGTGGCTCCTGCCTCACAAGCACAAGATCCTGAGTTCGATCCCTGGTACAAAAACAAAACAAACAAACAAAAAAATTAAGTAGTCCAACAGAGACTGGGCTCCAAAGGAAGTTGGGACAAAAATAAAGACATTAGAATTGTGGCTGGGGGAGCATCTGAAGAAGGCAAGGCCTTAAGATTAAAGTTACGGTCCGGGGATTTAGCTCAGTGGTTCTGCCGCCTGCCTCAAAAGTGCAAGGTCCCGAGTTCGATCTCTGGTACCAAAAAAAAAAAAAAAAAAAAGATTAAAGTCACAATGGCCAGGCTTGCATACTTCCCTAAGAGATGAATGGAAATTTGAGATTATATTGTAATTGGTACCACCCAGACCATTAGGTCCAGATATCAGACACTGGGTGGGTGACCAGAACACTGAGCGCATTGGTTTCCCTAAAATATTTCTGTTTTAGAAGTCATAGGTAATAGCCCAGGCATGATGGTGCATGCCCATAATCCCAGCACTCCTGAGGAAGATCGCCAAGAGAGTTCCAGGTCAGCCTGGGCTACATAGTGAGACCCTGTGTCAAAAAAAAAAAAAGGTCATAGATAAGCCAGCGTTAACAATGTCATCCATATGCCCTTGCTATGTTCCTCCCTTTCCTATTGAATCAATATTAGCTAAGCAGCTATACTTTAATCTTTTCTTTTTTGGTACTGGGGATTGAACTCAGGACCTTGCGCTTTCAAGACAGGCATGGTGCTGCTGAGCTAAATCTCCGGCCCCTATACTTGTAATCTTATTGATTATAGTTTGACCCATGTTGTACCCAAAGTCGTGACTTTGCTGTATGAATTAGCCCTGATGAAGGGCCTCAGTCTCAACCCATTTCTGGGACCCCTCCTGTCTCTTGGGACCTATTCCTATTTCCCCATAAATCTTTCTTCCTCTTCACCTCCTCGTCCTTTGGAATTCATTCTTTGATTTCAGGGGAAATGAACCCAGCACATCTGACATCTAGCAGGTCAGGAATTATATTCCTTCTCCTATATCATCATTGTGAAGATATTTTGTTTTGGTTTGGATGTTTTGGGGGTGCTGGGGATAGAACCCAGTGCTTCACACTTGCAAGCTAAACCCATTACCGCTGGCTAAGCCCTCAGCCTAGAATAGGCCTCTCCAATGATGGTATATCAGCGGACTTTGCGTTAGGCAGACAAGCCTACCAATTAAAAACCACAGGAGGTCATTGTTTGTTCTAAACCCCACTAGACCAGGAGAAAAATCAAAATAGAATCACTCCTAAAATTCCAAGTCACCAGCCAGGTATTGTGGCGCACACCTGTGATCCTGGCACTCCAAAAGCTGAGACAGGAGGATCGCCATGAGTTCAAGACCAGCCTGGGGTCCATAGAGAGTTCAAGGCCACCCAGCACTTACATAGTGAGACCCTTGTCTCTAAATAAATAAATAAATAAATGAAATTCCAAATCACCAAACCAAATTATGTTATTATCCAGCTTTCCCAGAAATCAGAAAAGATAACAGCCAAATTTAATTCCCTGACAGACCAGGTGTAGCCAAATTTAATTCCCTGACAGACCAGGTGTACTGGGCACAATGGTGAAGTTTCTACTGGGTATAGTGGTGCATGCCTGTAATCCCAGCACTCTGAGGCTGAGGCAGGAGGATGGGAAGTTCAAATTCCCCTGGGAATTTCGGGAGACCCTGGTATCTGGGGAGAAGAGGGGGCTGAGGATGTATCTCAGTAATAGACTGCCCCAGGGTTTGATCCCCCGTACCCCACCCCCACAAAAAAAGAACTCTATTACCTCTGTTTAGCAAGAATTTTTTTCTCAAAGTCCTCTTTAGCTTTAGTTTCCTCTTAGTAATTTTCCTTCCACTGCCCCCTTCTCTCTGCTGCTTGGATATAAACTGTCACTTTTCCTCGATGTATTATTCAGTTTGCAACAGGCCTCATCCAATCAGCTGAATGGCTTGCCTTTTGTTTTGTGTTTTGTTTTTCTTCTGCATCGCTGGGCATTGAAGCCAGGGCTTCCTGCGAACAGGCAAGTGCTCTGAGGGCCCCCAGCCCCTGAAGACCTTAAGGGGCCAAAAGGAGGTCCCCAAGGAAGGGGAATTCTGTCCCCACAGAGTCCTGGACTTGAGCTGTTTATCCTCTCTTCCCTGGGTCTCCAGCCTGCCCTGCAGAATTCAGATTTGTCAGCCCACACATGAGTCAGTTCCCATGAGTCAGTTCCTTAAAATAAATCTCTTTCTATATATATGCAGCTCGGCTCTATTTCTGGAGACCTGATAGCTGGGGAGCTATGGGCTCACACTTTCAGTATCTGCCAAGTCCCAGTTCCTCAGTTGGTTAGGATCACAGAATGGGGTGCTAGGAGGCCCCCTAGAGAGGAGCTTTGGACCTCAACTCAAATCTGTGTGGGGTAGGCTCTTGATTTGTCACAGAAAAGCATTGCAGAACCAGGCATGGTGGTGCACGCCTCTAACCCCAGTACTCCAGAGGCTGAAGCAGGAGGATTGCCAGGAGTTTCAGGCCAGCCTGGGCTACATAGTGAGACCCTGTCTCAAAAAAAGCATTTCAGGGTGTATCAGAGAGAGGAATCAACATTTTTGTTGTCATTGTTGTTTGTTTGTTGTGGTTCTTTGTTGAGACAGAGTCTCTCTGTGTAGTTTTGACTGGCCTTAGACTCACTGTGTGGCCCAACTGGCCTGGAACTCTTGTCGATCCTCCTGCCTCAGCCTCCCCAGTCCTGGGATTACAGGATGCCAAGCTGAAAGGTCTTTTTATGGTATCCTTTCTTTTAGCTAGTTTTTTTTTTTTGTACCGGGGATCGAACTCGGGTCCTTGCACTTGCACAGCAGGCAGCAAAACCACTGAGCTAAATCCCCGGCCCTTTAGCCAGCTTTTATTAGAGGGCAAGTCAGAGAAACAGCAGGCCTAGGGCCTGCTGACAGGTTCTCTGGGAAATGCTGGTGACCTAAGTGGAATGAAGCCCAAGTCTCTCTTAAGACACCAGGTGGGGTTATTTAAAAGCGGGAGGTCCCTGTTTGGGCTCTATCACTGGGGCTGGGGGGATTTATATGTACCTGGGGTTGGAGATTTGTGCAATCTGTAATCTATAAAAAGCCTGAGGTATGTTGGGTATGGAGCACAGGCTGTAATCTTCATATTCAGGGAGGCTGAGGCAGGAAGATCCCAAGTTGGAGTCCAGCCTGGACAATTTAGCAATTTAGTGAGACTGTCTCAAAATATAAAATTTTAAATAGAAAGAAAATCAGGCTACATTTATAGGTGAAAGGGCTTAAAAACAAAACAGTTGCCCAACTTATACTACCTTTTTTTCCCTTCTAGGAAACTCATCCAAAGAAAATTCCAAAGAGCCTTAAATTCCTATGAGAAAGATAAGGTAAACCTATAAAATGGGCTTATCTTTAAGGCTCTAAGGAATTGGGGGTGGGGGGTGCAAGTTTCCTAGATGGGAAGAAAGGGATTGTTTGTAACCTTGGGTAGCTTTTTTGAGACAGGCTCTTGCTGTGCATTCCAGGCTGGCCTTGAACTCACAGCCATCCTCCTGCCTCTGCCTCCCAGGTGCAGGATTTACAGATGTGGACCACTACTACAGTTAGAAACAAAGGAGCTGAGTCACTCCTTCCCCTTTGTTCAACTGTAAACATCACACCACCCCAGTGATTGCCCAGGTTTAAGCTTAGGAGGTCACTCAGATTGCTGATGTCCGAGAGAGTGACAATGGGAGGTGCCCCATCAGTGGTGTCTGACCCTATAGATACCAGAAACCTGCATTATCAAAGTCCCTTTTTTTCCCTTTCACCTTTAAGTCCTTTTTTTCCTTCACTCTCTTTTTTTCATCGCCCTTCTCCCTGTTCCTGCTGACATCTTATGGTCTTCAATAAATGCAGCTACTTACTACTTGCTACGAGGTATCCGCTTGGCAATTCTCTCCTTGCCATACACAAGAACCTGGACTATTTTGGGCCCACTCAACTGTAACACCACCGTGCCCGGCAAATACATGATTTTAAACAGGGAGTAGTGACCTATGACTATAATCTCACCACTGCCAGAGGCTGAGGTTGGAGGATCACAAATACAAGCCCCTTCTGGGTAACTTAGTGACTTAGTGAAACCCTGTCTCAAAATAAATAATAAAAAGTGCTGGGGATGGAGCTTGGTGCAAAGGTCTTAGGTTCAATTGCCAAAAATAAAACAGAAAGTACTCCTGAGCCCTGAATTCAGCCTTCAGTGCTTCTGATCTCTCCCTGTACCTATCCCTGGCACTTCCCTTGTTTGAGAGCCGGTGGAACCCAGCCCTGGCCAGGAGCAACATTGGGCTCCGGACACTTTGGGCTCCTTGCAGCCCTGCAGCTGACAAAGTCATAACCTTAGCCAGTGTTAGTCAACAGCAAGCTGGAGTCAGGCAGCTGGGGGCCAAGAGATGCAGGGTTTTTTGACCCTTTCTTAATTATAAGCTATAGGTAAGACCCACATAAGCTTCTGGTTTCAAACTTTAGCTCAAGAGCCAGGCATGATGCTGCACAATTGTGATCCCAACCCTTGGGAGGCTGAGCCAAGAGGATTGCCATGAGTTTGAGGCCAGCCTCAGCTGTCTAGTGATACTTTGTCTTGAAACAAAACAAAAGTTAAACTCAAGAGATTGTAACATCCTCTAAGTGTGTTGGTGAAGTCCTGGGCCCATTTAAAGTTCAGACCATTGGGCCGGGGATTTAGCTCAGTGATTCTGGCACCTGCTTCAAAAGCTCAAAGTCCCGAGTTTGATCCCCAGTACCAAGAAAAAAATTCAGACCATTGACAAGGAGTTGGATAAAACCCACAGTCCCAGAAGAAGCTAAATGGAGACATCTACCCGGGGAGTAAATGGGACCTACTTCTCTCTGAAGCAGGTAAACACAGCCCATTTTATTTCTACAAAAACAATAACCACAGTCAGGAATCCCCATAGGAATGGAGGAAGAGAATCCTGGGCCCTCATCTGCTGATCATTAAAAGTGTGATTTCTAGCTGGGTGTGGTGGCACACACCTGTGATCCCGGCATTTGGGAGGCTGAGGCAGAAGGATCACTCAAAGTTCGAGGCCAGCCTGGACTACATAGTGAGACCCTGCATCCCACCCAAAAATTAGAAACAAAACAAAAGAGCCAGGTGTGGTGGTGCATGCTTTAATCCCAGCACTCAGGAAGCTGAGAAAGAAAGAAACAAACAAAACAAAACAAAAATATTCTCAATGGTGGGGGACTGACTGCATCCAGGTGTTTAGAAACAGGGGACTGTAGGTAAAAATTCACAGAGGGAGGGTATGGCTTCCGGGTGCAGCTCCTGCCCTGCATTCCTTCCTCAACACCAAAACCACAAATAATAATAACCAATAACATAAAACTGTTTCCTTGATATTACTGGACTTGCATTCAGGTTTTTCTTTTCTTTTTCTTTTTCTTTCATTCTGGAGATTGAACTCAGGGCCTCACACATCCCAGCACTCTGGGAGACTGAGACAGGAAGATTACAAGTTTCAGCCTAGCCTAGGCAACTTGGCAATTAGCTAGACACGGTATCAAATTTTAATTTTAATTTTAAAAGGACTGAGGTGCCAGGCATAGTGGTGCATGGCTGTAATCCCAGCACTCAGGAGGCTGAGGCAAGAGGATCACCATGAGTTCCAGGCCAGCCTGAACTACACAGCGAAACCCAGTCTCAAAAAATAAAAAATAAATAAAATAGGACTGGGGATTTAGCTCAGTGACACCATGCCTGCCTTGCAAACACAAGGTCCTGAGTTCAATCCCTGGTACCCAAACTAAATGAATAAATAAAGTCTCACCCAGTCTGGACTCAAACTCAAATTCTCCTCAGTCTCAGCCTTACTTCTCAAGTACCGGGGGTGACAGGCATATGCCATTATCCAACACTTCCTTTTCCTATGTATGTTATACTTCAAGTAAAAGAAAGAGAAGTTGGATGTGGTAGCTTAGGTCTGTCATCCCAGCACGCTGGGAGGCTGAGTCAGGAGGATGGAAAGTTAAGGCCCAGCCTGGGGAACTTAGCGTCTTAGTGAGGCCGTGTCTCTGAATAAAAAATAATAAAAGGGCTGGGGATGTAGTTCTGTCTGAAGGCCCTGGGTTCGATCCCCAGAACTGGATAAAACAAACAACCACAACTAGCTGAGGCCGGCAGTGAGCGTTTCAGCACCACGGAGAGTTCCCGGCCGCCCTGACCAGGTGCGGAGGCGGAAGTGGAACGCTCTTGATGGCTTTGCTTAGTTGGGCTCTACCATTGAGCTCCAGACTCGACCTTCTGAGACCTTTACGTTGTATGAAAAGCTTGACCATTCCCCTTCCCGATTAAACTAAAAGAAACCATCGAGACTCCCCGGAGCACTTGGTTATAAGATGTAATTCTGTAAGTGCTGTCTTTGCCACTTAAAAAATTTCCATTGCTAGCTGGTGCGGTGGTGCACGCCTGTGATCCCAGAACTCAGGAGGCTGAGGCAGGAAGAGTGCCCCGATTTTGACATCAACCTTTTTTTTTTCTTGCTTTTGCTATATTGGGGAAGGAATGGAGGGGTGTTCTAACACTGAATTGTTGTTTTGTTTTGTTTTTGAGACAGGGTCTAGCTATGAAGTTCAGGCTGGCCTTGAACTCACTATGTAGCCCAGGCTGGCCTGGAACTAGGATCAGTCCTCCTGTCTCAGCCTCCTAAGTGCTGGAATGACAGGTGCATGCCACAACATCTGGCTTGACTTGTTTCTAATGACATTGAAACACATGTAGCATAAAAATTATCACCCAAACCACCTTTTTTTGTGTGTGGTACTGGGTATCAAACCCAGTGTCTTGAGCGTGCTAGACAGCACTATACTATTGAGCACCACTACCAGCCCTTTCCACTTTTTATTTTGAAATGGGGGGCCAGGCATGGTAGCACATGGCTCTAATCCCAGCACTCGGGAGGCAGAGGAAGGAGAATTGCCCTGAGTTTGAGGCCAGCCTGACCTACATAGTGAGTTCAAGAGCAGCCTGAAAGAGAGAGAGAGAAGGTCTCACTAATTTGCTAAATTGCTCTAACCTGAGTTCCTCCTGCCTCAGTTTTCCCAGAGTGCTGGGATGACAGGCTTGTCATTTTTTCTTCTTTTTTTTTTAGACAGGGTTTTCCCATGGAATTCAGCTTAGCCTTGAATTCACTATGTAACCCAGAATGGCTTTAACTCATTGGAATTCTCCTGCCTCGGCCTCCTGAATGCTGGAAATACAGGAGTGTGCCACCACGCCTGCCTGCTTTAACCCTTTACTTTGTCCTGATGTCTGTCTGGTATACTTTTCCAAACGCTTGTCCTGGTTGGAACTTTGTCCTTTATCTCTATTCATTGCCAAAGTTGGCATATAGTGGATACTCAGTACATTGTTATGGAATGGATGGATGGCCACAAGGGTGCATGGCGTGGTGGGTGGAGGATTCACGAATAGGTGTGTGGGTGGACAAGCAGGTGGATGGGTGGATGGTGGGCAAATCATCTGTGGATGAGGGAACCAATTTGAGGCTGGAGATGGGATTGATAACTGATGTCCAAAGTTCAGGCCAAGTCCTATGGCTCATGGCTCAGGGTCCAGCTCCTTCCTGAGAGGCGGCCCTTTTCTCCAAGCCTGCCCTACCACTGCTCTCTGCTGGTCACTCTGGGAGTTGCAGGAAGCCCACCTACTCTCAGGGCTATAAAAACGGGCTTCTGTCAAAACAATTGTTCAATCGTCATTAATGTAAACTTTTTTTTTTTATGGTACCAGGGATTGAACTTGGGACCTTGCACATGGGAGTCAGGCGGCGGAACCACTGAGCTAAATCCCTGGCCCTAAACATTTTTTTTTTAAGGAAAGAGGTCTATTTGATTTAATTTAAACATTTCTGGCACGAGTGGTGGTTCATGCCTGTAATCTCACCAGTTGGGAGGCTGAGGCAGGAGGATTGCTGTGAGTTCAAGGCCAGCCTGAACTACATAGTGAGAGGCTGCCTCAAAAACAAAAAACAAAACAACATTTCTTAGCCAGGCATGGGGGCTCACACCTATAATCCCAGTACTCAGGGAGGCCGAGGCAGAAGGGTCTCAAGTTTAAACTCAGTGAGGGCAATTTAGTGAAACTCTATCTTGGAATAAAAAGTAACAAAGGATGGACCAGGGATTTAGTTCAGTGGTACCGCCCACTTTGAAAGTGCAAGGTCCTAAATTTGATCCCTGGTACCAAAAAAAAAAAAAAGTAACAAATGGCTGAGGATATAGCTCGGTGCAAAGGCCTTGGGTTCAATCTTCAGTACTGCAAAAAGTCAAGAAAACAAATATCTTTTTTTTTTTTTTGGTACTGGGGATCAAACTCAGGACTTTGTACTTGCGAGGTAGGCAGTGGAACCACTGAGCTAAATCCCCAGCCCCTAAGTATCTTTTTTTGAGACAAGGTCTCACTATGTAGTTT
This sequence comes from Heterocephalus glaber, assembly GCF_053883595.1. Classification (NCBI taxonomy): domain Eukaryota; kingdom Metazoa; phylum Chordata; class Mammalia; order Rodentia; family Bathyergidae; genus Heterocephalus; species Heterocephalus glaber. Next base: position 4,379,911 of record NW_028258457.1, on the reverse strand, counting down.
GGGTTAGCCTTGAACTCACTATGTAGCCCAGGCTGGCCTCAAACTCACAGCAATCCTCCTGCCTCAGCCTCCCAAGTGCTGGCATTACAGGGATGCACCTCCTCACCCGGCCAAATTTCTTAGGGTCCTTCTTTTGTAGCAAACACAAAAACAGATCTCACTCACTGAATTTATTTTTCAGTGGAAGGAGACTGTATAGATGAGTAATAAGCCAAATAACTTGGTCAAAAACACAGTGTCTAGCTTGGTGGTGCACACCTGTAATTCCACCTACTCAGAATACAGGCAGGAGGATCGAAAGTTTGAGCCAACCCTAGTGAATTTATCCAGACCCTGTTTCAAAATTAAAAAATAAAAAAAGGGACAAGATCCAGGTGTGGTGAGTCACACCTGTAATCCCAGCACTCAGTAGGCTGAGGCAGGAGGATTGCTGTGAGTTCAAGGCCAGCCTGGGCTACATAAGGAGACCCTGTCTCAAAAAGCAAAACACACACACAAATCACAACCCCATGCTGTGTTAGAAAATAATCAGAGTCATTTTAGTGTATGTATGTGGTACTGGGGATGTAACCAAGGCCATTGCACTGAGCTACATCCCCAACTCATTTTCATTTTTTAATTTTGAGATAAGGTCTTGCTAATTTGCCCAGGCCCAGCTTGAAGTGCAATCCTTCTGCAGAGTAGGTGAGATAACAGGCGTGCATCGCCATGTCTGAGCCGATGCAGTCCTACCCACTTTGTCTCATTATAAATTAGTTGGTTTTTTTTTTTTATTTTTTGAGATTGAGTCTCACTATGTAGCCCAAGCTGGCCTTGAACTCCCAGTGATCCTCCTGCCTCTGTCTCCCAAGTACCCGGGATTACAAGTGTGCACCGCCAAACTCGGCTGGTTTTCTTTTTTTTTTTGGTACCGGGGATCGAACTGGGGTCCTTGCGCTTGCGCAGCAGGCGGCCAAACCACTGAGCTAAATCCCCGGCCCCTCGGCTGGTTTTCTAATTTCTCCTGCAGGACAGAGACCAGGAATATCTCATTCACAGCTTCATGTCCCAGTGTCTTCATATGCCCGTCACACAATAGGCCCTCAGTAATTTAATTTATTTATTTGAGGCAGGGTCTCACTATGTAGTTCAAGCTGGCCTTGAACTCACTATGTGGCCCTGGTTTGCTTCGAACTCGCTGTGATCTTCCTGCTTCAGCTTCCCCAGTGCTGAGATAACGCGTGTGGCACCACTCCCGGCCCCTCAGAATGTATTGAATGAATGACTGCGTTGGAGCCCTAGTCCGGGCCCATTACTTCCGGTGGGCCAGTTGTTTCTTGTCCTGCCATATCACAGGTTTTGTGAGGCTGCCGGGAACACAGGATTGGTTCGCTGCAGCGTGGGATTTGGAGGTTCTCAAATAGCGTCATCTTTACGATTCAGAAAGGGCGGGGCTGGACTCTTCCTCAAGAACCGCAAGGAGAGTTCCACGTGGGCGCCCCGCCTACCTCGGCCCCGCCCACAACAGGGCAAGTCTACATCCGTCACTTAGTCGAGGGGCGGGACAGGACTGAAGCTCTCGGGGGCGTGGTTAGAACGCGGAAGGAGGAAGTAGGTGGAGTTTCTGTGGCTACTGACCAAAGAGAGAGCAGAGTTTTGAGTCGGAAGAGGCGGGAGCGAACTGCCAAAAAGGACGGTGTCCACATCACCATTGGGCTGCCTGTGGTCGTCAGGGAAACGGAGGCAGGGGCGGGGTGGTGGTTTCTAAGGAGGCGGGGCTTCCGGGGGCCGACTGTCTGAGACCCAGCGGCCACCGTCAGCTGACCTGCAGCCATCTTGTCCGCCATTTGCCAGCGGCGGGGTGCTGGAGCGCGGTTGCTCATCTAGCGGGTCGCTCCCGCCTTTGCCTCCGTTTTGGGCTCCTGCCGCCGCCCTGGCCTGGACGCCCTCCCCGCCGAGGCGCCCGGCAGCGCAGCGGTCTGAGGGTGGCAGGTGCGGCCCTGAGGGTCCCAGTACTGCGCCCGGCCGCGGTCCTCCGGGGACCCGAGCGCCTGGGCTGCCGCGATGGCCCTCAAGATGGTCAAGGGCAGTATCGACCGTATGTTTGACAAGAACCTGCAGGACCTGGTCCGCGGCATCCGCAACCACAAAGAGGACGAGGTGAGGCGGCGCGGAGCGGGGCTGCCCTGCCTGGTCACCGCCCCGGGGCCGCTGGTCCTGCCTGCTGGGCCTGCTCGGCCTCCTGCCCGCTCTTGGGGTCATCCCCGACCCTGCACCGCGCTCCGGCTCCGCTGGTCCCGAAGCTGCCTCCTTGCACATGCTCTCCCTCCCAGCCTCAGTTTACCCACGATTGGCTGTTCTCTGTCCACCTAGGGAAAGCGCTGCCCAAAAGGCCACGCCTGGAGCCCGGCTGCTTGCTGGTGTTCTTCTTCCCCAGCCTCAGTTTACCCTCCTGGAGGGAGATTCGATCGCTTCCTCCCTCCCCGCGCGGATTTTCTCCAAGAGACTGCGCAGGTGCCCAAGCTGTGGCCCTGCCACCTGAGCGAATTTCTGGGTCGCTGGTTGAAGATGCCGGATCTTTGCCTGCCCCAGCGCTCTGGAATCCTCCTTGGGAGACTGAAGCATGCGGGTCTCCCCCCTTGAGGGAGACTGTGGAAACATGTGTCCAGGTTGCTCCTTGAGGCCTGGCTTGAACCTGTGTGTTCTCAGGCCCTTGCCTCCGGGCCCAAGCTGGGCCACTTTCTCTCAGCCTGTGCACCATAAGGGAAGGACCCAGGGTCCTGGAATGGGGAAGCCTACTTCAAGCAGGAACCCGAAAGCCAGGGTGTGGAGATGGTTTTCCAGAAGTAAAACTGTGGGCATGATTTCCTTCCCTTTCCCCCCTTCCCTTCCCCTCCCCTAACCTGTGAGTGACCTAGATTAATGAAGAACGAGGGCAGTTAGTGGCCATCAAGCCCCTGGCTCCCTTGGAGGGTGCCTGAGCCAGAGACAGGGCAGTGGAAGCCTTATGGTGTCTCCCTGCTGGACAGACTTTCGTAAAGGAAGGCAGCTGTGTGTTGTCCTACAAGCCCCAGTGCCAGATTCACCTCACAGTGGAGCACCAAAAGGGGCAGGGAAGCCTGAAATTTGCTTCAGGTACCTGCAGCCGGGTCCCTGTCTGGGAATTTGAGTCCTTGCCTAGTTCATCCCCCTTCCCTTCCCTATGACTGACCTAGGCTCTGGGCCCTCTTTGCTGCCCCAGTTACAGTGTGTCACAAACTTGCCATCACCCTTTTGCCTTTTGAGTTGAAAGAGTAGCTGACTGGCCGGGGAATTGGAAATGTGGTTTGCACCCTTTGGTGGCTTTTCCACCCCTGTAGGGTGTCCTGGCTGCCCTCCCACCACTTCATTCAGTGGGAGTCCCTGAGTACCTGCCACACGTATTCTCCTTAGGGTGGCTGGTTTTTAGGGGCGTGTGCTATGTCCTCATTGCCAGAGGATGGAGGCCAGGGCCTTGCACAGGCAAAGCTCACAGTCCACAACTGAGCCACATCCCTAACCCAGGACCCTTGGGCTCTTTATTGGAATTGCTGTGTATTAACAGGACTTTTTTATTTGTTTTACTTTATTTTATTTTTTTGTGAGAGAGGGTCTCACTGTGTAGTCCAGTCTGGTCTTGCACTCACTGTGTAGCCCGGGCTGACCTTGAACTCACAGTGATCCTCCTGCCTCAGCCTCCCAAGTGCTGGGATGACAAGTGTGCACCACCATAGATGCGTAGCTCCAGCTTTCTACGTGACCCTTACCATCTGCCAGATGGTGATTCTGGGCAGGCCATGTTTAGAGGTCCTGGTTCTCAGAAGATAGTCTGTCCCGAGCTTTCCTCCTGTGCTCACCTCTGACTCCAGGCTCCTGTCTCTGGCAGCTGTTGGGGTCCTGAGCTGTGCAATGACTGCTCTGCCCTCACCTATTTATTTACTTATTTTGGTGGCACTGGGGATTGAGCCCAGGGCCTTTGCACTGAACTACATCCCCCGTCCTTTTTTTGGGGACAGGGTCTGACTGTAGCCCAGGCTGACCTTGAACTTGAGACGATCCTCCTATCTCAGCCTCCTGAGTGCTGGAATCACAGGTGTGTGCCACTATGCCTGCCTTTCCCACATCTTTAAAAAGGCAGCTTCCTTGTAGACTCTGCCCTGTGGCCCCTCTGCACCTGAAGGAAGATGTCCCACAGTGTGCTTTTCCTGTAGCAGCAGTTTTCCAAAGAATATTTCCTTTTCATGGTAGGTTTTATTTAAAATTGCACAACATCTCACATAGGCTCAGTGGTGGGTTCGGGAAGAGGCAGTGTGACCCAGTGTAGTTCAAGATGTTCTTGGCCCTGCTTAGCCAGGTGGCCTTGAGGGAAGCCCTGATCTGTTTGTGTGAACAGCAGGGGTCTGGTCCCCTCCCCCTCTTCTTGCTAAGTGGTTTTGAGGCTGCAGCAACGTTAGGCTCTGCCAGGTGCCCTGAGCAGAGGTATGTGTCCCAATGTTTGTGTGTGGGGTTTTTTGTGGGTTTTTTTGGTACTGGGGATCGAACTCAGGACCTTGCGCTTGCCTTGCAAGCGGTGGAACCATTGAGCTAAATCCCCGGCCCCCTGTTGTTTATTTTTTTGAGACAGGGTCTCTGTGTAATCCAGGCTGGCCTGAGTAATGAGATTACAGGTGTGTCCCATTGCACCCAGCTCCAGTTTTCCAACTCTCAGCCTGTGACTTCTCCGGTGCTGTATGTTCATTTCATGTGTCACATTAAGGAAAAAGGCCAGGTGTGCACAGCTGTGATCCCGGCACTCACAGGCCCAGGCAGGAGAATGACCACAAGTTCGAGGGCAGCTTGGACTACATAGCAAGATTCTGTCTCATCAAGAAAAAAAAAAAGATAGTAGAAAATACTGGAGTGTGTGCTGGGAGTAAAGGTCTTTTCCTGGACCATCTAGTTCTCGTCGGTACTTGGGAAGTATATTGTGTTACCATGCATAATATATAAGTAAAATGTATTTAGTTCTGCCATGTTAGGGATAGAACCCAGGACCTTGCAGGTGTTAGGCAGATACTCACTGCTGAGCCACATCTGTAGCCCCAAGTGACTTTAATATTTTATTCTTACCGGCACTCTCCATAACTTGGAGAAAGCTTTTGTGTGGTAGGGGAGGGGTTTTTCTTTTCTTCTTTTTTTGGGGGGGTTGGGCAAGGTCTTCATGTGTGGTCCAGGCAGATCTTGAGCTCACCATGTAACCCAAGCTGGGTTTGAACTCCAGGGATCCTACTGCCTCAGTCTTCTGAGTACTGGAAACATAGGTGTGCATCACCAGTGTACTTTTTTTTGGGGGGGTAACTGGGAATCGAACTCAGGACCTTGCGCTTGTGAGGCAGGCGCAGTGCCATTGTGCTAAATCCCCGGCCCTGTTTGTTTTTTGTTTTCTTTTGTGTTTTTGTTTTTGTTGTTGTTGTTGTTTTTTGAGACTCACTATGTAGCCCAGGCTGGCCTCAAACTCCTGGTGATTCTCCTGCCTCAGCCTTCTGAGTGCTGGGATTACAGATAGGCGCCATCACGCCCATCTGTTCGTGTTTTTAATTATATAACATAAGTCATAATTTTTCACCCTTCCCTGAGTGCTGAGGGTGGAAGGTAGGGCTTAGCATATTCTGAGCACATGCTTTATCATTGAAACGCACCCTCAGCACTTTACTTTTTTTTTTTTTAAACACACTCACTGTTTATGTTATTCCATGAGTAGTGAAAATGTCTTTCTCTAAACATACTGCAGTTCAGCCTGGCACGGTAATCCCACCGATCTGGGAGGCTGAGGCAGGAGGTTCATAAATTTGAGTTCTGCCAGGGCAGCTTAGTGAGTAGTGAAACCCTGCCTCAGAATAAAAAATAAAAAGGCCCTGGGTTCCATGCCCAGCACTGGCAGGAAAAAAACCCAGCCCCTCTCCTATAACCCTGCCACAGCTCTTATATAGGCAGCGTGTTGCTTTTCTGCCCAGAGAGCTCGTATATGTCCTGAGTGTGCACAGGGTCTGGCATGCGCCCTGCCTGGCAGTCTTCTGCCTGGCAGCATGGGCTTTCTGTGTGTGTGGAAAGGCCCTGCCACTCATTTCCGAGCCTCCCTGGTGCAGCTGTCCTTGGTTTTCTCACCATACCCCTTTGACAGGCATCAAGTGCGCAGGAAGTGCCGCATCTGCTCCAGGGGACAGATCTGGAGATCTGGAAGACAAGGTCCTTAGGCAGCCCTGCTGCCCAGCGAGCCCACCCTTTCCATGTAGTCCAGGCTGGCCTCAAATTCTCAGTGTTCCTCCTGCCTCAGCTTCCCAAGTGCTGGGATTACAGGCGTGTGGCTCCATGCCTGGTAAGGCACACCTTTTTGGACATGGGTTACCTTGGCCTTGCTGGACTGTCCCTGACCTCAGCAGCAGTCACAGGGGATGCTCTCATCCACTCCCTCTCAGTGCCCTCCGACAGCGTCCAGCATGCACGACCTGTCTGGGGAATCAGTGCCGCTGGGGGGCTTGGAGTGAGTGTTTGCTTGACACCTTTGCTGGCCCTGCTCCCCTGCATGCTGGCAGCTACTTTCACCTGGGGTTAGGCCAGTACAGCTGCTCCTATGGTGGTGGCCTTTGAGTGGGCCCAGGCCCCAGAGTGACCTGTTACTACCCTGCCTTCGTCCCAGGCCCCTTCCCCCTCCTCTGTCCACTGCCTGCTCACCTGCTCCTAGCATGAAGCCCTCTTCTTTTTTTTTTTTTTGGCTCCAGGGATCAAACTCAGGACCTTGCGCTTGCAAGGCAGGCACCAGAACCACTGAGCTAAATCCCTGGCCCTGAAGCCCTCTTCTGTTGCCTGTCACCTTTGCTCAAGTGGAGCTGTGCCTCCCTGAGAATGGGCCTCCTCCTCTCTGCCCCTCCAGGGGCAGGTGGTGCCCATTGTTTGGGTCTGGGGTAGGACTGGCTCTGCTTGTGGCCTGGCCCTCCTGCCAAGGCCTCCCACCCTGGTCCAGGTGTCCTGGTGCCTATTCATCTGGGGGTGGAGCCGCCTCTCCTCCTGATTTTCTTGCTGCAGCTCCCCAAGCCAGCTGTGGCTCCTGCCTCCAGGCCATAGTCTCCTCGAGGCCCCAGTTTACTTGGGTGCCTCCAAGGGTGACCCTACCCTATGCACGCAGCTGAATACTGTTCCCCAGCAATGCCAAGTGTCAGTCCTGGGACCTGTGGGTATATTGCTTCACGTGGCTGAAGGGACTCTACAGATGTGATCAAGTTCAGGATCCTGAGGGGGGTCATCTAGGACCACTGGCGGCCCAGAGTACCCCAGGGTCCCCTTGAAAGGGCGTGGGAGGGTGAGAGGCCAAAAGAGGCTGAAGATACTGGATTGCTGGCTCTGTAGATGGAGGACAGGCTGTGAGCCGAGGGCTGCAGGTGCCTCTAGGGGTCGGGACAGGGGAATAGCCTAGCGAGGCTAGAATCTCGGCTGCTGTTGGCTACCATGTTTCTGGTGATTGTTTCACACAGACCAGCCCCTGCTTCCCTCCCACCACCCGGTCCCATCTCAGCTCCCGACCATGGCCTTCCTATCCATGCCACCAGCCCCAGCCATGGCCCCCACCGCTCCAGAACCTGAGGTGTATCACCTGTGCCTGGCCTTGCTGATGCTCAGGCTGTTGGCTGGAATGCATTCCTCCATGACGTCCTCCCCAGGCCTTCAGCCCCAGCCCTGGCAGTGCAAACAAGCCTGTCAGCTGGCCGTGAGGAGTGTGCCCCAGCGCCACTCCCTCAGGTGCACACTGCCAAATCCATCACAGGAGGGACAGCAGAGGACAGGAGCGGCCAGGAAGAGGGGACAGCCTGTCACCCGTGGTGTCCTCCATGGGTGCCCTGCCCCTGGGAGAGGAGCTGATGAGGATGCCAGAGCTACAGCAATGGTGGCCAGGCCCAGGAGGTATTGGGTGATTGATGCCACTGCTGCCAGGAGACAGCCCCATTCTGCAGCAGTACCAGCCACCGGCAGTTTAAAGTTTTCCTGTAGTCTTATTTATTTATTCATTTATTTGTAGTACTGGGATGGAACCCAGGGCCTTCACACTGAGCTCCATCCCTGGCCCTTTTTTTATTTTTTATTTTGAGACAGGGTCTCACTAAGTCATGAAGTTGCCTAGGCTGGGCTGGAACTTGGTGATCCTGCTGTCTCAGCCTCCCAGAGTGCTGGGATGACTGGTGTGTGCCGAGCAGCATGGCTTCTAGTCGTTTTGTGTTCACCTTGTGTCCCTGTGGTGGCATTTGGTCAGGCGTAGAGCTCTCTGGGATGTCCTGACTGTAGCTGCCTGAGTTCCCCTCCCTCCAAGCCCCTGCTTGATCCCTGCTGCCCTCATCCCTGTCCCTTCCAGCCTGGGCTCCTGGGACCCTTCCTCCTGCCACGTCATGAACTCTGAACTTGGGCTCTGGGATTGTGCCCATAGTGCAAGACATGATTAATAAATCTAGGGAAGGGCCGGGCATTTAGCTCAGTGGTTCTGGTGCCTGCCTTTCAACTGCAAGGTCCTGAGCACGATCCCCGGTACCGTAAATAAATAAATAAATAAATCTAGAGAAGACAGATAAAAAAATAGAGGAGCTGAGGAACATGATGGAATCCATAAAACAAATGCAAACATTTCCAGGAGATTAAAAACTCCATTGCAAGTCTACACAGCAGAATGAGCCATGTGAGGACAGAATTTCAGACATAGAAGATAAGATTGCAATTAGTGAGCAGGAAAAGAACAGTTGCTTTGAAATTGTAAGGCACCACGAGAAATCAATCCAGCAGCTGCTAGACGATGCAAAGAAGAATAACATAAGACTGATCGGAGTCAAGGAAGAAACAGGAGAGAGAGCAGATGACATAAAAATAACTTCACAGAAGTGATGAACTCGAGCTCTGGGCCTTTGCACACCTGGCCTTTGCCCAGGGCCTCCTTGCTTTCCTCATGTTCACATGGCAGGTGCGGCCCCTGGTGCATGTGCAGCTTGGGAATGTGGAGGGATAAACGGTGAAAGCCTCCCTGTCTGCCTACGTGAAGTCACCTGTCCCAGGTGGCAGTGTGTGTGTGGGGGGGTGGCCGGAGTGCAAATAGGGCTATGAGTGAGCAAGTGCACAGAGGATCTTTGGGCTGTCACAGCAAAGCAACTGCATCTCTGGAGCTTTCTAGCCCTAACCAGGTGGCAGACATTTCTGCTTGGGTATGAGAATTTCCAGCCCGCTGCACTGGCGCTGCTGGACATTTGTTTGTTCTACTGTTGTTTATTTCCTTGCTGGGGATAGAACCCTGAGCCTACAGCTGCTAGGCAGGACTCACTACTGAGCTGCACCCCCAGTCCTGAACATTCACTTTGTTACAGCTGAGTTTGTATGGAATAGTCTTTGAAGCTGCCATGAGCTAGGATTAGGATGGGAACTGAGGACGTGCTGGTAGGTTGTTGCCTCTGGCCTCAAGAACAGCCTTTTTGGCTAGGCCTGGTGGCACACACCTGTCTGAGGCAGCGCTCTGAGAAAAAGATTGCAAGTTGGAACCCAGCCTGGACAGGTTAGGGATTTAGCAAGCCCCTGTCATGTAGATTAGTACAAAAGCCCTGGGTTCAATCCCCAGGAAAAATAAAAACAAAACAGCCCTTTCCTGCAGCCTTGGTATTCACGGTGCCACCATGGGAACCCTGATCAGAATGTGTCCACTGGTCAGGCACGGAAGCATGCTGTGCTTGCTGGGTGGTATTTTTGTAAGATTTCACAACTTTTTAGTTTTTTGAGATAGCCTCACTATGTAGTTCATGGTGGCTTTGAATTTTCTCTACCCAGGCGGGCCTCAAACTGATAATCCTCCTGCCTCAGCTTCCTGAGTGCTAGGATTATAGGTGTGTACCACCACACTTTGCTAAGATTTCATAACTTGTGAGAAGAATAAAATATCAAGTTTGAGCTGAGTTATTCCATTCCATTCATTCATATTTTACGATACTGGAATTGAACCGAGGCCTTTGCACTGAGCTATATCCCCAGGCCTTTCTTATTTTGAAATAGGGTCTTGCTAAGTTGTTAAGTTGCTTGGGCTGGGCTTGAACTTGCAGTCTTCCTGCCTCAGCTTCCCTGAGTGCTGGGGTGACAAGTGTGCACTACCATGCCTAGTTTATTTCTTCTCTTTTAGTAACATCAATCATACCTCTAAATGAGGGTCACCTGGGCACTGTGTAGACTGGAGCCGAGGTGTTCCTGAGGCAGGCATCCTGGGCACTATAGAGTGCTAAGCAGCGTTCCTGGCCTCCATCCTCTCTGTGGCAGGAGCCTCTCTGTCATGACAACCACCTGTAGCCCCAAGCATTGCTCAGCATCCCCTGGGAATGGGGTCACCCGGCTTACAGCCACTGCTTGAGCTCTGGGGTTGGCTGGTAGCCTGGTTGACAGGATGGAGACAGGCAGTGGAAGGTCAAGGAGGTCGGAGGGTGGCCTTTTGCTTACCTATCATGTAGCTACTCTGCTGAGTTGTCCTTGATGCCTCTTTATTTTTTATTTTTTAATTATTTTTTATCTTTTGTACCGAAATCGAACTTGAGTCCTTGCACTTGCAAGGCAGCCGGCAGAACCCCTGAGCTAAATCCCCGGTCCTTGAGGCCTCTTTATGAACCCTTCTGTCCCTACCCTGTTTTGTGTGGTTTTTTTGTTTGTTTGGTTGGTTTTTTTGGAACCAGGGATTGAACTCTGGGTCCTTCTGCTTGCAAGGCAGGCCATGGAACCACTGAACTAAATCCCTGGCCCCACCTCTTCTGTTTTGAGACAGTCTATGTAGTCCAAGTTGGCCTTGAACTCATTGTGTAGTTCAGTATAGTCCACTCACTGTGTAGCTAGCCTTGAATGCATGATGATCCTCCTTTCTCAGCCTCCTGAGTGCTGGATTTCAGGCATGGGCCACCACACATGGCTTCTACATATTCCTGGACAGGGACCTGAGAACCCTGTGCTTTGCCTGAGGCTGCAGTAGATGTAGACCTGACTATGCCCTCCCAGGCTCGGGCACCTTACTGTCGCTTCCTTGTTTTTGGTCGCAGAGCTGCCCACTTGGGTCACACAAGGCTGAGAGAGGTGCTGTTGGGTGGGAGACCTGGGGGCCAGCATGGGAGGCTTAGGCACGTAGGGCCAGCTCCTGCCTGTATTTCACGGCGAAGGGGTTTGAGGCCTTTGGATGCATCTCTGCCTGTGTGCAGACAGCAGACCAGCCCGGAAGCCCCTCTGCCAAGACTTGGTAGCAATGAGCTTGAGAAATGCTGGCCACAGTCAGGTGTGGTGGTGCGCACCTGTCATCCCAGCACTCAGGAGGCTGAAGGAGGAGGATGATGAGTTTGAGGCTTCCATCCCCTCACAAAAGTGAAAAAAGTACCTGACTGGATTCATTTAATTTAGGAGGGGCCCTGAGAATCTGAATTTTAAAAAAGAGCACACCAGGGAATTCTGGTACGCAGTGGTGGTTGAAATGGCCCATTTCCCTGTTGCCTGAGTTCTTGTGTGAAGAAGTATCTTACTGCTGCAGCTCACATAGCTAGAGAGAAGTGTGAATTTCACATGAAACTGATGAGGTGTCAGAAATTTCATTAGGCTGCACCTCTCGTTTTTTTGGAAGTGTTAATATGTAGCCATTTATACTTTACACCACAGAATATTTCTAGTTTAGGGTCTTAGTGTACAGCCCTCCCTTGGTATCCTTGAGGGCCCCTAAGGACACCAGAATCTGCAGATGCTGAAGTCCTTTCAGTAAATCGGGTAGAGCTGGTGGGCACAGGGCTGTAATCTCAGTGCTTAGAGAGGCCGAGGCAGGAGGATCACAAGTTCAAGTCTGGTTTGGGCGATTTAGCAAGACCCAGTCTTAAGATACAAAAAATAAGGAGAGGGACTGGGGATGTAGTTCAGTGGTAGAGGGGCCCTGGGCTCAGTCCCCGGTACCATCAATGAATCAAGCAGGCAGTGGGTAGTTTTTGCACAGAACCCATACACCCTCCCCAGATGGCTCCTGACACCCAGTGCAGTGTAAACGCTGTGGCATGGCATGCCGCTGTGTTGTTTGGGGATGACACACAGGTGTTCAGTATGGGTGAAACTTTGTTGTCAATTCTTTTTTTCTTTTTGGTGGTACAGGGACTGGAACGCCAATCTGAGGTTGGTTTAATCTGTGGACACTGATCAATATTTTATTCTTTCTTTGTTTTTTTGTGGTTGATGAGGAATTTTTTTTTTTTTTTTGAAACAAGGTCTCACTATAGAGTCCAGGCTGGCCTTGAATTCAATACATAGCCTAGGCTGGCCTCAAACTCATGGTGATCCTCCTGTCTCAGCTTCCCGAATGTTCGGATTACAGACATGTGCCACTGCACCTAGCCAGTTTTTTTCTTATAAAAGGATGTATAAATTTTCTACTTTTCTGTTAGCAGTGCTGTATGAAAAGAAAGAACATTGTCATCCTCTTGCCACATTCCTTATTTTATTTTATTTATTTATTTATTTTTGGTTCCGGGGCTCAAACTCAGGACCTTGCGCTTTTGAGGCAGTCGGCAGCACCACTGAGCTAAATCTCCGGCCCACATTTCTTATTTTATCTTAATATGACCCTGAGACAAATATCTAAGTACTTTTGAGAATTTTTTTTCAGGGCTATGGATGGAACTCAGGGCCTTGCATATGCTAGATAAGCACTTTAGCACTGAGCTACATTGCTAGACTATCCTCCTACCTCAGCTGCCCTTAGTGCTGGGATTACCAGTGTGCACCACCACACCTGGTTGGCCCTGTTTCTTCTGAGTTGTTTTGGGTTGCTTTCGGTTGTTTTGTTTTGTTTTGTTGCAGTATCAGTGATTGAACTCAGGACCTTGCAATTGCCAGGCAGGTGCAGTGCCACTGAGCTACATCCCTGGCCTTGCTTTCTGTTGTTTTTGGTTTGGTGTTTTGTTTTTGTTTTTTTTTTGAGACAGCATCTCGCTTTGAGTTCAAGCTGGCCTTGAACTCAGTATGTAGCCCAGGCTGGCCTTGAACTTCTGGCAGTCCTCCTGCCCAACCTCTTGAGTGCTGGGATTACAGGCATCCACTACCACACTTGGCTGTAATTTTTTTGGTACAGGGAATCGAACTCAGGACTGTGGTCTTACGAGGCAGGCAGTGGCACCACTGAGCTAAATCCCCGACCCTGTTATTTTTTTGTTTTTTGAGACAGGGTCTTGCTATGTAGTTTAGTTTGAAGTCACTATCCTAGGCTGCTGGCCTTGAACTCACAGCAATCCTGCCTCAGCCTCCTGAATCCTGGGATTATAGATGTGAGCAACCACGTCCAGCTTTGGATTGCATTCTGGGCATTGTGAGTGATGTTACCAGAAAGTGATTTTGTCAGCCCCTCCTGTATGCCAAGAGGAAGGCCAAGGTCTCTCTGAGTTTTCCTGAGGAGGTTTGGCTTGAGCCCCTGTTGGCGGTATTTGCACTGTGTGCCTGGGAGCTGGTTTGCCTGTCAGGTGCCAGCACTTTCTTCTTTGAGGCTCTGCCAGCCTGTTCCCCACAGCGGCTGTGCCCTCATCATTCCCACCCCCAAATGTGAGGGTCCAGTTCTCTCACTCCCATGCCTTCATTCTTCCCCTTTTTAAATCAATAGCACTTTGAGATGCAGGCAGGGGTGCCCCCACTCTGCACTCTGGGCAAGCACTGAGGACCCCAGAGCAGGACCTTATAACTTGAGGCATGTTGGCAGGATACGTATCACATGTTCAGTTGTCCTGAGTTGTCAAAATATTTAACCCAGCGTCCTGTGGGACAATGGTCTCTCCCCTGTGTCCCCATGGGGGTGGCAGGGTGGGTTTCAGGCTGTGTAAGGGTTGGGGTTGGGTGACAGGACAGGCATGTGTGCTGTCTGAGGGTGTGAGGGCAGCTGCATGGGGATGTGGGACTGGCCTGCTCTCTGCAGTGCCGAGCTGGCTTCAGGAGGCAGCCGTCCTGTGTAGAGCCCTGGGGCCTACTGTCGGGGACAGTAGAGGGTCCCACAGTAGGACTCTTGGTTCTGTTGTAACACACCAGCAAGGTGGTGAGCAGCACCCTTGGGTCAGTGCATGTCCTCGAAGGCAGTTTGGGTTCCCCCGGGACTGACGTGATGTGGTGCTGGCTCTGCAGTGGGAGGAGCTGCTCCCCAGGGGCACGTCTGTCCATCACACAGCGAGGACATCAGGTCAGAGCTGAGTGAACCTGGAGACTGGTGCTCAGTGGTGGGAACCTGCACATGGGGTCACAGCCATCCAGGCACCATGCCCCAGATTTGAAAAAACCCAGATGTCTGTTCACTACGCAAGGGGCAAACAAAACACTTCTGTGCACGTGCTGGAGTACCATATGACTGTCACCATTGTCCAATTCCTGTCTTGATTTGCCTGTCCTGGACATTTCCTATCCATGGAGCCCATGTATTGACCCGGGTCTGCTGCTTTCTGGAATGGATGTTAACTGTTGTAGCTAGATGTCTGTAATTTATATTGGTGATGTTACTTTTTTCTATTTTAGGCAAAATACATCTCTCAGTGCATCGATGAAATCAAGCAGGAGCTAAAGCAGGACAACATCGCTGTGAAGGCCAATGCGGTCTGCAAGCTGACGTATGTAAGTGACCTTCGCCGCTCCTAGGTGGCACCTGCTGCTACCAGCCCCTCCCCCTGTCCATCCCCCACCATCCACCCCACCACCTGGGTGTCTGTCCATCTATCAACCCGTCTACAGCTATTGCTGCCATCTACCATGCAGGGTTAATCAGAGTGGGCCACAGGGCACGGCCAGCTCCGAGGGAGAGCACACCCCCCACACACACATGGGGAGACCGGCTCTCCTGCCTGTCCCTGCTGCAGGCGTTTGTCACGTTGTAGCTATTAGGAGGAGCTGCTTTGCCAGTCAAAGTTGGGGAGTGTTAAACAGTATAAGTAAGTGCTGTGTAGTAGGAGCTTGTTATCTTTTTTTTTAATCATTCTTTGAGTTTATTAGTACACTTTAGATATATATAATGATCACATTCATTGTATGGAATTTTTTTTTGTTTTATTTTTCGTGTTTTTTTTGAGATAGGGTCTTGCTTTGTAGTTCAGGCTGGCCTCAAACTCATGGTGATCCTCCTGTCTTGGCCTCCCAAGTGCTGGGATTACAGGGATGCGCCACCACGCCTGGCTCATCTTATGGAATTTGTACTTGTACATGATATGTCTTGATTCATATTGTTTGTTTACCATTCCTCTCCTCCCTTATTGTCTTTACTTTTTTACCCCCTTTTGTGGTACTGGAGATGGAACTGAGGGCCTTAACACTGAGTTACATTCCCAGCCCTTTTTTTTTTTTTTTGAGACCATCTCAGTAAGTTGCTAAGTTATGCAGGATGGACTTGATTTTTTTTTTTTTTTTGGCACCAGGGGTCGAACTCAGGACCTTGCACTTGCAAGGCAGGCGCTGGAACCACTGAGCTAAATTCCCGGCCCAGCAGGATGGACTTGAACCTTTTTTTTCTTTTTCTTTTTCTCTTTCTCTTTCTTTTCCTTCCTTCCTTCCTTCTTTCTTTCTCAGGATCTTGCTGTGTAGTTCAGGTTGGCCTTAAACTCACAGGGATCCTTCTGCCTCAGCTTCCCAGAGTGCTGAGATGACAGACGGGTGTCACTAGGCCTGGTGCTGCAGTCTTTTAGTATTCATTAGCCCATCCCTGGGATTTTATGTATTTATTTTTTTCTTAAGAGTAGGAAAATTTAGGGCCGGAGATTTAGCTCAGTGGTTTTGCCACCTGCTGCGCAAGCGCAAGGACCCAAGTTCAGTCCCCGGTACCAAAAAAAAGAGTAGGAAAATTTATTGGGGAATAGAAATGGGGAATAGGAATAGCTCCTGAGAGACAGGAGAATGGGTTGCCCCATCCCTGAGATTTAAATATCAGAGTCCTCTGTCAGAGCGTGGGGATGGAATAGGAATGTTGGGGCTATGAACACCGTGTTAGGATTTAAACTCTTTGCCTCTGCTGTGGCTCATGAGTTATCCTTACCATGCCTCCTCCTTAACAGTTACAGATGTTGGGGTATGACATCAGCTGGGCCGCCTTCAACATCATAGAAGTGATGAGTGCCTCCAAGTTCACGTTCAAGGTAAGTTTCAGGGACGGTGAGATGGGGGGTGGTGAGTGGGAGGTCTCTGGGGAGGAGAGACCCTTTCCAAAAACCCTGACGTCCCTGGAGGTTGTCCCGTGGCTGCCCTTCCCATGTCCTGAGCCCTGACCATGTCCTGAGCCCTGCTGCTGCGAGGGCACTGTGGTGTGATATCACCCAGCTCCTACGCGCCAGGCTGTGGGTGCCAGGCAACTGTCCTGAAACCCATGTGCATGCCACTTCACAGGCGGTGAGCTCAGGTGCAGGAGGAGCTTCTTGTTTTTAAAAAATTCTCTGAGCTCAGGGCGTTGTTCAGTGGTGAGTGCTTGCCTAGCATGGGTAAGACCCTGACTTACATGGCCAGCACCTCAGAGAAAAAAAAAAAAGAACAAAAAAGTCAAGCATGGTAGCACATACCTATTATCCCAGTATTCTAGGAGGCTGAGGCAAGAGGATCACAAGTTCAAGGCCAGCCTGGGCAATGTAGTGACTTAGACCTTTCCTCAAAAAAGGGCTGGGTAGGGGCCCAGGGATTTAGCTCACTGGCACTGCGCCTGCCTCACAAGCGCAAGGTTGTGAGTTCAATCCCTGGTATCAAAAAAAAAAAAAAGAAAGAAAGCTTGTGTTATAAATAAAAGTAAGGCTGGCATGATATAGTGGCTTAGAAGACCCTGTCTTGCCAGGTATGGTGGCACGAACACACCTGTAATCCCAGAACATGGGAGGCTGAAGCAGGAGAATCACCTAGAGTTTAAAGCCATTCTGAACTGCGTAGTGAGACCTTGGCTCAAAACAACAAAAATACCCTGTCTCGAAATATAAAAAAATATAAAAGGGCTGGGGTGCAGCCCCGTGGAAAGGTCCTGGATTCCATCTCCAGCACCTCAAAACAAAAATGAAACAACAACAACAAAAAAAGACCAAAAAACCAACATAACAAAAACTCACTAATGGACTAATCGAGTTCCCTAAGCTTTCTCCACTTAAGTATCTCTACAGATTTTGTCAACTTATTTATTATTGTTGTTATTACTATTGATGGTGGTACTGGGGATTGAACCCAGATCCTTTGCACTGAACTACATCCCCAGTTCTTTTTTTATTTTTTATTTTGAGACAGGGACTCCCTAAGTTGCTAAACTGCTAAGTTGCCCAGGCTGGGCTCAAACTTAAAATCTTCCTGCCTCAGCCTCCTGAGTAGATAGGATCACAGGTGTGGGTCGCCACATCCATCACTAATTACTTTGTACAGAGGTCACCCCTTGTTACCCTGTCCCTTTGCCTCTTAAACATTTTCTGCCTCAGCCTCCCAGCATGCCAGGATTACAGGTATGCATCACTGTGGTTGGCTACTTGTTACTTTAAAAATTGTTTTTTATTAACACATATTCATTGTTGATATTAGTGGGGGCTGGGCGTGGAGGTGCACACCTGCAGTCTCAGCACTCGGGAGGCTGAGGCAGGAGGATCACTGTGAGTTTGAGGCCAGCCTGGGCTACATAGTGAGACCCTGTCTCAAAAAAAAAACGGCCAGGGATTTAGCTCGGTGGTTCCAGCGCCTGTCTCACAAATGCAAGGTCACAAGTTTGATCTCTGGTACCAAAACAACAACAAAAAAGATATTAATGGGAGATCAAGTGATCTTCCCTTCTACAAATGCACTCAATGTGCACTGATCAAATCTGGCCTTATCCTCCACTGGTTGCTCCAAATGGAGAAATGCCTAGGGCAGCCATTGAAAGCAGTCTGTGTGTTTGGAACACAGCTCTGCATATCCCCTGCAGCCCAGCGTAGTGAGCTCTGCATCTTCCCATGGCCCTGCGATGCACTTGGGCCTCCCTGCATTGGAGCCTGGTTTGTTCCTGGCTGCCGCAGGCAGCGTAAGTGCAGCATGTTGGCACCCCTTAAAGCAACGCTGTGCCTCAAGGGCCATGCGTGGCCAGCTCTGTGGGGGTTCCTCCTCTTGAGGGTTTTAGGGACTGGTGTGATCTGCTGGTGGCCTCCAGGTGCCCCTGCCGTGGCCCCCAGAACCTGGGCTGCCCAGGAGGCCCTGGGCATCTTCTCTGACCCTTGGTCTGCTATTGGCTCACAGCGCATCGGCTACCTCGCTGCCTCCCAGTGCTTCCACGAGGGCACCGACGTCATCATGCTGACCACAAATCAGATCCGCAAGGTAGGCCCTGTGCATGAGCCGAGCCTTTGGGGCTTGCTCCTGCAGTGGTTGCCCTCCACACTCAACATGACAAGTGGCAAGCCCAGAGCCGATGGCCCTGGAGCTCACCAGGTTTCACACAGTTGTGGTTTATTCCCTCAGCGAGCTGATGTGGCTCCTATGTGACCACCCCTATGTGAAGACACGAGGCTGTGGCCTTTGCAGGTCTGCACTCACGTGCTCTGGCTGGTTTGTGAGGCTCGGGCATTGCTGAGTGTCCCCTTTCTCATGTCCTCTGCATGCTACAGGAGGGCTGGTTTGGATGCTCCCTCCATTTCCCATCCCTCGTCTTGGAGCCATGCCTGCCCTGCTGGGTTCTGTGCCCTTTCCCACCCCTGGGCATCCTTTGTGCCTGGACCTTGGGGTTATGTGACGTGTATTTTCTGGCATATGTGGGTTTTTTAAAACTATTTTTCGTGGTCCTGAGGATTGAGCCTAGTGCCCAGGGCTTTTGAACTGAGCTACATTCTCAGCATTTTTTATTTTGAGTTAGTTGCTGGGTTGTCCAGGCTGTTCTTAAACTTGCTGTCCTCCTGCCTCAGCCTCTGAGAGTGCTAGAGTTACAGGTATATACCACTGTATGGAGCTTAGGTCTGTTTACCTTTTAAGATGGTCTTTGAGGGCCGGGGGCTCAGTGGTTCTGCCACCTGCCTCGCAGGCACAAGGTCCCCAGTTCAATCCCCGATACCAAAAAAAAAAAAAAAGATGGTCTTTGAGGCTGTGGAGTAAACATTTCCTCTTGGGCCCCAGTCCTTTGAGCATCTTTCCTTCCTGCCCTGTGATGGCTTTGTCACAGGTACTGGAGCAAGGCAGTCACCTTTTCAGTGGGTGGCTGGCCCATTTCCTTTCCCAGACTGTGCCCCAGAGGCCACAGCCCTGCACTCATAAACAGCCGGGGCCAGGGCTGGGCCCTGGGAGGTATCACTGGCCCTGCAGGTGACCATGAGCGTGTGGGGAGTCAGTGCTTGGTGCAGAAACCCTGACTCTACCCCTGTGCTGCCTGAGGTGCTGGGGGGCCTGTGGCCGGCCGGGCTGCTCACAGCGCAGTGTAGTCCTCAGGGCAGCAGGGTGCGGTGCCCTGCAGGAGGGGTGGGCTCCTGAGAATGAAGGGTGAATGGCAGGAAAGGGAGGCAGGTTTTGGCCGTCTCCAGCAGCACCTCATTGGGGACCAGACTCAGGCTTGTCACCCTGCCCAGAAGTGTGCTGAGGCGTAGGTCGGGCCCAGGTGGTGGGGATGCCTCCCACCTTCCTTCCTAATGGAATGCACAACTTGTTGGCCCCATCAGGAGTGCTCGGGGGCCACCAGTGTTGCCGCCGCTCCCAGCTTCGCAGGTGCTTTCCTGGCTGGGACACGGCATGGTGTCTATGTAGCCGAAGCCCAGCTACTGATAAACGTTCCCTCTGTTGTATGAAGTCACCACAGTTGTGTGCTTCAGGTTGTGGTCCCTGTGCCTCTGTCCCTGAGACCCACTTCCTGGTGACATGGGCCAGGGGCTGTTCCAGGCTCGTGACAGCCTGGTGAATCTGAGTGTTCCCTTTTAGGAGGCCCTGAGGCAGCGCCTGTAGCAACCCTGCTGCTCTTCTGTGGCCTTTGGTACATGATGCTGCGCTAGGGCCAGGCTGTTGAGGGGAGGAGGGCTGTGCCAGGGCTTCTGATGCGGTTTCAGCCCTGGGCCACATGGTGGAGGGCTCCTCACCCAGATCGTCTTTTTCTTTTCTTTCTTTTTTTTTTGTCCTGGGGATAGAACTCAGGACCTTGCACTTGCAAGGCAGGTGGCAGCACCACTGAGCTAAAATCCCCAGCCGATCACCCACATCTTTTACCATGGAAGTTACCCCTCACCCCAGGCCCTGGGCCTTCACATTGAGCTACATCCCCAGCCTTTGTCATGTTTTATTTGAAATAAGCTCTCACTGAGTTGCCCAGGCTGAAGCTCCAACTTGTGATCCTCTTGCCTCCCAGAGTGCTGGCATGTGAGGCGTGCACCACTGTGGCTGGCAGAAGTTAGCTGTTAGAGCTCCTGGCGTGTCTGTGGTTTAGTTTGGGAGGCCCCTTCAGAAAGCCGTCCCTAGGAGCAAGTGTGTGGCGTCTGCATTGGGTAGCCTAGAGTCAGGAGTATCCTGCACACTTGTTAGGATAGGGTGCTGGTGTGGCTGGAGGAAACAGAGGAGGCTTCTCCCAGGCTGGGCCACACTTTCCTGTTCTCTGGAAACATGTTCTGCCCCCAGGGCAGTGCTTCTTACAGCTGTGGGAAGGACGCAGAGACGTGTCTGTTTTGCTGTTGGTGATGAGGCCTGGGTAGAAGCAGGGTTCTGGGTTGCATCCTGTGGGTCTTCTGCTGCCCTGGGCCCGCAGGGGGTTGGTCATGGTGTGCTCTGGTCACCTCCTGGGACTCAGGGCTGTGCTGGGAGCTGGGGAGCCCTTTCCCAGGCTTTGTGGTGACTGGTGAGTTGGGCCCTCTGTCTTCTGGAGCCAACAGACTCTGGCTCTTGTACCCGGTGCTCTGCATCTGTGTCTTCATCCATCCCAGCTTCTCTTGACAGCACTGTGGAAATGGCAGGGATTGTCCCCCTTGCCCAGACCCAGTGCCAGGCCCCTAGCCGGGCAGTGAGATATGATTGCACCTTTTGTGGTGGACATGCTGCCCGGGGCCACCCCTCACCCTGACCTCTTCCCCGCAGGACCTGAGCAGCCCCAGCCAGTACGACACAGGAGTGGCACTGACTGGTCTGTCCTGTTTTGTCACCCCAGATCTTGCCAGAGACCTGGCAAATGACATCATGACACTGGTGAGTTTGTGAGTGCCCTGGCCACCCCCTTGTGAGGGTGGCACCTGGCACCTGGGGCTCAGGCATCGTCCCGAGGAAGTTCAGATGAGACAGGAGTCCCATTGTGGTCACACCTGTGGGCCCTACTCTGGGGCCACTTCTGTCCCTGCACTTCTGAGTTCCCCCTTGAAGTCCTCCTCCTGGCAGAAGGAAAGGCTGTGTCGCTGACCCATTGGCCCTGGCGGGATGTTTGTTTCCTTGCCAAGGCCTTTCTCAGTGGCCAGCCAGCTTCACTATGGGCCCATCCCTCCTCTGTCCCTTTGGCCACCTAGGTTCACCCTGTCCACGGTCTGGCTTCTCAGGGCTACTCCCCATGGGGAGTCCCCACGGTGCTCTGCAACATGCCAGTCCTCCCAGCGCCCAGGATGGGGTGGACACTGCATGGGTAGACATTGGTGCCAGGCCGTAGTGTCAGGGTAGAATGGGCAGCTGTGGGGAAGGCCTGGTGGAGCCCTTGGTGTCCTACATGTCGCCAGGAGACAGCAGGCTCTGCCCTCTTCCTGTCCTTCCGTGGCCTCAGTGCTGCCCTGGAGCAGGGAGGGGGTGAGGGGTAGGGTGTGAGGGTCAGGGGAGGTGGGGAGGAGATGACGAACAGGGTGGAGAGAGTGAGGAGCTGTTGAGTAGGTGAGCAGCAGGGAAGGTGGGGGTGCAAAGGGACAGGAGCCCGAGCACACCCGCTACCACTCTTCACAGATGTCACACACCAAGCCTTACATCAGGAAGAAGGCCGTGCTGATCATGTACAAAGTATTCCTCAAGTACCCCGAGTCACTGCGCCCTGCCTTTCCCCGCCTTAAGGAGAAGCTGGAGGACCCCGACCCTGGTTGGTAGATTGGCGACCTGGGGCGCTCAACCCATGTGCTGGGGAGATAGAAGGGCTGTTGTGAGAGAAGAGTGGGGGTCACTGGGTGCAGAACCCCCTGGAAGTCCCCTACAGAGTGCTTGGTGACAGCTGGCTGTGGCCTCTCCACATCATGGCAGACACAAAATGCAGTAGCTGAGCAAGCAGGGCCAGCAGGGTCTGGGTGGACACAAGGTCCAGTATAGCCAGCCACCAGTGAGGTGGCACTGCCTTGGGGGGCTCCAGGGTGCTGGAATGATGCCCAGCCAGTGGGTGACCTGGAGCCCAGCAGAGCAGGGGAACATGCACAGTGTGGGGATGGAGGAGTACAGCTGTGTGCCATGTTTTGTTGCAGTTGTTGTATTTAAGTCCTTAAGATGGAGAGCACCCTTCTAGGGATTAGGACAGACAGGCAGAAGGGATGATGGTACAGTCACAGGTCCTGGGGTGCACAGTCACACAACCCTGTCGCGGAGTATGGACTGGGGAGGGGGGTGAAGAATGGGGGACCTGGGGCTACAGCCTTCATTGGCCCAGGGATTGCAGTGGGTGGGGATTTCCTTTTGTTTTGGCTTTTTGAGATAGTTTCATTGTAGAGTTCAGGGTGGCCTTGAATTCACTATGTAGCCCAGGCTGGTGTTGAACTTGTGGCAACCTTCCTGCCTCAGCCTCCCAAGTGCTGGGACCAAGGGGCTTTAGAGCACATGGCACGACTCCCCCAGGCATCCTGAGACAAGAGAGTTCACCACACACATCTGCGTGGTCCACGAGGGGTGTGGTCAGTAGGTGAGTCCAGCAGGCTGTGTCCAGTGTCCTGCAGGGAAGACCCCCCAGGAGCAGCTGCACCTCTGGCCGGGCCCCATGGAGGAGCAGGGGGAGTACAAGCTGGAGCCTGCCTGGGTGACCCAACCCCACTGCCAAGAAAGTGACACTGTTGCCAGGGGCTGCTGTGGCCCAGGACTGTGGTGTGGGTGCGGAGGAGGGGTGAGACCAGGGTCCATGGTGGGGCTGTCCTGAGGGCATCTGTGCCACTGTCATCGCAGGCGGCGCCTGTGCGGAGCACTGTGCAGGAGGCTTGGCTACAGCTCCCCCAGAACACTTGGCCAGCAAGCACCAGGCTCCGGGCCCCAAGCCCAGGATGGGGAAAGCAAATAGACCGTAGCCCCAGCTGCTGCCTGTAGTCACGACGGGGCCTGGTGTCCTCCGTGGGGTGCTGTAGGGAGGTTGCTGGGGTCCTTACCTTGTGCTGCTGACTTTAGCCCTGGCCGCTTGGTTCAGGTGGCCCCACCAGGACACCCACTGTCCAGCTCTCCTGGCCTTGTCACTTAACGAGTACGGGTGGCCCTCCCTGTCTGTTCCACCTCCACAGGTTTAGCCAGCCTTGAATCGAAAATGCTTGAAAAAGAAATTGCCTTGGTACTGAACGTGTACAGACTTTTCCTTGTTTTCTCTCTCTTTTGACTTTCTTTCTTTCTTTCTGAGACAGGGTCTTGCTGTGTAGTTCAGGCTGGCCTTGAATTTTCAGCAATTCTCCTGCCTCAGCCTCCCAAGTGCTGGGATTACAGGCTTGCACCCCCATGCCCAGGTTCTTGTCATTATTCCTTGAACACTATGGTACAACAGCGTACATAGCACATCCATTCCTTTAGGTATCACAAGTCACTTAGAGGTGACTGGAAGTTGTCGGAAAGGTGTGCAGGTCCTACAAAAATGCTCTGCCATGTCAGCTAAAGGGCTTGAGTGTCCTTGAACCCTGGTCTGGAGGTCCTGGAACCTGGCCCCCATGGGTGTGTGGGTGACACTGTCGGGTGGTGACCCTTGGATCCTGTGGACCTTTGCTCTTTCCTGCTAACTCAAGCACCTGTGGGGCAGTGGCAATATGTGTGCCAGAGCCTGCTCCTATGTCCCTTGCTCCTGTGTTTCTTTCTTACCAGGGTGCCCGTGAAGGAAGAGCTGTCCTGCTTATTTACCTGTTTATCCTCCGGTTTCCTGGCATCAGAACAAATCCACAGACACGTTTCCTTCTACGGGCCACAACCTATCGTCTGTCTAGCCATCTAGACTATCATCTGTGCCCCCACCCTGAAAGTGCTGGGGATGGAACTCAGGGTCTCACATATGCTAAGCAAGTGCTCACCACTGAGCTACACCTGCAGCCACCCCCCACACCTTTTGGGGTTTTGAGACAGGTTCTCTAATTTATGTGCCCCAGGCTGCCTTGAACTTGTGGTGATCTTCCTGCCTCAGCCTCCTGATTGTGTGCACCACCACACCTGACGCTCCCCTTACCTTTGAGGACCACTTTACTTTCTGGCACCTCGGTTTGCTTCTGCCTTGTCTGGAATACATGTTCCTCCTCATAGCCCTGGGTCCTATAGTAGAGCTAGAGTGTAGGTGCTTCTGGGCTCCTCTGGAGACAGAGCTAGGGAGTGTATGTGTCTCTGTGTGTGTGTGTGTCTGTGTGTGTGTGTGTCTCTGTGTGTGTGTGTGTCTGTGTGTGTGTGTGTGTGTCTGTGTGTGTTTGTGTCTGCATTACCGTTGCGCACACCCGTCTCGGGCTCACTCTGGCTGGGTGAATGCATGTACCAGTGGAAAGCGTGTTCTCAGGCCTCCAGGGCCTATTCTGTGCCCCAGGGGCTTATCTACCTGGCTGGCCCCTTGTTGACGAGGTTGCCCCCTCCTGATGGCCCCCCTTGGTCCTCAGGGGTCCAGTCGGCAGCCGTCAATGTTATCTGTGAGCTGGCCCGGCGTAACCCCAAGAACTACCTATCCCTGGCTCCGCTGTTCTTCAAGCTCATGACATCCTCTACCAACAACTGGGTCCTCATCAAGATCATCAAACTGGCAAGTGCCACCCTGGGATGCTGGACACGCTGCGGGCCTGTCTGGTGGGCACTGCTGCCGTGGGAGAGAGGCATAGTCCTACCCGTGCAGCCACTCCCGCTGCCCATAGTGACTGTGGTCCTCTGTCCTTTCAGTTTGGTGCCCTGACCCCTCTGGAGCCGAGGCTGGGCAAGAAGCTGATTGAACCCCTCACCAACCTCATCCACAGGTAGGGATCTCCTGAGCCACGCCTGACTGGCTCTGGTGGGCTGTGGCGGCGGCACAGGACCTCTCAGGAGAGCCTTGCAGGGTCACTAAGTGGGGTGCTCCCCAAAGCAGCAGGCACACCTTTTCAATTTTGCTCCAGCCACTGAGCAGCCCTTTTGTGGAGTCCCTTAGGCCTCCAGGCCCCAGTGCAGGGGTTTATCCTTTGGAGTCCACTTTTTTTTTTCCTCCAGTACTGGAGATTGAACCCAGGGCCTTTGCATTGAGCTCCATCCCCAGCCCATTTTGTATTTTGAGATAGGGTCTTGCTAAGATGCGCAGGCTGGGATCAAACTTGTGATCCTCCTGCCTCAGCTTCCCAGAGTGCTGGGATGACAGGCGTATGCTGCTGCACCCAAATCCCTTGAATTCACTTTTAAGACAGCAACTAGAGGGTGACTGTGGAGGTGCACACCTGTGATCCCAGCACTCAGGAGGCTGAGGCAGAAGGATTGCTGCGAGTTCAAGGCCAGCCTAGGCTACACAGTGAGTTGAAGGCCAGCTTGAACTGTATAGCAAGACCCTGTCTCAAAAAAACCAATAAATAAGTAATAAAAAATAAAAATAAATAAAGCCTGGGGAAGTCAGATCTGCTGCAAGGGCCGAGGCCTTTGTAAAACCTTGAAAAATCCTATAACTACATAATCTTCCACTCGAAAAAGAAAACAGAAACAGCAACTGCAGGCTGGAAACATCAGGGAATTGTTGTAAATACATTAGCTGCTTAATGAAAAAGTCTGATGTAACTTCAGTGTAGGCTTGGAACCTTTTGGTTTTAACCAGCCACACTTGCTGAGTCTACAGTGAGGTGCAGTTCTCAGAGTTGTGTTGAGTGGCCTCGGTTCTCACTCCCCTTGGGGTTCAGTGTTCTGAGATGGTGCAGGCTTCTGCTGCCCACCCTCCTCACCAGCCGCTGTGCTGGCTATGTCCTCCTGAGGACTGGCCTTGGGGCCAGGATGCCACACCCTGCTCCCTTTTCCTGGCTGTGCCCTGCTATGCCCCACTGTCCCTGTGGTGTCTGGGCTGCTGGCAGGGGTAGGGCTGGGGTTTTCTTTGTGGTCTTGCAGAGTTTAGGGACAGGGTCTGGAGCCTTCAGGCCAGACCGTCTTTGTTCCCAGAAGGGGGTGCTTTGTCCCTTGACCACAGAGAGCAGCCCTGTTGATAGGTGGAAGTCAGGGTGGAGGACAAGTGACATGCCTGAGCAGGAGTGCAGAGGGGACACCAGGTGACAGGGGTGGGGAGGATGAGTTGGGCCACGCGGTGGAGGAACCCTGGGCTGACTTGGATGTGAGGATTTCTCACACTCCCTTCCTGGGGAAAGTGAGGTATAGTGACCGGGCTCCGGGGCCGATCCCCGTGCTGTGTCCCTGGGGCCTACAGCAGAACGTCCCCACCATATGTCTGATGGTGACCTTGACCTCAGTCCTGATGCTGCTTCCCTCCTCCCTTAGCACGTCTGCCATGTCCCTTCTCTACGAGTGTGTGAACACCGTGATCGCAGGTGAGGCCCGGCCACGAGCCCCGCTCCCAAGCAAGTACTGCCCGGCTAGGGGGAGGGTGCCAGGCCTGGAAGATGAGTGGAGGGGCTGCAGCTGGTGGGGCCCGTGGCCACACCTCTGTGCCTTGTTCCCGCCATCCCTTAAAGCTGGGTGTCTCCTCGGGTGTCTGATGGAGCTCACAGTGCGGCCCTGTCCTGAGCGCCTTCGCAAAGGTGAGGGCCACAGTCTTGGGAGCCCCAGCTCCCCAGCACACCCCTTCCCCAGGGGTCACACAGGACACAACGAGCTGTGGCAACATGAATGTCACCTAAGAGCTCACAGAGACCCAGCACCCCAGGGTGTTTATTTGTTTTTGTGTTTTTAGTTTTTTGAGAAAGGGTCAAGTTACCCAGGCTGATCTCAAACTTGCCATTCTCCTGCCTCAGCCTCCCAAGTACTGGGATTAGAGGCCCAGTATGCCCAGCTTGAGCCTGGGGCTTTTATAGGAGGCACATGGCCCCACTGCCTGGCTTGTGCCAACATCCTGGACTCTAGAGGCCAGCAGGGGCTGAGCGTGAACCGCACTATTGGCATCGTGGTTTAGACCCAGAGTCCCTCCTGTCAGGCCAAGGTTCCCAGATGCCACTGGGACAGCCACCTTCTGAGTGCACAGCCAAGGCCTGGGGCGGCTCTGCTTAGATACCGCTTGGACAGCAAGTCCAGTTTAGAGGCCTTGCCTCTAAGTCCTCTGGCTGGGCAGAGTGCAGGGAGACAGGCTGCTAGCTGCCTGGCTCCTGCGACTGACCTGGACTCTTTGTTTCAGTGCTCATCTCTCTGTCCTCCGGGATGCCCAACCACAGTGCCAGCATCCAGGTGTGTCCCAGAACCGGCCAGGACCCTGCCGTGGGGTAGAGATGGGCACTGAGGGAGTCAATGCCCCATACCAGCAGCGGCCCTGACGCTTCTGCCTGGCCACTCCCTGGGGGCAGCTCTGTGTCCCCTGCACTGGAATCAGCTCAACAGTTGAGGCCCTGTAGGTGTCACTGGCTCATCACTGAAAACAGCTGTCCCGTGTCCCTGAGCCTATGATATTCGTACAAAGCCGTATCCCCTTGGTCTGTTGGGCCCGGGGTGTCCCTGATGACACAGAGGCCAATGGAACAGTCACCTCCAGGCTTAGTCTAGTCACACAACAAATATAGAAAGGAAGTCCTGGGACTCAGGGAGCACCAGGAGGCCCTGGAGCCCCAGGGCCAGGCCACCTGCCCCACATGGTGCCACCAGAGGTGCCCTTGGGTGCTCTGTGTCCCAGTCACCAGGACATCACTCTGGTTGTCCTTTCTGGCATAGTCTTGCGGAGCAGGTCCCCAGGACAGCCTCAGGCCACCCTCCTCCACTCCCCACCCTGCAGGTTCAAGACCCTAGGCCCTGGGGCAGGCCCAGAGCCTTGCTCTTGAAGGGTGTAACCCAATGGGTTTTCCTTTTTTCAGCTCTGTGTTCAGAAATTAAGGATATTGATAGAAGACTCAGATCAGAACCGTAAGTGGTCCCCTCACTCCAGGCTCTCATTTCCCATGTTCCATAGCTTTTGTGGAATGTGAAGGAAGGGGACGGGAGCATTGTGATTCCTGGTATCCTCCTCAGGGGGCTTTCAGGGTGGAGGCTGCGTGTGCTTGTCCCTGGGGACACAGGGCTGCATGGAGCTTAATGACACTGCACACAGAGGTCCTAGCACTGGGCAGAGCCACACTGAGATTGTCTATGTCCCTGTCCCCATCAGACAGGACGAATGGCACCTGGCACCCCTGGGAAGCCCTTGGTGTCTGCACTGGCTCTGTGCTTTCTCCCCCAGGCTCACCCGGTACAGAATGCAGCTCAGGGCTGCCTCCCAGCCAGGGTGACATTTCCCATGGTCACTTTGAGTCCCTGCCTTTTAGATTAGAGATGGGGGTCACAGACTTTCCTCTTAGGGACCCCACAATTTTGCTAGCAACTGCTTGCCTCTGGGTGGTTGCCCCAGTCCCCCCATGGGTGATCTGTGGATGGGCGGGTCAATCCCCTGTGGTGGGACCTCATCAGAGAAACCCAGGCATGGCTTGTAGCTCCTGGTCCCCACAGTGTGTCTGCTCGATACCTCCTTCATGCACCAGTTGTGGGCTCCTCGGGGACCTGAGACCCACACAGGGCCCACAGGCCCAGACAGGGCATAGATGTCTTGCCCTGTGCCGGATGGTGGGAAGAGGGGCAATAACTAACAAGTATTATCACACTCTACATGGGTAACAGATGAGGAGGGTAGGCGGGTGGGGGTTCGGCAGGGATCCATACAGGTGAGGATCATGGAGCTCTTCCTTGCCCACCCTGAGACCTGCTTCTCCCACTGCCCCCTGGAGAGTCCTGCATGGGGACTGAGCCTTCCAGGGGGTGTGGTGTGCCACTTGCACCCAGGTCTGCAGGGGGCCCACAGCAAGCACTAGCCAGGGGACACGTCCCATCTGCACCCTGGTTCTTGGGGCCAGGCAGCAGCCAGACATGCCTGCAGTGAGGCACCTCCTGCTAGCCCCACACTGCCCCGTGGCACTGGCCGCCTACTGTGTCCTAGGGCCCACAGCTTCTTGGTCTCCCCACAGTTAAGTACCTGGGATTGCTGGCCATGTCGAAGATCCTGCGGACACACCCCAAGTCTGTGCAGTCCCACAAGGACCTCATCCTGCAGTGCCTGGACGACAAGGATGAGTCTATCCGGCTGCGAGCCCTCGACCTGCTCTACGGGATGGTGCGCCCGGCCCCGCTCTTCCCTCCTTAGGTCTCGGTCTCCCGAGTCCCCTCCTGGGCAGGGTCAGTCAGCAGACAGTTGGGAGCCACTGGGGCCAGCAGAGGGCCACCTGCTCCAGGCCAGCCTGTCGTGAGGGCCTGTCTGGACTGGGGTGGAGCCGGGCCGTGGCCTGTGGTGGCTGACACACTGGCGGATCTTCCTGTGGCCTGAGCTCCCCGTGCATCCTCAGTTCCCTCGGGAATCACACGGCCCTCAGTGCCAGCCTTACCTGCCATGTCCCCAGGTTTCCAAGAAGAACCTTATGGAGATCGTCAAGAGGCTGATGACTCATGTGGACAAGGCCGAGGGCACCACCTACCGTGATGAGCTGCTCACCAAGATCATCGACATCTGCAGCCAGTCCAACTACCAGTACATTACCAACTTCGAGTGGTCCGTGCCTGCCACACCATGCTGCCTCACGCCTGGGCTGGGGAGGCGTCATTGCGCTCCTGTGGGCGCCTCTCATGGGTCCCCCCACTCGCAGGTACATCAGCATCCTGGTGGAGCTGACGCGGCTGGAGGGCACCCGCCACGGCCACCTTATCGCTGCACAGATGCTGGACGTGGCCATCCGCGTGAAGGCCATCCGCAAGTTCGCCGTGTCACAGATGTCCATGTTGCTTGACAGCGCCCACCTGGTAGCCAGCAGCACCCAACGGAACGGGATCTGCGAGGTGCTCTACGCCGCTGCCTGGATCTGCGGGGAGTTTTCGGAGTGAGTGGGTGCAGGGTCCCAGATGGTGGGACCAGAGGAAGGAACATAGTGTCCTACTGTCTGCACCCTGCTGCCCTTGGCCACTTCCTGGTAGTCCCTCCCTGCTGTGTCTGCCATGACTGGACCTGCTGAACACAGAGGAGGTGCTTCTGCTCTGGAACACCAAAGGGGGCCCGGCCGCAGGCATGATTCTGCCATTCTCTTAGGGGAAAAGTTTAAAGATAAACATTTTTTAGTCCCAAAGGAACAAATCAGAAGTCAGCAAAAAAAGAAAAGAAGTCAGCAAGCTAGGCCACACCGATTCATTGCAGTTACTAGGCCTTTCCCATTTGCTTTCTGACTCCCTTGCCCCAGTCCTAGATTCCTGAACAGCCTGCCATGGGGTTGGTTAGTGTTTCCTGCCCTCTTCTCTTGCCCCTTCCCTGCCCGGCTGCTCCGAGATCAGCGTGACTTTGCCATGCTTGCTTTAGTTGAGTCCCCATTATAGGCTGTTTCTCCTGGCTCTTCCAAATCCTGTGTGGTCCTGGCACCTACTCAGGGAGTGGAACTCTCAAGGTGGTGCTTTGGTGCAGAGGCCTGGGCCCCTCTCCCAGCTCTCCACTGCCTGGGACCTCACCTGGCCCTTGTCCTCCAGGCACCTGCAGGAGCCCCACCAGACCCTGGAGGCCATGCTGCGGCCCAAAGTGACCACGCTGCCTGGCCACATCCAGGCAGTGTATGTGCAGAACGTAGTGAAGCTGTATGCGTCCATCCTGCAGCAGCAGGAGCAGGCAGCAGAGCCTGAGGCCGCACAGGAGGTGACCCAGCTCATGGTAGAGCGGCTGCCACAGTTTGTGCAGAGTGCCGACCTGGAGGTGCAGGAGCGGGTAAGCAGGGTCTGCATCTCTGACATGGCCTGTTGTCCCTTTTGCATATAAGTTGGTCAGTGTTTGTATCAAGGCTCTGCCCCACTGGGCTTGTGTCCCTTAGTAGGGTGTGGGGTCACTTGGCCTGGGGGGCAGCTTCAGGGGTGACCACAGGAGTCTGTGGGAGTGGAGTGGGGTCCTGCTCCTTTCCCTGGGAGAGCTTGGCTTCAAGGCAGCAGGCAAGCAAGAGCTTTGGGATGATGGCCTGGGTGTCAGGCTGGTGGCTGTGACTCAGTGAGCTAGCCTGCCACCCAGCCCTAGATAGTGAGTTGCCTGTCTCCACAAGGGAAGAGGTCAGATAAGTGGTACTGACCTGTGTGACAGGAAGGAGATCCAGCCCAGAGGTGTGCGTGTCCATGGTGGTCACCTCCAGCGTGTGGTCACTGCACAAAGAGGGCATAGGACTGTCTAGTCGGGCCATGTCCCAACCTGAGGCTGAATGCCCAGAGCCATTCCCCATAGGAGGTGGCACTGTGGACATTGCCGAACTAGTGTGGGGTGTTTGCATTAGAGCAAGCTCCCTCTTATCCCTGATAGACTTGTTCCTCACCTGTTTAAAAAGACAGCCGCAAGCCAGGCGTTATGGTGCACGCCTGTTATCCCAGCACTCTGGGATGCTGAGGCAGGAGGATCACAAGTTCAAGCTGAGCCTGGGCAACTCAGCAAGACCCTGTCTCAAAATAGAAAATACAAAAGAGTTGGGGTTGGGTAGCTCAGTGGAAAGGCCTCGGGCTCAATCTCCAGAATACAAGGGCTGGGGAGACAGCAGCAGGGGTAGGCTGGGACTCTGTGGCTATGGGCATTGCCATCCCTGGAGGCCTGGCCAGCTGAGTGACCCCTGTCCCCCCTGCAGGCGTCCTGTATCTTGCAACTGGTCAAGCATGTGCAGAAGCTGCAGGGCAAGGGCGTGCCCGTGGCAGAGGAAGTGAGCGCCCTCTTTGCTGGGGAGCTGAACCCAGTGGCCCCCAAGGCCCAGAAGAAAGTCCCAGTCCCTGAAGGGTGAGGACAGAGCCAAGGCAGGGGCCAGCGGCTGCAGCTCACTGAATGTGTCCTTGTGCTGGGAGTGGCTGTGGGAGGTGGGATTGGCCAGCACCACGGCTGTCAGCTGGGAGAGGTGCAGGGGTGAGGGGCCTGACCCCCGCACTCACTATGCCCAGGGCCATGCTCTGCAAGGTCCTTGGGCTCTGTTTGGCCCTGTTGTAACCTCGTGGGCTACCAGCTTATCACATTTCCTGGTCTTCTCTAAGGGGCAGTAATGTCCCATCTTTGGTCACATAGTTGATGGATGCTGGTGTTCAGGGTGTCACACAGTTGGGCACATGGTGGCTGCCATTTAGGGTGGACACCTTGGGTCTCGCTGGTACAGCAGCGCTCTGTCGCTAAGTGGCCCTTTGACCTCCCCATGACCTCCCTGTCTGGTACAGCCTGGACCTGGATGCCTGGATCAACGAGCCACCCTCGGACAGCGAGTCTGAGGACGAGAAGCCCAAGGCCATCTTCCACGATGAGGAGCAGAGGCAGGCGCGGCACCGGCAGCCCGAGGTGGATGAGGAGGAGCTGGCCCGGGTAAGTGGGCAAAGCAGCCGCATGCTCTCCTTCCCCTCATCCCAGGGGTCTTAGGACAGTGTCCCCATCCATGCACAGATGCCTGACCCCATGCCCATGCATGGCCTGTCACCTCAGGGGTTCATGTCCCACTGTCCTGAGCTTTGTTGCCATATGGGCAACCTGCCACCCATACCTCCTGAATGCCCGCTGGGAGATGGTTCTGCCACGTGCCACGTCCAAGCATCCGCAAGGAGCACAGGGACGAGAAGGGAAGCTGGGTCCCACTGTACCCCAGCTGCCTCTCCCCCATGTCAGTTTCCTTTCTTCCTGGAGAGGAGTGACCCCTCCACTCTGTCCTAGGCTGGGCGCCCTAGGCAGGGCCCTTGCCGTATCGGACACTGCTTGAATGGAAGTGGTCATCCCACCTGCTAGAGCGCTAACGCTTCTCTCAGCACCTGCTCTTCCCCAGGAGCCCTGGGTTCTGTGTGGAGCAAAGCCTCAGAGTGAGAGGAGTCCCAGGCCCCACCCCCACCCCGGGCATGGGGAGTTGTCAGGGGTTCACCCAGCTCTTGTCCCCACAGCGAAGAGAGGCCCGGAAACAGGAGCAGGCCAACAACCCCTTCTACATCAAGAGCTCCCCCTCCCCACAGAAGGTGAGTTGCCCCCTCTGCGTCTGGGACAGCACCGGGCAGCCACCCCAGCCAGCCCTGGCCACCTGCCTGGTCCTGACAGAGCACACAGCACCAACTGGCTCCACCCAGCTGCCCCGAGGAGGTGCCACCTCGCGCAGTCTGTGCCCCAGCGCAGGCACCCTAGGCCCCTCATGTTCCTGGTGCCTCCAGCTCTCAGGTCCCGGAGTGGGATAGGAGTCACAGTGACCGTGTGGGACCATGAAGAGCCTCTGGACCTTCCTAGCTCTTGCCTGAGTGTGGTCCTCACTCCTCACCCCAGGTCAGGCTGACTGGCTCAGGCCTGCGTCGCTTTCCCAACTGGAAAAGAAAAGCAGGGTGTAGATGGGAAAGCTGACGGGAGCTTTCCTCTCACTCTGTGGCACACTGGTGTTTCACCCAGTGACAGTTTCCCTGTCCTTAAGGAAAGGCGTAGAGAAAGATGAGCCATGTTCTGGGGCTCTGGCAGGACCCTCCTTCCCAGGGACGTGCCTGCCATGTCCCCAAGGCTGCTCCTCTCGTGCCCGTGACCCCAGGCACCAGTGACTGCGGCCTTGCTTTCGCAGCGGTACCAGGACGCGCCGGGTGTGGAGCACATCCCCGTGGTGCAGATTGACCTCTCCGTCCCCTTGAAGGTCCCAGGCAAGTGCCTGCTGGCTCCTGGTGATTCCAGAGTCCTGTGGGTTGCAGGGGCTCCTTGCCTGTCCCTGTCCCCATCCATAGAGGTGGCTTCTGTCTGGGTGTGCTGACCGGTCACGCATCCCTGCAGGCATGCCCATGTCTGACCAGTACGTGAAGCTGGAGGAGGAGCGCAGGCACCGGCAGCGACTGGAGAAGGACAAGAAGAAGCGCAGGAAGAAGAAGGAGAAGGAGAAGGACAAGAAGGGCAAGCACCGGCGCCACAGCTCACTGCCCACCGAGAGCGATGAGGACATTGCCCCTGCCCAGCAGGTGGACATTGTCACCGAGGAGATGCCCGAGGTCAGTCCCCACCTGGGTACAGGCATGTCACCCTCATGTCACATCCCTGTCCAGAGCGGCCAGCCCCTGGGACACTGGCTTTTCCTCCTCGGCTGGATGGGGCCAAGGAGAGGCTACCAAACCAACCCTGTCCTGTGTCCCCCTCCCCCACACACCCCCCCTCCAGAGTGCACATTCCTGAGGGCTGGTAGTGCTCATGCAGGTCACGTGGGGAACGTCCTCCAGCCAGAGCTGCACACTGCCCGCCCTCGGGGACATGGAGCTGACTACGCCAGGCAGCTGTGCCTGGGACGAGGACTGGTAAGGGGATGCTAACTGGACGCTGCTTCCTCCCTGTCTTCTCAGAATGCTCTGCCCAGTGATGAGGATGACAAAGACCCCAACGACCCATACAGGGCTCTGGACATTGACCTGGACAAGTAAGGGGAAGGCGGGTGTGCTGGTGCCCTGAGGTGGCCACAGATGGCCTGTGTTCAGCCATGGCAGGGTGGCGGGGTGGGCATCTCTGTGCTGAGATGCCGATGAGGGCTCTGAGGTCTTCATTCCTGAGGTGCCAGAGGAGTCCCCAGGCCTGGAGTGACAGAGCAGGTGCAAGGCCCCTATAGGAGCCAAGATCAACTTGGCCAGGCGTGGGGTGCTAGGGGAGGTAGTAGAGCCTCCAGTCCTGTGGCTGGGGCCTTCCTGGGCACACCTGGTGTCCTAGGAACTCATATCCGCCTGGTGACCCGGCCCCTTCCTGTCCCAAGACCCTTGGCGGACAGTGAGAAGCTGCCCATCCAGAAACACAGAAATGCTGAGACCCCAAAATCCCCCGAGAAAGAGGATGTCCCTGTGGTAGAAAAGAAGAGCAAGAAACCTAAGAAGAAAGAAAAGAAGCACAAAGAGAAAGAGAGAGAGAAAGAGAAGAAAGAAGAGAAGGAGAAGAAGGTATACAGTGCCAGGCTGGGCCCGGTCCTTCCCTGCCATTGCCTGGGGTCCTGGGTGGCGTGGCACACCCAGGTCATTAACGGGGCACAGCCACAATGAGTTGGGTCCCCAGCTGATGCCCATAAGGCTCCAGAAGGGCATGTGCCCAAGGCCCAGGCAGGAGTTCAGCCTTCAGGTCCTGTGGTGCCACCCCATGAGGTCCCCAGGGCGTTTGACTAAGTGCTCACCTACAGCTTTTATCTGAAAGAACTGGGGTTTTAAGGAGCCACAGCATGGCCGTGTGGCTTTGTGGAATAGCCTAACTCCCCACCACACTGTCCACATGTCAGCCCTTCTGGCCAGTCCTCTGCCATCCTCGTGGGCCGATGTGTGGGCTCTCGCATCCATCGTGGTAGGGATCCACGGGCGGTCTGTTAACGCAGTGGCCAGGGCTATTCATGGCCTATGCCGCAGAGTAGCCAGTCCTGGGCTCGGTGGATAGCCAGGAACGAGAAGGGAAGAGCCCTGCCGTTCCCATCACTTCCCCCGTCAGGGTTGTCCCCCTGCTGAAACCCTTGTCTTCCTATGGTTTCAGGCTGAGGACTTGGATTTCTGGCTGTCCACCACCCCACCACCAGCCACTGCCCCTGCCCCCATCCCGTCCACGGTAAGAGCTGGCCGACATCTCACCTGGACACCGGATGCAGGGGCAGGTGCTGGGCAGGCATTACTCTGTTGGTCCTGGGTGCAGGCCCAGAGGCCGGCACTGTGGGGTATCCTCGCCAGGCCTGCACCCCCTCCTCTCTGCTGGCTTCCTAGTACTCCCGTGGGACCCAGCAGTTGGTTAAGACCCACTGAGGCAGGAAGGGCAGCCAGCCAGAGCCTCTGTCCACAAGCTCCCTGTCCCATGGAGGGTGTCCCCAGCTCCTCCAGGCCTGCGGGGTGGTGTTCAAGGTCCCCTTTCTCCCTTCGAGCCGTGAGCCCCCGACCCTCTCGGCTCCCTGCAGGAAGAGCTTGCTGTGAATGCAGTCACCGCCCCTGACAACACCTGTGAGGGACTCAGGAGAGAGGAGGCAGAGGACGAGAATGATGAAGCAGAGCAGGACCCAGAGAGGGTGAGGAGCCAAGGCAGGCGAGGGGCCAGTGGGCTGTGGGTGGGCAGGGCCAGGCACATGGAGGTGGCCCTGCTTGTGTGGCCACATGGGCTGGGCCCCACCATGAGGGTGGGACACGGCAGCCGCTCACACCCAGTGCAGAAGGGCAGAAGGGTGGTGCAGCCAGACCTCTTCACCGGGGGCCTTTGTGCCACTGTTTTTGGTTTTGGTTATTTCAGTAACAGATTTGTATATGTATTGGGGTTTGTTGAGTTGCTTGCTTTTTGAGATAGTATCTCCCTATGTGGTCCAGATTAGCCTTGAACTTATGCCTCACCCTCCCAAATGCTGAGATTATAGCCATGTCGTATCACATCCAGCAGATTCCAACCTTTTAAAAAATGTATGGTGGGGCCGGGGATTTAGCTCAGTGGTTCCGTTGCTTGCCTTGCAAGTGCAAGGACCAGAGTTTGATCCCTGGTACCAAAAAACAAACAAACAAAAAAATGTATGGTTTGGGGCCAGGGATTTAGCTCAGTGGTTCCGCTGCCTGCCTCACAAGTGCAAGGTCCCAAGTTTGGTCCCTGGTACCCCCCCCCCCCAAAAATGCATGGTTTCATGGCCTAGGCATGGTGGTACATGCCTGTAATCCTGGTACTTAGGAGGCTGAAGCAGGAGGATCACAAGTTTGAGGCCAACCTGGGCTACATAGTGAGCTCAAGGAAACCCTGAACTACATAGTGAGAACCTGTTTCAAAACAACAAAATAAAAAATAAATAAAGTGTATAGTTTGGTGAGGAAGAAGAGACAAAAGTTTAAGTCCAGCCTGGGCAACTTAGCAGGACCCTGTCTTAAAAAACAAAAACAGGGCCAGGGATTTAGCTTGGTGGTTCCATTGCCTGCCTCGAAAGCACAAGGTCCTGAGTTCAATCCCCAGTACCAAAAAAAAAAAAAAAAGGAAACAAAACAAAAAAAGAAAAAAAAAAGGGTTAATAATATGGCTCTGCTTGAAGGAATTTGTTATACTAATAATATGTGTGGAGAGTAGCATTTAGTATATTGACACTGTTATAAAATCATCATCTCTACCTAATTCTAATTCCATAATACACAATTAACTCCCAAGGAAGCCCCACCCATCCCTATGAGCGGTCACCTGTCCCCTCCCAGTCCTGGCACCCACAAGTCCACTTCCTGTCTCTGGAGTCACCTGTCCTGGCCATTTCCTGTCCACAGAGCCCATGCTCTGTGTCCATGTCTGGCATCTATCACTGAGCACTTTCAAGGTCCGTCCACACCATGGCAAGTGTCACAGCCTTATCCCTTTCCTGTCTGAGTGCTGTCCCAGTGCCTGGATGGACCTCACTGTGCCCATCATCCATCCAGGAGCCCTAGAGCTGTCCCTCTATCGGCTGCCAGGCACTTCTGTGCCCTCGCCCCCTCACCGACCGTTTTCTTCCCCCTGGAGTGTAGCTGAGGCCAGTGGGAGGGTGCTGTGCTGTTCCTGCCAGGCCCCTCTTCTGAGCAGCACCAGCTCCCACCACTGAACTGCATTCCCAGGTCCTCTTCTCAGCCAGGTCTGTCCTGGTCTGGCCTGGGGGAGACAGTGAGGGGGACAAGGACATCTTGTGCTGCATCCCTCTGCACCCCTTGCTTTGGTATCATCAGTCCCTGTGGCCCTGCCACATGATGGGAGGGCAGAGAGCGAACACTGGGTGCTGCTCACTGGGGAGAGGTTTGGGACATGAGCCCAGACTCCCCCTATGCAGAAATCCTCCAGGCATAAGAAGAAGAAGCACAAGAAGGAGAAGGAGGAGAGGACCAAAGACAAGAAGAAGGTTAAGAAGAAGCAGCCAGAGCCTGAGGAAGAGGCAGCAGGACCAGTAGAGAACGGCGCAGCTGAGGAGGAGCCAGCCCCGGTGAGTTACCCCAGCCCCTCCCCAGGTCAGGCACCTGCCTGAACTCACAGCTGTCCCCCCTAGCCTGCGGGGACCTGGGGCCTGCAGAGGCCTCCACATCTCACACCTGAGCTCCCTGTAGCTCCTGGGCCTGGGTCCTTGTCACCATAGCTGACGCAACTTCTCCTTCCACAGCCCATGTCCAGCTACTGCCTTCTTGCTGAGAATTCCTACATCAAAATGGTGAGTGGCGTCCGCTCTCTGCAGAAGGACCTTGAGGATCTGAAGGCCACTCCACAGGCCCCCAAGGCTCCAAGACATCATCCCAGGGTGCTGTCATCCCAGCACCACCCAGACTCCAGCCATGTTCCTGGCTGTGTGTCAGCGGAGGCCCCGTCCCTCTCCCACAGTGCGATCACAGTGGCTCTGCGTCACAGCAAAGCAGCTGTCAGTGCTGCAGTCTCTGGCGATGAGCTCCCAACCCAGCTGATCCCCAGGGTTTGTGCCCACCCCACTGAACCCATGCCTTGTGTGGCACAGACATATGACATCCAGGCCAGCCTGCAGAAGGATAGCCAGGTCACCGTGTCCGTCATCCTGGAGAACCAGAGCAGCAGCTTCCTCAAAAACATGGAGCTCAACGTGCTGGACTCACTCAATGCCAAGATGGCCCGGCCAGAAGGCTCCTCCGTGCACGATGGTGTCCCTGTGCCTTTCCAGCTGCCCCCAGGTGAGTGTAGGTTCCTTTCCCTTCCTCCCTTGTCCCCTCGTTCGTGAGGTGACTTCGAAGCCACAAACTCAGGTCTCATTGCTGCTCTCAGGTCTGGTGACCTCAGCGGGTGGCAGTGAGGACCCCAGGGCAGGCGGAGGCCGTGGGCCCTTGTCCTGGGACAGTTTCACTGATCAGACAGGGTCAGGACTAGGTCCAGGCCAATTTGGGGACACCAGTGGCCCATGTTCCTGCCCGTTTCCCTGCCACTGCCTGGGGCCTGAGCCCAGCTTCCCACCCAGCCATGGGAAAGTCGAGAGCCAGCACTGGGCTCAGACCTTGATGGCCCAGCTGAGCCCCACCGCAGCTCAGGACCCCTTTCTCATCCACATGAGGCGTCTCCAATGAAGCGCAGTTCGTGTTCACTATCCAGAGCATCATCATGGCTCAGAAGCTCAAGGGCACCCTGTCCTTCATCGCCAAGGTACACACTGCTGGGAGCCCACAGCCCCACCCTCTCTATCTCCCTTTCACGCCACCCAGTGGGTGCTGGGTATCCCCAGGGGCAGCGAGCGCCTCCCCAGGATTCCACACTCAGCCGCCTCTCCTACCCCACAGGACGCTGATGGGGCCACACATGAGAAGCTGGACTTCAGGCTGCACTTCAGCTGCAGCTCCTACCTGGTCACTACACCCTGCTACAGGTGCATACGAGACCTCACAGCCGGCCAGGCCGCCCTCCTTGGCTTGCCGATGGCAACTCTTCCCTGTGCCCTCCCTCAGCTCCGCCTTTGTACATGTGTGTCCTGACTCAGCAGCTGCCCACTCTAACGACCTTTTGCCTCAATGACTTTCTTTTTTTTTTTTTGCAATACAAGATATTGAACCTAAGGCCTTTGCACTGAACTGCATTACTAGCCCATGTTATTTTTCTATTTTGAGATAGGGTCTTGCTAAGTCACTCAAGATGCCCTTGTTGGGCCCAAACACGTACAGTCCTCCTGCTTCAGCCTGTGATAACAGGCATGTGACAAGTACCTGGCTCCTCAGTGACCTCTTTAGAGGCCCTGAGTCCAAATACAGTTACATTCTGAGGCCCTGGGGTGACGGCTTCAGTGTAGGGATTTTTTTTTTTTTTTTCTGGTACTGGAGATCGAACTCAGGTCCTTGCGCTTACGCAGCAGGCAGTGAAACCATTGAGCTGAATCCCCGGCCCCCAGTGTAGGGATTTTTGTGAGGATGCAGTTTAGCCCCTAACATTTCACAAGACCCTCAGAGACCTCCAGGGCCCCAGGCACTCCTCCTGGGGGGTATTTGTGTCTGGGTCCCTTCATTCCTTTGTCCTTTCCACAGTGATGCCTTTGCCAAGCTGCTGGAGTCTGGGGACCTGAGCATGAGCTCAATCAAAGTTGATGGCATCAGTATGTCCTTCCAGAACCTTCTGGCAAAGATCTGTTTTCACCACCACTTTTCTGGTAAGGGATGTAATGCCACTGATTCTGAGCATAGCATTGACGACCGGGCTCAGCCACCCTGCCTTGCCTCACAGACCCCACCCGGGCCCAGGCTGCCTCTCCATTCTCGACCTTGGCCTATGGCCTGGTTTCTGGGGACCCTGCTCAGGCTCAGCGCTGGTTCCCTTGCAGTGGTGGAGCGAGTGGACTCCTGCGCCTCCATGTACAGCCGCTCCATCCAGGGCCACCATGTCTGCCTGCTGGTGAAGAAGGTGAGGACCCAACCCCTGCCCCATGGCCAAGGTGGAAGGCACAAGGCCTAAGGGCCCCCGGGTCCTCCTGATGGCTCCTCAGGACTGCAGGTGGTCTCTGTGTCTGCTCTGTGGGGGAGAGAGAGGCAGTGTGCTTTCTCCTGTCGCCTTTCTCACCTCAGGATCACTGGAGCAATAATACTCCAGAAAGCATCTCCAGATGAAGAACAGAATGGGCCAGGGAGGCAGCTCAAGGCGGAGGCCCTGCCTTCACTCCCAATACCAGGCGAAAAGCATAGAGGGTCAGGGACGGCAGGGACTGCAGGCGGGAGGCAAGGCAGCCAGGTCCCATTTCCCCACCAGGGCGAGCACTCGGTGTCCGTGGACGGGAAGTGCAGCGACTCCACCCTGCTGAGCAACCTGCTGGAGGAGATGAAGGCGACACTGGCCCAGTGCTGAGAGCCACCGACCCCCACAGAGGACGCCTCCATGGACAGATGCACAGACACGCGGAAGGACACTCCTGGCCTCTCCTCTGTCATGCGTGCTGTCCCATGCCACAGCATTAATTTAATCCACCGTCGTCCACTGTGCAGACACCCAAGGTCTGTGTTGCTTTGATGTATCTTTTTGGTTGTCCGCGGTCTTTCCAGAGGCCCCAGCTGGCCCCTCCTCAACAAGGCTCCCCCAGCTCTGCCATGGGGGCCACCAGGGAGTAGTAGAACCCCCGGGCTGGGACCTGGTGGGCACCAGGGTGCTCGGCAGACAGGGCAGGGCTCGTGGAACCCCTGCTGGCTGCTTTTGCCCCAACCGTCCTGACCGGTGGCATCTGCGGGAAGGTGACAGGCAACTGTCACTGAGCTGCTGTCCCCTGGGCCCGTGGTGGAAAGGATCCTGTGGGCACTAGCTGCTGTCTACATGCTTGGGAGCTGGCGGCCAGGACGGGGACCCCAGACACAGGCTTGGCCATGCACAGAGTTGCTGATAGGGAGGGCGGGGACCGTGGTTCTTTCTCTCATTCCACAGAAGTATGCGGGCCGCTGGGTGTGTGGTGGCGACACTGTACGGTTCCCTGCCCCAAGCTTGTCACCAGATGCACCATAAGGCTTGTCCCTGTGTGGCGTCCAGGTGGGACTGGGAGCGCTACGGGAGGACACAGCTGCCCGTGTCCTCTGGCTAGACCCCAAAACACCACCTCCGGCACAGCAGCCGCTGGCGGGGTGAGGGCCCTTGCTGGTCACTCCAGACCTTCCTCAGAGATGACGCTACCCATGGCGTCCTACCTGTTCCTTTTGATGACAGTTGTCACTTTAGCATGTAGAATAATCTATTACAGAATCCCGTGCCGTGATTCTAGAACTCTGAAATTGTATGATGTGTTACATAACTATTTGCTATCGACATTCCCGTATAAAGAAGAGAGACATATCACGCTGCTGTAATGATTTTTGTGTCAAGATGATCCAATAAAGTTGCAAAACAAACATTAGCATGTCACGTCTCCTGCCTGTCAGCACCGAGCTCGGGGTCGCAAGGTGCTAAGACTATGGCTCATGGCCCCTTGAGAGGTGACAGGTCCCCTTCACACTGTCCAGACTTCTGACCCACGAACAGGGTGCTGTTGCCTGCTCTGCCTTTCCTGGGGAACCCTCGGCTCTGGGCTGTGAGGAGTGGGATCAGAGGCTGCAAAAGGGCATGGAAGAGCAACTGGCCTCACTGATTCCAAGTAGACCAGGAACAGTGGAACAAAGTCGGCTTGGTCAGCAGAAGACAGGCCCGGGGAATCAAGGGACTGCTGGACTCTGGCTGCCTGTCGCATGCCACGCCTCTTCTGGGAAACCATGCTGGCTGCAAACACCACCCAGGGGCCTCTGTTGCCCTGACCCCCACGCTGCCAAGGACCCTCAGAGGTCAGCATTGGTCAGTAGAGGC
Organism: Heterocephalus glaber; assembly: GCF_053883595.1. Lineage (NCBI taxonomy): Eukaryota > Metazoa > Chordata > Mammalia > Rodentia > Bathyergidae > Heterocephalus > Heterocephalus glaber. The sequence continues at coordinate 4,337,436 of NW_028258457.1, read as the reverse complement.
ACGGACGCGATGTGATGAGCAGTCCTGCTTAGCTGATGGCCACTGAGGGCAGGGCTGGCTTCCAGTGGTTCCTGGCATCCATGTGTGGGTGCCCAGCCCGAGTGGGGCTCTGACTTCCTAGTCCGTGTGGCAGGCAGGGCAGACCTCAGGAGCCTGCTGTGTGCTGGTCCACATAATGCCCATGCCTCCCGGGAATGCAGGCAGAAAAGCACTAGGTGGAATCTCAAAACCCTCACGGGCCCAACAGTCCCCTAGGATGGGCAGCTAAAGTCAGCAAGGAAACCACCCAGCCCAGGTCAGAGAGAAGGAAAGAGGACTGAGCCCTGAGCCGGGCACTTGTTCACACACTCTCTGCCACCCCACCTGGATCCGGGCCGCAGCTGCTCAGTGTTGGTGCTGCCCAGAAAGGATGCGCAAGGCCTGAGCTTCCTGCTCCTTTAGCCTCGCTCCAGCTTACGTGACCTGAACACCACATTGAAAGCTGACCTGGCTTCACCCAACTACAGCCTCATTCTGTGTCATCAAAAAGAATTCCTTGCTGTTTGCAGTAGTACACACCTGTCATCCTAGCCATCTGGGAGGTGGAGGCAGGAGGATCAAGTTCAAGACCAGCCTGGGCGATTTAGTAAGGCTAAGAAAAGGTCTGCGGGTGTGGCTCCGTGGTGAGCCCTTGCCTAGCATCCACAAGGCCCTGGTTCCATCCCCAGTACCCCAAAAAGAGGAAAAACCCAGTTCCCATGAGCCTGCCCAAGTTTGCCAACGTGGGCCAGGGTGAAATGTTGGGGACCCCTGGTCCCTCACATGCACCTCCCACCCATCAGCCCAGGCTCTCCATTCCCCAATCTGTGGACCTGGGGCTTGGATCCACCCCTGTGCTCAGACAGGGACCTTCAGGCCTCCTCCAAGTCCCACCACCTGCTCTTAAGCCCCGTGAACTGTTTCTCCTGATGGCACAAGAACTGTCCCTCTGTGAGAAATGTCAGGCACTTTAATTGTCATAAATGGCATGGTGGCCCTGCCCGGGGGCTGACGCTATACACAAACCCGCCCCCTGCCCCCACCCCAGCCCAGCCTGGGCCCTCTGGGAGCTGATGGGGACCCAAGCCAGAGCGACAGGCCAGTTCAGGCCAGCTGAGTCCCAGTCTCCACAGCAGCAGCTCCTGTCAGACACTTCAAGGTGTCCTCCAAGGTCAGGTTGACCAGGCGCTGTGGCTCCAGACACAAGATGCTTGGTGATAGGCTATGGGGGACACAGGACCCTCAGGCCTTCCTCACCTTCCCTCCCTGGCTGATCTCTGCCCAGGAGCCCTGGGCCTCCTCTCAGCTGGGATGTATGGTCCTGTGCACAGCTGTGTCCCCCAAGAAAGCACCACGTGGAGTGCCCCACTGTCCTTCCCCATCACCCAGGTGACTGGGTCTGTGTGTGACAGGACATGATGAGGTCTGCAGCAAAGTGGCAGGTGTGTTGGGATCTCTGGTTTTGTGCACTCCAAGCTGGGGCCACCTGCTTCTACATCACCTCCCTCTCTGGGTCACTCACAAGGCTGGGGTGGTTCTGGGTGTCCCAGGCGAGGAGATGCAGGAGGAAGGAGGCGAGGTTTGTTCATGAGATGACCACACGGTGTTACATGGGTGAGGTGGCAGAACAGGTGGCTGGCAGTCCCAGGTGCACAGAGAGCCCTGGCCACAGTGCCCACCCTGCCCAACACCCCTGTCCATCTGTCCTCACTGACCCAGAGGACCCCGCACCACCCTTTCCCCCACTCCCCTCTTCCGAAGGCTGGGCCTTACCTCGTGCTGGTGTCCTGTCTGAAAGATACACGGGGTTCAGGTCAGACCCCCAGCTCTGGGGCCCAGGCTGTGCGCCTGGTTCTTAGGTTCCTCCTCTGGGGCGTTGGCCACAGCTGTGCCACTGACTCAGGATAAACTAGACTCTTTTTTTTTTGTCCAGTACTGGAACCCAGGGTCTTCATGCTGAGCTACATCTCCAGCCCCCCCCCCCTTTTTTTTAAAGACAGGGTCTCACTAAATTCCTAAGTTGCTCAGGCTGGGCTTGAATTTGCAGGCTACCTGGCTCAGCTTCCCAGAGTGCTGGGATGACAGGCATTTGCCACTGCACCCAGCTAGGGTAGACTAGACTCTGGGGACACGTTAGCCAGATGCTCTGTCCCTTCCAGCTCAGCTGAGCCCCTGAAGAGAAGGGACCTGGGGCTGCCTCCTGTACCGGCTGGGACAGGATGAGGTCCTGCCTCCCTGCTGCACCTCTGCAGGCCCCAGGAGCCCCTCCAACCCCACGTACCCCTGAGGTACTCATACACACACAGTGCCTCTGACAAAACTTGTGTTGGATTGGAGGGTGGGGGACTTACTTGTGGCAATTAGATCTGCAGTGACAGCAAGTTTGGAGTCGGGGCCAAGAGGCCTCAATCGGTTTCCCCACCATATGCCTGCCCAAAGACCCCAACTCACATGTAAATGAGAAGGCCCCGCACAGCGCTCTCCCACTCTACCGAGGACCTGTGAGGACAGGGGTATTAGAGGTGGCCACGCCCACTGCCCCAGGCCCCACCCTACCCAGCACTGAGCCCAGAGCCTGCTGTGAAGGTAGGGTGCCAGCCCTACTCGCAGTTGTAGCCAAAGCAGACGAAGTGCGAGTCAGAGCAGTTGTGGCAGGAGATGGTCTTGTACTGGAAGATGCCTGCAACACAGGAGAGGCATCAGCGGGCTCCCCTGGGCCTCTGGGACAGACCTGCACTGCTCACTCTGCCCCTCAGCCCGGACCAGGTATCACTCACCACAGTGACGCTGACAGTCAATTTGTCCTGTGGGGGCATGGGACAAGCATTTTTTTGTTGATTGTTTTTGCAATACTGGAGATTGAACCCAGGGCCTTCACACTGAGCTATATCCTCAAAATACAGGTTTTATTTTGAGTCAAGGCATTGCTGAGTCACTAATTTTCCCAGGCTGGGCTCGAACTGGTGATCCTCCTGCTTCACCTTCCCAGACTTGGGATGACAGGCGTCCACCATGCTCAGCTAAGGATGCCACTTCTTACCAGAACCAAACCCACCTCTGGCTTTGCCCAGAGGCTCAGGGCCTGTCCCTCAGCCACACAGGGCATGGGCACACCTGGATTTCAGAATCCGAGGGAAGAGGGTCCCTGAGGTGGCCCCCAGAGTGAAGGAGGGGGATTGCAACACCCCTAGGCCTTCCAGGGGATTAGTTTGGCAGGTGCTTCTGGGGTGCTGTTCCCTTCCCCCTCTGCCTGAGGGCAGCTGCCAGCTCTGAGTCCCGGTCCCCAGCAGGGCCCTGCCCTGGGGGTCCCTGACACCCTCTCCTGGCTCTGGTCCTGTCCCCTCCTCAGCTCACTTTTGATGATGGCATTCTGGATGAGATGCACCTGCTCGCGGAAGATGACTCGCAGCTCATTGGGGAAATATCCTGGTGTCAGAGGCAGAGGAGGAAGTTCAAGCTCCGGCAGCGTGGGTGGGCAGGTTAAGAGGTCCCTCCCTGCCTCAGCTGCCCGCGCCTTACCAGGGAAGTACATCTTCCCCTGGTACAGCTGATCCATCTTCCGATACACAGTTTCAGCCACCTGGTTCAGATCCTCACGGGCTGTGAGCGGGAGGAGGAGGCAGGTGAGCCACCCTGCTAGGCCCAGGGGGGTCCCATATGACCGTGGAGCTTCCCCACTTTGGGCTCCACGCTCACTGATCTCCGCCGGGATGGCTAAGTGTAGCTTCTTCATCGTGTCCTTGCTCCAGTCGGTGAGCAGAGCCCCCGAGACAGGGATGTCACCCACCCACCAAGACTTGAGGTTCACGTTGTGGCGGTAGAAGGAGAACTTCTCCGAGAAGTTATTATGGCAATGAAGGCAACCGCGGGCCAGCGCGACAGTCAACCCCAAGCACAGTAGTAGGGCCATGGCCAACCCCCACCTGCTACCGGCCAACCAACGGTGGCCCCCCGCGCCACGCCCCTCGCCGCGCACCAACCAATGGCTTCCGCTCGGATCCAGGGCCGCGCCCCTGTCCTGCCCCCCAAACCAGGCCCAGCCGAGGTCTCAACCGACAGCTGACTACGCTGGTTCCGCACTCAGGTCCCGCCCACGAGATGCCACTCACAGGGAAGGCTCCACCCCTATCTTGGTTCCCTATCTTGGTTCCCTTTCCAGACAGCACCTCACGCATGCGCCAACAACGAGAGCCAGTTCCGCCTTCTGGGTCGGCCACACCTAGCTCCCCCATAGAGTAACAAGCTCCGCCTAGAGGTCGCCACCAGCTAATAGGGACCCGGCAATTTAGTGGTTGTTAGGCAACGAGAGAGTCCGCAGCCTAGGAGCACAGACGCCTGGAGTTCATTCGGAAACGGGTCCTTTCAGGGAAGTAGGTCCGGCCCGTGGGTGCGGCAGGGGCGTGGCCTTCGAAGAGTCCCTCCGCGGGCGGCGGCAGGCGTGGGAGTCCCGAGGCTGAGGCGAAGGCGGTCGGCAGCGTGAGACGACGAGGTGGGTGTCGGGTGTCGGTCGGGCTTTCATTAGCGGCTTTCTGTGCTGGGGCCTGAGAGCCACGGAGCAGGTGCCGCGGCGCCCCTCGTGCTGGCTGACCCTGGGGCTTGAGTTTGCTTTATAGTTCATTGAGAGGGGGAAAGGGCGGGGGAGATTGCAGAATAAGGTCACAAAGCAGAAAACAGATCCCGGACAGAGCCGGTGTGAATTATTTTGCGGTTTATTGAGACAGGGTCACGTTCTGTAGTTCAGGCCGCCCTTGAATCACTGTGTAGCCCAGGCTGGCCTCGAACTCGCGGTGATCCTCCTGCCTCAGCCTCCCAAGCGCTCTGGGATTATAAGTGTGCGCCACCACGCCTGGCCCTTTTTATTTTGAATGTGTGCCTCCTTGAGTTGCTCGGTTGCCCAGGATGGGCTGGAACTTGTGATCCTCCTGCCTCAGCCTTCCAGAGTGTAGGGATCTCACGAGTCTGCCCCAGAGATCTGCTGACACTTGCTTGTTAGAGGGGGGCAGTGACCAGCCCAACAGAGGTCTTAGTAGCCCGGCTCTTCGGAAGAGCAGTTGCCTGAGGCCCCACGGGCCAGAGTCCCCATCCAACGCCCCCCATGCCTTCAGCATGGAGTCCACACCGCGGTTTTGACCTGTGAGACAAGACTAGCTTTCCTCCTCTGCTCTGTGAGATCCACTTCCTTTTCGGGTCAGCTTTTTTTTTTTTTCTTTTTCCTTCACTACAGAGTTGAAGGAGGCCGGGGATTTAGCTCAGTGGCACCTCGCCTGCCTGGCAAACTTAAGGTCCAGAGTTCGATCCCAGGTACCAAAAGAAAAAAAAAGTTGCGGGATGCTTGTGTTTTGGGCAGTCAGGGCAGCAGTAGCTGGGAGAGAGTGACGCTGGAGGTTTGGACAGGAAAGGTGCTGGGGGCCAAGGAATCCAGGTGCTTGCACCTGCCTGACCCCATCTTTCATTAGAATTCGTTGACATGTCAGCTGATTGATTATACAATGAGACCAGGGAAACTCCAGGGAGTCCCTGCCCCTGTCCCCTACTCCCCAGTGTCCTTCCCTTCCCTAGAGCCAAATCATACCCACCTCCAGCTACACCTGCACCTCAGCGTATATCTCCCTCTCTCTTTTCAGTACTGGAGATTAACCCAAGGCCCCCCCTTTACATCACCACCCCTTTTTCATTTTTTGTGACAGGGTCTCAGTTGCCCCAGATAGGCTGGAACTTGGAATCCTTCTGCCTCAGCCTCCCAGAGGGCAAAATTCTTTTTTTTTTCCCCTCTGTACAGGGAATCAAACTCAGGACCTTTGGCTTTCAAGGCAGGTTCAGCGCCACTGAGCTACATCCTCAACCCCTTAGAGGGTTGAATTCTAAGCTTTGCCTCCCTCCCTCTCCTCTTCACCAAAAGCAAGAGCTGAATTTTTTTTTTTCATTGTGTTATTTTTTGCGTGTATGTCTGTGTGTGCTGCCAGAGATCTAACCCAGGGAAGAACATTATGCTCCTCTAGGGCCAGGAATTTAGCTCAGTGGTTCCGGCACCTGCCTCACAAGCACAAGGTCCTGAATTCGATCCCCGATACCAAAAAAACACCCCATTATGCTCCTCTCTCAGGAGGTTTGTGAAACCGCTATTTCAGTTCCTGAACTTGGTACTTTTCATATTTTAATCAAGTGGACTGGTCTGTGTCATGTGTAAAAAGTCCCCAGGTCCTCTGAAAAGTCCGCCTTCTGTTCTCTGTCCTGTGGGGGTCCCCTCTAAGCCACTCAGCGTGGAGGCTGCAGTGCCGGGCCTGTTGTGGGAAGTTCTGGGCCTTCCCAGCTGATGGGTGCGGTTCCTGTTTTCCTGGAATTCTGGGGTCTGGATGCTTTAACCAGAAAAGGCAAATCCCACTTGAGAAATCCGATGCTGGGCAGGAGGCCTTCACTCCAAGCCCGGAAGAGGATGTGCTTCGGTTTTCTCTGGGACCACCACACCTTGCCTTCTCTTCCTTTCCTTTTTTTTCAGCCCTGGGAATGGACGAGGGCTCCCCATTGAGCTGCATGCCAGTCTCCGTTCTCCTTTGGATTTTCTCAGAATGACTTTTTTTTAGGTGCTCAGACCAGAAAACTAAATGTCTGTTTATCATAAAGATTCCCAGACTAGCTGAGCAGGGTGGCATGTGGCTGCAATCCCAGCATCCTAGAGGCTGAGACAGAAGGATTACAAATTCTAGCCCAGCCTGGGCAATTTGGCCAGATCCTGACGCAAAATAAAAAATAAAAAGGTCTGGGGCTATAGCTCCCTGAGAAGGCCCTGGGTTCATCCCAAGTAACCCCCGCCCCTCAAAAGACCTAATATTCACTGTTGAGCAACTTCTTCTTTCACAGAATGAGCACTAATTGTCCATCCACACCAGGGCCTGTTTCTTTTTTTCTTTCCATTAATTTTATTGGTACATTTTAGGTATACAGTATGATGACATTCATCATTGGGAATTTGTACCTTTACATGATATATCTTGGTTCTTATTTTTTTCCCCCATCCTCTGCCCTCCTTTCAATTCCTTTACCCCTCCCTATTTACAAAGACTTTGTTTCCATTTTTTCCTTTTCTCATATTTATTCCTTTCCCTTCTTTCCTTTCCCCTACCCCATTGGACCTTTTCTTCCTGTTTTACATATATAATTATACATTTTGATCCTTATTTACACTTTTAGTTTCTCACACCAGAGAAACTATTCGGTATTTACAGATGTGTGTCCTATTTATTTCACTTAAGATTATGGCCTTTCTTTGGAGTTGTTTTTTTTTTTTGTACCGGGGATCGAACTCAGGTCCTTTTGCTTGCGTAGCTGGTGGCGAAACCACTGAGCTAAATCCCCGGCCCTTCTTTTGGTTTTTGAGACAGGATCTTACTATGTAGTTAAGGCTGGCCTTAAACTTGCAGTGATCCTCTTGCCACACATGTGTGCACCACCATGCCCAGCATTTGGCCCCTTCTTTTTGTTGTTTTGGTACCGGGGATCGAACTTGGGACCTTGTGCTTTCAAGGCAGGCGACAGAACCACTGAGCTAAATCCCCGGCCCCTCTTTTTAGGTGCTTAGGCCGCACTGTCCTAGGTTCAGCAAACATCTAGAGGTCTCTGGCTGAGAGGCTCCAGCTGGGATTGTCACTGTTCCCTAGCCTGTGGCTGTGGGAGGGACACAGGAAGCAGCTGCTCCCTTGACCAACTTGGGCCAGCCTGGGATGATGGGGGCTGCATTCCTTATGCTCAGGATTAATCTCACATCTCCCACAGATCTTGCTTACCTTATTCTAAGATCTTCTCCAGTTTGATTTGAGCTGATATTTTGTTTTTCCTTAAAATATCACATGTGTTTTATTTGTTTCTGTGGTACTGGGGATTGAACCCAAGGCCTTCCCTGAGCTACATCCCCAGCCCTTTTTTATTTTCATTTTGAGTCAGGGTCTCACTCAGTTGTCTAGGCTGTAACTGAACTTGTGATCCTCCTGCCTCAGTCTCCCAGTGTGTTAGGATGACTGGCGTGTACCACCATGTTGGACACATTACTGCATTTAATGCCCTGTTCTTTCATAGGGTGGGGTTAGTAAGGAACTGGTATCTACTACTGGTGTGGGGCTCTGGACAGGGCCTACGCAGCACTGTGGACGCTGGGACTGGGTCCTTTTCTGGGATGTGGGCTGCAGGGTGCTGAGCAGAGTCCCTGGCTAGGAGTTCCCCCAGCAGTGACAACCAAGGTGTCCTCAGACAAGCCAGGGTCCCGAGCTGGGGGCAGGGTGGGGCAGGGGTGAGGGTGGGACCCAGGTCACTCAGTGGAGCTCAGAGGAAGGGGCAGTAGTCAGGGGTGCGAGCAAGTCAAGGCAGCATCAGAGGTTGCTGAGTTGGGGAGTTGGGCCCCAACTACCCTCAGAAATCAAGACAGAGCTGGGCACAGTGCCACACGCCTGTCATCCCTGCAGTCTGAGAAGGTGAGGCAGGGGGCCGGAAAGTTGGAGCCAGCCTCAGCAACTTAGCAAGACTGCCTCAAGATAAACAAAAAGAGCTGAGGGTGTAGCTCAGTGCAAAGGCCCTGGGGTCATCCCCAGTACTAGAAAAACAAAAAGAAAACCAAAAAAATGAGTGTCAGTCTGCCATCTGTACCCAGGCTGTGGATATGGGTTTTGGAAATGCCCAGGCAGCTGGGGACGCCAGGCCAGACCTCCAGAGATGTGGGCCAGGCTGGGGGAGCCCCTCAGGGAGTCCCTGGTGCAGAGCGGGGAAGCTGTTGGGCAAACCCAGAGGCTCAAACCTGAATCCAGTTTGGCTCCGGGGATCCATGGGTGGTGTTTGGGTCCACGAGTGGCTGTCACACATGTGGGCTGAGGGGGGCTCCTGGCATGGAGCAGGTAGAGGCTGGGACACTGCCCAGCACCCTGCCGTGTCCAGGATGCCTCACAGAGGCAGTCCGAACACAGTGTGCGCAGTGCCCTGGGGACCCTGGTCTAGTGGAAGATGCACCAGACTCAGATCCTAAGGGTTGAGGCTCAAATTCAGCCCCTCAGACTTCATGCACCTGGGCTCAGGAGAGACCATTGACCTGTTTCCTGATCTGCAGGCTGGGCAAGTGCCTGACCAGAAGTGGTCAGTCTCATGAAAGTGTCCCTTCTGGCTCCCAGCCTGGGTTGCTGGGATCATTAATAACAGCAAAAGCCCTTGGGTCAGCCATCCCAGAGTGAGTGTCAGGAATGGTACTGGCCAGGCATGGTGGCGCACACCTGTCACCCCAGTACTTGGAAGGCTGAGGCAGGAAGATCACCACGAGTTGGAGGCCAGCCTGGATACATAGCAAGTTCAAGGCCAGCCTGAACTATAGAGCGAGACCCTGTCTCAAAAAACAAACAAAAAAAGGGCCAGGGATTTAGCTCAGTGGTTCCTCCGCCTGCCTTGCAAGCGCAAGGTCCCGAGTTTGATCCCTGGTACCAAAAAAAAAAAAAAGCCACTGAACAGGCCCTGTAGACTGGCACCATTTTTTTTTTCCCTTCAGTACTAAGGATTGAACTCATGGAGCACCAAACTACACCCCCAGTCCCTTTTTGTTTGTTTGTTTATTTGTTTTTGGTTTTTTGAGACAGGGTCTTGCTATTATTCAGGCTATCCTTGAACTCACTATGTAGCCCAGGCTGGCCTGGAACTCACAGCAATCTTCCTGCCTCAGCCTCCCAAGTGCTGGGATTACAGGTGTGCACCACTTATGTGCAGCTTCCTTTTTTAATTTATTTTAAGATGAGGTCTTGCTGAGTTCCTAGGTTGTTCAGGCAGGACTCAAACTTGGGGTCCTCCTGTCTCAGCCTCCCAGGTAGCTGGGATGACAAGTGTGGACCACACTCATTACTACAATCCTGTCTACACATGGCCATCTTCTCCCTCTGTCTTCACATCACCTTTCTCCTGTGTGTCCAATTTCTGAGTTATTTGTTTCTTTATTTTTGTGTGGTGCTAGGTTTGGAACCCAGGGCCTTGAGCAAACAAGCACTTATCACTGGGCCACCCCCCTAGATCCGAGGTTACCGCTTAGATTGAGAGGGGCAACTCTGGGGTCCGACTTTGTTCTTCCAGCCCAGTATTGGACACCAGTGTTGCAGTGATCAAGAACATTATAGAGCCAATTTCTGAGCTCAGGCTGCCCATTGCTGCAGCAGGATGTGGAAAGTTCCGGAAGGAAGTGGGTGACTGTGAGCTGAGATCTGCCACACCTCAGCCCCGGGAGGGGGCAGGACAGTTGTTAACGTAGAAGAACAACTTGTGCTGTGTTGTTTTCTGAAAAAAGGGAAAAGGAGGGAGGGTGCTAGGGCAGAGGAGTTTATCATCTTACCTTTTGACCTTCTAGAAGCTTCCAGTGTCATCAAGTGTTGTCCATCTGTGGGAAAACCCAGAGGGCCAAGAGCTGTTAACATCCAGTTTTGAGAAGCTGTTGGGAGATCGATCGGAGAGGACCAAGAAACGGTGACTGGGACTTTGGGGACAGTGGTGAGAAGGTTGTGGCCTAGGGCCCGTCTGTGGGGAAGGCCAGTCATACCTTGGCCATGTATTGTGCATTTGTTTCTGACAGAAGCGTGTTGGCTTTTTTGGGGGGGATTGAACTTAGGACCTTGCACTTATGAGGCAGACGCGGTGCCACTCAGCTAAATCCCCAGCCCTGAGTGTTGGCTTTTGATGGGGATTCTGCCTATCCATAGAAGTTTCTAGAAAATAATTACTTTCACCTTAAAAAAAATTTTTCCCAACTTTTCTTTGCTTTTGGGCGGGGCTCGAACCCAGGGCCTTTGAACTAAGCCACATCCCCAGCCCTTTTTTAGTTTTTTGTTTTGAGGCAGTGTCTTGTCAAGTCATTCATTACATTGAGACCCTCCTGCCTCAGCTTCCTAAAGTCCTGGGACTACAGGTGTGCACCACCATACCTAGCTCTCCTACTTTCTGAGAGGAGACAGCAGTATGAGTAGGGACTCTGCCAGCCTCACTGCCACCCTGTTTTCTAGAACAGTCTGGTTGGGAGTCTGTAGCTGGGCATGAAGGGTTGTAAAGACAAGCCCCAGAGATACTCGCTGGCCTGGTCAGGCCAAGGCTCAGTGGGTTGCTGCTGGGGTGGGGGATGAGGGGCCCCACTCCTGCCTGCCCTGTGCAAGAAGTATCATTGGAGGGAACCCCCGGAACTGTCGCTGGAAAGGCCCTGAAAGAAACAGGGCCGCCACTGGGCGGTGGGGTCAGTTGTTCTGTGGTTTCCCTGAGCTTTGGAAAGTTTGTACATGACAAATGAGGAACCAGAGGTAAAGCAGGAAGGGGAGCTGGGTGTGGTGGCACATGCAGGTCATCCCAGCACGCTGAGGCAGGAGGATTGCAAGTTGGAGCCCAACCTGGGCAACTTAGCAAGACCTTGTTGCAAAATAATGTAAGGGTGGGGATTTACCTCAGTGGTGCCGCCACCTGCCAGGCCAGTGCAAGGTCCTGAGTTTGATCCCTGGTACCAAAACAAAAAAGTGATCAAAATAATGTAAAAATTAAAGGGGGAGCGGGGATGTAGCTCAGCTGCACAACACCTGCCTGGCAAGTGTGAGACCCTGAGTTTGATTCAGGATACACCCCCCAAAAAAAATTTTGAAAGGGCTGGGGATGTAGCTCAGTACGAAGGCTTTGGTTCATTCCCCAGGACTGCAAACACACACAAAACAAAAACAAAAACAAAAAATAGGAAAGAGAAGGAAGCAGGTGGAGGCCAGTGGGTGGCCAGCTCCGCCCCACTGAGTGGCTGAGGGACCTAGCGTCAGCCTCATGTTGTCCTTCCCCAGCCCCAGGTAAAATGAGGCTGTGGCTCATCCCGCTGGGATGGTGTTTAAAAACTAGGATGGGACTCTGTACAGGGTACCCAGTACACAGGAGCCTCGTGGGGGACATAGGAGCTTTCCTCTCTGTCCCCCCAATAGATGGCAGTGAGTGGCCGAGCTGTGACATGTGTGGGTCCCTGGCTGTACAGCACTGGATCTGTCCCCAAGCACCAAGGTGGTGGTCGGGGCTGGCCCTTCCGAGATGCAGAGAGGCCAGCAGGAACTCAGCCATCCAGCCAGCACTGTAGGGGACCTTCAAGGGGACACTAGCTTTAGGGCGGGATGGTGGACATCTCGACCTCAGAGTTGGGGTGTCTGGGGGTATGTGACCTGCATGGTCTGGCCACCCTCTGTCTCACAGCTGTGTGGCTTCAGATGTGACTTAAAGAGCTGTCACCTTCCAGCCCTGGGGGGTTTCCCCACAGATGCTTCCCCAGGGAACAGAAGGCCATGTCTGGGGACACGTGTGGCTGTCAGGCTGCGGGAGCTCCTGGCCTGGAGCGGGTGGAGGCCAGGGATGCAGCTCAGCACCCTGCAGTGCCCAGGATGCCACGCAAAGCACACGCAGCTGGTGTCCCTGTGCCAGGGGAACAGCCTGGCATCAGGGCAGCCATCTGCAGGGTGGAGATGGCGTCTTCCCCCAGGAAGCTGTGAAGCGCCCATCAAAGTCAGGTGGCAGGCAGTGCTGATGCAGCAGGGCCCAGGCCAGCTCCAGGACCCCTGGGGCTCCGTTCCACCTCACGACTGGCTGCAGTGGTGCCCCTGTGAGCACAGTGGCTGCGCTTGTGTGATGTGTGCTCTCTGTGCCTGTGAGCGACCCCTGGGAGTAGTGGTACTGGGCCACATGGTGACTCTGTTCAATCTTTTGAGGGATGGCTACCTTTCCTTTGGGGCTGTACCTTGTCACATATCTACCCACCATTTGTGAGGTCTCCCTCTGCCACAAGCTCGAGGATATCTTCTTGCCTCAGCCTCCCCCGAGTGCTGAGATGCTGAAACGATGGTTGTGCACTCCCAAAAGACTTGATAGCTCGATTTGCAAACTGCTGAGAAGTTGCTTCATCCCTTCCCCGCCCTGGGCCCTGGGGCTACTCCTATCTCCTTAGCTCCCCTCTAACACTGAGCTGTCCTAAGTCCTTGTCCCAGCACCCAAAGCCCTAAGGCAACTTGGGCGACACAGTGCAGGGACCTACGAGTGACTCTGCCCTGCAGGGCATTATGAGTGTCACCAGCACCATGGCTGCTTCTCCTGCTTCTTCCTGTTGATGCTGTGACAGATCCTCACAGACTCAGTGACTAAAAAAACACATTTATTCTCTCAATCAGGAGGGCCTCCAGGCAAGGTACAGACCTGCTCCTCCCAAGGCGCCAGGGAAAGAGAACTTCTTCAGCCTCTTTGCCCCTCAACCTCCTGCTGCCTCCTCCCCTTTTTATAGTACTGGGGATGGAACCCAGGAACTTGGCCCTGAGCTGTGTCACCAACTCTTTTTATTTTTTAGTTTGAAACAGGATCATGCTAAATTGCCCAGTCTGGGCTCCAACTTATGACCCTCCTGCCTCAGCCTCCTGAGTAGCTGGGGCCTGCAAATCACTGTGTGTGGTCCTGAGTCACCACTTTTGGTATTTTGCTGCAGCAGCCACAGGAGACACACGTCACCAGGGCAGAGTCCCAGGGGACAGGCCACAAGAGCAGGCTCATTGGTCAGGAATGAAAGAAACACTCCAGCGATTTAAGCCAAAAGAAAAACATAAGTGCTGGGCTTTGATAGTATTTATTGTGCTAGTCTAAGTGGCTGTTTATTCTTTTTTTTTTTCCCCATTAAGTTTATTGGTACATTTTAGGTATACAATACTGTGACATTCATCATTGGGATCTTGTACCATTGCATGAGTCTCTTGGTTCTTATTTTTTCCCCATTCCCCTGCCCTCCCTTCACCCCCTCCACCCTTCCCTATTTACAAAGACTTTGTTTCCATTTTTTGCATTTCTCATATTTTTTCTTTTCCTTTCTTTTCTTTCCCCTACCTCTCCCCCTTTCCCTACCCCTTTAGACCTTTTCTTCCTATTTCACGATATCAATTATACATTTTGATCCTTATTTACACTTTTAGTTTTTCACCCCACAGAAACTATTCGGTATTTACACACGTGTGTCCTGTTTATTTCACTTAAGAGTATGGCCTCGTTGTGCATTAAGTGGCTATTTATTCTAAGCAAGGCGCATGTCTGTGACCCAGGACAGCAATGCCCCCCCACACCTCTGCCACTTCCCATTTCTGCTGCTTCCTCTCCCCATGTCCCCAGGGAGGAGTCTGATTGGTGTCCCTACCCCACCACAAGGCCTCATAGGTCACAGCCAGGTCCACACTGCCAGGCGCCATCATCAGTGGTGACCCAGGGGCAGGCACACCACATAGCACACAAGGTGTCATCTCCTCACCCGGCTGGGACGGAGTCTGGCCCTGCTGGACCAAGGGACCTTGCAGGGAGAGAGAGGCAGGGGCAGGCAGGGGTTCAGCACAGGCTCTGGGGGTGGGAGCCCAAGCACTGGCAGTACCACCATCACTTGTCCTGGTGCAGCCACCATCAGACGCCGATAGGACTCCGACGTGCTCCTCAGGCTTGCTTTCTTTTCTCTCTCTCCCTTTTTTTTTTTGTGCTGGTTATTGAACCCAAAGCCTTTGTACTGAGCTGCATCCCCATCTACAGCCCTTTTTATTTTTTGTTTTGCTTTACTTTGTTGTTTTTTAAAGGCAGAGTCTTGCTATGTAGTCCAGGCTGCCCTTGAACTCCTGGCGATCCTCCTGCCTCGGCCTCCCCAGTGCTGAGATGACAGGGATGCACCCAGCTGGAAGAATGGCCATTGGCCATGTGATTAGATTAAGATGAATAAGTCAAGGGCCGGGGGTTTAGCTCAGTGGTTCCACCGTTTGCCCTGCAAGCGCAAGGACCCAAGTTCGATCCCTAGTACCAAAAAGAAAACAAACCAAAAAACAAACCAGTAACAAGATGAATCAGTCATACCTCAGTCTCACAGGCCTTGTGCACTGACTGAGATTTGGACACAGTTACGCAGAGCAGAGCCCAGAAAGGGCAGGCATGTTTTATCTGTGAGTTCGGGAAGGTTCTAGATCAAGATGTGGGCAGGGCTGGCTCCTTCTGAGGCCATGGGCAGAATCTGTCCGCAGAATCTGTCCGCAGTGTCTGGAGGTGGCCCTGGTCCTGGTTGTTCCTGGGCTTCTGGCTACCTCGTTCCAGTACCTGAGCAGCTGTCTTCATGTGGCCATCTGCATCTCCACCATATCTGCCTCTCTTTTTTTGTTTTTGTTTTTTGTTCTTTTTTTTTTTTTTTTTTTTTTTTTGGTACCAGGGATTGAACTCGGGTCCTTGCGCTTGTGCAGCAGGTGACAGAATCACTGAGCTAAATCCCCGGCCCCCTTGCTGTATATTCTAAGCTATCCTTGAACTCACTAAGTAGCCCAGGCTGGCCTCAAACTCACAGCAATCCTCCTGCCTCAGCCTCCTGAGTGCTGGGATCACATGCATGTGTCACCATGCCCGGCTTCTTCTGACTCTTCCAAGGACAGCTAGTCTTTCTTGTCTTTTTTTTTCCATTCTGGCAATGCTGAGCTATGTCCTAAACTTTTTTCTAATTTTTATTATTTTAGCACTGGGGATTGAACTGAGGGCCTTCACACTGAGCTCTCTCCCCGTCCCTTTTATTTTTCGTTTTGAGACGAGGTCTTGCTAAATTTCTAAATTGCCCAAGTTGGGCTTGAATTTGCAATCCTCCTGCCACAGCCTCCTGAGTGCTGGGATGACAGGTGTGTGCCACCATGCCCGGCTTCTGTCTCTCCCTAGGACACTGGCCATTGGACTTAATGCCCCCCAGGGAGTCCAAGATGACCTCATCTCCAGACCATTAACTTCCTTGCATCCCCAAAGGCCCTTTTTCATATAAGGTCCCACCCAGAGGTTCCAGGGGTCCGGATGTGCGTATCATCTCTGCAGGCGCCATCAGCCCACTGCTGTCCCTCAGTGTGAAGGCCCTGGGTTCCACCCCCAGTGCAGGACAGCTAGAGGGAGGGGGAATGGCAGGTGGGCTCCAGCCACACGCAGGCCCTAAATTGTGCCTCTCTGAATTTCAGAGCACAGGGAGGAGCCGGGAGCTTGGCCAGGTCCTCTAGGCACCTGACCTCCTCCAGGAAGCGGCCCCGCGCAGCCCCAGCCCCAAGATGTCCAGCCCGTTCCTGAAACAGGTCTTCAACAAGGACAAGACCTTCCGGCCCAAGCGCAAGTTCGAGCCGGGCACGCAGCGCTTCGAGTTGCACAAGCGGGCGCAGGCGTCGCTCCACGCGGGGCTGGACCTGCGACAGGCCGTGCAGCTGCCACCAGGCGAGGAGCTCAATGACTGGGTGGCCGTGCACGTGGTGGACTTCTTCAACCGCCTCAACCTCATCTATGGCACGGTGAGCGATGGCTGCACCGAGCACTCATGTCCCATCATGTCCGGGGGCCCCAAGTACGAGTACCGCTGGCAGGATGAGCACCGGTTCCGCAAGCCCACGGCGCTGTCCGCCCCGCGCTACCTGGACCTGCTCATGGACTGGGTGGAAGTCCAGATCAACAATGAGGACATCTTCCCCACCAATGTTGGTGAGCCATGGGTGGGCTGGGGCTGTGGGCTCCTCTGTGCTGGGGCACCCGCCTGTCTTCCCCACACTCGGGAGGCTGAGACAGGAGGGTCGCGGTGAATTCGAGGCCAGCCTGGACTACATTGCCAGACCCTCTCAAAAAAACAGCAACAACAACAAAAGAAAGGCCCCAATGAGTCTTAGCTCTGCTTTCTGGTTTTCGAAATAATGGTTTTGTTGAGCTATAATTCCTATATCATATCATTCATACACACATGCCCTTTATTCCTTGTGGTACTGGGGACTGAACCCAGAGCCTTTGCATTGAGCTGCACCCCCGCCCTTCTGGTTTTATATTTTGAGAACAGGGTCTTGCTAAGTTGCCAGGCTAGGCTTGAACTCTAGATCCTCCTGTCTCAGCCTCCAAGAGTGCTGCTGTGAGAGGTATGTGCCACTGTCCCCAGTTTCATTCACCCTTTTCAAGTGTGCCATTCAGCCAGGCATGGTGGCACATGCCTGTAATCCCAGCACTCGGGAGCCCAAGGCAGGAAAATCATAAGTTTGAGGCCATCATGGGCTACGAAGCAAGACCATGATACAAGGGGAAAGATGGGCAGCATGCTGGTCATGTCTCCCTACAGGCTGTGGTCAGGCTGCGTCTGGGCCCTCAGTGTGGCCCCTGCTCCCCATCCTATACTTTGGGGTTAGCATGCACGCATCACGGGAGTCCCTGTGTGAGTCTCCAAGGGCCGAGCCGCACACCTCAGTCACCTTGTTGTCATGGGGTCCAAGGCCGACTAGGGCAGCAGGGCTGCTTCCTCTCAGGACTCCAGGGAGAACCTGGGTCCCCGTGTGCTCCTGGTGGCACCCACAGCCCTCGGCTCATCAGTCTCTGTTCCCCACTGGCCGGATTGAGGGACCCCTGCAACCCAGGGAGAGAGACACATGAACTCCTATAGTCAGTGCCCTGGGATGTCTGTACAGAGAACTCTGGGATGAGCAGGAAAGGAAGCTGTGGTGGGGAGACCGAGGCTCCTGTGGGAGCTGCAGGAGGGGGCACAGGGCAGGAAAAGCAGGGTAAGGTGCTTTGAGGAAATCTTGCCCAGTGACTGGGGTGTGGGCTGTGTGACCTTGGGCAAGTGTCTTAACTTCTCTGAGCCTCATTAGCTCACACATCTGTGATTTAAAGGTAGAGCAAGGCCTGAAGGGTAGACCTGCTCTGGCTGAAGCTAGGGGTCTCAGGCAGAGCTGGCCTCTGTGGTCCCCCCCATTCCCCCCCTCTGCCTTCTCCAGGCACCCCGTTCCCCAAGAACTTCCTGCAGGCTGTGCGAAAGATCATGTCGCGCCTCTTCCGTGTCTTCGTACACGTCTACATCCACCACTTTGACTGCATCGCACAGATGGGCTCCGAGGCGCACGTGAACACCTGCTACAAGCACTTCTACTACTTTGTCACGGAGTTCGGCCTCATTGACACCAAGGAGCTGGAGCCTCTGGTGAGCGGGGAGGGAGTGGGGAGGGGCAGACACAGCCTGAAGCCTGAGGCCTCCTCATAGCAGCCTAGGGACCAGCCCAGGCCCTGGGTGCCTCAGCACAGTCCCCAGTTCCGGCTCCTTTGCCCCGCATGGCGCTGAGCTCAGAGAGAGGTTCAGATGCCCCCAAGCACACACCTGACATCATCCCAGCACTCTGGGAGGCTGAGGCAGGAGGATTACAAGTTTGTCCCCAGCCTGGGCAAATTGGTGACTTAGCAAGACCCTGTCTCAAAATGAAAAATAGAAGGGCTGGGGATGCAGCTCAGTGTGAAGGCCCTGGGTTCAGCCCTCAGTACAGTTTAAAAACAAGAAAAAAATCTTACAGGGGTGTCGGGGCCTGGTACCCCCAGGGCTCTCGCTCCCACTCTGGTGGGCATTGTGCGTGCCCAGCATGCACAGGGTGCCTGACCAGCTTCCCTGCCCAGGCTCTGGCGCCCATAGTTGCCATCGCACCCTGCTGCCTCCACACCCCGTCAGAAGGCAGAAGCCCCAAAGCCTGGGGCTGCCACACTGACCCCACTTCTCTGAGTTCCCTGTGGCTCCGAGCACCATCACCAGGGCCCCGAGGTGTGGGTCCCTGCATTCCAGGACAGACCAGAGACTGCAGAGCTCCTAGTGCAGCTCCCTCCAGTGGCCCTGCCCGCTTTCCCAGACCCGCAGTGCCTCCTGACCAGGGTCCCCAGTGCCCCAGCCCCACCCAGCGGGATGTGAGGAGCAGCTTTTCCATTTGTTGTTGTGGTTGTGTTTGAGACAGGGTCTTGGTTTCTAGCCCAGGCTAGTCTCAAAATCACAGTGATCCTCCTCCCTCAGCCTCCACACGCCTGGCTTCCCATGTGTTTACCATGTGGCCTCCTGTGTGTCTGTGTCCATGTCCTGTTCACTATTTTTTTTTTTTTGGTACGGGGGATCGAACTCAGGACCTTGCGCTTGCGAGGCAGGCGGTGGCACCACTGAGCTAAATCCCTGACTCCTGTTCACTCTTAACAGAAAGAAATGACTGCTCGGATGTGTCTCTAAGGCCCGGCCAGCCTCAGAGACTCACGGGAGGGTGTCTTTGAGACTGTCAGCTTCGTCCTGCAGCTGAGTGTCATGAGGACTTTGTGTCCCTCTCTGACTGGCTGCACAAGGCCCTCAGAAGCTGGGACCATGGATTCCTCCCTCTGTGGCCACAAGTTGCCTCCATGAGCCTCAGCCTTCCATCTGCCCAGGCGGAAGCAGGACTTGAACTCTGGGACCAAGTGTCCTCAGCAACCGGGAAACCCACTGTGTCTGGGAGGGCCCGCCGCCTGCCCCCCTCAGGTCCCCCTCTGAAGACGTCCCGCCCCACCGGCTCCTTGTCCTCATCCCGGCCCCTACCAGCCCATTTCCAAAGAGGTACTACTGGACCCCTCAGGGCCTGCATCACCCCCGTGTCCCTCCCTTCAGCTGCCCCAGAACAGTGGGCTCGGCCTAGTGTGGTCATCCTGCCTCAGCCACATGTGTCTAAGTGATTCAATTTGTAGATAGCCTCATTTACAAGCATCTTGACATGTTCTTAAAGATGTTTTTAGGGACCAGGGATTTAGCTCAGCGGTTTTGCCGCCTGCTGCGCAAGCTCAAGGTTCGATCTCTGGTACCAAAAAAAAAGATATTTTTAAACCAGCCATAGTGGCTTATGCCTGTAATTCTAGCACTTAGGAGGCTGAGGCAGGAGGATCACCTGAAGTTCAAGGCCAGCCTGGGCTACATAGACAGACCCTGTCTCAAAAAAAAAATTGTTGGGGCCGGGGACTTAGCTCAGTGGTTCTGGCACCTGCCTCACAAGTGCAAGGTCCCAAGTTCGATCCCCTGTACCAAAAAAAAAAATTGTTTTTTAACCAGTAAACAGTGAGCCTGCCTTCTCTGGAGTTTTTCCCCTCCATCACAGGGTGCCCAGGAATGAATTCCCCTGTGGCCGACTCCCTCATCCACCCATGCCAGGAATTGGTCCAGCCTGGGTGCCTGAGAACCTTCTGGCAAAAACCATTTGTAAGCTGGGCATGGTGGTGCCTGCCTGTCATCCTAGCACTCTGGGAGGGTGAGCCAAAAGGTTCACAGGTTGGACCACAGCCTGGGCAATGCAGCAACTTACCAGGACCCTGTCTCAAAATTTTAAAAGGGCTGGGGATGTAGCTCAGTGCAGAGGCCCTGGGTTTCATCCCCAGTACCATAAAAACAAGCAAACAAGATAATCACTGTGTGTGGCCCCTGCTGGGCCACAGGACCTGACCCCAACCTCCCCCTCACCTTTGAGGACTGTGAGTGTGGGGCCCAAAGGGAGCCACGCCTGCCCTAGCTGCACCCCACCAGAGTTGTCAGTGGCCTGTGACCCCAGCAGCCCTTCCCTGTCCCCAAGCGCTGTACCCAACCATGCATAATTCTGGTGCCTGGGGTGCTTGCAGCTGAACAAGTGCAATTAACACAGTGTCACCACTGAGCACCAAGCTCTGGGGACTCATCCTTGGTCCCCCTAGAGACCACCAGGCAGCACTCAGAGCCCCAGGACTCTTGAAGCCCGACACAGTGGCCTGGCTGTGTCTCCTGGATGTCGACGTCCCAGCAGCCTATGGGCCTGCCTGGGGCAGAGGTGCCGCCCCCATCCCTGTCCTCACCGCCCTCGCTCCATCTTGCCCATCTTGCCCCCAACCCCAACGTGAACATGAGAATAAACTGTCATTTTGATACCAGGGCTGCTGGCTGTCATTCGCACTTCCCTTGGCGGGGCACCACCAAGGTGCAGGGGTAGTGAGCTGCGGGGAAGCATCGGGGGAAGTCAGGGCAGTTAGGACAAAAGCGTCTAGGAAAAAGGGTAATGGGGGCCGCGGAGGTGCACAGCGGTAATCCCAGCACTCCTAGAGGCTGACCCAGAAAGATCACCACCTTCTAGCTCAACTTGAATGACTTAGTGACTTAGTGAGATCCTGTCTCAAAATAAAAAGGGCTGAGGATGGAGCTCAGGCAAAGGCCCTGGGTTCCATCCCCAGCTGGTACAAAGAGGGCCCACCTGGGTTTCTCTCTCTCACTGTCTGTTTTGTTTTTTTGAGACAGAATTTCACTATGTAGCCCAGGCTGGCCTTGAACTCACAGCAGTCCTCCTGCCTCAGCCTCCTGAGTGCTGGGATGACAGGCGTATGCCACCATTCCTGGCTGGGTTTCTAATTTTTATGTGACCTGATTCACCTTCAGCTCCTACCAATGTCACTTTCACTCTGGACCTTGTTTACTTTGTAAAAGAAAAGGAAACGGAACGTTTAAGCAAGTGCAAAGAACACATTGCAGATGCACATCTGTAATACCAGGACTCAAGAGGCTGAGGCAGGAGGATCACTGCAAGTTCAAGGCCAGCCTGGACTACATAGTGAGTTCCCCAGCCTGGACTACATATTGAGACCCTGCCTTAAAAAAAAATAGGGCCAGAGATTTAGCTCAGTGGTTCCACTGCCTGCTTCGCAACCCAAAGGACCTGAGTTTGATCCCCAGTACCAAAAAAAAAAAAAAAAATTGAGAGTAAAGAGGGGCAGACTGTTCCACCAGAGCCCTGCCCTGCTCTGCAGCTTCCCTGCCTCAGCCTCCCAGAGTGCTGCGATGAGAGGCCTGGGCAACCTTACCTGGTTCTTTTATTTTGTTTTATTTTTGTTTATTTTACATGTGAAAAATGTGGGGATATGCAGACCATCTTGGGATCCCTTTCAATGTACAATGCCATGGCCCTTGGGCTGCCATGGTGTTCAGCTCTGACGCGGTGGTCCTTTGCGTTGCTGTCATAGCCGGTACTGTGGACCCTGTAGGCTGAGCCAAGGGCCCCCCCCCCCCCGCCCCGTACCCTTTGGGCCCTGCGCTGCAGCTCCCCGCCCCTAGAGGGTGCACAGCCCCGGGAAGGGAGCGAGGCAGATTCCTCTCAGCAGAGTCACCGGATGCCTCCGAGCCTCCTGTTCCCAGTGTCCAGTGTTCCTGCAGGGAGGCAGCTGTGGAGGGAAGGGGCAGAGTCCTGGCTTTAAGGTTAGCAGAGTAGGCGCAAGAAGAAGGCTTCCCACGTCTGGATGGAGATGGCGTGTGCCTGTCCCCCATAGACACTTTCCATGACTGCAGTAGGTGACTATGCTAGCTGTCTGCATTAGCGAGCTACTGCTGTGTAAGGAGTCAGCCAGCAGGGAGCAATGGGAAATGACCCATATGTCCTCTCTTAGCTTTGTTTGTTTATTTTTTGGTACCCAGGATCGAACTTGGGACCTTGCGCTTGCAAGGCAGGCGGTGGAACCACTGAGCTAAATCCTTGGCCCCACTTGTTTATTTTTTGAGACAGGATCTCGCTATATAGTCCAGGCTGGCCTTGAATTCACTATATAGCCCAGGCTGGCCTTGAAATCTTGGCGCTCCTCCTGCCTCAGCCTCCCAAGTGCTGAGATTATAGACATGTACCACCACACCCAGCTGTGTTATTATTATTGCAGGTCTGGCAACAGAACCCAGGGGTCCATGCATGCTAGACAGGCATTCATCCCTGAGCTACATCCCCAGACCTTTTTATTTTACTTTGGAACAGAATCTTGCTAACTTGCCCAGGCTGGGCTCAAACTTGAGAACTTCCTGCCTCAGCTTCCTAGTAGCTGGGATGACAGGTGTGCGCCATGGTACCCAACTTTCTGAAACATTCTTGATGTTTCCTCCTCCAGCAGGGTCTCTTCTTCCCCACCCCCCGGGGACTGTGGGCACTACGGGTCATCCTCTGGGGCAGGCACCCTAGTCACCTCAGGATGCTGAGCACCATTCCTGGCCTCCACCTATGCCATGTCAGGAGCACCCCCTACCCCCACCATGACAGCCACAAATGTCCCCAGACATCACCCAGTCTCCCCTGGGGCAGGATCACTGCTGGTTGAGACTCCCTGATTAGAGGGTACCATGGACCCCCAAGAGTCTGTGCATGCCATCCAGATGTTGCCCAGCATGCACTCAGAGACATGGTCTCCCTGCATATGAAGCCAAGCACGGTAGTGCATGTCTGTCATCCCAGCAGTCTGGAAGGCTGAGGCAGGAGGATCACAAGTTTCAGCCCAGCTTGGGCAACTTAGCAACTTAGCAAGACCTGTTCTTAAATAATAAAAAGGGCTAGGGATAGAGCTTAGAGAGAAGGCCCTGGGTTCAATCCCCTGTATGGCAAAAATGAAAGAAAAAACAAACCCTCCTGCTCTGACCTGGGCTTTGCCCCTTGAGCCTATGCACCATCACCATCAGCACAGCATTCTTCCTTACGAGGCAGCAGGATGTTTCTGCGTGTCACACTCCCCATCCTGCTCCTCCCACAGCAGCAGGCCCTGTGACTGACTCCCTTGGGCACAGGGTGGTGGTGGTGGTGTCCCCTCCTCTGTCACAGACTGGCAACACGAGGTCAGGATTGTTGAGTTGGGTCCAGGCACAGCCATCAGCACGCAGGCTCACTGATGCCCACCGGGCACTGCCAGCTTGCTTGGGTCACCTGGGCACCATCATGTGCCATGTCAGGGCTGGGGCTTGTTGCTGGAATGTCTTTGTTGAAGTCCAGTTCGCACAGCATTCCAGCTACCCATCTAGCCATCCAGCCACCTACTCATCCATTCATCCATCCGATACACAAATTCATTCCTTCTTCCTGTATTTGCTATAGTGCTCAACAACTACTTCTATCTACTTTCAGAACATTCCAGTAATGAGGTGGGGTGGCACACACCTGTTATTCCAGTACTTGGGAGGCTGAGGCAGGAGGATGGCTGGGAGTTCAAGGGCAGTCTGGGCTACATAGTGAGTATAAGGCCAGCCTGCATTGCATAGTGAGATCCTGTCTCAAAAAACCCCAGAACATTCTGTCACCTCAAAAGGAACCCCCGTACATCACTACAAGTAGTCACCTATTCTCTCCCCAGCCCCTGTTACCAACAAGGCCACCTCCTGTCCCTTGATTCACCTGTCCTGGGCATTTCCTATCCACAGAGCCCATGTTAGGTGTCCTTCTATGTCTGGTGTCTCTCACTGAGCACCACGTCCTCAAGGTCTATCCACGCTGTGGTGAGTATCACAGCCTCACTTCTTATGGTAGGTTACCTTTCCCACATGGGGACAGGCACCCTGAGGGTCTGTCCTTACTCTCTGGACCCTGGGCCACTCCCACCTCTCACTGTGCCCGCCTCCTGCCGCCAGGCTCACCGTGTGTCCAGCGTCCGTGTGTGCAGCCGTGTTTACCCTGTATCAGGCTGACCTTCTGGTGCCCTCCCTGGCAGCCACCCCAGGGGCGTGGCCATATTCCTAGATATTTCTGGGGCCACTGCCCTCCTTTCCAAGCCAGAGTCAGTGGGTGGAAAACAAACGCAGCTGACAAAAGTCACCATGTCCGACTCGGCCAGGGATAGGGATGCTCCAGGGACTCCCGGATCCTGTCACTCCACGGCTGGGCCTTGGAAGTCTACCTGTTCGTGGAGCACAGGACCAGGCTGAGCCGCCATCCCCAGGAAGGCAGAGGACACAGAGTCAGCCCGGGTCACTCTTAAGTCCTCAGCTGGGTCCCTCGAGCTGATTCACCACCTTGCTGGAAACTTCTGCTTTTAGCCAGGCACCGGCAGTTGCCCTGTGCTGACCCTGGCATGTGATGGGCATAAGGCTGGCCAATACCCCATGGCAAGGTCCCAGGAGGCTCATGGCACAGGGGTGTCCTGTGGCTCTGGGGGCTGAGCTGGCCGTTGGCTGAGGCCAACGGACAGCTCAGATGGGGCACGACTGCCCACTGTCCACCAAATGTCCTCTGTCAGTCCAGCCGCCAACAGACTGAGGAGCAGCACGCCAGTCACTTGTCAGAGTGGCCGCATGAGACAAAGCCCTTTGTCTGGTGGGGCCAGTCAGGCCAGACAGGCTGGTCTCCTGGGACTCTGTAATAGAAGGCTCATGGGAACATAGGTGTCATCTGACACTTCTAAAGGACCACAGTCTGGCCAGGCATGGGGCATGCACCTGTAATGCTGGCTACTGAGGAGACTGAGGCAGGAGGATGGCTAGGGCCGTTCTGGGAGTAGTGCCCTGCAGTGCCTGTCCTTTTGGGTCTGATTCAGTTCTCTGAGCAGCATGGCCTCAAGGTCTGCCTTCTCTGTAGCAGTGTCAGGGTTTCCTTCCTTTGTAACCATATTGCAGCCTACGAATGACCACATTTAAGATAGTAGTTAATTAATCATGGATACTTGGATTGCTTTCACTTTGAAGCTTATTGTAAACACTGCTTCTATGATCATGGGAATAGCCTTCCTACGTTTTCAAATGGTATAAGGCAGGTGCAGCGGTACAGGCCTGTCATTCCAGCACTGAGGGAGGCTGAGGCAGGAAGATCACAAGTTCAGGTCCAGCTTGGGCAACTCAGCAACTCAGAGACACTGTTTCAAAATCAAAAGTAAGGCCTGGGGATTTAGCTCAGTGGTTCCGCCGCCTGCCTTGCAAGCGCAAGGTCCCGAGTTCAATCCCCAGTACAAAAAAAAAACAAAACCCCACAAAAGTAAAAGACTGGAGATGTAGTTCAGTGCAAAGGCCCTGACTTCCATCCCCAAGTAGTGTGCGTGGATGTGCACACACATATACCAAAGAAAACAGGAAGGATGAATGGGTGAGAGGGAGGAAAGAGGTAAGGCAGTGAAAATTCATCTGACCAACTGCAGCCCAAGATGGTTCAAAGGGATGGCAGGGAGGCAGAGGACCCACGCCACTCAGAGACCAGTGCTATCCAGATGTGCGAGGTGGCAGTGGCCAAGGTGGTGGGATTCCCTGCCATCTGGGCAGTGTAGGAGGACAGAACAGGTACAGGTTGCCCGGCTGTGACAGGTCCCTGGAAGACATGGGCCCATCAGCCCAGCCACCAAGAGACAAGGAGGAGCTGGGCTGGGAATTTGTCATGGCAGCAACAGGACCCAGAGCTCTGGTCACATTCTGCTCCAGCCGGGCCACCTGGGGACACCAAATGTGCTAGTGTAGTGCAGGGGCCTGAACTAGACCATTTAGACTTCCATGTCCAGCTCACAGTGCTGCTCTGATCTGATATTGGGCCTCTCACATAGGGGCCAGGCTGGGGTACTGGGGATTGGACTCAGGACCTTGTGCTTGAGAGGCAGGCAGGGCACCACTGAGCTACATCCCCGGCCTTTTTTTTTTTTTTTTTTTTTGAGACAGGGTCTCACAAAGTCACTAAGTTGCCCAGGCTGGGATCAAACTTGCAATTGTTCTGCCTCAGCCTCCCAGAGTGCTAGAAGGACCGGGGTGAGCCACCACACCCAGCTAGGTACACAGCTTTTCTGGCATCTATGGGGCAGCAGGGACCTGGGTAGAGGAGATGTTTTAGCTGTGTGTGTCTGTGCTGTTCATTGTCATTCTGTTTGTGGGAACCAATTCTCCCACCATTTTAAGTCTCCACCTGGAGTAAAGGAAAAGTAACCTTAGCTTACTCTAGGGACTGCTCTACCCATGCGAATGTGGCCTGTCATTTGGAATTTGTCCTTACTTACAGTCTGGGAAAGTTCCTAATTGTGTTTTGGGGCAGGACAGACCACTCCCCGGCCTAAGTGCATTTGATCTTAATGATCTTGTTTTCTTGGCTCTGGCTTCTTGCTATCTCTGCTGACTTCACAGTCTTTTAAGGCTGACCTGACTTCCTACCCTCCTGTCTCTTCTCCCTGTGCCTTATCTTCATTTTTATGGCCTTAAAGACTGGCCCACTATTTTCTTTTTTTCTTTTTTTTTTTTCCTTTAGAAATCCAGGGCCCTGGATTTAGCTCATGGGCTGGGGATTTAGCTCAGTGGTTCCACTGCCTGCCTCAAAAGTGCAAGGTTCCAAGTTTGGTCCCTGGTACCAAAACAAACAAACAAACAAAAAATAGAAATCCAGTTACCTTTGAGTTAATTTAAACTAAGAGGAAAAGGTCATAATGTTTTTATGCAATACATACTTGGTTCTTTAAATAACAATTGTGACAAATAGCAGAAAGAATTAAGGACTGCTGGATTTGTGATCCATACAAAACACCAACATTTTGGGTTGTACATAATTAAAGAAATGTCTCACTTTTGAAATACATAGAGAAACAAATGCAATTTAGAAAGGAAAAAAAAATCACATTGGAACTACACAATTTCTTTAAAATCACTGAGCAAGAAAAGCAACACTGAACTTTCATACTGATTTGATTTTTTTTTTTTTGTACCAGGGATCAAACTCCTGACCTTGCTCTTGTGAGGAAAGCAGTAGCAGGACCACTGAGCTAAATCCCTGACCCAGTTTCATACTGATTCTATACAACTTCTATACAGTACCTTGACTTAAATCCAAGAGCAAAAGTTAAGACTCTCCTCCTCCATTTTTTGGTAAACAACTGTATGATAAACTTAGATGGCTTTCCCCCCTGGATTTTACCTGGGAGTGGCCTGTTTAATATTTTATTTAAGAGAGGGCAGGTTTGGCATTTTTATACTGATGTTATCAATGTTAGTATTTCTTGAAATCTCAGGAAGATTCATATTCTTTTGGTTTTTTTTTAGGTACCGGGGATTGAACTCTGGTCCTTGCGCTTGAGCAGTAGGTGGCGAAACCACTGAGCTAAATCCCCAGCCCAAGATTCATATTCTTTACAGCAGATACAGCATGGGCTGGAGCTCCTGCTAAGCCAGCCTCAGATTTCTCCAGTTTATTTTATGCATCAATTTGTTTAACAATTTCATTCATGTTGGTCTCTAATACCATTCCCCCATTTTTGCAAGAATATTGTGAACCGGCTGGGGATTTAGCTCAGTGGTTCTCGGGCCTGCCTCACAAGTGCAAGGTCCTGAGTTCGATTCCCTTTACCAAAAAAAAGAATATTCTGAACCTTGTCTACATGGAAAATTAAATCCAGTTCACAGACATTTTCAAAACATTTGTCTAATGTTTCCACGAACACTTGCATTAAATCTAAAATGCCAAGTTCACTTTCTGAAGAATCCACACAGAAGACAAAATACAGTGTTGCATAATGTCTGTGAATTGGTTTGTTGTCAGATCCTCCAATTAATTAGATTTTTTTTTTTTTCTGTACGGAGGATCAAACTCGGGTTCTTTCGCTTGCAAGGCAGTCAGCAGAATCACTGAGCCAATTAATTAGATTTAACTCCATAGGTCACAGTAAGTTACACAGCTTAAGACTGATTACCAAAATCCTCCTTCTAGGAAATTACAAACAATTTCGTCTCTCTTAGATACCAAATGGAAAGTCTCCCTGATAGTTTGTTGTTGTGCATCTTCACTGTAGGGCTGGTAGAACTTGGAGAGCCGAGGCTTTCCATGGTTGTTGAAGATGAGGATCACCTTGATCATGGCTGGGCCGGGCTGACTTGGTGGGCACTGGGGCCAGAGCGGGATCTCACTGGGGTCCTTCCCACCTGTCCCCTCCCACACACACGCCCCCCCCCCAATTCTCTGGGATATCTGGTAAACCCATAAGACTGAGGGCCAGACTAGCTGTCTCACATCTATCCCCAGCACTAAAAAAAAAAAAGGCTAAGCATGCTGGCTCATACCTGCCATCCCAGCACTCTGGGAGGCTGGGGCAGGAGGATTACAAATTTGAGCCTGGGCAACTTAGTGACTTAAAGAGACCCTCTCTCAAAATAAAAAATAAAATAGGCCTGGGGATGTTGTTCAGTGGGAAGGCCCTGGGTTTAATCCCCTGCACTAAAATAACAAACCTAGAGGAGGCTACAGGATAGTTGTGAGGGTCAGGGTAGGAGGCACCCAGAGGAGGGGCTGCCAATCAGATAGGGGTGAGGCCCTTGGGAAGTCAGGGGGCATGTAGGGGGATATGCTAATGAGGTGGATATGGGGCTGCAGATGTAGCCCCAGAAAATGGGATGGTGAGGCACAGCAACTGGAGAGGCCCAGGGAAAGAGGGAAGGTTGGGATAGGAGTTTCTCACTGGACCAATGCCCCCAGAGAAGAAGCGAGGTGGGGCAGGTGGCATCTGCCCAAGGCAGGGCAGGGATGGAGCCCCACAAGAGAATGAAGAGTACAAATATTGCAGGGCGTGGGCTGGGCAGAAGAGGGTCTCCTAGCTGACATGGTTAGTGTGGCTTATGTAAGGAAAAAAATGTATCAGGAAAAAAATCAAAGACAGAGAAAAAAGTAATGCCCAGTACAGTGATGCAAGCCTGTAATCCTAGCTGCTCAGGAGGCTGAGGCAGAAGGATCCAAAGTTCACGACCAGCCTGGGCAACTTAGCAAGACACTGTCTCAAAATAAAATTTTAAGCCAGGGATTTAGCTCAGCGGTTCCGCTGCCTGCCTCGTAAGCGCAAGGTCCCGAGCTTGATCCCTGATACCAAAAAATAATAATAATAAAAATTTTTAAAAATAAATTTTTAAAAGGGTTGGGGTGCAGCTCAGTGCTTCCTTGGTTCAATTCCCAGTATTAGGGAAAAAAGGGGGGAGGGTGTAAACCTTTGAAAGTCTCTCTTGCAGGATATTAGACACCCCTAGTGGGAAGCAGGAAACTAGGTCTTGTGTTGGCTGCAGAGGGGAGACCCCATGGTCCCAGTGGGAACTGAAGGTGGGTTTGGGGGGTCTTGCAGTCCATTGAATAACAGGTCCCAAAAATGTCCAAGTCATCACCTTGTGAATTGGTCACCTCCCATGGCAAAAGAGGCCAACCCCATACTGGCCTCCAGCACGTCCACTCCCCAAGGGCCACCTTGGGGGACACTCCAGGCTTGGCACACCAGGAGTGCCTGGTGAGTGGGCTTGCGGGGTTCCTTTGGCCCCTGTCCCTATTCCGGTTCAGCTGCAGTCGGCTTGACGGCCTAGCCGCGGCCCCCAGAGACAGCAGTCACAGCCTCATCTCCTCCTCGCTGCTGGGGGCCCCGCCTCCCGACCCCTCCAGCCGAGGCAGGGTTCTTGGAAGGCACTGTCTCCGGGCCAACGGGGAAGAAGCAACAGTGCAGGACCCCTGGGGAAACAGGCATAGGAGGCCCAGGCCCGGTCCGGTTATCACACAGCTGGCCAGAGGAAGATGTAGAGCTCAGCTCGACCTACTGATCTCCCCCACCCTGAGGCTGTGCCCTTTGCCCTTGACCAGGCCTGCTACTCCACCCCCACGCGGGACCACAGGCTTCTCAGAGGCCAGCGAGTCGCCGAGTGACGCGCGCGGGCCCTTTAAGTGGGACTCGTCCCTCCCCTCTGGGCCTGGACAACAATATTCTCATTGGCTAGAGAGCTCGCCGTGGCCACGCCCCTCACCGCATTTTCTAGAATATTACTGGTTCAGCACCTGCGCTCCGCCTCCCACCCCCTCGGAGCCCTGCAGTCTGGCCTGTTGGGTGACGCAAACGCATTTCCCCGGCAACCGCCTTTGCCCTGGGGCAAAGAGGCCGGGGCCCCGGAGCCTGGGCTGAGGAGTGCGGCCACCCCTGCCTTCCCAAAGCTCGTCGCTTGCAGCGCTTACCCCTAGATTCACTGTGCCCGTCGCATCCCTGCCAGTGCCTGTCACCCCGGGGCAGAGAGTGATGGGTGCCCCCAAAGCTCAGGCGTCCGGAAGAGGAGTCGTCCCTAGGAATGCACGCCCGGGAGAGGTCACGCGTGGGAAAAGGCTTGGCGCCTGCAGGAATTCCGCTGGAGGAGAAGCCAGGCCTCTGGTTCACCCGGTTCCCACACCGCTTCTCTGTGCCTAGCTCTTCCAAGGGCGTTACAGGCAGGGGACCCAGACAGCAAATTGGTCCGCCTCCTGCCAACTGGCTGAATTTCCTCAGCTGCAAAGTGGGAATGCCGCCCCCCCATCCCCCGCATGAGCGCATGTGTGTACCCTGGGAGGCCGAGGCAGGAGGACTGCTGGTTCAAGTCCAGACTGAGCAATTAAGCAACTTAGCGAGACCCTGTCTTAAAACAAAAAATAAATGGGCTGGGGATTTAGCTCAGTGGTTCCGCTGCCTGCCTCCCAAGCAAAAGGTCCCAAGTTTGATTCCCGGTACCAAAATAAAATAAATTAAATTGAATAAAAAATAAAGGGCCAAGGATTTAGCTCAGTGTCGCCGTGCCTGCCTCGAAAGCGCAAGGTCCTGAGTTCGATCCCCGTTACCGAAATAAATAGGAATAGCTGTAGCTCTGTGTAAAGAACCACTGTTAAAATGCTTCAGGCAGAGTCCCCTCTGGAAGTCTCTGCTGCTGCAACAGGTGAACATAATGAAAAGGACAGAAATTGACCATGTCACATTTTTGGTGTGGGGAGCCAACAAGGGCCTTGCTGGGCTGAGTCCAGGTTCTGGCAGCAGGGCTGCTCCTCCCGAGGCTCTGGGAAAACCCAAGTCCCCTAGAGGCGCCGGAAGCCCTAGCCTCTTGGCCCCATCCTCCATCTGCAGAGCCAGCCTGCAGTGCAGGGTCTCCAGCCTCTCTCCCTCCCACACCCTCTCAGGGGAACGCTGGGGGACAATGGGCCCCAATGGTCAAGATAACTCCCTCTGGGTCCTCCATGGATCCCTTCTGCCATGAGAGGTGACATGGCCAAGCTCCTCCCAGGGTCTACACCCATGTCCTGAATCCCCCTCCAAACTAGGAATCCTTGAACCTGATGCCCAAATCTCTGTCCAGGAGCAGGTCAGCTGGACCAGGTGACCAGGGTCCCTGTTTCCCTGAGAGCAACTTGGGTGCCCTCAAAGGTTCATCAGAGGACAAGGCAGGGAGGAAGCCAGATGACAAAGCAGGTGCCTCGGCATGGTCACTGGGGCAGGACAGTGGCCTCTGGCGATCTGCTGGTCCAGCCCTGCCAGCCACACGCCCCTCCCCAACACCTCCCGAGAGGACAGTGCAGTGCCAGGCCACTAGGGAGGCAGGAAATGTGCCCCAGTCTCAGCAGGAGGCGACAGGCTACCCACACACCCACAGCTACCCACAGGCCCCACCCAGCCTGGCCCCACCCTCAGCACTGGACAGCCAGCCCTGGCTCTGTCCCTGCACTGCTGAGCCACTGAAATGGAGCGCCTGAGTCAGCCAGCAGGAAGGACATTTACAGCCACTTGCATCAGGTAGGCCCAAAGCCAGTGAGCCAGCCCAGCAGGGGGCCTGCAGTGCCTCCCCGGTGCCCCTTACTAGCTGGGGACCCTCCTGGCTGTGGTTCCCATCCCTGAATACAGTGGGTGCGTGCCAGGCTGGGTGCCAGGCCTGGGTACCTGGACTGCACTTCCCCCAGTTACCTCTGAGCTTCAGGTGCCTGCTCTGAGTGGGGCAGGAGGGAGCGCAGCCTTGGCCTGCAAGGCCCAGGTTCATGAGGATATTGCAATGGTCCCAGCACTGGCCCCACACAATAAACCCATGTTGGGCACCCACTGTGTAGTTGTGTGCGTGAACACAAGTGTATACAATCCCGCACCCCACATCTCCCCTACCACATGTGCACACAGTCTGCTCTACTTGGACACAGGGTTGCTGCCTGAGCATCTACACCTGCCTTCACAGAAAGACTCCCCCAATCTCTCACCTATGTGCTCTAATTTTTTATGGAGGGGGAGGAGAAAGGTCTTTACTCTCATGCCCAAATAGGTTAGCAAATAAAATACAGGACAACCAGGTGCCGTGGTGCACATCAGTAACTCTAGTCACTATGTACTTGGGAGGCTGAGGCAGGAGGATTTCCAGCTCAAGGTCAGCCTGAACAACTTAGTGAGACTCAAAATGAAAAATAAAGGGGAAGGGAGCCTAAAAAAAGAATTAAAAATTTAAAAATTAAAATTAAAAAAGGAGGGGCTGGGGATTTAGCTCAGTGGTTTTGCCGCCTGCTGCATAAGCACAAGGACCCGAGTTTGATCCCTGGTACCAAAAAAAAAAAAAAAAAAAAAAAAAAAATTAAAAAAGGAGGACCAGGGATGTAGCTCAGCAGCACCATGCCTGCCTGGCAAGCTCAAGGTCCTGAGTTCAATCCCCAGTACTGGGGAAAACAAACAAACAAAAAAACTCTATACATACATAGATGTGTATACACAGTACAAAAATCTAAAAAAAGGGGCCGGGGATTTAGCTCAGTGGTTCCAGCGCCTGCCTTGCAAGCGCAAGGTCCTGAGTTCGTTTCCCGGTACCAAAAAAAAAAAAAAAAAATCTAAAAAAAGGGCTGGGGATGTAGCTCAGTGCAGAGGCCCTGGGTTTAATCCCCAGTAATGGAAAAATAAATAAAAATAAAAATGGAATGGGTCATAGCTCGGTGGAACAGCACTCCTATTCAGTCCTCAGTACCACTAAATAAATAAAATAAAACACAGGCTGTCCAGTTAATTTGAATTTCTGATTAATAAAGAATAATTGTTTTGGATCTACTCATACTTGGGATGTATAGTACTTATGCATGGCACTTACTTATGCTTAGGATGTCTACTAGAACTTTATTTATTATCTGAAATTCAAATTTTGGTTTTTTTGGTTTTTGGAGGTTTTTTTGGTGCCGGGGATCGAACTCGGGTCCTTGTGCTTGCGCAGCAGGCGGCAAAACCACTGAGCTAAATCCCTGGCCCCTGAAATTCAAATTTATCTTGAAAAATTGAAACTCCAACCCCTCTCCTTTGGTAGCATACCTTGATCTAAATGAACTTTCCTCTTTTCTACAAAAGAAATTTAACTGGACACGGTTCCTGGCTGTGGGACCCTGGTAAAGCAGCCCTGAGAGTGGCTGGTGGTACTGTGGTCCGGGACATCCTGGTGCTGGCCCACAGAAAATGTGACTCATCCCTGGGAATTCTGAGAACTGTGTGCCACTCTGCCTGGGGGTCAGGAACCTTTGGCCACGGGACACTTGAAGGCCACCTGGAGCAGGGACCAGGCCAGGCTGGCTGTTGGTCTTTCGTGGGAGAAGGGACACAGGGCTGAGCATGCCTGGGAGGCCGGCCGAGGCCACTCAGAGAGGCAGAGATGGCCATGGAGGGCTGGTGAGGGCCACATAAGGGGACAAAGCAGAGTCCACTCACATACCCGTCCTCCTGGGAGGCCACTTTAGCCCCCTCTTCGACCCTGCTTCCCTGGGCCTAATCTGTCACCAGCAAGTCCCAAAGTGAAATAGTAGGGGTCTAGGCCCTTTAGGGTGACTCTCACCTGTCCCAGGTACTGATGTTCCTGTGGCCAGGTGGGGAGGAACTGGGACTTCTGAGGGGGAAGCAATGAGCTTGCAGAGGGGTTGGTGTGGGAGCTGGGAATTGTGCCAACTGCTGCAGGATGCTGGCACCCATGCCTGGGGCCCCACCTGGCTTCCTGTTTGTCCTCCTTCTGGGGCCAACCCCTCCCAGGACCTTCTCTTGCTCTGGTGGCCTCAGCCTGGCCAGTCCGTTGGAGCAATTTTGAGTACCCTCCCAGGCTAGCCTCTGCCTCTTGGATCCTAGGGGACTCTTCCCAGGCCCTGCATGTCCAGCATGCCCTGTGCCCTGTGCCCATTTGTCCTTTGCCCCAGTCACCTTCATGGTGCAGCCCACCCACACTCCAGAAGGCAAGAGAAAACTGGAACAGAGGCCAGGATCTGGGGTTCCTGTGAACTTTCCAGTGCCCTTTCCCTGGGGAAGGTGGGGTCCTCCTCCCAGAGTCCTGCAACTGAGGCACAGCAGGCAGGAGAGGCCAGGGTGGGAGGCTCCTGGGTGCTCAGCACCTCTGGGGGCCACTTGTGAACAGGCATCTGTGAGGAAGAGATGGTAGTGGCTGGGCTATGTGACAAGGGGCTGCAGGAGGCCATCCCATTCCCAGTCTCCCTGGCTGCCCCACCCAGTGCAGGCCAGCTCTGGGACTGGCTGCCTACAGAAGGTACACCTTGCTCTGGCCGGTCCCCCGTTCCAGGCTGAGTGCTGGTCTCTGGGAGTCTCCAATCTCTTTTCCCAGATGACAGCATTGATGGAATGCACCTTCCTGTATATTCCAGCCAACAGGGTGACCGGTAGGCCTGCACCCACGGCCACACATGCATACACAAGAGTGCACATCCCAGGCATGGTGGTGCATGCCTTTAATCCCAACACTCAGGAAGCTGAGGCAGGAAGATCACAAGTTCAAGCTCAGGCTGGCAACTTAGTGACTTAGTGAGACTCTCTCAAAAAATACAAAGGGAGGGCCGGGCATTTAGCTCAGTGGTTCCGCCACTGCCACCTGCCTCACAAGCAGAAGGACCAGAGTTCGATCCCCAGTACCAAAAAAAAAAAAAAAAAAGGGGTGGGGATATAGCTCAGTTCGAAGGCCCTGGGTTCAAGTCCCAATATTGAGAAAAAAGGGAGGGAGAGATAAATTTGGACTCTGAGACACAAGGAAATGGGCCTGTGACAATGGAAGCAGACTGCAGAGATGCGGCTATAAGCCAAGGGTCACATGGACCCACCGGAACTTGGAAGAGGCAGAAAGTACACAGCCTTGCATAGCCCTGGATCTCAGACTCTGGTCTCCAGGGCTATGGGAGAGTAAATTCCTATCATTGAAGCTACCCAGTGTGTGGACCTTGGTCACTGAAGCCCCAGGAAGCCATCTACTTACACACTCATGTGTGTATGTACACACTTGCACATGCATGCACACACATACACTCAAACACATCTTCAGTGTGCTAGGTGCTGGCCTGGGGCCTGGACCTGCAGGGGACAGGTTGATGCTCTCACGGGACTTCTCGTGGGATTTCACTGGGACTTCTTTTTTTTTTTTGGTACCAGGGATTGAACTTGGGACCTTGCACTTTTGAGGCAGGCAGCAGAACCACTGAGCTAAATCCCTGCCCTTCATGGATATGACATTTGGAGGCAAGCAGTGACACATGCATAGGTGTCTTAGGTGTCTTTAACATACACAGCTACAAGGAAGCCTGTAAGAGCAACGCCTGGGTCTACGCAGGGTGACCCTCCACACAAAGATCAGGGCCCAGCCTGGAGGCAGAGGTGGGAGGGGACAGCCTGACAGGAGGCTGCAGGAAGGATGGTAAAGGCCTCTCCCCGGCAGGCAGGTCTGGCAGCCCCACCCCAGCACCCGGGGCCAACGTGTGAGGCTCTACACAAACACATGCATGCACACTTGCACACACATAGCAGGCAGGGCCAGGCCAGGCCTCCTGGCTCACCATCTATGGCCAAGATTTACAGAGCAGCAACAGCACTGGGCTGCCTGGGGAGGTCCCTTCAAATGCCCCAGGGGTGACCTTCAGGACACCAAGGGAAGCAGAGGCAGCCCACCAGGGAAAGGGGTCCCCTCAGCTTCAGGTCAGTGGGGCTTGAGTCCCTCTGAGTTCCTGGCCTTCTTGGGGCAGTAAGGATGGGCTCTGGGAGTGCAGGCTGGGGACCTACCCAGACCGTCAACCCGGAAGACCTAATTCCCCCTAGGGCCGGGGATTTAGCTCAGTGGTTCTGCTGCCTGCCTCAAAAGTGCAAGGTCCCAAGTTCAATCCCTGGTACCAAAAAAAAAAAAAAAAGTAATAATTCCCCCTGACATGGTGTTGCTCTAGGTCCTTGTAGATCTCAGGCCCTACTCCCTCCTCTGGTCCCTGCCAATAACCTGGCAAACCCTTGGGTAGGCTCCTTTGTGGGTGACGGTGCCTGCTCCCTGAGCAAAGGTGCCCAGTTCGGTTAGGATGCAGGTGGCTGCAGCCAGTCCTCCAGAGCTAGGAGGAAAAGGGTGGACTTCGAATTGTGTTGGGGGTGTGCAAGGGAGCCAGGTGGAGACAGCACTGGGGAACTGCAAGAGGGAGCCATGGCAGGTTATAGATCAGGGGCGTCACTCAAGAATATCAGTATCCTCGGCCCAAGCCAATAGGCCAGGAATGTTGCCCTGCATGGGACCAAACGGCAGGGCCAGGCTTGGTGCCAGGATCCCGCCTGTCCCGGGAGCCTCCGGCAGCCCACAACAAGCCCACTGAGGCCACGCAACCTGGAAGACCGCCTGGCTTCTGGGCCGGCCAGTGAGCCATACTGCGCAAGCGCACTCGAGGCAGCGCCAAACGCACCCCCCCCCTGCACCGGAAGTGCGCAGCCGCACTCGGCACAGCTTTAAGCTCCGCCCCCGACGCGCGCAAGGGGGCGTGTCAGGAGGCGGAATCTGTGGCAGGGGCGGGCACGAGTCAGAAGCAGGGACTATAAAAGTGGCGGTAGCAAGCGCGCGCCCGGCTCCTCTCAGCGGCGGCGGCCCAGGCGGAGGAGTCCGCGGTGGCGGCGGTGGCGGCGCTGTTCCCCGCGCGGTCTGCGGAGCGGGGTCCGGGCTGTGCGACGTCGGGCGGCGGCGGCACTGAGGCCCCGGCCCGACCCCGACCCCGGTGAGTTCCCCCTTCCACCAGGGACCCCCGACTCGGGCGCGGGGACCGGGCCCCGCGGAGCCCTCGCCGCCGCCGCTCACCACCCTCCCTTTGTCTGCTCCGCCCGCAGGGTCCCCTCGGCCGCCCCCCGCCCACGGGCCGCCCCCTGGGCCCTGTGTCCCTTCCCCCGCTGGCGGGGCCCGGACAGAAGATGGTGCAGAAGAAAACAGCCGAACTTCAGGGCTTCCACCGATCATTCAAGGTGAGGGCCCTATCGGTTTGGGGGCGCTGCAGGCTGGACCACCGGAGTGGTCGCTGGGGGTGACAGAGCCAGTCCCAGAGGCTCCGGCGGGAGGCGGGGTCCCCCACCCCCTCTCTTGGGGCTGCCCCAGCCCGGGGTGCGCTAGAGTGTGGGGGGGGGGGCGGTCAGCAGGCCGCAGCCGCGTCCCTGGCTGTGGCCTTCGGGAGTCTGTCTTCCAGGAAACCTGTCTTGTGCCTGTGTGTCCCCTACAAGCCTCAGCCAGATGTATGCTTGGGGTGGAGTGGTGGGGACAGCAGGCCGCAGTCCCGTCCCCCAGCGCCGCGTGTGGTCCCTTCTCCCGGAATTACGGGGTGGCTTGCATACCCTGCCACCCTCAGCTGTTTGTGCACTGGTCTGGAGGAGTCAGCAGGCCCATCCCCACCTCTGTCTGGCCCGTGGGGCCCTTGGTCCAGGAACCCTTGGCCCTGTTGGCGGCCGTGTGAAATGGGGGAGTGGAGAGGATGCCCCTCCCGGACACCCCAAGCCCAAGTGCTATTTCCTGTCTGAGCGGGAAGTTTTCTGCAGTGATCTGGTGGTGGTTGGGGCCACAGAGGCGGCGCAGTGGCTGGCGGCTGCTGAGTCCTGGTCTCAGATGAGCGAATCTGGGGGTGGCTCGGAGGGCAGGTGCTGGGCAGAGGCCCCCATGGGGCCTGGCCCAGGGGACGCAGTGATGTCAGCCTGCCCGCCCCACTCCGCAGGCTGGGTTATGTAATGGCTTGGCTTCCCTGGGCTTCCTTGGGCAGGGACCTGTTGCCCGGTGGAGGAGGCAAGACTTGAGAGTGAGTGTGTATGTGTGTGTGTTGTACACACAGGCTCGAACCACTGTGGGAGGAGCGTGGAGAGTCTGGGAAGAATTCCCAGGCTTGTCCAGCCAGTGTTCCTGGCCAGCTGCCCCACCCCTGCCCCACATGCCTGTCATCCCTGTTTTTCCCTAGGGTGGCCCAGGCCTTGGCCTCCAGTGTCTGGTCTGGGTTCGAGAGGGGTGGGTTTGAAATGTCACCGATGGTGGTCTTTCCTCTGGAGGGAGGGGGTCAATGCACAGGCCAGTGAGGCAGCAGCCAAAGCAAACCCAAGCTTTCTGGATGGTTCCAGCCACCTTCTGCCAAGGCCTGCTGACTCCAGGCAGTAGCCAAAGCCTGGGCGGGCTGGGCTAGGGCAGGCTGGGCTGGGCTGGGCTGGGCTGGGCTGCACCGCACCGCCCACACGGCATGGGACTGTGGCGGGTCTGTATGCAGGGCGGCTGGACGGCTCTTGTCAGAGCTGGGACTGTGGGAGTCCCCAGAGGAGAAGGCCCTCCAGGAAGCCAGGGGCTGTTCGCTCAAGAGTATCTCCACCTCTTACCCAGGCTGCTGTTCCCTGGGGTTGAGGCCACCTCTACTGGACACAGCCCCCCACCCCCCAGGTCTGGAGCACAACAGGTACTTCTGCTAGACCTCTTGGCTTTATTTTTTGTGATGCTGGGGATAGAACCCAGGGCCTGGTGTGTGCTAGTGAGCACGTGACCCTGAGCTGCTCCCCTAGCCCTATTCACCCCCCCACCTTTATTTTTCCAGTAGTAGGAATTGAACCCAGGGCCTTTTCATTGAGGTACATCCCTAACTCTTTTTGTCCCGGTCCCCCCCCCCCCCGCCCCGCCGGCTCTGTAGTTCAGGCTGGCCTTGAACTCACTATTTAGCCCAGGATGGACTCGAACTCTCTGTGACCCTCCTGCTCCAGCCTCTCAAGTGCTGGGACTAAAGCGTGTGGCACCATGCCTGGCCCTTTTTTAAATTATGAGATGGTCTTGTTAGGTTGCCCAGGCTGGGCTCTAGCTCACGATCCTCCTGCCCCAGCCTCCCAGAGTAATGGTGTTACAGGTGTTCACCACCACACCTGGCTTTTTTTTTTTGTACCAGGGATCAAACTCGGGTCCTTGCGCTTTCGAGACAGGCATTGGAATCACTGAGCTAAATCCTGGGCCCTCTTTTTTTCTTGTTTTTTTCTTGTTTATTTTTTTGGGCGGGGTACCATGGATCGAACTCAGGACCTTGTGCTTGCAAGGCAGGCGGCAGAACCACTGAGCTAAATCCCCAGCCCCTTTTTTTCTTTTGAAGATGCAAAAACGAAGGCTCCTTGGCAGCACTGGAGTCCCCCTGCACATGGGGGACCCTACCTAGCACCTCAGCTCTGGCAGGTCTGTCCTTCATGGTTGTGGCTCTGTCTTAGCCATCTGTCTTACCCTTTCTGTGGGGATGGTGACCGGATAAGGCCAGAGGCATAGCCTGTGTTCTGAGAGCTGGGGGCAGCTGTCCTGTCTCAGCGTGATAGTCAGGCCCAGTGCTAAGGGCCCTAGGCTGAGATCAGGGAGCAGGTGCCATAGCTGCCCTTTGACCTCGACCTTCATGTCCACCCCTCCTCCTCCTAGTTGCCCCATGTGCGGCGGCTGCTCTGGTGGGGAGCCTTATCAACGTGCACCTGCCTGTCCCCCCACCAGGACTGGGTTGGGGTGCCCTCCTTCTATACTGGCCTCCTAGCAACTATCTGCCAGCGAGGGAGGGTGGGGAGGCATGGTGGCAGAGCCACCTCCCTCTCCACTGCAAGCCTTGCTGGCCTTGGTCTGGAGGAATCAGTGGGGCCCTCTAGGGACTCCCTGGGGTCTCCCAGAGTGAGTTGTCTGCTGAGTAACTGACCCTCCTGTCAGCCCTGCCCGCTGGTTTGGAGGTGAAGAAGAGGGGCAGAGACTTGGCCCAGGTCCTCTGTTGTCAGCACTGGTGTCACTTGCTCCTCACCACATCTCCAGCCCCCTCAGGTTCCTGAGTCTGCTGTCTGGCTCTCAGGATGGGGCAGGCTAAGTGAGACTTGGCTGGGCCTCAGTTTCCTGGCTGGGAAGGCCCTGCCCCTCATGCAGGGGACCCTGGGTCAGGACTGAGTCATTGGTCTGTGCAAACAGATTTATTCCAAAACTCTTCTGTTTGGGGACTAGAGAAAGGTCTCTCTGACCTGCAGTGTCCTTGTGCCAGTCAGGGTCTTAAACCCTCCCACCTATCCCTATCCTGGGCTGTGTCATTTGACTCTTACCCAAGCTCTAGGCCTGAATTGGAGTCCTGGCACCACAAACCCCTCCGCACAGGGTTAGGTATCTCAGTTGGGTACTGGATCCTGGAGGGGTTCCCTCTGTGTGTCAGGCTGACCCAGAACGATGTGGGCTGAGTAGGGCTGGTACACTTGTGCCACAGGTGCCAAGAGTGACCCAGTTGGACCTTGGTCACTACACCAATAGGGCAATGGTGTTTGCCAAACCACTGTCCTCAGTGGGGGCCTGTGGTCCTCAGAGGATAAGGAAGGTGAAGTGGAGACACCCCCAGCCCCGAGCCGCTGGACTCTCAGGACCTCGCTGGGTTCATGGACTCCCCACCTCAGTGCAGGAGCAGTAGTAGGCAAAGGGGAGGCAAAGGGAGAACTGGTGACGGCCCACTTTGCACAGGGAATCTGAGGCCTGCAAAGCTGAGGACCATGCCCAGAGCCACTCAGCTGGGGCTCAGCTGTCCTGAGACAGCCCAGGAGGCTGTGACACAGCAGACTGGGAACCTAGTTACACTCTTGCTGGCTGGGGATACGTCCCCATTCTCCGGATGAGCAGACTGAGGTACCAGACATGGCTTGGGCCCCGTATGACTCAGGCCAGAGGGAGAAGTCAGGCAGAGACCTCTCTGCCTATGCATGTGGCCATTTGGGACCAGATTGTTATCTGGGGTGGGCATTCTGGGCACTGCCGGGTGGTGAGAAGTGTCCCTATCCTCCACCCACTCTGTGGCAGCAGCACCCCCAGTTTTGACAACCACAAATGTCCCTAGACATGCCCTAGTGTCTCCTGGGGAAACTAGGTTATTAGAACCTAGGAGCCCCGGTGTCCCATGATCACTTGCCTTGCTGAGGTCCTAGACTGCTACCTACAGTGACATCCACAATGAGTGGAGTAGGAGAGAGGGGTCAGGCTCAGACACTGGGTCCCTGGGTCACACCGCCTGTCCCAGCAGGAGTTCTACTGTCCAGTGTGTGTAAGGGGCATGCTTGATTTTTTTTCCATGTGGGGCACTTCGCCTTGGCACCGTTGGTGATGAGCCTGAACCTGCTTTCTTCTCTGGTCCTCTGCAGGGGCAGAATCCTTTTGAGCTGGCCTTCTCTCTAGACCCAGGCCACCACAGGGACTCTGACTTCAGCCCACCGTGTGAGGCTCGCCCTGGTGAGGGTCCTGGGGAGAGCGGATGAGGGCTGGGGATCGTGGGGAGATGGGACAGTCTGGGTGGTGCTGAGCTCCTCCTGAGCCAGTGGTATGCATGGTACAGACATGCCCACCAGCCAGCCCATCGACATCCCAGATGCCAAGAAGAGAGGCAAGAAGAAAAAGCGGTGCCGTGCTACTGACAGCTTCTCGGGCAGGTTTGAAGGTGTGTGGGGTGGCATCGGGTGGTGGGGAGGTGGAGCCATGGTGGCAGCCATGGCCCTCACCCTCCTGTGCTCCCCAGATGTGTACCAGCTGCAGGAGGATGTGCTCGGGGAGGGGGCCCATGCCCGCGTACAGACCTGCATCAACCTCATCACCAACCAGGAGTATGCGGTCAAGGTGAGCCCTGCCCTCCCTCACAGCCGCCCTGGGCACTGGCACCCACCTGCCAGGAGGGGTAGTGGCACTGGAGCTTCCAGACCACAGCCAGGGAAAACCAATACCTAAAAATGGACCTGGGACCTGGTGACTCAGGCCACCCCTGAGAATCCAGGTCAACCCTACTGAGCCTCCACAGCCACCGGGAAGTGACAGTGAGGGCTGGCCTCTGCCCACGCCATGGTCTGGTAACCAAGGACCTGGTGCCAGGGCAGCTGCCAAGAGCCTAGGGTTTGGGTCAGAGGCCAGTCCTCCACCTCTGAGCTTCCCCAAAGAGGACACCTGCTGGGAGGATTGGTCACAAGAACCCAAAGACAGTGGCATCATACCTAGGTCCCAGAGGGGCGGCCGGGGCGGGGGAGCTGTGCATTTGGAGGAGCCCCATGCATGTCCATGGGAGCTTCCTATGGGTCCCCTCCCCACCCACATGACTTCTCAGCCCTGGGTGTGTCCACACAGCCCGAAAGCCAATCCCTGGTCTGGCCTCCTGACCTTGCACGGGCAGCTGGCCATCCCCTGTATTCTGAGAAACCGTCTAGGCTCTCTTTGTGACCTCACATCCGGCTCCTGACTGGGCAGGGTGGCAGAAGGGCTGGCTGCCCAGGAAGGAGGCCAGGTGCTCCCTGATGAGGGGGGCCCAGGTGGACAGCCAGTGGCTGCCGCTTGAGGGTGACAGGAGAGGTGGCTGTCCTGTTTGTGTAGCGAGCCTCGTCGGTGAAAGATGAAGGAAGGCCCCGGGCTAGGTGCAGTGGCTGCAGTGGGGGACCTGGTTCTAGGGCCTCACAGGAGGGTGGGGTGAGAACAAGGCAGGTAGCCTGAGCCATTTCTCCTTAGTGGTCCTGTAGAGCAGTCTTCCTTCCTGTTCTTGTTTGACAGAGCAGGAAACTGAGGCTCAGAGAAGGTAGGTACCCTGAGCCACCCTGCGTGGCCTCGTGGTGGGTCCTGCCCCCCCAACTGCCTCCCATCACCTTTCGGTGACCCAGTGTGGTCCATACTGGGATCTGGGGGCCATGGAGGTTTCCTAGTGGAAGTGTCAGGTAGGCACTGATGTCTCATGGCCATGAGAGAAGGAGGTGTTCTGGGTGCAGGAGACAGGAAGAAGTGGGGACTCAGGCTGTCCAGGAGGTTTGAGGAACGGTGGGACCTCTGTGGCCAGGGCTCCAGGCACTTTTATCTGGAAGGAGCTGGCAGTTGGGTAGGAACCCTGCAGTGACTTTGCAGAAGGTGCCCTTCTGAAGCAGGGGTTGTAGCCTCTTTCCAGAGGGACAGGATGAGGTTCGGTTTAATCACTCCTTGAACCTGGCGCTCAGCAGCTACTCAGGTGACGGTGGTGTCTCCCGAGCCCCTTGCTGGGACAGGTGTGTGTGCTGCTAGACACATAGGTGGCAGGACACAGCATACACCTACATATTAGACCACTGTGGTTGGCAGATACCCTGGGCATGGGTAGTCACCCAGCCTCATAATCACTCATTTAGGGCCTCAAGTGTCCAGCTGGGGGAAGAGGAGCCCAGGGTGCCGGGAGAGCTGGGAGGCTCCTCTGACCAACCCTCTGGGGGCCTCCAGGGAGCCGGCGCTGGGGTTCTGGGAGGTTGAGCCAGGGCTGGCATGAAACAGACCTAGGCTCATGGGCAGGTAAAGCCATCACCCAGCCTGGTGTGGAGCCAGAGAGGCAGACTCAGCGGCGTTGCAGGCACAGACCACAAGGAGATTGGCTGGGCTGGCAGCCAGGTGCCAGGAGGCTTGTCTAGTTCTCTGGGTCATGTGGGAGCCAGCTGCACTCCCAAGAGCTATGGTGCAGGGCATCTGTCCCAGGGTCCCCACACCTGTAGCAAGCTCTGGAGGCCTGTCCAGCAGAGTGGAGGGCTGGTCCAGCCTGTTCTCCTACCTTTCCCTCCCCGCCTCGCTTTCCCTTCCCTGGAACCTGCAGGCCGGGAACATGGTGCCCCACCCCCAGTCTGTGCTGACACCACACTTCTGTCTTCCAGAAAATTCTGGGCCCCACATGCAGCTCTGCTTTCCAAAGCTGAAAAGCCTTAGCTTGGTGGTGGGATTTCCAGAGGGATCCGGGGCAGGCTTCTGTGGGGGTAGTGGGTGGCATGTGTCCCTCACCTATTTCAGATCATCGAGAAGCAGCCGGGACACATCCGAAGCCGGGTGTTCCGGGAGGTGGAGATGCTGTACCAGTGCCAGGGACACAGGTAAGATGGCCTGCCTTGCCACAGCACCAGGCCCCAAGCCATTTTTCTGTGAACAGATGCTCCTCACCCAGAAGGGTGTTGTTACCCGGGCCCTCCTTGGCTGGGCTGGGTGGGTGGGCCCAGTGGCAGGCAGCTGGGGTCAGTCAAGGGGGCGGGTCCCAATTCCCAGCCTCCCTGTGGCCCACTGAGCACTGGGAATGTGGCTCAGGAAGCCTCAGTTCCTTTCCTGTCCCCGCCCCTCCCCCAGGAACGTTCTAGAGTTGATCGAGTTCTTTGAGGAGGAAGACCGCTTCTACCTGGTGTTTGAGAAGATGCGGGGTGGTAGGTCGGGGGGCCTTCTGGTTGGGGGGTGGAGGTGCTGGTTCGCACAGTCTGGGGGCTCAGGGGCCCCAGGAGTGACTTCTCCACTGTCCTAGATACTGGAAAAGGCCTGTGGGACCAGTTTTCTGTCTACACTGTAGCTCAGGGTCAGGGACTTCCGGCT
Organism: Heterocephalus glaber; assembly: GCF_053883595.1. Taxonomy (NCBI): domain Eukaryota; kingdom Metazoa; phylum Chordata; class Mammalia; order Rodentia; family Bathyergidae; genus Heterocephalus; species Heterocephalus glaber. The sequence continues at coordinate 4,292,507 of NW_028258457.1, read as the reverse complement.
CAGGGAAACCACTGGGGGGCATGCCTACTGGGGTGCAGGGGGCTGCTGGAGAGTGGCCTAGGGACCTCGGACGTGACCTGTGTTCTCCTTGGTCTCGGCTTCATCCCAGGGTCCATCCTGAGCCACATTCACAAGCGGCGGCACTTTAACGAGCTGGAGGCCAGTGTGGTGGTGCAGGACGTGGCCAGTGCCTTGGACTTCCTGCACAACAAAGGTGGGCCTAGGGCCTGCAGGGTCCCTGTTGGTCCCGGCCCAGGGCCAGCCCCACCCATTGGAACCCCATGTGGCTTCCCCCCAGGCATCGCCCACAGAGACCTAAAGCCGGAGAACATACTCTGTGAACACCCCAACCAGGTGAGGATGACCCCCATCCCGCTTGGGCAGGTGGCCCCAGGAGTTTCCCCCAGGCGACCATGCCGGACCCCTGTCAGCCCCCTGTCACAATACCCTGTCCACCTCCCAGGTCTCTCCCGTGAAGATTTGCGACTTTGACCTGGGCAGCGGCATCAAACTGAATGGAGACTGCTCCCCCATCTCCACTCCGGAGCTTCTCACTCCGGTGAGGGCGTCCAGGGTCAGGGCCACCCCCAGAAGGGTTCGGGGAGGCCTGGGGGCCCTGGGGGAACAGAGGCATTGGAATGCCTGGACTTGCATAACCTGGAGATGTCTGTGCTTGCTCTGCAGCCTGGACCCACACTGCCAGCTTCCCCTTAGCAACAGCTGTTGATTGGCTGGGCAGGGGTGGTGGGTGGGGTGGGCATGGTGGGGGCAGGGCGGGCTCCCAGTAGTAGCTGCTGGTTGGCCGGGCAAGCAGGGTGGGGCGGGGCCCTGGGCTGTCAGGGTGGGGCAAGGTGAGTTCTGGGCATGCTAATTGGGTGGGCCAGGCTCCAGCAGCGGCTTCTGAGTGGCCTGGTCGGCAGGTTGGGAGGAACCGTGATCCGCTGGCTGTGGGGTGGGCTTGCAGGAGGACCCCAGAGCTGCGGTGCGGCCTCAGCTAAAAGCGTGCTCTTGGCCTTCAGTGCGGTTCTGCTGAGTACATGGCCCCTGAGGTGGTGGAGGCCTTCAGCGAGGAGGCTAGCATCTACGACAAGCGCTGCGACCTGTGGAGCTTGGGCGTCATCCTCTACATCCTGCTCAGCGGCTATCCGCCCTTCGTGGGCCACTGTGGCAGCGACTGCGGCTGGGACCGTGGCGAGGCCTGCCCTGCCTGCCAGGTGACCCCAGGCCTGGCCCTGCGCTCCCTGTCCTCGCAGGGGCCATCCATGTACCCAACACCAGTCACTGACCAGCGTCCCAGCCATGCCAGGCCTCCTTCCTGGGTTCCCCAAACCAGGGAGGAACTACACATGTGGGGCAGAGGCTGAGCTAGCTGGATGTTCATAACTTCTATCCCCTGGAGCCAAACCTCCCACCCCCAAATTACTTTTACTTTTATAAATCTAGTTGAATGTGGGTAGAGCCTGAAAGCCTCTTCTAGCTGGGTGTGGTAGCACATGCCTGTGATCCCAGTGCCCTGGGAGGCTGAGACAGGAGGATACGTGATACATGTTCAAGCTCAGTCCGGGCTACTTCGTGACTTAGTGAGTCCCTGTCTCAAAAAATTAAAAAGGGCAGAGGATATAGCTCAGTGGGAAGCACCTGGGTTCAATCCCCAGTTCTGTAGAAAAAGCTGTCCCCAATGTCTGACCTTTCCCTTTGCCCTGCAGAGCCTCACCCTGCCAGCTGGCCCCGGGACCTAGGCCATCTCCAGCCCTCTGTTCACTCTGCAGTTTGGTGACAGGTCCTACCTCCTTGCCATCTGTAGCATCCAGATCTGTCCACTTAGGGTGCAAGGGACATGGCCCTGACCGTGTGTGCTGCTCCTGACCCCTCGCCCCTCCTGCCCCCAGAACATGCTGTTCGAGAGCATCCAGGAGGGCAAGTATGAGTTCCCCGACAAGGACTGGGCCCACATCTCCTTTGCCGCCAAAGACCTCATCTCCAAGCTGCTCGTCCGTGACGCCAAGCAGCGACTGAGTGCTGCCCAAGTCCTGCAGCACCCCTGGGTGCAGGGGGTGAGCCCGGGATTCAAGGACCTGGGGTGGGTCACTGATGTCCACTCGGGCCTAAGGCTTAGCCCTGGGCCAAGGGTTGGAGGCAGAATCCCCACTGCCCTGACACTGAGGTCAGGGACTCATGGGAGTAGCTGCTCAGGCATCTGGACCTGGCAGGAGTTAGGCGGGGGGCAGGTGCCAGTGAGCCTGGCAGAGCAGGGCCTGGTCAGGGTCATGGCAGCCTCTGGCCGAATGCCCTCAGCCAGAGCCCACCCTGGCCCCAGTGCTGGCTTGGGCTCCACTCCAGGAGGGGCTGGGCTCTCCCAGCTCAGGCCTCATAAGAGCCCAGCTGCCACCTCAAAAGAGCCAGGCCACCAGGCAGTGGGCTCAGCTAACACAGAGGAGGGCTGGGAGCTGTCAGGAAAGGCATTTATTTGGAGCCTCTGTGCCTACCTCCCCAGTGCTGCTGGATTCCTCCATCATTTGCCACCCTGCCTGGCCTGACTCAGGTACCCCAGGCTCCCCGGGCTGGTCCACAGGGACCTTGGGGGGCTGGGTGGGGCCTGGTGCACTGGGTGGCCAGCTGCATTCCTGGTCCTGGAGGTGGACTTGGGGGCCTCCCTTGATCAGATCCCTGTTAGTCTTTGAGGACACAAGAGCCAACAAGGGACCTGGGGCCAGTCCTGGCTGGGTTGGGGTGCTGTCTGGCCGCTGACTCTTGTCTACTTGCAGTGCGCCCCGGAGAACACCCTGCCCACGCCCATGGTCCTGCAGAGGTGAGGCCTGCACCGGCTCGGAGTCTACAGTGGGACATAGTGCTCAGATGTTTTTTAAAAGACCAGAAGTCAGTGGGGTATGGTGTCGCACGCCTGTAGTCCCAGCACTCTGGAAGGCTGAGGCAGCAAGATCACAAGTTCAAGCCCCATCTGGGAAACTTAGTGAAACCTTGTCTGAAGCAATATAAGAGGGGCCAGGAGTATAGCTCTGTAGAAAGGTCCCGGGTTCCCTCCCTAGTACAGGAAGAAAAAGACCAAAAGAGCCTCTTTAAGTGAGAAGGGCCATTTCATGCTTGGCTGTCTTTGTCCCAGGTGATTGGATAGAGCTCCCAACTGGTGTCGTGGTACCCAGAGTCGCCCCAGGGTGGGGGACAGATTTTGCAGCTGCCAGGGGTCCCCAGAGGGGAGCGACGAAGATTGCATCCATCCTCAGTGACGCCCTGCCCTGTGCCCTAGGAACAGCTGTGCCAAAGACCTCACATCCTTCGCAGCCGAGGCCATTGCCATGAACCGGCAGCTGGCCCAGCGCGAGGAGGACGCAGCTGAGGAAGCGGCCGCGGGGCAGGGCCCACCAGTCGTCATCTGCGCTACCTCACGCTGCCTGCAGTTGTCCCCACCCTCCGAGTCCAAGCTGGCCCAGCGGAGGCAGAGGGCCAGCCTGTCCGCTGCCCCTGTGGTCCTGGTGGGAGACCACGCATGACCCCTTCCCGGCTGCCCCTGTACATAGGTTGCCCCTGCCCCATCAGATCTGAAAGGTTTTAAGCTACGGCCAGCAGGGGCCAGGGCAGCCCTCCCCTGTGGCTGCTTCCCCAGGCCCAGCTCAGCTGGGGGTGGATTTTTATAGAAGGTTTTGCTGTTCATTTTTTCCCCCAGTCCCCCTCCTCCCATCTTTTGTTTTTATGTGTTTTGTCCTTTTAACAATGTTCCAAACAAGTGCCCGGGGAGGAGAGCAGAAGCCTTGAGGCCGGGAGTCCCCCGCCACTGCCCCGTGATGTTCACCTGTACTGTGAAGGTCTCCACCCCACCCAGTCACCTGAGCCCCTTCCTCCCACGTTACCTGCCTCCAGCCACTTTGCCGTCTTCCAACACCAGGGGGCGCACAGGGCCCCCAAGCCCCCTTCCCAGCCCTTGGTATTTTCAGGAAAGGTCCCCTCCACGCCCGAGGGCAGGGGGCGCCCCATCTGTAGGCAGGGTGGATGGCCACTACCCCTATTCCTGAGCTCCCGCCTGCCCTCTCCCCGAATTGACAATCGGGGTTCTTCCCAGGCCTGTCTGAGCAGGCCCATGCCAGCTGGTCATGGCCTCTGACCTTGAGTTTATACGACAGCTAATTGGGGTCACAACACACCCCCAGGACTGAAGCTGGACCCTAGTGTCTGCCATTTGCCCCTGTCCCCAGCCAGCCCCAGCAAGGTGGATGGGGGGCTCACGCAGGTGTCCATCTGCTAATGTGGGGCCCAGAAGTGTCCCTACCCCCTTTGGGCACCCTAGTGCCCCTTCTCAGGGCTCAGTCTGGCCACAGCCATGTTCTGCCCCACACTGCCCTGGGTCTGGCCTTTGAAAGCTCTGCTGCCCCCATCCCCATTCTTGGAGCTGGAGCTGGAGCTGGAGCTGGACTTGGGGTCCTCCAACAACTCTCCCACCATACTCCCCCCAGGGCAGCAATTTGGCTGTACCCTCATTCAGGAAATGGGCTGAAGCTGCCTCAGCCTCCCGTGGGGCACCCAGAAATGGTCAGGGAGGGTCCCCTGGGTGCCCCCTACATTTACCCCCAGCTCTAACCAGGCACCTGGTCAGCCTGCCTGAGGGCAGGGGAGCCTGGGCCACTCCTGTCCTTGGCTGGCCATGAACTACTATGCAATACGAGTTCCCATTTTCTACGTGCACGCGTGGCCCTGCAGGTTGGGGGGGGGCACCTGGGCCCCGATATGCCCTGCCCACCCTGGCCCAGGGTCTGCTCAGGTGTCTGGGCCAGGGCAGGGCCTCCCCCTTGGCCTCCAAATCCGTGGTCGGGATTGTTTGTTGTGTTTAGTTTTTTTAAAAAAGAAAACAAAAAGTATCTGACTTGCTTCTCTGTTCTTGAAGAATACTTGAATGTCGAGGGGCCTTATGGGTAGGGGGCTTGGACACTGCCGCCCCACCTTCACCCTCCCCCCAAGTCTCGTGTGATTGTCAGTCTGGTGGCAGGCAGGGGTGACGTGCCCTCTCTGGTCCTCTGCCTGCTTATATCCATGGACTGGCCTTTCCAAAGACCCGGGAGCTAGGGGAGCTGCCTGGTCCTGCCCCCCGCTTTCTTGCCCATCTATGGTCCCACCTGCCTGGGGGTTCTCAGCTTTCTCTTGTAAAAGAACAAATGGACCTTTCCCCGCTCCAGGCACCGTGACCATTGGATTCTGGAACACAGGGCAATGAGCAGCTTCTGATTTTTGTGTTTTTTCTCCCAAGAGGTGAAACTGTCACTTTCTGTCCCCCGTGTCGCCTCCACACTGCGACAGAGAGGACTGGTCAGAACCGTTACTGTGAATGAGTGGATGACCCTGCAGCAGCAGCAGCGCTGGCTGGGGAAGGGGACAGCCACTGCCAACATTGACGTGTTAAAGAAGACACACTTCGAAAATTTTTTTAAAAGTGGGACAAGGACATCCTAGCACTTTAAGCAGCGTTGTACCAGGTGAACAGAGCACAGAAGTTTTCCTTTATACCAACTGTCAATGCCAGAATTTTGTATTCTGTTTTGTAAGGATTTAATAAAAGTCAAAAACCTGGCTTTCTTCACTGCTGCTCTGCTCAGCGCTGCCTCTGCCATACCTGGCCTGAGTTGCGGTGAGGAAATGTAGTGTGAGTTGGGGCTGGAGGGCACCGGGGCAGGTCTCTTTCTGCCAGGGTGTCTGGGACAGTTGAGAAGGATTAAGAGCAAAAGCTGGGTTCTTAAATGGGCATGGTGGCACACACCTGTCAGCCCAGCATTCTGGGAGGCTGAGGCAGGAGGATCGCAGGTTCCAGCCCAGCTTAGGCAACTTAATAATTTAGACCTGTCTCAAAAAGTAGAAAGAGGGCTGAGATAGGTAGTTCAGTGTAAAGGCCTTGGGTTTAATCCCCAGTACTGGGGTTGGGGGCTGGACTCTTCCTGTCTCCCCTCACCCGGTCTAGGGTCCCCCACTGATCTCAACAGCATAGTGGCTGTGACAGGGCCCCCATGTGGTTTGGGCTTCCTCCTAATGTGGCAGTTTGGTATTGGCCTTGGGACCCAGGGAGACTCAGCCATAATTAAGCTCTTGCTGTATGGAGGCCTCTGAGCAGAAGTGTGGGGGGACAGGAGGTGAGCTGGACAGCCAAGGGGTGGTGGCTTCATATCCTAGGGACAAGGAGGGCATCTTGGAGGCTGGAGCTGAAGGGACAGTGTAGTTCAGTGGTTAAGGACGGCAACCTCGCTGAAGGTCCAGATGCCTGCATGCCTGCATTTTTGGACCCATACAGATTGAATTCTGAGAGCCACCCTGTGAAGTTTCCAGCAGGGCCAGGTCACACAACAACAGAAGGGATGATGCAACCGCTGCAGGGACTGGAAGGGGCAAGGTTTGGTGTCTGGAGGGGTGGGTCTTGGAACCTTGGGGCGTGGCTTTGCGGAGAGGGCGTGGTTTGGGCCATGGGCGGGGTTTGAAACCGGGCTAGACTCGGCCTGAGGCTGGAGGGCTGGGCCTGAAACCCGGAGTGGGGTGACCTGTTGTTTGGATGGGTGTGGAAACAGGATGGGCGTGGAAGGAACAGTTACCTACAAACTGGATGGACGCTAGACGGGAACAAGTGGGGTGTGGGGGACTTGCCAATCACGCAGCAGTGGCTGGGTCCCAAAGAAAATGGGAAGCCCTTGCAGCTATTTATTTTTGGCGATACTGGAGATGAACCCAGAGCCTTCACATTTAGCTTAGTAGCTAAATCCCCAGCCCTTTTATAAAAATTTTACAGTCTCTCCCACTAAGTCACTAAGTTGTCCGAGCTGAGCTTGAACTTGGTAATCTCTTGCCTCATCCTCCCAGAGTGGTGGGATGACCGGAGTGTTCCTCCACGCCCCGTTTAGTCTCCTTAGCCCCATACATCAGCATGTCCTGCCATCTTTTTACATGGCTGCCCAGGTCACAAGCCTGATCAGACGTGTTCTGGATGTGACAAGATCCAGCGAGCTTGCAGGTGCCTCTTCCCCGGCTGGGATGTGTGGCACTGAGCACCAGCTGGGTACTGGGCCATAAGCAGGCAGCCCTGATCACGCAGCCTAAGAAGATCGCCTGGTTTCTCCAGTTCCGGGATTTTCCTGCCACTCTGCAAGAAGACAGACGTGGAAGAGGGCGGGCACAGGCCGGCTGAGCTGAAACCACAAAAATAAAATGTAGAGCAATGGCTCTGAGGACAAGCTGTCCCTGGCAGGCAGTAGGGGCAGAGAGCGGTCATTGGCGAGGCCTGGCAGGGCCCGGCAGGGTGTGGTGCTGCCTGGGAGGCAGAGATTGGGCATGTGATACTCCACCATGGCCTGTGTGCACACACACACATACAGACTCAGTCCAGGACAGGAAAGGAACAAGGAAACAGGCCAGAGAGCCCTGGGGATGGCAGGAGGGTGAGGGCTGGGCAGAGACCAGCTGTTCTTCCTAATTCCTTCCATCCTTTCTTCACTCAGTATCTGTTGAGCAAACACTCTGCGATCACAAACAGTTGTCAGAGCTGGAAATGGTGATGCACACCTGTAATCCTGGCACTGTGGGAGGGTGAGGCAGGAGGATCACAAGTTTGAGTTCAACTTAAGCAATTTAGCAACCTAACTAGACCCTGTCTCAAAATAAAAGAATAAAAAGGGCCTGAAGATGTAGCTCCAGCAAGAGGGCCCTGGGTTCCATCCCTAGGGCCAAAAAATAAAGAGAATAAAAGGGTGGGGCCAGGGACTTAGCTCAGTGGTTCCACTGCCTGGGTGGAAAGCAGAAGGTCCTGATTTTGATCCCTGGTACAAAAAAAAAAAAAAAAAAGGGTGATTTGTGGCTGAGGGCTGGCCTTGCATGTGGGAGCTCCTGGGTTTGTCCCCAGCACCAGGGAAAAGAAAGAGGGGTAGGAGGGTTGTGTGCTGTGAATTTCCCCCAACCAACATTAAAATGGCCATGGCACAAAGCCTGCAGAGGGTTTGGTACACAGTAGGTGCTCAATAAATCCGCCAAGGAATGATTGGACCGCAGGGGTGGAGAGGAGTCCAGCATGACGACCTGCTCCCTCCTAATCGTCCTGTGAAGCCTCCTTGCAGACCACCCCATCTTGGTCTCATCTTCAGTTGTCCCTGTCACCAAAGGAAACCCATGGGCTACTGTGGTATTGGGCTCACCTGGAAGGAGGAGAAACTGGTTTTAAGGTGAAACATGTAGGAATCAAGTTAGACAAGAAGTGGGACTTACCATGTTGACCAGGGCTGGGACAGAGTGAACTTAGATGGACCAGGAGGGCCGGATTCCATGGTCAGGTGTCCAAGAGAGGTTGGGTCTGCCCTGCCTGCCTGGCTCCCAGCTGGGATTTGGGTGGATGAATGGAGTTCAGTAGGTTTTTGGAGTCCGTGCAGATTTGTTGTGGGATTCTGGAGCCCTTCTCTGGACGGGTCTTCCCTCTACCAAATAGATCTTTCTTTTTCCTTTGCAATGCTGGGAACAGAACCCAGGGCCTCACGCATCCCAGGCAAGCACTCACCACTGAGCTACAGCCAATCCTTTGGAGTTTTTGTTCTGAGACAGGGTCTCATTAAGTGGCTAAGTTGTCATGTCTGAAGATGGCAGCCTCTGTAGCAAGGGGTGTTACGGCGCCTTGTGTTGGTGGTCCGGTTGCTTTTGCCAGGAAAATTCCCTGGACTGCAGCATTGAATGAGCTGCGAGAACACTTTGGTCAGTGTGGCCATATACGAAGGTGCACTGTTCCCTTTGATAAAAAGAGTGGCTTTCAGGCCAGCCTCTGACCAGAGGCCGAGACGGAGGCATGGTGGTGATGATGACGGCCTGCAGAGCCAGTGAGAAGGAGAAGCGACGGTGGCTACCCTGAAAACCTTGACCTTGAAGAAGGTGAGTAACCAGCCAAAGTACCATCCAATACAGAAGGTAGGCAGAGGCAGTTACGCTGTTGTGCACAAAGCCATCATACACTTCTGCATGGGTTGCAGTGAAGAAAATTCAATGCTACGCACCCAAAAATGTTGAACTAGCCGTTCGTGAGTTCTGGGCACTAAGCAGTATCAAGAGCCAACATGAAAATGTGATTCACTTGGAGGAATGCACCCTACAAAAAGATGGGATGGTGCAAAAGATGTCCCACGGCTCTAATTCTTCCCTTTACTTACAGCTTGTAGAGACTTCATTAAAAGGAGAAATTGCCTTTGATCCCAGAAGTGGCTATTATTGTGGTTTGTGATGGATTTTTGTGATGGAGGAGATATGAATGAATATCTGCTGTCCTGAACACTGAATCGTAAAACTAACACCAGCTTCATGCTTCAGCTGTGTGGTCCTGGGTTTCTTGCATAAAAACCAGATCATCCACCAAGATCTGAAGCCCAGTAACATCCTGATTTCTCAAAGCAGATTGGATACAAGTGAATTGGAACCCATCTTGAAAGTGGCTGATTTTGGTTTAAGTAAAGTTTGTGCAGCCTCTGGGCAGAACCCAGAAAGAACTTGTCAGTGTAAAGAAGTGTATCCTTTCCACCGCAGGTGGAATGGATTTCTACACGGCACCTGAAGTGTGGGAAGGACACTACACAGCGAAAGCTGACATCTTTGCTCTGGGGATCATCGTCTAGGCAATGCTGGAAAGGATCACATTCATAGACACACACAAAGAAGAAGCTCTTGGGGGGTTATGTAAAAGAAGGAACTGAGATTGTGCCTATTGTGGAGGAACTTTTGGAAAATCCCAAAATGTAATTTCTCATTCCTGTGGGGGAAAAAGTCTATGAATAAATAAAAATAAATAGATAAAGAAGTAAATAAAAAAAAAGTCTATGAATGGGTGAACGAAACAACTGATCAAGGAAATGCTGGCTGCAAACCCTCAGGATCCCCCAGAAGCTTTTTTTTTTTTTTTTCGTACCGGGGATTGAACTCGGGTCTCGGGTCCTTGCACTTGTGCAGCAGGCAGCAAAACCACTGAGCTAAATCCCCGGCCCTGCCCCAGAAGCTTTTGAATTAGAACTCAGATTAATACAAATTGCATTTAAAGATAACAGCTGGGAGGGCCGGGGATTTAGCTTGGTGGTTCCACCTTGACTCCTAAGTGCAAGGACCCAAGTTCGATCCCGATACCAAAAAAAAAAAAAGATAACAGCTGGGAATCATGATGGATTATTTGCAAATATCTCAGATGATTTGCTGCTTCTGATTTAACAGTGATGCAACATTATGTGGCTGAAAAAGGATACAAAAAGCTAATTCTGCATTCTAAAGGTTTAGATTTTATTGTGGGATGTTTCTTTTTCTTTATTTTTCTGAATTCAAGCTGGCCATCTTATTAGTATGTTTTAAATGTTTATTACCAATGTAAGTGTAAAAAAAATTTTTAAATGACCATTGGTGGAAGTTTGGTGGGAAACTTCTCTAAGAGTCCAGTTTTCTGAAAATGTCGCTGAAGTATTTTAGACATTCCTCCTCGTCAGTATTAGGCATTTCCATGGAAGAGTTTTTCGTGCTGGTAATGCAACCTTTGAAGCTTTGTAAGGGAAACATATATGTATATATTTATGTATATGTAAGTATGTGAATCTGTCCATTTTGCATTCCATATGAAAAAATACCATTTCTGTTTAAATTATGTTATAGGTTTGAGTTTTTGAGATTTGCTGATGAAATCAGTGATGAAAAATAAATAAACTCCCCCTCATCTCCCGCCCTCTCCCTCCCACTCTCTCCCTCCCTCTAATGAAAAATACTAAGATTTTTTTTTTTTGGTAATAGTATACAGTTTTTTGGTTGTTGTTTTTCTTTTCTTTTGGTACCAGGGATCGAACTTGGGACCTTGTGCTTGTGAGGCAGGCAGCAGAACCACTGAGCTAAATCCCAGGCCCCTACAGTTTTGTTTTTTAGCCATCATTTTGGAGGGGCTAAAATTATGAGCAGACATAGTTGAAATTAAACAATCAGAAGCTGCTGAAGTATGTTTGAGCTCTCCAGTGCACTATAGCTGTTAAGAGTTAATATACAATACAGGGCTGGGGATTTGGCTCAGTGGTTTTGCCGCCTGCTGTGCAAGCGCAAGGACCCGAGTTTGATCCCCAGTACCAAAAAAAAAAAAGCATTAATATGCAATCATATAGTGGGTTGGCAAGGACACTGATAATTTAGTCACACCTTTAAGTAACTGGGTGCTTGTTTAATTAAACCACTGCATTGGGCCGGGATTTAGCTTAGTGGTTCCACCGCCTGCCTTGCAAGTACAAGGACCTGAGTTCGATCCCCGGTACAAACAAACAAACAAACCACTGCATTGGGGAAAAAAACCCAAACAAGAACAACAACAAAAACAACAACAAAAGAGACTGGGTTTCATAGAGGTATGGGTTGGATTCGGTGTTCTTCAGAATCCAATGCAACATGAAAATCACATAATTGATGGAGTAAAGATCCACATTCAAGTTCCAAGACCAAAAATTTTGCAAGAGGATCAAACATCTGATGAAGAGAAAGATTTCTGAGATGCTTACTGCCCATTAAAGAAACCCAAAACAGAAAAAGAAAATTACTAAATTGTCCAGGCTAGCCTTGAACTTGTGATCCTCCTGCCTCAGCCTCCTGAGTAGCTGGGGTTGCAGGGGCATGGTGACAAAATGCATCTTCTACTCCCAGCCATATGGGGTTTGGGTTTTATGAGCAGCCTCAGGAGGGTGCTGGGGAGGGGGGATCTGTTACATCCATTTCCTACCCCTCTGCCACAGAGACTCAGTTTCTCCATGTAGAAAGTGGGGTTTTTTTGTGGTTTTTTTGTTTTTGTTTTTTTTTTTGGTACCGGGGATCGAACTTGGGACCTTGCGCTTGCGAGGCAGGCCCCGGAACCACTGAGCTAAATACCCGGACCTCTCCATGTAGAAAGTGAAGGCAACAGCTTCATATGTCCCCTGTGTTAGTTTACCTTTTGTGAGTTGCAAAAAGCTGGACACCAGAATGGGGCGCTTGCCCACCCCAGCACCCTGACTCAGCAGCCATGGGGGTCTGAGGATCCCAGGATGTCTGTGCCTCAGTCAGAATCAGCAAACAGAGAGAGAGACCTCAAAACCATGAGGCCTGAGACAGGCACAAAACCACTTTGACCACATCTGTGGGACGTGGCCATTATTTATTTAGGTGCTAGAGGTAGGATCCAGGGCCTTGTTCATGTTAAGCATAGCATGCATTCTAGCCACGGAGCAACAAACCCAGTGGCCAATGCCCCCATTTTACAGAAAGAAGCATGAGGCCTCTGTCAGTTCTGGCCCTGAAGTGATCCACAAATCTCTCATGTAATCCCTGAGTCCCAACTTCAAGAACTGCTCAGGGCCTGGGAGTTAGCTCAATGGTGCTGCACCTGCCTTGCAAGTGCAAGGTCCTGAGTTCAATCCCTGGTACTGGAAAAACAAAACAAAACAAAAGAACTGCTCAGCTGTCTGGGTGTTGTGGCACATGTCTGTAATCTACCACTCGGGAGGCTGAGGCAGGAGGATCACGATGAGTTCAAGACCACCCTGAACTACATAGTGAGAACCTGTCTCAACAAAACAAAACAAAACAAAAAGGACTGCTCATCTCAGCCAAGCATGGTGGCACAGACTTGTGATCTCAGCACTCTGGGAGGCTTGAGGCAGGTAGATTCCAAGTTACAGCCCACTTGGCAACTTAGCAACTTAGCAAGACCCTGTCTCAAAATAAAAAAGAAAAAGGGTTGGGGATATAGGTCAGTGTGAAGGGCCTGGAATACATCCCCAGTTCTAAAAAACAAAGCAAAACAAAAAGAAAAACCTGCTCATTTCATACAGTGTGGGACTCAGAATGCAGACACTGACCTGTCCCCAAATGAGGGTTCAGTAGCACCTGGTGTCTCAGTGGGCTTTGGTGGCCCTTTTGACTCCAGCAAGGTCCTGAATCATGTAGTTGGCTTGGAGACATGGAAGGTAGGACCCTACACTCTGGTACAAGTTTTATTAAGTGGGAGAAAAAAGAAAATCCCAATGCTGTGTCTCACTAACTAGAAAAACTATTTCACACTGAGGACTTCACATTTGCAGGCTCTGGGCCAGAATCTGCTGTCTGATCAGAGAAAGGTCACAATGTGTGAAAACAGGGAGGGACAACCCTGCTCACTTTGGTGGAACCCTCACCACTTGCTTTACTGAGCACGGGCCTGAGAACCACATGATCCTCTTGACCAATACCTGCAGAATTTTCCATAAGATTCTGGAATCAGGGCCGGGGATTTAGCTTAGTGGTTCCACCGCCTGGCTCACAAGGGCAAGGTCCTGAGTTCGATCCCTGATACCACAAAAAAAAAAAAAAAAAAAAAAGATTCTGGAATCTTCCAGAATATTCCTAGATGTTAAAAAAATTCCCTGACCAACAACTCCTAGAGGAGTAGAACAGTCAGCCTCAAAGCTTGGAGAGGATTGGGTTGGTTGGTCTGTATCCAGATATACAGAGCAAAATTTGTTCAACTGAGTTGTAAAAAGAGAATAAATGAGTTAAACAGACTCATCTTCCTGTGAATCTCATAGGTTGTTCTATGTGAACAACTTTAGGTCTTGCAATTTTAGTTCTTCCTCTTGGCGTGTTTTTTTGGGTACCAGGTTTCTCTCTACAAGACCCTCAATCAATGACTTGTGGGAAGGTGATGTATGAAGATTCTCCAAGAAAATCCAGTGGGACCAGGATAATTCACAGGGGTGAATCAGCCCCCAGGGACCCTAGGCCATGTCTGGGGACATGAGTGGCTGTCATGACTGGGGGAGCTCCTGGCCTGGAGTGGAAAGAGGCCAGGGATGGTGCTCAGCGCTCTACAGTGCCTGGGACGCCTGCCCTGGAGAAGAACCGGGACCCAGTTCTGACAAAGGGACCTTGTAGTGGGGGCAGGGCAGACCCAAGAAACACAGGAAGTCATTTTTCTTTCTCTGTTTTTCCTTTCCTTTTTCTTTCTTATCTTTTTCCACCTCTCCTCCTCCTCTTCCTCCTCTTCCCCCTCCTCCTCCTCCTCTCTCTCTCTCTCTCTCTCTCTCTCTCTCTCTCTCTCTCTCTCTCTGTCTCTCTCTCTCTGTCTCACCTCCCCTCCCTTCAGTTTTGGCTTTGTCTTTTTCTGCCTTTTTTTTGGAGGGGGTATTGAGTATCGAACTCGAGTCCTTGCGCTTGTGCAGCAGGCAGCGAAAGTTTTGTCTTTTTGAGACAGGGTCTCAACTATGTAGTTCAAGCTGTCCTTGAACTTAATTATATAGTCCAGGCTGACCTTGAACTCATAGACATCCTCCTGTTTCAGCCTCCTAGTGCTGGGGTTACAGGTATACACCACCACACCCACCTTCTTTCTCTTTGGCATTGGGAATTGAACCCAGAGAGTGCTGAACTATAGCTCAATCCTTTTTATTATTTTTCAAAATTCTGAGTGGGCTGGGGATGTAGTTCAGTGATGTCGCGCCTGGCTTGTAAAGTGCAAGGTCCTGGGTTGGATCACTGGTACTGAAAAAAAAAAATTCTGAGGGCCAGGCATGGTGTTGTCTGGCTGTACTCCCAGCACTCAGGAAGCTGAGGCAGGAGGATTGCCATGAGTACAAAGGCAGCCTGGGGTACATAGGAGTTTCTGTCTTTCTCTCCCTCTCTAAGGTTTGTTTGTTTATTTGCTTGAGACAGAATCTCACTAATGCAATTTAGGGTGGCCTTGAAACTGCAATCCTCCTGCCTCAGCCTCCAGAATGCTGGGGTTCCCGGTGTGTGCCAAAAGACCCGTTAAGAGGTGGTTGACACTCCATCCTGCCTGAGCTCGGGTGGTGTCTCCTGGCTCTGTGGTTAGAGGCACCATGATTTGTCTTGGACCAGAGTGAAGGACCAGCCATTATCACCTGGAAGAGCTTCACCTAGTGCAGGGACCTGGCCCTCCCGCCATCCCTACACCACTGAACGCCACGGCCTGGATGAAGAATTTCACCAAGGGCTCCAGACTCCTCGTCTGTCTCAGTCTGCTGCATCTCCTTTTTTCTCCAGTCAGATCTTATATATGATTTAACAGGGACCAGGCTGTGAGTGATGTGGGAAACACCCTTTTCCACATGAAGGAATAATAGGGCCGGGGATTTAGCTCAGTGGTTTTACTGCCTGCTGTGCAAGCTCAAGGACCTGAGTTCGATCCCAGGTACCAAAAAAAACCAAACACACACACATGAAGGAATATTCGAGGCTGTGCCCAGACAAATCCCACAGACTGACTGAGCACCAAAATATGAATTACCTAAACTGAGTGTGGTGCCGCACGCCTGTAATCCCAGCACTTGGGAGGCCGAGGTAGGAGAATCACAATGAGTTTGAGGCCAGCCTGAACTACACAGTGAGACTGTCTCAAAAAAACAAATTATTATTTTGGTTTTTTTGAGACAATGTCTGGCTATGCAGAGCACACTAGCCTTGAACTTGTAGCAATCTTCCTGCCTTAGCCTCTTGAGTGCTGGGATGACAGGTGTGAGACACCAAGCCTGCCTTGATTTTTGTTGTTGTTTTTTTTGTTATGGGGATCAAATTTTTTGCCTTTTTTGTGCCTGATTTTTTTTTTTTTTTTGTACGGGGGATCGAACTCAGGTCCTTGCGCTTGCTCAGCAGGTGGCGAAACCACTGAGATAAATCCCCGGCCCCCTGCCCTGATTTTTAATTTTCACGCACAGGAAGGAAATGAAGGCCTGTAGGAATGGTGGGATCGGCAGTTTACACTTCCTATTGATAGGGGCAAGGGAGGAAGAAAAGGCCACTTGTGGGAAAGCAAATGATTTTTTACCAAGATAAGCAGGCCCTGAGGAGGGAAGATGCGGGTTGTGACGGTGTCCTTCTCGGGTCTGGCTGCAGCACTGACTTCTTGTCTCTGAGAAGCAAAGGTTAGAGGGTTTATGAGGCCTGAGTTCTTTTTAGAGGCTCAGCTTTCAGGCAGATGAAAATTACTTCATCTCAAAATAAGTTTTATGCCAAAATGGCATATTTTAAGATGCAAAGCCGAGCCTGATCTCCTTCCATTGGCTCCTCCTAATTTTTTTTTTTGGTACCGGGGATCGAACTCGGGTCCTTGCGCTTGTGAAGCAGGCGTCAAAACCGCCGAGCTAAATCCCAGGCCCAATTTTTTTTTTTTTTGAGACAGGGACTTGCTTCTCCATATGTAGATCAGACTGGCCTTGAACTCAGAATGTACCCTAGGCTGGCTTTGAACTCTGGAAGATCCTCTTGCCTCTGCCTCCCAAGTGCTGGGATTACAGATATGTGCCACTACACTTGGCATTTTTGGGGTTTTTTTGAGACAGGGTCTCACTATGTAGTGCAGGCTGGCCTTGAACTCACTATGTAGCTCAGGCTGGCATCTAACTCCCGGGGATCCTTCTGCCTCAGGTTCCTGAGCACTAAGATTATAGGCATGCACCACCGTAAATTTTTGGATGACTCTCTGATTTTTTTTTTCCTTCAATGTCAGGGATTTCTGGTGTAAATGATATTCCTACGTGACAGCGCCAGGGTTCCCGAGTCAGAGGCAGGGGAGGTTGGAGGAGGGGCAGAAATGACGTTCCAATCTGTGGGCCAGGGATGATTTGGTACAAATTGAAAACTGCAGCAATGCATTACAATTTCAGGGAGCATCTTGGTACCGCGCGCCCTCTAGAGGCCAGTGTCGCGCACACAGGGCTGGGTCGGTTATTAGGGGAGTAGCTGTGTGTGTGTGTGTGTGTGTGTGTGTGTGTGTGTGTGTGTGTGTGTGTGTGTGTCCCTGCCTACTGAAAAGGATCCTTTAAAAAATCGCTAGTTTAGGACCGGGGATTTAGCTGAGTGGTGCCGCCGCCTGCCTCAAAAGCGCAAGGTCCCGAGTTCGATCCCCGGTACTAAAAAATAAATAAAAATAAACAATCGCTAGCTTCCTGGTGTGGTGAGGCAGGAGGATCACAGCAAGTCTAGGCCAACCTGGGCTACATAGTGAATTCAAGGCCAGCTTGAATGGCATAGCAGGACCCTATGTCAAACAAACAAATTTTTAAAAGGAGACAACAAAATTGACTAACTAGGCTGGGGATGTAGCTCTGTGATGGGTCCTTGCCTGGGATCTGTGAGGCCCTGCATTCCATCCCTAGCACCAAAAGGAAAAAATTAAAATTAAAAATACCACTTTCACCTCGAAATCTATTGTACATGTTTATTATTTTCTTTGTTTCTTAAATAATCATGTGACAAATAAGAAAAGCAAATAGCTCTTCAGAAAAAAGGACAAAAGTGAAGGGAGATAGGAACATTTGGTGAGGCCATAAGTCTAGTTATTTAAAATATCATTTAAACAACATAAAATCCCCAGTAGAAGACAGAAGAAGGAAAAAAAACAACCCTCTTAACCATTCCCACTGATCAAATCTTTTCAAAAATCAGTAGGCAACATAGCCGTGGGGTACATTTTCTTCTTTGAAAGTAAAATCGTCAGATAGCATAGTCAGTCAGCATAGATTTGCTGGGCTGTGTAACTGAAATCTTATGGGTTTCCAGAACATTCTGTCCACCAGAATACTAGTCCCCACAGATGTCCATGTCTGACCCTCAAAACCTATGAATGTTCCTTGACATAGCAAAACTGACTTTTTATTTGTATGTCTTTTGTCTTTTTGAGACAGGGTTTCACTGTGTAGTCCAGGCTGGCCTTGACCTCACTGTGTAACCCAGGCTGGCCTCAAACTCACAGCAATCCTCCTGTCTCAGCCTCCTGAAAACAAAAAAATAGGAAACTCATACATATTTCCAGAAAATTCCTTCCCCTCCCATCCCAGTTAATTCCTAGCTCCCTGTCCATGCCAGCACAGCTCTCCGTCCATCTTGCCCTGGTGTGTTCTCTGCTAACAGGTCACAGAAACCCTTCATCAGCTGCTCTTTATATAAATACCCACACAGTGGCAGGCATTATATATTCGTGGGTTTTTTTGGTTTTTTTTGGTACCGGGGATTGAACTTGGGTCCTTGCGCTTGCAAGCCAGGCAGTGGAACCAGTGAGCTAAATCCCTGGCCCTGAGTGCCAGGGATTATAATAAGGATTCTTATAAGGGGTCCAATAGGAGGTGTTCTGAGGTGGCCACCAGGGCCAGCCTCCGAGGTGACATGCCTTTGGCCACAAGTAACACAAAGCCTAACTTGGCTTGCTTGACACATCTGTGACATCCATGAACTCCCAGAACCAGAAGCATGACAGCAGCACACAGGCATGAACCATCAAGCAGAGCAGGAGTGACCGTCTCACTCAGCTTCCGTCACAGGGTGTGCGGGGAGGGGGGGTTGTCATGCACCCTCCTGTCCTCTCCCTCCTGTCTGTCATCTCACTGGGCAGGATAGGTCACCATCTTGTCCCAGGACCCCTCAGCTAGGGAACTGCTCATACTCATTCTTTTTTTTTGGTACCGGGGATTGAACTCGGGTCCTTGCACTTGCGCAGCAGGCGGCGAAACCACTGAGCTAAATCCCCGGCCCTGCTCACGCTCATTCTGAAAGTTGCTATATCTTAGATCTCATTTTCAACTCAAAAGTTACTTTAGATCCTGTAGATATTGCCAGTATGGGTCCTTTTTTCTTTTTCTTTTTTTTGGTATCAGGAATCAAACTCAGGATCTCGAGTTTGCTAGCCAGGTGATGCTCTGCTGAGCTACATCCCAGGCCTAGTACAGCCCGTATAATCTGTATTTTATTTTATTTTCCAGTAGTGGACATTGAACCCGGGGCCTTCACACTGAGCTCCATCCTCAGCCCTTTTTAAAAAATTTTATTTATTTATTTATTTATTTATTTATTTATTTGGTATGGGGAACGAACTCAGGACCTTGCGCTTGCGAGGCAGGCAGCAGAACCACTGAGCTAAATCCCCAGCCCGCTTTTTATTTTTTATTTTGAGACAGGGTCCTCCTAAGTCACCCACTAAGTTGCTCAGGCTGGGCTGGAACTTGCGATCTGATCTTCCTGCCTCAGCCTCCCAGAGTGCTAGCTTTCACCGGGCCATTTGTTGAGTCTCAAATGCAGAGACAGCCCTCCCCTCTCCAGGTTTTCAGTAGCAGCTTTGTACAGTCTGTTTCCTCCTCTGGGAGGGCAGGTCAAGTAGGTCTGGGGTGGAGGATCTGACATCAAGGCGTGGGGGGCATCAGGCTGGGATTTAGTCTGGGGTCTGGGAAGTGCGATCTAGAATCTGAAGTTCCGGGTCTGAATATCTGGGGTGGTTCAGAATATCTGGGGCCTGTGGCCCAGCATTTAGGATCCCTAGTCTGGGATCTGGGCCTGGGGCCCCAGGTGTGCAATTCAAGGGATGAAGACAGGGTTTAGGACCTGAGTCTGGGGTCCCAGTCTAATGTCTGGGGTTCAGAATCTAGTGTCTGGTTCAGAATCTGATATCCAAACTCTAGCTAGGGTGCAGCATCTGCGGTCTGGGGTCCTGGTCCGCGGCTGATTTCGGGGCCTGAGTGCTTGAGTCAGAGTCTGCGTCCAGGCCTCAGGACCCAGCATCTAGCGTCTGGAGTGGGGTCAGGGTCTGGGCTCTGAGAGCTGAGCCAGCTCCTCCCTCGGCCCACCCTCCTCCACTACCCTTCTTGCTCTGCCCCTCTAGCTAGTCCCGCCCCTTCCCTCATCGGCCCCGCCCATTCCTCCTCCCCTCCATCTCTCCTGGCTTTCCCCTTCCTCCTCCCACCTCCCCTTCCTCCTCTTTCCTTCCTCCGAGGCCCCCATACCCTCCTCGTTCTTCTTCTTTCTCTCCTATTCCTCTTCCCTCCACCTTTCCTTCTCGATCTTCCGTCCTTCCTCCGAGCCCCGCCCACCACCAAGCCCCTCCCCCTTCCCTCCCATTTCAAGCTCCTCCCCTTCTCTTCCATTCCTCCTCCTTTCCCTCCTAGCCCCGTCCCTTGTCCCGCCCCGCCCCGGCCCCGCCCCTCTTCGCTCCGCCCGGCCCCCGCGCCGCAGCGACAAGATGGCGGCGGGTGGCAGCGGCGGGCGCGCGTCGTGCCCGCCGGGGGTCGGCCCGGGCGCGGGGGGCGGCCCGGGCCCCAGTGCCAACGCGGCCGCCCCGGCCCCCGTGAATGCCGCTGCGGCGCCCGCGCCCGGGCCGCCCCCCAGCTCCCCGCCGGGCCCCGGGGCGGACGCGCAGGCCGCGGGCGCCGAGCGCGAGGAGGCGGCGGGCGCGGGGGCTGCGCTGCTGCGCGAGCCCGTGTACAACTGGCAGGCCACCAAGCCCACGGTGCAGGAGCGCTTCGCCTTCCTCTTCAACAACGAGGTGCTCTGCGACGTGCACTTCCTGGTGGGCAAGGGGCTCGGCTCGCAGCGCGTCCCGGCGCACAGGTGGGCCGCGGCGGGCCTGCGCGGAACCCTGCACCCACGACCCCGCTCCCCGAGACCTTGCACCCTGGGACCCTGGATCCCAGGATCCCCGCACCTGAGCGCACCCCGGGACCCCCGCTCCCCACCACCCTGCACCTGGCACCCCTCCCGGGACCCCTCCACCCCCAAGTCCAGGCCCTGCACGCCAGACTCCCTGGACCTCTATAATCCCCACCTTGGTTCTCAGACCCTGCACCTGGGATCCTCATCCGGGCTCTGGTCCCTCCTTCACCCCGTTTGTGAACCCCCCAGACCCCTTCACCTCTGGGTCTTGACGACCCCATGCCCCTAGACACATACTCCTGCTACTCCCTGCACCCCCACCCCACCCCAGGACCCTCTGGCTCTGCAGTCTCCATCAGAGACCCTTGTGTTTCCCCAGACCTCTGCCAGAACCCCCGGCCTGCCCCCCAGCATCCTGCCTGCAATATCCTGCCTGTACCAAGACCCCAGAACAGACCCCCACCCACCTGGAAAACCCTTCCCACCCAGGGACCCCAGCTCCCGGACCCTTCTCCCTGTCCAGTATCCTCTGCATCCTCGCCCCCATGCCAGCTCTCTGATCCTTTCCTATTTTACAGGATTAGGGTCTCAGCGTGTGGGGTGTTGCTGAGTGGCCCCAGGGGAGCCTTCTGACCTGTGGCTTGTGCAGACCCCAGTTTCTGGGGACCTCTTTTGCTGGCGGTGTGTGCCTGGGCCTTCTGTGCTGGAGGATCCCATCCATGTAGGGTCCCAGGACTTCCCCTGCCTGTACATCAGCCCTTTGCTGTCCCCATAGGGGTGCGGCTTCTGCCCTTCCCCCAGGCCCAGAGCAGGCAGCTGGGGGGTTCGCAGCCTGTGACCCCTTCTGTGTTCACCCACTCACACCCACCTGTGCTGCTGGACTTCGAGCAGGCATCTTGAAAGATGCTCCCTCCTCCTGCCTGGCCTTGAGCCCTTTGGAGTGCATCAGGGAGCCCACCCAGTGCCCAGAGTTGGACACAGGGTTTCTGCTGCAGGAGCTGACGGGTCCCCACTTTGCTCTGGCTGACCTGGTGCATGTACTTGATTCATCTTTAAGGCTTTATTGGCTTGGTGGCAAAGCAGGGACCATAGTGGTGGGTGAAGACTTGGGGAGGAGCTGTGTAGCAGCTCACCCCAGGGGTGTGAGGACAGGAGGAGACTGCAGAGCCAGAGGCGGAGTTGGGTGTGTGGGAGCCACAGCAAGGCTAGAGCAGAAGTGAGGGGGCCCTATGTCTGAAGCACCTGAATTGGCTTTGAAGTGTGGAGTGAGCAGCCAGAGGCCTTGAGGCTACTCTGAGGCTTGGTAACACTGGGGCTTGGTGACATTGGGGCTTGGTGGGGAGGGCCAAAACGGAAGGCCAATTCAGCTTCTCCGGAGTAGATGTGGCCTTTTGGCCCAGTGCCAAGGTGGGTTGGCAGGTGAGGTAGCATCAGGGGCTGCGGTGGGGGGTCTCCAGACTTCTGGCTTGAGTGTCACAGGTGTGGACAGACTTGTAGGGACAGGTGTTGGCTTGGGTGGTAGCATAGCAATGGCTAAGCAATGGTATCTTGAGCTTTCTGTGCCTCAGTTTCCACATCTGTTCAATGGAGTGTCATACTTGCTTGTCACAGGTTTGCTGGAATGCTTTGACCTGACTTAGTCCTGTCACAGTGGCCAGGGCTCATTCCCAGAAGGGCGGGATGAACTAAAAGTGGACTGAGCCTAAGACAAAACGGGGAGAGAAAACAGCAAGGACCCAAGTGCTGCCATAGGGAGGGAAGCACAGCAGCTGCCTACTGGATCCCACGCTGGGGTAGTACTGCTCTCGTCCACAGGATGTTGGCTGAGGACTCAAGGATAGAGCAGAAGTAGCCAGGTCTTGTGGCTCACACCTGTTATCCCAGGACGCAGGAGGCTGAGGCAGGAAGATTGCCCTGAGTTCGAGTTCAGCTTGGGCCATGTAGTGAGTTCAAGGCCAGTCTGAACTACATAGAAGAAAGAAAGAAAAGCAGAAGTTGAGTGGGTAGGGTATTGCACATCTGTCATCCCAGCAATCTGGGAGGCTGAGCCAGGAGGATCATGCGTTCCGAACCAGCCTGGGTAACTTAGCGACTGCGCAGTACCCTGGCTCAAAATTAAGACTAAAAAGGCCTGGGGATGTAGTTTAGTCAAAGGCCTTGGATTCAATCCCCACTAACCTCCCCAAAAGGAGCAGAAAGGGGAGGATGGTGATTGACTCTAGGAAACCTGGAGACCGTCCCACACCAGGAGGTCATGGTCAGCATCACTGGTGACATGCTGTGGGCATGAGGTACCCTGAGAGTATGTGTCAAGAAGGGCACCGCATGCCGAATCCCGCACCCTCAGTGAGTAGAGTAGGATGGTGGGCCTCAGAGAGAGATGTCCACTTTCTAATCTCAGGGCCCGTGAGTGGGTATTCACTCGGGACAAAACCTTTGCAGATGTGATTAACTTTAGGGTCTCAAACTGGGGTCATCCTGGTTTCTCCAGTTGGAAGCTAAATCCAGGGCCCGTTGTCCTTGGGAGAGCAGAAGAGGCGCTATAGATTGAGGGAGAAGCCGAGTAAAGACCGAGGCAGAGCCAGCGTGCTTTGGGTCCAAGCTGCAGGTTTCCTGAATCCCTGATTTCAAGACCCCCCAGACCTGGGTCTTGGGTAATCATCTCCAGAAGTGTCAGATAAATTCTTTTTTCTTTTTTTAAATCTTTTTTTGCAGTGCTGGAGCTAACCCAGGGCCCTGCATGTGTTAGGCAGACGCTCTCTAATGAGTCTTTATTTTATTTATTTTACTTTGAGACAGTGTCTCCCTAAGTTGCCCAGGCTGGCCTCGAACTTGTGATCTTCCTGCCTCAGCCTCTTGGAATGACAGGCATGTGCCACTGTGCCCAGCAGTTCTGTGGTTTAAGCTGCACTGTATTGGTCATTTCTGCTGTGCTGGAAGAAACCTATGCACCCAGTGTAAATGCAGGGAACCAGACTCATGCAGATTGGACTGTGGGTGCTGTGCGGGACACCTGGCCACACCACAACACTGTAAGGGTCACCAAAACTAGGGAATGTCTGGGGCCTCTGTCAGCCCAAGGAGGCACAGTAACTAAATGCCATTGGGTGGGGTCCTGGGGCAGCAGGTGTATTAGGGGAAGAGCTGGTGCTATCAAAGTAAAGTCTGGAGTTTTATTTGTTTGTTGAAACTGGTCTCGTTGTGTAGCTGAGGCTGGCCTTGAACTCAGTGATCCTCCTGCCTCACCCTCCTGAGTGCTGCGATTACAGACATGTGCCACTATGCCTAGCTGGAGTTTATTTAGAAAGCAGGTGGAAAAAAAAAAAATCAAACCAAAAAGATAAGAGGGCTGGAGGTGCTACTCAGTGATGAGCCCTTGCCTGGTGTGTGCAAAGCCCCCGGGTTCCATCCCCAACACTAGAGAAAGAGAAGTGCTGGGGCCTCTTCTGATTTCCGGGTCTGGGGGTCTCTACCATCTTCCCAGTGTGGAGTGGACATGGCAGAAGGAAGCTGAGGTCAGGCCTGGGCACCTGGGACCACAGCTCGGAGTCTGTGTGAGGGAAGGGGCTCAGGTTCTCTGCACTGCAGGGCTCGACCTGGTCCTGTCCAGCCCAGTGTCCCATCCCTTTCCATGGCGTCAGCAAAGCCTTCCTCCCAGCCCTGCCGTGCAGTAGCCGCTCAGTAGCCATGTCGGGGCCCTGCTGGAATTCCATGTCTGTGGGGCAGGAAGCGTGGACCATCCTGAGGGCACTAGCTGGCCTCTGAAGTCCTCCTCACTATGTAGCCCAGAATGGCCTCAAACTCCAGGGAATCTTCCTGCATCAGCCTCCTGAGTGCTGGGATTACAGGCATGTGCCACTACTCTCAGCTAAAATTTTTATTATTTTTTTCTGTGTGGTATTTAGGATTAAAGCCAAAGCCTTTTCACTGAGCTCTTTAAAATTTAATTTGTTTTTAAATTTAATTTTTTATTTAGTTTGAGACAGGGTCTGTTTTCTTTTTTGTTTTTTTTGGTACCAGGGATCAAACTCAGGACCTTGCGCTTGTGAGGCAGGTGGTGGGACCACTGAGCTAAATCTGTGGCCCTCCCAGTTTCTTGAGTGCTGGAATTCTGAGGCAGGTACTCCCATGCCTGGCATGTCTGGCCTTTTATAAAAAATGTTTAGTTTGTTTATTTTTGTTTTGTTTTGTTTTGAGACAAGGTCTCGCTATGTAGCCTAGGCTAGCCTTGAGCTAGCAGCTATCCTGTCTCATGATTACAGGTGTGCACCACCAAGCCTGGTAAAAAAATGTATAACTTTTAAATTGTGGTAAGATACTCTGGTTTCTCTTCAGATCTATAAATCTTTCACCTTTTACATTGTGTTAAGATAACATAACATTAGAGCTGGGCATGGGGGTGCATGCCCAGAGGCTGAGGCAGGAGGATCGCTGTGAGTTCAAGTCCAGCATAGGCTACATAGTGAGTTCAAGGCCACTCTGAACTACATAGCAAGACCCTGTCTAAAACCATCAAAAAAAAGTACCATCTTAACCATTTCAGCACACAGCTCAGTGGCATTAAACACATTGACACAGCAGTGTGCAGCTCTCCCCACCCCGTATCTCCAGCACTTCATCTTCCTAAACTGAGCCTCTGTTTCCACGAAACACTGTCCCTTCTTCAGCCCCACACCTCCGAGGCCACTTCCTGTCTCTGGAATCGCCTGTCCTGGGGATTTCCTGCCCATGGAGCCCACGCTGTGTCCCCTCTGTTGCATCTTACTGAGCACAGCACCCTCCGGGTCCGTCCACACTGGCGAGTGTCACGGCCTCGCTCCTGTCGTGGCTGAGTGACCTCCCAGTGTGCGGCTGGACCTCAGTGTCCCTCTGTTCATCTGTGACACTGGGCTGTCCCCAGGGCCCAGGCTGCTGTGAACACTGGTGTGTGTGGCCCCATGTGGACATCCATGGTCATTTGTTCCAGAGGGAAAGAGGTGCCGGAGCCCCGTGGGTGGAAGCAGAGGTGCTGCCGGGTGCGTGGATGTGAAGCTTCCTGGAGCTCTGGAGGGGAGGCTGCCTGGAGCCCCACCTTGCAGCTGGCAGAGCCACCTGGGCTGTCCCGGGATGGGCTGGCATCACTGTGCGAGGCCTGTGTCCTTGACCATCCTCCTCTGGTGGCTCCGGGGCCACCACCTACATGTAGCGCAGCTGGGTGCCTCTGCTTTCCACTTTTGGCTGTTGAATGGTCCTCAGAGATTTCCCTGCAGGGGACCGAGATGCTTTTTTAAACGAGCAAGAAAAGGCGCTGCAGAGGGGCTTTATTTCTGGAAGCCACCCATGTCGGCGGGGAGTGCGTGGGCTGGGAGCTGGCTACACAACCATGAGCAGTTGGGGCACAGGTTCCTGTGACTGGGGATGTAGGGGAGGTCGGGACAGGGGAACTGCTCAGGGCCTCATGGTCCCAATGCAAGCCCTCTCAGCCCAGCTTAGGCGGCCTGGCCCTCAGGGATCGGGTCTGCTCCACCACAACAGCTAGGCCTGGGGCAGGAAGGAGAGGGATGGGGTGTGGGCACGGAGGGAAGGATGGATGTGGGGTTCCTAGGCCTCGCTGGTGCTCATCGGTCAGTGCTGCTCCCACCCTGGCCGGCCTTCTGGGGGCAGCTGTCCCCAGTGCGCTCTGGCCTGGTGCCTTCCTGGGTGGCTGAGGTCCCCAGTGGGGGTCACGACTGGGACCACCAGCCGGGCTGATGAGTGCCCTGTCTCCTGCCCCAGGTTTGTGCTGGCCGTGGGTAGCGCCGTCTTCGATGCCATGTTCAATGGCGGCATGGCCACCACATCCACGGAGATTGAGCTGCCCGACGTGGAGCCTGCAGCCTTTCTGGCGCTGCTCAAGTGAGCTTCCGGGGCCTGACGGGGTGGGAACAAGGGATGCCCACAACCTTGCGCCTGCTCCAGAGAGAGCTCCAGAACCATCTTCAGGAGGGGACCGGCTCCAGGCTAATTCTAGTGTCTCACTTTTTTTTTTCCTTTCCATTTTTTGAGACAGGGTCTCACTATGTAGTTCAGGCTGCCCTTGAACTTACTATGTAGCCTAGGCTGGCCGCAAGCTCACAGTGATCCTCCCGCCTCAGCCTCTCAGAGTGCTGGGATGACAGGCGTGCACCATTGCGCCTGGCTTGCTTTTTTCTTTTTTAATCTGCCCCAGTTGTGGTCCATGTTCAGTGTGTTGTGGGTGGGGCAGGGTCATCCACACATACCTGTGGCTCAGTTTGATGTTTGGGATCCTCAGAGTCACAAGGTTTGCAGTGGGTTTGTGCTCTGGGGAGGAGGGGAAGGCGACAGGAAGGAGCTGCATATTGTCACCCTCTCCCAGCTCCCCTGCACATAGGCTGAACCGAGCTGTGCAGACACGTTGCTGAGTGTGCCTGGTCAGGGCTCAGTGGACCTGGGTTTAGCCTCCTGGTGACGGCATCCTGGGTTGTGTCCCCAGCTCAGAGCACCCATAGGTGGTGATTCTGGATGGTTCCTCAGGGATCCTTCTGACCCATGCGGCGGGGCAGCTGGATTCTGCCAGCTTTGGGTGGGGGGTGTGGCCGGGCCTGACATCCTCACGGCCCCACCCACCTCAGGTTCCTGTACTCGGATGAGGTGCAGATCGGGCCCGAGACCGTCATGACCACACTGTACACCGCCAAGAAGTACGCGGTGCCCGCGCTGGAGGCCCACTGCGTGGAGTTCCTGAAGAAAAACCTGCGGGCTGACAACGCCTTCATGCTACTCACACAGGTGGCGGGGACCATGGGGACAGGATGCAGCCAGGCCGGGATCAGGGAGGGTGGGTGGGTGGCTGTGGGTCTTGCCCTGAGGTTAGATTGGATATCTTGTTCCTTGAAGACATGTTTTTTTCTTGCAGTGCTGGGGATGGAACCCAGGGCCTTTCCCCTGAGCTATACCCCAGCCCTTTTTATTTTTTATTTTGAGACAGGGTCTCGCTAAGATGGGCAAGCTGGGCTGGAACTTGCCATCCACCTGCCTCAGCCGCCCAGAGGGCTGGGATGACAGGCAGGCATCACCACACCCGGCTTGGCTCGGTGGCTGTCTCATCACAGGGAAGCGGCGGGTTGGCAGGGAGGTGCTGGGGTCCTGGGGCACACAGGTTTGGACTTTCGGGGTCTGATGGCCTGGTCGAGCTAGTGCGGCTGCAGACTAGGGGGCCACAGTGGGCAGGCAGCCGTGGGAGCCTTGAGCTCCTGGTCTCACGCTGACAGCCAGGGTCCCTCGGGTTCAAGGCTATCCAGGTGGCCTCTGCCTCAGGGTGTGCCGTGCCTGGAGTGTGGCTAGAGGGGACTGGCCGCCCAGGGCTCATGCTTGGGAGGCCTTGGGTCCCAGCTCTGGTGCTCAACTTGAATTCGTGCCCTGTTTTGCTTTTGAGACAAGGCCTCGCCCAGTTGCCCAGCCTAGCTTAGAACTTGCGCTCCTCCTATTCCAGCTCCCCTAGTAGCTGGGGTGACAGGCTGGGAATTTTTTCTTTGAGATGACATCTCAGTGTGTGTCCCAGGTTGGCCCCAAGGCCCTGGGCTCCACTGGTCTCTTGCCTCAGCCTCTCACGTAGGTGGGACGACAGGTGTGTGTCACCGTGCCCGGCTGTGGTAGGTGTGGAGTGGGGCCCAGGGTGGCCAAGCGCCGACATCCTGAGCCTAGTCCTTGCATTGTCAGGCGCGCCTGTTCGATGAGCCACAGCTGGCGAGCCTGTGCCTGGAGAGCATCGACAAGAACACAGCGGACGCCATCACCGCTGAGGGCTTCACGGACATCGACCTGGGTGAGCTGGGGCCGCAGACCTGACGTGGGGCAGGCGAAGGGTGGGGCTTGGGGCTGGTTTGAGGGTTCGCAGGGAGACTTGTGGGGGACCTAGGACTGACCCACTGCTCTAGGTGGCCACAGACTCGGAAGCTCCTGGGGCAGTCTGGGGGGTCCAGGCTTTCCTGTCCTGCTGTCACCATGATCCCAGCCTGTGGGGACCACCTGGTCCTCCCAAGAGAGGCTCAGCAGGCTTTTTGTACAAAAGGCCCCATGGTCTGTGTGCCTGGCTTTGTTGGTGAAATGGCTTCTGCTGAGATACTTTGACTTTGCCCTTGGTGGGTAGAAGCAACTGTAGGTGGAGGGACAGTGAACTGACATGGGGGTGTGCCAGTAAAACTTTACTGACAAAAAACCTTTATTGACACACATGAGCCAAGGGCCTCAGTCACTAGTGCCCAGGGGAGGCCTGTGGGCACAGCCCAGCTCATGGCTGCTCCACCCGCAGACACACTGGTGGCCGTCCTGGAGCGGGACACCCTGGGCATCCGGGAGGTGCGGCTGTTCAATGCAGTCGTGCGCTGGTCTGAAGCTGAGTGTCAGCGGCAGCAGCTGCAAGTAACACCAGAGAACAAGCGGAAGGTTCTGGGCAAGGCCCTGGGGCTCATCCGCTTCCCGCTGATGACCATCGAGGAGTTTGCTGCAGGTAATGGTGTGACCCTCTCCAGGGCCAGGAGCCTAGAGGTTCAGTGACAGTCCCTGAGTTCACTGTGGCAGTTGGGGAAATGCATAAAGACCAGAGGGAAGCCTCCTGTGGTGGCACATGCTTATCATCCCAGCACACTGTGAGGCTGAGGCAGGAGGATCACAAGTTTGGGCCCAGCCTGGGCAACTTAGCAACTTAACCAGACCCTGTCTCAAGGTTAGAAAATAAAAAAGGCCGGGTTGTAGTTCGGTGCAAAGGCCCTCCAAAAAACAATTCGGGGAAGGAGTGATTTGTTTTTCTTCTTGAGACAGGATCTCCCTATGTAGTTCATGCTGGCCTCAAACTCCTGGTGATCCTCCTGCCTCAGCCTCACAGTGTGCTGGGATGACAGGCGTGCACTGTCACACCCGGCAGGGGAAGGAGTGATTCTTGTGAAGTGTGATGCGGAGCATGTGAGGCCCCTGCCCACACCTGGTAGCCCCTCAGCCAGTCTGTGTCCTGGCTGTGGCCATAGCCCCATCCGTGTCACAGCTCTGCACCTGGTCTCAGCTTCTGCACTCCTTTGGTGCTGGCCTGGCTGGGGCCAGCACAGTCAGCTATGGGGCTCTTTGGAAGTGGCCAGTCAGTGCCTGCTCTCCGGGGCCAGTCCTAGAAGCCAGGGCTTGACCTAGGGCATGCTGGCCTGGGAGGCAGTTGGGAGCGACACCCCTGGCCGTGACCCGGTACGTGGACAGGCAGGGCACAGCCTCCGCGTATTGTGACCTGAGACAGCTGGTCCTGGAATGGGTGCTTTTTTTTTTTTGAGACAGGGTCTTGGTGTGTAGTCCAGGCTGGCCTTGAACTCACTATGTAGCCCTGGCTGGCCTCAAACTCATGGCAATCCTCCTGCCTCAGCCTCCCAAGTGCTGGGATTACAGGTGTGTCCAAGCACACCAGGCCTTTGGAGTGGGTCCTTTGACCTGGAGCTAGCATGGCTAGGAAACTGGGTCTGGTCTTGAGATTTCATCTGTGAGCAAGCAAATCTGTTACCTTCGGCTACTGAGACCCTGCCCCAAAATACCAGGGCAGAAGCCCCACCCCCACCCCCTAGCAGAGGACCCAGGGAGGAGGCACCTGGATCCCCAGGTCTCAGGAGTTGAGCCACCTGTGGCCCCTTGGAAGACAGGGAGTGTCCTGCTGAGCTCTCCCACCCCACCGCAGGCCCTGCGCAGTCCGGCATCCTGGTGGACCGGGAGGTGGTCAGCCTCTTCCTGCACTTCACCGTCAACCCCAAGCCGCGAGTGGAGTTCATCGACCGCCCTCGCTGCTGCCTGCGTGGCAAGGAGTGCAGCATCAACCGCTTCCAGCAGGTGGAGAGCCGCTGGGGCTACAGTGGGACCAGTGACCGCATCAGGTGTGCCCATGGGGCAGTTGCCTGGGGACTGCATGTCCTCAACGCCCAGCTCTTTTTGGCCTTTTCTGTTTGGCTGATGTCTGGCTCTTTGCTCGCTCGGGCCCAGCCCTGACACTGATGCAGTGGGCCTGTTTCCTTCTTCTGCAGGTTCTCGGTCAACAAGCGCATCTTCGTGGTGGGCTTCGGGCTCTACGGATCCATCCATGGGCCCACAGACTACCAAGTGAACATCCAGGTGAGCAGCAGCCCCACCCACAAAGGTCACGCCACAGCCACAGCCACAGCCACAGCGGCTGTCTTGATCCTCCCATGCAACAGCCAGGCCCCAGGCCATGCCCACACCAGACTTCCTTTTCATCACACACCTGGCCAGCCTGAGGCTGTGCCATACTGGCTCCCCATTCCCGTGCTCTAGGCCAGGCCATGCCTCACCCAGGCAGCACTGCAGGCCACACCCACACTAGACCCCGCCCCATGCCACATTAACATCAGCTTCTAGGCCACACCTACCTCAGGCTCTTCCTCCACCTCAAACCCAAGCCCTGGTTGTACCAGGCCCTGCTGCCAGCCATGCCAGACCGGTATTCACTTTTCATCTCCACCTTACCCAGGCCCCACCGCTAGACTATGCCCACATCCAGGTCCCACCTCCACCTCACACCCAAGCCACGCCCACACATGAGGACCTTTTACTACACCACACCCACCTCATGCAGGACCCACCCCATGCAAGCCACACCCACACCACCATCAGGCCCCACCCAGGTCCTTGAGCTCCCCCTCCTGCCCACAGATCATCCACACCGACAGCAACACAGTCTTGGGCCAGAACGACACGGGATTCAGTTGCGATGGCTCGGCCAGCACCTTCAGGGTCATGTTCAAGGAGCCGGTGGAGGTGCTGCCCAACGTGAACTACACGGCCTGCGCCACCCTCAAGGTCTGTGTGGCGGGCATCTCCCCCTCCCCTGCCCGACTTCCCCAGGACATCCTTCACCCGATGGGACTTGGGGGGCTTCCCAACCTTACTGTCCCCACCTCTCACAGGGCCCCGACTCCCACTATGGCACCAAAGGCTTGCGCAAGGTGACACATGAGTCACCCACGACAGGGGCCAAGACCTGCTTCACATTCTGCTACGCGGCAGGGAACAACAATGGCACCTCGGTGGAGGACGGGCAGATCCCAGAGGTCATCTTCTACACCTAGGCTGAATGGCCCCAGGGCATTGTCCACGCATCCACTCCCTGCCACCTGAGCATCCAGAAGGGGCGTCCCTGTGTCCGTGGTACAGCGTGGCTGGTGTCCAGAGCCCCGGGTGGCTGTGAGACAATCCCTCAAAATGCCATGGGCCGGACAGGGCGGTGCCTCCACCCTGGGGCCAACCTAGGCCAAGGGTGGCAGGCCTGTGGGGGTGGCTGTCCCCACTGTCCGGGCAGCTCAGGGCCGGCAGCCACTCACCTACGCGGATGGAGCGGTGTGGTCTCCTGTCTGTCGAGTGCACATGCAATGCCTCAGACCCCCTTTCTGAGCTCAGAACCCTAGGTGAGGGGTCCCACAGGCACTAATTGGGGTCTTCTTTCGTTCTTGTCTGCTCACTGGGGACACCAGGGCCTGGCCAGCCATGTACCTGAGGCCACCCTGACCCCTGGCCTGCAGAGAGCGTCCCCCCTCCAAGACACTGGAGACACATGAGTGGAACTCTGGCGGGGCTCAGCCCCAGTGCTTTCCCCAAGGGCAGCCCCTGTCCAGGTAGCAGGTGGTTTGCTGTTTCTGTTCTCGCCCCACCTGTGGGCCAGTAGGGCCGTCACTGTCCTCTCTGGACAGAAGGCTCGAACCCAGCCCCTGTAGCTAAGCAGGGCCCAACCCCATGTGCCTGGAGGGACGAAGCGGGAGGCTGCCCCCTGAAACAGGCAGGACCCCAGCTGGCCTGGTGTGGGGTCCAGAGGCGCTGCCCACCCCCTGTACATACTGTAGCCCCAGCTCGCCACCCCAAGCACCCATGTGTCTGTCCCAGTGACTCCCCTGGAACCTGCATCCTCCCTGAAGCCATGGAAGGTGTGCCCTCCTCACACCGAGTCATTTTTTAAATAAAGGAAAGAAATGCACTGGGTGTGAGCTGCTGATTTGCGCCCCACCTGACACTGCCAAGCCCAGGCGCTGACTACCCGAGCAGAGGCCAGGGAAGCTGTTCGAGGCAGGGTCTACAAGGTGCCAGCTTCCCAGGACAGTGCAGGGTGAGGGCAGCACCTCAGGCAGTGTCCTGACAGGCTTGGAGGTCTGAAAGGATCTGTGGGTGCCCAGCTCCTGTGAGCAGCAGCCAGTGACGACACCACCGCCGTCAGCACAGACCTGGAGTGTGTCAGTCCCAACACAAAGCCAAAAGCTACAGAGCGTTCCAGTAAATAGAGGGCTGAGGGAGAGAGAGCATGGAGTGGGGGACTGTGGTGAACACCTGGGACCTCAGCTGCTTAGGAGGCTGAGGCATGAGAACTGAAATTTGAAGCCAACCAGGGGAACTTTGTGAGACCGTCTTACAATGGCTCAGTGGTGGGTGCTTCCCTAGCATGTGTAAAGCCCTGGGTTCTATCCTGACCACCGCAATAATTAAAAAGTCTACAGCCCACTTACTCCCAAGTACTTCAGAAATGAGTTAGCAGAGAACTTACAGATTCAGGACAGCAAAAGCGATGGGTGTGTACCGCATGCCTGTCATCCCAGCACTGGGAATCTGGGACAGGAGAACTGCAAGTTTTAGTACAGCCTAGGCAACTTAGCAAGACCCTGTCTCAAAATAAACAGGGCTGGGGAATGTAGCTTAATGCAAAAGATCTGAGTTCAATCCCCAGTATTGAAGAAAAGACATGTGGAGACAAACCTAAAGGTCTGACTTCCAGAGGGGAAAGAGCGCTCCTAGGTGAGCAGAGCTCCCAGCATCCCCTGCGCCCTGGGTGGGGTTGGCAGCGCTTTAGGCAGAGCCATCTCTGAGGAAACCCAGGCTGGGTGGGTGTCTGCTGAGCCTGATGGTGAGGCTGAGGTGCCAGTGCAGGGTGAAGCCTCCTGCTGTCCTCCGACACTGGGAATCAGGCTCTGTGGGACTTGGGGTGAGCTGAGGCCGTGTGGTGTCACAGCCTAGCTGGCAACCTCAGCTCCTAACTAGAATGGAGAGCAGGACCTGCCTGCACATGGTGCACCTTTCAGAAAGCATTTACCCAGGAGCCTTCTGCACAGCACCTGGCTCACGGAAAAACCACAATCAGCCCCCGGCCCTCCCACAGGGGCCCACCCAGGTGTGAAACACATGGAGGTTCTATACTGGCTAACAGAACTGAGGGCCTGGGCTAAGCACCTTTTCTTTTTCTTTTTTTTTCTTTTTTTTTGCGGAAATGGGAATGGAAACAGGACCTTCACTGAGCCACACCCCCATCCCCTTTTAAAATGAGGTCTAAATTGTACAGGCTGCAGCCAAACATGCATCCCTCCTGCCTCAGCCTCCTAGAGTGCTGGGATGACAGGTGTGTGCCACCATGCAAATAAATAGGATGGCTAACAAGTAGACAAAACAAAAGAGATTTAATAGGTCAAAACAAAGTGTCCAAACTAAACAAAAAAAATTAGAAAAGCCAGCAGCCAGTATGAAACCTGTGAAATACAAATGGTCCTGCAAACGGGAGCTGAGGTCCTGGGGCAGAAGAAAGGTCTCAGGAGCTAGTATCCGATGTTTCCTAAGTGATGAAAGGCACTGCTCCATAGATCCAAGCTCGGGAAATTCCAAGGAGAATACATACAAGAAAACCACACAGCAATCAATGGAAAACTAAAGACAAAGAAATTCTGGCACGGTGCTGCACATTTAGTCCCAGGCCTCATGTCTACTAGCCTGGCAAGTGCTTTGTCGTCAGCAGCTTCCCCAGGGCAAGTGCTCTGTCGTCAGCAGCTTCCCCAGCCCAGGAAAAACTTAAAAGTAGCTAGCCTGCCAGGTGCAGTGACCTATGCCTGTCATCTCAGCACTCTGGGAGGCTGAGGCAGGACCACCAAGTTCAAATTCTGCCTGGGAAATTTAGCAAGATCTCTCAAAATAAAGAGGGTGGGGATATAGCTCAGTGAAAAGGCCCTGGGTTCAATCCTCAGCACCAACAATAACAAAAAAGGCAAATAAAAAGGTCCATTATTTTGAAGTGAATGACAATCACTGATGCTAACAATTTCTCAACAAAAATAATGGGAGTATTTGAAATGCTGAAAGGCAAGATAGCAAAACAAAAACTCATTCTGAGTTTCATTCTGAGCAAGACATCCTTTGCTAGTGACATCAAGGTAAAGATCCTGTGGGCAGCTAAGGCTGGGAGGCCGGACTACAGGAAGAGGTGTGGCCCAGTCTCAGGTGGAAGGACACTCACAGGAGGGAACGCAGAGCGCCCCAGAGGGACACTGGGGTGCAGCCTGTGTACCGAGCCCAGCTCACACGAGCCACATAAGGGCTCACAGTGGAGCTGCACCTTCACCTCTCTACCTTCTCACTCTGAGGTCAGAGTCTCACTGAGTTGCCCAGAGTGGGCTCCAACCTGTGATCCTCCTGCCTCAGTGTCCCATGTGGCTGGGATGACAGGCGTGTGCCAACACATCTGCTGTATAAAATGCATTTTAAAGAGTACAGGACAAATTCAATAGCAGGAAATTGTGGGGTTGTAAGATGTAGAAATAAAAATAATACTGAAAAAAGGGAAAAATGAAAACAGGCTATTTGTATTATATCAGTATACACACACACTCACTCATGCATTCTCCACGTGCATGTGCTGAAAGCCAGTTAAGCAGACGTGCCAGCTCCAGTGTGACATGATAGGGTTCAATCTTTTTTTGTACTGGGGATCCAACTCAGGACCTTGTGTTTGTGAGGCAGGCATGGCACCACTGAGCTAAATCTCCGGCCCCGTTTTGTTTTTTTGAGACAAGGTCTCGCTATGTAGTTCAGTCTGTCCTTGAACTCACTATGTAGCCCAGGCTGGCTTCGAACTCCAAGATCCTCCTGCCTCAGCTTCCTGAATGCTGGGATTACAGGTGTGCGCCACCATGCCTGCTGGTGGGCTCAATCTTAACTCTCCTTTCTGCCCTTCCTTTTGGACTTAACCATGAACAGGGTCCCACTATGCTCTCCCATGCACAGGTGACATGTGAATGACCTCTAACTCCACACCACGTCCAGCACAACCCCTTGAACCTGTGGTGATCCTCCTGCCTCAGCCTCCTGAGTGCTGGAATTACAAGTGTGCTCCCACACCAAGCTGGCTCATCCATCTTCTCCCATCCAAGCACTAACCAGGCCCGACCGTGCTTAGCTTCCGTGATCGGGCACGTTCGGGTGGTACGGCCGTAGACCGCACCCATCTTCTGCACGGTTTCTACTTCATCACTGCACTTTGGTGCTCTTGTTCTCCACCTTTGTCCTGTCTTAGAGGTCCATTCCTGAGGGAGTTCGCCTGCCCCCAGGTCCTGTGGCCTTGCTAAGTTCCCCAGGCTGGCCTGGAACCGCGATTCTTATCTCCCGGGACAAAAGGCATGTAAACATGTCGGCCCAACCTCTGCCGCCCTTCCACAACTCTGTTGTTGGAAGGAAACCAGGGCTGGCAGGGCAGGCTTCGGGGTTGCCTTGCTCAGTGGTACAGGGTCCCAGCCATGTTTTCTGGACCACTGCTGCTCTCCCAACCTGCTTTCCAGCCCCTGCGGAGAAGCTCTCTTTCTCTCTCTGCCCCAGTCACGGGGTGAGCTGTGACTCTAGCTGGGACACAGCTATGCCAGAAACTCAAGGCCAAGCCATGCTATGGCTGTGACTCCTGTCCTCCGGCCGCACGTCCGTGTTCTGCCCTTTTTGGTTGTCTTTCTGGTTAGCATGCTTTTTGCTCTCCCTCAACAAGGCAGAACCTGGCTTCCACGCTTACTTCTTCCTGTCTGTCCAGCCTCCATTCCCAAGGGTCACCGACAGCTTTAGGGTGTCCCCTTCGGAAAAAAACAGATGCCACACTCACAAGTGATTTTTTTTTTTTAATTTTCTTAAAAAAGCCCCTAAATTCTATGGCTTCAAGGAAGCGTCAGAGAAACGTAAATGCCATTTCTGTACACTTTGTAAAGCAAGAACTACGCCTGAATGACCACCACCTTGGAAGTGGGCACCTCGCCCACCCAGCAGTTTCCCGGGTCCTGCAGGGGTCGCCACCTGGCTCTGCGGCTGCCCCACCAGCAACCAGCAACACCTGCGGGTCGCAGGGCTTTAAGGCGATTCGTCTCCCGCAGCTGTGCCCCACTGGCGGCGCGGAGACCAGAAGCCCCAGCTGCAGCTGGCGCAGTGAGGGCCCAGCCGGCCCAGATCCCAGGCAGGGGCAGTGGACACCCACCCAGGGGCCGGGGTGTCTCCGGGAGCAGGTGCACCCTCTGGCACAGGGCTGCCTCCAGCCGAGCTTTGGTGCAGCATTTTGGTTGGGGGGCTGGCTCCAGCCGGACTGCGCCCCGCCCCGCCTTCCCCTTTGGTCTGGGGTTGGACCGAGCCGGTCTCATCCCACAGCAGTGCCAGGGTCCCCTCGTGGGCAGCGCCTCCAGGGCTGGGCCTGGCCCTGCCCCTGCCCCTGTCCCCTCGAGGAAATGGCCTTTGGATCAAGGGAGACAAAATGGA
The DNA here is from genome assembly GCF_053883595.1 of Heterocephalus glaber. Taxonomy (NCBI): domain Eukaryota; kingdom Metazoa; phylum Chordata; class Mammalia; order Rodentia; family Bathyergidae; genus Heterocephalus; species Heterocephalus glaber. The sequence goes on along the minus strand of NW_028258457.1, from coordinate 4,255,556 downwards.
CTTCATGAGGCTAACGGGCGGCGCAGCATCCAGCCCGGTCTCGCTACTCACTCGGCAGACGGGGAGGGCAGCGGGCCTCTGGGTTCCTTTGTTTCTTGTTTAAATAGTTAATGCTCTTGGAGGAGAGGACTAGACACAGGTGTAGAAATTTCGGCCAAAGTCTTACGTGAAGGAAGGGACCCACGTCTGGGCCAGGCGGCCCTGCAGTCTAACTCGGGCTGCAGCTAGTCGCTGGCCGGCCTGTAGGTGGCCCATGGCCTCGGGGACAAGCTGACCCGAGGGCAACATCGAGGACAGTCCCATGCCAAGAGCGCCTGGGTCACTTGTGCCGCTGCAGTGATTTTCTCTTCCTCCTCTTGAAGAAACAGCAGCACCTGCAAGGGTGGACCAGGGGAGCGGGTCAGCGCGAGGACAGGGTCATGCTGACTCCCTCCCAGACCCAACCGCTTGTCCTGGGCCTTACTTGGTGTCATCAGCCACCTCAACCTCTGCCGGGGCTGTGATGGGAGCGTTGGAATGCCCTGCAGTGGGGTCGTCCGCATTCAGCTCTCCATTGGTGGAGTTCAGCGCCTGGGCCAGCGGTGGAAGGGTCAGGGGTAGGGCCAGCCAGCTCAAACGCTGGGGCGGGGGGTCTCACCCTGGCCTCACCTGGTTTTTGCTGTGGGGCTGGACTTTGTCCCGATGTGGGGGCTGGGAGGGCAGGTCGGAGTGCACGGCGCCGATGGGCGTGGGCTGTGGAGCCAGCAGGCGTCAGGATGGCCTGGCTTCCTGGGTTCCAGCCCTTCCCCGAGCCCTGTACGGGCGGCCTAGCCCTTGCCTCCTGCCAGGGTCCCCACCCACAGCCCCCAGCTGGTGGAACGGCCCTCAGACCCGCATACCAGGGGTTTTCCGGCCCAGTCATATTCATAGTCGAACACAAAGCCGCTGCGCTCGAAGAGGTCAGTGAAGAGCTTCCGTAGGTAGTCATAGTCCGGCTTCTCGAAGAAGTCCAGGCGCCGCACGTAGCGCAGGTACGTGGCCATCTCCTCTGCAGAAGAGGACGGGAGGGAGTGGGCTGGAGGTCGTGGGAGGAGCAGGGGACCACAGGGCTGGAGACACTGGCGGCAAGGGCCACACCTGGGAAGCTCTCACACAGCGCCTCGACGGGCGTGGCGCGCTTGGTGTCCCCAATCTTCTGATACCGCTCCTTGAGCGTGTCAGCCTGCATGGACAGGGCGCAGATGAGCGGCCAGCTGTGTCCCCTCGACCCCCCCGCCCTCCACCCCCCCCCCATCCACCCACCTTGAGCCCCTGCCAGGGCAGGCTGCCTCGGAGGAAGTACAGGAACATGTGGCCCAGCGCCTCCAGGTCATCGCGGCGGCTCTGCTCTGTGGGGGCAGCAGCGGGCAGCGACTCAGCTCGGCCCGTAACCCCGCCCCCAACCGCACCCGCGGCTCACCCTTGCCCAGGTGAGTGTTGATGCTCATGTAGCGCGCCGTGCCCGTGAGGCTCTTGTGCTCGCGGTATGGGATGTGCTTCTTGGTCTCGGGGTCGATGTACTCCTTCGCCAGCCCGAAGTCGATGATGTGGATGGCGTGCTGCCGCTTGGTCCCCGGACGGCCCACCAGGAAGTTCTCCGGCTTCACATCTCGATAGATGAGGCTCTTGGTGTGCACGTACTCCATGCGTGTGATCTGTGGAGGAGGCGGAGCCTCAGCAGGCCAGGGCACACCCCAGGCTCGCCCTTCCTTCCAGCCCCTAAAAAGGCCCCGCTCACCCTCATGGACCCGCCTATTTCACCACTGGCTCCTCCCTCCTGGTCCAGGCCACAGCCCTCCCTGTGCCCCACCTCTCCCAGCACCCTGCGCACCAGCTGGATGGCGATCATGAGCACCGTCTTCAGCGTGAAGGTTCGGTCGCACAGGTCAAACAGGTCCTCCAGGCTGGGCCCCAACAGCTCCAGCACCATGGCGTTGTATTTCCCACAAGGGCCGAAGTAGTAGACCTGAGGGACGCCCTCTGCAGGGGGAGTCAGAGACTCCAGCTGGGCGCCGCCCCTACCCTCCAGAACTAGCCCCACCCGGGCCCGGGCCCCCACCTACCGGCCCCCAGGGGTACCTCCCGTACCTGCGGCGCTGAGCTGCTTGTAGTATCGGTACTCCAGGTGCAGTTGCGGGGCCCGGGACTTGATGGGCTCCTGCGGACAAGCACACCCTTACGCAGGCTCTCTGTGCCCGCCCCAGGAACCCGAGGGGGGGGAGGACCCACTCACCAGTTTGATAGCCACATACTCGTTTGTATAGAGGTTCTTTCCTGTGGGGACAGAGAGGCCATCAGGACGGCAGGGCCCCTAGCCACCTTACTCACCCCATCTCCCCAGCCTTACGGTCGGCAGAATGCAGACCCCTGCCAGTGCCTGGGGGCACCAACCTCTCAGGAGATGGCAGCCCAGCCCTCCTCACACCTGTACGCCAAAAGCCACTTTTTTTTGGTTTGGAACCAGGGATCAAACTCAGGACCTCATGCTTGCCAAGCAGGCACGACGCCACTGAGCTACATCCTGGCCCTCACGAACCACTTCTGCACAGGAGCCCCCACCCAAGTTCCCAGTTTCTGCTACACACTGGGCAGGGAGCTTCATCCCAGGCTGCCAGGACAGAGCCCCTCCCCACCTGCACGCCCTCACCCGCACTCCAAGACCTGGGCAGGTGTGGTCTCTCCTGCAGGACTGTGAGATGTCTGCTTGACCCACCTCCTTGGGGCCACTCATGCTGCCTGGGCCCCGTGTGGGAGGTGGGCATGACCTGCCTCAGCTGCACACAAGGTGGAGAATCCCACTCGGCCTCTCAGGGTCATTCGTTTGTTCACTGTGCACACAGCACGCACAGCCTGTCAACTCTGCCTGTGCACCCCGGCTGTCAACATGGGAAGGCCATCTTTGGCCTCCCCCTCCCCAGTGACCACATCCTGCCTGACTGCCCCACCGTGTCCCCTGCTGTATGTTTGCGGGCACTGCCTGGCACCCATATTCCAGGAGCCCTGTGTCCTCTGAGGACAGCAGCCATGGACAGTGAGACCACAGTCATGACCTCCCTCGGCCAGGTATGTCCAAGCTGCCTCGCTGTGGCCCTCCCTGGCCTTGCGGGGTTCAGCCCTGCTAGACACACACGGGGCCTTCAGTGTCCAGCCATGGGTAGTCCTCAGCTTGCAGGGCCTCCATAGCTTGCAGGGACCTCATCACACTGCAGGAGGACTTGAGAAAGTGACATCTTGAGAACCCGGAGTGATCCTGGTGAATGAGGTGAGTTCTGGTACCAAGGGCACCTGCCTCTTCATCGGCTCAGCCTGATCTAGCACAGGGCACAGGGTGGCAGAGCAGCCAATGACATGCAAGTGTGTGCCACCCAGGCAAGAGTGCAGGACAAGCCCCCAGGACCTGCCTGTGGCCAACTTGCCCACCTCCCTCTCAGGGGCTTCTCCCCGATTATGTCAGCCCTTCTGTCTGTGTTTCCCCTCGGAAGGTGGGGGTCTGTGAGCTTGGTGCTGTTCTCCCGGTGGCCTCTGCCCACACCCACTAGGGGTGGCTCCAGGGCCTGAGGTTAGTTCCTGCATCCTGAGTGGAGCATTTCACAGGCAACCTGACTTGTTGTGCCCACTGGGAGACACCTGGGCTCTTTCCAGCTTGGGGCTCCCAGGAATTAAGCAGTGAACGCTGCTGGGGGCACTGGGGGTCTACAGAGGCCACATGTGGAGCATGACTGGTGGCAGGTGGCACGGCCCTCCCTAAGGCCATCCCTTTTTTTTTTTTTTTGAGACAGGGTCTCCCTATATAGTTCAGGCTGGCCTTGAACTCACTATGTAGCCCTGCCTGGCCTCAAACTGAACTCATGGTGATCCTCCTGTCTCAGCCTCCCAAGTGCTGGAATTAGAGGCATGCGCTACCACCCCCAGCCATGTTCCTGTCTTCGGAGATGGGTCTGTTCAGGTCTTCTGGCTGGTTGTCATCTGGCAGTTTGCTTTCCAGTGCAGAGAGCCCGGAAACCAGGGCTTCCCTAGTTAGACACCCCAAGGTCAGTGCCTGCAGCTGTGGCCAGCCTGTGCCCTGCAATGCCACCTCCCTGGTGGCTCTTTGTTCCAGTGATTTGCTCTCTGTGCTCTGCCGACCCAGTCCCAGTGTTGACTGTGGGGTGGAGCTGTATGAGGTGAGACCCTTGGGGGGTGGCCTGGGGCCGCGTGGCCTTGTCCAGGGGTCTGAGGTTCCCTGGATGCTAGACTGGGAGGAGGAGCTTGGTGCTCTGGCTCTGTGGCTGCATGGGGTCCCTGTGGTGGTCCTAGGTGCCATGTCCTAGACAGGCAACTGTAGAGCTGGACAGAGAAGCACCCAGGGGCTGCTGGAGGACTGAGGGCCAGCTCTCATGACAGGGACCCTCCCAAACTCCCCAGATCCAGCTGAGACCCCAGAGCCCATGGGTCCAACCCTGTAGCAACAACAAAGCTGAAAAAGTGGTCAGCACCCAACACGACCCTCAACTCTGAGAGATAATGGAATCCACTTTAGACACACAGCACCCTCCAGCCCATCATACAGTAAAACTTTACCAGACCCAAGGGAAAGGACGGACATACAAGTGGTAGCAAGGGGAACAGGGGATCCAGGAACAGGGTCTGATACTGGTGTTTAAATCCTGGTTTTTGTTGGCAGTGCTAGGGATGGAACCCAGGGCCTTTGCACATGCTAGCCAAGCACTCACCACTGGGCTACACTTCCAGCCCTGGACACTGGTATTTAAAACAGTGCTGTGGCTTGGCGGTGTCCCTAGGCCTCACGGCAGGGGTCTAGGGTGTCACCTTCGGGCAGAGTCAATGCCATTATCCCAGGACGGTACTGTTACCTCCCACCCTCCCCTGCCACCTGTCATGTGTGTCTCATCAGAGGTAACCCTCAACCTTGAACTTTCCAGTTTCCCGAAGCACCAGCTGGGGAACTGGGGATGGAAGCCAGGGCCTCCTTTGTGTTAAGCATGCACTTACTACTGATTTCCCCTGCTCTGACCACCCACGGTACCGGTGAGGACAGAAGCAGCCAATTTTCGACCGGCGGAGCCATGAGTAGAGGTAGCTATGGAGATGGGACTCCCAGCTCCTCCCACACACAATGACTTGGTGACTGGCGCTGTCACTAAGACACTCACGCCCAGTCCCCCAGGACGTCCAGGCAGTTCCACTGCTAAGAGCCCATACTGGGAGCCCCAGAGGCCCTGCAATGGAAGTGAGATGGGGGGAATCCTACTGACGGCTGACCTCCAGCAACGCCCAGTGCTGCTGACGGGGACACATGGCCACTGCTCTAGACAATGCTGGGCCAGAGACCAGACCAAGAGCCGCACACAGCACAATCAGGAGTTTGGGAAGCAGAAGGCACCACAGTCACAGTCGCCCTGCACATCTCCTTGGTGGCACCTGTGCTGCCTCACCTTCGCCCCGAGACAGGACCTGCAGTGACTATCAGGGTCCCCTAAGATGCACAGGACCGCCACTGGGCTGCTGGCCAGATGAGGGTGCTGTACATGTGCACCTGTGTCTGCGCCTGCATGTACTCAAGGGGCTGTGTGAACACGAGTGTGAACATATTATGCTTCTGTGTGTGCATACAGATGTGCCACCCAAGGGGCAGCAGGCTGCAGGGAAGACTGTGTGGCTCAAGAGAACACATGCCTGGTGCGGGTAGGGGAAGAAGGGCCTGCCAAGCTCCAGAACCAAACGACTACTTGGAGCAAGCAGTCAAATGCCATTCCCCATGCCGCCCTCAAGAGGGGAACTACCACACACTCCATAAACAGGAGGAACCTGGACTGAGGGGGTCTCAGATCCTCAAACAGGATTAAGAACTTGTGGCTGGGGAGCTAAGTTCAGAGGCCATGCAGCCAAGTCATGTCCATTCCCTGGGCCTCAGTTTCCTTCATCTGACAACCAAGGTGGGGGCCGGAGGACTGATGTTGGCACCTCATGGCATGGGGTATATGAGGCTTCTTGCTGCCAACTCCATGACAGGCACTGGTGTGGAGCCCAGTTGTCACCTGGGTCCCTGACAAGGATGGAGGTCAGCTGCCTTGTGCCTCCAGCCACATAGCTTCCTTAGGGCTGCAGGGGTCTGCAGAGAGCCAAGGGATTTCAGCTACCCAGGAAGGGTCACCTGTATTCCAGGGACACCAGGCCTCCCAGTGCTGGTCAGGTCAGACCCACACCTAGTGCTCAGAGAAAAGTCTCTCAGCCAGGTGCTGACCACCAAGACCTTCACGCAACTCAGTCCTGGGCTGGCAGTGCTCCAAGCTTCTTTGGATGCCCTGGGAGGCCTGGTCACACCAAGGGTTGAATTTCTTTGCAGGACAACTGCTCTGTGCTCCCTCCACTACCTGCTGAGCCCCTATGTGATGACAGGCTCACCATCAGCTGAGCACAGTAGCGCATGCCTGTCATCCCAGCACTCTGGGAGACTAAGGCAGGAGGATTATGAGCTCTAGCCCAGTCTGGGCAACTTAGCTAGATCCTGATTCAAAAAAAGGCTGGAGGCTGGGGATTTAGCTCAGTGGTTCTGCTGCCTGCCCCGCAAGTGCAAAGACGCGAGTTCTATCCCCAGTTCCAAAAAAAAAAAAAGGCTGGGGATTCAGCTCAGTGGTGCCGCTGGCTGCCTTGAAAGTGCAAGGTCCTGAGTTTGATCCCCGGTACCAAAAGAAAAACAAACCAAAAAACAAAACAAAAACAAACCAAGCAAAAAAAACCCCTGCCTTGATGATCCCTAACAATCCAAAGGGTGTCCACCAGCAGACTGGGAACCCGTGTCCCCATGGGCAGCCCCTGGTGCCCTCCCGGCTGCCCTCCAGCCTGAGCTGGGGCTCACCTAGCCGGAGCTCCCCAAAGTTGCCGCAGCCTATCTTCTTGCCGACTCGGAAGTTGGGGCCCACCATCAGGACCCCCGAGCTGGTCCCCGAGCTCCGAACGCCGTGGGTGCTGCGGCCCCCGCCAGTCTTGGACATTCTCCGGCCCTCTTCCAGCTCCCCTTTCCCTCCTTTCTTGTCAAAATCCATCAGTTTGTGATACCCTGGCCTCTCCACGGTGGCTCTGCACCTGCAGGTCCCAAGTCTGCAGAAGCCAAGTTCGCTGCTGCCTAGCACACCATCGTGGCCCCGTGGGCCCCCGGCTCCAGCTAGTGGGTCGTGTGCACTTTCGTGGGCCTGGTGGTGGTGCGCATCTTGGTGGCCTGGGTGTCGCTCGCCGGGAGAAGAGACATTCTGCTGACGGATTCCACCACCTCAAATCTCAGGGCACCCAGCTGTGGAGAGACACAGGCACAGATCAGGAGGCTGCGAGCCCCAGGGTGGCCAGTGTGCAGGTCTACTATAGATCTCTCAAAGTCTAAGCATGGCAGGCAATGCCCCCGCCCCCACTAGCACTGATTGGCTACAGATCAAAGGTTGCAGCCAAGGCTGGGTGCATAGCCTACTGGAAGGCAGTGGTACTTTCTGGGGGAAGCTCTGGCTTGGGGCAGATGGCCAAGGGCCCTCGCACAGCTACAGAAGCACTTTGCGTAGAGGCTACGGACCCCACCACATGGGAGAGGCCTGGAGGGCTAAAGCCAGGAGAGAGGCCTCAAAACTGGCGCTGAGAGCCGGGGAGGACAGAGCAGATGGCTCCCGGGACAGGAGCCTCCCCACTGACCTAAGCCAGGGGCAAGGAGGTGGAGGATGCATACACGAGGCACCGACCCGCCTCGCCTTCCAGCAGCCACAGTGGGAAGTGGTCAGAGCCTGAGGGACACACAGGAAGGTGGGCCTGGCCCCTGCAGGTGGGAAGGTGGAGCCCAGGGAGCAGAAGAAGCAGTTCCTGACCAGGGCCCAGATGAGGCAGGGGTCCTGAGAGCCAACTCACAGTCCAGGTTCCCTGACAGCTGAGTCCCCAACAGCGGGCTCCCCCTGGAGCTGGCCTATACCCTCTCCCTTAAAACACAGAGCCCAGGAGCCGAGGATTTAGCTCAGTGGTTCCAGTGCCTGCCACGCAAGCGCAAGGTCCCGAGTTCGATCCCCAGTACCAAAACAAAGAAAACCACAGGGCCCAGCTGGGTGCAATGGCACAGGCCTGTCAACTCTCTACTCTAGGAAGCTAAAACAGGCAGATCACTAGTTTGGGCTCAGCCTGAACAACTTAGTGAGAACCTGACTCTAAACAAATAAAATAAAGGTTAGAGATATAGCTCAGCATCATGACCCTAGTTCAATCCCTAGTACCGCCAAAAAAAGCTCCAGCCCAGACAAGGCTCCTCAGTCACAAGCACGTGCACTATAGACTGTTCCCTGTTACCCTACTGCTTCATGCCCTTCCCTGAAAGAAGCGCACTCATCTCTCATGCTTCTGGCCGTTTCCCCTCTGGTTCCCAAGCCAAAGCTGAAGGAACTGATTTACAAACTCACGGAGCCCTCAGCATGTGTGACGCCCCAGGCTCCATTCCCAACACCAAAACCTCAAGAAACAGCAACCCAACTGCTCTGGCAAGCCCCACACCCCTGCCCAGCATTGTCACTGCCCTAGCTGAGAAACCTGGCCCCAGAGAGCCCTGTGAGTGGCCAGGATGAGAGCAGGAGGTGAGGGGAAGCAGTGACAGAAACACGGGCACCAAAGCTTTGGCCAGTGGTGACCACAGTGTCTCATGGGAGCCAGGGGCACCTGGCCCAGGGTCAGATGGCGCCCATCCTCTCCAAGGTCCCTCTTGCATCAGCAGTGACCAGAGGGGGGCCCCAGGTGGGTGTGGCAGGATGGCCACTACTGCCCAGACTGCAGGCAGGAGGGGTGATGCCAATGCCCCAAGTGTCTGAGCCCCCATGAATCCAAGCTGGAAGGCCTGGCTGGCTGCAGGTGGACAGAAAGATCAGCAGCACTCAGGTCAGATGGGGACTAATGTGGCGGTGACACAGCCACCAAAGTGTGGTGACATGGGGGAGGGGGGCTTTAGGGTGAAGCATATCTCTGCAGGCCTCAATAAGAGTCCAGACCCACTTGACTGAACCCCCACTCAAAGTCACCCAGCCCATGGAGGGACAGGCTGGGGACAAGGGCTGGTGCTGGAGGCCACTGTGCAGGGTCGGCTGAGACCAGGAGGAAGACAGTTCCCTCCCCAGCCCTGGTCCCCAGCTGGGGACCCAGCTCGGAGCTCAGGACCAGGGTACAGGGGACATGCAGACCACTCCCCAGGTCACATGCCTGGGAAGAGGCAGGACCACAGGCAGCAGAATCTGACAGGTGGGACACCCAGATCTGATGTACAGCCTACAAGTACTCAAGTGTCTGCTGAGTCATCTGTCACCTCTGGCCCCGAGAAGTGACCCCTCTGTGGCCCCTCGCTGTGACCCTGCTGCCTCTTCCTTGCTGGCTGTCAGGAGAGAGAGCACAGCCCGCTGTGAACGGCACTGGCCCGTTTGGACACCGCTGGTGGCTCTCTCGGCTATCACTGTCCACCACAGTGGTGTGGTACCCAGCTGACACCTTGTCTGAGACACTGCCTGTCAGGGACAATGCATGAGTCACGAGCTTGTGACTGGGCCTTCATGGCAGAGAGATCACAGCTGAGGGGACAGGGAAGGGGTCTCTCCAGGGCAAGAGGGCTATTGGGCTGTAGTATAGATGAAGGTGAGCCCTTGAGTAACTTCACAGAGGCCAGAACAGTCATTACAGAGGAGACCTGGCCCAGGCCTGGAGGGCACCACAGCATGTGGGAGCCATGGACACATGCACCCTCCTCCACTGCGGCTTCAAGGGCCAACCCAGCACTGGCTGTCCAACCGTCCATACTGCTTTCATGGCTTCCTCTCAGCAAGCAGGGAAGCAGCCAGTCCCTGTCATGGGCAGCTGGGCCACAGGGGCAGACACAGCCCTGGCCTGCACAGCATCTCAGAAACCAACTGTCACCCCTCTGTCCTTCACGGGCATGGTGGGAGGGGGAACAACCTGGGAGCCACCTGTGCGAAGCCGCTGCCTGCCTCAGGAGTGCAAGGTCCTGAGTTTGATCCCCAGTACCAAAAAAAAAAAAAAAAAGTCATGTCAGAGACAAGGTGGCTCATGTGCATGCTCGGTGCATAACTTCCTGGAGCTGGCTGTGCCCCACTGTCACCCATGGCCCTGGGGTCATGCTCTTCCATGGTGTCCCAGGGAATGGAGCCCTGCTGCCCAGTGCTGGACTCAGGGACATTCTTGAGATCGGCCACAGTAGAGAAGCCACATCTTGAAAACGGCCAGCATGCCAGCCTGGCTGCAACTCTGGACCTCACCATGCAGGAACAGAAATAACGCAGACTGAATGCAGAAGTGGTCATGGGCCAAGTGGGGTGGCACATGTCTGTCATCCCTGCTAGCCAGGAGGCTGAGGCAGGATTCCAAGTTTGAGGCCAGCCTGCACAACTTAGTGAGACTCTGCCTCGAAATAAAAGGGGCTGGGAATGCAGCTCAGTGTGAGGCCCTAGGTTCCATCCCTAGTGCAGCAAAAAGAAAAAGTGGTCATGGCTCCGGGCATCACTTGATGAGCAGCAAGAAGAACCAAGACAGTGCTCACTCCTCCAAGCAGAGAGGCATTTGCCAAGGCACAGGAGGCGCTTAGGCTCTCACCAGGAACAGCCACAGATCAGCCGCCATGACAAGAACTTAGCGAAGCCAACAAAACCCTCAGTGGGAACAGCACTGTGTGACGTCCAGCAGAGGATCACCATCCATTTTATATTCCTAACCGCGCGGCTCAAAATTCACACAAACCATCACTTTTACGTTTTGTCTCTGGAGTTGCTATCCCAGACATTTCCTGTCCTTGGAGCGCACGCTGTGTGTCCTCTGTCTGGCCCCTCGCTGTGGCGAGTGTCATGACTGAGTGACATCCAGGCATAGGGTGGCCCCTTGCTGTGTCCCTCCGTGGACACTGGGCGGTTCCCAGCCCCTGGCTGCTGTGAGCACCACGTGCGCATCATTTCTCCTGGGTTCCCACCCAGAGGTGGCATTCATATCTCTTCTGGAAGCCACCAGCTGGTTCTCCACAGGAGCTCACTGCTTCATGGTCACAGCACCCTGTAGGTGGGAGGGGACATTGCACTGAGGGTTCGATTCGCTTTTCCTCACCGATCGCTGTTTATCAAGGACACAGCTTTCTCCACTGGGCTGAACACGGGAGGTGGCCAAAGTCCCTGCTGCAGATGAGTGACCATGGCTGGGTAAGTGACGAGGGTCCTGGCCACCTTCATTACTGCCTGGTTGCTATCAGATTCCTAGCTTGTTTTCCTTACTCTCTAAGTGAAGGGAAGCCAGGGTGGTCAGCCAGTTTCCTCAAAACATCCCAGCTGGCATGATGGGCATCTTTCCATGCAAAATGGTGTCCCAAGGAGAGGACCAAGGAGGCGCGACTCGCCCTCAAACCATGAGGACACCCACTGTACAGAGGTAGGGGACTGGTCTCTGTTAACACCTCCAGACCTCCTGGTACTGCTGTGTTGGGATCCCAGGCAGACCCACGGGCCTGCTGGCCCTGAGGAAATGCCTGCTCAGCACACAGCCCAGGGGACCTACTGCTGCCACTCATACCACCTGCCCAGGCCGCCAGAAGGGCTGGGTGGCAGCCGAGCCTGTTCCTGTCAGTCAGGAAGTGGCATCCATCTGGCTGCCCTTCCACTGTAGGTGCCCTTCTGAGAGGAGCACAGGAGATGGAGGTGATTCAGGTCAGGTGGTGCTGTGAGAGGACTCTGCACAGGTGGGAGGCAGCTCAGAGCCAGGGTGACTCCTTACTTGCTTGACCCCTACATCATAGGCGGTGATGCTTGCCACAGAGCAGGAAACTCAAACCAGGTGACCACACAGCTGTGCCCTCTGCTCTGCCCTCCCCAGGGTCAGGAAGTCCACCCGCCATGACATACCTGGTCACAGCCGGACAACGTACCAAAGAGGCACACCCTCCTTCCTTGGCAAACTGGGAAAGGGTCACCCAAATGGATACATCTGCTCCATTACTGACACCTAGGGTGTGGTAACTTGAGCTTATATGCACATGTGCACACACATGGCACCCCCAGAGGCCACCAGGTCCATGGCTCATCACCCCATGTCCAGATGCAGGCAGGCCACAGCTCTGCCCTGCCAGAGGACAAGAGGTCACCTGGTGGAGCCATCATCCTGGGACACACATGAACAGGAAGGGGCTTTGGGGTGCATGGGACTCCAGACAGACAGCACATTGTAGGCCCACAGACCTGCTGGGGTCCTGACTTGGCACCAATGCTGAGCTTGGGGTGACAGGTGCCCCGAGCACAGCAGGGCATGAATATGACATCCTCACTCAGCCCTGTACCACACTCTCTGGCCACTCCTGAGCTGCATCTTCTGTGATGGACAGGCAGCAACAGCATCTGAGATCACACACACACACACACACACACACACACACACACACACGACACGGGGCTGGCATCTGAGCTGGACCAGTGCTGCAGAGAATGTTCCTGGGGTCAAGAACTTAAATGAAGGGATGGGGATTTAGCTCAGTGGTTCCGTCACCTGCCTCACAAGCACAAGGTCCCGAGTTCGAGCCCCGGTACCAAAACAAAAAAAAAGAACTTAAATGAAGCCAGGCATGGTGGTAAAAGCCTGTAATTTCAGTTATTTGGGAGTTTAAGGCAGGATGATCATGAGTTCAACCCTGGCCTGGGCAACTCAGTGACCTGGCAAGACTCTGTCTCAAAAAAAAAAAAAAAAGGCTGAGGGCTGGGGACTTAGCTCAGTGGTTCTGCTGCCAGCCTCACAAGCACAAGATCCTGAGTTTGATCCCTGGTACCAAAAAAAAAAAAAAAAAAAAAAAAAGCTGAAGAAGTAGTTCAGGGTCAAGTCCCTGGGTTCCATCCCCAGTACAGAGAGAGGAGGGTGGGAAGGGAGGAAAAGTCAGGTCAGTTTGAGAAAGGATTGCCGCCTTAAAGGGTATGGGAGACAGCAGGAAAATGTGGGCTCCTGGGAGAGAAAAGGGGCTGCAGGGAAAGAGCAGCCTCGGTGAGGCTTGCACCCTGGATAGCAAGGACACTGTGTTGGCTTAGTGCCCGTGGCCAACATCCTCATGGGCCGTGTGGGAGTCTCTGTATCTTTCTGCTCATCTTCTCTTTCTTTACCTGCGTGTCTGTGTGTGTGTGAGTGTGTGTGTATGTGTATGTGTGTAGTGGTGGGGATTGAACTCAGGGTCTTTGCACTGAGCTACATCATCCCCAGCTCTTTTTATTTTCTTACTCTGAGACAAGTCTTGCTAAGTCACTAAGTTTCCCAGGCTGGGACTGAACTCGCGATCCCCCTACCTCAGCCTCCCAGAGCACTGAGATGACAGGTGTCCTCCATGGTGCCTGGCTTCTGCTTGTTTTTCTCTACACATTTAAAACTGCTCTAAGAAATAAACCTATTAACCTAAAACAAAAGAAAGCCTGCAGAATCCAAAAAACTTCCTGGCTCCCTCCTCCTCTTGGTAGGTGGCTCTACTATCCCCAGTGAGTGCTGCTCAGCCACTGTCCCCTGCCACCAGTGAGTGATGAAGGCCCATCCTGCAGAGGGAGGGAAGCCATCCATACCTGAGAGTGCATGGCTGTGGGTCCCACTGCGTACTGTCATCTCTGGGTACAGCTGCCACACCTCCTCCTCCCTGGTAACCTGCACACTCCCCCAGCCACACCAGATCTGTCACCAGATCAGAGCAACACATCAGATCTGTCACTACTCTGTTTGTTTTTGATACTGGGGATCGAACTTGGGACCTCGCGCTTTCAAGGCAGGTGGCAGAACCACTGAGCTAAATCCCCAGCCCTCTGTCACTACTCTGAGCAACAAGTCAGTACTCAGCCCTGAGCAAGAAGGGTCAAAGCTGCAGGGTAGCCTCAAACTTGCCACCCTCCTGCCTCTGGCTCCAGAGCAGCTGGGACTATAGGCCCATGCCCATGATGCCCAGATGTACACATTCTTTAAAAGATAAATACTCCAGGGGTGGGGATTTAGCTTAGTGGTGCCGTCACCGGCCTCAGAAGCACAAGGTCCCGAGCTTGATTCCCAGTACCAAAAAAAAAAAAAAGGGATAAATACTCCATTCCCTTGAACCCTTCACACGGGGAAGGTGGTGACCAAGGGGCCCCTCCCAGGGGACCGTGTGAGGAGGCAAGGCATAGCTGGGAGTGCCCACAGTGTGGGGTCCACCAGGGTGCTAGCAGGCACCACCCACAACCCCAAATCCAGCCCAGCTGGGGCATCTGGCCTGGTGTCTGAGGTGTGCCTAGGGCCAGAAAAAGTCAGGGGGCTGAGCAGTTCCCACACCTCACCGGGGCTCCAGCTTCCGGCCCTGGTTCCACTGTGTGTGTTATCCTGACCGGGTGGAGCTGGCTCCACATTCCAGGCCTGGGGAGGAGACCCTCAAGCCTCACATTCTCCTCCACCAACACCTAAGATGAGGTACGGAGAATAAGACCTAACTGGAGAATAAGTCCTAGCATGATTTTTCAGGATGCTTATAAGCCCTATCCTCAAAACAAGCTCCAGTTAAGACTGTCAGCCAGACGGTTGTATTATAGTACATCCATTACAACAGACAACACATACTGAATAAAATAACAATATTAATATATAATTAAATGTAAGTACATAAAGTTGACATTAATACTTAAATAATAATATAAATTATAATTAGGTATTTGTAAATACCTGTTTAAACAGATGAACTCGAGAGTTATTGCTGAATGACAGGAGTACAGACACAACACACAACATGAACACTGGATAAAGAAGGGACTTGGTCATGTCTAACATGAATCCTGATTTAATCTCCTGATTTAACACGTCGTGTGACTAACGATGCATGATAAGAAGGCTGCATGGACAAGATGTGCTCATTTAAGGAGCGCTCTTGCTGGACATCAGTGATTGGGGCCAATGGTTCTACAGAAAATAAAGCTGCAAGAAATTCAGGCCAGGATTGGAGGTCTGGAGAGTATAACAATGTTTAAAAAAGATGTGGTTCCGGCACCTGCCTCGAAAGTGCAAGGTCTCAAGTTCAATCCCCAGTACCAAAAAAAAAAAAAAAAGTAGACTGTTTTATGTGAAAAAATAAGACATCCCCTGAAAAGAAGCCCTACTGCATACTCTGGAGCAAAAATTAATATAAGACCTGGTCTTATTTTCAGGGAATTATAGTAACACCCAAAAAGGAAAGCCAAAGTGACCCTCTCCCAGCCAGGCATGGTAGCACACAGCGATAATCCCAGCACTCAGGAGGCTGAGGTAGGAGGTCTCACAAGTTAGAACCCCCTCCCAAAAAGAGAGGTTGAGGCAAGAGGATTCCCACAAGTTCAAGAAACCAGAAAGCAAGATCCTGTCTCAAAAAACCAAAACACAAACAAGCAAGCAAACCAACCACAAAGCATGCCTCAGCCTGCCCAGAGTGCCTGCCGCTGGCCTAGCTGTGCCCTACATGTCCAGCCCCCTGAGCAGCAGGCCCTGCACCATGACAAAGTCCAAGCAGGTGCTCAGTACCTTCAGAGGCGCTGGGTGGCCAGTGAACGCTTGCTGTTCTTCCAGTGGCAGAGGCTGAGAGGCCACCCTCCTGGCTGGGAGCCTGGCCAACAGCCCTCTCTGGCCCACTCCCTCCAGGCCTGTGGAATTCACCTGGAGGCATCCATTGTTCACTTTCCTTTCCCGACCCCTCACTTTCCACCTTGCCCTCTGGCCACCAAGGCTGACGCTGGTGTCCGCCCTATGAACCCCAGCAGCCTGAGCTGCTCAGGGTCACCTCGTCCTCTATCTTCCCCATTCTCCTCCCCACCTGGCTGCTACACCCCCAACCCCAGGCCTACAGGGCTGCTGGGCCAACTTGCACACACAAGTGTGATGGAGGCCAAACTCCGGAACCACACTGGCAACCCAGTGGCAACAAATATGGCATGTGCTATGCTACACCACACCAGGGCACAGGTCACCCCTCTTGCCTCCAGCAAAAGACCCCACACCATGCTCACAGAGGCTGAGGCCCACGACGGCCAGCACCCACAGGAGGTAGAGAGCCAGAGACAGGCAAGGAGGAACCGTGTCCAAGAGTGTCATGTCCCCTGGGCCAGGCAGGCCTGGGGACGACAGCCAGGCAAAGCAGGAGACACCTGCCCATCTACTCTCCCCTCAAGTTTCTTCAGCCCACACATGCCCTGGTGATAACTGCCCACTTCCCCTGAGCCCCATGGAGCCTGCAGGCCGGTGGGCACAGAGCCCCATCTGCCCCTGGCGACAAGGAGAGGTGTGATCAGAGGACAGGAGCCACCTGGGGACAGCAGGCTTAGCCTCAAGGACACAGTGGCTTCCCCATACCCGGCCCTCCACCCTGTCACATGCAGGTGCTGGCAGCCCCACACTCCAGCTTCTGAAGGGGCTGGTCACAGCCCAGGCTGGACAGTCACAAAAAGCTGTGACCATGGGCTGGGGATTTAGCTCTGTGGTGCCGCCGCCTGCTTCGCAAGCGCAAGGTACTGAGTTCGATCCCCAATACCAAAAAAAAAATCTGACCAGTGACACGGAAGACTGCCCCAGCAGGGCGGTGTGAGTGAGCCAGACTTGGTGGTATGGGCACAATGGCAGGAGTGAGTCACTGAGGGATGCAACAGATCAGAGCCTAATACGTGAACCTTCGGCCAGTCAAACTCCGGCCTGGGGAGTGGTTCCAGCCATGCCTGGGCAGGACACAGTCACCCTGGGATCCCAGAGGGACAGAAATGTCAAGATTAGTCTTGGCTGGCTCCCACCTGGCCTGGGCAGAAGATGGCCCCTCACCCTAACCCCAACTCCGTGGTGCTTGCTGCCCAGCCAGGGGCCTGCCACTGGCGGGGCTCAAATGGGAAGTCACCTCACGATAGCCCAGGGCAGCACGCCCTTCTCTGGAGACTGCCCAGCTGAGTTACCTGCCCTCTTCTCCTTGGGATCCTCCATCTTGCCAGGGCCCTGGCTGGCTCCCCTACTAGAGCCCTGGGGAGCTCCAGTCTCTCTAATCAGTGATGTCACAGTCCCTGGCTGACATCACCAGCACAGCCCAGAGCTGGTGCTCGTGTGAGGGCCATAGATCGGCGGGACCCTCCCTGGGCCTGGGCGAGCACAGGCCTATACCCTGTACCCTGTAGCCCCTACAGGGATGCCACCCTGAAAGCGCCTGGTCCAGGTGTGAACCCAGCTGGGGCTGCTCCCCTCTGGCCCCACAATTTCTGTGGTTGGGCCCTGAATAAAGAGGCTTAGGTCTCTTGCCCACTTATCTGTGCCTGAGGTACCCTAGCACCACGAGTCCTGAGCTGCAGTTTCTGCACCTGAGGATCCCAGTGGGCTCATGGCCAACCCTGGGGCTGCAGCAACAAGGTAGCATCTGGGGCTCCTGGCAGACAGGAAGGAAGCAGCCAGTCCAACCGCAGGAGCCAGCCCCACCCTCACGATCACTGTGAGGCCCGGGCCACGGGGCTCCCTGTACAGCACTTGCTATATCTGGGGCACCTGAGGATTCCTATAAGCTACTTGAATAAAAGGAGATGGATCCCGGGGTGGGAAAGGGGCAAGGGGAAAGTCAGTGACATTCACCATGAGGGACACAGGTGGGACAGGAAGAGAACTGGGGCTGTCCCCTGCTCCCAGCAGTCACTATCAGAACACATTCCTGCTGGGGCAGGTGGTGTAACCAGGGGTCCCCAGCTTCTGACACTGACCTCTCTTTTCTCTCCCCACTCAGTGTGGATGTCACTGTGGGGAGAGTCCTAGGACCTCAGCAGAGCAGGTGACCATGAGACACAGACCCTTGGGATCAGTAGAATCCCTCAATCTAGGGACTCTTCCCTGGGTGATGGATGTCTCAGGACACGTGGTTGTCATGACTGGGGGAGCTCCTGGCAAGGATCAGGTGGAGGCCAGGGACACTGCCTGGCACCAAACAATGCCCAGGATGCTCCACAATGAACCAGCCTCAGTATGCAGAACCGGGGAGACCCCAGGCTAAGGAGACATGGTCCCAAACTCATGCAAGTGGCTCAAGATGTCCCACAGAGATGTGCAAGAAGACAGGAAGGCTTGTCATCATAAGCAGAAAGACAGCTACACAGCAGGTAACAAAGTGCCGAGGGAGACAAGGAACCAACTGGTAACCGTGGTCCACAGGTGGTAGCGAATTTTCATTTTCTTTCTTTCTGGTTTTTATTTTGAGACAGGGTCTCACTATGTAGTTCAGGCTGGCCGTGAACTCACTATGTAGCCCAGGCTGGCCTTGAACTTGGAGCAATCCTCCTGTCTCAGCTTCCGAGTTCTGGGACTACAGGCGTGTGCCCTCACGCCCATCTCAAATTTTCATTTTCTTTCCGCTATTTTTCATACGTCCCCAAAATACACAGAGATCATGCGCTCCTCTCACAGCACAGTTTGCCCTGAAAGCCAGGCCTAAAAGCTTTTGTGATTGACGGGCATGGCCAGGACACGCCTCCCAGACCAGCCAGTCACAGGTGGGGGCTTCCTGCACCTTGATGGGAGTCAGTCACCCAGGTGCTACCAGACAAGCCCCAGCAGACCCAGGAGACTCCCTGACACAGGGCCCATCCTGGGGGGGGGGGGGCGCCAGAGAGAGGAGAGGGGGTGGGTCCAATAATCTTTCCGGAAGTGTAACGGGGCTGAACAGTCATGCAGAGCTTTGGTGGACTGATTTTACATTAACTTTCCTCTTTTCATTCCTGGGGACTGAACCTAGGACCTCTTGCTCTATCACAGACTACGCCCTCAGGCCCACATTACTTTTAATAACAGAACCAGTGAAGATATAAAAATTCAATGTACACAGATTATTTTTACAATAAGTCAAAATAAATGTGAAACTTAATTTTGAGGGAGTACCCACCCCAGCAGGTACCCCAAAGGCCCAGAGCACAGAGCGGGCTGTGCCCAGGGCCAGGCCTGACCTCAGCGGGGCTCACACAGGCCACATCCAAATGCCTGGCCTCTTGGGGCAAAGAGGTGGGGTAACATGTGAACAACAACGAATAAAGCTGCCATAAACAGTGAGCAGCACACAGAGGACAAGGCCAGGGGAGTTCAAGTCCTTGCTGAGCCACATGGGGGGTGAGGGGACAATGTTCAATGGCTTTGACGGTACAGATGGGGACGACCCATAAATATTTCAGAGGAGGGCCAGGGAATTAGCTCAGTGGTTCTGCCACAAGCACAAGGTCCCAAGTTCAATCCCGTGTATCAAAAAAAAAAAAAAAAAAAAATCAGAGGAATGCAGGGATGGGCACACACAGGAAGTACAAGGCACCAGATGTGGCAAGGCAGAGTGGAGGGGGCAGAGCTGTGGGAGCCTGGGGCCAGCCACCTGTCTTCCCCACTGAAGCAACATAGGGTGTGACCCCGGGGGGCAGAAAGGCACCCCATTCCCACACAGGCACACACCCACCCCTTAAAGGTTGGAGACCCCAGGGCAGGCTGCAGCAGACGCTCACCCTGGCCCCTGCATGGACACGAGGCCCCTTGCACTCTTAAGTCCACTCCCAGAAGCAATCAAATGGGGTAGGGGGACTAGTACCACCTGACTCTAGGAGCCCCCAGCCCTCCCACTGTTTCCACTAGGAATAATTCCAAGACTTCCCCGCCTTGGCTTCCTAATGTCTGGATGTCCACAATAACTTACAAAAACTAAAACTCCAGGAGCCAGCTTCCGCCCTGCAAACAAATGTACAGAGTGAGTGTATCAGGGCACATAGTTCTGATACCCACTGAGGGGTGACGTCCAAGCCCCCATGGCCCAGAGGACTCAAAACGCACAACTAGTAAAACTTCAAAGGGGCACTTGTATCCCCAGAGTCACTTGTGTCCCTAAACTTGGACAAGTGCATTCCCCTACCATGCACCTCCAGCTCAAGCCATACACAGAAGCCCATTTGACTATATGCTGGCCACCCTTTTCCCAGGACCCCAAGATCAGCATGGCAAGTGAGGACTTGGGAGACTACAGCAGGGCAATGGAAAAGGACAGCTGTTACTGCAGGTCACACTAAAATCCTCGGGTTACCTCGGAAACAAGGTCCCTGAGGAAGGCAGGCCCTCCAGATTGCATCCTCACCTGATCTCAAAGTTGGAGGTTCTGCCAAGGAGTCTAAGCCAGATGTGGCAGGGCTTTATCATGGGGAGCAGGCATTTCTGTGACCGAGGGGTCCTTTAACACGGTTCAGGTTGAACCACTGCTGGTAAATGCGTATCTGTCCCATTGGGTGGCTGGTACTATTGGTGATACAAACGGATCTAATCACTGTTACTGATCTTTTTATTAATAAAATTAACAAAAAGTCTATAAATGGACTGAATCTAGTTAGTTGCTTGACTTTGAATAATTACTGTCCAAATATAAATATTACTATTATTACACCAATTAAAATTATTAGAGTAATCAACAGGTTTACTTATTTCATTAAATTAGAAGAAATTAATTTGGGCCGGGGATTTAGCTCAGTGGTTTTGCCGCCTGCTGTGCAAGCCCAAGGACCCGAGTTTGATCCTTAGTACCAAAAAAAAAAAAAAAAAAAAAAAAAAAAAATTAATTTTATATTCATGAGTAGTCTATCAACAATTCTCCAAATTTTCTTTTCTTTTCTTTTTTTTGGTACCGGGGATCGAACTTGGGACCTTGCGCTTGCGAGGCAGGCAGCAGAACCACTGAGCTAAATCCCCGGCAATTCTCTAAATTTTAACATGGAACTCTTACAAGTACCTCACTGCTGGTATATATAATATGCTTTTACAACTGTTGTACCACAAGTCAGCTATGTTACTATTTTTTATTCCGTTTTAATGTTTTCTCTAAGGAACTGTAATTCGATGACATATGGTCTGCTAAATCAATGCCTTTCTCTACATTACTGTAACCAAAGACCCCTGAGAAGCGGTACAGCCCACCCAATAGGACAGTCCTGCAGGCACCATCAAGTGGTTCAAGCCAGTGGACTGATCAGATTCAAATCAGAGCCGCCAGGCAGCAAGACATACGAATTACAGCCCTGTCATGAACATGTTAAGTACAACTCTTTTAAGCCTCCAAGGTAACTTATGTATCAAGGTAAACTTATGAGCTACAATAACTCATCCTCCAGCTGAGTGCACTGGCACACACTTGTAATCCCAGCACTGTGGGAGGGTGAGGCAGGAAACCTGCAAGTTTGAGCTCAGCCTGGTAAACTTAGCAAAACCTTGGCTCAAAATAAAAAAATTAAAAAGACTGGGCATGGGGCTCAGTGCAAAGGCCCTGGGTTCAAGCCACAGTATCACCAGAAAACAAGAATCATCTTCTGTATCTATCTCTGCCTTTTAGACAGCTGGACAGCCCAGAAACCTCCTCTGATCCTATCCTTAGATCCCTCCATAACCCAGGACGACCCAGGACCACCCATATGGTGCTGGGCCACCCTGGTTCCCTGAGGTCTTCACACTTGTCCTTCCTCCAAGGGCCCTGGAGAAGCAGAGGCCAAGCCCTTCAAGAATGGAACCAGGGACTCCCCTGCCTCTTACAGAAGCTCTGGCAGGTCGTAGTTCCAGAGGAGAGTTAGGTGGTCATCACACCCTCAGCACAGCTCAACCAGTGACCTCTCATCCACTCCCTCCACCTGGGAGGCTCTGGGCCGCTTCTGCCACCTCATCCAGAGGGAGGTGTCCCTGGGGTCACTGGCCAGCCAGGAACCTCTGCTCCACCCCCACACCAGAGTCCATCCCTGCCCCTCACTGGGCACTCATGTCTCTTCCAACACAGCCTGGAACTTGACTCAATGATCTCTAAGGACAGGCGGCATCACAGGGCTGGACTATGGCACACATGAGAAAGAGGTTGGAAGAATCTGACTGTTATTTAACAGGATGTGGCCTCAAACTGTCTCTGGCTCCTGGTGTTCAGCTATCCCGAGAGGTGTAAGCATTGGGAAGAAGGGGCAGGCCCTGAGGACTCGGAGAACAAGATGGTCCAGGGAAGGGGAACCTAGATGGAGCTGCACCTTACCAGAGTCCATGGCACAGCTTATTCCCATGTGCAAAGGAGCTCTCGGGCATCCCAGCAGGAAAGATGGGCCACTCTCTACACCTGCCTGAGAGCCCCTTGGAAGGAAACCCTTAGCCAGAATGTGACCTTGGGGGTTCTGTATAAGTGACTCAGTGGGAGGGCAGACTGTGGTGGGAGGGCGGCTGCAGGGAGAAGAGAGGTTCCCTTCTGGGCCTGAGCAGTGAGCACCCTCAGCTAGCCCCACCTGCAGCAGGTCCTGGGGCCCTACAGACACCGAGCGCTCAAGCAGGACCCCTGGAGTGGACCTTGGCAAGAGGAAAAGATGCTCGATGGCACCTAGATTCCTCAGAACCCTGGCCAGGTCCCGTCAGGACCAGTGATGGATGTGGGGCAGCGAGGGCCTGTCCGACAGTGGTGGGCTCCCAGGCTCAGGTCGGACTGCTACTCCTGCTTCTATGGTGTCCTGTGCCCTCCCTCCGCCCAAGATGCAGGAGCTGGGACATGAGCAGAAGAGGGAAGGTGAATAGTAGAAGCCACGCTGAACTGCTCAGAGAGAAGCTCAGCAGCCTCGGGCACCGGGTAGGCCTGCGAGCGCGCACACACACATACACACACACACACACACACACACACACACACACACACACACAGGCACATGAGCAGGCAATCCCTGCCACCTGGGGCCCCAGGGGTCACCCAAATGCTCCAGGTGTACTTTTCCAGGAGTTGGAGAGGACCTGCTGGGTCCACAAAATGTCCCACCCTGAAGTCAGATCCAGCCTCGGGGCACAAAATGACTGTCCCCCAGTCAGGGGACCAGAATGGGGTCCACCCAGCCCCAGAAAGTCCATCAACAGGAACCCTGTGTGTGAATGCCGGCAAGGCGGGGCTAATACAGCTGCAGGACCAGCAGAGGCGAGGCGGAGTAGACAGACACCAAGAGGATGGGAACAAGTCCTTGTGGCTCCACATGGCAATCAGATCATCAGCCAGCTTCCTTAGGACTTAACCCTCCTTGCTCTATCCACCAGCACCATAGGTCACTAACAGCCCAGGGTACCCCCCTCTACCCCACAGGTCGGCAAACCCCCCTTGTAACTGGGGAGCTGCAGCCACCTCATCAAAGCTACACAGCACAGGTCCCATGAAGGCTCTGGGATAAGCTGCATGTTTTTGGGACCCTCCTAATTGCTTCTTGGCCTTTTGGCTAAGATCAAGTGTAGGGGACCCTCCTAGACCAATCTGTCCTCACTCGGACATCCCCATCCTTGACTGAGCACAGTTACTATCTGGCTGGTTTGCCATTTCAAGCCTCAGGCCTAGAACCTAGCCAATATCAACAGATACCCACCATCGTCTCCCTGGAACATTCACAGACCAGCTAGACAGGCTCTGCCCCATACCCCTGATGCCTTGTTCCCAAGGACAGGCCTCAATCAAACATGAGTATGGCCAAGCCTAGCAAGGTATTGGGCACGAAGCTGAACCTTGGACAAAGCCACAGCTACTGTCCCCTCCACCCCCACCACTACGACACAGTCCAGGATTCCCAGTCCCAGGGGCACCTTCACAAGAACCAGCTGCTTACAGTTTATGGGAAAGCAATACCCTACCCAACCCGACCGGCCTGTTGCCACCTGAACCTCACAGGACTCTCGGCTCCAACAGGCCCCCACACCCAGACCTCTCCCACCTCCTACTGGCCCCTTCCCACAACATAGCCTCAGCCAGGGCCTCAATGGACCAAGGGGCCGGATGCTGGTTGGGGCAGTTCTGTGGGAACACAAAAGGGACAGCAAAGTCACACACAGGTTTCCCCTTGGAAATTCCCAGGAAAATGCCCAGTCTCCAATGGCTGCATGCACATGTGTCCAGGGACAGAGCAGGCCAAGGCCAGGGTGGCACCATCACACCAGCAAGTTCCCACAGACCCAAGGGGCGCCACGTCTGTCTGGCATGCCACACAGCTGTCCTGGCTCCCAAATTAATGGCTGGTGTGCTGGCTTCCCCAAAGCCTGGCATGAGCAGATAGGCTTTCAATTAAAAAGGCCTCACCTACTTCCTTTGGCAACCCAAAAGTAATTACTGTATAATTAAAAAGGATAAGAAAAAAAGGCAGAAGACACTTGAATTGGTAATTCCAAGAGATCTGTCTGCACAAAGTTCCACACAGCTACTGACAACACTGAGCTGGCTTTCCGACTGGTCCAGAGCCCATAGCAACTATCTGTCCCTCATTTCCCTCAGGGGAGCAAGGGGCACGAAATCAGACAGGAGGCTGCTCCAACCAGCTGTAACTGGGACGTGTTCAAATCCACCAGCTTCTGTCCACCACTATGGGGGGCCAGCTCCTTTCAGTCCCCACCCCACCATCCAGCTGCTTGCACAGCTGGAGACTCAGCTGGCCCCTGGCCCTCCCCGGGGACCCCAGCTCACCACCCCACAGCAGCTCTCCTGTTCCCTCCCATGAGTGGCTCTGAGGCAGAGCCAGAGCTCAGCACAGGGGCCGAACACAACCTTCTAGGCCCTGGAGACCCGGGGCAGGCGTGAGCACGCCTGCACGTGCTCCAGGCACTGCCTGGGAAATTCATCAGGCAACAACGCCCAGCTCTGGTGAAGACACAAGCCGAAAACAAAAACAAAACGACCAGTGCCTGAGCCGGCCGCAAACTTCCCCCTTTCAAATCTTCGGGCCCCAGCATCCAATCTGTTCTCTTCCACAGGCCCCCAGGCCCCCCAGGCCATGCAGGGTGGCCCCATCCCCAGGAGTCACCCCCACACCACTTACCGATCTTCGGCGTAGTGGTTGGGTTTTCCCCTAGACTGGTGAGGGCTTTGTACCTTCCCTCTGCTCTCACATCCAACAGCTTCCAGAACCTCTGGGCCAGAGAAACCCAGAGAATCCTTCAAGGACCCTTCGCGTCCCTGGGGTGGAATTGGAAGAGCCCAGGAGCCAGAGTCCCAGTAGAGGGACATTCGGACACTCGGGCCTAGGCTTCTCAGCGACGGGAGAAAATGCTGGCTTCCACCTACACACAACCCTTCAGGGCAGCTTCCTGCAAACAATGCCATCCGGAGGCCGAGGGAATCAGAACCAGCTGCCCTCAAAGCCGGCCTCGCGCAGGACACACAGGTCCTAGATCAGGCCCTCTCTGTCCCCCACCTTAAGGGAAGTCATCCCTCAAGAAGTTAGGGCAAAGGGGCCAAGCAGGGACCCAAGAAGCTGGATTAGAGGTCTCACTCCTCCCTCAATGATCCGTGTGTTTCCAAAAAACAAAGCCTGTGGACAGAGCGGAAGGGGGAGGGTACAGCCAACCTATCTGGGAGTTCCCAGGCACTGGCTGCAACAGGTAACCCCCCCCCCCGCCCCCGGACCCCTCTCTTCATCCCCCTCAAATGCTGGGCTGACCTCCAAACACTTGGGAACCCGAGGTGGGAAGTACGTTATTCGTGAGGAAGGACTGTTAAGTAAGGGACAGAGAGGCCAGGCCTCCTATCTAGCAAGCCATGAGACCAGGTGGGCAGAGGGCCTCAGGACACGAGTGGAAGATTGGGGGAGGGAGAGGGTCATGTGGACGGGCGGTTGCCTAGAAAACTAGAGGAGCAGAAAAGCGACAGGTGGGCTGGGTACCGCGGGGGTCTGTGGAGGACGGCGGGGTCAGACAGCGGGGTGGGTCTGGAGCGTGGGATACACCGAGGGAGGACTAGGAGGTCCAAAGCAAAGGGTCGGCGGGGATGCGGCGCTGCGGGATCCAGAGTGCGTGGTCGGCGAGATGTAAGAGCTGGTGAGGTCCCCAGCGTAGAAGTGAGGATCACTGAAAGACGCTGGGGGTAGGTGGGGTCCCCAGCGTGGGGGTGTGGAAGTCCGAAGCTTGGCGTCGACAGGGTTTAAGGGGCGGTGGGGTCCTTAGCGTGGTACTGAGGGTCGCTGGGGGACTCGGGTCTGGTCTCAAGGTCCACGGGATGTAGGGGGCCGTGAGGCTGGGCGGCGGAGCCGCGGGGCCACAGGCCCGGGTGGGGTGGGGTGGGGTGGGGGTGGGGACCCAAGTCGGCAGGCGGGCGCGCGCGTCCTTACCTGCGCTCCGTCTGGGGCCCGCGGGCGGCGACGGCCGGCCTCAACAGCGCGGCGTCCCCCGCTCCGGGCCCCGTGCGCGCTCGCGCTCCGGCTCGGGCTCCGGCGCCTGCTCCGGCCCCCGCTCCGGATCCCGCGCCGCCGGGGCCGGCCTCGACATGTTCGGCGGGAGGGCCGGGCTCGCCGCTCCGCCGCGCCCGCTCTGGGTCCCGCGCGCCTTACGCCGCCAGCGTCGGCCAGCTGGGGGCGGTGGCCTGCGCACTACAATGCGCAGGCGCGACAGGGGCGCGGGGCGCGCACGCCGTAAGCGTCACAGCGCAGGGCGGGACTAAAGCTCGACCGGGCGACGGGCGCGCCGCTTTGCGACAGCAGGGGGCGCCTCACGACGGCTGCTGCGCTTTGCGGCCTCTCCAATGCTGTCCCTGGGAACGCCGGGGACGCGCGACCGAGGGTTCGCGCGCAGGCAGGGACGGGGGGCAAGCCCCTCCTACACCCGCTTTGGGGGCGGGGATTCTGGCTCCCTCTCGACCCCGCCCACCGTCGCCATGGTGACGCGTGGCCTGGCACCCTGGCGCCACCCTGCCGCCGCGTCTGTGACGTCACAGTCTCGCCACTTGACGCCATGGTGGGCGGTGTCGAGGGTGTGGCCTGAGTGGGTGGTGGCGGGTGGTCGGTGGGTGCCTGTGCCCATTATTGAGTAGAGTTGGTGCCAGACCGTTTCTAAACGGTTTTCTTGGCCTGAGGGGAAATTGTCCTAGAATAGTGGTCAATACCAAAAAAATACATAAATAAAAGGAGAATAATATATAGAGAGAAGCTGGGCGCAGTGTAGCACTCATATAATGTCAGAACTCTGGGAGGCTGAGGCAGGAGGATCACAAGGTTGAGCCTAGCAAGCGCAAGGACCCGAGTTCAATCCCTGGTACCAAAAAAATAGAGAGAGAGGGGGTGAGGGAGAGATGTAGAGAAAACTCTGGTCATTGCCTGGTAGGTTGGCAGAGGAAGAGTATCTGCTTCTTGGTCTCCTAATTCCTGGTGACTTAAGGAACAGAGGAATCTCAGCGGGTCGCCTGGGGCAGCTGGTCAAGTCTGCTGCTGGGCCTCCCATACCAAGCTGGGGCCCCACACCCAGCTGCCACTTAATGCATGTAGCTCTCAAAGTGCTTGTTCATACGTTGTCTGCCACAGAGCCCTACACTGAGCAAGGAACTTGAGGAAGGGGTAGCTGGCCAACCCAGGTCTACTTCAGGGCAGGTCCTGGAAGGGGAAAGGGGGAAGGAAGCTGCAAAAATGGTTCCTGGGCTTCCCACGGACTCCACTCCCTCACAGGTGGGGACATTTTTTAACTAAGAGGGCATACATCCATTCAGATTTGTATGAAGTGCCCGCCAAGGGCTCTGAAAATAGAACAGTGAGGTGGCTGTTGGCATCTCCTGCCCAAGGAGTCTTCAGTCCTGGGGGAAGGGAAGGCCTGACAGGAAATACGCACACAGGATGGTTTCCGATGGTGTGATATGGCCATGTGCCAGGGTGCCCAGAAGAGGGCACCTTCTTTAGCCAGATGGCCAGGGAAAGCCAGACCCTTTAAAGGCTAGAAGGTAAGCTTGGGAGGAGGATTCCATGGCCTGTGGCTGTGCTGTACGCAGAGATGGCTGCAAAGAATTAGGGGGGAATTCAGCCCGAGTGGAGAGGCTACAAGACAGGGTTCCAGGGGCCAAAGCCAGCCCTGTGGGTTGCCAGGACTAGGTGTCCTGCAGTACCATAAGAGGCAAGCAGTGCTGGCCCTGACCCTTGTCCTCTTTCTGTCCCACATGAAATGAACCCCCTTGGGGAAGCCCAAGCCACAGTCTGTTCTTGTATCTTCCTGATCACAATTCTCTCCTTCCGGAGGAGGTGCACTGTACAAGGCAGTGTGTTTATCAAATGTCAGTTTCTGCCAACTGTGGCTGTGGGAGCCAATGTGAGAAGAGGCGCACAGTATCTCCTTGCTCTGTGTGCAGTGACTGTGTATGGCAAATGGATGAATAAATGGACTCTGCAGCCCTCCCAGAATTTGCAGAAGTCAAGCTCTTATTTTCTCAGACTTCCTGGTCCTGTCTCTCCTGGCACTCTTGGCATTCAGGAAAATCTTCTCTAAGGAGCTCCACCCCAGAGCACCCTCTCTTCTAGGGCTATCTGCATGTTACACCTGACCTCAGGCTGTGCTCCTGCAAGCCGGTGGCTTGTGTAGCTGAAAGAATACAGTCAAGAAGCCCAGGCCTGGAGCTGTGCCAGCCAGAGTGTGACTGTGGGCCTCTTGCTCACTCTCTCTGGTCCTCAGTATCGTTGTCTGTAAATTGGGGCTAGTGACAGGGCTCATGGGTGAACTGCATGAACTAATGCATGAAAACCTCCAGCAGAGACCTTCAGCTCTCCACAAACGAGTTCCTACCATATGGAATCTTTGAAAAGGCAGATGGCCTTCCACATTTCCTCATGTTTAACTGGATCCTCCACATGTTTTGCCTTTAGTCACAGGGATGCCATTTGGGGAAAGCTGGCAGGTGAGTGGAAAACACCCCATTTAGGGGTCTTGATAAAATAATAACATTGTAAAGATGCTCTCTGCCCCAGTCTCCAGAAATGAAAACAGGATCAGAGCCTCTTGGTAAATCCCTGTATCCCTGTGGGTCTGGGGGAGCAGCAGGGCAGGAAGTGCCCCCTTCCCCTCTGTTCCTGTAAGAGACACAGACACACATCCACGCATCTTGGAGACAGAAAGAAGCCCCCCGCCCCCCCGCCGCCGCCCGGGCCCAGGTCAGGTCTCAGGCAGCATCCAAGTGTCCCAGGCCAGTCCAAGCACAAAAAAAGCACCCTGGGGCCAAGCATTTAGCTCAGTGGCACCACGGCTGCCTCACACCTGCCTTGTGGTCCTGAGTTTGATCCCCTGTACCGAGTGGGGGGGGGCAGCACCCTGGCTCATGCTTATCAAATTGGCTTGAATGAACATTGACTGTAGCCGGGCTTCTCTCCCATCTGGTGCAGCCTGGGGGTCTTGGGGCCTGACATCATTTCCTGTCTGAGACTGCTCTGCTCTAAAGATGTGGAAACCCAGGTTTAGAGACATAAAGTGAATTAACCACCCACCATGACCTAGATTGGAACCTCCGACGCTGGCAGCAGCATGGCCTCCCAGTGTCCTCACCCGACCCCAGTCACAGTGGCTTTGGTGAAGAAGGGCACCAAACACAGGGCAAAGAATAAAACCGATTGGGCAAGTTAGAGTCCTCTTTTTTCAGAAACTGTGAACTCCAGAGGGGAAACAGGCTGGAAGACAGAGAGGCTGTGAGGGGCTGGGTGAAGAAATGGAGAGCATGAGGGTACAGAAACATACAGCTGAATAGCCTACATTATGTGACACCCCCCACCTCCTGAACCAGCCAGGTCAGTGCCATGTGACCTCCTGGCCACCTCTAATTGGCCCAGGGCGAGCCAATCATACCCTCTCCTGGGTATGTTGAACACAGAGGAGCCTTTGGTGCCTGTCTAGTGTTAACTATGAAGCCAATAGCGGGTGTCAGCCACTGTCTGGCTTCTCAGCATTCGTCCTCCCATTGTTTAGATATACAGGAGGGTGACCAGCCATTCTTTTTTTTTTTTTGGAGAGTCCTGGAACACTGGCATTTCAGTGTTCAAACTGAGGAAGTCCCAGCAAACCACAGTGATTTCATCACCTTGCATGTAGGGCATACACTGCGCTAGCAAAGACCTCAGGAAGCCACAATGAGAAGCTGCCTCTTCACTCCATGCCCTGGTGCCAAGGTAGAGGCTTGAATGGTGTTCTCCAAAATTTATGCTCACCTGGAACCTCAGAATGTAACCTTATTTGGAAATAGGGTCATTGCAGATGTAATTACTTAAGGTGAATTCATAAACTGGGTATGCTGGCACACGCCTGTAATCCCAGCACTCAGGAAGCTGAGGCAGGAGGATCACCAGGAGTTGGAGGCCAGACTCAACTACACAGTGAGACCCTAGCCCTAACTCAAAAAAACAAAAAATAACAACAACAACAACAAAAAATGAATTCATAGCCAGGTATTGTGGCACATGCATAAATCCCAGCACTTTGGGAGGCTGAGGCAGGAGGATGGCAAGTCCATCCAGCCTGGGCAACTTAATGATCTAGCAAGACTCTATTTAAAAAGATCCCCAATACTCCCCCCAAAAATAAATAAATAAAAAGAAAAAATGTATAAAAAGGGGGCTTGGGAATGTAGGTCAGTGTGAAGGTCCTGTGTTCCAGCATGCAGTGGGGAGGGGAAAGAAGGAGGAAAGGAGACTGACAGAGGAGAACCCATGTGAAGATAGAGGCAGAAATTGGAGTGATGTGACCACAAGCTACAGGACCCCTGGAGCTCCAGGAGCTGGAAGAGGCAGGAAGGACCCTCCTCTGAGAGGAGGGAGCATGGCCCTGTGGAGACTTCTGCTGACAACCTGCCATTGCCCGCAGAACCGGGGAGGACACTGAGCAAGCAGATAACAGTTGTCCTCACCCTGGGCCCGGCATTCAGGGCATCTCTGATTACAAGGGGCTTTCCTGCCTGAAGTGGCTGTGTGCCCAGTCTCGCCTGGCCAGCCCAGCAGCATCCCTTTGAGAGGAGAGGACAGTCCAGGGTGTCACTTCACAGTCGGCTGGGGTCAGATAGGAAGCAGCCCTGGACAGCAGGGGTCAAATGACTCATGTCCAGAGCTGAAAAGACACATGACCCTGCTGCTTTCCTGAATCTGCTCCAGGGACAAGATGCCAAGCTAATTCCCAAGACAGGCAGAAGGAGGAGGGGAGGATCTGCCTCTGTGGTGTCTCTGAGCAACTACAAGCTCATCTGTAAAAGGATGGAGTTGGGGCTGGAAGTGTGACTCAGTGCTGAGCACTTGTCTAGAATGTGCAAGTGCCTGGGTTCATCCCTAATACCAGCAAAAATAAATAAATAAAAGGACAGAATTGGACATGACCTGAACTGCCAACTAGGTTTCCTCCTAGTACTACTTGATTATTAATGTCTGGCATGTTCAGAAGGTCATCATTGATTGTTTGCTGATGTGTACCCTATGCATAGAAGAAACCATTGATTGACTGTTTGACTGTGATGTCTGCCCAATGCACAGAATGGTGGAGGGGATCAGTAGTTGTTGATTGATTACTGATGTCTGCCTTGTGCAGCGTGGAGGAGAGGCTCATTGATTGTTGATGTCTGCCCAATGCGTAGCCTGCAGGAAGGCACCATTTATTCACTGATTACTGATATCCTGTGCAAAGAATTAAGGAAAGCATCATTGACTGATTGACTGGTAATATCTACCCTGTGCACAGGAGGAAGGAAGGTGTCATTTATCAATAGATGGTCTCTCCCTTGTGCACAGAGTGGATAAGGGCATGATTGGTTGATTGGTTGATTGGTTCCTGATCCCTGCCCTATGCATAGAATGCAGGAAGGCATTCATTGATTAGATTACTGATGTCTGTATTCTGCAGAGTGGAGGAGAGCATTGATTGGTTAGTTGCTGATGTCTGCCCTATGCACAGGAGGGGCAGCAGAGTTCATTTACCATCTGGAAACTGGGTGGGAGGGGCTTGTGACCCCTCTGGTCCCCACATTCTGACATTAGTAATTTGACAAGTTTCCTTCATTTCCCCATTTCATATCTTTTTTTGTTTTGTTTTGTTTTTTGGTACCGGGGATTAAACTCGGATCCTTGTGCTTGTGAGGCAGGTGGTGGAACCACTGAGCTAAATCCCCGGGCCTCATATCTTTTTTTGAGACAGAGTCTCACTTTGCAGACCAGGCTGGCCTGGAGCTCAGTATATAGCCTAGACTGGCCTTGAACTTGCATTGATCGCCCTGCCTCAGCCTCCCTAGTGCTAGGATTACAGACATGCACCACCACGCCCAGTTTATTTTCCATTTCAAGTCATTCTGGAGACTGGAGCAACAATCCTGGAAGGACAGGAACAAGACCTCTAGGGAGACAAAAGTCTGAGTTTGCACCTGGCAGTGGGACCCCTTTCCAGGTGTGGAGCTAACTTTTCCCAGTGCTGTGTTCCCAGTGTCCATCCAGCAGTGGACAGAAGGACCAGTAAAGAGCAGAGGTTGGGCCGGGGATTTAGTTCAGTGGTTCTGGCGCCTGCCTCACAAGTGGAAGGTCCTGAGTTTGATCCCCGGTACCAAAAAACAAACAAACAAAAAGAGCAGAGGTTGCTTTATCGGCTCCCCAAAGCCCCATTGTGAGACGAGGCTGGGCAGGGCTCCTGTGAAGACAGTGTGGGAGGAGTGGGTGGCCTAGGGAGGCATGATGGGGGTACTGGAACCTGCCTCATCATACAGGTGGGGCCCCAAGGACAGGGGATTAGGAGAAAGGGTTCTGTCCTTCATGGTAGTTGTGAAGACCCAGGGAAAGGAGGCTTGTTATCCCGGGTCCTTTGGGGGTATACTTGTAACTGTTGTGTTCAGTGTGTGTAGCATTTGGCTGTGTGTAAGAGGGCCATGTGTTAAGCTACAGGGCAGTGGTGGAACCCATGAGAGGTGGGTATAGGGGGTGCAGTCCTGAGGTCACCGGGGGTCAACCCCCCTTGTCCTCTCTGTCAGCTTCCTGGAAAGCGATGTGACCACTGGCTGCAATATGTGTTCCTGCCATGATGCTGTCCTCACAATCAGAGTTGCCTGATTGTGGCCTCAAACCTTCAGAGCTAGGAGCCCAATGCACCTCCCTTTGCTCCAGGAGAGGCCAGGGTGAGGTGTCGAGTCATAGCGACGTGAGGCTGACCTGAGTTTCTCTGCATCTTTGTGTTTCTACGTGTGTGGGGGTTGTATGTATTAAGTGTGCCTGTGCAGGATGTAGCATGCTGGTGTGGAAGCACACGTATTTGTGTGAGTGTGTGTGTATGTATTTTTTGAGACCAGGGGTGCTCCACCACTGAGCTATACCTCCTGCCCTTTTATTTTTTGTTTTGAAGTCATGGTCTCACTAAGCTGCCCAGGCTGCTCATTGAACTTATGATTCTCCTGCCTCAGCTTCCCAGAGTGCTGGGATGACAGGTGTGTACCACCACACCAGGCTAGGGTTTAACTTTCTTTGGGGATATTTCACCAACCACAGGCCTCCAGGGAATCATTCTGCTCACTTGTCCCCAGCCTCACATAGTGGTGATGAAAAAAATCCAGGAAGTAACCAAGATCTCTCCTATGTCCCCTGTCACCGAGGCCAGCTGTGGAAGGCAGCCCCCAGAGGACAAGGTGTACAGAGCACAGGAAACTGACGAAGGCTCAGCAGAAGAGAGCAGACCCCCCCCCACAAGCTCTGTGTGAAGCCAACAGTGCCTCAGCCTGGCAGAGGTGGCATCTACACCCAGCCGAGGGGAGGACATGTGTCACCAACATCAAAACACTGAGGAAAAGGTGATATTTCTAGAGCTGGTGTGTCAGTAGACACAATTTCAGCCAGGGGTAGTACCATGCACATGGAATTCCGGCACTCAGGAGGCTGAGGCAGGTGTCAGTGAGGTCAGCCTGGACTGCATAGTGAGTTTGAGGCCAGACATGATTTCCACGTAGGGGTGCAGCTCAGTGGTGAGCATTTTGCTAGCATGTGAGAGGTCCTGGGTTCCATCTCCAGCACCAAAAGAAAGAAAAAAGAGAGAGCAGAAGAGACACACAAACACGTGTGGTCTGACTGTCTGTGTCAGTCTCTCTCTCTCACCCACAATCTATTTCTTTGAGTGTATACTAAAATTTCTCCTGGGGCCGGAGATTTAGCTCAGTGGTTTCGCTGCCTGCTGTGCAAGCACAAGGACCCGAGTTCGATCCCCAGTACCAAAAAAAAAAAAAATTCTGCTTAGTTGGGCATGGTGGCACATAACAGTAATCCCAGCATTTGGGAGGCTGAGGCAGGGGAATCACTGTAAGTCTATTTATTTATTTATTTATTTATTTATTTATTTATTTATTTACAGTACTATACTTGGAATGGGACCCAGAAATGTTCTACTGGGTTGCACTGAGCAAGATCTCCAGCACTTTTATTTTTTTTAAATCTTTTTGTATTAGTACATATTTGTCATACATATAGATCACATTCATCATAGGGAATTTGCACCTGTACATAATACATCTTTTTTGTTTTGTTTTTTGAAATGAGGTTTCATTCAAGGTCAGTCTGAACTACGTGGTAAGACCATGTCCCAAAAAACAAAAACAAAAAACCCCCACTAAAATAAATTTTAAAAGCTTACCCAGCCTGAGTGCAGAGTGGTGGTGCACACCTGTCACCCCACACTCTGGGAGGCTGAGGCAGGAGGATATTGAGTTTAAATCCAGCCTGGGCAATTTAGTGACTTAGTCTCAAAATAAAACTTCCAAAAAGGGCTGGGGACGTAGCTCAGTGCGAAGGTGAGTTCAAGTCCCCAGTTCCATCAAAACAAAACACAGCAAGGCTGGGGATTTAGCTCAGTGGTGCCGGCACCTGCTTCACAAGCACAAGGTCTGGAGTTTGATCCCTGGTACCAAAAAAAAAAAAAAACCCCAAAAACATAAAAACCCCAGCAAACTTGCCCCAGCCCTGTAGCTGGGGGTTGGCCAATATTACCTCATTCCTTTTTGCTTTTCTTTTCTTGGTGCCAGCAGTGAACCCCAGTGTATCATGCAAGCTAGGCAAGCACTCACCACTGACCTGCCCCCTCAACCCCCCTTAGTTTGTTTTCTGTTGCTAATAGCTGAATCTCACAGACTGGGTAATCCCCCCCTCCACTGACTGAGGATTGAATCCAGCCCTTTTTTATTTTTAGACAGGGTCTCACTAAATCACCCAGGTTGGGCTTGAACTTGTGACCCTCCTGCCTCAGCCTCCCAGAGTGCTGGGATGACAGGCATGTGCCACCGCACCCAGCAAGAGGTTGGTTTTGTGGCCAAACTCTGGGCATCTTACTTCTTCAAGGAAGCAGGAGAGGGGGCATTTGTCCCTGAAGGCCATGTATGTGACCCTGGAGGGGCATCTGTCACCTTTGGTCAGAGCCTCCACCATACTTCTGGGGGAAGGACCCAGAAAGTGGTGACCATCAGGACATGAGAGTCACAAAGACCGTCCCTGAGTCCACTCACAACCACCTCTGCCTGTCGCATGGCCTGGTGACCTGCACTTGAGGGTACACTTAAAATGCCTATCAAAGCATCCATTCAAAGTTTTGTGGCACGTATCTGTCATGCCAGTTACTCTGGAGGCTGAGACAGGAGGATCCCAAGATCAAGCCAGCCTGGGCAACTCAGCAAATCAACAAGATCGTTTCAAAATAAATGTTTTTCTTGTTGGTACCGGGGATTGAACTTGGGACCTTGCACTTGTGAGGCAGGCAGTGGAACCACTGAGCTAAATCCCTGGCCCCCAAAATAAAATTTTCAAAGGGCTGAGGTGTGGCTCAGTGGTGAGCACTTACCTAGCACATGCCAGACCCTGGGTTCCATCTGCAGCAGTGGAAAAAGTAAAATACTAATAAACCAACCACTTCATTCTTACAGCCTAAGGTGACAAGGGACTGGGAATAAGCCAGGCCAGGGCAGTAGCTGGGCTGCACAGTCCTGGGCAGCCTTCCACAGAATGTGGCAGCCCAGGATGTAGAGGTGTCCTTTGGGCAGATGAGGCCCATCTGGTGCAAAGACATCAGGGCACAGAGGTGGTCAGAACAGCATGTTCCAGCCACTCTGCGTGGCCCAACATTCCTGACATGTGGCTCAGGGCCAGTGAATCAT
Source organism: Heterocephalus glaber (assembly GCF_053883595.1). Lineage (NCBI taxonomy): Eukaryota > Metazoa > Chordata > Mammalia > Rodentia > Bathyergidae > Heterocephalus > Heterocephalus glaber. The sequence goes on along the minus strand of NW_028258457.1, from coordinate 4,219,645 downwards.
TTTGCCCTCCTGGAAGGAGGCCCGACAGATCCTATGGGGGTTCCCCAGCACAGAGCCCAGGTGGCAGCAGGGGAGCGGGCAGGTGGCCCAGACCCTACTTCTGCTTCCTGATGTCCTCGCTGGGGATGGTCACTGCTGTGCCTCAGTTTCCTCTCCTACCCACAGGGGACTGACAGTTGCATGGAGGAGGCCTGGGGTCCCTGGCATTCCTAGGCCCTGGGTTGGGAACTTACTCTGGGAACTCATTCTGCAAAGTCTAGAAAGGCGCTAGAATGGCGAGTTCCTGTGGGGATTTTGTTTTGGGGCACTGGGATTGAAGCCAGGGCCTTCACATGAGCTCCATCTCCAGCCCTTTTTACTTTTGAGACAGGGCTTCACTAAATCGCTAAGTTGCCCAGGCTGGGTTCAAACTTGTAATTTGCTTGTCTCAGCCTCCTTCATAGCTGGGATCACAGAAGCAGTGATGTGTTTCCTCCCGAAGGTTCACAGCTTGCAACTGTCCCTCCAGGCCAGTGCTGGGGATACCAGGGGCCTCTCGTGCAGAGGTGGTATCCTTTACAAAAGGGCAGGTGCTGTGACCACCCCAGCTGAGATGGCGTGGAACGCAGACAATCCTCTGGATGATGTCACCAGGAGGCAGCCTGAGACCCCAGAGCTTGGCTTGGTGCCCGCTGGCCCCTCTCTAGTTCTGGCCCCAGCACAGTGAAAAAGTGAGCAGGGAGGGGCTGGAGGGTTTGATCACCATGTGTAAGTCCCTACCCTGAGGGTCTGGCTGTGGCAGCAGTATCATCTGTCAGTCATCTGTCTTATGGTGAGACACCTAGGCAGGGCCCGCCCCTCTTTGTCTCGCCCTTCCTTGTTCCTTGGGTTCCAAGGGGTCATGGACACTCAGAACCCCACGTCCTGCCATCCTGCCTGAGATGTCACGTCCATCCTGGGGGCCGGAGTGTCCTGCAACTTTCATGTGGCCGAAATAAAGTCAGAGCCAAGTGTGATGGCACATGCCTGTCATCTCAGCACTGTGGGAGGCTGAGGCAGGAGGATTGCAAGTTCGAGCCCAGACTGGGCAACTTAGCAAGACCTGGTCTCAAAATAAAAAATAAAAAGGGCTGGGGCTGGGTATGTAGCACAGTGGCGCTACACTTGCCTGGTAAGCACAAGATCCTGAGTTTGATCCCTGGTACTGAGAAAAGAAAAAAAGGGCTGGGTATACAGCTCAGTGCAAAGCCCTCAGTGCTTTCCGCTCAGGGGAGGTACCCTGGGGGTCAGAGTGGGTGGGGTCTCTCAGAATCTGGGAGTTGGGTTTTTTTTTTTTGCTATCAGGGATTGAACTCGGGACTTTGTGCTTTCGAGGCAGGCAGCAGAACCACTGAGCTAAATCCCTGGCCCCTGGGAGTTGGGAACCAGGCAAAGAGCTGTGGTGGGGGTAGGGGTAGAGAACAGTCACAGGTGAGGGTGAGTTCTGAGCACAGGCAGAGCAGCTGTGCCACTGGGCAGGGTGGACTTCTGCCTCAGTTTCCCCATCTACTAAGCGAGGTGGTGTAATGGTGTCAGCTTCCTTGTTCCAGCACCAAGTTCTTCAGGGCCATACAGGAATGATGATGGAACCTGGCACCCTTTTAGGGACTGACCTGGGGCTGCAGTGAGGGCTTCTGGTAGAGCTCTGTGGGGATAGTGGCTGGGGACAGAAGAGACCAGTGCGGGGAGAGTGGGGACATGGCCACAGGAGTTGGGATTCTTTTTTGTTTTTTTGGTACCAGGGATCAAACTCAGGACCTTGTGGATGGCAGGCAGGCACAGTGCCACTGAGCATCCCCAGCCCTTTTTATTCTGAAAGAGGAGCTCACTAAGTGTCCAGGTTGGGCTCATACTTGCATTCCTCCTGCCTCAGCCTCCCAAGCAGCTGGGATGACACCAGGATTCTGTGCTGGGGGCATCAGGGAGCTATGGGGGAGCAGAGTGGGGCTCCTGGTCTGATGGGATCCACAAGCGCCCCCTGGTGGCTGAATCTGGGGCTTGGTATTGGCTGAGGCCGAATCCATGGGCTCCATAGCAAGGGTGACCACAGGGTGTTGGCATGGAGAGGGTACCAAAGTGCCACCCTGATGACCAGACACTGGCCATGTGTGCTGGGACCCTCTGACCAATGGATGGCTGGGGGGCACAACACACACTACAGACCCAGCCCCCGCTTGCTCCAATGCAGAAAGGATTTATTTCCAGAACATTTTCAGCTAACAAAACCCACCGCACTGTGACCATGCACATGTGGGGGTCGGGTGGGGGCTGCTGGTGGCCCAAGGGGCTCCACTGCCCCAGTGCCCTACAGTCAGGCTGAGATGCCACCTTGAGGTGTTGGCAGGGACCCTAGGCCCGGTGACCCCAGGTCTCCACCTCCCCTGAAGTTTCCCATGCTGGTTAGTGTGACCTCCAGGGATGGGCAGCTGGGTGTGGAAGGCCTGTGAAGGCCTGGCCAGCAGCATGGAAAGGTCATGGAAAAAAGTTGATTTTGGCCCAAATATCATTAAAGGTGCTGCGGATGCCCCGCAGGATGTGCCTGGCTCTTCTGACAGGGACAAGGCTAGAGGAGCAGAGACAGTAAGTAGTGTTGGCTGTGATATTCCTCTCTAAGGCACAGGGCTGTCCCCTTCCGGGTGGGGGGAAGGACATCCTCATGGCTCTGCACCCAAAGATCCAGGAGGAGGCTCTCTCCGTCTGGCTTCTAAGGACAGGGACCTCTGGGTCATTCTCCTCTGTATGGCTGAGACAAGCTGCTCTCAAGAATCAGGACAAGCACCTGCCCAGGGGCTCGGCCAGTTTTCAGGATGCAGACAGAGATCTTGTGGAGGGGACCTTGGTCCCAGGAGAGGAAGGCTGTCTGCCACAGATGGAAATGCAGGACAACAGGGTCCCAACATCGCCGTCCCAGGGGGAGGAGTGCAGGAAGGAAGCCCGGCAGACAGGGAGCAGCACAGGTCACTGGTGAGGCAGTGGACCCGCCTCTGCTGTCCCTGCAACCCCGTCCATGGAGTCATCGCTATATGTGGGATGGGGGACGCTCAGCCCCTCTGCCAACCCAGGCAACAGGTGGGTTGAGGACATGACGCAAAGCTTGGCATTATGACCCCTGCATCCTCAGTTCTTTGGAGACGGCACACCCAACCTGCTGCCACCCTCTGTGACCTGAAGGTGAAGGTGTGGCTGCCCATAGGGAACACCAGGTGGCTGCAGGATGAGGGGCTAGGGCCTTGAGTCCCTAGGATGAGATGAACTTGGGCTCTGGCAGTGGCTGGGCCTCCAAGGAGGGCAGGACAAATGCTCAGGCCTCACAGGACCAGAGCAGCAGGAGCAGAGGGGCAGTGACGGCAGGCAGGTGGGGAGGTGGCAGGGCTGGTCAGCCCCCTCTAAGGCCACTGGCTGCCGCTGGCCGGATAGTTGGGTACAGTGGGATACTCAGGGAGGCTGTTCCCTGAGAAGTTGTTAAACTGGGCTTCCCTCGATGGCGGGTCCCTCCAGGCACCTGTGTTCCACTCTGTCTGTGCCTTCTGGAAGCTTCCACCAGCCCCACGGTAGATCCTGTGCACCTGCAGCAAGGACAGGACACCTCAGAGGGTGTGTGAGCCTGGGGGCTTCCTCCCCATATCTTCTTCAAGAGGAGACCCATGACAACAGGGTGCTTGGGATGGGGACATACAGGGTCCTCCATCACAGGACACCTCAGCTCTGGGCCACAGGCACTGCACAACACCCCTCACTGCACATCACTAGCTCCAGGATGCCCCTCAACATGGTGGGGTGGACAGCAGACATTTCCTGTCCTGTGCTGGGCATGTGGTGGACCACGGGGTCACAGGGTGGCCCTGACCTAGGCAGCACTGCCCACTCACTGCAGATCCCAGCCTCTAGGACATGAGGACACAGGCACAGGCTGTCCTGGAGTTCATTACTAATGAAACTTCAGGAAATGCAGGCAATCCAAGTCGGGTCCTCAGAAAAGCCCTGTGTGAATCTGACCCCTTCTCATTCTGCCTCCTCTAACACCTGCAGCCCTGGCTCAGCTCTGCCTCCAGTGGCTGAGCTCCCTGCCTCCCCTGCTGAGCACCTCCACTCCTCCTCTAGCTCTGCTGGGCATCGCCGCCCAGCTGTGGGCAGCTCTCATTTGTGAGGTGGTAATCACACGCCAAGTCACCACTGCAGGGCACATGGGGAGTGTGACCTGGACAGTCCCTTGGCCAGGCCTGGCACAGGACACACATGTACACCAGCTGTAGGGGTACCTGCGGCTCTTAATTTGGGAGCACCAGGCTGCAGACTGATCTCTTCCCAGGGATGCTCACTCCCTACCAGCCCTGCCGCCTTTCCCAGCCTGTCTCTCCGAGACGGTGTGGTGCAGAGACACTCTGCAGGCTTGAGGCTGTGTGGTCGTGGGCCTGGCCCTCGAGGTGCTCAGAGGAGAGAAGCCCCTTGGCCTCAACCATTGGTGCAAACCATGGGGTTTCTGCTGAGCCCTGCTCTCTGCTGGAGTCTGGGAGGCTGGGAGGCTGACGAGTGCTGGGCAGAGGGGCCACATGCCCCTGCCACGCAGCCCCCGGACGCTGAGTCTCTGTGAGCTCCAGTGACATCTCGTGTGTGTTGTCACTGTCCATCTTTGGGGGTGTCCCTAGGAGACGATCCTGGAACCTTTGCCTGGTCTCCCTGACCTTGGCCACTTGGAGTTACAAGGAGAGAGGAGGGAAGGCAGATGGGACCTCCCAGAACTCACCTTCAGGATCACGACGGCCATCATGGCAGCTGACAGTGAAAACATGATGGCGGGGAGCAGCATGACCACGGCAGCGCCGACACTGGTCCCAAAGAACCCGATGGCTGCCAGCCAGCCACTGCAGGGCGAAAGAACGCGGGCTTACCTGGCGTCCTCACATGCACAGATCTGACACATCACGGGAAGAAGGGACAGTCATTTGAGGACACACCCATGAAGACACTCAGACCACCAAGGAAGGCATCCTCTTCCCCCAACACTGGCGAGCCCATGTGGGAGGGAATGGAGGAAGCAGTGTGGCCCCATTCGTCATGCTTTGTAGGAGTGAAAGACTCAAAAGACTCAGACACTCACTTCTTTCACCCCATGTATGCTGCCCCTGCAGATCTATGCTACAGCGATTGTCAGTAACCATGAGAAACCGAGAATAGCCCAGGCGTCCAAGGCTGGGGATGATGCACTCTTGCACAGTGGGGCAGCAAGGAGACATTGAAGATAAGAAGGTCCAGCACCGAGAAGGCTGAGGCAGGAGGATCACAAGTTTAAGTCCTGGGCCAGGGATTTAGCTCAGTGGTTCCGGCACCTGCCTTGCAAGCGCAAGGTCCCGAGTTCGATTCCCGGTACCAACCCCCCCCCCCCCAAAACACCAACAAGTTTAAGTCCCAAAGGCTGGAGATGTAGCTCAGTGCATGCTCTCTGCACATACACATGGCACCAACCCCTCCCCGGGTTCCCCAGCCTCTCCTGCTCTGACTGTCCCCAGCCTCCTTGATGCTGCTCAGAGTATGCCATGGCAGCGCATCCGCAGTTTCCATGGAGTTTTGCTGTTCCTTTCTTTATTTAAAAAAGTAAACACCTATTCTGGAATGATTTTGAACTTACAAAAGGGTGGCAGAGATCTTAGGGAGTGCCTAGCCCTGTCCTCCATTGCACTTCTGGGCAGGGCCACAGGGGACTGTTTGGCCACACCTGTGGCCACCTGGCCATACAGCAGCCAGGCCCCCAGTGTCATTTACTGGGCTGTTTCCAATCCCCAGGGCTCCAGCTGTGGCCCATGACCCTGACCGGGACCACCCAGGCAGGAGTGCTGGCTAAGGGCCCCAGGGATGAGGGGCTGTCCTGCTCCGCCCCATGCAGTGCTCCAGGTATGGGTGCCCTCAGCCAACGGTGCACAGCACTGTGCCCTGTGACATGCTTTCTCCATCGGCTAAGAGGCTGGGGACTGTCTTTACTCCAAAGCTAAGACTGTGTGTCCACCCTGTCCAGCTCGGGTGGTGACCACCTGCCCCATCCCTCAGAAACAGCCAATGCTTTGGCAGAAGCAGAGCTGGGTGGCTGGTATCTCTGGCATGCAGGGAGGGAGGACGGAAACGCCTCTCCAGGCCTCCATGACAGGTACTCACACGTGCTGGGCCCCAGCCACCACGGGTGACCAGCACCAGCCTGCCCTGTCCACTCCACTCAGGGAGTCAAGGAGACACCAGAGCGGGGCAGGGAAGGAGGGACCAGAGGCCTGGGCAGCTGAGCAGAGCCCAGCAGCCCAAGGGCCCACTGGGCACCAAGGGCTATGAAAAGAAGCCATAGCCACTGGTGGCTCTGAACAGCAGGGTGCAGCTGCTGCCTCCTGACCATGCCCAGTAGTGAGGCCCATTGCTCTCAGGATTCTCCATCAGAGCCACAGTAACATGCCCCAGGCCACCTTTGTTACTGAGGACTCAGGGAGGAATGAGCAAGCTGCCGCATTCCAGTGGTGCTAGGGAGAGACATGGACATCCGTGGCAGGGGCAGGAGGGTGGGACGAGGCCTGCATGTGGGGCCCTTGCAAACTCCTGCCCGTGGGGAGTGGGGTCTGGGAGCTTACTGGACTCAAGAGTCAAACACACTGAAGAGCAATGTAAGGCTGAGCACCTGCTTAGCACACTTGAGTCCCTGGGTTCCGCCCCCAGCATTGAAAACCATAGCTCAAAAGCAAACAGCTGGCCAGGGATTTAGCTCAGTGGTTCTGCCACCTGCCTCACAAGCGCAAGGTCCTGAGTTTAATCCCCAGTACCAAAAAAAAGCAAACAGCTAATCCTGAGGAGGGTGGCAGGTCCAGTAGTGTCCCCAGGAGTCAGAGGAAAGCAGCAATAGGATGCAAGAAAGAACCATGGCAGGGAAAGTGGCCATGGGGAACAGGCAGAGTGAGAAACCTGCTGGTCACGTGGTAGACACAACACGAGAAAACCCCACAGAAGCTGGGTGTGGTGGTGCACACCTGTCACCCCAACACTCTGGGAGGCCGAGGCAGAAGTGTAAGCTTCAGCCCAGCCTGAGCCACTAAGCAACTTAGGAAGACCCTGTCTCAAAATAAAAAATATAAAAGGGCGGGGACATAGCTCAGTGTAAAGGCCCTGAGTTCAATCCCCAATACTGAAAAAGAAAGAAAAAAAAAGAAAGCCCCCTAGTGAGGCAGTGCCCATGGGACACAGAAGGGAACCTCAGTGAGGCTGAACTCATGCATCACACCAAGGGATACCAAGCGCCAAAGATGCCACCTGGGCCAGCTGAGTGACAGCTCCCTAAAGGTGCTCATGTTCTTATCCCTGGGGCCTGCGGCAACGTCACCTCCAGGGCCAAAGGGACTCTGAAGATGGGGTCATTCAGGACCATCCGGGGCCCAGTGTCTCTCAGGGTCCCCCTGAAAGGGTGAGAGAGGGTGAGAGGCAGAGAGAAGCTGAAGACACCACACTGCCTGCTCTGCAGATGGAGGATGGGACCAAGAGCCAAAGGCTGCGGGTGCCTCTAGGAGCCAGGACCTCCAGACCTGAGCTCAGTCATTTGTTTTAGTTCAAGGTTTGTGGTCATTTGTTCCACCAGCCCCAGAGATCTCAAAGGGGCACTGCCCACCACAAGAGCACTTCCCCCAAGGACCATGTGACAGGCAGCACCTTCTCAAGGCACTGGGTTGTGCCACACTTTCCAGTTCCCCCCAGGCTATGGCGCACATGTGAACCTCTTCTCCCCTCTGGTGCAGATGCCCCATGCTGAGGCAGCGAGGTGCCACCAGGGGCCTGAGTCACCCTCACCCCAAGACCAAAGCCCTCTGGGTTGTATGCTCAGGGTCTGTTTACAAGAGCACACAGCTGCACTGGCACGTGAACACACATACAGACACACAACTCCTATAATGTTGTTTTCTATATGAGGGATTGAACCCAGGGGTTTCATACTGAGCTGCACCCCAGTCTGTTTCCACAGTTAACACACAACCCTCCAAGGCAGCCCAACATGGAGCTTACCATGCGCCCCATCCCGGGAAGCCAATAGCCTGGATGACAGTCAGGACAAACTGGGCTCCGAAGATGAAGAAGAATGCCATAAAATTGAAGGAGCTGTCAGCTCTGTGGGGGACACAAAAAAACTGATGAAAGCCTGACACTCCCAACAGGAAGGTGCAAGCCGGAGGGTAGAACGATTGTCCTACTTTCCCCGTACACTGGAAAATGCAGACTCCCATGAGTCACTGAACCTGTGCTCAAACTGGGCTCTGAATGCAGCACCAACACTGCACTACTAGAAGGACAGCACAGCCCCTGGGGCCTTCACTGGGAGACCCCTTTTCCCTGGAGAGGTCCTGGTGGGGACAGCAGGGAGGCACAGAGCTTCCAGGTGCCCAGGGCTATTCCCCTCCCTGCTTCCTTCCTGTTCCCTGTGGCCCTTGTAATTCATGTCTTACATCTCGGGGAGGGCCTCAGTCTCCTTCCCAACTTAGTCTGCAGTTCAGGGACAGTCTAGGGGTGAACACGACACAGAACTGAGCGACAGGGTGGGAAGCTGAGGGTAAATGTCCATGACTCATTATGGGCAAGAGTGAAGAGAGCCCCAGTGTTAATCGAAGGATAGATGGATGGACACATAGCTCTTGCTGATTGTACCATGCTGCTGGGGCCACAATGAGCCCACCTGGCCTCAGGATGGGAGGGTCAGGCTGGGGCAGGGCTGTGTGGGGCCATAGCAGAGGTGGGGAGTGGCCGGAGTTACACATTGGGGCAGCAGGATGTCCTGAGACCGAGGGGGAGGCTGCCCAGCTGGACCTGAGGGTCCTGGTGTCCCTGGAACTTTCAAAAACTTTGACTACCCAGGTGTGGTGATGTATGCCAATAATCCTAGCACTCGGAAAGCTGAGGCAGGAGGATTGCTTTGAGTTCAGGGCCAGCTCGGGCTACACAATGAGTTCCAGGCCAGCCTGGACTACACAGTAAGGCCCTGTCACCAAATCTACTCCCTAAAAAATCCTGGACTGGTGAGAGGCAGATCCCTGCTGCTACCTGGTGTTTACCCCCACATACCCATACCTGTACCAGCCCTGCCAGGCCACAAGAGCACAGTGGACTGTACATGGTCACACTGGTTTAGTGTGTTTCCTGAAGAAGCCATTGAAAGGAATGAGGTTGTGACGCTCGCCACAGTGTGGAAGGACCTTGAGGACACAGTAGTGCTCAGTGAGAGATGCCAGGAACAGAGGACACAGTGTGGGCTCCGTGGACAGGAAACGCCCAGGACAGGCAAATCCAGAGACAGGAAGTGGACTCTAGGGGTACTGGGCTTGGGGAGGTGATGGGGGACTGCTTATGGGTATAGATGTGGCTTCCTTCGGGGTGATGAGAGTGTTTTAGAAATAGCTAATAACAGTGGCTGGACAACCCTGTGAATGTACTAAAACACTAAGTTGTCCACTTTAAGTAGGTGAACTGTGGGATGTGAAGAAAATCTCACCAAAGTTGCTACTGAAATACAAAACAGACACCCCAGATTTAAAGACCCTATCCAAAAATGGACATCTGAAGTGTAGACACTTCTCAGGTGAAGAAGTAGAAACACCAAATAGATTTATAAAAAATGTTTAACATCACTGGCTATTTGAGAGATGCAAATTAAAACAACGCTGAGATTCTGTCTCACTCCAGAAAGAATGGCTGTTATCGAGAAATCAACCCAGGCTGGAGATTTAGCTCAGTGGTGGTGCCACGTGCCTCACAAGTGCAAGGTCCTGAGTTCAATTCCCAATACCAAAAAAAAAAAAAGAAGAAGAAAGAAATCAACCAATAATAAATGCTAGTGAGGCTGTGGGGAAAAAGGAACCCTTCTCCACTGTTGGTGGGAGTGTAAACTGGTGCAAGCACTATGGAAATCAATATGGAGATTCCTCAAAACAATAAAACTAGAGGTTCCATTCCACCCAGCTCTTCCCCCTAGTATCTTCCCAAAAGAATTAAAAGCATCATAACACAATATATGCATTCCCATGGTTACAGTGGCATAATTCGTAATAGCTAAATCCTTTTTGTTTGTTTGGTACCGGGGATCAAACTCGGGTCTTTGCCCTTGCATAGCAGGCGCCGAAACCACTGAGCTAAATCCCCAGCCCATAATAGCTAAATCTTAGAAACAGCCCAAACGCCTATCAACTGATGAATGAATAAAGAAGATATGTTTTTTTTTCTTTTTAATAAAATGGAGTACTGCTCTGCCACAAAGAAAGATGAGCTTGAGACATTTATAGCTAAATGGACAGACCTTGAGACCATACTCCTAAGTGAAATAAATTGGACACACGTTTATTTGTTTTGTATTTTTTTTTTTTGGTACTGGGGATCGAACTTGGGTCCTTGTGCTTGCGCGTCAGGCACCAGAACCCCTGAGCTAAATCCCCGGCCCTGGACACACATGTTTAAATACCACATTGTTTCTCTGGTGTGAGAAACTGAAAATAGAAATAAGGACTAAGATGTGTAATAGATACTGGGGATATGGGAAGAAAATGTTCAAATGAGAAGGGGAACAAGGGAAGGGGGAAGAGGAAAGGAAAGAAGGGGGAAAAATTCAAAGGAAAAAATGGAAACAAAACTTTTATACATGGGGGGCGATGGGAAAAAAAAAGAAGCAAGATATATCATGTACCAGTACAAATTTTCCTGTGATGAATGTTATCATTATGTATATCTAAAATGTACCAATAAATGTCACTCTAAAAAACCAAAACAGAACACCTGACATTTCATCTGTGCAGCCTCCTAAGTTGGAATGACATTTTTTAAAAAACATATACAATTTTAGGGGCCGGGGATTTGGCTCAGTGGTTTTGCCGCCTGCTGCACAAGTGGAAGGATTCGCATTCGATCCTCGGCACCAAAAAGAACAAAAAAAAAAATACAATTTTATTAAATAACCTTTACAATAGTTACTTGTAAATTCATTCTGAAAATGTTTGCAATCCTTCTTCCCTTCCCACTTTGATAAATACACAAGCTTGATATATAGAAATTATAAATAAATCAACTAAGTCTCTGAAATATGAAAAAAAACCAAAAACAAAACAGAAGCCAAGAGCGGTGGCAAACAGCTGTCATCCCAGCACTTGGAGAGGCTAAGGCAAAAGGATCACAAGTTCGAGCCCAACTTGAACTTACACTTACAGAGCACATACAGAGACCCTGGGGATATAGCTCAGTGTGAAAACCCTGGGTTCAATCCCCAGTACTATAGGGACCACTAAAACACAAAACAGAACATGCAGAAGCTGAATCTGACCCATGGGCTGTAGTCAGCTACCACCCAAAGTGGAACAGCTGCTAATAACTGGGGCACACCCAGTGCAGACCAGGCCTGGCTCCCTGTGCACGGGTCAGACGGCGCCAGGACCAGTGCACATGCAGTGGTGACTTGCTCGCCCAGGTTCTGCGCACACCCTCAGCACCACAGGCATCCAGAGCTCCTAGGGAGCAGGTGGGACAAGGCCAGGGCCAGGTTGGCTCCCTCCAACTTACCGGAAGGCCTTGTAGGCAGGTCGGAACCAGCACACGTAGCTGCAGGGGGTGAACAGCAGCAGCCAGACGAAGGCCAGACCAAAGTTGGCTCCCTGACCACTGCCGATCCACCAGGCCAGGCAGGCGACAAGGTTGACCCCAAGGGTGACACAGTAAACTGGTGGGGTGAGGGAGAAGAGGCTGAGCGAGAAGAGGCTGAGCCAGGTGCTGAAGGGTATGGCCACTGAGGATGCTGGCCAGGCCTGAGGGTCACCTCCTGGTCTCTGGGGACAATGAGGGACCCCATGAGGAGCTGGGTGAGGCCAGGTAGCAGACCAGCTCAGGATGTGGCCCCAGTCACCATGGGGGCCACAGTGGGCCAGAGATGGGCTCAGGATGCACAGAGGGCTCCTGAGGGTCCCTGTCCCTGCATTCTCCTGCCTCAGGACAGATGGGGTGCATGAGGACCAGGTAGCTCCAAGCGACCACTCCCCGGGTCCAGTGGGCCTGCACTGGTGTCCCACCCCGGCAGCCCCACGCCCAGGGCTCACACATCCAAAGCCGGTAGATCCTCTTCACCAGCACCTGGTGCTCGATGGGAATCTCATCAGAGAAGTCTTGGTAGAAGCAGGGCTTCAGTGGGATGAACCTAGGCAGCGGCGGAAAGTTGTTCTCCTTCCCTGCAGGGAAAAAAACCCCAGGTCAGGGCTGTTACTTGCTGCCTCAGGGTGTCCCCATCCCCACCCTGAGCCTGAGGACCTGTCACCTCCCACAGCAGAAGGTACTCTGTAGCTGGACTACCAGTGTCACTCAGGAGAGGGCACGGGAGGGTTAGAGGCAGAGAGTGAGGGAAGACAATCTACTGCTGGCTGGAGCAGCCCCTGACGGAAGAAGGGGCTGAGAGCAGGGGCCTGAGAACAGAGGCTGTGGGTACCTCTAGGGGTGGGGGAATCTAGGTTCTCCCCAGAGCCTTGGGAGGAGCAGCCCTGCCTCCCACACCTGGACTCAGCCCAGTGAGACTCATTTGAGACTTCTCACCCCCAGACCCTAAAAGGGAAAATATTTAAATTTTTTGGGGGGAGTACTGGGGATTAAGTCCAGGGCCTCTCATCCTAGGCAAGCGCTTTACCATTAAGCTACACAAGCCCAGTAACAGGGATCAAACTTAGGACCTTGCCCTTGCCAGGCAGCCGCTGTGTCACTGAGCTCACCGAACTACATCCCCAGTCCTTTTCTTATTTTTAAATTTTGAGACAAGATCTTGCCATGTTGCTCAGGCTGGCCTTGAACTTTCAATCCTCCTGCCTCAGCCTCCTGAATAGCTGGGATGAAAGGTGTGGGCCACTGTGCCTGACTTAAATTTTGTTTCAAGCCACTAAGTGTGTGATGAGTTTGTTATTTTCTTTTTTGTTGTTGTTATTTTCTAGTGATTCCTCACCACAACTGCAGGACACTCACATACACTCCCAAAGTGTCCAGCAAGCGGAATATTAACAGTTCACGAGGCTTCTAGAGCAAAGACTCAAAATGCCAATGGCTTGAAACCTCAGGAATTTACCCTCTGCTAAAGAGTCCAGAAGTCCAAGGCCCAGGTCTATGTCCAGCCGAGCTCCCTCTGCAGCTCCAGGGAGGCCCTTCCTGCCTCTTCCAGCCTCCGTGGCTCTGGGGTCCCTCAGCTCGTGGCCACACCGCCCTAGTCTCTGCCCTCCCCATATGTCAGTGTCCAAATTTCCTTTCTTACCGAGATTCATCACTGGATTATGGTACCTCACTCTAGTAAGGCCTCAACTAATGATACCAGCAAACACATACCCTATATAACTACTGCTTACAGGATGGAAACTACTAGAACGAGATCAGTGAGGCGGCTCCAGGGTGGTGTCTGCCGGGGTGGGGAGGGGAGGCCAGAAGACTTAAGGTCATGGGCACAGCCACTGCAAAGACCCTGAGCTGAGTACCCTGCAGGTCCAGGAGTGGTGTGAAGATTGGGGGGAGGACAAGAGGGCAGGAGGCATTATGGCAGCTGTGGAGGAGCCTGTGCAGCCCTTGGGTCCCCTGGGTTCTTCTCCAAGGCTATCTTGTGTTACTTGACCCTCCATCATTCCCAAGCCAGAAGATACACACGAATCCATGGCCCTGTCACCAGCTTCCTGACATGGCAGCTTTGCAGATAAGAACACATGTAAGCCAAACCGTGGTGCCCGAAGTGTTGCTATGCAGAGCTGGCCAGTAGGCTGGCAAAGGCAGGCCAGGGTGCAGGCCACATGACAACATGTCACAGGCTGAGAACCCACGTGAGAACTGCTGCATCCCTCCCTGCCTGGGGATGCCTCCCAGAGACACAGCAGACCCTTAGCTATGGCAGTCCCCGTTGGACTCACCAGACATTTCCGCTTTGGCTGACCTGGAGTCTGGGCTGAAGCCTGCAGCCACCTGAAAGGAGACAGGACATCAGGGACCCTTTGGCCACCGGGGGTTCTGACACCCAGCTATGGGCTGGGGCTGCCCTCGGTGGGGGCCCTCTGTGACCAGAAAGCCCTATTCGGCCGCAACACATCGAGCTTCTGCCAGAAAGGCTGCCCCAGCTCAGCTGCTGGCTCAGCTATCACAGGCCGGATGTGGGGCCACCAGGCAACACTTCCCCTCTGAGCCCGGAGGGCCACCAGGCAACACGGTGTGGTCAGCAATGGGCATTTGCCAGAGGGACCAGCAGGCCCTGCTCCAAGTTCCCACTGTCAATTCCAGCCCTGTCTTGTGATACTCTTGGTGGCCCCTTCTGGGGTCCCTTCTTGCCACCCATAAGAGATGGTAAACAGGATGATCCTGAAGGAGCCTCTGGGTCAGCCGACCCCAGACGGCCAGCATCCAGATGTACCTGTCCCCACAAACACTCCTTAGCGCCTGACCACACTCAGCCCAGCAGATCCCCTCCCCATCACAAGCCTGACCCACAGACCTGCCCAGCCTGTGACCCCAGCCAGGAGTCCGGCGCCTCTTAACGGACAGCAGGTTGGGTTGAGCTAAGGAATGGTTTATTGTCACATGTCAGAGCTATTTCCTGATACACTGTGGAGGAATCCGAAGCAATGAACCAGCCCTGGGGTTAGGGTGGAACCCTCACAACACTTGCTCAAGAGATGGGCGACCCAGGCAGGCGGCAAGTGTCCTTAAAACTGGCAGACAGGATGGCAGCTCCCAGGGGAACATCAGGCCAATAGGCTGGCCAGGAGCAGAGAAATTTTGGAAGCAGGGGGCCACCAAGCCTACGTGTCAGGGTCCAGCAGGTGACACTGTTTCTCGAGGATACCACGGAACACCTGGAAGCGGTGATTGAGGTCTGGTTGGGTGTGGACACGGAAGCGAGTACCCAGGGCACCATCAGGTGAGGTGGCCCCATAGAAGACGCGCCGAATGCGGGAGTGCACGAGGGCCATGGCACACATGGCGCAGGGCTCTCGGGTGATGTACAGGTCGTAGCCGGTGCACACATAGGGCTGGCCGTCTTCATCCTCATCTTCCTCCAGCCTGCGCACAATACCTGCTCGGGCCTGGGTGGCAGGGGCCGGAAAAAAGGCACAGGCTGGGTGGGCGCGGAGGTCATGGGCACCACGACCCTGGCCCTGGGCCACGAGGTCGATGCACACCATGACAGCATGCAGCAGGGGGCTGCTGGCACTACGGCAGTCATGGCCCGTGGCCAGCACATGGTCCAAGGTGGGATCCACCACCACGGCTCCCACAGCCCGGAGGCCCTGGGATGCTGCCCGCTGGGCCACCCACACTGCCCGCTCCATGTGGCCCTGCATGGCGGCTCGCTCCTGGACTGAGAAGAGCTGCCCAGCCAGCGCACTGGTCACCTGCTTGTCCTCATGGAAGGATGTGGGCCAGTGAACCCGGGCCTCCTCGAACTGGCCCCTGGTGAGGGGTGGCCGGGCAGGCACAGGCACCAGAAAGGGCGCCCCCAGGCCATGGGGGTCCACAGAGGGCTCAGGAAGCAGCTCAGCCAGCGAGCGTGGACCTGGGGCCGGCCCAGCCAGGCACAGCAGCAGCTCCAGCTCAGGGGCACCATGGGTGTCGGGGCGGGGCCGCACTCGCTTGAGATGAGGCTGTGCAGGCAGCGGGTGGGCAGCCGCCACCTCTCGGAGGAGGCGGGAGGTCTGGCGCTTGTCAAGGACGGGTGCAGCGTAGGCCAGCACTAGCTCCACATCCCCAGACTGCTGCTCAGACAGCACAGGGAAGGCTTGCCACGGTGCTGGCTCTTGCTCTGTGCTCCCAGCCACCTTCTCAGGACCGCGCTGCTCTGTGAGGCCGGGGCTAGGCTCCATTCTCATCCTCAGCGGGGCTGGGACTGTGGAAGACAGAGATCGATGGGAGCAGAATATTGTCTGGCTTCGGCAGCATGCCCCCATGAGTGGGAGGAGTCCATCCCAGGAGGCTGGGGGCTGACGAGGCTCAGCAGGCCGGATCCAGAGCTCAGCCGAAAGTCCAGCCCAGGTACAACACATCGCTGGCCACGTTCTTGCCCACGTCCTACTTAACTCCTGGTTTGCAGAGGCTCTTTAAGAAAGCTGAGATGTAACTCAGACCAGAAAGAATGCCATTTCTTCTTTTGTTTTAGTGCTGGGGATGAAACCTGGGGCCTTGTGCATGCTAAGTGAGAGCTTACCACTGAACCACACCCCCAGACCGAAAAACATCATTTTTTTTTTGTACCAGGGATCGAATTCGGGACCTTGCGCTTGTGAGGGAGGGGGTAGAACCACTGACCTAAATCCCCGCTGAAGAACATCATTTTAAAACATACAATTCAGTGGTTCTTTTTTTTTTTTTTTGTACCAGGGATCAAACTTGGGACCTTGAGCTTGCAAGGCAGGCGCCAGAACCACTGAGCTAAATCCCGGCCCTCAGTGGTTCTTGATATGTATGGAGATGTGCAACTATTGCTACTATTAAATTCTAGAATGTTTTCATCACTCGCCAGGCAAGCCTCACATCACACCCACCACCCTGGGCAACCACTCATTGATCCTCTAAGCCGGGCAGAAGTCTGAACACGAGCAGCTGGCGAGCTATGGCTGGCTTCAGCCCTTGTGGCCAGGAACTAAGAGTGGCAACCAGCCAATGGCCAGAAGGGCTTTAGACCTCAGTCTCAGCCTGAGGAACCAAACTGGCCGGCAGTGTTACAAGTGGACCCCTCCCAGCGGATCCTCCAGATGAGACACAGCGGGCCTGACCCCTGGACTCCAGCCAAGAAGACTGTGCAGAGGACCTGCTACACTGCGCCCAGGCTCCTGACTACAGCACCAAGATGGGCAACACTGTCAGCTGTTACACCTGTTTTGGTCTGCACACACGAGGACTGGGGTGTGAGGCCACCTCCCAAAACAGCATGCAGCCACATCTCCAAAGAGCTGGACAGGGAAGAGACCACAGAACGTCTGCCCTGATGCAGTCCCAGGCCCCTGCAGTCCCAGGCTCCCCCACCTTCTGATCCACTTGTGGTAGAGGCCAGATGGGTGGGCCAGGTCTGAGGGTGCCCTAGGAGGGAGAAGAGCACCTGGGGCAGGCCTGGGAACCTGCCTACCCTCTGCATACAACCCTGCCAGGGCCATCTCCAAGGGTTACAGCACAGAGGGCTGGTGCCAGGTCGTCTCCCATGAAGCCAGTGCCAGCACCATCCCCATCCCCCAAGCACAGTGAGGCTGTGCACACTCTGCTGGGAGTGCAGGCAGGCAGGCAGGCTGGTGCCCTGATTCTCCACCCTCAGACCCTCAGTCTTCGGTGCTGTCAGGAATCAGACCACAGGAGCAGGGGAGGCTGGAGACAGAGATTGCAAGGCTGGGGTCAGGAAGCCCAACAGGAGGACACACACACACAGAGGACTAGAGGATGGCCCTTGTGGTTCCTGGATTTCTAGTGCTGTTCCAACTTGCCACCTTGAAGCCACCAGCACAGCTGGCAGGGTGTGTACCCCTGCCCATGTCTGCCTCCCTGGCTCGCTGCCACAGGATGCCCACAGGACCACCACATCCCTCATGGGGTGGCCAGCACCAAGCACACCCCGAGCCTGCCACGGGCGCCCCCAAGACAGTTCAGCAGCTCAGCCAACCCCAATGACATGGATCTGAGGAGAGGTGGCCATGAGCTGGGGCTGGCTGCACAGCAACACTTGCCACCCCACAGGCCAAAGACTGTGCACTCAGAAAGAAGCTGGCACTGTGCATGGTGACACACATGAGACCTCAACAGTCTGGGAGGCTGAGGCAGGAGATCACAGGTCTGTGGATAGTCTGAGCTATTCAGTGACTTAGTATGGCTCTGTCTATACAATTTTTCCCCCTGGTACCAGGGATCGAACTCAGGACCTTGAGCTTGTCAGGCAGCCGTGGTGCCGCTGAGCTACATCCCTGGCCCTGAAAATAAAATAATTCGTAAAAGGGCAGAAGGGGGGCCGGGGATTTAGCTCAGTGGTTTCGCTGCCTGCTGCGCAAGAACAAGGACCCAAGTTCGATCCCCAGTACCAAAAAAAAGAAATTTGGGGGGTGCTGGGGATTTAGCTCAGTGGTTCCGGTGCCTGCCTCGAAAGCGCAAAGACCCGAGTTCGATCCCAGGTACCAAAAAAAAAAAAAAGGAGCACAAAGAAATATTTTTTCTGATAAAAACAGTTGTATATTTTGTTTATGTTTTTCTTTTTTTGGTACCGGGGATCAAACTCGGGTCCTTGCGCTTGCGCAGCAGGCAGCAAAACCACTGAGCTAAATCCCCGGCCCAACAGTTGTATATTTTGATTGTGGTAGAGGTTGCAATCCTTTTGTTTTTTAAAATGTAAGTCATAAAAAATTTTAACACACACCAGGCATGGCAGCACACACCTGTATCCCAGCTACTTAGGAAGCTGAGCTAAGTTTTGAATTCAAGGCCAGCCTGGGCAATTTATCAAGACCCTGTCTCAAAATGAAAAGGGCTGGCAGTAGGCTCAGTGACAGTGGTTACCTAGCATATAGGAGGCTCTGGGTTCTATGCCCATCATCAAAAAGAAAAGAAGCCCCAGGGCTGAGTTCGATCCCTGGTATCAAAAAAAGAAAAAGAAAAGAAAAGAAACCAACATTACAGATCTTATGTTTCTATCAGACAAGACTGTCTTAGACTTGACTAGCAGTAAACTACCAACGATAGTAAAATGATTCTGGATGGTCTCAAATACACTGGGACTCCATACCCCACCACCCCTGCTGATGTCTGGTGCAGCCAACCTTCCAGCCCATCCAGGGGGGCAGAGATGTGTCCATTTCACAGTTGTGGGCTTCACTTCTGATGAGGTACCACCTGGCTCACACCTTGGCAACCAGGGAACCCGGGTGATGGGTTCACACCTCCACCTGTAGCCGCAGAGGGCCCACTGAGGCCTCCTGCCTGGTCACCTCAGCCTGTACTCAGCCTGCTGTGAGCACACAGAGCAGGAGGTGCTGGTGGCAGGGATGAGACTGGAAAATGTGATGTGGCATGTAGTGCACCTCAAAGGCCTGTGTCACTGCTGCAGTTGCTGCCCGAGGCTTCAGGTCGGGTAGTACCCACAGGAGGTTCCTTGGTGGCTTTCTGGATCCCTGGCCATACATACACCAATTCTGTGGCCCACTTGGCCTGCCAGGGCCACAAAAGCTCCACTGTCCCCAGACCAAACACAAACACAGCCTCATTTGTCCCTTCAAGACTAAAACCTCTGTCTGCAGACAAACAATACAACTGATACCACAGGAGGCTGCCATCAGGACATGGCAGCCTGGGAGGATATTAAAAAGCCAGGGATGGGCCACGGATTTGGCTCAGTGGTGCCACCGCCAGCCTCACAAGTGGAAGGTCCCAAGGTACCAAAATAAAAGTCAGGGAAAGGCCAGGGATGTAGCTCAGCAGTGCTGCACCTGCCTGGCAAGCACAAGGTCGAGTTTGATCCCCAGTACAGGAAAAAAAAAGAAAAAGGTCAGGGGACAGTTGCAAAGCCCATGGGGACAGAGGGGCCCCTTTCTATTTACTGCTGTATGGGCTCCTTAGAATTGGGTGATGGAGGCCAGGGATGTAGCTCAGCAGTGCAGCACCTGCCTGGCAAACTCGAGGCCCTGAGTTTGATTCCTGGTACAAAAAAAAAAAAAAAAAGAGAACTGAATGATGACTCTCCCAGTGAGTGGGATGGGCTCAAGGCAAAAACAGTTCCTTCTCCACCTGCCACAGCCCATAGGCTAGATCAGGGAGCAGGAACCCTGACAGCCACTTCCTTCAGCACCCTAGGACACCTGCCCCATGGGGGGGGGCGTGGCTCTACTCCAACTTTAGTGGGGTAAAAGGCTATAGGTCTACGGTTCAGAAGTGGACTAGTGCTCCAGCCCAGTCTGGCACTGGGAAGGGATGGGAAATGGCATTTACTCGGAGTGGCTGAGCCTCCATGGTGACAGCACTGCTAAAGTCCAGGCTGAGAGGACTGATCTCACCCTACAGACAAGAAGCCAAAGCAGACTCACAGCTGAGATCCAAATGTTATCTGGCCAGGCAGCACCCGCAGATTAGACCTACGCAGAGGATCTCGGCCCAGCTCAGCCATTCCCTGGTGGGGAGGCCTCAGACATCAGTCCTAACCCTTCCTAGCTTCATCTTCCACCACTCTGTACTGGGAATTTGATCCTATCAGGCAGGGGATCAGGAACAGAAAGTGACAAAGCCATGACAGGTCACATGCTGTCTTCAGATTTGGTGACGCTCCACATATGAGCCCCACAGGTATGCTTGGAAGGGAGCAGGAGAGGGAACCCCAAGCAGAAGGATTGACCAATGCCCAGTCTCAGGATGCACCTTTACCCTGAGTGAATGCTTGTATCAAATGCAGTTTCCAGGGCTGAGCTCTACTGAATGGAGGAGGGCCCAACATTTGAATTTTTTTTGTCAGTATTTGAATTTTTTTTTTTTTTTTTGGTACCAGGGATCGAACTCGGGTCCTCGCGCTTCCACAGCAGGCAGCGAAACCACTGAGCTAAATCCCCGGCCCCAGTATTTGAATGAGGACAGTCACCACAAAAAAACATAGGATGTTCTGATGAATATGAATTTCTTTTTTGGACCGGGGATCAAACTTGGGACCTTGCACTTGCAAAGCAGGTGGTGGAACCACTGAGCTAAATCCCCGGCTCAAGATATATTTATGAATAAAAAGTATTTGTTAGGGTGGGCCTGGTGACACACATCTGTAATCCCAGCACTGAGGAGGGTGTGACAGAGATGATCCAGAGTTCCAGGACACCTTAGAATACAAGGTAGGTTCAAGGCCACCCTGGACTATGCAGAAAGACACTGTTTGAAAACATTAAAAAAAAAAAAATGGTTGTTTAAATGGAACATTTGTGTGTGTGTGGTATTGAGATGAATCCCAGGGCCACCTTCACGCTAAGCTACATCCCCTTTTCATTTTATTTTATTTTTTGGTACCGGCCATCAAACTCAGGACCTTGTGCTTGGTAGGCAGACGTGGTGTCACTGAGCTACATCCCTGGCTCCCCTTTTCATGTTGAGACTGGGTCTCCCCACATATCCCAGGCTGGTCTCAAACTCTCAACTCTTCTGCTTCAGCCTCCCAGACTGCAGGGATTACAGACGTGCACTACCATGGTTGGCCAGAACTGGAATTTGACGGAGCACCTTGCTCATTTGCTAAATTGCCCCCATACAACTGGGCTTTCAATACACACGGAGACCCTGGACTCTCTGGGGTGTGCTGTGGATGAGATCCAAAGCCACCTTATGAAAAGCCCTCGAAGGGCTGCATGCGGTGACACATACCTGTAGCTCGAGCTTAACCCAAGGTACTTGGAAGGTTGAGGCAGGAGGATCACAAGTTCGAGGGCAGCCCGAGCAATTAAATGCCTCACTGCTCTTCAAAATTAAAAGAACTGAGGATGTAACTAAATGGTTGAGCACTTGCCCAGTATGAACGTGGCCCTGGTATCAGTACCTAGGACTGCAAAAAAAAAAAAAAGGCCTTGAAAATTCACATTTCCAATTTTAACTATCAGCAATGATGATCAATTTATAGGTTTACTAAAGAATTGGGGGGACCTCAAAGAAATTTCGAGATGGAGAAAGGGACATCACGGACAGCAGCCCGAAGGAAGGGGACTGGCTGCGAGGACCCAGCGACTGGGCACACCGGAAACAGCTGGGGTGCACAAAATCTCCAGAGGGCCCGCTTAAGTAGATAGGCGCTTGGCCGCGAGAGGGTCCTAAGACTCTAAGCGCACGCGCATTAAGGCTGCCAGCGCGCGACCCGCGCACGCGCATGCCTACACGCCCGCCCGCAAACCTGACCAAGACAACCCCTTCAGCCCTTAAATGGCCCCTTTCACCAGTCACCGCCCAGACCCCCGTCGCCAGACCTGTTCCCAGTCCGCGAAGGCTGGGCTGCGAAAACCTGAGTTTCCGGGAGACTGCTCACCTAGAGAGACTCGCGTGAGCGTAGCGCTTCACGAAGACCTAACAACCGGCCCGCCCCACCTGGTGCCGCACAGCATGACGGGAACGTAGTACTGTGGGCGGGGCCTACTTGAGCCCCAGGCAGGGCGGGAACTACAATTCCCAAAGGCTATGCGCGGACCCTGGCTCCGCCCCTCTCCGGACCGGCACCCAAGTGACCTGGGTGGAGGTAAGGGTCGAGCCCTGCAGTGACCCAGCAGTGGGAGGTGCAGGTTTATAAACCAGCCCGCGGCCGGGGAAAACCCGGAACCTAGAGGCCCTTTGGGAAACCAGCAGAATGGAGAAACTGAGGGGAGAGGGCGCAACAGCTATCTGCAGTCACTGTAAGAGCCCCATCCCCAGGGCCGGGGATTTAGCTCAGTGTTTCCGGCGCCTACCTCGCAAGCGGAGTTAGACACCCTCTCCCCAGCAAAAAAAAAAAAAAAAAAAAAGTAATCAAAAGAGCCCCATCGCATCCCTATTTACATCCGTGGGGCGAGATTGCATCAGAGGCGAATACGGTCCGGAGCTTGGGACCACCACAGGCCTCAGTTTCCCCATCTCTCCGTTAGGGGAAAGGGTCCCTCTTGACCGCTGGCCCAGACAGGCACATTTTATGTGCAAGACCAGTGAATATGTCCACCCCCTGTGGGTGTGATTTGTCACTGCCACACACATTTGGCAATTCTTGGGGACTTTTTTTTTGTGATGGGATGGCGTGCCTTGGAATCCACAACCATTTCTAGGTTTCTTTTAAAATTTTGAGACAGGATCTAGCTATGGGCTCGCACTTGTGATCCTCCTGCCTCACCCTCCCAGAGTCTTGGGATGACAGGTGTGCACCACTACGCCCAGCTGAGAGCCAAGCTTTTTTTTTTTTTGGTACCAGGGATCGAACTCGGGTCCTTGCGCTTGCGCAGCAGGTGGCGAAACCACTGAGCTAAATCCCTGGCCCCGCCAAGTTTTTAAACACACAGGCTTTTGGGGGACGTTCCAGATCCAAACCATAGTAAAGGTTCATGTCAGCACCGGAAGGTTGTTATGAAATAAGAAAAGCCATTCTCTGACCATAAAGGGAGCACCCTGGTAAACCATGCAGCCGGGGTCGGGCAGCCAAGGGGACAGACGCTGCTGGCTGGAGAGAGCCCCAAAGGCTCCCACCCAGGACAGAAAGGGGAGCGCGCCCAAAGTTAAAGGAGACCTTCTCTGGGACTCTCCTTGTCGCAGGTCGGGCCAGAGTCAGCGTTCCTGGTGCCCAGTTGTGCGCTTTTTGTTTGGCTGAATTTCCTGTTGACTTCCTGGAGTTGCAATGTTTTATTGCAGCAGGTGGCTCGTACCCTCAGCCCAGGATCTTCCTAACAATGGGGTAGGAGAGACTTCCTTCAACAGCACTGTGAGGTGGAATAGAGTTAGTTACACCCTGAGGAGGAAGAGAATGTTGCTATCTTCGTTCTCCCAGAGTTAAAGGGCTGGGGGATTTAGCTCAGTGGTGCCGCCACCTGCCTTGCAAGTTCAAGGTCCTGAGTTCAATCTCCAGCACACACAAAAAAAGGGGGGGCACGTCACTGCCCTCCGAAGGCCATTTATCCCAGCACTCAGGAGGCTGAAACAGGAGGATAGCTTTGAGTTCAAGGACAGTCCAGGTTACATAGTGAGTTCAAGGCCAGACTGGACTATAGTATGAGACCCTGTCACTTCTGCCTCCGGAAAAGATTAACTTCGGAAAGACAAACTGTGTATCACAAAGGTCTAAAATCCAATGCCTGCTTATCGCACTTAAACCCTTAGTTGTGTTTGTTTTTTTTTCTCCCCTGCTGGGGCTTGAACCCGGGGCCTTTACACTGAGCTCCACTCCAACCCTTTTTTGGATTTTATTTTGGAACAGGGTCTCACTGAGTTGCTAAATTGCCCCAGTTGAACTCAAATTTATGATCCTCCTGTCTCAGCCTCCCAGAGTGCTGGGACCACAGGCATGCACCACTACACCCAGTTCTGACTTCATTTCCCCCACATAAAAGGTTTTGGAGGACACTCAGGTCCCCAGTGTGGATGTGACATTTGAGTCTGGTTTCCTAGGCCTCTGGTAATCTAGTACTATGGAGGATGACACAGGAGGATCACTACTTGGGCTACATTATGAGCTTGAGGCCAGCCTGAACTACATAGCAAGACCCTGTTTCAAAATTTTTTTTTTTTTGGTACCGGGGGATCGAACTTGGGTTCTTGCACTCTGGGGATTTAGCTCAGTGGTTTCGCTGCCTGCTGTGCAAGCGCAAGAACCTGAGTTGGATCCCCGGTACCAAAAAAAAAAAAAAATTTTTTTTTAAATTAAATTATATAAAATCACAGAAATACTACTATGATCTCTGTGTTATTTGAGACAAGGTCTTGCTAAGTTACCTAGGCTAGCTCTGAACTCATGATCCTCCTGCCTCAGCCTCCTAAATAGCTGAGGTGACAGGTAGATACATACTGGTGTGACCAATTATAATCCTCATTTTGAAGATGAGGTGTAAACCAGGTGGGATGGTGCATGTCTGTCATCCCAGCACTCTGGGAAGCTGAGGCAGGAAGATTGAAAATTCGAGTACCACCTGGGCAACTTAGCAATTTAGCAAGACCTTGTCTCAAAATTTAAAAAAATTTAAAAAAAAAAGGCTGGGGATGTAGCTCCGTGGAAAGCTCTGGGTTCAATCCCCAGTACCAAAAAAAAAAAGAGACGGGGTTGGGGAGAGAGATATGAAGGAACTGGCGCCACCTAATGACTAAAAGCAGCATTGCCAGAGTCCTGGAATTTGAAGTGGGAGAAAGGAAGCAGGTGTACTTACTGATGTCAGCCAGGCCAAGGTTAAAGGACCCTGGATTCATTACTTGGGGCCCAATATTGAATTAGGTCCTAGGGTCACAGCAGAACACACTCCCAAGGGGCAGGCAGTGTGACCAAGCATCCCAGCTTCTGGGACTGACCCCTCTGTCCTTCCTCACTCTGTGTGCGGATGTCACTGTGGGTGGAATCCCTGGGCCCCAGCAGGGCAGGTGATCACAGGGTGCAGGGGCTCTTCGGGTCCCTGGGACCCCCTGATCTAGGGACTCTCAACTGGGGGGTACTGTCCCAGGGGGACACTGGGTGATGTCTGGGGACCTTTGTGGTTGTCACAACTGTCGTGGAGCAGTTAGAGGCCAGGGACATTGCTCAGAACCCTGCAGTTCCCAGGATGCCCCAGAAGATGATTCTCTGGTCCCAGTGTCCACTGTGTTCAGGGGGAGCTGTTAGCTCAATTGTTTGGAAAAAGTAATGAACTTGGAGCCAGGCATAGTGGCATAGGCCTGTCATCCAGCACTCAGGAGGCTGAGGCAGGAGGCTCATCGCCGGTTTGAGGCCCCCTGGGCTAGACAGTGAATTCAAGGCCAGCCTAGACTCCATAGGGGTCTCAAACAAACAAAGAGATTATGGGCTGAAGTGTAGCTCAGTGATAGAATTTGTGCTGACCGTACTAAAAATCCTGGGTTTCATCTCAACCCTACCAAAAAAAAAAGCTTCTTTGTTTGTTTTGAAGGAAGCTTCCCAGAATGTTGTAAATGGGAGACAGCACATAGTCCATGCCACTGCACTGAGCTTCCTGATTAGTTGTACAGCCAGGGCCAGGGATTTAGCTCAGTGGTTCTACTGCCTGCCTTGCAAGCGCAAGAACCTGAGTTCAATCCCTGGTACCAAAAAAAAAAAAAAGTTGTACGTCTAAGGGTCAGGGTTTTCCTCGCAAGCGCAAGGACCCGAGTTCAATCCCCAGTACCAAAAAAAAAAAAAAAAGTTGTACAGCCCATTTGGCACACACCTGTAATCCCAGTACTTGGGAGGCTGAGGCAGGAGGATCACTGTGAGTTTGAGGCCAAGAATTGTACGCACCTCTGTATGCAAATTGTCTGAGGCCGTTTCCTTTTTGCGATGGGAAACTATCCTGGGCTGAGGGCTTTATAACCAGAGGTTGATTGGCTCACAATTCTGGCAGCTGCGAGGTCCAAACACCAGGCTCCAAGATCCTGGCCAGGGCTTCTTGGCTGTGTCCCAACAGGGTGGAGAAGCAGGTGGGGAAACAGCTGCTTGCTGAATGAAGCAAGCACATGGGACTACTTTGCCTTCTAACAATCTGCTTCCTCTCTCTCTCTCCCTCCCTCCCTCCTCCCTCCCTCCCTCCCTCCCTCCCTCTCCCTGTTTCCCTGTTTTTTATCTTTTGAGACAGTCTCACTATGTAGCCCAGGCTGGCCTTGAACTCACTCCCAACCATCCTGCCTCAGCCTCCCCAGTGCTGGAATGACTTGTGCACTACTGTTTCTAGCTCAGTCTGCTGTCTTGAGAAGCAATTCATCCTGTGAGACCCAGCCCTCTCAGAAGTACGAGCATTAATACATTCGTGAGGGAGAGTCCCACTGCATGCATCTCTAAAAGCATCCCCCATACCCTCATGCTGGGGACCTGGCTTCTAGAATGTGAACCTTGAGTGTCTAAGGATTTTTTTTCCTTTGGCAGTGTTGGGGATCAAATCCAGGGTCCTTGCACTGAGCTACATCCTCAGCCCTTTCTTATTTTTTATTTTGAGACAGGGTCTCACTAAGTCACTAAATTGCCCAGGCTGGGTGCAAATTTGCAATCCTCCTGCCTCAGCCTCTTAAAGTGCTGGGATGACAGGTGTGTGCCACCACACTGCTTTAGGAATTCACCTTGACATGACTGCGGTGATTTTAACTCAGAACCACCATAACTGCTAGGCATAGTGACACACACTTGTGATTCTAGTACTCTGGAAGGCTGAGGCAGAAGGATTGCTGCAAGTTTAAGGCCAGCCTGGGGTGCATAGTGAATTCAAGGGTAGCCTCCACTACAAAGGGACAACTTGGCTTAAAAAAATAAGCCACCATAACTGCCCCAAAGTAGCTCTGGTCAGTCTTCCTGCATAGTTTCCCAGAAAACTATAAATAGACAAACCATTAGAGAAGTGTGTGGAGCTATCTACCAGGCCCTGGCTCAGGGATCTGTCTGACTCTGATATTAGCTGGAGACAAAGCAGGAACTTTTCAACAGGCTGGAGTTCCTTTTGTCCTGGCTCATATCCTGCCCCATATCCACATCCCTCCTCCTGACTCAAATTGGGGGGGCGGGGGTGACTTCACCCTCACTGTGGCTCAAGACCTCTGTCAGTGAGTCCCCAGGAGGCTGTAGTCTCTGCCCAGCTAGACCTGTCAGCCTCTTCCCTTTGATCTCAGGGCAGGGTGGGGCAGTCTCCATATAGTTGGAATAGAGGCTCCGCATAAACCATATCCAACCACAGGGTAAGTTGTACCTTAATTTTTTTTTTTGTTTTTTTTTCCTAATAGTACTGGAGATGGAACCCAGTTTCTTTGCACTGAGCTATGTCTCTAGCCCTTTATATTTATATTTTATTTTATTTTTTTTAGACAGGTCTCACTATGTAGTTCACATTGACCTTGAACTTGCAGCAATCCTCCTGCCTCAGCCTCCCAAGACCTGGGATTACAGACATGCACCACCCCACCTGGCTCATCTCATGGGTTTTAGTGTATTCACAGGGTGCTCAAACCAAGCCCCTACAGATACTGAGGGACAACTGAATACACAATGAGATGCCAAATAATGAGATTTGACTTTTGTCAATGACAGAGTGCAGAGACGACAGTGGTTCCATGAGATTGAAATGGGACTGTGGCTCAGTGGTGAGCACTTAAAGTGTGAAAGCCCTGGAATTGAAAGATTTCTATTTCCTAGTGACTAGAATAACCCCTAGTCCTCATGGGTTTCAGTGACACTGGTGTGGACAAACATATGGTGCTAGCCGGTGTTTACAAATATAGAACATACACTCATACCTGATAGTTGATAAATCGTGACACAGTGGCACATTGGTGTGATCCCAGCAATGTGAGAGGCTGAGGCAGGAGGACTGCAAGTTCAGGCTGGCCTTGAACCCACTATGCTCGGCCTCAGACTGGCAGTGATCCTTCTGTCTCCATCTCCTAAGTGCTGGGATGGTAGCTGTGTGCCACCACTCCCAACTCACTAAAATTGATAACAGAGCTATATGACTTGGTTTCTGTATTTATGATCTCTGTTTTTGTTTCTTGTGCTTTTTTTTCCCTCTTTTTTTGAGACAGG
This sequence comes from Heterocephalus glaber, assembly GCF_053883595.1. NCBI lineage: Eukaryota > Metazoa > Chordata > Mammalia > Rodentia > Bathyergidae > Heterocephalus > Heterocephalus glaber. Next base: position 4,191,441 of record NW_028258457.1, on the reverse strand, counting down.
GTCTCCTATGTAGGTACCCCAGGCTGACCTAGAATTTGTGGCAATCCTCCTGCTCCACCCTCCCCAGTACTGGGATTATAGACATGCACTATCTCATCTGATGGTTTCTGGATTTATTATACTTTTTTTTTATATATACTGGGGATCGAACACAGGTCCTTGTGCTTGCACAGCAGGGCGAAACCACTGAGCTAAATCCCCAGCCCCAAAGGTAGGTACTTTTTTTTTTTTTGGTACCAGGGATCAAACTCAGGACCTTGCGCTTACTTGGCAGGCGCCGGAACCACTGAGCTAAATCCCTGGCCCTAGATTTATTATTATTTTTTTTTACCAAAACTATGTAATTATCATGATAATATATCCTATTATTCTCTAAATGAATTACATATCTTTCACCAGCTGGAGCCCCCTGGCACATGGGCCCGCAGAGGAGAACCCTGCCTTCCTGCTAAGTACTGGCCCAGAGAGAAGCAGGGGCAAGTCCAAGATCTTGAAATGAGCCAAGTCTTTCCAGGGTGGGCTCCTCAAAGTAGTGAGAGGCAGGGTGGCAGACCTGTGAAGGCAAACAGTGTGAGGTGACACCTGTGGGGTCACTGGGAGGGCTTCGGTGGTGTTAGGAGGGGCTGGCAGGGCACTGACTCTTCAGGGGGACCAGGGGGCCTGCAGGCTGGGTGTGCTTGGAGTAAGGAACCCACCTGGTGCAGCCCCTTGGAAGGCCAGGAGGGCCTGAGCCCTCCAGCAGGACAGCAAGGGGCTGCCGCTCCCAGCTGTACAGTAAATGCCAAGGAGCCACTGTCCTGGGCTGGCACAGGTCGGGCAGCAGCCAAGCAAGGCTCCTGCAGGACTACACAGCAGGTGTGTATCCAGCAGCCCCAGACTGAACCACTCCGTTTATGGTCTCCAGCAGCTTGAAGGCAGATGGCCAGGGTGAGGAGCGCTCCTTCTCTTGGGTTCTGGGACCTCCGAGGAGAGTGGTGTGTCCGACTTCCTTTTCTCTGTGTGACACTGCCTGCGGCCTTCATCTGCAGCCCCACACCCTTGCAGGTGCCCAGGCTGATCACAGGTGGGGGGCACCTGGAGCAGCTGGCTGTGGAGCTCAGGGTCAATGACTTGGACTCTCAGCAGGCTGCACAGGTGGTGACCAGGGTCCTGGCCATGCCCGAACTGTCTCCTCTTAGAAGCATGGGGAGCCCAGACAGCAGAGGCAGCGACAGTTGGAGGGGAGGGTGCCAGGCAGGCCTGGGCCTCAAAGCCACCATGTCCTGTGCAGAGGGTGGTGGTGAGGGCAGGAGCAGCAGCAGCATCTCAGCCTTGAGCTCCACCAGGGAGTTGCTCAGGGAGGTCCCCTTGGCAATCCAGGGTCCTGGATGTGGCCCGAGGTGAAGCACAATGGCAGAGTGACAGGGCTCCTGCAACCGTTGGCTCTGGGGTGCACACCAGGCCCAGGGGGTGCTGGGCACAGGCGAACCTGTGTTCTCTAGGGCCTAGTTTGGGCCAGCCTTGCACCTCAGGGACAGGAGGATATCCTGCATGGATCACGGGAGGCTGCTCCCCACAGGACTGGGGAAGCTCCAGCCTCCTTCCTAGCCTTCCCGTGGCAGCTCCAGGACACAGCTCTGGTCTTAACCAGGGCCTCCACCACTGCACCTGAGCTTCGTCAAAGGGACACAGTGTCAGAAGCTGTCTGCAGATGGCTTTTTTTTTTGGTGCAGGGGATTGAACTCCATCCTTGCGCTTGTGCAGCAGGCCGTGAAACCACTGAGCTAAATCCCCAGGCTGGCTTTTTTTTTTTTAGACAGAGTCTCACTGTGTAGTCCAGGCTGGCCTCAAACTTAGAGGGATCCCCCTGGCTCGGCTTCCTGAGTGCTGGGATAACAGGTGTGTGCCACCACACCCAGCTCCATAATTTTTATTATTTTAGAGTGTACTCTTTTTGTTTTTTTAGTGCTGGGGATGGAAGCAATGACTCACACAGGATAAACAGATGTTCACCACTGAGCCGACCCCCAGGACTGCCTGGCACTGGCACGGTTTGGAGGAATACAGCCCTGTTGTTCCCACATGGTCCTGTTGTCTAACAACTCCACTCTCAGGCTGTGTCCCGCTGCTGACAGCTCCTGGTGGTGCCACAGCCTCTGCATCTTTGGACCAGCCTCACCAGTAGGGCTCTATAAGTGTGGGCCCCCTGCCTCCTCTGTTTAGCTCCTGAAGCCAATTCCTGGGCAGGCAGTTGGGGGCCAGAAGTGCTGGGTCTGGCAGTGCAGAGGGCAGGGAGCTGGGTGCAGGTGGGGCTCTGGAGAGTGCTCCGCCCCAGCCCATCTGGTTCACTGTGGCCCATGGCAGCCCTGACTCTACCTCTGATCAGCTGGGCCCAGCTGCTATTTTAAGATGTCCCCTGTTTCCTTCCTTGTCTGGAACCCACTTCCTGGCTGGGTCTCTTTCTCTCCTCATTGAAATCAACTAAGGCTTAGACACACCCAGCCAGAAACTCCCTATAGTGATTTCCAGGAAAAGCCTACAGACTTTCACATGGATCTTGTGGTGTGGAACCAGCTTTATAAGAATGGACTTGAGGCTGGGGTATTTAGCTCAGTGGTTCCGACACCTGCCTCACAAGTGCAAGACCCCAAGTTCAATCCCCAGTACCAAAAAAAAAAAACCAAAACCAAGAGTGGGCTTGAGACCTGTAATCCTAGTACTCAGGAGGCTGAGGCAGGAGGATTGGTATGAGTTTGAGGCCAGCCTGAGCTACATAGGAACTGCATAGAGAGACCCTGTCTGAAAAACAAAACTAATAAACAAAAAGAACAGACCTGAGCCATTGCAGCAGTGGACACCTCTAACCCTAGCTACTCAGGAGCCTGAGGCAGGAAGATCAGAATTCAATGCCTGCTTATACCATTTAGTGAGACCCTGACTTTTTATTTATTTATTTATTTATTTATAATTTATTTTTTTGTACCAGGGATTGAACTCAGGACCTTGTGCGTGGGTGGCACCACTGGACTAAATCCCCAGCCCTATTTTTGTTTTATTGTGGTATAAAGTACTCATCATATAAAATGTAACCATTTCTAAGCACACAGCTCATAGCATTAAGCACGTTCCACAGCTGTGTGCCATCCCTGCTGTCCACCTCCAGGACTTTCCATCTCCCCAGCTGAGCTCTGTCCCCAGGAAACGCTGACCCCTGTCCCCTCCCCAGCCCGGCAGCACCTCCTTCTTCCTGTCCCTGTGGATCTGACCACGCTGGGCCTCCTGGGGGTGGGGCCCTGTGTTGCGTGTCCTTTTGTGTATGGCTTGGCTCCCTGAGCAGCGCGGCCTTGAGGTCCATCTGGGCTGTAGCAGTGCCAGGATTTCCTTCCTTTTTCTGGCTGAGAAATATTCCAGCATGTGGAAGGACTACACTGTCTGTCTGGATTTGTCCATTGATGGACACATGAATTACTTCCACCGTTTGCCTGCTGTGATGCATGTGTACAAGTATCTGATGGAGTCCTTGCTTTCCATTCTTTGGAGTCAACACTGGCAAGCGTAAATATTACTACTGTTTTTCCCCCATATTATTTACTTTTTACTGAATTTGTTAATGTTACAGAGTTTTTGCACTGCTAACCTTGCCCAAAAAAGAAATGGCACAGGCCCAGGGATTTAGCTCAGTGGTGCCACCGCCTGCCTCGCAAGCACAAGGTCCTGAGTTTGATCCCTGGTACCAAAAAAAAGAAAAAAAGAAATAGCACAATGGACTGCCTCATCCACCCATCATACAGTATATTAAAACTTGATTAGGGCCAGGAATTTAGCTCAGTGGTTCCACTGTCTCGAAAGCGCAAGGTCCTGAGTTTGATCCCTGGTACCAAAAAACAAAAACAAAAAAACTTGATTCATGTGCATTTTTTAAATTTCACAATCTTAAAAAATTATAACAAAAGCTGGAATTTATTTATTTATTTCTTGGTACCAGGGATTGAACTTGGGTCCTTGCGCTTGCACAGTAGGTGGCCAAACCACTGAGCTAAATCCCCTTCCCCCAAAAGCTGGAATTTAAGTCTGCTGCAGGTCTTCAGATTTTCAGTACAGTGTGCCAGTAAATAAAACCTCAATTTATCTCACTCCACCTCTCAATAATACATCCCCCAACAAAATTTTGTGGGAAAATCCATACTTTTCAAGGAAAATATGTGGTGACTCAAGGTCCAAGAGATTACTTGTTTTTGATTCCCAGATGAAGCCTTCAGCTTAACCAAGAATCTTTTACTTTTCCCTTCATCATCCAAACTCCCCTGACTGGCTCAGCCAGCCAAATACGCCAGAGGGCAGGCATCATACCTGCCTCCTCAAATAATGTCCACATTGCTGCCCACAGTGGCCAGCAGGGGCTGTCAGGAGGCACTGTGTTCGGCCCTTCTAGGAGTCTGATTCCTGCCCCAGCATGGTCACCAAGACTGAAGTCCTACAAGAAAATCCCCCCAACACCAGGACAGGTTTACTTACCCACTTGCTTTACTCTTTTTTAAATTAAATTTTATTTTATTTTATCCCATTTCCCCCCTCAAGCCCCCTTCCCTGCCTATATACAGAAGCTTTGTTTCCATTTTTTTCCTTCTATTTTTCATGTTGTTTTGTGTCTCTTTCTCTCTCCCTCTTTACTCTTGCCAGTAGCATGTCTGCAACTCCTGCATTTGGGAAAGGGATTTATTATAGAGAAACCCAGACTCTGCATCAAGTGGTCACTACCACTGTGAAATACTGCTGAACCAAACATACCAGACTAGGGAAGAACCTGCTAGACTATCTCATTAGGTGGAAAAAAGTTCAGTAGTCTGGAGAAGCTTCTCCACATATCTTGTAAAGACTACTATGTACTACTGAATAGTCTGTAGTCTGCGGTTATTAAAAGCAGAAGTGCTACATCAATGTCTTTGTTTTTGTTTTTCTTGTACCAGGGATTGAACTCAGGACCTTGTGCTTGCAAGGCAGGCATGGTCCCACTGAGCTAAATCCCCAGCCTCAATGTACCAGTGTGTCTTTAGCCTGCTTTTCCAAATGAGCATTATGAAGACACACCAAAAGGTTGGTAACAGAGCTAGCTGGGACAATCACTGCATCTACAGAATGGCCAATACCTTAAAAATCTGCACATAAGTATGTATGGAATCCTCAAAGATCACGAAAGATCCATGAAACTGAAATGAGTGCTAGGTGAGGTTTAGCTTGTATGGCTTTGAATCTGTAGGACAAGTCAGTGAATCCCTTAGCCTAGTGATGGCAAACCTTTTAGCACTTTCAATGATAACAAACAGCCTGCTGGGGCCCACGTGCCGCCATAGGTTCACCACCACTGCCTTAGCCTGAGCAGAAACCATACTTTTTCCACAGCAGTTTACCATACAATTTAGACCTGATTAGAAGAGGCTGTAGCAGCACCTGAGGTAGAGCCTCCAGTATCCACTGCCCTTGATATCAAAGGCTATTTGGTTCCACTCTAGTGATTGCCAGATTTATGAGATGTCACAATTCAAATGCATATTTCAGGTTACTTAACCAAGCGATATGCCCTGTCAAAGAACTTACTCCAAGTCAAAGCAAAAAAGCCCTTAATGTGGAACACAGAAAAAGCACTGTCCAAATAAAAAAAAAAAAACTACTAGGGCTGGGGATTTAGCTCAGTGGTTTCTCCACCTGCTGTGTAAGCGCAAGGACCTGAGTACGATCCCCGGTACCAAAAAAAAAAAACTACTAAAGGAAACTAGTTACTCCCCCAGCCCACCCCCTTTCCCACATAGTGGACTCAAGTTTGGTAGAATTTAATTTGTAGTTTCCTCAGACTATAACTAAAAATTGGAATTATAAATCACAGCCCTACTCAGATGATCTGAACACATCAGTTCTTTTGAAAGTAGCATGTTCCAAAAAGTCCAAGATAGCTACAGCTTACTACAGAGTACTCCTTAGGGTAGGGCACAGGACAGGTTAGTTAAGGTCACTTAAATCCTCATCTTTTACAGCAGATCAGAACCCAGATGGCTGGCTTTCTGCAGGATCTCTGATAGGAATCCAGTAGAGCTGGTTTCAAGGTTCATATTGACACTTCAATAGCTGAACCTTCTTATCCAGAAGTTGTGATCCACATGAAGTCCGCAAAAGGTGCAGCAAATCTGAGGTAGTCAACCCTTACAAAGGCTCAGTATCTGAACACAAAAAGATTTTCCAAGTGACCACTGATTGCAGCAAATATTAATACTTAATAGCAAGTCTTCTGGCTGGGCGTGGTGGCACACATCTGTGATTCAGCACTCAGAGGCTGAAGCAGGAGGATCGCAAGTTTGAGCCCAGCCTGGGCAACTTAGTGATTTAACGAGATCCTGTTTCACAATAAAAAAGTTTTAAAAAGGGTTGGGGATGGAGCTCAATGTGGAGATCCCTACTACTGAAAAAAAAAAAAAAGTAAGACTTTTTAAATCGATCTAGTTATGTTTCGGCTTCAGGCAGGTGAAAAACACCCTTTGCAAAGCAAAACCAAAGCAAACTCAGAAATCACATCAAATCCTGATGAACAGTAAACATTCCTAGTGACCTCAGGCCCCAGTGTCTCCTCAATGTTCTACTGTGGTGGGGTTTTGTCCAAAGGAGTCGAGTATTTCTCTGCGGCGGGCGGCGTGGGCCCTTCCAGAAATCTGCTTCACTGGTTCCTGGCAGCTCGTGGGGAATGTCCCACCTGGGCCTTCACACTGAACTCCACCCCTACCCTTCCTTCTTTCTTCTTTTTTATTTTGAGACAGTGTCTCCCTAAATCGCTAAATTGTCTAGGCTTGCTGGGCTTGGTGGTGTACGCCTGTAATCTCAGTACTCAGGAGGCTAAGGTGGGAGGATCACTGTGAGTTTGAGGCCAGCCTGGGCTACATAGTGAGTTCAAGGCCAGCCTGAAATATATAGCAAGACTTTGCCCCCAAAAGATCAAACAAACAAAATAAATAAATAATTAGGCCAGGCTGGGCTCACATTCCCAGAGTGCTGGATTAGAGGTATGTACCACCAAACCCAGCTGACAGAAATTTTTCTTTTTTCTTGGTATTGGGGATTGAACTCAGGACCTTGTGCTTGTGAGGCAGTTTTTTGGGTTTTTTTTAGACAGGGTCTTGGTGTGTAGTTCAGGCTGGCCTTGAATGCATGGGGATCCTCCTGCCTCAGCCTCCTGAGTGCTGGGTTAGTAGGCATGTGCCACCACACCCAGCAACCTTTTGGATTTTGAACTAGTTCTATTAGTCAGGGTTCTTTAGTGAAACAGAAACATCAAAGAGCTGGAGATATATAAAAAAAGATGAATCACGGGAATTGACCCATGTGATCACAAAACGTGGGATGCCCAGGTCTGCCCAGGGCAAGCTGGAAATGAGCAGAAAAGACAGTGCCATTCAGTGGAGTCAAAGGAGAACAGGAGGCTAATAGTGTAGGTCAAGGTCTGAGTCTGGAGACCTAGGGATCAGGGTCACCAATATCCCAGAGTAGGGGTTGGAAGTTCCAGAACAGAGAGGGAGGGAGAGACAGTGGTGGTTTACCTTTCCTCTTCTGTTTGTTTTGTCCCCACCTTCCCTGGACAGTGTGGCCTCCACACTTGTATATTGCCCAGGGTGGGGCCTCTTAGTGCCCTGGAAATCTCGTCCTAAACACACACACACAGTCTGTTAGTCAGCCTCCCCTCTCTGTGATAACAACCCTGACATAACCAATTTCTACGCAGATTCCCCCCCCCCCTCCCTCCCTCCCATCCTTCCTTCCTTCCTTTTGTATATCAGAGTTCAAACTCAGGACCTTGCGCTTGTCGGGCACGTGTGGCAGCATACAGGTTTCTTTTGGCACCCAGTTTCAGATTTTTCTGTCCATAGTTGCTTGGCCCTGTTGCTTTGTTGTTGTTGTTATCTTTTTGTTTGTTTGTTTCTGTTTTTTTGAGACAGTCTTGCTTTGTAGCTCAGGCTGGCCTTGAACTCACGGCACGCCTCCTGCCTCAACCTCCCTAGTACTGGGATCACAAACATGTGCCACCATGTCCAGCTCCTATTTCAAGGTTTTGGGTTTTGTTTTGTGTTCTTTTTTTTCTTTCTTTCTTTCTTTCTTTCTTTTTTTCTTTTTGTACCGGGGATCAAACTCAGGACAGGAGAGTTGCCACTGAGCTAAATCCCTGGCCCTGTGTTTTGTTTTCAAGACAGTGGATTGAACCCAGGGCCTCTGCACTGAGCTCCATCCTCAACCCTTTTTATTTTGAGACAAGGTCTTGCTAAATTGCCCTGGCTGGGCTCAAACTTCTGCCTTAGCTTCCCAGAATGCTGGGAGGATGAGTGCATTACCAGGCCTGGCTCCTCCAGGGTACTTAGGGAAGAAAAATGCTGGCCATCTTTCTGACACATTGGAAGTTTGCTTCGAAGGCTTTAGCTTTTACAGAGCGCCCTGGAGCAGGCTCCACTTGGCTGGAAAATGGAGCCTTATGGCCACCTCCTAGGGTCCTGCCCTTCACAGTGGCTCCTTGTGGTCCTTCTGGTTCTCCTTGTAGGCAGAGCTGGGTTTTCTGGTGTGTCCAGCCCTGGCTCCTTCTAGCTCTGCATGACAGGCCTGAAGAGAAAAACAGGGCTGAAGGACAGGCCTCCTCCTAATCCTGTTCCTCAAGGAAGTCACAAGGAGCTGTTCTGACCTTTGCACCTGGGAAGAATCTTAACCCCAGGGAACTTTTTTTTTTTTTTGGTACTGGGGATTGAACTTGAGTCCTTGTGCTTTCACACCAGGTGGTGAAACCACTGAGCTAAATCACCGCCCCAAACCTTAGGGAACCTTAAGGGGCACAGCAGAGTTGCTTGTGTAGTAAAGCCTGTAATCCTAGCACTGTCGGAGGCTCAGGCAGGAGGACTGCAAATTGGAACCCAGCTTGGGCGATTTAGCAAGACTGTCTCAAAGAACAGAAAAAGGGGTTAGGGATGTGACTTGGTGCAAAGGCTCCAGTTTTAATCCCCAGTACAAAAAAATAAAAAATAAGAAGTGCCCAGCAGATAGGGAGTGCTTGTAGGCAGTCCCCCTCCAGCTCAGGGAGGCAGCAGGAATTGCTGGGGGCCGGAGATGGGACAACACTCTGGGGAGCCATAAAATGGTCCAATCCACCCCTGGAGAGTTTGAATTCCTAAACCCCAGTCTTCTCCAGCAGCTGATTCCTGACTTCCAAATGTGTGTGTGTGGGTGTGTGTGTGTGTGGTCTACCTATGATCCTCAGCCTCAAGCTTATCTGGAGAAGTGGGGCCAGAGATTAGCACTCTTGGGCCAGGAGGGGCTCCAGCTGTCTGCCGGGAAGGACAGGGTTTGGAGCTGGGAAAAGCTGTTGCTGCTGGGAGAGAGGTGCAGCCTTAGGGCTCAGGACTGGCAAGACCTGGTGCTTCTCCCAGGTACCAAATTTCTTTTTTTTTGGTACTGGGAATCGAACTCGGGTCTCTGTGCTTGGGAGGCAGGTGGCGGAACCACTGAGCTAAATCCCCAGCCCCTCCAGTTACCAAATTTAAGGAATACCCCAAATTTCAACTGTCAGGGTTAATAATATTTAATGCAATATTTTAGAAGTACAAAAATAATCTGTGGGGCACGGTGGTTCACAACTGTAACTGTGATCACAGTGCCAAGGGAAGCTGAGGGAGGAGGATCACAAATTTCTGTCCTGCCTGGGCAATTTGGCGAGCTCTCATCTCAAAATAAAACATAAACCAGGCATGGTGGTACACGCCTGTAATTCTAGCACTTGCAAAACAGTCAGGAGGATTGCTGCAAGTTTGAGCCAGCTTAGGCTACATAGTGAGTTCAAAGCTGGCCTGAGCTAGACCCTGTCTCAAAAACCAAATCAAGCCAAACAAGGAAACAAATAAATAAGTTGAAGAGCTGGGGATGTAGCTCAGTAGCTCAGTGGTAGTGTACTCCTGGGTTTGATCCTCAGTACAGAAAAACAAAAAACAACAAAACTCATGATAAACAATGTATGAAGATTTTAAATAAAAGGGCTGGGGATTTAGCTCAGTGGTTTTACTGCCTGCCGTGTAAGCGCAGGGACCCTAGTTTGATCCCCGGCATCAAAAAAAAAAAAAAAAAAAAGATTTTACATAAAGACAGGATGGGGCCCCATACTTGTGTGTATCACCTTGGCTCAGGCTGGGGATTTAGCTCAGTGGTTCTGTCTCATGCTTCGCAAGTGCAAGGTCCCGAGTTTGATCCCTATACCAAAAAAAAAAAAAGGAATCTTGCCTCATTTTTCTCCCCCTCTCCAGGTCCCTGGTTCCAATAAAACTTTATTTAATCTGGTGCTGGGGATGGAAACTAAGGCTTGGCTGGTGCATGCTAACTAAGAATGCGCAGTACCACTGTGTTACACCTCCATCTCTACCATTAAATAAAACTATTTACAAGAACAGGTAGCTAGCCCCAGCGTCCTAGTTTGGCAGTTTAAAAAAATAATGATGTAGCCAGGTGTGGTGGCATATACCTGCAATCCCAGGATTTGAGAGGCTGAGACAGGTGGATTGCAGTGAGTTTAAGGCCAGCCTTGGCCACCTAGTGAGTTCAAGGCCTGCCTGCACTACAAAGTAAGACCCTGTCTCAAGAAACAAAACAAAACAAAACAAGTAACAACAACAACAAAACAAAAAGAGGCTAGACTGCAGTGGTGCATGCCTGTAATCCCAGCACTGGGGAGGGTGAAGCAGGAGGATATCTTTGAGTTCGAGGCGACCCCAGGCTACACAGTGAGACCCTATCTCAAAAAAAAAAAAACCACATGCCAGGGATTTAGCTCAGTGGTTCTGCCGCCTGCCTCACAAGCACAAGGTCCCAAGTTCGATCCTGGGTACAACCCCCCCCCAATATTACACACTCACAAACCCAAACCAAAACAACAATTACAAAACAACAATTACAAAACAACAACAACAAAAAGATACAGCCGGGCGTGTGGCGCATGTCTGTAATCCCAGAACTCCAGCAGGCTCAGGCAGGGGGATCACAAGTTGAAGCCCAACCCGGGCAATGTAGCGATTTTTATGTCTCAACATAAAAAAATGTAAAAAGGGCTGTGGATGTAGCTCAGTGAAAAGAATCTAAAAAAAGTCAAAGACAGAAAATAATAAAATAACAAAAATTTTAAAAAGCAAAAAAAGCCACTAAAAAACCAAAAAAGAACCAATGAGCCAACTGGATATTCTCAACTGGGCTCAGACCCCGCCCCAGGTCTAGCCCCGCCTCCGGACGCACTAGGCCTCGGCAGCGCTCACCCTCGCGTCACTTCCGGGGCGGTGGCGAGAGCGAGGTTCACTTCCGCCCGTAGGGGAGAGGTGGCTGCAGTTGCAGCGGTGCAGGAGGCTGGGCCCAGACGCCCACGGACCGACTGACGTTAGGGCGGGCGGACGGGAGCCATGGAGCGCGGCCCCGGGGCCGGGGGGCGCGGGCCGGGGAGGTGAGTGCGGGGCAGGGGCAACGGGACGCCCTGCGTCCCAGCCACTGCCGTTTGGGGAGCTTGGCCAGGCTGCGCGGCCAGGGCAGTCGGATCGGACGCTCCCGAGAACCCCGCACTCCCGGGCGGTTGCGGATCCTGTCCGGAGATCCCAGACCTGGGATGGGGTCCGCAGGCTAGTTTTGCGGACCCGGGTGAAGCCCTGTCCGCCGTCCACACAGCCCTCGGTGTGGAGCGATCGCCCACTTTCCTGGGAACGTGGCCCCCGCCGTGGGGAGTGCCCGGCCGGGCGGCGGACTCTGCTCCTATCCCGGATCCTGTCCCCAGCCCCTTAACCGGGGCTCCCCGTCGCATCCCTCCACAGCCATCGTCATGCGTCTTCCTGCCCGTGGGACCCCCGAACAGGGCTGCCCCCTCTCCAGCGGTTCTTCAGGTGCACCCAGAGTTCAGTCCACAGTTCTTCACCTGTGGTTTCCACCTGGGCCCAGGGCTCCTCTGTGGCTCCTCGTTTCCTCCAGGATGAAGTTCCGACTCCGCAGCTGGGCTCTTGGCCCTGGCTCCCTCTGCGACCCTTCTTTCTGTTATACTCTGTCCTAGCCAGGAGCCTGCAGTTTCTGGAACTCGCTGCCACCTGACCACTTTCTGTGTACCTTCCTGCAGGGAGTTTGACTGGCTGGGTGAGGTCCCATGGCCCGCAGTCCTATGTAGGTCGTTTAGAATATATTTGGCTGCTTTTTGGCCCTTTTAATACTGGTGCCCACTAGGGCCTGGCTGAGGGCTGCACAGTTGTGAGCTTGTGGTTGCAGTTGTTGGGGTTGTGGGTGCCCAGTGAAAGAGCTATCATGGTGTATGCTTCCCACCCAGACCCATCTGTGACACGTGGGAGGTCCTAGGAAGGACCTAGCTGACCCCTGGTATTCTTCCTCCTGCAACTTCCCCTCTTCCTGAGCCCCTTACCCATCTGTTCAGCAAATGGTTATTGTGCTAAAGTACATACCTACTGGTCCTGCTCACATGGAGTTGTAGTTGAGGGGTGGGGATCCCATTAAACACTAAATCCAGCTGTGGAACCATGGGAGTGAGGTCTGACGGGGGTAGGATGGACAAGGATGGGCTAGCAAGGTAGGGGAGGAGGTTCTCAGCAGGGAAAGTGAGGCATCCTGAGGCAGAAGGAGCTGTGTGAGACGAAGAGGTAGGCTGAGCTGGGCTGTGTGGTGAGGAACATGATCTGGGAATAGTGGGAGGCCACGGGGATACCCTCTGCGGGAGATGGCGGGATGCTCAAATTAGTGCTGTGGGAAGACTGCTTGGCTGCTAGGTAGAATGGCCTGGAGTGGGGTGATGGTTGCTGGGGGGTGACCCCCCCCAAGGAAGGAGACTGTTGCTGCAGGACAGGGAAAGGTTCCAGAGGCAGGGACCAGGTGGTGGCAAACAGGTGGAGTCAGCAGCAGGCCCGGGCATGGATTGGATTGGACCTGGAGGGTGCAGAAGTGTCAGGGATGACACCTGTGTCTGTAGCTTTGGTCCTAGGGCTATGTCCAACCATGTCATTCTCCAGGGAGTTAGGGGCCTCCTAACTTCCCCCTGATGCTCAGCCAGGCCTTCCATTCAGATCACAGAGCCCTTCTAGCAGGCCACTCAGCAGCAGTAGAGCCTTACCTACTGGGCCCCTATCCCTTTGGGGTCTTTTTTTTTCTTTTGGTACTGAGGCTTGAACTGAGGACCTTGCACTTAAGTGGCAGGTGCGGCACCATTGAACTTTGGGTTTTTTTGTGGGTTTTTTTGGTACCAGGGGATCGAACTCAGGACCTTGCACTTTCGAGGCAGATGGTGGAACCACTGACTTAAATCCTTTGCCCTTTTGGGGATATTTTGAAGCTGACACTTCTCAACCTTGACACTGTGGACATTTGGGGTCAGGTCATTCCCTGTTGGGGCAGTTGTGGATGTTACGGGGTACAGAGCAGCATCCCTGTCCTTCACATACTCCATGCCCTCAGTTGTAACTTCCACAAATGTTGCCACACATTGCCCGGGCCCCTGGGGGGCAGGACCACCTCTTTTTGAGAACTGGTATCATAGACTTCCCCTTCTGAAAAGTCTCCCATGTGAGATCTGCTACCTGCATGGGAGTTTGGGGCTCAATGACTCTGTCCTTACCCCTGCCCTGGCTTTCACAGCACTCCTTCCTGTGTGCTCCTGGATCTTGGTGACTGGGTGTGTCTCTCTCCACCCCTGAGCCTCACATCTGAGGTCTGGAGGGTACATATCTGTGGGCTGTGAGGGCCTTTGTCCCACAGCAGATCTTCCAATGCTGTGATCTAAAGCTGAGTGAGCCTGGGTGTTCTCTACTCCTGTCCATAAGGGAAGGTATGGTCAGTACATAGGTTTTTCTCAGATTTCCATGTTGTCTTCATACCTGTGTGACTGGCAGCTTCCTATGCAAAGGAAGTTGCTCTGGGTCCTTAACTGTTGTCCACCTAACACATTTAACAGCTTCCTGTAGAAAGGAACATCTGAGTTCTTTTTCTAAGCCAGGCCCCTCTTCCTGGTTTTACTCCCTCATTTGCACCCTGAGGCAAGTGGCACCCACATTTGTAGATAAGGACACTGAGGCCAGGAGGGTCACAGAGGCCTCAGGCTGCAGCATTAAAGCAGCAGGCCCAGGCTCCTCGCCTGACCCCACCCCTGACCTTGCCTGGCCTGGCCCAAGCACAGGGAAGAGCCATTGTCCAGGCTCAATGGGGCCTTCCCAGCCGGAGATGTATCCTGCCTTTGTTTCAGGAGCCTTTGTTTGTTGTATTTCCTCTGTGGGTAGCTCTGTCTACTGACAGTCTGTGAGCTCGTGGGGCCGTGCTGCAGGAGGGGGGCCCATGTGCTCTGGGGTTCTTCAGTCTGAGACTTGTGCCCTCATCTGAAGATGGCCAATGAGTCCTTGAAGGATCACACGGAGATGGGTAGAACAAGGGTCTGGGTAGCAGTGTGGACAGAGGCCTGGGAGGGACAGGATCTTCCTGGGCCCAAGGCAGGGAAAGTTTACTGGTGAGGCTGAGGTGGGCTAGGGCTCTGAGGGCTTTGCCCTGTGCAGGTGACGGGCTGAGGGCAAGGTTGGGGATACAAGCCTTGGAGGGTCCTCCTGTCGAGGGTAGGCCTGGCCAGCGAGGCCAAGGGGGTTGCAGTCTGGACAGGAGAGGATGAGATGGGGCTGTGGGGATGGGCAGGACTCAGGGCTGCCCCTCCTTACCTGGCGTGGTTGGGTGGGTCCTGGCCTGTGCCCCAGCTTCCTGGAAGAAACCTGCCCCATGTCCCCACAGGGTTTCCCACGGCACACCATGGAGACCCGTGACTGCAAGGCTCCGGGGGGCTCGGCTTGGACTTCGATGGGGCTGGGCCACAGCCTCCTAACAGGGTTGTTGTTGAGGGTGGTGGCCGAGTGTCCAAGCACCTCTGCACCTCCCCTGCCAAGCCAGGCCCGGCCGTGTTGTTGGTGGGTGCCCTACAGGAGGCCCAGCGCAGGGCCCGGTGCCCGCCCGCCATGAACGGCTTGTCAGTGAGCGAACTCTGCTGCCTCTTCTGCTGTCCGCCCTGCCCTGGCCGCATTGCTGCCAAGCTCGCCTTCCTGCCGCCTGAGCCCACCTATTCACTGTTACCTGAGCCCGACCCAGCACCTGGCGGGGCCGGGGCTGCCCCATCAGGGACCCTGCGGGCCTCTGCAGGTACCCCAGGGCGCTGGAAGGTGCACCTGACGGAGCGCGCTGACTTCCAGTACGGTCAGCGAGAGCTGGACACCATCGAGGTCTTCCTGACCAAGAGTGCCCGTGGCAACCGTATCTCCTGCATGTATGTGCGCTGCGTGCCTGGGGCCAGGTGAGAGCTGGTGGGGTGCAGGGGCACCTGGCACCCTGCTCTCGGGCTTCTCTTCCCACCCAGGGCACGTGGTAGGGCAGGTGGTGGTACTGAAGGTCCTGAGCTGGGGTGAAAAGGCCAAGTAGCTGGCGTGGGCATGGTGCCTGTCCTCGCTCTCACTTTGTCTTACTAATCAGGCAGCTGCCCAGACTGGGCAAGAGCAGGCCTTCTGTCTGCTGCTGCTGAGAGATGGCCAGTCCCCTTCCATGTGCAGACCCCTTCCATGTGCAGACCCCTGGGAAGCTCCTTGGCGCCTCATCTTACTGATGAGCACAGAGGTCAGGGGAGGAGACGCCTTAGATCTCCCCAGGTGACTGCTGTGGCCTGCTCCCCAGAGCTACCTACCTGGCCCAGCCCGAGGTGGGTGGGGTTCTCTCTGCCAGGTCCTCTCTGAGCCTGAAGGGCAGGCTGTTAGCTTCCGGCCAGGTTGCAGGTGTGGGAAGCCGCCCATATGCAGGGCCAGCCCAGTACTTATCCTTGGCCTGACTTTGGACAGGCCCTAGTCCCGCTGCAGGCTTCATGGGGTGGCCATGGGCCTTCTGTGCATAGGGCTGGCCTTACTCATTTGTTGGGGGCCCGGGTGGGTCCCCTATCTCACAGCAGTGAAGTGTCCCTTCCTTGAGAGCACACAGATGTCACGTCCATGGCCCTGGCTTTTGCCCCGGAGAGGCTCCGAGCAGTAGCACCAGCTACCTTGGGCTGCTGAGGCCACTGCAGGAGACCTTCTGCAGCAGAGGTGGCCACAGTCCCACAGAGTTGGTGGTGGTGATTGCTGCAACTTGCTGAGCTCAAGGTGCATCAGTGTCCCTTTCAGATGAAGGCCCAAGGCCTTTGGGCTATCACAGTGGGAGAAACCCAGGCCACCTGTGCCCCCAGCACCCCTGTCCCCTTGGCTGTGTGGCCTTGTGAGAGGGGAGAGGATGAGGCAGCGGGTGCCTCTGGCTGCCAGGAGGGACTGTCCTGAGTCCTTTGCCCTGGGACAGCTCCTGGGCCAGGCCTGTGCTCCCGTCTCCTGACCTGTGCCCCCAGGTACACGGTTCTTTTCTCACACGGCAATGCCGTGGACCTGGGCCAGATGAGCAGCTTCTACATCGGCCTAGGCACCCGCCTCAGCTGCAACATCTTCTCCTATGACTATTCCGGCTATGGCGTCAGCTCAGGCCGGCCCTCTGAGAAGAACCTCTATGCTGACATCGACGCCGCCTGGCAGGCCCTGCGTACCAGGTGAGGCCACCTGAGGGGCAGGGACAGCTGCAGGGCCCCCTAGGGAGGTGACTGAGCTTCCCTGGGATGGAAGGAAGCCGACCCCAGGTCCATTGCTTGGTTAAAGGATGCTGGCAGCATGGGCTGGGTGTGTGGACACCCATGTCCTTGTGCCCGAGATGGGGCCAAGGGTCCTCCAGGCCTGGGGCTGTTCACAAGGGAGTGAGGGTCCATCTGCATGAGGACGTGATGATGAGAAGGGGTCCTTGGGGTGCAAGGTGAGGCTGGACCACTGTACCCAGGGTCCTAGGTGTCCTAGGTGGCCCTGTTCCACAGCCACACCCTGGTCCAGTGGGCGGGTAGGGGCTTCAGCTGGGCCAGAGGGTTCTGTCCTGTGGTTGGCCAGCTTTGATGCCAGACCTTTAGCCATGGGGTCCCTTGGTCCAGTACCTGCCCTCCTGGTTGCTAGGTGTTAGGCAGCACCCTGCTCACTTTCAGGTTGGTCTGTGTGGCGCGCTTGCTTTATGGCCTGACCAGCCTTTGCAGAGGGCAGCCCAGTCCTTGCCTCCTGAAGGTGGCATCTCAGCACCTGCTCAGGGCTGCCTGTCTCAGCTCCACTTGGCTAGCAGGTTTGACCCGCCCTGTGGGCCCAGGTGCAGCATGGGGAAGTCAGTTGCCCTGGGGAGGCACTGTGCTGGTCGCCATGGTGAAGCTCCAGGCAGTCTCAATGAGGCCTGGGGGCCTGGTCCCCTGACACCATGTTGGTACTGGGGACCTGTCTGAGCATCCCTTCTGCTCTGCTGCAGGTGCATGTGACCTCAGCATGCATAGCCCACCCTGTTCCCACTGCCTGGGGCACAAGTAGAATCTCACCCAGGTGTGGGGTATGTGCCCTGAGCTCTGTCCCTCTGTCTTGCCACCAGAACTGTCATCCTGGGACTGGCCCCAAGCCCACAGCTGGGAGATGCAGTGGGAGGTGGGGAAGGTTGGGCCTGAGTCCTGGGTCAGGGTCTCTGGAGGCCTGGGGAAGGAGGGTGTGGCCAGGACAGGTCAGGGTGCCCAGTCAGAGATGTCCAGGTGGCAGTTAGGTACTCCTGCTTAAAGCTGGGTGACAAGGCAGCACTGGTACTTAATAAAGTGGTGGCCATGGAGCTGGGGGGTCTGGGCCAAGGGCTAGAGACTGGTACAGGGAACCCTTGGATGGATAAGCAGGTGGGATGAGGCTGCCCAGATGTTCATTTCCTGTCCACCAAGTGTTCAACCCTGTGGGGCAGAGGGCCCAGTGGGTCCCTTTGTTTGTTTGTTTGTTTGTTTTTGGTACTGGGGATCGAACTCAGGTCCTTTCACTTGCACAGCAGCCAGCGAAACCACTGAGCTAAATCCCTGGCCCTAGTGGGTCCCTTTGTGGATCAAGAATAGGTGGGAGGGGGCCATGGAGCCGGTACAGTGCTGGATAAGTGAACCTGGGAGGTGGGCTGCACACCAGCTTGCTGCTGGTGGGATGACGCTGGCCAGGCAGGACAGACACAGGACCTGAGCACCTGTCCTGCAGGGAGAGGCTTGGAGGCCTCACTGGCATCCACCTCCCACAGCCCTGCCTCTACTGCTGCAGGGTGTCCTGCTGAGCCCCTCATCGGGCTCGGGGAGAAGGGTCCCAAACTGGGTGGAAACATCCAGTGACACCCAAGATGCCAAGGTGTGGGAAAGCAGGGCAGCCCTGCCCCTTGCAGGTGCACTGGGAGGGGCTCTCTGGGCAGGCAGTAGGAACAAGTGGGCCTGGAGCCATCCAGGTGCAGGGAAGGCAGGTGGTCCTGAGGTCTGTCCTGGTCGTGTGTGTGTGTGCTTGTGTGTGTGTGTGTGTGTGTGTGTGTGTGTGTGTGTTGGGTAGAAGTGACCTGGAGGGGCAGGTGAATTGCCAGGCCTGCCCTGCACCCCAGGGTCCATCAGGTGCATTCTTGGGAGCTTCATGTTTGTTTCTTTTTCTTTTTTGGTTTGTTTTTGTTTGTTTGTTTGTGGTACCACAGATTGAACTTGGGTCCTTGCACTTGCAAGGCAGGTGGCAGCACCACTGAGCTAAATCCCCGGGGCCCTGTTTTTGTTTGTTTTTTGAGTCAGGGTCTCACTATGTAGTTCAGGCTGGCTTCGAACTCACTTTGATCCTGATTGCTGGAATTTCAGGCATTAGGCACCATGCCTGGCAGGGAGCTTGGTGTTGTAGATGCTGGAGGAGCAGAGGGCAGAGCCAGGGAGCAGGGGACCCCGCCTTAGGGTGGGGCCAAGGCTGACCCTGTCCCACTCCCACCTGCTCCCCAGGTATGGCATCAGCCCGGACAGCATCATCCTGTATGGGCAGAGCATTGGCACAGTGCCCACGGTGGACCTGGCCTCACGCTACGAGTGTGCTGCTGTGGTGCTGCACTCGCCGCTCACCTCAGGCATGCGTGTCGCCTTCCCTGACACCAAGAAGACCTACTGCTTCGATGCATTCCCCAAGTGAGCGTGGGGCCTCACAATGGGATGGGAGTGGGGTGAGAGTGTAGGGGGGTGTCCTGGATCCCTGCACCAGGGGCCCCCAGCCCTAACCTGCCCTGCCCGGTCCCCCAGCATCGAGAAGGTGTCCAAGATCACGTCGCCCGTGCTCATCATCCACGGCACAGAGGATGAAGTGATCGACTTCTCGCATGGTCTGGCACTGTACGAGCGCTGCCCCAAGGCAGTGGAGCCACTGTGGGTGGAGGGTGCCGGACACAACGACATTGAGCTCTACAGCCAGTACCTGGAACGGCTGCGCCGCTTCATCTCCCAGGAGCTGCCCAGCCAGCGTGCCTAGGGTTGGCTGGTGACCCCACACTGCGCCAGGCCTCAGCAATAAGGCAGCTGCCTGGAGGACTCCCTTCTCCGAGGCCCAAGGGGCTGCATGTGGACCCCTGGGCCACCCAGGACCCCGCCCTGGCCCAGGGGCTACAGACAATGTGCAGGCCATAGAGCTACACTCCTTTTGGAAGCAAAGAGAGGTGAAAAATTAAAGATTTAAGATTTTAGGGTTCCTCTCCTCTTCCTTGGGGATTCTAGTAAGCTCCAGGAGGTGGTGGGTCCCAGTCAGGGCCTGGCTGCTCTGAAGAGACAGAGGTGGGGAAATGGGAGATGGGGCTGAGGGGCAGAGTTCCAGGGAGACTGGTGAATTAGGTCTCCAAAGCTGCCCTGGGCAGGGAGTTGCTTTGCTGGAGCCCCTCCTGCCCTGCTTGCCGGCTTCCCGCCTATGCGGTGGCCCCTACTACACAGGACCAGAGAGCCCACCCTGGACCCCAAGGTGCCAGGCTCCACGGACCAAGAACTCGGGCCAGGCCGGCACCTCTGCAAGCAGGAGGGAGCTGAGGCCGAGACCAAAGGAGGGTCGTGGCAAATGGGTGAAGTCCTGTGGTCCCCAGAGAGAAAGCTGCCCCTGGGGCTGGATCCTGGGAGTGCTTGTGTCTAAGCCTCAGTTCTGTCCTTACCCCACTGGACTGCTCAGGGCCTTTGACCTGAAGCCTCCCGGTCTCCCAGAGCTCCAGTACCCAGAGAGCTCTGTGGGCTCAATGGCATAAGCGCTAGAGAAGGTTCTACCCCTATGGGCCCTAGGCCATAGCAAGGAGGTCTGGATTCCCTGCCGCCTTCGCCTAGCCCTAGTTTGTGGCCCCTTTAAGGGGGGTGGGGCTTCAGTCTGGGGCGGAGGAAATGAAGGGGCGTGACCGGCCGAGCTACGGAGTAGACTAGGGCTGAGTCGGAAGTGACGTCTCGCGTACCCGGAAGTGGAGGCGGCCAGTACCGTGGAGGAGGCAGTGGGTCGGCGGTAAGTGGCGATGGCTCCCTCAGCTGGGTACCCGCCCCGGCCCATCCAGGCCTGCTTCCTTGGCTTTCTCATCGGCGCGGATCAAGGCCGGGTCTCGTTATGTCTGACCGGGAAGGCGCCGGCTGTGAACCGGGGTCACTTGTGAGGCCAGGAGCGTGTGGAAGGAAGCCGGGGTGACTTAGGAAGCGTGCATGTCTCCGGCTCTCGACAGCCCCAGGACCTTTGCATAGACTGCAGTTCCTCCGCCCCACGCTGTGTCCCTAGCATGGCTGACGTTTCCGTATGCGTCTACTTTCTCGTCTACTCCCTCCCCTCCCCCATCGTGTTCCCCTGCTGGGTGCCCCTACTGACAGCTGGTGCAGTGCAGGTCTTCGGGAACGTTGTCTCTGCCACCACTAGAACCTGTGCTGCCCGTGAGCATGGACTGTGCTGTTTTCAAAACAGCTGCTTCAAATAGGCAAGGTTTTCAGGTAACCGGTAAACAAATTTAAGGAGCCAGAAAGGAGTATTTAGTGATAACTTACAAGTGTTCTACCCAAACTAGGTGTGTTGTCACCTGTAATCCCAGCGGTTCAGGAGGCTGAAGCAGGGGATGGAAAGTTCGAACCTAGCCTGGCAACTTGGAGACTTAGCGAGACCCTGATTTAAAATAATTTTTTTTTTTTGGTACCGGGGATCGAACTTGGGACCTTGTGCTTGCAAGGCAGGCGACAGAACCACTGAGCTAAATCCCCAAAATTTTAAAAGAAGGCTGTAGATGTAGCTCAGTATAAAGACCCTGGGTTCAATTCCCAGCACAGAGGCAGAGGGATGGAAGATCCTCATTTCTGACCTCCAAAGTCCAGTTCTTCCCTGAAGAGGGGATAAACCAGTTTCCTAAGAAAAGTTTATGTGCACTCATCTACATATGTTCCTACAAAAGGCTAGGGGCTTTCCTAGAGCTCTTTTACTTGACATATCTTACTTAGTATTCTATACATGCAGTGGAGTCATTTTGTTTTAATGTCTGTTCAGCATTTTGTGTTTGTGTGTGGTACTGGGGATTAGACTCAAAGCCTTCACACTGAAACACAACACCAGCTCTTTTTATTTATGTATTTATTTTGTTGTTTGTTTGATACCAGAGATCAAACTCAGGACCTTGCATTTGCCAGGCAGGTGCAGGGCCGCTGAGCTACATCCTGGGCCCCTCTTTTTATTTTTGAGACAGTCTCACTAAATTGTTAAGGTGCCCAGGCTGGGTTGAAACTTGCCACCTCTTACCTCAGCCTACCAGGGTGCTGGGATGACAGATATGAGCCCCCAAGTCCAGCTGTCTGGACAGTATTTTAGGGTTTTGTTTTGTTTTTGGTACTGGAGATCGAACTCAGGACCTTGTGCTTGCCAGGCAGGCTTCGGCACCACTGAGCTAAATTCCTGGCCCTGCACAGTATTTTATTAGGGTTATAATTCACCCTATTTCTTGTTGGTAGAAATGTAGGTTCTTGGCAGTCTTTCATAATAAAGGGCAATGCTAGGTTGACTTTTTGATTTTTTATTATTTTATTTATGTGGTGCTAGGGATGAAACCTAGGGTCTCACACATGCACAGTGTATGCCTTACCACTGAGCCACACCCCAGCCAGTGGTTGACTATTTTTTATTTTTTAGCTTTTTTATTTTTTTTTTTTTGAGACAAGGTCTTTATGTAGTTCAGCCTGGTCTTGAACTCACTATGTAGCTCAGGCTGGTCTTGAACTGGCAGTGATCCTTCTGCCTCAGACTGTGAGTACTGGGATTACAGGTGTGCCACCATGCCTGGCTCAGCTCTTTTTTCTTTCCCATTCCTGATCTGGTTTGTTGAAAAAAATGGGGATTAGCTGGGCGTGGTGGTACACACCTGTAATCTCTGGAGGCTGAGGCAGGAAGATCCTTTCCAGTTCAAGGTCAGCCTGGGCTACACACTGAGACCTTGTTTTAAAAAGATCCAAAAAAGGGAGGGGGAAGTTCCTTCCATTTATAGATGAAATTGGCATTTTATTTAATCTTTTTGAGACAAGGTCTCATTGTGAAGGCCAGGCTGGCCTGGAACTCTTGGCAATCCTCCTGCCTCAGCCTTCCAAGTGCTGGGGTTATAGACTTGCGCTAATAAGCCTGGTTCAAAACTAGCCTTTTCAAGTTGGTAGTTGATGACTAGACCATAATCCCTGTAATGTGCCTTCCTGTAAACTCTGTGATAAAGAGCATCTGGACCTTGGTCTCTTACCCATGGGTGTGTGTTTGTTTACTGTTAACGACACCCACTGAGGTTTTGGGGTCCCTGGTAAGTCCACCCTGCTTTGTGGCAGTGCTCTCAGACAGAGGTCTTTCTGCCACCTCCAGGCTGCTTGGTGGAGGGACACTGAGCACAGGCCCTACCCACCCATGTATCTGTTCCCCGAGGCAGCGTCCCATCCCTGTGGCATGTCCCCTAGCCTGTTGCCAGAAGTGACTTCCAGCTCACCATTGTGATGTTTCCAGGACACATAGTTCTTTGCATCACTGTGGCTGCAGCAGTGATGTCCTAGCTTCACAGAGTCCTGGGCCCCACCCCAGTCACTTTACTAAGCAGACCTCAGCCATGGGTAGCAGAGAACAGATAGCAGCTCTGTGTCCCTTGGCCCTCCAGGTGGGGGAGCCCGGTGTGCAATGGTACCCAGAGTCCCAAGAGGACAAGACCTGCCCTGGGTGGGCAGTGGTGACAGACAGCTGCTTCAGGCACTGGCATTACTTATTCAGCTAGGAGCCTGTCCTAGGTGCTCCCAGGGTGCCATCCCATGAGGGTCCCCACACCCACGGGCCAGTTGGTCCCCATCACTGCTGGCTCCGGGTCATCACGTCTGTCCATGACGCTGGTCTGTACGGGGCCCACTCAAAGGTGGGGGTGCAGCTACTCTGAGGTTTCCATCCTCTTCCCTGCCCAGTGGGAACCCTGGGCTGCAGTGCTTCTTTCTTCCAGGCCACCACTCAGGTCTCTCTGTCCCAGGCCTGGCTGGAGGTTGGGGTGCAAGAACCCCCCCACCCCACCCATGAGTCTCTGGTCCTCCTTCCCATTTGGGTCCTGCAAAGGCTGAGCTGATCTTCACAACAGCCCCAAGCTGCTGTGTCCCCATTGGCCTCAAAAGAAAAAGCTCAGCTGGACTTGGTGGTACACTCCTGTTAGCCCAGCACTCTGGGGGGCTGAGGCAGGAGGATTGCAAGCTGGACAGGGCGACTTAGTGAGTTAACAAGATCCTGTGTCAATGAAAGGGCTGGGATGTAGTACAGTGCAAAGGCCCTGTAGGGTTCAATCCCTAGTGGCACACACAGACACACAAAAGCAGAACAAGCTGTGGAGACCCCAGCTGGCACATATAGGTGGCTCAGAAGTAAAACAGTGATGTGGTCTGTGAGTTGTGCCCCACTGGGTGGGCCCCATTGGAGTTTGGACTGCCCAGCACTCACTGAGCAGGCGCAGACAGGATTGTGGGTGTGGGTGTCCAAGAGAGGCTCAAGGGGAGCCCTGCCCCAGCTCAATAGGGGAGGAGCCCAACTGTCCTTAAAAATCTCGCTGCATGCCTGTAATTCTAGCTACTTTGGAGATTGAGGCAGGAGGATGGTGAGTTTGAGGCTCCATCTCAAACCCTCCAAAATATAGGGGGGAATAACGTCTCACCATTTGCCTACCTCCCCGTTAGAGTGGGACATATCTTGGAAAGGATGATGGCACAGTCCTATAAGCCTAGCACTGGGAGGCTGAGGCAGGAGGATCGAGTTTGAGGTCATCCTGGGAAATTTAGCAATTTAGTGAGACTCTTCCTCAAAAGATAAGAAAGGGCTGGGGACATAGCTGCACAACACAAAGGCCCTGGGTTCAATCTTAGTACTACAAAAAAGAAAAAAGTTTGGGGAATCAGGTGTGAAGATGTATGCTTGTAATCTCAGCTACTTGTACCCTGAGGCAGGAGGATTGGAAGTTGGAGGCAATTTAGCAAACTTGTCTCAAAAGTTTTTTAAAAGGAAGGGAGGCTTAGGATGTACTTCAGCGCTCAGCGTGGGGGACCTGGGCTAGGGATTCCTGTTCAGCAAGCCACAGCATTGGGCCCAAATGGAGGAACCTGGCCACCTGGCCACCTTTCACCCAATCTGTGTCCTTTGTCCCGGCCTGGTTTCTCAGCTGCCCCCCATCCTGCACCTGGGGCCACCTGCAGGCCAGGGTAAGGGACATGATCCTTGTTAGCATAGAAATAACTGCAGCCGGGAGTGGTGGCCCACACCTGGAATCCCCACTCCAGAGGCTGAGGCAGTAAGATTGCCTGGAGTTCAAGGCCTGAATTACATAGCGAGACCTTGAGACCCCCCTCAAATGCTGGTGAGCCCTGGAGGTGGGCACAGTTGGTTCTTGCTGCCCAGGGTGACCTCTGAAGAGCTGCTGTGCCACAGCCCATGACCCTTCACAGTCCCACAGCAGAGGCTGTCCGCAGAGGCCTGTGGGTGTTTGAGGACAGGTAGGCCAATCCTTGTGTGTGACCTGCCCACAGGGCACAAAGCAGGCCTCAGTGGTGCCCATGATCAGGGGTTTCTGTCCCCCTGGAAGGACAGTTCTGCTGGACATCGAGTAGCCACATGGTCCCTGTCATTCAGTAATGGATGCTGGAGGTTTGTTCAGCCTTTGTTCTGTTACGCTTCGTCTATACAGAGCATAATAGGGCCTCCTTGTGCGCAGGTATTGGGC
This sequence comes from Heterocephalus glaber, assembly GCF_053883595.1. Classification (NCBI taxonomy): domain Eukaryota; kingdom Metazoa; phylum Chordata; class Mammalia; order Rodentia; family Bathyergidae; genus Heterocephalus; species Heterocephalus glaber. Next base: position 4,166,301 of record NW_028258457.1, on the reverse strand, counting down.
AGAACCTTGGTGGAAGGGCCCCAGGGCAAGATGTCTTTAACATTTTGATAAATTTTGATCAAAGGCAACAAGAAGGCAGTGCATTGGCACAGGTCTGTAATCCCAACTATTCAGAAGGCTGGGGCAGGAGGATTCCAAGTTCAAGGCCAGCCTGAGCTATATAGCAAGACCTTGTCTCAAAACCAAAAAGTAGATTGCAGAAAGAACTTAGGCACTGATGTGGATGTGAGCTGCTGATGTTGTAACTGATCTGTTATTAAATTACTCTAGCCCAGGCTCATGTTTCATATTTAAATTTTTTTGGGGGGGATTACCAGGGATCGAACTCAGGACTTTGTGTTTGCAAGGCAGGTGGTGGAACCACTGAGCTAAATCCCTGGCCTGTTTTTAATTTTTATTTTGGCAATTTTGGCATAATTTGAGACAGAGAAATGAACACAGGTATTATGGAGTTGTCCTGCCCCCAATCTGTCCCAGTGGTATGGAAATCAACCTGTTATGCTCTTTTTTTTTTTTTTTGGTACCGGGGATCGAACTGGGGTCCTTGTGCTTGCAAGGCAGGCGGCCGAACCACTGAGCTAAATCCCCGGCCAACCTGGTATGCTCTTTAACTATACCAGAGGCTGTTCTGGTCTTGTGGGTTCACCCTCCACAGCATGGTCCTTCTCAGCCTGTAATCCTCACATTCGGGAGGCTGAGGCAGGAAGATTTCAAGTTTTAGGACAGCATGGGCAATTTCATGAGACCCTGTCTCATAAAACCAAACCAAAAAACTATATATATTTTTAAAAACTTGTGATGGGCTGGGTATGGTGGCTCAGGGCTGTAATACCAGCACTTGGGGGACTGAAGCAGGAGGACTGCTGAGAGTTCAAGGCCAGCCAGAGCTACATAGTGAAACCGTCTCAAAAAACCAAAAAAAAACCCAACCCAATCTTGTGATGCTTTTTTTTCCCTTCCTTGTGATGCCTTTTAAGGCTTCAGAATCTTTCCTGATCTCTCATGACTGTGACCATCTCCAGGAGGACTGGCCAGAGGTTTTGTAAAAAGTCCCCTAATCTGGCTCGGCTTGGTGGCACACACCTGTAATCCCAGCACTCTGGGAGGCTAAGGCGGGAGGATGGCAAGTTGGAGTCAAGCCTGGACAACTGAGCAAAAGATGTCTCAGAATATAAAAAGAAGGATTGGGGCTGGGTGCGGTGACCCACTCCTGTAATCCCAGCACTTGGGAGGCTGAGGTAGGAGGATCTCTGAGTTCAAGGCCAGCCTGGGATACATAGTGAGTTTGAGGCCAGTATGAACTACATAGACCTTGTCTCAGAAAAAAAAAAAGGGCTGGGGATATAACTCTGTGTGGGGGCCTTGGGTTCAATCTCCAGTACTGGGTAAACAAACAATCCCCTGACCTGGGTTTAGGTAGGAACAGCCACAGGCAAGGTGCCCATCTCACACCCTAACAGGGTACCTGAAACCAACACTATGGGGCCTGTGATGTTGACTTTGGCCAGCTGGTGGCAGTGGGGTCCCCAGATCCCCATTGTCCCCTTACCTATTGTGTTCTAAGAAGTCAGCCTTGGGCACCACTGGACACAGATCCGAGAGTGTCTGTGTTGCAAGTGCACCCCAATTTATATAACTTCTGTCCCTGCCTGTGCCCGGAGAATGTGTGCACTGGCCCAGAGACCACCGGTGACATCCAGCTGCTGCGGGCTCCCTGCCTTGCTTTGCTCCAACAGCCACCTTTGAGCCCTGGGAGGGGCCATAAGGGAAGGGAAAGGTGACCCCCACTGACAAGTTTGAGGAAGTAAGGGCCAACTCCGGTGCCCTGCACTTTCCCAAAACCCTCTGCTCCTCTTACCTATGAGCAAAGGTGCGGTGCTTCATATTCTGGCCTTGATTTCCCCATCTGTAAAATGGGGTGGCACCTCCTATAGGCTTGCATTGAGGACAGGGTCCCAAAGTTCAGGCAGAGTGGTGGCAGGGCCCAGGGGACATACTGGGGTTTGGGGTGGGCCCAGGCTCCACGTGGGGGCTGCTGAGTGGCCAGCATGGCTCACAGATGAAGACCACAGGTGACCACCATGGTGACAAGAAGTAGACAGACTCCTGAGGCCCAGAAAGGGCATCTGTCAGGCCACAGGGATGGCACCTGCCTTGACAGGGCTCACCCTTGGGGCAGCAGGCCCCCTCAGCATCACCCCACTTCCTTGTGATCTTGGTGGTGTTTCCAGGCCTGGGGGTTCTTCCTGCTTCAGCAGCATGGCTGTCAGGCAGAGGCATCTTCAAGCCCCAGGTGGCTCCACCTCTTCAGTGTGGCAGCCTGCTGGACACTGAGCCCTTGGAGGCCAGGCCCACACAATAAACATCAGCAGAAGAAATGAAGCCTCCTGACTTCCTGTTTCCAGCACATGTTCAGGGCTTGGAGCTGGGGATGGGGGACTCACAAGGGCCTTGGTCCCAGGCACAGCAAAGAGGCAGAGGACAAACTCCTGTGGGTGGGGGCTGCCCCAAGTGACCCACCCTCTGGACCCTCAAAGACATAGGAGGAGCCATCCTGGAGGCTCAAACCCGTAATCCCAGCACTGTGAGAGGCTGAGGCCAGTGGTGGATCGAAAGTGCAAGTTTAGCCTGGGCAATTCAGCGAGATCCTGTCTCAAAATATAAAAAGGAACGCGCTGGGTATTTAGCTTGGTGGTGCCGCCGCCTGCCTTGAAAGTGCAAGATCCTGAGTTTGATCCCCGATCCAAAAAAAAAGGAAACATAAAAAGATGTAGTCCAGTGCAAAGGTCCTGAGTTCCATATCTGGTATCAAAATATTAAAAAAAAAAAAAAAAAAAAAGCAGGGCTTGGTAGTGCACACCTAATAATCCCAATACTCTGGAGGCTGAGGCAGGATGATCACGCGTTCAAGGATAGCCTGGACTACATAGTGAGCACTTGTCTCAAAAAAAAAAGTATTAAAAAAAAAGACTCAGGAGGCCAGCCTGGCAGGAACACTGACCACCAAGGTTCACCAAGTGCCCATGTGGTCCACAGATTTTACAGCACATAACGGAGGAAATGCGACAGGGGTGCCTGAGGGAGGCTGTACCCTCCCGCGAAAGAAGGCTCAGTCTGAACTTCATGAGACGCTGGCACCGACAAATACCTTGGAGTGGGGGAATTTGGGGGACAGTGGCCGAAATGATGGCAGAAAGGGCCAGGTTAGGTAGCTGCCGGAGCATGTGCAGAGGATGGTGACAGGCCGGGCAGGGGGCCAGGCCTCGTGTCCCCACCGTGCAGGGAAGTGATTGTGAACCGGTCGGCGGACGCCACTACAGATTCGCCCCCTGTAGGCTACGCTGGCCACTGCACGCCCTCCGCCGCCCGCGGGAGGTAGGAAGGGGTGGGAGCCTGGTCACTTCCGCGCGCCTGACCGCCCCCTGCGGATTTTGGGGGGGGGTCTCCAGCCATCTGCGTCCCCAATGACATCGCCACTCGTCTGTAACGTCGCGCGGACGTCCCTGGGGACTTTCAGAGGCCTCCACCAGCTGGCCTCAGTTTTCCCGTCCCAGTTGAAAGGTTCTTAGTCTGAGGGCGAGAAGCGACGTCAGGACTGCGGTGTCCTAAACTGGTTGGGGGGGGGGTCCCTCGCCTCCTCTTCTACCCTTACCATGGCCCTGCCTGGCCCAACAGGCCGCGCACGAGTAACTCCGGAACCCGGCGCCGAAAGAGGAACCAACGCGGGCCGAGCCGTGCGGGGTGGGGCTCATCACCTTCGGAAGCTCTGCCTCGGGACACTCAGTGCCTAAACCGGGAAGGTCCTGCGAGGCGCTGGGAATGGCGAGGGTGTACGCCACGGAGAGAGCGAGAGGTGCCGGGGTGCACAAAGCCGGGGCCCCAGGCCAGGAAAGAAGCGGGGGAAGGGTCGCGCACGTGGCTTGGGGGCGGGGCCGACGGCTCCGCACCCCCACCCTGGCCACGTGCAGATCTAAGTCCTCCCCTCCACCCCTGAGCGAACGGTGGCGCGCCCGGGGCCAAAGTGGAGGCATCCGGGGAGGGGGCGGGCTCCAGCCCGCCGCGCGAACCAGCGTGGGGTGGGCGCGCCGGTGAGGAGGCGGGGCGCGCGCCGCAGAGGGGGCGTCACGGGGCAGGGCGGGGCGCGCTCCAGAGGGGCGTGCCGGGGAGTGGGCGGGGTTCACTAGCCTGGCGCCCAGACCTGTTGGGGGTTGCCCTGGGAAGAGTTCCGGGCGCGAGGCAGGAGGGGGCGGGGGTCTCAGGCCTCGAGATCCAACGTGGAGGGAACGCGCGAGGAGTAGAGGACTCTGGCGCTGTCCGGAGCAGGAGGGGGTGCGCCGCGGGGCGGGCTCCTCCGGCCCGAGTTCCACCCCCGGTGCCCGCGCGCGCAGCAGCCGGGGTGGTGGAGGGCGCGCCGGAGGGGGGCGTGGCCTCGGCGCCCCGAGGGGGCGTCCTCCGGGCGGGGCTGGCCGCGGCCGCCCCCGCGGGCTCCGGTGCGTCAAGGGCGCGTCAGGCGGGGCGGGGCGGGCCGAGCGCGGGCGGCGGGCGGCGGCGGCGCGCGCCGGGCCTCCTCCTCCTCCTCCTCCCCCAGCACTCGAGCAGCCACCGCCGGCCGGAGGGACATCGCTCCCGCTGCCTCCGCTCCACCCGCTGCGCCCTCGCCGTGCGCACTCGCCCGGCATGTCGGCGGCTGTGGCCTGCGTGGATTACTTCGCTGCCGACGTCCTCATGGCCATCTCTTCGGGTGCCGTGGTGCACCGCGGGCGGCCCAGCCCCGAGGGCGCGGGCCCGTCTGCCGGCCTAGAAGTGCGGGCGGCGCGCCGTGAATCCGCCTCGCCCGGGACCCCGGGGCCACCTCCGCCGCCCTCCACCGTCCCCTCTGACCAGTGCACCGGTGGTGCCTCCGCCGCTGCGCCCCACCTGCTGGCGGCCAGCATCCTGGCCGACCTGCGCGGCGGGCCCGGAGCCGCCCCGGGGGGCGCCTCGCCCGCCTCCTCCTCCTCGGCCGCCTCGTCCCCGACCTCGGGCCGCGCCCCCGCCAATGCCGCCGCCAAGAGCCACCGCTGTCCCTTCCCGGGCTGCGCCAAAGCCTACTACAAGTCCTCGCACCTAAAATCGCACCTGCGAACGCACACAGGTGAGCCGCATTGCGATCTGGGGATGTGCGGGGGCGGCCTTCTGGACCCCCTCCCCCGCTGGGACCCCGAAACTGCGTGGTGCGTGGGGGGCGGGGAGGGGGGCGCGCCCGGGCCGCGGAGCCGGGCGGGCGGAGCCTCGGTGGGTGGGGCGCGCGGGGGGGCGTGGCGGCCATGCGGTCGGGCGGCTCGCGGAGGGGGCTCCGGCGGAACAGGGCGCCCGGCGCGATCGCGTGCTCGGTACACCGTCCCATGGGTCTGGCTTCTCAGTCCTTGTTCTTGTTTGTGTTCCGGTGTGGGCAGTCGGGATGGTGTTTGGAGTTTGCTGTTCTTGGGGTTTTTTACGGCTCTCCCCCTCCCCCAGCCTCAGTTTCCTTATCTGTGTAAAGGGTGGAGATCCGCGTCGCCGCCTCCCAGGAGGCCGCTCGGATTCTCTCCGGATGGCGGCTGAGCGCTTGGCGCGGGGCCAGGGTGTGGGGGGTTGCCCGGCACGTTTTCTTTCTGTTCTCTCTATTTTAACGAGGTGGAGGGTGCGGCTGGTAGTGCTCGTTGGGGCCTGAGCTTCGAGTTGGAGGGCCTGCGTAGAGGGGTCCTCAGCGTGTCTGCCCTCTCCGTACACCCTCGAAGAGGTGCGCAGCCTCGAAGTGGGGAGTGATCCAACCACTCAGTGGCCCCCGGGCAGTCTCGCTGGATGCCCACTGGTCTTGTTTTTGGTTGCCAGCCCCTCCCGCTGTGCCCCCGAGGATCACACCATCCGGTCTGGGGGTTGGAGTGGGTGGCGGGAAGGTGGATCTCAGTGGTCGGCCTGGGTCCTGAATTGGAGAATCTGTCCCGGGAAGCAGGGGTGGGGATTTGGAAACGAGCTATGGGACATCCTGATTCTGCCTCCTTTTAGTCGGGGACATAGCTGCTCCCCGTCTCATTTCTCATCTACAGAGGGCGCGGGGCCGTCTTTTTAGGGTCGTTGTGGGGTTTGCTTTGGACAACGCCATTCAAAAGGGAGCTCGATTTGGGGGCTTCTGTCTGGAAACCGGGAGAGTGCAGGGAAGCGGAGACAGCCCTGATGGCCAGCCCAGGCACCTTATAGAGCCTCTGACGCCAGGTAGAGTAGCCACAGTGTCATCCTGCGGTGTGAAAACCCACAATAGAGAGCAGAGGGAGGGCTAGGCAGTGGATTTCCAGAGTACCTGCTTTCCGCTCTTCCCAGTTGTCTCTCAGCCCTTGTCCTTGTCCCAGGGCCCTGGAGGCTCTGCCCTCCTTGAAGCCCAGGGGAGGACAGGACTGGGGCTGGAGCCACCACTTTCTGCTGAGAGATTCCTGGGTGTTCCAGGTCTGCAGTAGGGGTGTTTGAGGGCAGGGTCTGTGAAGGTGGCAAAGGAATTTTGGGGTTACAGAGGTGCTCCAGACTGCGATCTGAGGTGCAAGAGTACCTTGTCTCATTCTGGGTGAATCTGTCAGCAGTTTGAACAGCAGTTCGGTGAAGAAGGAACCTGCTGAGAGAGAGGAACCCCGACTTTCTCACTTTGCTTTTCTTGGTCCATCCTGCACTGAGCCCCTTTTGATCCTCACCGCACTGGTCTGGTTTGGTTTTCCCCAAACCCTATTCAAGTTCTTGGGTGGGGTGAAGGGGGAGACCAGGCCATCTCCAACCTTAGGACCCAGAGGAGTCTCCCTAAACATGTGAGAAGCAGGTGTCTGAGCTGGACCCAGCGTGTCCACATGGTCATCCCTGTGCAGCAGTGAGACCTGGCCGGGGAGGTGACGTCAGCGTAGCTGGGGGCTGGGTGCAGTTTTTCCCCTGCACGGGAGGGTAGGTCCTGGGTCCCCATGGGCGGGGGTGGTGGTGGGCAGCTGAGGAAATCTTGCCCAGAAGTCCCCATTGTAATAACTGCCTGAGGACGACTGAGGGCGGTCCTAGGACACTTAGTCCTTACCTAGGGTCCCTGGCCTTCAGGACCACTGTGCAGTTAGCAGAAAGGGTTTTGTGTTTTTTTTTACTGAAAGAGGCTTTTTGGTTTTTCTAGCCCCTGGAGGAAGGGAGGTGGCAAAGAGGCTGCATTTGTCCTGGGGGCATCCTAGGGTAGCTAGGGATACATCTGGTAGGAGCCATCGTTAGTCCCCTGGCTGTCTGCAGAGCCACCCCTGAGCCCCACAGGTTGGGAGAGAAAATCCAGCATTAGGGGAAGGACAGTCTGGCTTAGGTCCTTTGGACAGATGAACAGACTGAGGCCCACAGCTGGAGGCCAGGCAGTGTGAAGCCTTGTACACCATTACTGCTGCCCCATCTGGTCCCCCGGGGGTGAGAAGGCTGGAAGGGTCGGTAAGATGTTTTGTCACTGAGGCATTGGGGCACAGCCTGGCCGCTAAACCCCTGTGTTTGGCCCACAGCCCCTAGCCCTTCTGAGCGCCCCTGCGTGGGGCGGGGAAGGACTTTGGAAGCTGTGGGAGATGTTGACGCCGTTGCCATAGATACAGAGAGAAAGCCAGCAGTGGGGCGGGGGCGGGAGGAGAGGCTGGCTGTCGACTCCTTGCTCCTGAGTCCTGGAACCTCCTCCATTCCCAGAAGGCTCCTGGTCCCCCAGTGCCCAGCATAGTCATCTGTGTGTCTCTGGGGGTGTCCTACCCCCTCTCCAGAGACAGCACTCAGACCTGGGAGAGCTGTGATAACCTGGGACCTCCCCTCAGTGCTGAGACCTTTTGGAGTCAAATCTCTCTCTGGGTTGATGGTCCTGTGCCTGGCACTGCAGCATGCTGAGCAGTGTCCCTGGCCTCCTCCCACTCTAGGCCAGCAGCACCCCCAGTGTGACATCCACATTTGTCCCTAGACATCACTCAGTGTCCTGAGGGGGTTTTAGGGCCACCTGCCCCCAGTTACACCATTCCTTAAAAATCTTATTCACCAAGTTCGATCCCCTGTACCAAAAAAAAATCTTATTCATTTAAGTCTTAAGAGATAGTAATGCTCTTCTGTGTGTCAGGGGTGTGTGTGGCCCAGTGGTGACAGAGCCCAGCCCCTGTCTCCAGGACTCTTGAAATGGGCTCAGGGAGAAGGTGACAGTGGAGGAGGACAGTGTGCTTGGAGAAAGAGATTTCTCAGCCAGACCTTAGGCAGGGCAGGGAATGGTGTGTCCCAAGGAAGGAACAGCACTGCCGCCCTGGGGCAGGGATTTGGAGGTGGGGAGCCTCAGATCAGGCAAGGTGAAGGGCTGTGTTTAATCCCCAGGGCGAGGAATGGAGGCAGGCTCTGCTCTGCAGGGTAAAATCCGTTTATGGAGAAGGGATTAGGATGGGAGAGGGCTGGAGGGCCAGGAGCTGTCTGGGAGGAGAGAGGTGAGGCTGGTGACCCCACTTTTCTGATCTGATGGCCCAAGGGGTCAGCAGGGCAGTGGCTAGGACACTTTGCTGTAGAGGGTCCAAGAGGAGAGGCACATGGGGAAACTAAGCCCCGGAGGGGGAAGTACCCCATTACCTCAAGCCGAGCATTCTTGCCTCCACCCCAGCCAGAGCTGTGAGCTCAGTGAGGGTTAGGTGGGCAGTGCCGGGGCTGGCGGTGCCCAGGACCACCTCCGGCCCCTTCTTCTAAGGACAGCAGCTGAGACTGTCTGCAGGATCCCAGCTGTTGGGAGCGGGAGGGCCCCCCAACACTGCAGGGGGTGATAACTACCCCCCACCCAGGCTTCCTGATAAAGGGAGCCCAGATGGGCTGGGAGCTGGTGAATGATACCAGCCAGGGCTCAGGAGGGAGGACAGGCCAGGCCGACAGCTGGGTGGGAACCCTGGCCTGGAGGTGTGTCCCCCACATTCCCTTCACAAAAGTCCCTGAAAGTGCCAGTGTGGGTGAACGGGAAGCAGCCAGGGGTGCTTCACCACAGTGTGCAGGGTGAAGGGGCTCACTCGCTGCTGGTGCTCTTGCTGGACACCAGAGGGTGGTCCTCTAGGCCTGTGCCTCATCTCCCAGATGTGTAGTAAGATGCAGGGGTTCTGGCTGTACACTCAGCACCAATCCTCTACTCATTATGGGGGGGGTGTGCCACCTCCATGAAATGCAAATGGGACACAAGCTGATGCAGGGGTTGGGGGTCACCAGCAGAGTCAGGGGAGACCACTCTGAGGGTGATGCTTTGTGAAGGAGCGGACAGCAGCCCAGGCCAAGACGGAACTCTAGGCCCCAGGCCAGGGCTGGTGCTGCTGGGCTACTGCACTAGTCCAGGTACAGCTGGGGGGGGTCAGGGTGGAGCAGCAAGAGTGGCGCCAGGATGGATTCTGAAGGCGATGGCATTTGGGTGGCACATGGCTTGAGGGGAGATGAGGCATTTAGGGGACCCACCCCCCCTGGATGTGTCTGGCTACAGGTTTGGTGGGCACCGCAGACTAACTGTAAAGAGGAAGTGTCCCTCCCCCATGGTGCCCACCCCTCCCAGTGGGTGGACATTTGTGCAAGTTTAGGCACTGCCAGCCACAGCACCCTTCCTGCCCCACGCCCCCTAGACAGCCTCAGGAAGTCAGGCTGAGCTGCCAGACCCAGGGACCTTGCTCCCTGCCCTGGGGCCCATAAAGACCCAGCGAACCTGGCCTGGCGCAGGACCACCTCCAGGTCCCCCTCTGCTGGCGGCCCAGGACCTGGAGCAGTTTTTCAGGACGACTTGCCCTCCATTTTTCTGAGCCGGCTTGCCACCGAGGCTGCCCTGGCTGTCCCCAGCTCACCCGGGCCCGCCCCAGTCAGAGGGTCAAGTCCACCGCGGCTCCGCCCACATTACCCTTCCTGCGAGGTCGGTCCCCACTCGCCACATCCTCCTCCTGCGCCACCTCCTGCAGTCAGGTAGCTTGGAAAGGTAGAATGGCTGTGCTTGGCGGGGGAGGGGGGGGAGGTGGGAGGTGGGAGGGGGTTATCCCTGCGGCCTTAGCTGCGAGCCACCCCTATCTGCGACCCCAAAGTTAACTTAACCCCTCCCTACGAGTGGATCGTGGGAGACGGTGGCAGGACCCAAGCTAGGCATTTCGCGGACGAAAGGCCAACGTTGCGGGGGTGGGAAGCTACGCACCCCGTTACCGCCACCCACGTGTGCACGTGCGCACCCCAGCCGCGGCCGAGCTTGGGGCTGCGACTGGCAGGCGCCCAGCCTAGCTTGGCGACCCTCCCCCGAGCCCTGGCTTGAGCAGGACCACGTGAGCGGGGCGGCTAGGGCTCTAGGGCTGCGGATGTCGCCTCTGCAGCCGCCACCAACCTACGTGCAGCAGCTGTGTTCCCAGTGGCTATGCTCCCCTCCTGCCTCTACCCTGCTCGTGGCAAAGTGGAACTAAGGGGTGGAGGGCTGGGAGGGGGGGCAGCCCCCGCTGTGCTGAAAGAGGAAGTGAGCCAGTTGCTGGGGGAACCAGCCAGGGATATCCCCTCTCTCCTCTGCGCCCCACCTCTCCTGCGCCGTGCAAGATGGCGAGACTGCATGGCTGCCCCCACCACCACCCCACGCCGCGTCCCCCAGACTGAACCCCTTGGGGGCTGGATGAGAGTGGAGGTCCGTTCTGTGTCTTGTTGAGAACAGACCTTCGTAGCTGGGCATGGTGGTGGTGCATGTGTGTAATCCTAGCGCTTTGAGAGGCTGAGGCGGGAGGACTGAAAGTTCATATCCTGCCTGGTCACATAGTGATCGCTTATCTAAAATGAGAGATAGGAGAGAGAGAGAGAGAAAGAGAAAGAACATAACACAGTCCTGTGGGGTCCATTTCCTAGCAGGTGCCAAGCCTGCTTCCTGTATTGTTTAGGGGAGACCTGGGGTGTAGGACAGCTGATGGCCTTGGTGACAGTTGCTGTCTCTCCTCACTGCCATAGGCACCAGGTCTCCTCTGCCTGGGGTCTCAGCCTCATAGGGCCTGTATCTTAATGACGTCAGTGCGACCCGCAGGGACCCCCAACTACTGCCCTGAACGGAGTATCTGGTTTGTGTGTGTAGGCTTTTCTTTGGGCTCCTTCCTGGACCCCGTGGTGGCAGGTGCCCCAGCCCTGGCCACTTCTCCCCCAGGTCACCTTGAGGACTGCTCTGGCTTTTCTTGCCCCTTGTCACCTCCGAAGTCTTCTGGTCAGCCCCCCCCCGCCCCGTGGGTCCTGTTCTGGGGCCCACCCCTGACTCCTCTCACGTTCTGCTACCTGAATCCATCCCGGTATCTGTCCCCCATCGGTGGGCGGGTTCCCGGCCCAGCCTGGGTCACTTCAGCCCGCATGAGCTGACCGCCACCCTGTCCTCCCTGTGGGTCCCCTGAGGCTAGGCCTTGGGGCCACTGGGACCAGATCCTACTTTCTCTTTTCTCTGTCTACCCAGTGTCACCAGGGACATAGCGCGCGCGCATGAACTCCCTTGTCCGGGAGTCCCCGGCATGGGGAAGGCAAAATGCTCGGGAGTCTCAGCGTCCCGGGTCCCAGGTTCTGGAACAGAGTGGGGAGGGGAAAAGTAGGGAGAGATGGCAAACTGACCCGTGGCTCTGGGGGGTGTGGGATGAGCGAGGCGGGGGGGGGGGGACGGCAGTGGGAGGGGTTTGCGGAGGAAGTTGCGGGTTGGCTACCGCCCGAACCCTGGGCCACTGTTCTGTGGGGGCAGGGGGAGTCCCGCTGGCCTCGGTTGCCAGGCCCTGCCCCTTATCGGGCCCCACCCCTCCCGCAGCCAAACTTGTGCACTGTGACTCTTGAGTTACATCCATGGCCCTTTTTTAGTTTTTACTTAAGATAGTCTCCATAGGGCCGGGGATTTAGCTCAGTGGTTTCGCCGCCTGCTGCGAAAGCGCAAGGACTCGAGTTCAATCTCCGGTACCCCCCCCCCCCAAAAAGTCTCCATAATTTGCCCAGCCTGGAATCCAATTTGCGATCCTCCTGCTTCAGCTTCCCAGAGTACTGGGATTTTTCTTTTTTAAGACAGTGTCTCACTATGTAGTTTAGACTGAACTTGAAATCACTATGGAGCCCAGGCCTCAAACTCGTGGCGATCCTCCTGGTTCGACCTCCCCAGTGCTGGGATTAAAAGCATGTGCCTGGGCTGGGGGATTTAGCTCAGTGGTGCCGCCACCTGCCTCGAAAGTGCAAGGTCCCGAGTTCAATCCCTAGTACCCCCCCCCCCCAAAAAAACGTGTGCCACAGGGACTGGGGATGTAGCTTAGTGGCGCTGACCATGCCTGGCAAGCACAAGTTCCAAAGTCTGATCTCCAGTGGGTGGCGGGCATATGGCACGCTAAAACTAGGGGACCCTTTGGAATGTGATAGGGTCCCACTTGAATGAGGGGGGAGGGGAGGCGCGGGCTTGGGATCCATGAAGCCTCAGGCATCTCCAAGTTCTACCATGGCATACAGAACCGGTGCTGCCTGTTTCCGAAGTTTGAAGGATGGAAAGAGAAGATGTTCATTAGGGCTCGTTTTGGGGCTCCTGGAAGGTGGGTGGGAGTTGAGTTTGTTGCAATTTGCTCTTGTTATTATTCTTGGCAGTTTTGTGGGGCAAACCCAGGTAACCCACACATACTTTCTACCACTGAGCTGCACCCCAGCCCAGTTTTCAAATTCACACACCTTTTTAAAAAATTTATTTTTATTTTTATTTTTTGGTACCAGGGATCGAACTCGGCTCCTTGTGCTTGGGGGGCAGGCGGTGGAACCACTGAGCTAAATCCCCGGCCCACGCCTTTTTTTTTTAAAGCCTCTAAACCAAAGGGGCTGCCCTGGGCAGGGGTGCACACAGGAGGATCCAAGGTTGAATCCAGCTTGGGCAACTTCGTAACTTAGGGAGAACCTGCCTCACAATAAAAAAGAAAAGGCTGGGGGTGTAGCTCAGTGCTAAGGCCCAAGGTTTCATCCCCAGTATCGCACAAAAATGAAAATGTTAAAATGAAACAGCGGTCTGGATGAGCCACGGGGAGCCCATCGGGTCATATGGGCACTCCCTGGTCCTTCTCTCCTCTGACCTCCTGTCTGTCCTTGTCCAGGTGAACGGCCCTTTGCCTGTGACTGGCCGGGCTGCGACAAGAAGTTTGCGCGCTCTGACGAGCTGGCCCGCCACCACCGGACGCACACGGGCGAGAAGCGCTTCCCTTGCCCACTCTGCACCAAGCGCTTCACCCGAAGCGACCACCTGACCAAGCACGCTCGCCGCCACCCTGGCTTCCGCCCGGATCTGCTCCGGCGCCCGGGCGCACGCAGCACCTCACCCAGCGACTCCCTGCCCTGTAGCCAGGCTGGCAGCCCTGCGCCCAGCCCAGTGCCCAGCCCTGCACCTGCTGGCCTGTAGGGCCCTGGCTCCACCAGACCTCGGCAGGGCCACCAGCAACAGGACACACCTGCTCTCCGGGGCTCCTGGCCAGGACCAGCTTGGGTCCCAGCCCTCCACCCTGCTCAGACACAGGAGGGGCCCGATACTGGACCTGGGTCAGCCTGCCGAGGGGGCCTGGAGGGGGCCGGGGACCTGGTCTGTAAATAGCCATGATTGTTAACTCTTCCCATCTGTTCCCAGGGACCTTGGGTGGCAACCGGCCAGCCCTCCCCTCCCCCATTGCCACCACCCCTGTCTTCCCCCAAGGTGAGGTTCAGGGGTGGAGCGGGGCCCAGGGGAGCCCCCTGCCCAGTGCGGTTACTGGGCCACCAGGCTCCTCCCTCCAGGTTGGGAAGAAGTCTGCACAGAGCCATAGCTGACCAGGGGTTCCCATGGGCCACTCCTGTCCCCACCCCACCCCACCCCACTGAAAGCCATTGGAGATGTTCAGGGAAATTGGGGGGTGCCGCCTGGCCACCCCCCTGCTCGGGTACTCAATCTCAGGTATCCACAGATGGTGCCCCTGGGAGGGGGATGCTCTGCACCCCAGGCCTGCCCAGGAGATGGGGAGGGGAGGGAGGGGCTGGAGTGGGTTCCCCAAGGAACGCTGGGATTCCCTTTGGGGCGAGTGAGGTGGGCAGTGGGGAGGCAGGCGGTGTGTGAATGCTGGTTTATTTATTTTCCTGGCTCTGCTGGCACGGGGTGGGGGTGGGAGCTCCCCTTCCTTGGTCGTGCGTGCGTGCGTGCGTGCGTGAGCGAGCGTGTGTATGAGAGAGACTTAGAGGGAGATTGGGACAAGGGTCCCTGCTTCCCCGCTGGGGCAGGGTCTCTGATTTTGGCCTTTATGGCACTGTGACCGACAATCTTGTACAGGAATCTCGTGGCCATTAGGGTGGATGCACTGTCCTTCCTGTCCAGAAGCTGGGTAGTAGAGCCCGAGGGGCAGGCATGGCAGGGCTTTAAAGAGTCGCTTTCCTGCCCCTCAAATCCCTGTCCCTCAGGGGTGCCTGGAAGTGGCCCCTGGGCCCTCAGAGTGCCAGCAGGTGAGCAGGCTATTAGGCCTGCTGGGTAGCTCTTTTTTTTTTTTTTTTTTGGAGTGTTTTTTCAGGCACCAGGTCCCTTTCTTGTTCTGGTCCCTGTGGGTGGGCCATTGTCCTCAGGGGGTGAGTGTGGGGGAGGGTCCCTAGTCTGGACATGGGGGTGGGAGCTGAGTTGCTGCTGTGGCTTGGATTTCCTTTGAGGTCGGAGGGACAGAGGACCTCCCCCACCCTGGAGAGGAAGGGGACCCAGGTTCCCTGCCCAAGACCTCCTGGCTGTCTGCTGGAGGAGGTCTGGAGCACTTGATTGGCTTTCTCAGCCTTCCTGTCTCCTGACTGGGGGGCTTTAGGGTCTGGGGGTGTTCATCTGTGCCTGCCTGATCCATGCTGTGCCCAGGGGGGCTCCAGGGATGGGTCCTGGGGACCTGGTGGAGGGGGAAGGGCCTGCCCTTCTGGAGCTGGGCTCCGAGGGTTGCGCCCCCACGTCTCACTGTCAGGGCTGCCCAGCCTCCAGTGGTGGTGTTAGTGATGCCTTAGTCCGTGGGCGGCGAGTTCCCTGTATCTCGGATGTGTCCTGCTTGGGCCCAGCGTGTCCCTGTGCCTGCCCTCTGTAAGGGGTAGGACTGCTATTCCAGGTCCCAGGAAACACACAATAGCGGTGTCCTCGACCCCTGCTGTCCAGGGTTCACTGGGACCTGGTCCCATGTGTGGCCTCTGAAGGGTGGGCAGGAGGGACCCCAGGGGACATGGGCTTTCCGTGGGTGGCTCCCCTCCCTCGCCCTGCCTGGGCTTTTCCTTGTATTTAATTAATTAAACCCTTTTTTAAAGCCTGCTTTTGTCTCTGGTTTGTTCCCGTGGGTGGCTCCTAGTCTGGATTCTGGGCCCCAAAGGCATCCATCTGGGGAAACTGAGGCAGCAGGCTGCATTATCTTGGAGTGTTGTGGGGGTCTTGGCTGGGACAATACTGCCTCCCTCCCGCCCCTGCCTGGAAACCCAAGCAGCCCATGCTCTGTGCAGTGTCACCCACGCGTGCGCAGCTGCGCCCCCCACCCGCCCCGTTACCCAGCAACACCCCGCTGGAGCGTCTGCCGCCCCCCCTCCGCCTTCCGGCGCCAGCCGGGCCGGGGGTGGGGGTGGGAGTTGTACCCTGGCCCCCCCCACCGCCCCGCACAGGGGCGTCACATGTTCACTTCCCACGCTCGTCAGTGCCCAGCCGTCTGCGCAGCTCAAGTACTGAGCCCCCGATGTATGCCAGCTCCCAGTTGCACCCCTGGGGGCACCCAGAAACCGATGAAAGCGAAGGTCCCTTCCTTGGGAGACAAGACACTGCAGACCCCAGCGGTCGGGTCCTGAGCCCCAGCCACCTGCAGTCCAGGAAAGCCACTGGCCCGCCGCCTGGTGGCTGCCTCTGGTACTCCCCCCACCACCACCTTGGTAGCCCTCAGGTGTCTGGAGGACTACTCCCTCTCTCGCCTCCCCGCCAAAGATTCTCGGCCCCTGCTTCCCTCAGCCAGCCCTTTTCTCTTTCGTTTTGCAACGCTGCGGCTGGAATCCAGGGCCTTCACACTGAGCTACACCCCTAGCCCTTTTTATGTATTATTTGGGGACTAAATTGCCCAGGTTGAACTTGAGATCCTCCTGTGTCACCCTTCCATAGTGCTGGTATTACAGGCTATAGGGTTTTTTTTTTAATTCCAGGGCATTTGCACTGAGCTACATCCTTCTGCCTCAGCCTCCCAGACTACAGTGTGAACCACCACGTCCGCTTCATCTAAACTTTATTTTTGCTGTGCTGGAAATTGAACCCAGGGTCCTGCTCATGCTGAACAAATGCTCGCCACTGAGCTACATCTTAAGCCTCTTTCGTTTTTATTTTGATAAAGTGTCTCCCTGCGCTGCCCAAGCTGAGCTCAAACTTGCAATCCCCTGGACTCAGCCTCCCAAGTGGCTGAATTTAGAGCAAGCATCCCCTTGACTGGTTTCATCTTCCCTTTCTGTCTGTCCTCCCCATAGCAACCATCAGAGGGCGTCTGTGAGCCCGAGTCAGGACCCAGCCTTCCCTGGCTCCCACCTCCATCAGAAGGACGCCCAGTCTTCCCTGCAGGCTACAAGGCCGTGCACGACCTGACCCGACCTTCTCCTCCCCTCCTTCCTCTGCTCCACCCACAGGGGCTCCTCACCACTCCTGCACTGCACCAGACTGCTTCCTGCCCCAGGGCCTTTGCATTGGCTACATCTGCCTGGAATGCTCTCCTGCCGGATTTTCAGGGCACTCCCTGCCTGCCTCTGTTCCAGTCTGTCCAAAAGCTGCTCCCTCATGTAGGGCCCATACCCCCACTCTAAATAGAAGTTTCCTTAGAAATGGTCAGCATGCACATGAATAGACACTCGAAGTTATTATGGCCATGCAAAAGTGCCAATGAGATAACAATTCATACCTGCCAGGATGGCTAGCAGCCTAGCATCCAAAGACCGGGCACATCAAGTATTGGGGAGAAGTGGAAAAACTTGACCTTCCCGTGCTGCTGGTAGGCATGTAGCTTAGGCAGCTGATCTGGGGAAGAACCAATCTGTGAAACAGAGTCACCACATGGCCCAGCTCTGCCAGGGCGGGAGCGAGGCTGTGACACAGCATGGACGGACCCTGAGGACACGGTGCTCAGTGAGAGATGCCAGACACAAGATGCAGCGTGGGCTCCACAGACAGGAAATACCCAGGACAGATGACTCCAGGTGGACTTGTTGGTGGCAGGGCTGGGGAGGGGGCAGGGGTGACTGGTCATGAGGACAGATGACGCTTCCTTTTGGGGTGATAGAATGTTCTGGAATTGGAATTAGATATGATGGCTGTACAACACTCAGTATACTAAGTGCCACTGTTTACTTCCAAAGAGTGAGTTTTATTTTGTGAATTTCACCTTGGTGAAAAGAAGCCTTGAAATGAGTGGGACAAGATGGGATAGGGCTGGGAGGAGGTTTGGTAGTGAGCACCTGCCTAGGCCTCTCAAGGTCCTGGGCTCCACCCCCAGCCCCAGGCTAGACTGTTCTGGTGGGAAGGCCCTGTTCTCACCCACCTCTACCTTCATTTCTTAGCACTAGTTGCAGTCATTAATGTTTGCACCCCAAGCCAGATGTGGTGTGCATCTATAGTCCCAGCTATTGGGTAGGCTGAAGCAGGAGGATCTCTTGAGCCTGAGACCTGGAGACCAGCCTGGGCAACGTGCTGAAACTCTCAAAAAACAAATGTTACAACCCAGTTATTAAGCATTTACTGTAGGATTTTCTCCACCGAGTTAGATACCCATTGATTTGAGGATGAATTCATTTGTCATTGATTAGTTCATTCAACAGATCTGGGATCCTAGCATTTGGGAGGCTGAGGCAGGAGGATCCCTGAGAGTTCAAGGCCAGCCTGGACTACATAGCCAGATCCTGTCAAAACAAACAAACCAAAAACACCAAACAAACAAATATTAGTGTTGAGGTTTTTTTTTTAGCCGTACCAGGGATCGAATTCAGGACCTTGCGCTTGTGAGCCAGGTGTGGTGCCACTGAGGTAAATCCCTGGCCCTGTTGAGGGTTTTATATCTGGTTGGGTCTGGGGGTTATAAGGTCCTGACCCTCACCTTGTATCTAGCCCTCCATTGCTCCCCATTGCCCTCCTTGATTGGACAAGGAAAGCCCGCCACCTCCATGGGGTGCTTTTTGCTCCAGAGTTTGTTCAAGAAAGAGTCCCCACACCTAGGACACCACTGGTTTCTGGTCTTCTCTGCGTCCTGCTGCCAATGCTTTCATTTATTTAGTGTTTTGGTTTGGTTTGGCTTTTTTTTTTTTTGGTGGCACTAGGAATCGAACTCGGGTCCTTGCGCTTTCGAGGCAGGCAGCAGAACCACTGAGCTAAATCCCCGGCCCCCTAGTTTGGCTTTTTGAGACAGGGTCTCACTATGTAGCCCAGGCTGGCCTCAAACACTCAGTGATCATCCTGCCTCAGCCTCCTTCCTGAGTGCTGGGATTACAGGTGTGTGCCACCTTGCCCATTGGGTTCAAACTTTTGATCCTCCTGCCTCAGCATCCCAGAGTGCTGGGATGACAGGTGTGTTCCATTACACGGGGCTGTGTTTCAGTTTGGAAGATCTTTCCATATCACTTTCCACAGGACTTGCATTTCACATTCCCTCAGAACACACCAGGATCTTCTAACTTCCTAGTAAGACTGCCTACCCCATAGGACTGGGAGCCTCCCCATCCATGCCCTGTTGCCCCTTTGTATGATTAAGTGCCGGCATGGTATACAGTAAGTGCTCAATATAACAAAAACTTGAGTGAATTCGGACCTGGGGATTAGACTGCTGACAAGAGTTGTGGTACAGCCTGGCATGGTGGCGCACACCTGTTATCCAGCTGTCCGGGGAGGCTGTGAAACAGGAGGATTGCAAATTTGAGGCCAGATTGGACTACTTAAAGATGATTTCCAAATTAAAAATTTTTTTAAAAAGGGCTAGGGATGTAACTCGTTTGAGGACCCTGCGTTCCATCCCCAGTATAGCAAAAGCAAAAAGAAACATATAAAAAATATAAAAAGTTGGAAAGATTTAAGGAATTGGTTGAGAGCCAACTTTTTTTTTTTAAGGTGGATTTTTCAGTGTGGTCAAGTGACACGCATGGGTGTCCTTTGGTAGGCCGTGTGAATACCAGCCCGCAGGACCCATTTCGTGCCGCAGAGGGCGCCATAAATCGATATGCTAACGAAATGCAAATAAATCCGGGCCCCATAGGCGTTTTCAGTCAGGCGCACCACGGACAGACCAGATGCCGCAGGGGCGTAGGATTGAATCTGTACCCGCGGAGGGTCGGGCACCGGCTCCCGACGGGGTCCTAGAGGACACAACTGGGGTACCCGGTGCCATCTAAATACTCTTTATGTTTCAGCGCATGGGCCTGCCGTTCACCGCAGCCTGGCGGGAGCAGGCGTTTCTGAGCAGGCGCGCTGCGGACAACCCCTCCCGGGGTCCCTTGCGGCGGCGTCCCGGGGGCCTCCGGGGGCCTCGGAGCAAGATGGCGGCTGGGGGGTTCGTGAGGCGAGGGTGGAGACGACAGCGGCGCCTGTGAGGGGCCCGGGGGCCCGGGCGGCTCCGGGCCGGGGTGCCGCCGCGGGACGGACCATGCTACGCTCCACTGGCTTCTTCCGGGCTATCGACTGCCCTTATTGGGCGGGGAGTCCTGGGGGCCCCTGCCGGCGGCCCTACTGCCACTTCCGACACCGCGGGGCCCGGGTTCCCGGAGCACCCAGCGGCGGCGGAGCGACGCCCCCGGCAGCAGGTAATGCCCGCCTGCCCGACTGGCTCGGTTTCCGGGCTGGCGTCTGGACTCTACCGCCGGGCTTGTCGGCGCCCATGTTCCCCACCCAGCTCCTCCCCACATTGCTCCCGGGCGACGTGCCCCCCGCCCCGCCTCTGGGCTTGGGTCCCCCCCTTCCCCCATCCTTGTGCAAGTGGTGGATCCTCCCCGAGTCTCCGTTTCTGCGAGTGTAAAATGTAAACAACGAGAGGACCTGTTCTTGGGGCTTGTCACAAGGGAAGAGTGATTAGGCATAGGCGAGGCGCGGAGTCCTGGGCCAGGGGAGCGGGTCTGGGAAGTGGCTGCGACCCCACCACGCGGGCCCGGAACGCCTCCTCGGGCCCCACGTGGCCGTGGCAACCCTTGTTTATTTCCACGACTCTTCTTCGGCCGCGCCTCTGGGCCTCTGGGTGCGGCCACCGCTGTCTCCAATAGTTGAGTCCTGAGGGTCTTAGGAGCACCTGCTGTACGTCCAGCCACTTGTCACACACGCCTGGACCGGAAATACATCGAAACCCGCTTAATTAGAACGGGGGTGGGCTTCCAAGGAACGTCCCACTTTTGGTTGGGCAGAGAACATTCCTGGACTGCACAGTTGCTCTATCATGGTGATTGTCAGTATCTTGGCGGCCTTGGTGACAATCGTCAGGTATCAGGCAGGATTTCATGTAGGAAGTGTGGAATTTGAGCTGAGATGGTAGGAACCCTGAGGATTTAGAGTGGAGCAAAGGAAGGTGACATCACAAAGAATGGCCTGGAGGAATTAAGGGTACTCTCTTTCACACTCCCTCTGATGACTCTCTGTCTCCCTTGGGAGTGGCTCTCCCCTTCCTTCAGGCCCTGATACTTAATTTATGTATGTTTTGAGACGGCCTGACTCTATCCCAGGCTGGCTTTAAACTTGTGACTATCTTCCTGCCTCAGCTGGCATGACATCCCTGCACCACTGTGCCTGGCTAAGGCCCTGATTTCACATATCTCAGGTTTCCTCATCTGATGTCAAACGTTCTGTCTCATGTTCTTAAAACAGTGATTCTTGGGATGGGGATTTAGCTCAGGAGTGCCACCACCTGCCTCAAAAACGAAAGGTCCCGAGTTCAATCCCCAGTACCAAAAAAAAAGAAAAGAAAACAAAAAAAACCAATGACTCTTGGCTGAGGATTTTCTAACATCAAAAGTGGAACAGTCTTGCTAGAGTTAGATCTCAGGCCTGTTTTCTTTACCAGAGAGAAGAGCATATGTTTCCAGTGTTTTCTTTTTGAGATAGGGTCTGTAGTTCAGGCTAGTCTTGAGCTCATTATGTAGCCCAGGCTGGTCTTGAACTCCTGGTGATCCTCTTGCCTCAGCTTCCCAAGTGCTGGAATTACAGATATGGGACATCAAATGTTTCCAGTTTTGGTTTTGGTTTTGGTTTGGTGGCACTAGTGATTGAACCTAGAGTGCTGAGCTATGCCCCTAGTCCTTCTCCCATTCCTTTTTGTTTGTTTTATTTTGAGACCCTATCTAAGTTGTCCAGACGGGCTTCCAACTTCCCATCTTCCTACCTTAGCCTCTCAAGTAGCTGGGATGGTAATAGGTGTGTGCCACCACACCTGGCTGTTTTTCAGTTTCTCAAGGTTCTCATGTAAATTTGCTGAGAACAGCTGCAGCTGCAGCCAGTTGTCACCAAAACCTTTGTGGTTCAGCACTGCGGGGGCCAGATGTTGGGGTTTGAAAGTCACACAAGAAGCAGGCCTCACTCTTTAGAACTTGAGGTGGAAGAGGAAAGATGGCACAATTCGCCCCCCTATAAGGTGGTGGGGCCAGGGAGCATGCACCAACTATGGTGTGCAAAGGTGGGGGGAAGGGGCAGTGCACATGGGAGGCTTCTTGGTGACTGATCCCCATATCATGAGGCCCATTTTCACCCTGTTGGAATGCAGTTTTTTTCTCTTCTTCTCCTTCTCATTTGCTGAGAATGGAACCTGGGAACTTGGCATGTGAGGCAAGTGGGCTACACCCCCAGCCCTGTATTTTTTTTATTTTGAGACAAGGTCTCACCAAGTTGCTAAGTTACCCATTCAGGCGGGGCTTGAACTTGTGGTCCTCCTGTCTCAGCCTCCTGAGTGGCTGGGATTGTAGGTGTGTGCCACCAGGTCAGGTCAGCAAGTACAGTTTCTTGAGTTCAGAACCATCTGACTTCCAGGTTCCTGCCCACTTTAAGGAACAGATATCTTTTTTTTTTTTTTTTTTTGCCTTGCTGGGGGATGGAGCCTGAGCCTCCTGTATGCTGAGCAAGCGTCTAGCCACTCTGCAGCCCCTGTCTTGGCTCTTCTGCATCAGTACGGTGCCCTCCAGCCTTTGGAACTCAGGAGGGTGGGTTCCTCAGCTTCTCCTCTTCCAAGTGTTTTGATTATCTTTTGATACCACACAAATGGTCTATTAGTTTCCCAAAGGACCATTTTTGGGATTTCTTTGATGTCTTCTGTGCCCCCAGTCTCATGAGAACATGCTCCCCCCTCCCTGTGCCTCACCACGCCCACTGTGAGAATGTTCTGTCTCTGGTTACTTCTGGTAGAGGACTGTTCCTACCCAGGGCCAGGGCCCACCCAGCTCAGCCTATGTGGGGCTTCTGTGCCTGTCCCTTTCTCTGTGCTCACTGGACCACCCGGGACGAGGCTGGGGAGAGTGTATGCCCCGTTTCCAATGAGGCTTGGGAGGCCTGCAGTGAGATGGCCTTTGCCGTGTCCCCCTGGACTCTGCAGAGAAAGAAGCTGCTGTCAGCTGCTTCATTCTGCCCAGCAGGTATCAGTCCATTCTGATTTCTGCTTTGGTTTCTGGGATCCCCCCACTCTTCCCTGAGCACCTTGGTGTCCACTTTTGCTTCTGCAACAAATAATGAGGAAACAAACTCGTATCTTTGGCCTCTGAAGGGACTCTGGGGGCTCATTGGGGCGGTGGCTTCCCAGGGCTGCGAGCAGAAGGGAGTGCAAGTGTGGCACCAGCAGCTTACTGCAGGCACTACTCGCCTCAGCCCTGTGCTCAGCTTGTACATCCCTATGCTCACACAAGCTAGGTGCTGCTGTGGGGAAACTAAGGCTGGGTAAGGAAGGGCGTTTACACCACTGCCTGACAAGGGTGGGTTTGTGGGCTGTGAGGTAGCTGAGGCAGGAGGGGGATCCCTCCTGGGGAGGATGGCATCCTCTTAGGGTAGGGTAGGGGTTGCACAAGGCTGGGAGGCTGGAGGGGGGATTGGCTCAGGAGACGGACAGTGAGCATCACTGAGTTGAAGGGCAGGTGGGATTGAGAACTGTACGTGGGTCAGGGCTCAGCAGCCACCCTGAGCTGCAGGGCTGACGGACTCGGTTTCCTCTCCTGGCTGCTGTCCCTGGACCTGCTTGACTATTTGGGCCTACCTGGGTCTTGGAAGGTGTTTTGGAGGGAGCAGCCTGGCAGTACTCACCCCAAACCCTGGCTGTCCCTGTTCATCTGAAACCCTCTCCCGGGCACTTCTTGTCTCAATGGGGCAGTAGGTGAGAGGTGCATGGTGCAAGGGGGGATGTCAGGGCCCTGGCTGTTGTTCCTTTCATATCTGCAGGCCCACAGGAGCTTTCATCTGGAGCGTCCTGTCCAGTGCAGCTGAATGGGGTGACAGCCATGTAGAAAGTACACAGGGTTTCTGGACTGGAGGCCCCCAGGGTCTGGTTCAGGGTCTCAATCTGGGACATGGGCCCAGCAGGAACTGGTCAAGAATTGTTCTGGTTAGGGCCAGTTGATGGCATTGATTCCAGGGCAAGAAGTCAGTAGGAGGTTTAGCTCCAACACAAGGAGCTTTCTAGAAGAAATAGGATTTGGTAAGCAAGAGAGGAAGGGGTATTCCTGGGTAAGGGAGGGTGACAGGTCCAGGACCAGGTGTGTGGCTGGAGCAGAGGTGTATGGAGTGATAGCTTTGGAGCAGCTGGCTGGTGTCAAGGGCCCGGGGCAGGTGACCTCCAGAGTTTTCTAGCCCAGTGCAGGACCTGGCAGGTGTCCTGTTCCTTCAGGCCCTTTAGACACAAAGCCTGTGGGCTCCCAAGTCCTACCTGGTTTCCACAGCACATGCTTGGCAGGCTGTGTCTGTGCTCTGTGCGCATGATGGGGAGGATTGTCTCCAAATGAGGAAGCTAAGACCCAGAGGTCAGTCTCTTGCCTGGCATATGGGTAGGTGTGGGGTGGGCTGAGTGTGGCAGTCTGGCCACACCCCTGCCACTAGCACCCCTGAGCCTGGAGGTGCCCAGTGCCCAGCATGGGCCAGGCTTCCTGTTGGAGAGTTGAGTGTCCCTTGTGCTTCTGGAAGGTTCAGCCCAGGACTGGGAGAAGCCAGGGAGACAATGAGTTTCCTTCCTCTATGAGCTGACTGGGAACAGGAGGGCATGGCAGTGGTGACAGGCAGCCCTCCTGCCTCCCTGGTGCTGCAGTCACCGAGCTTCCACAGGGGTGGGGGGCAGTAGGGGCAGTCCCTGCCTCCATGGGTGTCTTTCACACCAAACAAGCAGCGGCCTCCATGGGCCCAGTTCTGTTCTGGGAAATGGGCAGCCACGTGGGCTTTCCTCCCACGGATGCTCTCCTTCCAGGGAGGACAGGCATGATTGTAAAGGAGTCCTGTAGAGGGTGTTGTACTTGCAGAGGCCTGTGGGGGTGCTCTCAGCAGCTGGCTCTCAGCATTAGGCCAGCTGGTGTCTCCTTGGTCTGGGTGGGAGCTTGACCTGTGGAATGGTCAGTCCCACCACAGACCCTGGAGCGATCATTCACTGTGGGGGGGGCCAACCTGGGCATTGTAGGGTGTAGGGCAGCATCTCTGGTCTTTGGCTACTGAGTGACATTGTACCCCTGTCCCACCTCCTTATGGCAACCACAGAACCCCAGAAGCTGCCAGGTGTCTGACAGGCCGCATCTACCCTGCCTGAGGATGCTGGTCGGGGCAGTCTCCTGCCAAGCCCACTGTGTTTTCTAAGTCCCTTCCTTTCCTGGAGCCTCAGTGCAGCTGCCCTTGCTCAGGACACACCTTGGCCCTTCCCAGGGGAGGAGCCTCCAGCTGGAGCTCAGCTCTGGAGTGGGTGGTCCTCTTGTTCTATTGTTCTGGTTTCTTGTAAAAATGGAACTAGAGGAGAGGTGCTGGGATTCTAAGGCAGTCACATTTTAAGAGGTGTGTTTGGACTGTCCCTGCGTCTGTCCTCAGTGTGTCTTGGAGCAGCAGCTGGCCTCTGCTAGTGGCCATCCTTGTGCAGACGCTGTCACTGGATGGGTCCTTTGTATGAGGTGCCTCAGTTCCTCCACCACTTCATCTTTGAAGCACTTCTTACTGGACTGGAAGTAGTGTTCAGTTTAGCAGCACTTGGAAGCACAGGACAGCCCAAACCAGTACTTGGCCGTGGATGGAGGCACACACCTGTAATCCCAGCACTCTAGAGGTAGAGACAGGAGAAATGCTGTGAGTTTGAGACCAGTCTGGGCTATATAGTGAGACCCTGTTGCAAGAAGCAAAAACAACACAAAACCACTACTTAAACTAAGGTGGTTCTCTCATCTGGGACCTTCTGAACAGCCGGGGCTTTGAAAACCTGGCTTCTTAGACACATGCAGTGTTGCGTGCCTGTCATCTCAGCACTCTGGGAGGCTGAGGCAGGAGGATCAAAAATTCGAGGCCAGCTTGGGCAACTTAGTGACTTAGCAAGATCCAGTCTTTAAAAAAATAACAAAAGGGGGCTGGGGATTTAGCTCAGTGGTTCTGCCGCTTGCCTTGCAAGCACAAGGACCCCAGTTCGATCCCCAATACCAAAAAAAAGGAAAAAACCAAACACAAAATCTGGCTTCTTGGCCTGTCCAGCCTAGAGCAGGACCTCAGTGTTTACAACATGTAAGTGAGGAAGGCCTTTGTGTATCCGGCTGTTTTTGGTGTTTTGGGGTCTTCTGCTTAGTGTGGATGATTGGGCAGGGATCTCAAACTGCCATTGTGCCTCCAGGGTTGGTATATGGGAATGTGGGTCCCTCGTGTGCAGTGAGTGGAGGCCAGGGATTCGGCTCAGCACTGTACAGGGCCTGTGACACTCACCCAAGAATGCCCTGGAGTGGTGCTGAGGGGAGATCCTGGTGCAGGAACCTGCACCCAGCCTGTTTTTGTAGTACAGGTGGGGTGGGACACTGACCACAGCCTATAGGGACAGGTGGGAACCCTGTAGAGCACTGTTCTTCCCTGGGGTGGGGTCGGTGGGGACAACCTGCTTGGAGAGGCTCAGGGGACCCATGCTGGTGCCTTAAGTGTGAACCTTCCCAGCAGCTTCTGCCTGCTCCAGGGACTCACAAGAGAGACGCAGGTGTTATGAGCCTGGCCCACACCCAGTGGGGAGCAGACTGCCCCACAACAGCCTCTTGGCCGGCTTTCTGTGTGTGTGGATGCTGTAGAAGGCCCGTCGCATCTGTAGCTTTCCTCAGCCTCACTCATCCCTCTGCTCGGGGGCTTGCAGTGTGTGTGCTGTGTCTGTGTGCACAAGGTCTCCCAGTGCAGGGCAGGACATGTCCCCCCAGTATTCCTTTGTTTAGAACCACAGTAGGAATCAGGGGCTTCACAGGAAAAAGTGGCTGGGTGTGATGGTGCATGCCTGTCATCCCAGCACTCTGGGAAGCTGAGGCAAGAGGATTAAAAGTTAAAGCCCAGGGCCGGGGATTTAGCTCAGTGGTTTCACCGCCTGGTGCTCAAGCGCAAGGACCCGAGTTCAATCCCTGGTACCAAAAAAAAAAAAAAAATTTCAAGCCCAGCCTGAGCAACTCCACAATTTAGTGAAACTCTATCTCAAATTCAGAAAAGGGCTGGGGATGTAGCTCAATGTGAAGGTCCTGAGTTCGGTCCCCAGCACTGGAAAGACAAAACTAAAGTCACAAGCACAGGAGAAAGTGAAAGACTAAAAAGGACAGAAATTAGGAGGTGGCTGGTCGGGCCCAAGACGGGGTGCTTCTTGAAGACATCTCTGACTGTCCTTTCCTTCCTCAAGGGCCCAGGAACTCTAGGGTCTGCATGCATGGTGTGAGGAAGCGGCATCTGCTTGGGCAGTTCCAAGGCGTCTGGCCCACAGGCCTTGTGGATGCCCAAGGTTCTCTGAAGCAGCTTCAAGGATGGCTGCAGTAGTGGCCAGGTTTCTTGTGATCCTCCTCTCTGCTCAGCTTGTTGCGGGGCCCCAGAACATGGGTGCTCTGGCGTGGCACACATACCCAGTGTCTTCCAAGGGCCTTTCTGGTCAGTCAGGACTCAGTATGTGCCTGAGGGAGCAGAGAGAGGGTGAGGGTGACAGGTATGGACACATGTGTTTTTTGTTTTTGTTTTTGTTTTTATTTTTTGGTGCCGGGGATTGAACTCTGGTCCTTGTGCTTGCGAGGAGGCAGCAGAACCACTGAGCTAAATCCCTGGCCCGAGGGTGACAGGTATGGGGGCAGCAGCACAGGCCAGACTCCAGAAGAGCAGCTGCCACCTAGAATTGCAGAGAGGTAGATGTCCGGCAGGCAGTTGCTGATATAGGTTTAGAAGGAAGAATGGCAGTGTTCTAGGGCAGGAAAGGGTTTGGGGCTCACCATTCAGGACCTGGGCAGAGATACAGACCACTAAAAGACCTGGATGTTCCACACTGAGGTACAGAGAAGCTGCTTGGGAGCAGGAAGGGAAGGATAGACGAGGCATTCCCAGCCTTGCTGCTTCCCACAACCGACTGGGCTCACTGTTAACATCCTGGCTTGTTCTCTGTCCTTGTCTAGCATAGGCCCAGGAGTGCCGCCAAGGTCAGGCTTTGTTCATGTGTCCCTCTCTCTCTCAAGAGCCCTCCCAGGCCATACTGCGCTCTGCTCTGGGCTGCTGTATTGAGCTGCTGGGTGTGGGGAGCTGGGGCAGTTCCGGAGTGACAGGGTCTTCAGGGGCCAGTGGGACCAGCTTCATTCCAGGCCCATCTTAGCCGTGGCTCATCAGCTGTCCCTTTGTTCTCGCAGATAACCCACCCTGACACAGTCACCATCCCACACCACAGGCCATTTGTCAGGAGAGGCACCCCGCCCCTATAGTGACTTGGAATGAGAGGCCAGGTCCCACCCTGCTCCTCCCTGCTGTGTGTGAGCAAGCAATAGCCAGACCTGCAGGGAGGGTCTTGGAGGCTGCCTGGAGGAGGTAGGCGGAGAAGGGCCCGAAGCCCCCTCCTGTGCTCTGGGCTTCTGGGTGGGGAGCACCATCAGTTGGAAGAGTGAATGAGGGGCCAGGTGAGCCCTTGAGGAGTCCGCTGTGTCACTCCATGTCCTGCCTACTGTATCAAGCAATAAAATTGCCAATGCTCACTCACCTGTGACCCTGGCGTGTGACACTTTCTTAGAGGATACTGGAGCCCTGTCCTGGGAGCAGCCTGGGAAATCTTGGGGGCAGGGACACCGGGTGGGGGTTGGAGAGGCCCAGGATGGAATCCTCGCCTGGAAGTGCACCCTGAGAATTGGTAGGTACTGGGTCAGGAAGAGGGAGGAGTTTAGAGTTTGGATTCCTTAATGTGGACCGTGAGCAAAATTCCCACCTATCTCAGACTGGTGGGGAGAAACGGCAGAGGAAGAGAAAGTCCACCTCCAGCTCTGCCCTGGAGACCGAGGACACTCCCAGCCTGTCTGGCCCTTCAAGGTCTTATGTTAGAAAGGCTGGTGAGCTGTCTTGGCTGCACCCTTGTCCTTGAGGCCGACATTACCCTGTAAGCAATTTGATGGCCCCCTTTGGGCTGGGCATGAAGAGTGTGTGTCTAGGTCTGTCTGGCCAGAGAGCTCATTTGCTGAACTTCCCACACTTCAGCATGGGAACTTACCCCCAGGATCTGGGATGAGGCCCCGAAACCCAGGGAGTCTCGGTGTTGTGCTATGGGGGTGCCCTGGAGCCTGGGAAGGCTCCAGCCAGGCCCCAGTTGTTTCAGGACAGGCTGAGGGGGTGTAGCCGGGGTCCCTAGGATTTCAGGGAAGCTGCATGTCTGAGATTCAGTGCACCCCTCCCTGGCCTGACCCCACTGTGTGTACTTGTTGAGTACCCTATCAGGCCTCTTTGGCAGCCCAGGTCTGTGTTGGTCTCCTCAGGTATGTGGGGGGCACCAGGGCCACTGTGGGATTCTCTCCATGTAGAATGAGGGAGCTCATCTGTCCAGAGGGGCTGGGTCCTGGGACCTGGATGTCCAAGAGTGGGGCTTGAGGACATCCTGTGTTTCTGAGGGGGAGGCCCTCACAGCAGCAGAGACATAGGCCTGGAAGCACAGAAAGCCTGCTGTGGGGTCCTGGAACTACACTCCCATCCCCTGGGCATAGCTGTTGGGGCACTGTCTACTGGAACCTACTTCCCAGCATGGGCGCTCCTGGAGATGTCTTCTCCACCTTTGAGCCCCCAGGCCACTCGGGTAGCTGCCCGGTTCTGCTGGGGCCCTAGTTGCTCTCCATCCTGTGACTGTCTTTGTGTCCACCACCAGGGCTGGGAGGGCTTTATCAGAACCCACTGCTGAGCCAGATGCCTGTGTGGTCTCTTGGGCTTTATCAGTCTCTGTACCTTGGGCTGAGGCTAGGAAGACAAGCAAGTGGGTTGTGGGTCTGGGGCCTGAGGGCAGCAGAACTCAGGTCTTGTCCCTCCTCTGGGCCAGGCATTCATCCCATCTGCATGAGAGCTGGCACCAGGTTTCTGCTCATCCCCGGGCAGCAGTAGGCAATGCAATAGGATGAGGGGGGGAGGTATAGGTGCCAAAGGGAAGGGTTGGGGGTACCAGAGCCCTAGGAGAAACTACTGTCTTGCAGGTAGCCAGCGGTCCTGGGCTCAGCTGCCAGACACCTTGGCCCAGACTGGGACTGGGCTGAGAGCTGGCCCAGGTGGCCAGAGACCCATGGAAGAAGCTTGATTTTCCTGGCCTCGAAGGGAAGTCATCCTGTGGTGACCCTGGTGCCTGGCCGTCAGGAGTCTGGGGAAGAGGCATCAAGGGACATCCTTCGGGGCCCTGCCAGGCAGGCTCTGTGGCTTCCTGGAGATTGCTGGGGTCCGGCAGAGTCCTCCATTCTTGTCCTGGGAGAGGCAGAGATTAAGGGCATAGCTCATGGAACACATGCTTTGGGGCCTTCCAGCAATCTGAGGATGTGGGTGTGACCCTATTTCTTCCTCCTTGGTTTTTTTTCTTTTATGCTGCTGAGATGTTGGGCATGCTAGGCAGGCACTCTTCCATTGGGTTATGTCCCCAGCCTCTTAAAATTTTTTATTTTGAGAGACTGAGATGGTGACACATGGCTGTAATCCCAGTGCTCAGGAGCCTGAGGCAGGAGGATCGCTGCAAGTTTGAGGGCAGCCTGGGTAACAAGGTGAGTTCAGGGCCAGCCTGAACTATAAAGGGAGACCTTGACTCAAAAGAAAAAAAAAACCCCAAAAAAGAACAACCACTTAATCTCTTTTACCAAACACGTGTACCTGGTCCAGGCCCCTGAAGGAACCCCAGTTGACTTCCATCCAGATTAATTCTCCAAGAGTTGGAAGGCACCTTCCAAGGTCCCTTGATGGGCCCCTCCTACCTCAAGGTACTCCTTTTTAAATAATTTAATTAATTTCTCTGTGCATTTGTGTTCTTGGGAATGCTAAAGCAGGCACTCACCACTGAGTCACACCCTAGCCCCAGGTTCTTTTGATGTGCCCCCACCCCAATGGGAGGATGAGCCTGCTAGAGGGACCAAACATAGGGACGTAGAGAACATATCCTGGGGAGCCTCTCCATCCCTGATAGGTCCCCAAAGGACTCAGACCTCTGAGGCAGGGTGGGGCAGGGGCCAGGAAGCTAACGCTTCCACATTGGGCCCCAAGCCCGGGTCATCTGGGGCACATCGTGGAGCCTCTGTTCACTTCTGAGCTGCAGGAGGCATAGCCAGGCTCCTTGACAGGTGTGTGCTGGACTTGTACATGTGTCTAGGCCAGGACTCCACCTTATAGTCCTATCGGGGAGACTGAGGCTACAAGGCCAGGCCCAGTAGCTGACAGAGTGGCTCAAAGGGGATCATGTCTGAGCATCTCAGGACCACTAGGGAGGTTTCTCTGGTGCAGTCTTCCTGGACCTGCCCCCCCCAGCATTGTCCTGTGTTCCTCCAGTGCTCAGGTGGGGGCTGGCTGTGCACAGAAACTTGGAGTGTCTTTGCCCTTCCCACTGGTTTGGACCCCTGGAACTGCTGCCTGACCACCCCTCCAGCTGGAGGCTTGAGCAGGTTCAAATGCCCTTACTCAGCTAGCAGAGCAAACCCCTTCCTCACCCAGGTCCATGGCCTCTGCCCCTGTGCCAGGCAGCTTCGGGCCTGTGGAGAGGCAGGTGCAGTCCTGCCAGAAACACCTTCCTGGTTGGGCGGTTTGGGGGGCCCTCTCTGTCCTGACCCAGGTGTTGGCATCTTACAAAACCCAAAACACTGGATGCCTCACCTCAGTGGCTGTGAGAATAGCTTGAGGGTGGCTCTGGTGGCCAGTGTCCTGCTTGGCCCCAGGTGGGCCTTGTGGGCTGGATTAGAAGCAGAGGGCAAAGCTCCAGGCCTTGAGCCAAACCTCAGGCAGCTGGAACACACACACACACACACACACACTGCCCACCTTGGGGAGGAGGGTGGTCCTTCCACTGCCCCTGAACCCAGAGTGTCAGCCAGAGCCTGGGGAGCACCAGCCCTCCTCAGCCCACATGCCCAGTAAGTGTCCCTCTTAAGGACAACACTGGGAGCTGTCCCTCCTTACCTGTCCCAGCCCCACCTGCACGCCTTCCTCCTCCAGGTGGAGGAGCAGGGCTGCTGGGCCTTCTGACCCCAGCCCTCAGCTGTGAAATGAACAGGGGAGGGCTGCCTCTGGATGGACAGGGTTGGGGTGATGCTGGCTTGGCAGTGCCCCCAGAGAGCCCCGCAGATGGCACTGGAGACCTTTTTTTCTTTCTCTTCTCCGCCCCTCTGTACCATGCAACTCTAGCCCAAGTGTAAATAGATGATTCATTTCTGTTTTCTAAATACAGTTTTTGGCCAGGGACAAGAGCCAGCTGTGGTGGGCCACACCTATAATCCCAGTGCTCAGGAGGCTGAGGCAAGAGAAGTACTGTGAATTGGAGGCCAGCCTGGGCTACATATTGAGATTCTACTTCAAAATAAATAAGGCTGGGGATTTAGCTCAGTGGTTCTGCCACGGCCTGCCTCACAAGCACAAGGTCCCACGTTTGATCCCTGATACCAAAAAAACAAAAACAAAAAACTGCACATCTCTCATCTCACAGTCTGGAGGGCAGAAATCTACAGGCCCAGGTGTCCGGGGCTGCTCCTCGGGAAGAACCCAGGTCCTTGTCCCAGATCCTAGAAGCACCTGCAGCCCTTGGCTCATGGCCCCTTCATCTGCAGAGCTGGCAGCTTGACATCAGCCTCTCTCTGGCTCTCATTCTCCTATGGTTGCTCAAGGGGACCCTGGGGGACACTGGGCCCCAGATGGTCAGGCCTCAGATGGTTTCAGAGTCCTTCATGTGACCCCATCCACAGCATTTCTGTTGCCATATAAGGTAATGGGGCCAAGGCTCCAGGAATCAGGACTATGCTTGGGGACCATGCTCTGCCTGCAGTGGCACGTCTTGGGGAACAGCACAGGAACCTGCTGGTTCTTCCCATGCCGCACAGGGGCTCTGGTGGAGAAGCCTCAAACTTGTTGCTCTTCTTAGCATCCCAGGAAGTGTGCGCTGCAGTTAGCCCTGTGTTTCACAGCCGTCCACTCCCCGTGCATGCGTCTGTAGGTCCTCCTGCTGGCATGGCAAGGCCACAGGCTCGGGAAGGGCTTCTGTAAAGGGATCTGTTAATGCATGAGCCCAGATGCACCAGAGGCTGGCACTGAATGTTACCACCGGCCTGTGGCCTGTATGTCGTTGCTTGCTGCATGGTTTAGGGCTCCTCCTGCTACTGTTAATGACCTGTCATGCATGTGTTGTCCCTCCTGGTGGAATAAGTGAGGACATGGTTGAGGGCTGGGGTGTGGCTCATTTGTATGCTTGCCTAGCATTCTCGAGACACTGCTTCCAGCCCCAGCACTGCAAGAAAGAAAGAAAAGACCTGATTGTATTTGATGTCCAGAAGCTCCCTGCCCCCTGCCAGCGGCCGGTGTGACAGTTGCATCTCTGTCCTGATGGCTTGTTGAATCATGAAGGGAATGAATGTGCCATACTTTGCTGTTTCCCCTTCCTGCTACCTTGTGTGTCACACAGCAAGGAAGCTTGGGGATGGTGTAGGGCACACTCATCCTTTCTAGTCCTGGTAGACCATGTCTCGGTTTTTGGCTGGGCTTTACCAGGTTTCTGCAGGGAGTGCCTCAGTGGCCTGGGCCACCTCTGTGCAGTGTGTCTGCTGGTGCATTGTCCTGAATCCAGAGGCAGAGTGACAGGTGGCTGTCCCGATTATTCAGAACTGCTTTACTGGCAGAGCCTCTTATGTTTCTTGCCGCCAGTCACAGCCCTGGAGAGGTCACAGTATCTCGTGTGGGATTCCTTGGTGGCCTTGTGGCTGTGCTCACTACTCAGCTCCCTGTCCTCTCTTCCCTTGTCTAGTCTGTGGTGGTTTGTCTTTCTCGCCTCTTTTTGTCCCTACCAGTGCTGAGGATTGAACCCAGGGCTTTTGCACTGGAGTTATGTCCCTAGCTCTTTTTAATCTTTTTGTTTGTTTTTGTTTTTGGTTTTTTTTGGTACCGGGAATCAAACTCAGGTCCTTGTGCTTTCGAGGCAGGCAGCGGAACCACTGAGCTAAATCCTTGGCCCTTCTTTTTAATTTTTTGAGACAGGGTCTGACTAAGTTACACATGCTGGGTTCCAACTTGAAATCTTCCTGTCTTCAGAGTGCTGGGCTGACAGGCGTGCACCACCATGCCTGGCTCGCTAAAGTCTGTATAAAAAAACCAGTTGTCTTATGGTTACAGCTCATTGAATGGGTGTTTGCTTTCCCCACCTGGTCCTGCCTAGTGGTAGACAAATCCTTGGCTTCTGTTTTCCATAAGCTTTGCTGTAGGGAGCAAAGTCTGTGGGAGCCAGGCTGTGTGGTGTGTAGCCTAAGTCTTGTCTACTCAAGAGGCTGAGGCAGGACTACTACTTGAGTCCAGGAGTTGGGGGCCAGGCTGGGCAGGATGGCAAGGTCTTTGGGATACACTGGGCTCAGGTATCTGCTGACCAGGTGGGGCCATGTTATCCACAGATGATCTCACTCTCACATCCACTCCCAGGATGGGGTCACCGGCCTAGCCCAGAG
The DNA here is from genome assembly GCF_053883595.1 of Heterocephalus glaber. Classification (NCBI taxonomy): domain Eukaryota; kingdom Metazoa; phylum Chordata; class Mammalia; order Rodentia; family Bathyergidae; genus Heterocephalus; species Heterocephalus glaber. The sequence goes on along the minus strand of NW_028258457.1, from coordinate 4,132,242 downwards.
CTTCAAACCCTGGGGCCTCAGACCTACTTTAGGTAGTTCAGTCTGTACCATTTCCATGTCACTGCAGTGTGGAATGAATTCACTGTGTGAATTCCTTGAGCCATTCCACAAAATTTTGAGGATCTTGATGGCTCTATAACACCCATGTGCCCATCTAGTGCCTGTCTTTTACCCCGCTACATGGGACATGGTAAGCTGGGCATCTGCTGTGGCCTGGGCATAGTATTATAGCCCTTTCCCCGCAGATGCCAAGGAGCAGCTGGCTTCAGCAGCACCACTCACCTATCCTGTCCTCTGACCTCCTAGGCCTCGGTTATGACCCGTACAACCCCGAGCTCCCTAAGCCCTCGGTGCAACGGGAGAATGGCGTGCTGGGCCGCGGCGATGAGTCCCGCTCAGACATCCTGGAGCTGGAGCTGGTCAACCAGGCCATTGAGGCTGTGCGCAGCGAGGTGGAGCTGGAGCAGCGGCGCTACCAGGAGCTCCTGGAGACAGCCCGAGAGTATGGAGCAGCCGAGCCCAGTGCTGGCGGGGCCTGTGCCCTGGCACCCCGAGGCCTGGCTGCCAGCCCCTCCGAGGGCCTGGATGAGGGGGCCTTTCCACTGGCCTTCACCTATACCCCTGGAAGCCATGGCCTGGTCACCCCTGAAGCCAGCTACCAGCCCACTCCACTGGTCCCTGCAGAGCTGGGCAGCAAGTACTCACTGGAGTCTCTGGAGAGGGGCCAGGGGAAGGTGGGGGCCACCCTGGAGTACGTACCCAAGGCCATGGGCCAGCCCCAGCGGTACAGCCGCCCCATGGCCAGCAGCAAGTACGTAGTGGACAACTCCAAGCCATCCACGGACCTGGAATATGACCCACTTTCCAATTACTCAGCCCGGCACCTTAGCAGGGCCAGCTCCAGGGATGAGCGGGCCACAAAGCGTCCCCGGTGCCCCCGTGGCAATGAGCCCTACATGCCTGCTGTCAAGAAGCCCTGTGACCCCTTCAGCAGCTGTGACGCCAGGTTCTCAGACTCGGAAGATGATACTACCATGCCCCCAGGTGGCGACAGGCCTGTCATAGCCAGCGCCCCCAAGGCCAGTGCTGGCCCTGAGACCAAGGCCACTGGGAAGCCATCCTCCAGGGAGGGCCCGGAGCCTGAGGAGGGTGGCCTTCGGGAGACCAAGGAGATAGCCGTCCAGTATGATGTTGGGGACCTTGGGCAGGCCCCAAAGGACCTGGATGTGGTGCCCCCAGCCAAGTCTAGCTCCCCAGCCAGGGCCTTGGAGGATGAGGGCAGCCCCAAGGAGGACAGACCCAAGAAGAAATGTGGGACTCCACCCACCCCCAGCCACAAGGATAAGTCCCGGAAGAAAGACAAGCCGAAGAACCGCGACCGAGGGCAGGCCCAGGGTAAGTCTGGGCTGGATAAGAGGAGCCTGCAGGCCAGCAGCCCCCAGCACAAGGCTGAGAAGCCGAACGGGACCAAGAAAAAGCCATCTTCAGCCACTCCAGTGGCCAGCTCAGGGAAACGGAAGCCTGACCGCCCAAGTGCTGGGGCCCCCTGGGCCCAAGACTCTCGTCCAGGCCCCCAGCAGCTGCCAGAAAGGAAGGGCAGCAGGAGGGCTCCAGCGGGCAAGCTAGGGGAGCGCAAGGCCCGCTCACTGGATGAGGGTGCCTCCCGGGATGCCCCCAAGCTGAAGAAGAGGGCCCTGAGTCACGCTGAGCTCTTTGGGGACGAGAGTGAGGATGAGGACTCCGGCCCAGGGGTTGGGACGCCACAGGCCTGGCCCCCCACCCTCCCCAGCCTCAGCTCAGACTCGGATTCAGACTTGGACTCAGAATCCAGCCTGGGTCTTTCTGAAGTGCAGCTGCCCAAGCGGCTCAGGTCCTCTCCGACACCCACGCCCACCCTCAGCCTCACCCCCGCACTCCCAGCCACCTCAACTGCAGCCTCAGCCGCCACCACCGAAGCCATGGCAGCCTTGTCCTCGTCCCCCTCTCCTTCTTCCTCGTCCTCCTCCTCTTCCCCGGGGGCCAGGGAGGAGTCAGAGGAGGAGGACATGGACTACTCCGCCTTGGAGAAGGAGGTCGACTTTGACTCAGACCCTATGGAGGAATGCCTGCGGATCTTCAACGAGTCCACCAGCGTGAAGACAGAGGACAAGGGCCGGCTGGCGCGGCAGGTGAGGGGCACCAGGCAGTCGCGGCCGTGGGGTCCAGTGCTGGCCCCGCTGCTCTGGGCCATGGCAGTGGCCCCAGCGCAGGGACATTCCATCCTGCAGCTGTTTCCAGATGCCTCAAGCCGCAGCCACAGGTGGAAGCTGTGCCTTCAGCGACGGCCTATTAACTCGTTTAAAACTCAGGAACCCTTGGTGGCCGCCTGCTGCCCCCTGCACCCTGTCCAGAAAGAGGATGTGGGCTTACGGCCCACCCAGCCAGGTCCCGCGGCAGCCAGCGTGCCAACTGACGTGCAGACTGACCGGCCAAGGGGTACCGGGCCCCACCCATCCTGCACCCCCTTCCCTCTTTTTTGCCCTTCTCCCCTCCTGGTCCCTGTGCCCTGTCCTTTCTTCTCCCTGCTTCCCCCCAGCATTAGGGAGCCCTAGCCTGCTCAGGCCATCCAGCACCCATCTGGGTCTCCATGTCCAGTGTCTCCACATTGGCCACCAGAGGGAGCCCGCCCTGAACAGAACTGGACTCAGCCTGTTCCCTCCAGATCTAGCCTCCCATGTCCTGTCTGGAGTTATCTCTTGCCCAGGCTGGAAGCAGGAGAGTTGGGGCTGGGCCTGCTGGCAGAATTTGCAGCTCCTCAGGCTTGGGAGGTGGCTCAGGGCCAGACCAGCCTGGTGCGGGGGCCTCAGGGTGCAAGGTTCTGGTTATGGCTGGCCCACCTGTTGTCTTGGTCTGCATAGTCCCTCTCTCCACGCACACGCGCAGGAGGGTGGCCTGAGCCCAGGAGGAGGGGCCGTGTATGCTGGTGTCAGGGTGCTGCAGCCCACAGATGTCTGTGCTGAGCGGATGTGTGTTTCAGCCCCCCAAGGATGAGAAGAGTGAGGAGAAGGGACACATGGGCCTGACCACTCTGTTTCCGGGGCAGAAGAGGAGAATCTCACATCTCACCAAGCAAGGCAAGGAGGTAAGGCCCCAATTTTTAGCCCAGGCACAGCCCACCCCCATGGGGGTGGATTCCTTTGGCAAACTTGTATCCTGCACTGCCTGTGTCTTGCGGGAGGAGTGTGGCCCAGTCAGGGTCCACCTTCACACTGTCCCAGCACTGCAGGGCACACAGCAGGGGAGAGTGGGTGTGGCCCTGGCCCAGTGAGCTGTGTCACTGGGCAGGTTGCCCACCCTTGCCTCCTCCAGTGTAGCTGTGGGGGCAATGAGTTAGCACCCGAAAGGATGGGGGCAGAGAGCCTGGCTCCAAGGTTAGCTACCCAGAGTTCTAATTGACTCAATCTCCAGACTTTCCTGGAAGGAGGGTGGGATTTCTGGGGATTGGGTTAAAGGTGGCCCTAGGGAGGGTTTAATTCCCTCCCCACCCTAACTCTATGTCAAGCCCAACCTGGGTACCCAGGGAGCCTAGAGCTGCAAGAGCAGGCCTGGCAGATGCTCCTCCACCCGCATGAGCCGGGGACCATGGCCTTGTGTTGGTTCCTGCTGTGGAGTCCAGAAGCTCCCAGTGTGGTGAGGGGGATGACACATGCAGCCCAGGAGCCCCTGCCGTCTTGCTCCCCGACTCTGCAGGGCTACCAGCCCTGGGTGCTCCAGACACACAACCAGGCCCCAAGACTTGTCCTCATCCAGGTGGAAGCCCCCAGGAGGGGCCCAGCAACGCCCCCAGCCCGGCCCCCAACAGCACAGGAGGTGTGCTACCGAAGGGCCCAACAGGCGCAGAGGGAGTCGGCCAGTTGGCTACAGGCTGTCCCGAGACAGCCAGAGAAACTCACCTCTGTCCACATCTCCGCCCCGGGGGAGAAGAGGAGGATTGCCCACGTGCCCAACCCCCGCCTGGCCACGGGTGAGTCCACCCTGCACCGAGCCCCTGCAGGTGGGGGTGTCCCAGGAATGTTTCTTCTTGGGTACAAGGACTCGGCCCAAGGTCACTGGGCAGCCTCCCTGCCCTGCCAAATGTCCTTGAATACTGTGCAGCTTGTCTATCTGTGAAGTGGGGTCACCCTGACTCAGCAAGAGGGTCCTTGAAGGTCTGGCTCTGTGCCAGGGCCAGCTTCCTCTGCTGCCTGACCTAGGTATGGTTTACCCTGGACGTGAATGGGGAGGTGTGGCCTCTGAATGGATCTTGGGTGGAGCTGGGGTTTTGTTTGTTTTGTTTTTGAGGCAGGGTGTAGTTCAGGCTGACCTGGAACCTCCTGCCTCAGCTTCCCAAGTGCTGGGTTTACTGGCATGTGTGGCACCACACCTGGCATTGTTTTGTTTTTGTAGTACTGGGGAATTAATTCAGGATTTTTGCCTTGAGCTACAAACCCTTTTAGAATTTTTTTTTTTTTTGAGAGAGAGAAGCTCATTTTGTAGTTCAGGGTGGCCTCGAGCTCACTATATATAGCTCAAGCCGGCATGGAGCTTATAGTGATCCTCCTGAGTGCTGGGACTATGGGTGTGTGCCACCACAAGTCTGGCTTTTTAGAATTATTTTTAAGACAAGGTCTGTTTCTCTCTTCCTTTTTTTGGTACTGGGAATCAAACTCAGGGCCTTGTGCTTGCCAGGGACGTGCTGCACTGCTGAGCTATATCCCCGGCCTCTGTTTCTCTCCCTGTTGTTTTGTTTTCTTGGTGTTTTGAGACATTTTCTGTGTAGTTCAGGCTGACCTTGAACTCACTGTGTAGCCTAGGCTGGCTTTGAACTACGTTGAACACCCTGCGTCAACCTCCAGAGTGCCGGGATTACAGGCATGTGCCATCATGCCCTGCAGGAGACGAGGTTTCTAAATTGCTAAATTCCCAGGCTGGGTTTGAACTTGTGATTCTCTTGCCTCAGCCTCCCAGAGTCCTGGGATCTCTGACCAGTCTGGTCATCCCCAGGGCCACCTTGGAAACAGGCTCCGCAGGCGGGGGTGGAGGAGGAGGTACTATACTTTGTGACCTCATCAAAGGGACAGGCAGAACACAGGTCGTGGTGGCCAGGCAGGTGGCTGTCACAGTGACCCGGCCGGGGGCATCCCATACCCTGTGGTCCTTCGCCCAGGAGTCAGGGCCTCCCCCTCAGACATCAGTGCCTCGGAGACAGGGCCCAGAACATGTGGCAGAGGCCCCGTGCGCCCTCGCCCCACACCAGACCACCCCGAAGGCGACGTTGCCTGAGCTGACCTCTGCAGCTGACCACTGTCCCCCCCCCCCCCGCCTCGATGGGCCTGCCCGGAAGCAGATAGAGCCTAATGTCCTTCCACAGCCCGCACCCCATGCCCCGGCTGCTCCCCCCACACCCCGAGATGCACGTCCTGCTGTCTGTCAACGACCGTAGCTACCTGGTGCTCCACAGCTCAGTGATGGGCATCCTTTCTTCCTGCACTCACACCCCCTGTCCCACGCCAGCCCCTACAGGTGCCAAGAGAACCCTCTCGGCCAGCAGCAGCCAGGTGCCCCATGGCCTGGAGCCTGGCAGCCAGCCGCTGAAGACCCGCACGCTGTCAGGGATGGCGTCCAAGACCACCACCATCATCACCCCCAAGCGCATTGCGCACAGCCCATCTCTCCAGGTAGGGTGGAGCTCCACCGCTGGCCGCTTGCTGACACCCCAGAGCTTGGTCCTTTTTATTGAGGGAGTTGTAACTGGGCATTGAACCCAGATTCTTACACTGAGCTACATCCTGAGCCCTCTTTATTTTGAGACAGGGTCTTGGTGAGTTGCTAAGTGGTCCAGGCTGGGCTTGAACTTGTCATCCTCCTGCCTTAGCTTCCCAGAGTGCTGGGATGACAGCTGTGGGCCGCTACGCCTGTCTTTTTAGTTGTTTGTGGTGCCAGGCCTGGTGGGTGCCAGGCAAGCGCTCTACCGCTGAGTGGCACCCCAGCCCCGAGGGACTATTGATGGGCAGTTGGGGTTACAGAAGTTGAGACAGAGTACAGCAAGTCCACCCTCTGCCCTCAGTTTCCCCTGTAGCTCACACCCTGTGTGATCCCTCCAGCTCAGCATACGCTGCCATCACTGGCATCCAATTCACGATAGGGCTTGCTTCCGGCCGGGAGCACCCTGAGAGGCCCTGGCCAGCATGCCTCACCCCACCACTGTTTCCTCCAGAGTCTAAAGAAACCCATTATCCCGAAGGAGTTTGGGGGCAAGGTCCCCACTGCCATCCGCCAGCGCTATCTCAACCTGTTCATCGAGGAGTGCCTCCGGTTCTGCCCGTCTAATCAGGAGGCCATCGAGAAGGTGGGCTGGGTGTGGGCAGCCGCTCCTTGCCCTAGTCTGAGTGGCACCTGTGGGAGCCTCGGGCTGAGTGCCATCTGTCCCCCCAGGCGCTGAATGAGGAGAAGGTGGCCTATGACCGCAGCCCCAGCAAGAACATCTACCTGAATGTTGCCGTGAACACCCTCAAGAAGCTGAGGGGCCTGGTCCCCAGCCCCGTGCCCAGCCTCAGCAGTGAGTGCCAGGGCTGGTGGGGCTTGGAGCTGGGGAGCTGGGTCATTTGAGCTGGGGCCCCCACCCGGCGGGACCCCAGACAAATGGCGATTCGAGGTGCTTGCCAGGTGGGGGGACGTCTCCTCTTGCTATTAACCACCTTCCTCCAAGCAGGCCAAGGGCTGCCTGATAATGGAGCAGCTCATGGCCTCTTCAAAGCGGGAGGCCGTGGCGCCTGGGCTGTGGGCTGTGCATTAAGCTCTGGGGAGGAAGAAAGCACGGGTTAAGGCGTTTCATTACCGCCTCTGGAGAGGGTGCATTAAGCAATCAGGCAGTGCGCCCAATCTCGCGCTCGCCTCCCCCACACCCGGGCCCCTCCTTCGTTAGCTTCTCAGCCTGAGCTCCAAGGGCCCAGGGTGCCTTCGCAGGCCGGGCAGCCTGTGACAGCTCAAAGCTCTTGAAAGCCATTAGATACCTGTTCAATTAGTCCCAGCCTTTCCCCGATTTGCCACCTTCTGGGAGTGAGATCTTCGCTTCAAGGGAATGGGGCTTACAGGCACTGGGGTAACTGTGTCCAGGCCCTGCACCCGACCCTGCCCAGCCCAAGCCTCCTGGTTCATGAGGCCCCGTTGGCAGGGGGTAGCCATCCCGGAAGAGGACACTCAGGTAGCTGGGCTGGGCATAGGGCCCAGCAGGTCTGAGACAGGCTCTAGCTCATCCTCTTCCGCCTTCCTCAGAACCCAGTGGCCGGAGGGTCGTGTCCCATGAGGTGGTGCTGGGGGGCAAGTTGGCCGCCAAGACCAGCTTCTCGCTCAGCCGGCCCAGCAGCCCCCGAGTGGAAGACCTGAAAGGTGCGCGTGCTCTGGAGACCTTCCGTGCCCTCGGGACCCCCCTCTGGCCCTCCAGCCCTCAGGACCCCTCTTCCTGGTTGCCAGGCCCCTCCCAGCTGGGCCAGGCCAGGGCAGAGGCTGACACCCAGTGTCCACAGGGGCCACCCTGTACAGCCGCCTCAGGGACTACCTGCTCACCCAGGAGCAGCTCAAGGAGAACGGCTACCCCTTTCCCCACCCTGAGCGGCCAGGGGGCGCCGTTATCTTCACGGCTGAGGAGAAGAAGCCTAAGGACCGTGAGTCACCTTGGGGTTGCCTGGGCAGCTGGGTGCAGACGAGTTAGGCTGGGTGGGCCCTACAGGCCACCATAGCTCCTGGCCCGACAGAGCCCTCACCCACCCTCCTCTACCCATGTCCACCCACAGCCTCCTGCAGAATCTGCTGCCGCTGTGGCTCTGAGTACCTCGTGTCCTCCTCTGGCCGCTGTATCCGAGATGAGGAGTGTTACTACCACTGGGGGCGGCTCCGCCGGAACCGAGGTGAGGCTTGAGGACCTCCATGTGCTGGGCACACCGTGACCCCAGTCCCTGCCTCCCTGCCCTCTGATCCCTAGCTGAATTTTTTTAACTTGCTGTTTTTTATTATAAAGTCATATTTTTCTGTAACAATATTCACAATTCGTAGGTCCCTGGCACCTCCTGCCCTCCCAGCCCAGCCCTCGCTGTCTGTGTGAAAGTACTGAAGAAACTCAGGGGCTGCAGGCCCTGTAGGGACATGGCACATCAGGGAGGCTGCTGGGCAAAGGCAGGGCACAGCAGGGCCCCCACTCCAGGAAAGGCGGCTGAGGTCCCCCAGTCCTGCAGGCCTTTCCCTCAGCAGCCTGGGGAGCCCGTGACTGCCATGAGGGTGGTGGGCTGGCTGGGCGGGACCCCTGATTGCTATCTTTCCTCAGTGGCTGGGGGCTGGGAGACACAGTACATGTGCTGCTCTGCCTCTGTGGGCTCCGTCGGCTGTCAGGTTGCGAAGGTAAGCCCATCCTGACTTCCCAGTCCCCTGCTCTGGTCTGGGGTTGGGGACATGGTGAGCTGTCCCGTGCTCACAGCCTTGGGGCCCCCCTTTGGGCCACAGCCCTGTCCTAGGCAGCAGGTCCCCAGGTGGCATCTGCTCGACGAGCTCCTGGTCCTCACTGGCCCAGCCAAGGATCACTGCCTGGTGGGACTTAAGGGCCCCAAGCCTCAGTGTTCCTGTCCCCGGACAGGCCGGAGGGAGGCCTGGGGTTCGAGGCTCAGCCCATATCGCCACGCCTGGTGCACTGTCCCTGTCCCTGAGGTCCCTTTGCCCCCCAGCAACATGTGCAGGATGGCCGGAAAGAGAATCTGGAGGGCTTCGTGAGGACCTTCGAGAAGGAGCTTTTGGGGGACGCCCACGCGGGCATCTACGCCCTCGATTGTGAGATGGTGAGGCCTGGCTGTGGGGTCCTGGAGGTCTCCCTGCTCCGTGGGGCTGGATGGGGCCCAGGGCCTGCCCCAGACCCATTGGCTGTGTGCAAAGCTGGACCACTGTGCAGTTGACAGTGGGCACATTTGCCCACAAAGGGCACTGGCCAGATGCACGGACTTTTAGCACAGCCGTTTCCCCTGAGACCCCCAGGGCTCCCCTCTGCCCCCTAAGGTGTGTGCACTGGGAGAGAGGGTGCGGGTTTGGGAACGGCTCCCTGTGCTCACAGCTCAGCACCATCTGCTGAAGCCCAGGAGGACCCTGGCCTCGGCTCCCCTATCGGCCTCTGTGTCACAGGCTCTGGGGAGCAGCAGTGGCTTTGTGGGGTCACTGGACCTGGCAGTGCTGGCCAGCAGTGCCCCAGAGGGAGGGGGGTCTTCTGGGGCGCCAGTCCGTGTCAGCCCCCGCTTGGCCCACAGTCGTACACCACATATGGCCTGGAGCTGACCCGAGTCACGGTGGTGGACACGGACATGCAAGTGGTGTATGATACGTTCGTCAAGCCTGAGAACGAGATTGTGGACTACAACACCAGGTGCGGCCTTCCCACAGCACTCTGCCTGCCCACCCGCCGTCCTTGCACCCTGGCACCCCAAGCCAGCCCCACCTTCCCTCCCCAGGTTCTCAGGGGTGACAGAGGCCGACCTTGCGGACACCAGCATCACGCTGCGGGATGTGCAGGCTGTCCTGCTGAGCATGTTCAGCACCGACACCATCCTCATCGGGCACAGCCTGGAGAGCGACCTGCTGGCCCTGAAGGTTATCCACAGCACCGTGGTGGACACGGCTGTGCTGTTCCCGCACCGCCTGGGCCTCCCTTACAAGCGCTCCCTCCGGAACCTCATGGCCGACTACCTCAGACAGATCATCCAGGACAATGGTGAGTGTGCCTGCGTGGGCTGCCCCTCCCAGCCCTGCTTGCTGGGGCCCCAGGTGACCGGGTCTGCCCCGCAGTGGACGGGCACAGCTCCAGTGAAGATGCCAGCGCCTGCATGCACCTGGTGATCTGGAAGATCCGGGAGGACGCCAAGACCAAGCGATGACACCACCGCCTTGCCCGCCCCGTGCTGCCCACCCCCACGCTGCCCCCTCCAGCCCCAGGCCTCTTCCAAAACAGTGCAATAAATCTGAGAGCTAATCCAGTCGCCTGGCCTCCATGCCGAAACGGGCAGCAGGCAGACAGGTGGGACAGATGCCGAGGCAGGCCTGGAGAGCCCTGCCCCTCCCTTCTAGTTCCCTGTCCCCTGTGTGGGGCAGGGCGGTGTCGCGGGCTTGTTTGAGACAGGGGTTGTCTTTTTCTTTTTTTTGTATTATTTTTATTATTTTTTAATTTAAACCCATTGACTTGTGCAGTTACCGTCCCCACCCCAGAAGCAAGGCCCTGGTGCTGCTTTCCTCCTTGGGGACGGGCATGGGCAGGAGCCAGAGCCAAGTGTGGCAGTGACCCCGCCTCTGGGCAGTCCCTGCTGCCTTGGGGTGGCTGGCGGCTCCCCAGTCTCCTCCTGGCTCACCGACTTCCGTGACCTCCAAGAATCGAGCCAGCCTGGCCCAGGGCCTCGCCTGCTGGATGGCCTGTGGCCTGATGGCCTCTGGGACACTGTCTTCCCACAGGGGCCCCCACCCTTCCTGGGCTCTCTGTATCCCCTTCCCCATGGCCCCTGGGCAGGGACAGAATAAACATTTGTATGAATTTTAGACTTGTGGTGGTGCTGTTGCTGCTGCCCCATGAGACCTCTGCACACGCCTCTTAGGGGCACTGTCACCATCCTGTGGCTAAGGTCAGGAGAGCAGGAGGCCCTTGGCTCAGCTCCCAGAAGCAGCTCTGGTCCCAGGTGGGGCCCAGGTCCTGGAGCAGCCCAGAGCTGGGAGGTCCCCACACCTCACCTGCCTCTGGACCTGGGCTGCGGAACTGCTTGAGGGCAGAGAGTGGCGGCCTACTGTGTCTGAGGGAAGGTGTGTGGCCCACGGAAACAGACTTCTGCAGACCAGGACTGGACCCTCTCCCACTTGTGAATTGGGGGCACTTTTACTTGTGTAAAACATCAAGCTGGAGAGCCTTGGGACCAGCAGATGAAGAGAGACCTTCAGCCCCAGGGCCAAAGGTGCAGATCTGAGTTAGGATGCTTGAGCGCACAGGTGCTGGGGCAAAGTCTGTCCCCCCTCATGTAGCAGTGTTCAGGCCCCACAGGCTCCTCTCCTCTGGGTGCAGAGGAAAAACGGTATTCTTCCTGGGTCTGGAATCTCCCTAAGTCTCTGGAAGTTTGAGGCCGGTGGCGAGGGGTACGAGGCCAATCCTTGGTTAATCAGGCCATCTCTGCCTCTGGGTGTTCTTTGTTTTGTTTTTGGTACTGGGGATCGAACTCGGGTCCTTGTGCTTGCACAGCAGGTGGTGAAACCACTGAGCTAAATCCCCGGCCCATCTGGGTGTTCTTGTGATCAAGTTGACTGACACCTCCCCCCCCCCCACGTAAGGGATTTTCTAAATAAATGGTGGGGATGCCTTCACAGAAGCCCTGTTCTGTTCCTGTGGTGTCAGTCTCCCCCTTCCTAGAACACAGATTGGGGTAGCCATGGGCCAGCTCTCCAAAGCCTCAAGAAACTTCTGGCATGCCATACAGGTTGGTCTGTACTAGGGGCCTCAGGACCTTTGCATACCCTGTCCTCTGCTTGGGAAGGCTGTCCCCTCTGCGATGATCCCATGTGGAGGCTAGGGAGGGGAAATTGTTCCCGCAGTTCTATCCAACTTCTAAAGGATGTCAGAGCCTCCCATTGGGCTGGGTAGGCACTGGATACATGTTTGTTTTTGTTTTTTTGAGGTTTTTTTCTGGTACCAGGGATCGAACTCAGGACCTTGCACTTTCGAGCAGGCATGGCACCATAGAACTAAATCCCTGACCATGGATACATTTACTGAATGAATACATGAATGAGTGGGAGAAAAGTTCCCCTTCCCAGACCCCCTGAGCGTCAAGAGAGCCTGCACACAGGAGGCCTGCTTCCAGAGAGTTTGTGTTCACCAAGAGCCTTAGGTTGGTGCTAGGATGAGGGAGGCAGGGTTCCTGTGCCCCTTCCTTACACACCGTCATCCATCCGTTCACCCCACATCTGCCTGCAGGTGACAGGGAGGGGAGCTTGGGGGACAGAGCTGGACACAGGCACTCTAGTATTGGGTAGGGCCCGTCAGAGGAAGGGACCTCAGCGCTGGACATGGGAGAGGGGATAAGGACAGCTAAGTGCCTACTGCCTGCCTGACTTCTATGCTGCAGACAGTTCCTCTGGGTCAAAATATTAGAAATGGAGCTCATCAGCTTGCTTGACCCCGCCTCGAGGGACTGTGTCTCGAGTAGCCTCCCCCTGCACACCTTCTGGCCCTGGCTCACCCAGACTGCAGCCTGGCCGGGCCCATCTCCCCAGAGGACTCCCTGTTCCCGAGGAAGCCCAGTGGGCTTTTTCCAGCTGGGAGCGGTGGTTTGTGCTTGTCACCCCAGTACTCCGGGGGACAGGCAGAAAGATTGGATTGCATGTTCAACACCAGCCTGGGCACCTTAGCAAGACCTTGCCTCAAAAATATAAAAAAGGAAAAGGCCAGTTGTGATGGTGCACGCCTGTAATCCTAGCACTCAGGAGGCCAAGGCAAGCGCCATGAATTCAAGGTCAGCCTGGGGTACACAGTGAGACCTTGTATCAAAGGACTGGGGCCAGGGATTTAGCTCAGTGGCACTGCACCTGCCTTGCAAGCACAAGGTCCTGAGTTTGATCCCTGGTACCAAAAAGAAAAAGAATAGAAGGACTGGGGATGTAGCTCAGTGAAAAGATCCTGGGTTCTCAGGATCCCTCCAAAGAAGGAGGAAAAGAAGGTGAAAGAATAACTAGAACCGCCTTCCCCCGGCCGGGAGAAACCTGCACCTGTGCATGGGAGGTGCTCATTAACTCAGGCAGGAATGAGTGAGGGAACCTGGGTACCCACCTGGGACACGCTCTGCCTATTTGCAATCACCTGTGCTTCCTACTTGCCGCTCCAGGCCACATGGGCAAACCCAGCCTCAGCCCTGTTCTCAGCTCTATTTATTCCCGACCAGATCTACCCATGTCGGGCTTTGAAGACCCTCTCCCCAGTCTGCTCTGCAGAATAAAGCCCCATCCACCATCCCACTCCGGTCCGGTTGTACTCCCTACCCTGGATGTTGACCTCAACCCCACAGGACTCCCAGGCTCCTCCTTGTCCTGGGCTCATCCCCTGAGGCCTGGCCCACATGCCCCGTCCCTCTCTTAAAGCCCCACCCCCACCCGCATTCTGCAAGGCCCGGATGGCCGGGGTTCCTCCAGGCCCCATCTCTATGGCTGGCCCTCCTCTGCCTTGACAACACAAGGCCCCGCCTCCTCCCTTGGCCCCTCGAGGCCTTGCCTTCCACCCTGACCCCGCCCCTGAGTCACGCCCCTCCTCTGAGGTCCCCGCCCACCCACCCTTTGCCTGGCCCCGCCCCTGCTCCTTTAGGCCCATCGGCCCTAGCCCCGCCCCTGACTCCCCTCCCTTCCCCTGGAGCCTGGCCCCGCCTCTGCCCCTTCTGTACGCAATGCACCGCCTTCTTCCGGCCCCGCCCTTCCATAACCCAGCACTCCGCCCCAGAGCCCGCCCCCGCGCGTTACGGACCGTTTGGCCCCAGGCTAACGGCTCCATCACTGCGGGGCGGCGCAGGTGAGCAGCGGGTACTCCCAAGGCTGTGCATCCAGGGACCCTCTCTGAGTCCCGCCAGCCTGAAGGCTGGGGATGCAGCGGTGGAGGAGAAGGCGCCCTCTAGAGGTTAGCGCGACGGAGGCCCTAGAGGAGGCTCAGAGAGCTCTGCGTCCACTGCGCCGGGGTCTCCCGTTCCAGGGAGGCCTGGCCTGCACTCGGGGCATCGACCCCATGCAGCTGTTCCTAGGGGAAAACTCTAGCTTCCGGTTTAAGGGGGCATCTGGTAGGCTGTAGGGTAAGCGAAACCTGAGTATTTCTGCCACAGGCACACTCTGGGGGATTCTGGCCATCTGAGCATCACCCCAGCCGGTCCCCCGACTTCCCACGGGCTACGTCCCCCGCACCGCAGCCTCGCTTTTCCTCCTCTGCTGATAGGGCGCAGGCTGTGCTGAGGCACCCAGGAGGACCCGAGCTGGCCCTGTGCAACGCGGCCCTGGGGACACCTATGACTCAGTCTCTGTCCCCTAGAGGGGTTTGGGGCTTCACGGGAATCCAGGACAGGCAAAGAAGTAGAGGAGAGAAGGCGATCAGAGCAGGATGAGGGGCTCCCCAGGCAGAGGGGACCCCCGGAGGAGGCGCAGGACCCAGCCAGGACGCTCTGGGGAGTATGAAGCGAGACCGGAAGGGTGAGGACGAGGTGGCCCCGCAGCCAGTCAGCCTGTGCCAGGGCTTGGCGAGGAGGGGCTGGCCAAGTGCTGGCGGGAGAGGGGGCCGTCTGGAGAGCTGCAGGGACTCCTGCTTGTCGGCGGTTTGCGCCTGTCCTTGGGACTGGACCAGGCCCCTGGGTGTAAAGCCAGACTCGAATTCGTTAGTGACAGGGTTCCCGACTCTTCAGGAGGTTCCGGTCTGTTTCCACTTTCCCCTGACCACTGGGCTCCTCTGCAGGGTGGCTGTACCTGCCTGGATCTGGCTCCAAACAGCTCTTAGAGGCTTGACCCACTTAGAGACACTGCTCTGAGATATAATATAATATATGACCCTGGGCTTTGTTTGGTCAGTCAACAAGCATGGACCATGCACCTAATTTCGCATTGGGTGAGAGGCAAGGGGGGGCTAGCCACAGGGTGGGGAGCCACAACTGCTGGACCTTCACAGAGTCCAGGGAGGGGGCCACAGATGGACGTGGAAGGTGACATTTTAGTCTCTGGGCTCCTTAAAGACAACACCTAGTACAGACTGGGGCCATGGGCACTATCTTGACCTTGGACCTCTCTCCCTGGACAGTCCCACCAGCATGGGCAGGGCTATGTCTGGACAAGATCTGCAGGACGACAAGGACACAGGTGCATGATGGGCTGAGGAGGGAGTGGGAGAAGGAAAGGGGGCAGGGGGGTGGGGACCCCCAGCACATACTTCTGTGAATTGCAAGGGGTTGTCTCAAACCCTACTTATCCATGAATGATAGACTTTGGATTTGGTGGTTTTGGATTTTGGTGTGTGAGATGCTGGGAGCCCATCACCAGGCCTCAGTTTACCCCATCTGTAAGATAAGCAGGCGTTCCTGGGTCTCCAGGGCCTGGAGGTAGGAGGGGCCCCTCTTGGGATCCACATGCACCTACCGTGGGGCAAGACCCCCAGAAGTGCCTTTGGTTTGTTTACGAGCTCCTTGACATCTTGGGCTGGGAATTCCCAGTGCCAGGGCCCCTGGGGGCCCATTAGTCCTCCTCCTGGGTGTCATTAGGGTGTTTGTCCTCTGACAAGCGCTGCAGTTGGCACCCCTTCCCCTCTCACTGCAGCGTTCACCTGGGAGGTGAAGGCCAACAACGCTGCCTACCACCAGCAGTTCCAGGAGAAGGGCTTCCTATGCTGGCGCAGGAGGAAGTACCAGGTGGGCCCTGTAGCGTCCCACCATCCGGTCTCAGTCTTGTTTTTATGCTCCCTGAATTCTGCCCATTACTTGCATTGGCTTGATGCTTCTAATCACAGGGACTGTAGCACATCGCCCCCTTTTTTGAGACAGGGTCTCACTCTGTAGACCAGGCTGGCAATCCTCCTGCCTCAGCCTCCTGAGTGCTGGGATGACAGGTGTGTGTCACCATGACTGACTATAGCATCTGTTCTGAGCAAACCACTGATTAGGTGGGCCTCTTCTCAGCCCTGTCCAGTACACTGTAGAGTCAGTTAATACACAGCCCAAAGGGCCAGTGAGTCTATCCCAGCCCTACCCAAACTCCCCAGGGGCTTCATTTTGGAAATCCTGGGCTCATAGCTCCAGGTCTCTCTGTACTCAGTAGGAGCTCCATTAATGCTGGCCCGAGGCTTTGTATGCAGTGGACACTCAGTACATTCTGGCCTGAGATGCAGCCTTCCAGCGGGTGATCCTTAAGACCTGGCTTAAAGCCTTGCATTTATTAGATGTTTAATCAGGGTCAGCTCCAGGCCTGGCATTCAGCAGGTGCTCAGTATGGGTGTGTAACATTCTGGCGTGGCCTCTCCCAGCAGTGTCCTGCTAGGCTAGGCTGGCAGCTTGTGCCTTTATAGCCCCAACACCACCCCCCACCTCACCCCGGCGGCTCTCCTTCCAGACCAATGGCATCCACACAGCCAAGTACAACTTCTTCTCCTTCCTGCCTTGGAACCTGTACGAGCAGTTCCACCGTGTGTCCAACCTCTACTTCCTCTTCATCATCATCCTGCAGGTGGGTCGGGCTCCAGGGGTTTAGGGCCTGCCCTCCACCCCAGCTGTGTCTCTGCAGCCTCCTCCAAGAAGCCTCCCTGACCACTCAGGCAGCAGGGCCATGTCCTCATCCCCTCCTCTGGGCAGCTAGCAGGCCCCACAGCCTAGCCCTGCTGAGCCCCCACTCAGGGAGGCAGTTGGGGAGGGACCACTGCAAGCCCTGTCCCCGCAGAGCATCCCTGAGATCTCCACACTGCCGTGGGTCACACTCTTCATCCCGCTGCTCTGCCTCCTCCTCATCCGCGGCGCCCGTGACCTGGTGGATGACATTGTAAGCCGGATCTCCAGAGCCTGGGTGTGGCACAGGGGGCGGGGTGGGCTTCCTGGACCTTCAGGGGCCATGGGGAGGCAACTCTGTCCCCTCGTCCTGCACCTGGGTGCCCCCTGGCTCTGTCAGCTGCTGTATTTAGGTGGCATCTGGGTTTGGAGTTCCCTGGACAGACAGCCTGGTGTTGGCCAGCAAGGACACCTCACTGTAGGCAGGGTGGGGACAGTGTGGGGGCAGGGGACCCAAGTCTACCTCTGATGCCACCCTCTG
This sequence comes from Heterocephalus glaber, assembly GCF_053883595.1. NCBI lineage: Eukaryota > Metazoa > Chordata > Mammalia > Rodentia > Bathyergidae > Heterocephalus > Heterocephalus glaber. Next base: position 4,115,409 of record NW_028258457.1, on the reverse strand, counting down.
GCCCCAGGGGCGACACAGGAGTGACAGAGCCATTAACAACCGGCCCTGCCAGATGCTCATTGGGAAGAGGTGAGGCTGGGGGCGACCATTCGGGGACATCTGGGGACACAGAGGCCGGCGTGGGTGGTAGTGGCTGAGGAATGGCCAGAGCTCTCTATGCTCCTGGGTGTCCCGACTGGGCTTGACCAGGACCCGGGCTTGCATTTATTAGGTGCCTACTGTCTGCCAGGTCTGGGGTGGGACCTGGGATGGGAACAGAGAGGCTCGTGGAGTGGAGAGCTCAGTTGTGGGTGGGGAGGCTGGAAAGGACTGGGGTGGGGGACCCTGGTGGGGCACAGAAAGGAAATTGGACCCAAGGGGGCAGCAAAGTGCAGGAGGGCAGCTGCTAGGCCGGGCCCCGAGGAGCAAGGACCCAGAGGGGGTCAACAGGGTCTCCAGATGCAATGCGCCCTCACCTGGGTCCCCACCACGGCCCTGAGACCCCAGCCCTCTGCTTCTCCCTGCAGTTTCAAGTGGCGGAAGTGGAAAGACCTGTGTGTGGGGGATGTGGTGTGTCTTACCAAGGACAGCATCGTACCGGTGAGCCAGGGCTGGGCCACGGGTGCCCCGGGCAGGCTGTGCTCCCCTACCCGGCCTGCCACCACTCCTGCCATTCTGTCCCTTCCTGCCCACCCAGGCCGACTTGCTCTTGCTGGCCAGCACGGAGCCCAGTAGCTTGTGCTACGTGGAAACAGCCGACATCGATGGGTAGGAAGCTGCAGCAAGGTGGGACCCAGGGTCTTGGGTGCCAGGCCAGAGGGAGCCCCCATACTCAGCTACGAATGAGGAAGCTGCCAAGCCAGCATGGGGTATAAGAAAAAAGCAGAGGAAGGAGCAAGGCACACACCTGTCATCCCAGCACTCTGAGAGGCTGAGGCAGGAGAGTCTCAAGTTCAAGTCCAGTGTGGGCAACTTAGTGAAACTCTGGCTCAAAATAGAAAATAAGGAAGGGCTGGAGATGTAGCTGAGGGCTAATGTGCTGTGTAACCTTGGGCAAGGCCCTCTCCTTCTCTGGGCCTCAATCTTTTGCTGACAGCTGGTACATAGTAGGTGCTGAGCAAAAGACCTTGGAGCAGGCATGGCTCCTGGCCGAAGGGCACCATCCAGAGGCCCTTTCCCCTCTGGTTACCAGGGAAACCAACTTGAAGTTCAGACAGGCCCTGGCGGTCACCCATCATGAGTTGATCAGCCCAAAGACGATGGCAGCCTTCAACGGTGAGAGGCACTGAGCTGGCTCGGCATCCCATGGGTCATCTGGGCCTCCGTCTGTCCCTCTGTATGATAGGCATGAGGCCACCCCATGTCACTGGCATTGACAATGGCCCCGAGTGTATGGTGGTGGTGGCTAGGGCACCCAGCCAGGCACTCCCTTCTCACTAAATTAGCCTCTTTCCTGTGCATTTGCCAGCCTTTGGGGTCCAGAAGCTTCCAACAGGCCAGTCTTTCTCAGGCCTATTTCCTGTCCCCTCAATGAGAGTAAAAGTTGGCATATTGGCAGCCGGGCATGGTGGTACACATCTGTAATCCCAGTGCTCTGGGAGGCTGAAGCAGGAGGATTTCTCAGCCTGGAAATTTTAAACACTTAGTGCGACCTTGTTTCAAGATTGAAAAAAAATTTTTTTAAAGGGCTGGGGATGTAGCTCAGTGCAAATGTCCTGGGTTCAACCCCCAGGACCACACACACACACACACACACACACACACACACACACACACACACAAACAAAAAAGAAAAGTTGGGATATTTTTATGTTAGCATAATTTTTTTAATCATGGAAACAAGTTGCTCTCATTGGTTTAGACATAGAATCTTTCTCGGCTGTTATATATGGGTATATGGAGTGGGCCAGCAAACACCACTCCAGGGAGTGGTCAGTGAGGGTATATAGATGGATGGATGGATCCATGGATGGATGCATGGATGGATGGATGGATGGATGAATGGATGGATGGATAGGTGGATGAATGGGTGAGTGGATGGATGGATACATGGATGAATGGATGATGGGTAGATGGATGAATGGATGGGTGGATGAAAGGGTGGATGTATGGCTAGATAATGGATAGGTGAGTGGATCAATGATGGTTGGATGGGTGATGGGTGGATGGGTGGTTGGGCAAACAGGAGATGGATGAGTGGGTATATGGATAGGTGGTAGGTGTATGGATGGGTGTATGTATGGGTAGGTAGATGGAGGGATGATGGAGATATGGATGGGTGGATGGATGGGTGGGTAGATGGATGGCTGAATGGGTGGATGATGGATGGATAGATGATGGATGGATGATGGATGGAATGATGGCCCCCCGGCTCTTTCCCTGCTGGGGTCCCAGCCTACACACCATTGTTATTTGATCCCTCACTGACCATTACCTTGGGCTAGTGTTTGCTGGAGCCCATTTGCTGAACTGGGAGCGATGCCAACAACATCCAGTTCCGGGGTGACAATAGATGACAAGGCCGTGGAGGGGCCCAGCACCCAGTAAGGTCACGGTGCTGGGCAAAGCTCCCCCTAGTGGCCACCCCTTCCCTCAAACACTTACTGAGCACCTGGTGTGTGCCAAGTCCTGGGGCTGCCCCCTGGGACACAGTGTGACCGTGAGGAGACTCACAGGTGCGAATGCTGCCATTGCACAAGCAGTGTCTAGCAACATCCCAGGAAGGGAACATGAGGGGGCTGGAACATGAGGGGACTGGAACCTGGGGTCCCAGGAATGTTTCCCCCAGCAGGGGGGGGGGTGGCAAGGAGCCAGGGGTGGTGACTGACAGATTGTCACAGGCACGGTGGTGTGTGAGTCGCCCAACAGCCGGATGCACCAGTTTGTGGGGCGCCTGGAGTGGAACAGCAAGAAGTATGCCCTGGACATTGGCAACCTCCTCCTGCGAGGCTGCAAGATCCGAAACACCGATGCCTGCTATGGCTTGGTAATCTATGCAGGTACGGCCAGGAGGGTGGGTAGGGCAGTCCTGGTGGGGGCAGGCTCAGCCGCACAGCCTGTGAGCATCGTGGGCTTTGCTGCTTCGATCTCAGCTCTAAAAATGGACAGGCTGAGCCAGGACCATGGTTTTGGGAGAAAAAAATGGGGGTTTGTGTGTAGAGGGAAGGATAGGCATTTGGATAAGTGGATGGATGGGTTGTGGACAGGTAAATGAATGGATAGGTGAATGGTTGGATGGATGAATAGGCAGGTGGATTAGTGGATGGATGAGTGTATGAATGGACTGATGGATGGATGGGTGAATAACAGCGGGATAGAAGGATGCAAACCCTGCAGGTTTTGACACAAAGATCATGAAGAACTGTGGAAATATCCACTTGAAGAGAACCAAGATTGACCTCTTCATGAACAAGCTGGTGGTCTTGGTGAGCTGCAAAAGAGTTCTCACCCTGAGGTACACTGGGAAGGGCCAGGGACAGGGCTCCATCCTACTGACAGAACCCCTGGCTGTTGTTTCCGTCTTCAGCAAAATGTGCAGAATGATCCTATGGCTCGATGTTTCAGACAGAAGAAGAAAAAAGAAACTTTGAGATGAGGTTTCATTGTGTTGCCCAGGCTGGCCTCAAACTCTTGGACTCAAGCCATTCCCCTGCCTCAGCTTCCTAAATGGCTGGGACTGCAGGCACACCACCACACTCAGAGTAACAACTTAAAAAATTGATTTGAGCCGGGCGCAGTACCACATGCCTATAATCCCAGCTATCAGAAGGATCTAGATTTCACGGTCAGCCTGGGAAACTTAGTGAGATCTTGTTGAAAATATAAATTAAATTTAAAAGGGAGGGAGTGTGTCTCAGGGGCAGAGCACTTGGCTAGCGTGCTCAAGATCCTGGTTTCCACCCTTAGTGCTGCAAAAAAAAGAAAAGGAGAGGTTTGTTTGTTTGCGGTACTGGGGATGAAACCTGGGTCATGACCACCGAACATGCTAGGCAGGTGCTCTACCACTGAGTGATGTCCCTATTCCTTAAAAAAGGTTTATAATATAAATTTCAATTCTGACATTTTTCACACTTATAGAAAATAATCAAATGTTCACCTGACCTCTGAAATTTCAGGATACTTTTTGCCCAATCATCACCATCATTTTTTTTTTTTTTTGTACTGGAGATGGGACTCAGGACCTTGAACTTGTGAGGCAGGTGGGGAATCACTGAGCTAAATCCCCAGCCCTCAGTTTTGGTTTGTGTTTTGTTTTTAACACAAGATCTTGCTATGTAGCCCAGGGTGGCCTTGAACTGACAGGGAACCTCCTTCCTCAGCCTCCCAAGTGCTGGGATTACAGGTGTGGAACATCATGACAGACTCCATCATTTTTTTTTTTTTTTGGTACCGGGGATGACTCCATCATTTAAAAAAGTTTCTATAAGCCAGGTGCGATGGTAAGCCAGCCTCTGGGAGGCTGAGACAGGAGGATCCAGGAGGATCGCTGTGAGTTCAAGGCCAGCCTGAACTATATAGTGAGACCCTGTCTCAAAAACCAAAAACAAACGAAGAAACAAAAAAATAAAAGTTACTATAAGCTAGGTGCAATGGTACACACCTATCATCCGAGCACTTTGGGAGGCTGAGGCAGGAAGATCTCAAGTTCAAGCCCAGCCTGGGTAACTTAGTGACTTCACAAGACCCTGTCTCAAAATAAAAAATGAAAAGGGTTGAGGATGGAGCTCAGTGTGAAGGCCCTGGGTTCAATCCCCATTAGAAAAAAAAAAGAAAGAAAAGAGAAAAGAAAAGGCAAGATAAGCGAAGCCCAATGGAGACCCTGCCTCCCTGGTGGCCACCGCTGTGGAGTGCCCAGGACACCTCAGGGCCCCCCAGGGCCTCCTGCACCTCCACCCTGCACTGCCTGCCCACAGATCTTCCTGTTGCTCGTGGTGGTCTCCCTGGCGCTGACCGTGGGCTTCTTCTTGATGGAGCGCGAGTTAAAGGACAAGCACCACTATGTGCCGGCTGAGCCCTCAAGGGGCCTCTTCATGGAGTCCTTCTTGGTCTTCTGGGCCTTCCTCATCCTGCTCAGCGTCATGGTCCCCATGGCCATGTTCATCATGTGAGCCTGCGGCGGCCTGGCTGTGCCTGCGGGCAGTCCTGGCGGCCCGGACGCACGTGACAGCTGTGACTTGCAGATCCGAGTTCATCTACCTGGGGAACAGCGCTTTCATCAACTGGGACCTGGACATGTACTACGCACCCCACGACGTGTCCGCCGAGGCCCGCAGCACCAGCCTCAACGACTGCCTGGGCCAGGTGCAGTACGTGTTCTCGGACAAGACAGGCACGCTCACGCAGAACGTCATGACCTTCAAGAAGTGCTGCATCAGCGGCCGCATCTACGGTGGGGCCTGCAGCCCACACGGCGCCCTGTCCAGGGGCACACCCGGGGGGGTGTGAGTGCCCCACCCCCTTCGAAGCTTGAGCTGCCCAAATCTGAACCACACATGGCAGCCTCCTTGCCCCAGACGACATCTGAAGCCTGAGACTGGGGGATAGGGGACGGTGGGACCCTGAGTTGGAGCTGAGCCCTGAAACTTGGGGTCTTTCCCCAGGTCCGGAGAACGAGGAAGGGACATGCCCCAAGGTGAGCGCTGCAGCCAGCCCCAGGACCCTGGGTGGTGTGGGGTGGGCGGGGACCTGCCTGAGTCAGCCTGGGCCCTGCCCGCCTGCGCCCCCTACAGGAGAACCCGTACCTGTGGAATGAGTTTGCGGACGGGAAGCTCTCGTTCTTCAACGCAGAGCTGCTGCGCGCAGTGCAGAGCAAGCAGGACGAGGCCGTGCGGGAATTCTGGCGCGTGCTGGCCATCTGCCACACGGTCATGGTCCAGGAGAAGGACAGTGAGTGCCCGCCGCCTCGGGGAGCATTTGGGATTCCTGACCGTACACCCCGCAGGCCGTACCCATCTAGGCCTGGGTTGGCAGAGAGCTTGCGGTCAATGGGATGGGCAGGCCTGGGATCTGAGCCCCGGAAGAGGACCTCAATCGACAAGGTCACGTAGATGGGGACCCGAATACCCACCTCCCTTCCTCAGGGCCTGGAGGGTGTAGAGGCCCCAGGGACCATCATCCAACAAACATTTGCAAGTGCTCTCTGGGAAGTTGAGGCAGGTGGATCTCAAGTTCCAGCCCACCCTGGGCAACTTAGCAATTTAGGGAAGGTGTTTAAAAAAAAAAAACAAAAAATGCTGGGCATGGCCCATGTCTGTAATTATAAATATTTTGGAGGCTGAGGCAGGAGGATCGCCATGAGTGGAGGCCAGCCCGAACTCAAAAATGAAATAAAAAGGGCTGGATATGTAGCTCAGTGCAAAGGCCTTGGGTTCAGTTCCCAGTAATGAAAAACAGAATTATAAGCCCCTATGACACAGTTTCCTCCTCTGCCTGTGCAGGTGGAGTCGGGCCCTGCCTGTGGTCTCTCTCTCTCTCTCTCTCTCTCTCTCTCTCTCTCTCTCTCTCTCTCTGGCTGCAGGCTCACTGTCTACCCCTGTCCCTACCCCATGCTTCCCTTCCTCCCAGACCAGCTCCTGTACCAGGCGGCTTCCCCAGACGAGGAGGCACTGGTCACAGCAGCCCGGAACTTCGGCTACGTGTTCCTGTCTCGCACCCAGGACACCATCACGCTGGTGGAGCTGGGGGAACAGCGAGTCTATGAGGTCCTGGCCCTGATGGATTTCAACAGCGTGCGAAAGCGCATGTCGGTGCTGGGTGAGGCCGGGGCAGCTCCCTGCCACGGGACGGGGACAGGTGGAGGCTGGGCTGGGGGAATCTGTATGGGGCAGCCAGGCCTCCTCCCCCAACCCCACAGTGCGGACACCAGAGGGCTCCATCTGCCTCTACACCAAGGGTGCTGACACAGTCATCTTTGAGCGCTTGGGCAAGAGGAGTGTGGTGGAGGCAAACACAGAAAGAGTCTTGTCTGTGAGTCCTGGCTTGGGGCAATGGTGGTGTGCATGTAAGTGCGTGGACAGGAATAGAGAGAGAAGAGAAGAAGAAAAGAGTGGGTAGAGAAGTAGCTGCAGGCCATTGCGGCAGCCATGTACAGTTGGGCAGACTGTGCACTGCTCAGGCACCTTCTCCCAACACACACACACAGACTGGGAGGGAACTGAACTCCAAATTGAAATTGCCCAGAGAGGGTGTCTCTCAATTCATATGACATCCTGTGGGCAGGGCAGCTTGGGCTGTGGCCTTGGACGCCCCCCCCCCCAATCTCCTAGCTAGACCTAGGTTCCAGGATGGCTCTCAGCCACCCCTGCTTGAAGCCTTTCCCCTGTGGGTCTGTGGGTAAAGCCCAGACTCCACAGCTGGCCCTTTTCAGCTGTTTCTCTGTCTCTTGCTGGCTCTGCCACCTCTAGGCCTCTCCTCTCTAGCCTGGGCCTGAACTCTAGGGATGGAGGTGTCAGAGCCCAGCTGGGAGCTCCCCAAGGCTTTTCTGGGATCCCCAGGGTGCCTCCTTTGCCTTGAAGAGGAAAGAGTTCAGCTTCAGGTCTCTCAGAATGAGGACCCAATGCACAGGAGCTCAGCAAGTGGGATCAACCACCCGCCACATGGCACAGGAGGATACACTGAGGCCCAAGGAAGGGCAAAAACCTGTCTGAATCTCTGGCCATCCTTGGGCCTTGCTGTGCCATTGCAGGGGACCTCATATCCCACCCTTACCCCATAATGCCTGAGCGCCCCAGGGGAAGGGATCCTGGGCTGGGTGTGGTGGGCACCTTACTGGGGACCAGCAGCCCTCAGGCCGTTCTTAGGTTGTGTGGATTCTGGGCCTTTCCAGGAGTCCTGAGGGAGGTGACTGACAGAGAGGGGTCCCAGGTGGGCAATCAGGAGAGTTAGAATCTGCCACAGAGCTGGGTGTGGTGGTGTACACCTGTGATCCCAGCACTCAGGAGGCTGAGGCAGGAGGGTCACAGAGTTAGAGGCCAGCCTGGACTACATAGTGAGACTCAGTCTTAAAAAACAAACATGAAAAACAATTTACCACAGGAGGAGTTAGAAAAGTTCTGTCCCTGAAAAGGCCTGGGGGCCAGAGGGAGCTGATGTCTAGAGGGAGAGTATGGAGGGAGAGAGGCTTGTTCGGGGACAGGGCACTGATAGCCACGGCCACCACCCCAGGCCTTCACAGAGCAGACCCTTCGAACACTGTGCCTGGCTTACAAGGAAGTGGAGGAGTGTGCCTACCAGGAGTGGCGGCTGAGGCATGAGAAGGCTTCCATGCAGCTGCAGGACCGCGCGCAGGCACTGCACCAGGTGTACAATGACATGGAGCAGGGCCTGCAGGTGGTTGGATGCGTGAGGGCCTGGCCAACCAGCCCTGGAACCCCCCCCCCCCCGGGACCAGGGAGCTGGGAGCTGAGCTCAGCTCCTGCCGCTTCTACCCCCACCAGCTGCTGGGAGTCACAGCCATTGAGGACAAGCTCCAGGATGGGGTCCCAGAGACCATCAGCAGTCTCAGGAAGGGGAACATTAAAGTATGGGTGCTCACAGGAGACAAGCAAGGTGTGGCACCACCAGCCCTGTCCCCTTGTTCCAACCCCATCATCCCTCTGCCCTGTTTGTTGGGTTGAGCATTGCCCTCCAGGTTGACACAGGAGCAATTAAAAATGCCCTGGTGAGAACCTGTAATGCCAGCACTTGGAAGGCTGAGGCAGGAGAATCTTGAGTTGGAGCCCCCCCCCCCCGGACATTTTAACAATTTAGCTTAACAAGACTGTCTCAAAAAGGACTGGGGATTGACTTTTTTTTTTTTCCCTTGTGATTTAAAAAGGAATTTAGACATTTTCAGGGTTCTTAAAGGTGTAGTGGGACCCAAGCACAACGGTGCCTCTGACTCAGGGCTCAGGTACCCCCTGGGGGGGGCCCACAGCTAAACCAGAGTCTCAGGGCTGGCTTTTATTGGCCAACCTGGGTGACATGCCCAGCCCTGAACCAATCAGTGGGGAGGGGAGGGGGAGGAGACATTGCTGTGATTGGTCAGGCCATAGTCTGGTGGGCATGGGCCCCTGGAGGGGTGAGTAGGTAGGGTTTTCTGAAGGTGCTGAGCAGCTGGTTTGCAGAGACAGCGGTGAACATCGGGTTTGCGTGTCAGCTGCTGACAGACAACATGCTCATCCTCGAGGCACGGGACATAAAGTAAGCTCTTGCACAGAGGGGAAACTGAGGCACCACAGGACAGGGAGGCCCAGGAGGAGAAGTCAGGGCAGCGCTGGGTGGCCCAGGCTGAGCATAGCCCCGGGCCTCCCTGCCCACCCACAGTGTCATCCTGGACTCGTATGAGGAGCACAGCAAGCTGGTGATGACCACCAGCCAGAGCCTGAGGTTCCAGCTGCAGACTGAGGTGGCCATGGTCATCAGTGGGGACTTCCTGGTCAGTGTGGGCTCAGGGCAGGCGGTGAGGTCTGGGGTAGAGGAGGGGCCCGGGAAGAGTTGGGGCCACTGGGACTTCAGATGACGACACTCAGAGACCCTACCCGGAGGGACGTCCCAGGATGAGTGCCTGCCTGGGGGCATAGAGGATGAGATGGTGACAGCGTCCCTCCTCCCCGCCCCGGCTAGGATCAGCTGCTGCTGACCCTGCGCAAGGAGCCCCGGGCTGTGGTCCAGAGAGAGGCGGAGGACAAGGCCAGGGAGGAGCTGAGTGCCACGAGACGCATCTCCATGATGTGGTGGAGCTTGGGGACCTTGCTATCCTCGCGTCGGTCCAAGGCCAAGCGGAAGCAGGAGAGCCCCGAGGCGTGGCGAGAACGGGCCTTCGTGGACCTGGCCTCCCGGTGCCAAGCGGTCATCTGCTGCCGGGTGACACCCAAGCAGAAGGCCCTGATCGTGGCACTGGTCAAGAAATACCAGCAAGCTGTCACCCTGGCCATTGGGGATGGTGCCAACGACGTCAACATGATCAAGAGTGGGTGGCTGAGGGGGCGGGGTGTGGCCGACCTGGGTGGCCAGGGCTCACAGTGTGCACTTCTCCCGCAGCTGCGGACATCGGTGTGGGGCTGGCGGGCCAGGAGGGCATGCAAGCCGTGCAGAACAGTGACTATGCGCTAGGCCAGTTCTGCTTCCTGCGGCGGCTGCTGCTGGTGCATGGGCGCTGGTCCTACCTGCGGGCCTGCAAGTTCCTGCGCTACTTCTTCTACAAGACGGTGGCCAGCCTGATGGCCCAGATCTGGTTTGCCTGCTACACTAGCTTCAGTGCCCAGGTGTGCTGTCTCCCTGCCCTTCTCAGTCTGGAGCCCTGCTGGGCGTTCTGCCCCCTCTCCATCATGGGTTGGGGCTCAGTCATATCAGGCCACATGTGAGGGGGCACACTTGCAATCCCAGCACTCTGGGAGGTGGAGAGAGGGGGATTTTAAATTTTAAGATGGTCTTGCTAAGTCCTGATGTTGCCCAGGCTGGGCTGGAGCTTGCAGTCCTCTTGCCTCAGCCTCCCAGGGTGCTGAAATGCTAGGGGCGTGACACCATGCCAGGCTTCTCCCCTGATTTTTTATCTTGTCTTTAAATTTCCCCCAATTTTCATGCAAACCTTGCTTAACCCACCCCTGGTCTCAGCCCCAAAGCTGAGTGTAACTCAGCCGCTTCCTAATCCCCCGGGAGGCCTCCCTGGTGCCCGTGGGGGTCTGTGATGCATCTCTGACCCTCGTACAGCCCCTGTATGAAGGCTGGTTCCTGGCGCTCTGCAATCTGCTCTACAGCACCCTTCCAGTTCTCTACATGGGCCTCTTTGAGCAGGTGAGCAGGGCATGAGGCCCAGGTCAGCCTCTTGCCTGGACCGTGGTGTGAGGTCCAGGTGGGGTATGGCCCAACTCCCTCCCTGCCACTGCATCGTATCTGCTCCTAGCAGAGCTCTGGTGTCTCAGGGGGGCTGTCGGAGGGCTCCCCCGCCGCCTCCTTCTCTTTGAGTCCCCTAATCCTGCAGTCCAGGCTACACGTGTCCCCCCAAATCCCAAGAGGCCCCACCTAGGTTGTCCAGAGTAGGGGGATCCCAGAGAACATCCCAGATGATGGACATGTCCGGACCACACTGCCCACTACAGAAGCCACAGCCACACATGGCCAGGTGTGAGCCTTTGAGCACAGCCAGTGGGACCCAGGAACTGGAGTTTACATTTCATTTCTTTTTTTGGTGGTGGGGGTGGGGGGTTGAGACAGAGTCTTGCTATGTAGTCCAGGCTGTCCTTCAACTCACTAGGTAGCCCAGGCTGGCCTCAACTCATGGCAATCCTCCTGCCTTAGCCTCCTGAATGCTGAGATTACAAGTGTAATCTACAAGTAATTGCAAGTGTACCACCACATCAAGCTCTCTTTTGTTTGTTTTTGGTGGTTGTGCTGGGGATGGGACTCTGGGCTTTGCATTTTCTAAGCAGGCACACTATTACTAGCCACACCTCCAGCCCTTAATTTTTTTTTTTTGTACCAGGAATTGAACTCAGGACCTTGTGCTTGCTAGGCAGGCAAGGCACCACTGAGCTAAATCCCCGTCCCCCCTTAAATTTTTTAAGTTGTAGTGAAATATAGGCATAGGCACCCCGGAGTGACCATGGGGGACAGGTTCCAGGATCTTCCACCGATACCCAAATGTAAGGTGCTTAGATCCCTTATATAATAACATATCTCGGTATTTGCACAGACCTTGAGAACCTCGAACCTGGGATCCTCTGCCTCAGCCTCCTGAGGAGCTGGGTTGACAGGCTTGCAGCCCTGCACCTTGCTCCCCTCATTTCATTTTAATTCACTTGAACTCAAATCATCATGTGAGGCGAGTGGCCAGTGGGGGCCCAGTGTCCTTTTGGGGTCCCCCAGCCTGGCCATGGCCCAGTAGTCTGACATCCCCCACCCCCACCCCCCAGGATGTGAGCGCCAAGCAGAGCCTACAGATGCCTGAGCTGTACGTGGCTGGCCAGAAAGATGAGTTCTTCAACTACTGGGTATTTTTCAAAGCCATCATCCAGGGCGTGCTCACCTCGCTGGCCAACTTCTTCCTCACTCTGTGTATCACTCGCAACATGGCGGGGCCCAACAGCCTCAGCGACTACCAGTCCTTTTCGGTGGTGGTGGCCCTGTCCAGCCTGCTGACCATCACCGTCGAGGTGGGTGGGGCCACCTGGTCCCAACCTGGGGTAGGGGTGGTGGTCGGACAGGGTCTTCGAGGCCTCATCCCTACTGACTTCATGTGGGACAGGGGCTTTGAGACGGGCTCACTATGTAGCCCAGGCTGGCCTTGAACCCATGGTGACCCTCTTGCCTCAGCCTCCTGAGTACTGGGATGACAGGCGTGTGCCATGACGCCCAGCTCTCTCTGCTGTCTTCCACTTCCTGACTTCACCAGGGTCCATCCTGGACCCAGGGGGCTCAGTCCCTGCCCCCGGCTGACCTCTGTCCCCATTGCCCAGGTCATGCTGGTCGTCAGGTATTGGACCCTCCTGTTCCTGGGGACCGTGCTGTTCAGCCTGGGCTCCTATGCCGTCATGACTTATGCCACCCAGAGCCTGTGGCTCTACCAGCTCTTCCCGAAGACCTTCCCGTTTCTGTGTGAGCTCCTGGCAGGCGACAGGATGCGAGTGGACACAGGGAGGGCCGCCCCCAGGAAGCGGAGAGGGTGGAGGGGGAGCTGTCTCTGCCTTGACTCTCGCTCTGTCCCCAGATGCCCTCCACACCGTGCTGACCCAGGCCCCGTTCCTGCTGGTGGTGCTGCTGAATGTGGTGGTGAACACACTGGCCATGCTGACCTTCCGCATCTTCCGCTGTGTGCTCAGGAAACTGCGCTTCAGGGTGAGGGTCCTGGGAGCCCCAGTAGGCACATGGTCCTCTTGGGGGCCCCTCTCCCCAGGCAGGGACCACACATCCTGGAGCAGAGGCAGCAGTTGTCACCCAAAGGGTCACCCTGTGTTCTCACACCAACATCATCAGAGCCCACTTGGAATTATCTTGGGTTTGGAGTAGGGTGACAGAAACAGCCTGAGAATGGTTTATGTAAAAGGGGAGACTTAGAAATGGCCCAAGTGTCCATCGACAGATGAGACAGTACAGACAATGAGGTCATTCTACACCATAGAATATTACTCAGCCTTAAAAAGGAAGGAAAGGGGAAGCTGAGGCAGAAGGAATGAGAGTTTGAGCCTAGCCTGTGCAATTTAGCAGGATCCTGTTCAACAAAACAAAACCTCAAAGCTCTCTGGGAGGCTGAGGCAAGAGGATCACAAATTTGAGCTTAGCCTGGGCAGTTTATCAGTTTAGGCCCTGTCTCAAAAGTAAGGGAAGGGACTCTTGATTGGCTGGCTCAATAAGGGCTGGGACTCTGATTGGCTGGTTCAGAGTCAAGTAAGAGAAGGGACTCTAATTGGCTGGTTCAGAGTCAAGTAAGGGAGGGGACTCTTTTAATTGGCTGACTCAGAGTCAGGCTCCAAGGAGGGACTCTGATTGGCTGGTCCAGAGTCAGTTCCCAGGGAGGAACTCTGGCTTTACAAGGATGAGGACAGACTTGGCTCTCTTGAGTGTCCCCCACTGGGAAGCAGGTGACCCTAGACCAAGCAGCACACCCGAAAGCCTGATGACCCTGCTGCTCTTTTGCTCTGCAGGAGGAGGAGGTAGAAGCGACCCGGAGCAAGGAGGTCTCAGAGGAGCCTCTGCCTCAGTTCCACCGGGAGTCCCGTGCCCGGCGCTCCAGCTATGCCTTCTCGCACCACGAGGGCTATGCGAACCTCATCACACAGGGCACAAGCTTGCGAAGGCCACGCGGGGACAACAGCTACATGAATGTCGCCTCTGCAACCCTGTCTGACGAGGTCGAAGAGGCTCTGCCCTCAATGGCCTGGGAGCCCAGGAAGATAGCGGCCTCTACTCTAGATGGCTTGGGAAACCAGGCCGCTGTCACCAGCAGGGCCCCTGCGGGCCAGCATGAACTGTCTGAGGCTTCCCTGGAGAGGCCACCACTGTCTGAGCACAGCAAGCCGTCCCCCTGGAAACAGAATTCTGGGAGCAGGGCACAAACCCTGGAGGAGAGGCCATCCCACTGGATGCCCTTCTGGCAGAAGGAACCCGCCCCCCACCAGGTGGCCATAGGGACCCGCCCCAGCCAGACCCAGGAGTCCCTGAGCGAGCAGCCCATGGAGACAGAGTCTGGGTCTGTGGAGAGGGAGCTGTCACTCATGGAGTGGCTGCCAGACTCCTTCTAGAGCCAGGTGTCACTTCCCCCAGGGGAGCAGCTTCCTCCCTATGCAGGCCAGCCATCCAGCAGGAGGCCAGACCCAGAAGACAAAGGAGCTGTGGCCTTCGCTCTTTCTAATAAACCAGGATCCACCTGACCTCAAGACTTCTTTGGGCTCCTTCCTTTCCTCCGGGTCTCTGTTGGAAGCCACAAGGAATATTTTTTTCCTGGTTTTTAGACAACAAAACACTAAGCATGGCATAGCCAGGCCTAGTGGCACATCCCTGTCATCCCAGCACTTGGGAGGCTGATGCAGAAAGATCGCTGTGAGTTTGAGGTCAGCCTGGGCTACACAGTGAGTTCAAGGCCAGCCTGAACTTTGTAGCAAGACCTCGACTCAAAAAAACAAAAAAAAAATGAGCTGAGGACAGCTCAGTGTGAACAACCTGGGTTCCATCCCAGAACACACACACACACACACACACACACACACACACACACACACACACACACACGAAAAAAATAGAAACGAAGGAAGGAGCAGATTCCACATGGTAGTATCCTTGACTCCCACTGCCTGCCTGTGGGCCCCACCAGCCCTTTCCTCCACCAGGCTGCCTCAGTTCCCCCCTCTTCAAATAAACACCTTCCACTTCAGACCTCAGGAAGCAATGGGCCTCCCAAAGAAGGTCCTGATAGGGTCTGTGCCATGACGTGTGGCTGGGCAGCCCCAGCTTGGCCCTCTGACTCCCAAGGTTTCTGCAGAAGTGGGAGCGAGTAGGGGCTGGGAGAGGGCCGGCCCCCTTTCCCACCTGCACCCTCCCGCCCCTCATGGGCCGACACACACACACACCCAGCTGAGTGACTAGAAAATAATTTATTGAAGAAAAAACCAAAACAGCAAACTGAGCACAGGAATGATTAACAAGGATGATCTTTTGGTTTGTTTTCCCTTCTAAGCCTGTCGCCTGAGGGTGGGGTGGAGGGGCCTGTCTCCTCTCCTGCCCTGGAGGGGACAGGACTGGGGTGATCCCTTGGAGATCCCTGCAAGCGCCCCTACTTTTTGATCTTCACTGAAAACACTGCTGGGGATGTGGATCCCACCTGTCCCTGCTGGGACAACCTGGCTCTCGGGGGTTCCCTGGGACCACCAGGCCGAGCCAGGGGCCGGATGGCAGGGCTTTGGTGGGACCACGCTGGGCAGAGAAGGGGCTTCCTTGGGGTTTGTCTCTGGCCTCCCTCAGTCCCCACCCTGTTCTGTAGGGTGTAAAGATGTCACTCTGTTCCCCAGCTCAGGGCCCGTCGTGGGAACCTGCTGCCACAATTCCCCTCTGGGCCTGAACTCTGTCCCCATCTGCAGGGCCACCGGAGAGGTAAAACAGAGGCCCAGGGAGAGTCCCGGTCCCAGGGGCTGCTTTCCTGATGTTGGGGTCTGGGGGTGCTCTCTTTTCCAGAAGGGAGCGCCCCATACAAGAATGCACTGCCCTACTCCTGGGCCGGTCAGAAAGACTCGGGTCCAGCCCAGGGCCAGGATGCTGAGGGGAGCCAGGTGGAGCTGGGGGCACCAGGGGGGCTCAGAAAGGCCCTTTGGGTCCTGGTAAGTTGGGGCGCACCCCAGCCCCCTGCCACCATGGGCGACGAGACTCAAACTGCCTGATTGTCTCTTTCCTCTGAACAAGACACTTAGGAATGCATACATGCTAAAGTGAAACCAACCGGGCAGGGCCAGGCAGAGTCCTGGCAGGCGACAATACCTACAATACCTACAGCGCATCAAGACCCAGGAGAGGGACCTGGTGACCGGCCCCTGCTTCGCAAGGGTGGTGGCCGGTGGCATGTGGAGGCCTGTGGAGCTTAGGTCCGGCTTGCTCCAGGACCCCTTTGGCTGTCCACCTGGGGCCTGATCACCTGCTGAACACACACAGCTCCTCGGAAAGGGGAAACAGGGACACAGAGCAGCACAAAGGAAGAGCACGGGACAGCACCGACTCGGGCATGAAACACGCAGATTAGGAATGGACCCCCCACCCCCCACCCATCACTTAATACATTATCGCCAAGAAAGAGTACATTAGCCATGCACCAAATCAAATTCCATTTTGTCTTTTTTTTTCATTTTTCTTTCTTTTTTTTCTTAAATTACATCTGGACACAGAACACGTAGAATAATAAATACTCTTATAAGACATGACTCAAAAAACGAGAAACAGAAGAAGCCAGAGAACGGAAAGTTTCACTTCTCTCCTCTCTTCTCGCTCTCTCTCTCCCATCTCTCACCCTCTCTTTCCTAAAAGACTCATTTCAATGAGAAATCTGTAAACGCCGCTGGTCCCGTCACCCACCCCACCTGGCCCTCTGACCACCAGCCTCTCCACCCTAACATTCAGTAGGTCTCCCACAGGAAAGTCAGACAAACATGCCATGGCCTGCAAAATTATAATCTAACTGTACAAAGCTTCAAGTCACGTAGTCCAAAAACTAGCTAAGGAATTTTCTTTTATCACATAAACTATACATTAAATATTTTGAGGTATTTCTGAGAGAATTGTCAAAGGCTTGAAGGAATTGTGCTGGAGAGGGGTTCCCTGCATGGGTGGGAAGGGTCTTTGGTTTGTTTGCAGGACCAGATGGCATTGGGGGAGGTTGGGATCTGGGCCTGATGAAGGGAGGGGAGCTGGCCTGTGTGTGTGTGTGTGTGTGTGTGTGTGTGTGTGTGTGGTGTGGTATGTAAAGAGGACCCACTGGGCTGAGCATGGGGGCACACACCTGTAATCCCAGCACTCAGGAGGCTGAGATGGAGGATCACTGGAGTTCAAGGCTGGCCTGCCCTACAGAGCAAGAAGACCCTGTCTCAAAACAAACAAAACAAAACAAAAAAATCCTCACAAACAAATAAAACCCTACACACACACACAAAAGAGCCCTTGTGGGCTGGGGATTTAGCTCAGTGGTTCCCGCACCTGCCTTGCAAGCAAAAGGTCCAGAGTTCGATCCTGGCACCAAAAAAAAAGAGCCCTTGCTTGCCTGCTTTTGCTGTCTTCCGCCATGAACTGTCGTCCCTCTGCCTTGTGCCACGTGCCTTGGAGCCAGCCCTTGGAGCCAGCCCGTTATGGACTGAAATCTCTACAAACTGTGAGCCAAATAAACCTTTTCCCTTAAAAAAGAGAAAGAAAGAGGGCCGGGGATTTAGCTCAGTGGTGCCACTGCCTGCCCCCAAACCTTATGGACCCAAGTTTGATCCCTGGTACCAAAAAAAAAAAAAAAGAGAGAGAGAGAGAGGAAGAGAAAGGAAATAAAGAAAAAGAAAAGAAAGAACAAGGAAAGAAAAAAGGGCCCTTCGGGACTGGGTTCGAAGCTTAACGGTGCGCGCCTGCCTAGCATGCATGAAGTCCTGTGTTCTACCTCTAGCACTGCAAAGGAAAAATGAGAACGCATCTGTAAATATGGCATATTATAACATGTTCTTTTCCCTAAAAGTTCATTTTCTGGCTTTCTACTTTTTTTGGGGGGGGGTACCGGGGATCAAACTCCGGGAACTTCCACTTGTGAAGTCAGGTGGCAGAACCACTGAGCTAAATCCTCGGCCCTACTTTCTACTTTTAAAACATATTAAAATGGGTTTGTGGGCCCTGGGCTGGCTGAGGTCAGAAGATGTCACCCTGTTGCCTGCCAATTCAGAAGAGGGGCTCAGGTGTATTGAGGGGAGGAGGGGCCCTCAGTTTCCCAGAACAGGGTTCCCAGTGCCCAGGGTCACCCCCCAAAACGAACAGGGTCGCTCTGTGTCTGTGCATGTTTGTGTGTGTGTGTGCGTGTGTGTGTGTTTGTGTGTGTGTCTGCATGTCTGCTTGTCCAGGGGTCAGTCACCAAGTGGGGACCGGGACTCTTCACTCTCACAATGCCGCCCCAACCCCCACAGGCTCTGGGAGCGTCACTTACAAAGCTAGAGGACAGTGGGGCAATAAGGACACAGGACACTCCTCCATACATATCTTTGGTTCAAGAAAAAGGCACTCACCGACCTTGCCCTCCTCTCTCTCCCTCTCTCTCTCTCTCTCTCTCTCTCTCTCTCTCTCTCTCTCTCTCTCTCTCTCTCTCTCTCGTCCTCTGGGGGGGGGACAGAAGGGGACACTAGGCTGGAGGGGGAGGGGACCCTATGTCCAGCACAAGTCCTGGGGAGAATCTTTGGTATCAGACGTGATTTTCCAATCACGAACGTGAGCATTGAGTGAGGTAGCCTTTACCCGGGGAAGGGGGTTCACTAGAAACGTCTTTTGCATTCTCCAGGAGAGGTGGGGCCCCCTCCCTGGGAGGCAGCCGAGGGAGTCAGGGTTTGGGGGTTTTGAGGAGGGGGGGCTCCTTCCAGCCTCTGGATTTTGAACCGCAGGAAGGCAAGTCTTGGGAAATCCAGTCTTGAAGGTCAGATAGAAGAGGTGAGTGCGGTGGGGTGGGGGTGAGGTGCTTCCCTTCATTTCCGACCCCTCCTCTTTATAAAAAACAAATTTTTTTTTCTTTTTGGCAAAACACAGAGCAAGCAGATTCCAAGTTCTTCAACATCTTCTTTCTCTCCTGGGAGAGAGATGTGACAAAGTTAAGGTTCACCCCCAGCTGCTGACCCCTGCAGGGCATGGGGGACCAGTTCTGCAACCCACGAGGAGGAGGGGCGGTGAGTTGGGGGTCCCCTGGTGTGCACCCCGCAGGGACTCCTGTGCGGCTCCCTCTTGTGGACTCTGGCGTCATCTTCTGGTTCCTGGGATGCGTCTTTCCCTGTGTGTGGTTCATCAAGGTGCCAACAGGTAAAGTGGACTAAACCAAGGGGTGCTGGGGGCGGGGGGGGGCATCTGGAATTTACCCGCATGTTGGAGCCGGCCACACCCAGGTCGGTGGGGGGGACAAGGGCGCTGTCCCCGCAGGCCCCCTTCCCAGGCATTAAGGCAGGCAAATCTTGGCACGAGGGATCCTGGCCTCTCGGAGGGGCAGCTGGGGTCTCGGCTGGGGGGTCCCGCCAGCAGAAGGGTGGTGTTGGGTGGGAGGGGGCGCCGCGAGGATCCAGCTTGACGTGGGTTTTGGCGACTCAGAAGGGGGCGAGTTCCTGGGGAAGGGGACAAAGGATGCGCGGGTGGGGGGAGACCTCCCGCAGCCCCCGTGCCTCCCCTGGGGTGGGGGGTGTCCGGAGGAGGAAGAGGGTTATTCTTAAAATTCCTTTTTTTCCCTTAAATACCCGGTTTATATTTCTAGTATGTGCTTTTTGACCCGCTTTAGGGGACCACACAGTGAGCCCCGGATTTCCTAGGGGCCCCCTGGGCGTCCTGAATGGAGAGGGGGCTGGGAACCCCTTTTCCGGCCCCGCCGCCACAGGGGGCTTCTTTTGGCCTGGGATGGGGTCCGGGGAGGGGCCCCCCGTTGTGCACTGGGCTGGGGTGTGCGGTCCCCTCCCTGGTGGGCGCTCAGGCCTTGGAGAAGGTGGCGGTGACGCCCGTGGGGCCCCCAGCGCTGGCGGCGCCCGGCTCCTCGGCCCAGCGGTTCATGCAGCGGCGCCGCGCGTTCATGAAGAAGTTGCTGACGGTGTTGAGCTCCAGCCCCAGCTGCTGCGAGATGGTCACCTGCATCTCCTTGGACGGCCGCTTGTTCTCCTTGAAGATGGCGATGAGCGTGCGGCGCTGCAGGTCGGTGAACACCAGGCGCTGCTTCTTGGGCTGCAGGGCCCGCTCCTTCTGCTGTTCCTGCTCCTTCCGCTTGCACGCTGCGGGCGGCAGTGGGAGGGGACACAGAAAGGGACCCAGAGTGAGCGCGAGTCCCCATCCGTCACCCCCGCCGACACCCCATGGCGTCCCCTGCCGGCCCCTTCTCCCCAAACCCTTCACCCTCCTGACCCAGAGAAGGACACCCCCAAAGCAGCGTGGGGGTGACGGGGTTCCAGGCAGGGCTGCAGTCACTGGTTCACGCCTCCTCCCTGGAAGAAACCCTGAAACCTCATGTTGGGCTGACACAGGTGGTGCCTCAGCCCACGTCCCCAGGGCACGTGACGGCACCGACTTAGCCACGGAGTCCTCCAGCGCCCGGGGGGCCCTTGGAGCCGAGAGGATCTCGGGAAGGAGGAGGGGACGGTGCGGGGTCACAGCTAGGCCTAGCGGTGGCCTTCCTTGGAGCAGGACAAAGGCCGCAGACATTGCCAAGATGGCAGCTCTGGGTGGCACCAGAGCCCTGTGACGGCCCAGTGGACACAGGGAGGGGACAAGAGGACTTCATGCCAGGGCTGTTTTTCCACATTGGCTTCTACTTGATCTGAATCTCAGCCCCATCCTGCCTCCCGCACACCTCTTGTCACCCCCAGAAGCGACAGGTGCTGCAGACTCCCTAGCAGGTCCCTGCTGCTGGCCGTGGTGGCCTGCCGGGGACACACAGCAAGTTTACTTTCTTTTGGAACAGTTCGGACCAGATGGCGTGCCCGACTGACCGACAGCCATACACATTGAGGCAAAGAAGGGGAGGTCTGTCGTGCTGGGACACGTTTCCTGGGGATGGGGGTTTGCACATATAGAGTGTCAGCTGATGTAGAACCCCCTGCCTTGTTGCTTCCTCTGATCAGGGTGCTTGAAGCTTCTAACTTCCTGCATCAGGTTTTATGGTTAAATGTACGACGGAGGCAAGCCATTGGACATTTTAGGAAATCATCTACCGGTGGAAGAGGGAGCGAAGAAAGAGAACAAGTGAGAAAAAGGGCTGACTTCAGAAGAAATCAACAAAGAAGCATGTCTGTAATCCTACCCTCTGGGAGCCTGAGGCAGGAGGATCCTGAGCTTGAGGTCAGGCTGGGCCTACTTTGCAAGTCTGAGACCAACCTGAGTTAGAGTGAAATTCTATCTCAAAACAATAATAATCAGAAAAAAAAAGCAGGCAAGCTATTGATATTTCTCAGAGGGGGTAAAATACATCGTATTCATGAAACAAGAATGGAGTGTTAAATAAAAACAGTGATTAAAGAGCCAGAAAATGCTCTCAGAATTTAAATGCATAATACAGGTAGCTGACGTAAAATGACTTTGTAAAAGCTGGCTGATGAAGTCAGACAAATATCCTAGCTAACAGAAGAGAGTAGACACAGCAATGGGAAAGGGGAGAAAGATGATCACAGAGTTGGAGGATGAATTTAGAAGGTTTGTCTTCTGATCCAGAGGCGATCCAAATTGGGAGTGGTGGTGCACAGGTGTATCACAGCTACTCAGGGAGGCTGAGGCAGGAGGGTTGCTTGAGCCCAAGAGTTTGAGGTCAGCCCAGGCAACATAGTGAGACCATGCTTCAAAAAAATAAGTAGATAAGCTGGGCACAGTGGTGCACACCCGTAACTCAAGTACTTGGGAGGCTGAGGCAGGAGGATTGCTGTGAGTTTGAGGCCAGCTTGGGCTACATAGTGAATTCAAAGCCAGCCTGAACTACCTAGTGAGACCCTGCCTCAAAACACCAAGAAAAAAATAAATAGAAATTTAAAAGTATAGACAATCCAAAACTGGAGGAAGAGATTATCAAAGACCAAGTAATGAGAGAAAAGAAAAGTGCCAGGCAAGGACATTGGTCCCAGGGTTAAAATAGCCCATCAAGCACTCACCTGGACAAATGAAACAGACACTTGGGAAGGCTCATCCTTGTGAATTTCAGAGCACTGGAGATAAGGAGAAAATTGTTAAAGCTTCCAGAGAGCAAATCAGATGTCATGCACAGGATGGAGAATCAGAACATCTCCGGGTGTCTTAGAAACTAGGAGACAGTGAAGTAGTGCTTTCAAAATTCTAAAGAGGATTGGTGTAAGTTTGAGACCAGCCTGGACTACATAGCAAGACCCTGTCAAAATCAAACATACAAACAAACTCCAGAATTGTTAAATAGTAAACTATTTGGCTATTTTGAAAACTCCAAAAGTTGATGTTCCACACTCCCTTTCTCAGAAAGCTACTGGAGGGTGTGCTCCAATCACATGAGAAGGTAAATAGAAAAAAGAAATGTTAGGGATGGGGATTTAGCGCAGTGGTGCCGCTGCCTGCTTCCCAAGTGCAAGGTCCCGAGTTCAATCTCTAGTACCCACCCCCCCCAAAAAGAAATGTTGGCTTCAGGAAATGATAAAGAAGAGGAGGAACATTGGAAGACCACTAAATAACAGCAGCACCGAGGTCACAAAGAGGCAGCCAGACTGGAACAGGAGTCCCTAATAAAGTGTTCAGGGAAGGTGACCTTGTAATGCAGCACATTCCTACTGAGTTGGTTTTGCATTTTGTTGGGCAGTGTGGGAAGAATTTGTGATTGGTAGCTATGACCTCTTGGAACATCAAACAGTTGCACAAGGAATTAAAGGCCTTCCTAGTACTCCACATGGCTCAGCTGGGGATGCCATTCACCAAAAACATAATGTTAATCACTGAATATTGATTTGGGGAGAGAATATCTTTGTAACTATACAGTGAAACCCACAGAGGGGAGGGTGTGGCTTTGAATATAAAATGATTGCAGGAGCTGGGGGAGGAGCTCCAGGGGTAAAGGCTGGGCTTAGCAAGCATAAGGCCTTAGCTCCATCTCCAGTACCAAAATATTCATATTTGGCAAGGCATGGGTGACGAAGTGTGTAGCAGGTAGTGTTTGTGTATGAAATGCCATGGGAGACAAGTGCATGTTTCTATTTTATCTGCAGAAACTGTGGACAGAAAAGCAAAGAACTTCCTTGATTTCGTACCTCTTCAGAACCTGGGTGCTCTATGAAGGTCAGGGGAGGGAACTAGGTACCCTTCTGTTTTGTTTTGTCTTGGGTTTTTAGTTATTGGGATTGAACCCAGGGCCTTTGCTTTGAGCCACTTCTCCAGGCCTTTTTATTTTTTGAGAAAAAGGTCTTGCTAAGTCATTAAGTTGTCCAGGCTGGGCTCTAACTCGCAATCCTCCTGCCTCAGCCTCCCAGAGTGCTGGAACTATGAATGTGCACTGCTGAACTCTGTTCTCTCTCTCTTTTTTTTGTACTGGGAATCGAATTCAGAACCTTGTGCTTGCCAGGCAGGCTTGGTGCCACTGAGGTAAATCCCTGGTCCTGTTCCCATTCTTTTAAAGGTAACACTAAGTGGGGTGAATGCCTGTCATCCCAGCTACTTGGGAGGCTGAGGCAGGAGGATCTTGAGTTTGAGTCCAATCTACAACTTAGAAAGATCCTGTCTCAAAATAAAAATATATATATATATATATAAAAGAGCTGGGGATGCAGTTCAGTGGTAAAGCACTGCTGGGTTTGGTCCCCAATACTACAAATACATGAATGAATGAATGAATGAAGTGATTCTGTGAGGCATGGACTTGGTTCCTGGCTCAGGGAAAGTGTGCAGTGGCCAGGGAGCAGGATGTGGGGTTGCTCCCTTTCCTGTCCCCTCCCAGTCTCCATGAGTCTAATGGGGACCTAGAGGCAGAGGCTGGGGAAGGGGCTGGCACAATGGAGTTGGGAGAAATTTCGCTGTTTTGTCCATGGCAGCAGAAAGAGGCTGGGTGGCCGCCCGTGCTCAATCTAATTACCACTCTCACAGTGCCATCGATCCTGGTCTGGCAGCCTGGTCCTCGCCCATCCCCCAGCCAGCCAGAGGAGCAGCCCACAGTTGAGCCCCTTGTGCAGGGCAGAAACTGAGGCTGCTGAGGAGGACTGGGGGACAGGGGTGAGAAGCACCTGCTTAGCAGCACCAACTGAACCCATGCAGTGACACCAGATCCACTGCCACTTTTGTAGAGACCTTCTCTGCCACTGTGGCTGCCACCTCCATGGCTCCTCTGCCTTCACCCCCTCCACCTCAGGGTCAGCTTACCCTGTCTCCCTTGGTACCACCTCCTTCTCCACCATCGCCTCCTCCATTGCCTCCTTCTCCATCTCCTCCTGCATCATCTCCTCTTCCATGAACTCCTCCATCTCCTCCTCCATCTCCTCCTTCATCTCCTCCTCCATCACCTCCTCCTCCATCTCCTCCTCCATCTCCTCCTCCATCTCCTCCTCCATCACCTCCTCCTCCATCTCCTCCTCCATCACCTCCTCCTCCATCTCCTCCTCCATCACCTCCTCCTCCATCACCTCCTCCTTTATCTCCTGCTCCATCACCTCCTCCTCCATCTCCTCCTCCATCTCCTCCTCCTCCATCACCTCCTCCTTTATCTCCTGCTCCATCACCTCCTCCTCCATCTCCTCCTCCATCTCCTCCTCCTCCATCACCTCCTCCTTTATCTCCTGCTCCATCACCTCCTCCTCCATCTCCTCCTCCATCACCTCCTCCTCCATCTCCTCCTCCATCACCTCCTCCTCCATCTCCTCCTCCATCACCTCCTCCTTTATCTCCTGCTCCATCACCTCCTGCTCCATCTCCTCCTCCATCACCTCCTCCTCCATCTCCTCCTCCATCTCCTGCTCCATCTCCTCCTCCTCCATCTCCTCCATCACCTCCTCCTTCACCTCCTCCTCCATCACCTCCTCTTCCATCATCTCCTCCTCCTCCATCTCCTCCTCCAACTCCTCCTCCATCACTTCCTGCATCTCCTCCCCCACTGTCTCCTCCTCCATCACCCATTGTCACTACCTCCACTTCCATCCATGCTCTGCCACCTCCCTCAGTTGTCATGTCACTGTTCCTGTCATTCCTGCCACCTGTTTCCTGCTCTCTTTACCTCCACCATGACCATGGCAGCAGCACCCACCCATCTCCCATCTCAGCACCCACAGCTCAACAGCCACACCTGGAGTCCACCTTCAGCATAGGACGACGAGGCCTGGACCCCATCGGCAGGGGAATAGACAGTGGCCACAGATGTCCTGATAGTCAGAGGCACAGCCTGTGGGGCTGGGGTGTGGGATTGTTGGGGACCTCAGATTTCTTACGGGCACTGAGTGAGTCACTCCCCACAGTCAGGCCAGCTCCACCTGATCCAACCTCAGGGCCTTTGCATGGGCCATCCCCTCCTTCCAGAATGTGCTTCTCCTCACCCTCTGGCCACCTTGGCTCAACACTTTCCTCCCTGGGAGGCCCTGCCCAGCCCCTGCCATGCGGCCACTCCCCCTCCCCCTCCCTGCTCCTTTTTCTTTCTTAGGTACTGGGGATTGAACCCAGGGCCTTTACACTGAGCTCCATCCCCAACCTTTTTTATTTTTTATTTTCAGACAGGGTCTCGCTAAGTTACTAAGTTGTGCAGGCTGGGCTTGAACTTTTGATCCCCCTGCCTCAGCCTCCCAGAATGTTGGGATGACAGGCCACCACCACGCCCAGCTCCTTTCTTCCTTTCTATTTTTTCCCAGGGAGGGTCAAAGATGAGGAGCGGGCTCCATCCCTGCCCCAGAGAGGGAGGAGCTCGCCCTCCTTACCCTTCTGACCCACGGGTGAGCCATTGAGATCAGGCGGACCCGGTAAACAGTTCTGATCTCAGAACACTGGCCCCTGCCTCCACGTCATCCTCTGTCTGGGCCCAGGGATGGGGTGTGGGGCTGGTTCGGGGCTCCCCGCAGCCGGTCTCCACCCCAAGATCACCATTTTCAGAAGCGGCCCTGCCCGGGCCGAGACCTCCTTGTAGTTCCCGCTCCATCCAGCAGAGGACAGCCGTCCCCACCGCAGCTGGGCCCTATGAAAGGGGCAAAGGGCAGCAATGGGGACCCCCAAAGTCAGGAGCTCCCCGCAGAACCCTGGGCCTTTTGCTGCAGACCCCTGGGACTTGGCCCACGATGGGGCTACTGCCTTGCCTTCCCAGAAAGTGTCGGGGATCAGCAAACCACAGTGCCCAGGAGGGCATCAGAGGATTGAAGCCCCGTGTGGACCTTCTCCTGAGTGAGGTCCACAGCCTCCATCTGGGGCTCCCTGAGAGAAGCTGCCCCTGGGCCCCACTGTATTCGAGGTCTTGAGGTCCCTCTGCCTCTCTCACCAAGGATCTCTGGAATCTTCCAGGAGAGCAGCCAGATGGAGAAACTGATCTCAGGAGGAAGGAGTTGCACTGGCCTAACCAGAGAACTCCTATACATCCCTCAATGCCCAGCTACAGTGGCCCCTTCCTCAGGAGGTCCTTTCCCTCAACTCCCTGCAGGGTCATAAGAGGTCCCTTCTCTGGGTCCCTTGGCCACACTCCTCTGTTAGTCCCATCATCCTTGGATAGGTCTGACAGACACCATCTCCCTCCTCACCCCCTCTTCCCCTAGCTGTGCCTCATCTCTTCCCATCTCCTCTCCTTCCTTCTCTCTCATCCCCCCTCCTCCATCAGAGACCTTGGGTGGGGCTGGGCTGTCACTGGGGTGAAATCACCCACGTTGAGAAACCAGGAAAGACTGCCACCCTAGCAAGAGCCCAGCCTGAAGCTGGTGACCTTGGGACCTGGGTGGGCCTGGAGACCAGGGCAGCGCTGAGCGTGAGTCCATCTGCAGCTGGCCGCGCCCTCTCTGCCTGCCTCGATGGCCCCCAGCAAGCAGGCCCCGGGCTCTGAGGACATTCATCCTGGTTTATCAAGTGGACTTGGAGACCGTAGTGTCCCCATCTGCAAATGGGGTAATGGCTGCACTGTGCAGGGGCTGTGAATGAATGGCAGGGTGGATCCTTGCACTCCTGTACCTCCCATGCATGCATGCATCCATCCATCCACCCATTCATTGGACTTTTACCAAGCACACGCTGGGAGTGGCAAGCCTGAGGCTGTGGACAGGGGACAAGTTACCCTGATAATCACTTGCTTGGGAAGCCCCAGCTGAGACTTTACTTCCAAACCAGGGGACCAATACAGCGAGATGGCCCATGCCTATCATCCTAGCATTCAGGAGGCTGAGGCAGGAGGATCACTGTGCGTTTGAGGCCACCCTGGACAACATAGGGAGATCCTGTCTCAAAAAATCAAACAGCAAACAAACAGAGAACAACAACAAAAAAAGAAACGAGGGCCTACTCCCTGTTCAGAGCATTGGGGTGCAGCATGGGGGAGGCATCACCATCACATGGGCTCAAACCCTGCCTGGAGGATGGAGCAGGAGACCATGCCCAGGAGTTGGGGACAACTGCAGAGGAGGTTGGCAAAGCCCAGCAAAGCAACCAAGCTCCCTGTCCCGCTGCTGGGAGAAGCCAGATTTCCCAGGGGGGTGAGGGAGCTGACAGGAGACTCCCGAGCAACTGCCCGTGTCCCCTCGCATCCCCGTTGTCTGCACAGTGGCCCAGCCATTCTGGAACTCCTGTGTGACTGTGTCCCCACCCCGCCTACGTCTGTTCCCCCAGCACGGGCCAGGGCCGGAGTGAGGGACCAATAGCCAGGACCACAGTCTCCTCCCTCTCTCAGCAGCTCGGCGGGCTCCTCGCTGGGCTTGGCTACACAGGACAGCGATTCAATACGCAGCCTGCTCCCTGGCTGCGATGATGACTGGTTTCCTCGGCAACACGTCCTGGCCCTGGCCACCAGCTGCTGGGGCCCCGGATGTGGGGAGCACTGACACCCTCCCACCCTCATGGCTGGGCCGCCTCAGCATCCTCTACCGGCCCCTCCAGACCAGAGACCCTGGGTGATTTAGCTAAGGTCACACAGCAGCCCTCTGAGTGGGGAAGGGGTCCGGAGCAAACACTCTGACTCCCTTTGCCTACACCCTGCACCCCAGAGTAAGGCAGAAGTGGAGTTCCTGGCCAGGCCAGGCACGGTGGCACATGCCTTGTAATCCCAGTACTCGGGAGGAGGACGCAGGAGGATTGCGGTGAGTTTGAGGCGAGCCTGAGCTACACATCCAGACCCTTTCTCAAAAACAAACGAGAGAGGGAGGGAGGGAGGGAGAGAGAGAGCGTGAGTGAGCGACTGACTTCTCCAGGCACAGCCAAGCCCCTGCTCCTTAGCAAGGTTCCCCTCAGGTCCCCTCAGCCCCTGGGCTGTCCCTGCCCTGTCCCTCCTCTCCCCCCTGCCTGCCCGGACCACAGCTCACCTCTGGCTCCACCTTGGCTGAGTCCACCCCCCTCCCTCCCCTCCTTCCTCCCCTCTCCCCCAATGGGATTTTAATGGCCGCATTTTTCATTTAGTTCCAAGCCTTTCAAAGACTTATCAGGGACATGGGGGGGGTTTCCTCACCCACTCAGGGGCCAGCCCTCCCTGGTGTCTCCGTCAGGGCACGGGGTGTCCAGGGAGCTTGGACATTCAGCGACAGGGACCCTCCTTCATGCTGCCTCACATGGGGAAACAGAGTCAGGACACACAGGCACTGCACACACCAAGAGCTTTGATTTGAGAAAAAAAATAAAAAATAAAAAAAGCATCCTGGGGACGCAGCAGCCAGGCAGCTGGAAATGAATGTGAAAAAGATGACAGGAAAGGACCTGTGATAAGAGAAAAGACGGGAGGCCAGCCCAGAAAAGGGAAGGGAGGTTGACCCAGCATTTCAATTGTTAGGAAATTAATCCCCAGATAAACTCACTAGGCAAAGCGATCAGCCTGGGGATATCGTCAGAGTCAAGCCAGCCCGCAGCCCTGCGTTGACCACAAATGAGTCCCAGCCTCCTAAATGTGGGCGGGGTGGGAAAGCAGCTCAGTAAGGACCAGGGTGAACAAATGGTAGAATACTAGGCAGCCGGCAAGAAGGGCCAGACAGCGGGCTGGTATGCCTCTCTGTGTTCTCCCCCACCTCACTGTGCTGGGGTGGGCGGGGACCAAACCAGGGAAGCTCTGTCACTGAGCTCCATCCCCAGCCCTTTTTATGTTTTGGTTTCGGGGCACTATCTTGCTAAATTGCCCAGGCTGGCCTTAACCTTTCCATCCTTCTACCTCAGCCTCTCCAGTAGCTGGGATGACAGGCATGCATCACCACGTCTGGCTGGGGTCACCTCTGTTTATTGTTAAGGATCCCCTGGGTGTGCAGAGGGAAAAGACAGTAATCCCAGGCTCTTTTTATGCCTTTAAAGAGGGAAATGAAGCCAGGTCATACTCAGAGGCTGAGGCAGGAGGGTTGCAAATTCGAGCCCAGCCTCAGCAACTTAGCAATTTAGCCAGACCTTATCTCAAACTTTAAAAATTAAAAAAGGGCCCTGGGGATGTAGTTCAGTCTGAAGGCCCTGGGTTCAATCCCGAGTACCTGCCTTGGGGTTGGGGGAGGAAAGGAAAATGAAAAGAATCTGCACCTCCAGCTGATTTAAGTGTAGGAGCAGAAGTGGGATATGCAAAAGGACCCTCCCTTTCTAGGGCCCTCTCTGGAAGCTGCCTTCTTTTACTTAAATTTGGAAGCTGGTCAATGTGTCAGCTATTTAAAAATAATGTAGAGATCAGCATGGTAGCACATGGGAAGCTGAGGCAGGAGGATCTCAAATTCTAGCACAGCATGGGCAACTTAGGTAGACTCTGTCTCAAAATAAAAATATTAAAAGGGCTGGGGATGGAGCTCAGTCTCCTGAGTTCAGTGTCCAGTACAAAAAAAGAAAGAAAAAAAAAAGAATTTCCTTCTCTCCCTTCTTCCCTTCCTAAGAATCAGTGGAAACAAAGGCGAGACTCTCGGACATTGGGCCAGATGGTGGGGTGCAGTTCCGGGGCTCCAGTGGGCGGTTGGGGTGAGCGCATCCTGGGGCTCAGGCCATGGAGTCCTGGTCTCCCTGTGTCTGGCTTTGGGCTCCGGCCACTTCGGAGGAGTGTGTCCTGGCACCTGATGCTTGCAGGACCTGAGCGTGGACCTGCATAACGCGGTGTCTCTGGGACTCTGGGGCCCCCAGCTAGAGAAACTGAGGTGCAGACATCCTGCCAGCAGACCCGGTGAGCACGCAAGGTGTCAGTGTCGGAATGCGTTGTCTCCTCTCCCCATCCCAGGCTCTGTGGAGCGACCCTCTCTCCAAAGGCAGCCTGCGGTATCCTCCCAGACCCCTGGGGCGATGCGGGGCCTGAGTCAGTCTGTGCAAGGCCCGCCCCAGGTGTGGACAAGCGTCCCTTGTTTCGCTCTGCTGTGAATTTGTAGCTTTGCGCTTTGCTCTGTGACTTTGCCCCAAACCTCCCAGTAGATCTGCCCACGTGGCAAGACTCCAGTGGAGCCAAGCATGGCTGCAGGCCTGTAATCCTAGCCCTGGGGAGGCTGAGGCAGGAGGATCGCAGTGAGTTCCAGGCCAGCCTGGGCTCCATAGCAAGACTCTGTCTCAAAAAACCCACAGAAGAACAGACTCCTCAGTAAAAAGTGTTCCAGCTTCCCAGCCCCACTCCCATTCAGGCTCACTTGGCAGAGGAGAAATCAAGGCAGCAGGTGTCCTGGGCATGCCCAAGGTCTTCTGGGTTGCCTGGGCCCCTTGGCCCTGGGCCCAGACTCTCCCCTCCCCCACTAGTTCTGCCCTCCATATTGATCAGGGTCTATATTTAATTAAAAACTTGATGCAAACCTGCTTGCCTCCCCTGGTTAAGCCAGCCGCTTGCTGGCTGAACACAAAGAGGCTGCAGGGGCCCGGCCTAACGCCCCACAGCCTCCAGACTTTCCTACCTGCAGCTTTTGTCCATGTCCCTCCCACCAGCCACAGGTGCACTCTCCCGGTCCACCAGGACCACAGAGAGTTATGGATTAGGACGCCGTAGGCAGTAACAGGAAGCTGTTTCTATTTCTTAGGGGTTTTGGGAGCCACTGAGGCAGGGGACAATGAAATAGGGGCTGGCAAGCTCCATGGGCCATTAAAAGCCCCCTTAGCTTACGGAGGAGAAAGGAGCAAGGGGTAAGGTGGAGTGGAAGGCCAGCGAGGAGGAAGGGGTGGATCAGACTAGGCTGGTGATAGACAAGGGGCACAAGGACGGAGACAGAGTGCAGGAGGACGGCTGTACTGGGACTTTAATCTAAGAGGACTGGAGGATAAAAGAGCCCGACGCCAGGCCAGCCGCAGCCTCCCGGCAAGCAAGGGGTAACTGCCCAGGCTCCTCTGCGGGCTTCTCTATGATGTCGGTGAGGGTCTGCCTTGCGCCTCCAGGCTCACGCGGGCTCTGCTGGAGCCCA
Organism: Heterocephalus glaber; assembly: GCF_053883595.1. Classification (NCBI taxonomy): domain Eukaryota; kingdom Metazoa; phylum Chordata; class Mammalia; order Rodentia; family Bathyergidae; genus Heterocephalus; species Heterocephalus glaber. The sequence continues at coordinate 4,084,297 of NW_028258457.1, read as the reverse complement.
GAAGGTCACCTGGAGCCTTCCCATTCCCAGGAGTCTCCCCCACCTCATGCATTCCCTGTGAGCACCCACAGTGTCCCTTCCAGACTCACGAGGAGGGACCCAGCACTGCTGTCCACTCCCCAAGCTGCCCAGTAACTGTGCCCATTTCTCAGATGAGGAAACTGAGGCTCTGGCTCCTGCCCAGGATCAGTCAGGGACACACAGAGCCCAGGTCTCTCTTCCCTCCCTCCCCCTCCCTCCTTCTTTCCCTTTCTTGCTCCCTTCCTTCTTTTCCTGGCACTCGGGATTCAACCTAGGACCTTGCAACTGAGCCCCATCCACAATTGAGCTCCATAAAAAGCTCCATCCCTTTTTATTTTGATTTTTTGACACAAGGTCTCCTTAAGTTGCCCAGGCTGGGCTTGAACTTGAGATCCTCCTGCCTCAGCCTCCCAGAGTGCTGGGGTCACAGGCGTGCACCATAACGCCCAGCTAGGGCTTTGGTCTTTAATTAAGGGTGACGGGCTGGGCATGCTCCTGGGATCACACAGCTGCTGGGGTGATCCCCCATTTCCACCCCTCGGATGGAGGCTGCAGGTGGGCTCCTGGTGGGGCAGGGCTCCTTTTCCTCTCCGTCCCAGGCCCCTCTTGACTCCCAGCCTCAGGAAATCACCCAGCCCACACGACACCAATTTGGACTCAATGCCACCACTGTCCCCTCCCTCACAGGCGCTCAGTTCTAGAAACGCTCCAGGTTTCATCCTTAGGACGAATGATTTCATTTAGAGCTTAAGCATCAGTTGGCTCTGGGCCTGTCCCTCGCTGCCTCAGTTTCCCCCATTTGGTCCCCCCCATCCCTCAGGGACTCTGGGCTCTGGCCTCCCACGGGCGGTGGCGGAGGAGGAAGTGGGCTCTGTTTTCAACTGCCTCCCTTTTATATTGTATTAAATATATGTATATTTTTCTGATCAGTTACAAAAAATACTTTTCCTCCCGAGTTGCAATTTAAACAATATTTGAAGGCGGCTGAAGCTATCGACCAGGACCGGTGATGAATTAGAGACGGTAATTCGAATTCATCGACCGCCCCCCCCAGGAGGAGCTGGCCCGCCCCTCCCCCAGCCCCTCTCTTGTAATCCCAGTTTAAGTCCTGCTGAGGTGGGGGCGGGGAGGACCCTGAGGTTGGGGTGCTATAGGATGGGCTTTGGCCTAGCGGGACCCAGAATCCCCAGAATCGCAGTGTCATGGCTGGAACCTGGCTCCTGCCCAGCAAAACACACATTTTACAGATGGGTAAACTGAGGCACACAGGCTAGGAAGCGGGGACTGGGATTCTGAAGTCTTCGCAGGGTTTCTTGGGAGCCTCAGTGAAACAAAGAAATCACAGACACCCTTCTGGTCCCCTGCTCTGTGATCCAGGGGTGGAAAGAGGCCTTGTTTCAGGGGACGTGGGAGCAGAGGGTCCTGGAGGACCCATGAAGTCTCTCCCTCTTGCTGCGTCTCCCTTCCTCTCCCCGTCTCTGGATCTTTCTCTCTGTCTCTGTCTCTCTCTCTAGCCAGCTATCTTCATTCATTCTCCTTCCACAACCTCTGTCTCCTTCCTTCTCCCGCCTCTCCACACGTATATCTTTCTTCCGTGCCCATTTCTCTCCCTGTCAGGACTCTAGGGCTTGGGGACACTGTCAAGACCAGGATGGGGCCAGCACATGGGTCAGACATGGCTGTGTGTGGGTCAGGACTCAGGGACCCAGGCGACACTGGCTCGGCCTGGGGTGAGGGGGTGGGGGAGCACACTCCAGGTGCCCGGGCTGCTGGGGCTGTCACTGTGCTGGGCTGCTTGGTGAGTGGGGTCTCGCCTGGCCGCCTCCCCCTTAACTGCTGCGATTTGCCGCCACTTAACCGCTTTTCATTTGTGCAGGGACCGGAACTAAAGGCCTTGGTCGGGGCCTAATTACCCGGCTGCCCTAGGCCTGGGAGGTGGAGCCCGAGGTGTAGACATGACCCCAAGCATGCCCAGGTGTGATGGGGTCACAGCACGGGCCACTGCCTGGGCAGAGCCGAGTGGTCCCAGTTCATTATCTCAGACCCCCCCACACACACCCCTGCACTGGCCCAGGTTCCCCATTCCCTTGACCACTATGTTTTTTGTTTTTTTTTTTTTTAGTACTGGACATGGAACCCAGGGCCTTTGCACTGAGCTACATCCCAGACCTTTTTATTTTATTTTTTTTATTTTGAGACAGGGTCTTGCTAAGTCACCAAGACATCCAGTCTGGGCTTGAACTTTTGATCCTCCTGCCTCAGCCTCCCAGAGTGCTGGGATGACAGGTGTGCACCACTACACCCTGCTCCAGGGCTGTCATTCTAACTTTTGTTTCCTAAATGGGGAACCTGGCGGGGGGAGCTGAGACTTTGCCACTTCAGGAATCAGGAGTTATTGCCAGGGCAAATGTGGCCTCAGTTTCTCCATCTGTTATTACACCTGGAGCAGGTAGAGGAACACGGTGGCCTGGGTGGCAGTGGAGGTGAACAAATTGAATAGAGACACAGGGTGGCAGGGCACCTGCATCTCAGTGTCAGGTGGGCACTGTTCACCTGGCAGCAGGTCCCCCTCTGTGCCACTTGGCAGCTGGCTGGTGGCTTGTCTCTGTGACGCTCTGGCTGATTATTTGTGTGACCCCAAAACATACTATTCCGATACCACTAAGGAAGCCTGTCCAGGTGGATCGCCTGTCATCCCATACTCTGGGAGGCTGAGGCAGAGGATTGCAAGTTGGAGCCCAGCCCAGGCAACTTTGTGAGAACCCATCTCAAAATAAAAAATGAGGGGCCAGGGATTTAGCTCAGTGGTTTCACCGCCTGCTGCGAAAGCGCAAGGACCCGAGTTCGATCCCTGGTACCAAAAAAAAAAAAAAAAAAAAATGAAAAAGGGCTGGGGACTCAGCTCAGTTCAAAGGGTTCAACTGCCAGCACGGGACGGGGGGATGGGGACTGCTAAGGGGTCCTCTTAGATGTATACAGTGACAGTATGAAGGGTAGAGGGCAGACGGTGGCGTGTATCAAATATACACACCAGAAAGGAGGCAGCAGTGGGCAGTGGGTATGCGATGTGGAACCCTGGTTTGGGGAGCACCCCTGGACATCTCTGGGCCAGAGCTTTCTGCCCCCTCAGCTCACCTGGCACTGAGTGTAGATCTGACTGAGTGTCCTCAATGGGAACGTGTGTCCCAGTTGCCCCAGGCCGGGTTCTGATAGCTGTTTCTACCGTGCCCCAAACCACCTCCCCAGGGACTTAGGTACCTGCCACTTTCAAATAGCAATTTATTTTCCCAAAACCTAAAGAGAATCCGAGTCGGAGAAGGGACTCCAGCCAGACACAGGGCTCTGCAGAAGGGGTAAACTGAGGCCTGGCCATGAGTGCAGGCTGTGCCATGGACCTCAGCTGTGGGGAGGGAGTGGGTTGCGGGTTGGGGGGGGCGCGGCAAGGGGGCATCAGGCCTGATGTTTGGGGGGCAGGCCGCTGGGGACACAGTCAACCCCTAATGTCACCCACTACTGGGGCATCTGGCTGGAGCCCCATCAGTCCCTGCCCTTCTCGCCCTTGTGTGAAAGAAAGCCAACTGATCGATCGGGTGCTGGAAGCTGCTATTGTAGCTGAGGCCCAGGGTGCACAGCCCGCTCCCCAACGCCAACAGGGGAAGACCCCCTACCTAGGCTGGGGCTCTCTTTCTTGCACCCCACAAAGACACAAGATGCAGGGTCCTGAGCCGGCTTCCTGGCTGGGGGCAGGTGTCGACCCAGCTGTGGTCAGCTGGGAGGGAGGAGAGAGCGGAGTCCCAGGGGGCAGCAATTGGAGTGGGCCTGGGAGGGACAGAAGGAAGCAGCAGGAGCTACCGGAGAGAAACGGAGGGCAAGCGAAAAATAAACCGCCATGGGTTTGCCGCGCACAGAGGAGTGGAAACGGGAGAGACAAAACCCCAAAAGCAAGGCCGGCCGCGGCGCGCACACCCGAGGCCGGAGCGAAGGTGGGGCGGGCGGGCAGCGGGCCCGGGTGTGAAGGCCTCCGGGCCGCACGAGCCCAGGGTCCCCCGGGCCGCCCCTCCCCCGCCCCCTCTCGGGTGACCTTTGCCAGCGGCCGGAGTGGGGGAGGGGGCTATCGATCGCTGGGGCCGAGGTACAAAGAAGAGCGCGCTGGGGCTGGGGGCTGAGCGCGGCCCGGCCCGGGCTGCAGAGGCGCCAGGGTCGGTGCACCGACTCGGCCCTTCATGGCCCGGGGCTAGAGGCTAGGCGACCTCTTTCTTGGGGCCTTGGAGAGGAGGGGAGTGGGATCCCGTGGGGACAGCAGCGGCTGGTCCGGGGACACAGCACCCCTGTCCCCAAGGCGGGCGAGCGCGCGCGCACAATAAGCAACCCTGGGCCCTGCGCCGGGAAGCGCGTCGACCCTCCCAGCAGGGCAAAGGAGACCAGGGACCCCTGCCCGTCCCCAAAGGGGCAAGGGTGGCGACGGGGTGGGGTGGGGGGACGACGGCACAATTCCTTTCTCCCTTTTGGCGACGGTACGAACACGCAGAGGCTCAGATCTCGATGTAGCCTCTGGCGGTCGGGTCTGAGCTGGCGAGGCGCACGGCAGGGGCGTGGGGAGGGCCCCGGGTGCCCAGGGCCCGGCGGCTAGCGCGGCGATCCTACCTGCGAGGCGCAGCGCGGACATGCGCTGGAACTCAGGCTCCTGGAGCCATTTCCACATCCTGCGGAAGGTCTCGCGGCCGGACTTCAGCTTGCTCCAGGGCTTGGGGTTGCGCAGCAGGTCGGAGAGGGTGCCCTGCGAGCGGCACAGGATGCGCTGCGCGAAGATGGCCTGCGGGATGCTGTAGCGCTTCAGCTCCGCGGTGATGCGCTGCGCCACCTCCTTGGTGTTAATCTCCTCGGCCGCCGCGCCCGCGCCCGGGCCGCCTCCGCCTCCGCCGGGGCCGCTGCCAGCGCCGCCCGAGTGTGGCCCGTGCGCCCCGGCCGCCGCCAGCCCGCCCAGCGGTGCCAGCAGCCCCGAGGCGCCCCCGCCGCCCGCCGCGCCGCCCCCGGCCCCGCCGCCTCCAGGCAGCCCTCGGGCCAGCGCGTCTTCCGCGCGCCCCAGCAGCGCGGCGTGCGGCTCGAAGGCGGCGGGCGGCAGCAGCTTGTCCCCAGCCAGGTGGCCCGGCGCCCCGTAGGCGGCCAGCGGCGGCGGGGGCGGAGGCGGCGGAGGCTGCGGGGCGCTGTGCAGAGCGGGCGGCAGCGCGTTTGGCAGGGGCGACAGCGGTGACCCCATGGCCGGCAGCTCCTTGCCGTAGGGCCCGTAGAGGTGGCCCACAGAGGCAAGCGCCGCACGCTCGTCACGCATGAGGGTGAAGCTGCCGCTCACGCTGGCGGCCAGGCGCTGCGGCGGGGGCGGCGGGGGCGGCGCGGCCGCGGGGTGTGGGTGCGCGTGCGGGTGGCCGCCGTGCGCTCCGGCCACCGCCGCGGCAGCAGCGTGCTGGTGGAACTTGTCGGCCACGGCAGCGAGCGGCGGCAGGTGCTGGAGGGGCGTGAGTGTCGTGTAGGTGCCGCCCAGGCCGGGCGCCTCGCAGGCCATGCCCATGGCCGGGTGCAGCGGGCCCGCCAGCTCCCCGCGGAAGTCCGCGCCGCCCCCCGCGCCGCTCGCGCCGCCTGCGCCCCCGGCACCCGCGCCGCCACCGCCGCCGTCCAGCAGGCTGGCCATGCTAGCCACCAGGCCCGGGCGTCCGGGCGCCACCAGGCTCCGGTGCTGAGCCGCGGTGGGGCGCGCGTGGCCGGGGCTCAGCAGCTCGCCCGCCTGCGCGTGGGCCACGCCGTGCAGCCCCCCGAGGCTCTCCAGACTCAGCTCCATGCTTGGCGCCCGCCTGGCGCGATCAAGGCCGCCGCATGGCCCCGGCCTGCTCCCCGGTGGCTGCCTGCGCGCGAGAGGCTCTAGGCTGCAGGCGCAACGGCCGCCCGGCTGCGAGCGAGTGAGCGACCGCGGCCACCAGAATGTGGCGGGGAGCGGCCGCGGCGCCCGGGCCGGGGTCTGACGTCAGCGCCCCCGCCCATCCGCGACCGAGCTGCTCCGGGTCCGCCCGGCCCCCGCGAGCGCCAGGCAGGCGGGAGGGGCTAGGCGAGGAGCTTCCGGGGTCCCCCGTGCTGTGCCTGCCTGGGGCACAGCCCTCCCTCCTGGGGGACAGAGGGAGGGCGAGGGTCCGAGGACGGCCTCTGCCTAGGTGGGGACCTGGACTTCATCTGGGGTTCTCTCCAGAGTCCGAGATTCATCTCCAGGGAGTGCCTGGCTTGTGAGCCAACGCTTAGGGGTGATCCACGGGTCACCCCTGTTGCATAACTCCCCCCGCCCAGTTCTCCCGCAAGCCCCCATACACACACGGGCCGTTCCAGCCCCCCCCCCCCCACGCGACTTCTTCGGGGGCGAGGGAGCGAGTGGGGAAAGAGCGAGGCCCTCAGGCCGTCGCAGTCTGGGTTCATCCCAGGTGACAAGGTCCTCCCCAAGTGTAGGTAGCTGGGCCTCAATTTCCCCAAGTACCCAATGGAATGCCCGGCCTCAGGGGTGCCAAAGACTCCTCCGGATTCCAGGGTCCCAGAGTGCCGGGAGCCGAGGGGGGACCAAAGGGCACCTGACACCCTCCAGCGGGGAACACCGAGGACCTCTCTCCCGTCTGCTCCCTGAAACGTCCCTGCCGTAAACTCCTTCGGATGCGGGCCAAGGTGCGGCTCCTCTTCACCTGGCGACAGGTGAGGCCCAGGGCCCCCTGGGAAGTGGGGTAAATGGGGGCCTTCCTATAATCAGGGGACACCTCTGGGACAAGACACCTGTAATGGGTAAGAAGCGGGTTAGGGAGAAGGGCCCCCTCATCTAGGAGCCAGAGTTCAGGGTCAGAGAGGACCCCAAACAGCCCCAGCCTCTTGGTCCTTCCTTCCGGGGACCTCTGCCCCTGGGTAACCCTGGAGAGGAAGGGAGGAGTTACTAGGGCTTCCTTCTGGAATCCCCTCACCTTCACCTCCGTGGGGAGAGGACAAGGGTCTGAGTCAGGAAATCACTCTGCAAAACAGGTGACTTTTTGGGACCCCCCCCACCCCCCACACAAAGTGGCCACCCAAGGGAGATGTGCCCAGGCCAGTACCCAGGCTTGACCATGTACCAGCTCCCTTTCCGTGCCTCAGTTTCCCCACCTATGACAGGTCAGGAGGTGCCTTCCAGCCTGGCCCAGCTGAGGGCCAGAGGAGAGTCTCTGCTGTCCCCAATTACTGGAGAGGGAGGGGATCTCAGTGCCAGGGGATTGAGGAGGGGGGGATCGTTGAGTGGAGTGGCCTGAGGCAACCTATCAGATGGGGTAGGACAAAGGGGGACCCCTGTTAGTGCTTAGGACTCAGCATTTAGTAAGTGCCTATTGTTTACACCCTAGCTCTCACTGTCCCTCAGGCCCTAGGAGAGGGTGGCTTCATCCAAGCCCCCCCCTTCTGGTCCCTATGGTTCTGTCCAAGTGCCAACACCTCCCACCCCCGGAGCGAGGCTCCTTAGACCCGTCCATTCCAGGCCTTGCGAATAATTTCCGGTTTTCTGCACAATCGCACCCATCTTCCAGGTGGCAAGACCGAGATGGGGAGCCAGGGGCAGGTCTGGAAATGAGATCAGCCCTCCCCGTGAGGGTTCTGAGTCTGGGGAAAGAGGGAGGGCAGGGTGGCTATGCCAAGCCCCAGCCTGAGCTCCCCAATCCTTAACCTGCAACAATCACAGATAATTAAAAAGAATCGTGGGGTCTAAAAATCAATCAGCCGCCATAAAAATGATAGCATCCGGGGGTCCAGAGAGCCAAGGCCGCGTGGGGGTGGTGAGAAGAGCAGCTGGGCCGTGGGGAGTGGAGAAACAAAAGCGGGGGGCAGTTGTCCCGTGGGGAGCCCAGCGGGGAAGTGGGATTCGGGACAAGGCGTGATTCCTTCTTCACAGACTGTATTTCCTCCAGGTCTGCCACCACTGTTATTTCTATAAGACGCACCGTGACTTTTCTGATGGTGAAAGGATCCATTTTGAAAGATCCATTTTGATGGCCCTGAGATGGGGTCTCTCCCTTCTGCTGCCTCGGACACCCTGAGATAGACAGAGCACCCCATCTCCCTAGCCTGGGAAAGGGTCTCCCAGTCCCACGGAAGGACCTTACCCAGGTGTGCGCAGCACCCTCCCCCATCCCCCGGGGTGGGCGACCCCCTAGTCCAGGGGCAGAGATCTCACTCTTTGCCCCACTGGGAAATGGTGCAAAAATTTGCGGCCCCCAGAGAGAGAGAGAGAGAGAGAGAGAGAGAGAGGGAGAGAGAGGCCCCCTAGAGACCCAGCGCCCGAATCCCCCACCAGCGGCCTTTTAGTAATTAGTAAAATAGAATTGAGCCGGCGGGGGCAGGCAGGAGGCTGGGGCCCCAATCGATCCCGGCTCATTAGGCAAATTGCACGTGAGGGAGAGTTGGGCTGGATGGGAGTTGGGAGCCCCCTTTCCCGCCCTTGTGGGGACCTAAGCCACCTCCTAGAAACTCTGGGCTCAGTACCCCCTCCGGGCAAATTGGAGATTCACTCCGGTGCCTAGAGGTGCTTCAGCACTCGCTGGGCGGCCCGGGGTAGACACCTACCCTCTCTGTGCCCCTCCCGAGCCTGGGCAAATTCTAGAAACAGCCTCTGGGCCCGATGACCCTAGGGCTGAGAGTCATTCGATTAAGGGGGAGGAAAGGTCGGGGGTCCTTCTCCTCCTGCCCCGGGGTGCAGTGGTCTGTTGCTTCAGGCTCCACACCCCTGACAAACTCAGTGTTCCCTTAATCGCTGCCTTCCGCGCCCCTCCTTCCTAGCCACCTGCCTTCTCCGGTCTCAAGGGGAGCCAAAAATTTTGGAGGGGTTAGTTACTCCAACCTTTCCTTTTGGGGGCTTCCCCCAGTCCCCTCCGCGGTCCGCAGCAGATCTCCTGATTAAATTTGTCTTCCACGGATATAGAACTCACCAGCTGTTGCGGACACATCTCCCTTTTTATTAGAGCGAGGTTTTGATAGATGGCGGCAGTTAATGCCCCCTCCAGTCCCGGATCTGGGCCGGCTGTTCCCCAGCACCCCCAAACTGTGGCGCCCCAAATCCTGGCCTTCAATTCCGCCTTGCCCGAGACCCGAGACCCGTGGCCGGCCCCCGTCACCTTCGTTCGGGCGAGGTCGAGGACTCGGGTGGTTGGGAGGGGACCGGCCTTTCCGGGCGGGTGGGTGGGGTCCCCACCGGGCTGCGCTGCGGCCCAAGGCCCCCATCTTGGGCGCTGGGCCCGAGGACGCCCCGGAAACCGCACCCCAGGTTTCTCGACGCTGGGGTTTTGCCCCTGGCGGGCCGGGCGTCCCGGGGGTCGGGGGCGCACGGCCCGCGGGTGATGTTCCTCGGGCTCTTCCGCGACAGCTGCGCGCGATCGATCCCTGCGCCCGCCCGGGCTCAGTCGCCCCCGCCGCGGCTGCGGCTCCATCGAATCCTCATCGCTCTTGGCCCGCGCCGCCCGCCGCGCCCTCCACAAACAACGCGCTTGTTTGCGCCGGGCGGCGAAGCAGGACAGCGCTGGGGCCCCGCGTCCCGGGCCCTCTTCTCCGGAGTTCGAGGGACGCACGTAGAGGAGGAAATTTCACTCCCTGTCACCGCCTCTCGGAGCTGGGGCGGGTTTGGGGCGCCCCGCCCCACCCGCGCCTCAGTTTCCCTTCCATAGAGCGACGCCCTGAGGCCGGGGGATCGGAGGGCGCCTAGAGGAGAGGGCGAGCCCGACGCCCGAAGCCGTCAGCGCTCCGTCGCCCCTCCAGCTGCTGTCGCTGCTTGTCACGCGGCCTGTCCAGTGCAGATTAGGAAACTGGGCTGGGGACCCGGGTACACCAGTGTGGCTGGGGACAGGAACGCGCCCCTTGCCTCAGGCACGGACCCTTCCTTTCTCCTGTCTTTTGAGATCGGCTCCCTTCACCGTGCGCTCAGGAAAGAACTACAGGTTTGTAGTGCAGTTTGCAGTATGGGAAACTGAGGCAGGAGGGGCAGAGAGCCGGCTGCGGCCTGGCTGGCGGCGGGGTAAGGAAGCGGGCAGACCTGGCGGGGACCTCCAGGGCGTCCCCCAGCCCGATTGCGCTGAGCGCGGCCCGGCGCTGCAGGCCCCAGGCTGCCCCTGCTCAACGAAACCCGGGTCCCGCGCACACTGGGAGGGGCGGGGCGGGGCGGGCGCCCCCCCGCACTGCAGGGCGCCCGGGCCCCCTGCGGGCCTCAGTTAATCCACTGGAGCCCGCTGCTTTGCATTAGGCTCCTCTGATGATTAAAAACGTAAATATATATTTCATTCCTAGCGCTGTCCTGGAGGACATGGGGCGCGTAGGGCCCGGAGAGGGGCGCGCAGGGCCCGTGGTCAGGTTGCTGGAGGCCCCTGGGCCCTCGCGGGGTCTCCAGGCTTGGTCGCGGCCCAGGGGTCCGGGGCGCTGGCTTTGCGCAGCCTGAGCTGGCGGGTTCCACGCCCTGAAGTGTCCAGGCCGTGACCTAAAGGACAAGCCCAGGACAGCGCCGCTCTCCAGACCTGGAGACCCAGGCGCCAGCCCGGGTGAGGCCTCGGCCTGGGGACAGCCACATGCAGGTGGGTCCCGAGTCTGGCCCACAGCGAGGCCTGGCGCGTTCCAGGCAGGCGGAGCCAGGGCCCCAGTAACTTGCGGTTATCTGAACACAGCGGACCTTTCCTTGAATCCGAATCCGCCTCGAGGGGGAGGGGAGGCCCGCGAGTCCCTGCCCCCACGCCAGAGCCCTTTCCTTGTCCTTCAGGGTGGGGAGGGGTTGTTAGGACTGAGGAAGGGATGCTGAAGTTTCACCCGACAGAATCTGCATGCTCGGACGGGGAGGGGAGGTGGGCATCCACTTGATTTAATAAAACCTCTCTGTGCCCTCGCGGCTGCAGTTGGTGCCTCCGCTTCGGCTTCTGCCTCTGGAGCTCCCAAGCTTGGGAGAGGAAGACAGTTAGTTGCTAGGCTGTCTCCCGGATCCGGCTGAGGTCAGGACTGGACTGAGTGTGTGTGTGTGTGTGTGTGTGTGTGTGTGTGTGTGTGTGTGTGTGTGTGTGTGGTGGGGAGCAGTCTCTCCTTTCCTGAAGGTGGGAGGCCTGGAGGCTGGGTTTTGCAGGATGTGTAGGAGTTGGGGTCAGATAGGTAAATCAAGGGATGAAAAGACTCCTTGTCATTTGGAGGGGCAGGTGAAGTGGGGGCAGGAGTCTGGCATCAGTCCAATCTCAGGCACCTTGGAGGCCTTCATTAGGAAATATTTGTTGAGTGAGTTGATTAGATAAAGCTGGGAAACAAAGCTGAAAGCCAGGCCTAGAATGCCAGGATGGGGGGGGGTGCGGGGTCAGGCTTTCTTCGTCTGTCTGTCGGGGAGCTGTTTGTTCCTGAGCCCAAAAGTGAGTCACGGAGTGTAGAGTGTGGGAAGGAAAGTTTTTCCCCTCTGTTCAGTCCACCACGACACCCACCGACACCCTTTCTCCCTGGGGGGCGACACCCCTTATGGTTCCTCTCCCAGCTCTGCCTGGTGGGGAGCCACCCGGAGGGAGAGGCCTGCTGATTCCATTGTCAGGTGAGGAAACTGAGGCTCAGGTTGCTTCTGATTCACCCCAGGCCTCCAACTGACCTCCAGGCCCGGGGACTGGGTGGTCCAGTGAGTGCCAGGTCTGTCTGTATGCAATATATCCCGTCTAGGGGGCTGGCAGCTGCCGACAGAGTGTCCCCTAACAGTCCCAGGGGACCCGGGGCCCCCAGACCAAGGCCGGGAGACAGGAAGGAAGCCCAGGGCTCCTGGGGCCCCTCCCACCCTTGCCACCAGTGGTCAGGTGTTAGGACTCCAGGGAGCAGTGGACAGGAGCTGGGGGTGGCCTGGTGGCTTCCCGGACGTCACAGCTGAGGCCTCTCACGGGGCCTCAGTTTCTCCCACTGGGAAGGCAAAGGGGAAAAGCTAAGCTCTAAGAGTTGAGGGGTCTCTGAGGAGCTTCCCCAACCTGCTCTCTGCCCTTTTTTTTGGTACCGGGGATTGAACTCGAGTCCTTGCACTTTCAAGGGTCTGCCTTTTTTTTTTTTGAGACAGAGTGGCCTGGAACCTTCTGAGTGCATGAGCTTCCACACCAGCTTTCCCCTCTGCCTTCTTCCCCTCTTCCCTCCTCTCCCCTCCTCAGCACCAGCTTCCCCTCTCCTCCTACCTCCCCTCCTGCTCCAACTGCCATCCTTGTTGCTTAGCCCTTTCCCTAACAGACGCACCCTATGTCCCTCCCCTCCCTTCCACCTCCTCTGCATTTAAATGAAGCTCTCTCCAGCACCTCCAGCTCTCTCTCCAGCACCTCCAGCTTAGGAGGTGAGGCACAATGCTTCCTGGTCCCTCTGTGCCCCTTCTCAACCCCAAGTTGCAGGGGAGAGGTCATAGGACACTGCTCTTCTGTTTGTCACAGGCCAGTTAGGAGGGTTCCCTGGGGGGCTCTCTTGGGGTCACAGCACTGGCATAAAAAGGAAGGAGCTGGGTAGGCCCTGAGCAGTCATCTGACCAAGGCTTTGCTTGTTTTACAGATGGGGAAACTGAGGCAGACCCCAGTGCAGATGTTTCTTTCCTGCTGGGAACAATTAAAGACCCTCAGAGCTGAGAAGGAAGCAGATAAATGATGGGGGCATGCATGCAGATGTATGTGGATCCCCAGTCTGCCTCATTACTTCACAGGTGAGGAGACTGGTGGGGAGAGCTTCCATGCTGGCCATGGAGGCTGCTGCTATGCTGGCCCTTTTGGATACCATCCCCTGTGTGTTCCCGAGGGAGTCCCTATACCGATGGCTTTGCCCTCACAAGGTTAAGTACAGGTGCTGAATTTGCAAATGCCTTGCCCACAGCAGAGACGCTTCTGGAGCCTGTTTTCCCATTTGTGGGATGGGGATGGAACACGCTGTCAGTGCATGCTCCAGGACGCCGGGAGATGCCAGGAAGGGCCTGTGACAGGCAGAGCCACCAGGATCTATCCGAGCAGCAGGAGCAGACTGGGGGAGAGTGGCCAGGGGGGTCCTGGGAGGCAAAGGTGGGGAGATGGGCAGTGAGGAGGGGGAGGGGAGGAAGACAGGAGGACCCACCTCCCACAGGAGGCCCCCACCCAGCAGGATTGATCTTCCCATCGATCCTGCGGGAGCTGGAGCCAGGGCTGGCTGGGCGCTGGGCAGAGAGAGGAGGGCCAAGGCCAGCAGAGGGGAAGGGAGGCCCTGGTCGCCAAACCCTGGAGCTGGGTCCCTGGGCTGGAGGAGGGGTGGGTCTAGCTACCTGGCTGAGCAGCCCACTTTCCCTGTGCTCCTCAGAATTTCCTGGACTCAGCTTGCCCACAGCAGAGGCAGGTGTAGGGCAGGGCCTGGGCTAAACATCTTCCTTTATTTGGAGACAGGGTCTCACCAGGTTGCCAAATCACATGGGCTGAGCTTGAACTTGAGATCCTCCTGCCTCAGCCTTCCCCAGTGCTGGAATAACAGGTGTGTGCCACCAAGCCTGGCGAAGCCCAATGGGAACCAGAAACCAGGGCTCAGTGTCCCCACTGCTGAGAGGGACGTGCTGTGTGCCTGCTGTGACCAGTGGCACCGAGTCTCCTGCTGCCTGGGCCCTGGTTGTCTGCAGCTCAGGGAGCTTTGCTGGTAACTGGGACCCCAGGGAGTTGTGGTTTGGTGTGATCCAGTGACCTCATCTGCCTTCTCATGCCGGGGGCATCATGAGGCCTGGCTGGACCAGACGTTAGAGGGACCAGGTTCCCTGGAGTAGTACTTGGGCTCTGGCTTCAGGTCTCTGTGTTTGGGGGCAGTTGTTTGTGCTGCTCACAGGTCCCCCTGGGGTCCTTATCTGGCCGATCCCTTCAGCTGGGTCAGAGGCTGCTTCCCTGGTTTGAGCCGTGTGTATGCTTTAATTCAAGGCCCAGAGGTGTGGGCCTCACTGTCCAATTTCCAATTTGGGAGAGAGGTCCAGAAAGATTGGAGCAGAAGGATCACAAAGCAGCCAGGCAGATAGAGAAAACAAATTAGAATCGAGCTTGAAAGAAGAGGAAGCTCAAAGGAAAGTCAGTCTCCAAAGTCCACAGCAGTTAGTTCTAAACCCTTGCCACACAGGGGCTTCAGTTTTCACTCTGAGCTTCCTAGCAAGCCAAGCAAAAAGGGAAATGCTGCAGCCATGTCAGTCTCTCTGTCCATGAACATTTTTTTGTGTGGCTGTTCTAAGGCATGGATATTGACCTGTATGCTTTTGTGCAATCCAAGCAAGCATTCTTTTTCTCTTTTTCTCCTCTCTCTCTCTCTCTCTTTCTCTCTCTCTTTCTAGCTCTTACTATGTATCCAGGGCTAGCTTTGAACTTGTAATTCTCCTGCCTCAGCCTTCCAAGTGCTGGGATTACAGGTGCACGCCACCATACCCAGCTTGGTGGCTGACAGAATTCTAAAGTGGCTCCAGGATCTGGGTGCTCTGGTGATTCATCCTGATTAGTCCCCTCCCCTCCAGATGTGGCAGAGGTGCTGAGGGGTCACTGTCATGATTCCTTTGTGTCACACAGTCAGGCCTCTGTATCTTTGGGTTTAACCCATCACGGATTGAAAATATTTGGGGGAAAACTGCATATGTCCTAAAAGTTTACCAATTTTTTCTTGTTGTTATTCTCTAAATAATACAGTGTCACAACTGCAGACACAGTGTTGATGTCGCACTTCATATTCTAAGTCACCTAGAGATGATTTAAATACTGTGGGAACCCAGGTATGGTGCTGTGTGCCTGTCATCCCAGCACTCTGGGAGGCTGAGGCAGGAGGATCTCAAGTTCTAGCCCAGCCTGGGGAATTTAGTGACTTAGCGAGACCCTGTCTCAAAAAAAAAAAAAAAAAAAAAAAAAAAAAAAAGAGCTGAGGATGAAGCTCAGTGGAAAGGTCTTGTGTTCCATCCTCACTACCACAAAAAATAATAAATAAAACAAATACAGGTCCCATGTGAACACTACGACAGATTCTATGAGGGACTTGAGCACCCGGGGAGCTTTCTCCCTCAGATACCAAGGACCATGTGTGACCATCCTGGCAGACAGGAAGTCGATTCTCCTGCTGACAGTGTCCCTGGAGAGGACCCCATGACCAGAAGAGTGGGCACCCTCCCCTTGCCGAGAGTGATGCCCAATCGAAGAGCTCACAGGAAAACCTGGACTTCCACCCATCAACCACTAGGATGCGCTCTCCACCACTTACTGTAAGAGCTGGGACAAGGACCCAGAGCTCCAGAGAGACACAATTCCTGACCAATGCCCTGGCTGTAGCCTGGTGAGACCTGAGCAGAGGACCCTGCCAAGGGGTGGCTAGAAAGTGTGAGATAATAAATGTGTCTGTTCACCTGGGGCATTTGTGGGGCTTTGTTATGCAGCTGTAGCGAACTGATACATTGGGTGTCATGTCTTTGTGTCCTGTGTTTTGACCAGTCCTGGCTCAGAAAAGACGTCCTGCCCCCTTAATCACATGTTCCATCATCACCAGTGCGTGCAGTTGTCACTCACATTTATTGAGCACCTATGGTGTGTCAAGCTTTGTACTGAGCACTCAATTTGTCATCCTGGTTCATCCCTTTGCCAAGAAACGAACACACTGGTCACACCCATTTTCCAGATGGAGAAACTGAGGCCCAGAGGTTTAAGTGGTTCTCCCAGAGCACACACAGGGAGGGCTCTGGGGTTGTCTGGCTCCTGTCCCCATCCTGACCCTGTCCCTGGAGGTATAGGTTTGGCCAGTGTCTTCTTTTGACCAAGCTGGTGACTCTGGTTCTGGGAACAGAGGCTGTTCCCTGACCAGTAGGGCCTCTGTGACTTGCAAACTCATCAGAAATGCAAATTATCAAGCGGGGGAGGGGGGTGGACACCTCTGGGAGGCTGAGGCAGGAGGATCCCAAGTTGGAGATCAGCCTGGGCAACTAAGTGACAGCTACAAAATGCCTCTGGGCCTGTGCTAGACTGTCCCTTCCAAGGGAGGGGACTGTCCCCATGGTCCCTGGTCACTGAGGCCACTCATCTGCATCTTTCTGGTCTCTAACCAGGGTTACCACCTCAGCGTAGCCCCCAGGTCCTGAGAGTCTTCCCTCTTTTACAATCATGCACATCTATGCCTCCCTTCAAGGGGACTTGTTATGACTTGTAGCAAAGTATTTCTTTTCCTGGAATCTTTTTGAGGGTACTGAAAATAAACCCAGGGCCTTGTGCATGCTCGGCAAGCACTCACCCCTGAGCCATACCCTCAGCCACATCTTATTTTTTACTTTAAGACAGGGTTCGATAATTTGCCAGGGTTGGCCTTGAACCCGAGATCCTCCTGCCTCAGCCTCCCCAGTAGCCATCATGCCCTGCTTGTCTCCTGAAAAAAATTTGTTTTTCTTTGCATCCTTTTCTGTCAGCAGACGGTGAATTCCAAGGAGGGAGGGGTCAGGTCTGCTCGGCTGGCCACAGTGGCCCTGGGCACACAGCAGGTGGATAATAATCGGGACATGTGGGAGAGTGAATGAAGGGATAAATGGCAGAGCCCCCTACCTCCCTCCAGCTCCACGTCCACAAGAGAAAGAAGCAAAATTTCCAACAATTCCACGATGCCGCTCAGCCCTGAGCAGCAGAAACCCCAGGTCTCCTGGCAGCGGCATCGACCTGGCCCCAGCCGGCTTTGTGCCTGTGCGGGCGGGCGGGAGGAGTGAGTCAGTGAGAGGGGCCTGCAGCAGCCGCGGGGCTCGCTGGGAGCTTGCGGAGGGGCGGCCTGTGTGCCCCCAGCCTGGAGTAGCTCGTGCACACAAAAGCGGCGGAGGCACATTAAGCCCATTATCAATATTTTGCCCGGAAAAAATACAAAAAGCATTTTCTTCTCTGAAAAATTAATAA
This sequence comes from Heterocephalus glaber, assembly GCF_053883595.1. Taxonomy (NCBI): domain Eukaryota; kingdom Metazoa; phylum Chordata; class Mammalia; order Rodentia; family Bathyergidae; genus Heterocephalus; species Heterocephalus glaber. Next base: position 4,067,381 of record NW_028258457.1, on the reverse strand, counting down.
CCTAGAAGGAGGGAGGCTGGCTTTGCTGTCTGGCGAGCGGAGGGGGAACCGGGTTCCCTCATCCTCCCATGGGCTCCTGGGTCCCTCTGCCTAGGCCACCTCTGACCTATCACTGCCGGCTCCATCCTGGCCAAGGCTCTGACAGAGTCTGTGCTTGGAGCCCGGCCCAGGGCTGTCTCCATCCAGCTCAGCTGCCTGTGTCAGCTCCCAACTCTGCCACAGTGACCTTGCCTTCTCAGCTCTCTCTCTCTCTGGGAAACTCCTATTCTCCCTGCAAAGCCCAGTTCCGGTGCCCTCCACTTTGCCTTTCCCCAGCACTCCCACCACAGTGCCCTCCAGTCCTGAGTCTCTCCCCCAGGCTCACTTCTGTGTCTCTATGTGTCCTCAGCCCGGTCCCTTTAGGACCTCAGCACGACTCTGTGTGGTAGGCTTTAGTTATTCATTAATTTCTTTTCTTATCCATTTATTTTTGTTGTTGTTTTCTTTTTCTTTCTTTTTTTTCCTTTCTTCTTTTGGGGGGAGCACTCCTGGGGATCAAACTCAGGGCCTTCAGGCTGAGCTACATCCCTTAGCACTTTTTATTTTTTTATTTTGAGACTGCATCTCCCTAAGCCACTCAATTGCCCAGGCTGGGTTAGACCCTGTGATCCTCCTGCCTCAGCCTCCTGAGTGCTGGGACTACAGGCGTGTGTGCCAGTGCTGGAAGATGAGTGGGCTCAGTCTTTGCGGACACTTGTCTTCCTTCGAGGTCCCCCTCCCTTGCTACTCGCCCTTGCTCCTAGCGCAGGGCAAAGCCGCATCCCACTCCGCTGCCAGTTCCCCCTTTTTCTATACCAGGGTCTTGGGTCAGAGTTTGCCTTTTGTTTTGTTTAGTTTTTTGGTACCGTGGATCGAACTCGGGTCCTTGCGCTTGTGAGGCAGGCAACTGAAGAGTTTACCTTTTGGAATCACTGACTTGTTTCCCCTTTAGAGCCGTGGATTTGGAGATAAATCGTCAGCTACCTGGTGCCCATCGGCTCTTGATTTACAGACAGCATTGATATTTCCACTTGTTCCCAGAGAAAGGGCTCTGTGCCCATTTTTTGAGGCTATGGAGGGCCCAGGAGATCCTGGGAGCCCCTGATGCCCCACTAGGGGAAGTGGGGCCTCCCAGACTTCCAGAGAGGAGCAGGCAGCTGATGTGGGTGCTGAAGCCAGAAATGGACATTTTAATTTATCTATTATTTTAAATTTTGAAACAAGGTCTCACTTAGTCATTACGTTGCCTGGGCTGCTCTCAAACTTGAGATCCTCCCGCCTCAGCCTCCTGGAGTGCTGGGATGACAAGTGTGTGCCCTGTCTGAAGTGGATATTCTCTGGGCTGGACCAAGCCTTCCCTCTGTACCTGGCCATCTGCTGGCCTAGAGTCCCTGCTGGGGTTCAGTCCCAAGTCCTCCCTCTCTAAGGCTGGAGCAGCCCTGTTCAGCCTCTGTCTCTGTCCCTCTCCAGTACACCACCATCTTACCCCAGGGGCCTCTCTCCAGCCCTGCAAGCTGTCCTGTCCCTCTGTTCCTGCTGGGACCACATCTGTCCTACCCAAGCCCCCTGGTCCCCCATGGAGCCCCATGCCTGCCTCTGCCTTCCTTTATACTGGATGAACCGATAGGAGGAGCCTCTGGCCCTCTCTGGCCCTCGGCCCCCATACGCACGCACAAGACCATCAGGGTCCTGGAGGTTTTGAGCAAGGCCTGGTGATCCCGGAGGACTTCCTGGGGGAGGCGACCTCTCACAGACTTGGAAATGATTCTCCTTCCACCAACTCCCCCACCTCGGCTCTCAGACTGGTGGAACTTGAAAGGCTGGGGTTTGGGGGGCAGCAGCGCCTCATCCGCCTGGAGGGGAGAAGGCAGGCTAGTCGGAGAGGGATCAAAGGCACTAGGGGCTGACAAGAGGGAATATTTTATTGAGGCTGCTGCGATCTCTCTTCCAAGGCCAGCGCCTCGGCAGATATTGAATCTCTCTGTCGATGTTGCGAGCTGTAAGTGGAAGAAAAAAAATCGCTTAATGGGCTGCTCGGCTCGCTCAGGTGGGTGGGTGCCCTGGCCACCGAGAAATGGGGGCGCCGGGCCCTGAAAAAGGCCTCTGCTGTCATCCTCACTGTGGGGCCTGGGGAGGGGAGGCGTCTGCTAATGACTGTCACGGAGGTCACCCCATTTGCTGGTCTGTATAGCACAGGACAGCTGCGGGGCCTCCATTTCTCTCTTCCTTTTCTTCTCTTCCTCCTCCTCCTCCTGCCTCCTCCTCCTCCTCCTCCTCCTCCTCCTCCTCCTCCTCCTCCTCCTCCTCCTCCTTCGTCTCTCTCCCCTGTCTGCCATGCTGGATGTGAAACCCAAGGCCTTCACACTGAGCTCCATCCCCAGCCCTTTTTAGTCTTTATTTTCAGACAGAGTCTTGCTAAATTGACCAGGCTGGGCTTAAACTTGTGATCCTCCTGTCTCAGCTTCCCAGAGTGCTGGGAAGACAAGCATGCACCACCACCGATGGCTTTATGTCACTTTTACCAGTCGTGTTTTCAAAATGGAATTCACTAGAGCTCTTCCTGCCCCTGCTGTGTGCCAGGGCTGGGAGAGGGAACAGTGGGGCTCAAAGGCTGAGGGTGGTAGACATTGTACCGTGGCTGGGAGCTGAGCCCAAGGAAGACACATTGGCCCCAAAACTGTAGGTGGTGCCGGAGTTCCTGTGGTGGAGAGAAGCGGGAACAGTATGCAGGCAATGGGAACAGCGTATGCAAAGTGCAGAGATCAGGGGAAAATGGGAGTTAGGAGGGGCTGGGTCAGTCAGGGCTTGCAGTAAGGAGAGTCATATTGCTTTGAGAATAAGGGGCACCCAGGTTCTGAGCAGGATATGATTGCCCTTCCTCCCTCCCTCCCTCCCTTCCTTCCTTCCTTCCTTCCGTGTGTGTGTGTGTGTGTGTGTGTGTGTTGGGGATGGAACCCAGGGCCTTTGCACTAAGGTATACCCCAGTTCTTTTTATTTTTATTTTGAGACAAAATCTTGCTAAATGGGCCAGGCTAGGTTTGAACTTGTGATCCTCCTGCCTCGGCCTCCCAGAGTGCTAGAATGACATGTGTCCACCCCCATGCCTGGCCAGCTCATTTCTTTTTATTGCAGAATGATATTCCCTGGCCCAGATGTGCAGCACTGTGCCTACACAGTTGCCTCTCAGATGACATTGTGGTTGCTTCCAGATCTCTCCTGCTATGAACAAAGCCCCTACAGACCTTGGGGTACAAGCACAAGCTGTCACTCATCGAAGCCACCTCGAATTTACTCTGCAAGTATCTTAGCTGCATGCAACATCCCTGGCTAAGAGTCTTCCCTGTCCACGGCTGCTCCTCGTTCTGTGGTACTGATGGTCTGTGGCTTCTTTAACCACATCCTGTTTTGGGGTGTTGAGATTATTCCCAGTTTTTCTTTTCTTTTCTTTTCTTTTTTTTTACTGCAGTCCTGAGGGTGGAACCCAGGGCCTGTGCATGCTAAGCAAGTGCTCTACTACTGAGCCACAACTCCAGCCCTTTAAAAATTTTTATTTTGAGACAGGGTCTCACCAAGTTGCCCAGGCTAACTTCCAACTTGCAATCCTCCTCCTTCAGCTTCCTGAGTACCTGGGACAGCAGGCGCCTGCCACCTTGCCTGGCAATTTCCTAATTTTTGCTGGAATAAAGGATATGGCTGGATACAACCTTTTATGCAAATTCCAGCACAATTTTGTTCTTATATTCATAAGGAAAATTCCTAGCCACAGGAACACCAGAACTGCAGGAATTCACCTGGCATTTACTGAGCACCTACTGTGTGCTGGGCACCCTCCCGAGGAGCTGGGTACACGACGGGGGAAGTGACATCAGATTCATGGTCCTCGCCAAATTCGAATGTGAAGTTTGCTTTTTGCGTCACTCTCCTGAAGGGTGAAGCTGGAGTGATCCCTGTGTGTAACTGAGTCTCTGAGCCTATGCATGTGGATCTCGGGCCTGTGAGGGCTTCTGGTGTCCCCTCTCCTGGACTCTTGGGGACAGGGTGGGGACACCTCGACCTAGGTCCTGTCCTTGGAGAGATGGGGGGAGCAATAAGCAAACCAGTCAATCATTCAGTCTGTCGAAGTGGGTTAATAAAGCTGCCAGATGGAGAGCTGGCTTCGGAAATCCATACACCTGCCACATCCAACGGGGACAGTGTCCGGGCCCAGCTGACACCCACTAGGGGGGGACCCGAGGGGACCTGGTGGCTGGGCCTCGGCTTCCCCATCTACCCAGGGCAGAGGGGCTCATGCACTACACCGCCGAGGCCTATGTGTGCCAGGTGCTGGGCCAAGATTCCGGAGTGCATTTAGGATCGCTGTCCTCTCTTATACATATGTCCTATCGTTGACCCTGAACATCAAGTGATGCTGAAGGTGGACGTGCCTGTGCCCACCCAGAGCACCCAAGGGAGGCCAACTGTTATGAAATAAATGACTTACCAGGCATGGTGGCACACACTTGTGATGCCAGCTATTTGGGAGGCTGAGGCAGGAGGATCACAAATTTGAGGGAAGCCTGGGCAATTTAGTGAAATCCTGTCTTAGAGTAAAAGAGCTGGGATATAGTTCAGTGGTGAGCACTGTAGGCAAGAGGCCCTGGGTTCCTTCCCAGCACCACCAAAAAAGAAAATAAAAAGGAAGGAGAGCAAGAGGAGAGAGAGAGAGGGAGTGCTCTGATTAGAATCAGCAGGGTGCTCTCCTAGGGCGGCACATCAGGGCCAGACCTGGCTGGTGAACTGAGAAGACTCTTGTCCCAAGTGGGGCGTGCAGTCACTGCAAAAAAGGGCACAGAGCTGGGCTAGAAGGGCAGCAGTCTGGGAGGCTGATGCAGGAGGATCACTGTGTGTTGAAGGCCAGCCTGGGCTAGAAAATGAGTTTGAGGCCAGCCTACATAGGGAGACCCTGTCTCAAAAATACACAAGAGCCAAGTGTGGTGGTGCACACCTGTAATCCTAACATGTGGGAGGCTGAGACAGGAGGATCTCCATAAGTTCAAAGCCATCCTGGGCTACATAATGAGTTCAAGGCCAGCCTGAGCTGCATAGTGAGACCCTGTCTCAAAAAACCAACAGAACAAAACAAAATAGTTGGACATGGTGGCACATGCCTGTCATCCCAGCACTAGGGAGGCTGAGGCAGGAGAATCACCATGAATTTGAGGCCAGCCTGGGCTACATAGTGAGTTCAAGAGCAGTCTGAACTGTGTAGTGAGACCCTGTGTCAAAAAGACCAAAACAAATGCAAACCAAAACCAAAACAAAAAGATGGGGAACTGTGCAAAAGACACTCACATAAACACACAACACATGCAGGCACCTACTCACACACACCGCTCGCTACCTGCGTGTGCCCTCACAACACACGGATGTGTGCTCACTTGGCTCACACACACGGACAGCCCACCACACACAACAAGAAGCCATGTGTCACCACACACAGGCCACCACACACAGGCCCAGCCTCCCTCCATCCTTCCTGCTCACACAATGCACACACACACACACAATCACACAGCCACTTCACACACCTCCTTGCTCATGCACACACAGGACATACACACACCCCTGCACACTCATTTACACACTCACACACAGAGTCATGCATATGCACATCCTTTTAAGATTGCTGTCAAGCCTTTCATACATTAAAACCCCAAGCAGCCATTTTCAAAATAGCTCATCCTTTGATAAAATGCAGCTTTTTCATCTCGCACGCCAACCCGCCAACCTCCGCCCCCTCCCTCTCCCCACTCAATAACCAGGTTAAAATAAAAATTGAATTCCAGCATCTGCTTTCAAAAATAACCCCCACACAATCCGGTCAATGCAACCTTCTTCGGCTGTTAGGAATTAGAAGTGCAAAGGCGGGGGACGGAGAGTGGAGGTTTCAGGTGGGGCGTTATGTGAAAAATAGAAAAGAAAAGAAAAGAAAAGAAAATAGTGGGGAAGGGAGCTGCATGGAGACAGAAGCCCTGGAAAGTCTGTGTGGAGTGCCCAGGAGCCTGGCAAAAGAATGACCACGGCTAGGCTTAGAGAGGATGTGGCTCTGACTGTTGTGTCCTTTTTTTATCTCCTTAAAGTCACTTTGGGAATCGCAATGATCATTTCCTCCTCTCTAAAACTACACTGATTTGGGGGTGCGTGGGGGCTACCTTGAGATCGTTTAAACAAACCTGTCAGCCCCAGACGTGGCGCAGGACACTCATTAAAGCTCTCTTACAGGCTCAATTTCCAAAACTTGCGCATTTGCATCAACTAATTCAATCTTGCTTTTCACCCTCGGGGAAGCAAGAAATATTTGGGGTCCCACACGGAGAACCTTAGCATTTTACAAACTGAGCCTTTGTTCTTGTAATAAACCTGCTTTTGACACCCAGCTGTTCCTTTTAATAAGCACAATGTGTTGTTGGGGGGCTTTGGGATTTTTTTTTTTTCTAATCTGGAAGGTTTAGGCAGTATCCACAGCCTCTTCAAAAGACCCAGTGGCTTTCCTGGAGTTTGTACCCTCGGGTTGTGGTCCTCTCTGTGAAGTAGGGGTGTCGCTGAGCACGAAGATCCATCCCATCATAACCCTTCGTCTGGCCATTTATATTCCTTTAAACGATGCTCCTCCTTACAGGGCTGCAGGCTACAGGCAGCCAGTGTGGGTCCCATAAATGTGGCATGAATGCTTTAGCTGTCTTTCGGGGTGCAGTTGTCAGCCCGGTGTGACAGAGAGGACCTGAAGCCCCCCCACTTTCAGCGTACCGACCCCTTTCTGCCCAGTCAGCCCTCTGTGATTCTGGCTACCCGCTGAGCCCTTCTGGACCTGGGGATTGGGGCCCAGTCTGCCCAGGAAGGCACCCAGGTGAGCAGGAAGATGGGTCCCCCTGCCGATCGGGGAGGGGGTCCTCGCCGCCCCCACACCCAGCCGTTCAATCACCCCCTCAGCAGGAAGCCGTGCATCCCCGAGATAAGAAACGGGTCAATAAACTTTTTTTTCCCCAAGATGGTCCAGTTCTTCCTCCACCCTCCCCAGCACCGCCCCCCCCCCCGTCCGCAGGTCCCTCCCCGCGCCGGGAAAGGTCAGATGGGAGGCGGCATCGACCCGCGCCCGGAGCCGGGCCCCGGGCCACGCCGCTGCCGCGCTGACCAACTGACCACGCGCGCCCCGGGAGCAGGGCAGCCGTCAGCCAATGAGGACGCCCCTAACCGCGGTTGCCGGGCAACGAGGAGGGAGGAGGGGCGGGGCCGGGCGGCCGAGGATGCCAGAGCGCGGCCGATCAATCGAGGCGCCCGCGCGCATGCGCAGCCCGGCGGCCGAGAGGGAGGCCGCAGCCGGCGCCCGGTGGCCATCGATCGCGCGGCCCGAGGCGCTTAATAAGCTCGGGAAGGGCTACGGGGAGGGTGCGGCCCGCTCCCCCTTCTTGATGACAGGAGCAGCAATGGCGGCGCCTACTGCCTGCTGGACCGGTGCTTGGGAAACGGCCCCAAGTCCCAGCGCGTGTCCCGGGGTAGACACGGGTTCGAGTGCGGCGCGAGTGTCGGGGCGCAGGGGCCTCGCCGATGAGCACCCCAGGGGCGCGGCATGACGGACCAAAGCAAGGGTTCCCCCATTCCTCCTCCTCCTCTCCCTCTCCCTCACTCTCCGGGGCTCTGTCTCCTCACCAGACCGGTGGAGCCCTCCTGGAGCAGCCTCTGAGTGCGGCACACCCTGGCCCTCACACTCCCGTGGACGGGGTGCCGTCTCCCCACTTTACAGGTGCAGAGCCGGAGTACACCCTGCCCTGCTCCTTCCTCTCCACCTTCCACTCTTCCCTTCCCTGCCTTCTCCCCCCTCGCTCTTCCCCCAATTTCGTCTCTGGCTCCATTCCCCTCCTCTCCTTCATTCCTCTGAGACGTTGCTATTATTTTGTTTGTTTGTTTTTGTGTTTGAGACAGGGTCTCACTATGTAGCCCAGGCTGGCCTCAAACTCATGGTGATCCTCCAGCCTCAGCCTCCCATATGCTGGGATGACAGATGTGCACCACCATGCCTGGCAAAAGATTTTTCCAGGGATGACATGAAAGAGGAAATCCTTGAGTCCCAGGCCAACCCCATGTCCCCTGCCTCCACCACCAAGGTCCTCACACCTTGCCTAGCCTGCTCTGTGGCTTTGGGCTGCTGACATGCCCTGTCTGAGCCCCCACCAACCCTCTCTTTATTGTTAGTAGTTTTCCACTACACTTTGCACTGAGCTCCATCCCCAGCCCTTTTTATTTTTTATTTTGTGACAGATTCTAAGTCATTCTGACTAAGTCATTAAGCCTAGGTTAGGTTCAAACTTGTGATCCTCCTGTCTCTGCCTCCCAGAGTGCTAGGATTACAGGCTTCAGTTTTAAAAACTGGGGCAGGAGAGCAAGAAGTGGTGGCACATGCCTGTCATCCCAGAACTCTGGAGGCCGAGGTAAGATGATCACTGTGAGTTTGAGGCCAGCCCGGGCTGCATAGTGAGACCCTGTTTCAAAAAAAAAAAAAAAATCAATCAGTCAATCCAAACAGAGGTAACAATCCCTGAGGGGTTAAGGATCCAGGGTGGGGGCGAATGTGGTGAAACACACAGGAGCCCCCACCCAACACCCTCTGTCTCCTCTGTTCCCCACGGTGATTGCTGTGGCCCTTTGCCGAGGCTGCCACAACAAATCAGGCTGCTTAAACAACAGAGCCTGGCTCTCCAGCAGTCCTGGAGGGCAGAGAGTGAAATCCAGGTGTCTGGGGGCCCTGCTCCCTGCTTGGGCTCTGGGAAGGGCCTCTTCTGGCCTCCTCCAGCTGCTGCTGGCTGTAGGCCATGCTTGGCTTGTAGTCTCTTCTCTCCAGGCTCTGCCTCTACTGTCACATGGCCTTTCCCTGTCTCTGTGCTACATCCACTTTTTGTAAGGACATAGGTCATTGGATTTAGGGCCCCCACTTGACACAGGCTGCTTCTTCTTCTTCTTTTTTTTTTTGGTACCAAGGATCAAACTCGGGTCCTTTCACTTGTGAGTCAGGCAGCGGAACCACTGAGCTAAATCCCCAGCCTTGGCTGACTTCTTCTTAACTGGACCACATCTGCAAAGCCACTGTTTCCACTTCCATGGTCCGCATCTGAGGTACCTGGGGGACATAACTTCTTTGGGGATGCTGTCCTATCTGCTCTAGGGAGCAGAGAGAAGACAAAGATGGTCTTCAGGGTCTCAGCTGCTCACTGCAGCTGACCCTGGTTGAAGACTCCTGGACAGTGCTGAAAGAAGCCTTCGGACCTAAACCCAGAAGATAGGGATTTACCCAAACGGGCTCTTGTGCCCTCCATCTGCCATCTGTATCTTTCATATCATCACGTAGGCATCCTCTTCTGTCATTTTAAAAATTTCTTCTCCTAGGGGCTGGGGATTTAGCTCAGTGGTTCCGCCGCCTGCCTCGAAAGCAAAGGACCTGAGTTCGATCCCTGGTACCAAAAAAAAAGAAAAAAATTTCTTCTCCTTTATTGGCTTTCGTGACCACCCAGTGTTGCATCCAAGGAAGAGACATCTACTATTTATTGATCCTCCCTGCTTGGACAGCAAGGTTAGTCCAGGCCCATTTTCTCTGGCAAATGCTAAAGTACCACAGGGTAGGAATAATGTTAGAGCTTAGATCTAAAATATCCCCCCAAAGTCTCATGTGTTTAGAGGTAGGGCTTTCAGAAAGTGAGTGAACGGGATCCCCTGCAACTGTGAGCAAAACCCTCCATGACAACAGTGGGCATGGTGGCTTAGACCTGTCATCCCAGTACTTGGGAGGCTGAGGCAGGAGAATGTCCATGAGTTTGAGGCCAGCCTGGGCTACATAGTGAGTTCCAGACTAGTCTGAACTGCATAGTGAAACCCTGTCTCAAAAATCTAGACAAAAAAAAAAAAAAACAACCAAAGTTTTCTTCTTTTTTTTTTTGGTACCAGAGATTGAACTCCGGTCCTTGTGCTTGCGCAGCAGGCAGCGAAACCACTGAGCTAAATCCCCAGCCCAATGGTTTATCCTTTTTTTTTTTTGGTACTGGGGATTGAACTCGGGTCCTTGTGCTTGTGAGGCAGTTTTCTTCTTTAAATAGTTTTCTCTGGTACTTGGTCCCAGTGACGAAAATCTGAATAACACAGATAACATGTTAAACTTATCAGGGATGAGAACATGGTTAATAAATACCCCTCCCCTTCATGTCCACACTGGAAAAAAGAGATTTTAAAATGTGTTACTCAACACCTGGGAGCCAACAGCTCTGAAACCCAGACACTCACTGTTTGGAATGAGCTCCTTTGGCTTCCTATATTTTTTCCTCTATAATTGAGATGAAATGTGTACAACATAATATTACCCAAATTTCAAAGTGGCAATTCATGACATACAGTATTTCACAATTTTGCACAATCCTCACCTCTACCTAACAGCAAAAACATTTTCATCACCCCAAACACAACAACATCCCTGTGAGTGGTCACCTGCCCCCTCCCAGCCATGCACCCCCAAGTCCACTTCCTGTGTCTGCAGTCACCTGTTCTGGGTGTTTCCTGTCCGTGGACCCCATGCTGTGTCCTCTGTGTCTGGTGTCTCTCTCTCTCACTGAGCATGGCGTCCTCAGGGTCTGTCCATGCTGTGCTGAGGGTCACAGCCTCGCTCCTGCCCTGGCTGAGTACTGTCCCAGTGCACAGGTGGCCGGTGCTATGCTGGTGTGTCCCAGGTCGTAGGGAGCCAAGCACGCCCATCCCACCTCACATGGGGCTGAGCCTCCAGGTCCCAGTCAAAGGGGAGAGGTGCCAGGCGGGGTCCTGGTTGGAGCGGCAGGCATAGGTGGGACACCCTGCATCTGCACCCCTCTGTAAGTGGCCGCTGGGTGGTGGCTTTGCTGCTCTAAGCTTCTGTCTCATTCAGGAACCAGCTAGTCGAAACAACTGAACAAGATTGTGCAAGTCCCCTGGTACTTAGAGCCAGCCCCAAGATTTCTAAGGCATCCGGGGTTAGCAGGGACAATAGGCAGCAGGCTGTGGGGTGCAGTGGGGGGGGGTGCCTAAACTCTGTAGCCCCCAGCTGGGATCTTGAGTGCAGGAGGGGGGTGAGAGTGACCAGTAGAGAATAAGGTGGAGGTGGGGTGGTCTTGGTTTGAATCTCAGCTGCATGTCTTTGAGAAAGTCATTTCTCTGATCAGTTCCTCAGTTTCCCCTTCTGCAAAATGGGGGTTTAAAGATCATTACCCTCAAAAACCTGGAGAGCCTCAGTGATCAGAATTGTGCTAACTAGGGCTAAATTATTATTAAAATTATTATTAATTAAAATTATTATTGTTTTATTATTATCATTATTATTGCAGTATTGGTCCTTCGCACTGAACTACATTCTCAGCCCTTTCTATTTTTATTTTATTTTGAAACAGTCTCTAAGTTATCCAAGCTGGGCTGCAACTTGGGAACCCCCAGCCTCAGCCTCCCCAGGTGCTTGGATGACAGGCATGTGTCCACACTCCAGGCCTCAATTAATATTTTGAAAACACTATTCAGGGTTCTCATGGCTGCTGGGAGCCGGTACTCCTTCTCCTGGCTCGTCCTCCCAACAGTGTGCCCAGGTGTCGGCAGCGTACAAGGCTGTAGTTATTTCTCATGTATCCCGGGGCCCCGATGAAATACATTTTCTTCAATTATTAATCATCAAGGTGTGAGGGATACACAGGAATGAAATTAGCTCCCTGACCTTTTCGGGGAGGAGACAGGAGGGGCTGGGAGGGGCTGCTGATCTCACTCTCCCCCTCTGGGAACTGGTGGTTGGGCTTACTGGGCTCCACGGGAGGTGGCACCCCCAATCCTGGCCTCAGTTTCCCCAGCTGCTGACTTCGTGTTTTTCAACTCATTCTTCTGTCTCCTACCCTTAGTTTATCCTTCAATGGGTTCCCTCCCCTCTGTACCCACCCCCAGAGAGTGATGATGTTGAACCCCAGGGGCCCACAGTTGCCTGGGATTGGAAAAAGACGGAGCCAGATGCCGCCCAGGGGAGGGAGGTCAGAAGACTTGGCCTGAAAGGGCAGGGCAGGGCAGTAGTGGAGGCAAGATAAACCCTGAGGCCATGTCCAAGCACAAGTCTGGAATGGGATGCTTATTATCCCATATCACTCCCTCTAAATCCATCCATGGCTCCCTATTACGCCCAGGCTTGAACACCAGAGGCTTCACCAAATGTGGTTCCCTGGCTGCCCAGCCTGCACCTCATTGCTCCCCACTGACCTCCTCTCCCATATGTTTCATGGCCACTTGTTCCCATAATCCCCACAATGCTTGGTCATGCACCCAGTTCCCCAGACTTTGTGCATGGCTCCTCCCTCTGCCTGGAACCCCACTCCCCATTGGAAAAAAAGAAGGGAAAGGCCTCAAAGGCAGGAAGACATGGAAAGGAGACAGGGGAGCCAAGAATTCTCAACAGAATGAGAATTACGACGTCCATTTTACAGATAGGACAATTGAGGTGCAGAGAGGTATAGAAACGAACTCAAAGTCACACGGCCCTTGGACCAGCTAGGTTTTCTGCCTTCCTTCCACGTTATCCAGAACAGCTGGGAAAGGATTTTCAAGCCCCACGGTCACCCAATACTGGGGTGAAGGGAGAGGAGGGGGCGTCCTCCTTGGCTGCCTGTCCTGCTCCCCGCCTCTGTGTGAGCAACCGGCACGCGCGTCCCTGGCGACCAGGCTGCAGCCCAGGCGGGAGGGGAGGGGGAGGCCCCGCCGGCTCGCCCCACCTTCCCCAGCCCTCTGTGGCGGCGGCAGCGCCGATCAGCAGCTCGCGATCGATGGCGTATTGACCACTTTTCAAGCTCCGGCGATTTTTGTGGATTCAGTGTAAACCGCGGCCTGCCCCCCCCCCCCCCCGCTCGCATCGACTCGGGCGGAGGAGCCCCCTCCCCAGCGCGGAGGCTCCTGCTGCCGCCCCGGCTTTCCGCCCTGCGGGGCGGGCGGGAGGGGGCTGGGCTGGCAGGAGAGAAGGGGGCACTGGAGGGAGGCCGGGCTGCGGGGGTGGGGGTGGGGGTGGGCACAGGCTGGGAGGCCTCCCCTGCCCAGCTCCAAGTCCAGCGCTCAGAGCTCAGACTCGGGTGGTCTCTGGAGCCCCCCACCCCTGTGCTGCTCCTGAGCCAGGTTCTGAGATCTAATGGGTTCCAGAAGGTGCAGGCACCCAGAGGTAACCTGTGTAGAGGAATCCCGCAGGGTCCTGTGATCCCCGCCTCCAGTCGCCTAAGGCGCTGACTGCACACCCATCCGCAGATTCCTCCACCACTCACCACTCACCACTACCTTAGCAACCCACCCATCCATCTGCCACCCATCCATCCATCCACTACACACCCATCCACTCATCCATCCATCCACCACATACCCATCCACTCATCCATCCATTCACTGAGCCATCCAGCCATCCACTCATCCACTCATCCATCCATCCACCACACACCCATCCCCTCATCCATCCACCCATCCATCCTCCAACCCACCTACCCACCAAGTCAATAAACCACACATTCATCAACATATCAGTTTATCTAACAATTTATCCATCCACCACCTATGTATCCCTCCATCCATCCACCTACCTGTTCATCGATTCATCACCCATCTATCCATCCTTCTATCCATCCATCTACCCACCCATCCACAGTCAATAAGTCATACATTCATCAACATAGTTTGATTGCAGCAATTTATCTATCTGTCCATCCATCTGTTCATCCATTCATCTAACCACCTATCCACACAGTTGGTATGCCACACATTCCACACATCAGTTTATCCAACTTTATCCATCACATCATACACCCATTCCAACTCATGCAGTCAATAAGCCATACATTCATCAACATACATTATCCAACAATTTATCCACCCATTCATCCTCAAACCCATCCGTCTGATAATCCATCCACTCATCCACTTGCCACTCATTCATGGACTCATTTTTCCACCCATTTCCCCACACATCACTCACATATTCACTCCTTTGCCTACTCACCCACTCACCTATCCAGCAACCCATGAGTTCACAAAATTATTCCTTCATGTATCCATTTATGTATACTTTTAGCTATGTATCCATTTATCCTTTTATCTTTCCATCCACTCACACACACACCCATCTTTCCATCTAGTCACCCATCCCTCTATACATCATTCACTTATCTACTCATTCATCTATCTGTCCATCCACCCACACACCTCCACCATCTGTCCATCCACCCACCCATTCACTCATTGATGCATGCATCCATCCATCTGCCCATCCATCCACCCATCTATCCATTATCCATCCATCCACCCACTCACACATCCATGCATCTATCCACCCACCTATCCATCCATTCACCCATCCATCCATTCACCCATCCATGCATCCATCCATTCATCCATTCACCCACCCAACCATCCATCCATTTACCCACCTGCCCATCCACGCATCCATCCATGCATCCATCCATCTATCCATCCATCCACCCATCTATCCATTATCCATCCATCCACCCACCTCATCCGTGCATCTATCCATCCACCTATCCATCCATTCACCCATCCATGCATCCATCCATCCACCCATTCACCCATCCATGCATCCATCCATTTACCCACCCATCCATCCATCCATCCATCCACCCATCCATGCATCCACCATCCATCCATCCACCCAGCCATTATCCACCACAGGTACTTTCTGTGGTTGTTTCTGGGCCATCCTTGTGCTGTGCTCTAGTGACAAACTTGAGTGTGACCTGGCTGGTGACACCATGTGTGCGTGGATGAAAGCCATCCTCTTCCCATATAAACAACCACATCTGGACAGACCAGGGCTGACAGGAAGCACCATTTGATGAGAGGTGGCTCGTGGTACAGATGGGGAAACAAAACCAAATCCAAAAGTCGAGACTACCTGGCCCTGCATCCAGCTGCTATGTCTGTTGTGGCCTCAGAAAGACTTCCGTGGGCCAGCTGCTGCCTTCTTTCTTTTTATACAGTTGGCTGTGTAGTTCAGGATGGACTTGAACTCACTGTGTGGCCCAGGCTGGCTTCAAACTCATGGAGATCCTCCTGCCTCAGCCTCCTGAGTGCTTAGATAACAGGTGTGCACCACCCCACCCAGCTTGTGAATACTGCCTTCTGCCCTGTCACCTGTACTACTCACCCCAGGCTGCCCCCTGTCTCAGGCAGCTTTATCAAGCTCAGAGAAGCTGTACTATGCCCAGTGCTGGAGCTATGCTGGGGGTCCAGGCATGGTGCCACACACCTGCCATCCCAGCCCTCTGGGAGGCTGAGCCAGGAAGTTCTCAAGTTCGAACCCAGACTGACTGCATACCTTAGCAACTTAGGGAGACCCTGTCACAAAATAAAGGTCTGGACATGTAGCTCAGTTTGAAGGCCCTGGGTTCAATCCCCAGTACTGCAGAAGAGGAAAAGAAATACAGTGGGTAAAGCAGGCGGGGCTGGACCAGGCATTTATATTCTGGAGGGGAGACAGCAAAAGCAGCCCTGAAGCACAGAAATGGAATCATTAGCTGTGAGGCCAGTTCCTGGGCCTCTCTCCTGGTGACCCCTGGGTGGGGGCGCTGTGCAGCTCCCTGCCCTGCTCACAGCCTTAGGGGCTGAGCAGGGACCCCAGGCCCGGACCCTGAGGCTGCAGCAATGGGAAGAGGCTGCCAGGCGGCAGCTAGGGAAGGGGCTGCAGCTCTGCAATCCCCCTTCATAATTAATAAATGAAGAATATGGTTGTTAATCGATGGAGCTGTGAAGAGAATATTGATTCCAACCTTGTGCCTGTTTTTTTTTTTTTTTTGGTGCCGCTTAGATTTTTACACCTCATTTAGAACAAGACGTCCCCGGGGAACTCTTAAAACCAAAAGATATTTGCAGGACTGCTGTGGGGTGTCCAGGTGGGGTGCAGAGCTGGGCAGGGGTCACAGCGGAGGGGGTGGCCAGGCAAAGGAATATTTTTTATCATCAATGTTGCCAAATCACCGTGGCTTCCCTCAAAGCTTGCATTTGAATATTTGATTAAGGATCAATTCTGGTGGGTGTTGGGAAAGGTCAGGGGCCACATTCACACGAGGCCAGAGGGGAAGTTGCAGGGGGGGTAGGAAAATAAATCCCCTTATTATTTTTTATTTTGCAAACAATGTATGGCTGAGGGGTAAAACTGTGGTAAAACCAAGGCAATCAACCACCAAGACAAAAAAATATATATATTGTATCGTCTCTCTGTTCCAGAGAGAAGCCCTTAAGACTTCTTGCTGCAAATGTGTATATACATGTCTAAAAATTGTACATAAATAAGAAAGAAGTTTTCAGACAGCTTCAGCTATCATCTGAACAAAAAAGGTACTTGGTTCCTTCATTCTGGTTGAAAAAGTAATACATCACTGGGCTCAGACATGATTAGAAAAATACTGAAAAGGGTAATGAAGAAAATATAATCATTGGTAATTTCATTTCTTAAAAATGAAACCGCCCTTCACTGTCTTTTTTTCTCCTTAATAAACTGTTTATTGTGGAATAATTTTTGTGTGTGTGTGGAATAATTTTAGATGTACAGAAAAGTGTCACAGATTGGACAGAGAATCCCTGTCTGCTGCTCATCCAGCCTGTCCTTGCCTTGCACACAAAGCCATAGTGCAACGGGGCCAGAATGTAGCTCAGTGGCACAGCACCTGCCTCGCAAGCCCAGGGTCCCGAGTTTGATCCCCAGTGCCAAAAAAAGAAAGCCATAGTGCAAGGTACATGGTCGCCATGGGTAGAACACAGCAGTAGATTTTTTTTCTTTTTTTGTTACTGTAGTAGATTTTTTTTTGAGGTACTGTGGATTGAACCCATGGGGTTTTGGTTTTGCTGTGTATTCCAGGCTGGCCTTGAACTCATCATATAGTCCAGGCTGGGCTTGAATTCACAGTGATCCTCCTGCCTCAGTCTCCCGAGTGCTGGGATGACAGGTGTGCACCACCATGGCCAGCTCCCCAGTCCTTTTTAATTTTTTATTTTGAGACAGTCTTGCTAAGGTGCCCAGGCTGGGATGAAACTTGTCGATCCTCCTTCCTCAGCCTTCCAGAATGCTGGGGTGACAGGCGTGCCACCATAGCTGGCTACAGAGTTTCTTTTTCTGTTTGAAATTCTCTCACTTTAAAATCTTACTTCTTTGGCTCCTTAATAGCCCTGGCTTTTTTCATGCAGATAGACTTGGAGATATGAATATAGCTATTCTCTAAAACAAATAGAGTCCCAGGGATGTAGCTCAATGGCACCGCACCTGGCAAGTGCAAGGTCCTGAGTTCGATTCCCAGTGCCAAAAAATAAAATAAAATAAAACAAATAGAGTGTAAAATGCTGTTTTTCACTCTCTTCTCACCTTGAAGTTATATTTGGAACATTTTTAGGCTGGTACATATATATCTTTTTCACAGTTTTCGACAGCTGGACTGTGTTCACCTGCATAATCGACTTCATTCTTTTTTTCTTTTGTTTTCCTGTATTTTAGATTGAAGTGAAATTCACTACTATAAAATTAACCATTTAAAAGTATACAATTTATGAGGCCTGGAATTTAGCTCAGTGGCTCCACCGCCTGCCTTGCAAGTGCAAGGTCCCAAGTTCGATCGCTGGTACCAACAAAACAAAAGTATACAATTTAATGATCTTTAATATAGTCACAGGCTCATGCAGCCATCACTTCTATCTCATTCTAGAATATCACATCACCCCAAAAAGAAGCTGCATCCCCATGAGCAGTCACCGGTCCCCTCCCCAGCCCCCACACCCACGAGTCCACTTCCTGTCTCTGGAGCCGCCTGTCCTGGGCGTTTCCCGTCCATGGAGCCCACGCTGTGTCCTCTATGTCTGGCATCTCTCACCGAGCATAGTCTCCCCAGTGTCCGTTCACACTGTGGTGAGTGTCACAGCCTCACTCCTTTTCCTGGCTGAATAATGTTCCAGCATGTGGGGATGGATTTAGGTACTGTATCAGTCAGTGCTTACTAGAGAAACAGATTTAATGCAAGCTATACAAATATATAAGAATTTGCAAGATTGGCTTACAATGTCCTCCCACAGAGCCAGGTGTGGAAGAGCGCAAAGGTCTGTCTGTGTGCTCCAGTCGAAGGCCTGGAGCTCACTGCAGTGTCCCGTGTGAGTCTGTATCAGGAGGCTGAAGGATCTGCACTGGAAGCCAAGAGGTGATGTCCAAGGTGAAGACTAGAGCTCCTCTGAAGAAACGGAAGCGAGCCTTTCTTCATTTCCCTCCACACCATTCAGGTGACAAGCTGCCCTGGGGCGGGTCTTCCTCACGCAGAACTGCTCTGAGCCAGCCTAGTTGGGTGTTTCTTACTCAAGCTGACACAGTCAGTGGACTATCATAGGGACCATTTCTATCATATATTTTTCCAGTGCTGGGGTAGAATCCAGGGCACACACATACTAAACAAATGCTCACTGCTGCGCGACCTCCCCAGTCCTTTCTATTTTATTTTGAGACAGAATCTCACAAAGTTGCTCAGGCTGGACTTGAACTTGTGATCCTCCTGCCTGAGGCACTCAAGCTACTAGGATGACAGATGTGTGCCACCACACCTGGCCTATGCTTTCTTCTTTTTTGTTGTTGCTTTTTGGTACCAGGGATTGAACTCAGTCCTTCCACTTGCAAGGCAGGCAACGGCACCACTGAGCTAAATCCCCGGCCCCTATGCTTTCTTCATTAACAATTTCTGTGATCTCTTTAGATATTGAGGGCATTGCCTCTGATGTTTATCTTGTAACTATTTTGGGGGGAGGTTGTTTTGTTTTATTTTTTGAGACAGGGACTCACTATGAATTTCAGCCTGACCTTGAACTCACTTTGTAGCCCAGGCTGGCCTTGAACTCACCTCGAACTCCTGCCTCCTGCCTCAGCCTCCTGAGTGCTGGGATTACAGGTGTGCACCACCAGCTGGATTTATGTTGTAATTGTTTTTCTAGGGACTCCTTGGCTTTCTGTTTTCACTCAGGGTGTTTTATTTGCATGTAGCAGTTATGTACTACTTTTCCTTGTACTTTCTTTTTTTTTTTTTCGTACTGGAAATCAAACTCAGGGCCTCGTGCTTGCCAGGCAGGTGCTGTGCCACTGCCCTGTAGTTTCTTGCCCATAATGTCTTCCTCGTCATTCCTCAATTATATAAACTTGATTATCTTCAAATTATTAATTTTCCTATGAATAGGCCTATTATAGCTTCATTATTTATGCTAAAACCTTTTACCAATCTAGAACTTGTTTATGCCCATTTTATTGTCTTTTGCATACTTGTGATAAAAGAGTTCAGACAACCCAGGCATAGTGGTGCACACCTGTCATCCTAACTACTCAGGGGGCTGAGGCAGGAGGATTGCAAGTTTTGAACCCAGTCTGGGGAACTTCGTCACTTATCAGGACCTGGTGTCAAAATTTTTAAAAAGGAGGTAGGGGCCGGGAATTTAGCTCAGTGGCACCGTGGCTGCCTTACAAACACAAGGTCCTGAGTTCGATCCCCAGTACCAAAAAAAAAAGGAGAGCTGGAGATGTAGCTGAGTGAGAAGACCTTGTGTTCAATCTCAGTACCAGACAGAGAGAGACAGAGAGATGAAGAAAGAGGAAGAGAAGAGGAAGGAGGAAGAAAGAAAAGATTCTCTTTTTTGTTCTTGCTTTGATTTTCTATCCTCTTTCCTGCAAGACCCATGTGGGTGCAGAATGCACTGGTCAGCAGGTACTGAGATAGTGCTGCATAACAAAGAGCACAAACAGAACAGTTATGAGACAGCAATATGTAGCAGCATCTGCTTTGTGGGGTGAGCGTAGCCAACAGGCTGACTTTTCATGTCCTGCCAAGGCTCACTTGGGTGTGCAGGGCTGGCTAGCTCTTGGCTGAACAAGGCAAAATATTCCAGTCAAGCACAATGTCTCAGCATCCTCAACCCAAACCAGTGGCTAGAGAGTGGCCAATGTGGGACATGCATGCAGGTGACACCCAGGGAGTCAGCTTCGTACAGCCCTCTCCCCTGGAGCCTGGGAATCACCAGCCACTTACTATTGACTCAGAGAACATGACAGGGAGGCAGAACGGTGGCGATGTCAGTTCCCTACGCACTTGACTAGGACTCAGTCAATGGGAAGAGCACCCTGGTGGGCCTGGCCTAATCAGGTGAGATCCTTCAGCTCATGGCAGCTGGCTTTGAAGAAAGTGCTGAGGATGCTACAGCATCTGGGAGCTGATTCTTCCAGCAGCACGTGAACTTGGAAGGGGACCCCTGGGGCTGTGGCCTGTGAGCCCTCGAGCTAAAGACACAATTATGCCGTGCCTTCAATTGGGGGAGGGTGCCGGACTGGAACTCAGGGCCTCATGCATGCTAAGGCAAGTGCTCACCACTGACGACACCCCATGCCCACCTCTATATTATCCCACAGTTTCTGTGAGCCAAAATTTGGGATGGGCTGGGGTATAGCCTAGCAGGCACAAAGCCCTAGATTCCATCACCGGAGCCAGAAAATAAATAAATAAAAAAAAATAGGTTCCAGCTACTTGGGAGGCTGAGGAGGGAGGATTGAAAGTTCAAGGCCAGGCTGGCCAATTTAGCAAAACCTTGCTTCAAAATAAAAAATAAGCCAGGCATGGTGGCACATGCCTGCAATCCCATCACTGAGGAGACTGAGACAGGAGGATCGCCACAAGTTCAAGGTCAACCTGTACGACATAGTGAGTTCAGCACCAGCCTGAATTATATAATGAGACCCTGTCTGAAAAAAACAAAAAGAAAGAAAGAAAGGGCTGGGGATGCAGCTCAGTGCAAAGGCCCTGGGTTCAATCCTCGGTACCAAAATAAATACAAAGGGATGCTTAAAGCTGATAATTCTGTGGCCACTCGTTACATAGCCCTGGGTGACAAATACACATGGATGGCTACACAGCACGGTCAAGGTTTGTTCCTGGACCCGGGTTGGGTCCAGTTGTGACAGCCCTGGCCCATGCGTGGGCATTGTCCTTCCCCTGAACTGCAAGCTGCCTCAAAGGAAGACGGAAAGAGTTGGGGCCCTAAAGTGATCAATGCACCACAGCAATCACCGTGATTGAGACAGACATTTAGATTATTTCCCATTTTAAACACACGTCGGAGAGGGCTGCAGCGAGCATCTTATAAAGCTCTCTGTGAAGCTGGGAAAGAGATTTTTAGATCCCTGGATGGGTTTTCTTTGGGGTAAGAAGAGAATTAGAAAGTGTACTTTTTTCTTTTGTTTTTTTTTTTTAAACTCTTTTCTTTTTTTCCAGTGCTGGGGGTGGAATGCAAGACCTTTACCCATACTGCAGAAGTGCTGCCCCTGAGCCACACCCCTGGCCCTTTTTATTTTTTGTTTTGAGACAGGGTCTCCTAAATTGCTACATTGCCAGGCTGGGCCTCAATTTGTGATCCTCCTGCCTCAGCCTCCCAGAGTGCTGGGATTATAGGTGTGTACTACCACGCCTGGCTTTATTTTTCATTTTGAGACAGTGTCTCACTAAAGTTGCTCAACCTGGGCTTGAATTTGTGATCCTCCTGCCTCAGCTTCAGCTACAGCCTTAGAAAATAAAGACTCCTCAGTAATACTCTAAGGGAATGTATACTTTGGTTATCTTTGAGATCAATAATATTATAACTTTATAATAATTATAATTCCATAACTACTGTGTTCCTCAAAAGAAAATCCTGGTAAGCCAGATGTGGTGGTGCATGCCGGTCATTCCAATACTCAGGAGGCTGAGGCAGGAGGATCCCCACAAGTTTGAGGCCAGCCTGGGCTACATAGTGAGTTCAAGTTCATCCTGGACTACATCATGAGACCTCATCTCAAAAAAACAGAAAAACAAAAAACAAAGAAACAAAATCTTCTGGTAGATCCAAACTATTCTGTCACATGAATTTTGGAATAATTTTATTCAGTTCCCATTCTCTCTGTGAAAAGAAAAAACAAAATCTACACTTGATGTTAGTCAAAAGGCCAAGGAGCAGGGCCAGGGATTTAGCTCAGTGGTGCTGCAGCCTGCCTCAAAAGTACAAGGTCCTGAGTTCGATCCCCAGGACCCCCCCAAAAAAGGCCAAGGGGTGAAAAAAAAATCTGATTGGAATTTTGATTGGTATTAAAATAAAATTGATGAATTAATATTGAGGAAAGTGACATCTTCATGGCATTGGGTGTTTTCATGCAGCATTTGGGCTGTCTCTCCAGTTAGTCCTTGGGTGTTTGTCCTTCAGTGGCTTTGTATTTACCTTTTCCCCTTAGCTTTATTGAGGTACAATTGACAAATACAAAATTGCGCATATTTAACGTGTGCACAAGATGGGTTTTTTGCCTGGTTTTTTTTTTTTTTTTTTTTTTTTGGTACCGGGGATCGAACTTGGGACCTTGCACTTGTGAGGCAGGCGCCGGAACCACTGAGCTAAATCCCCGGCCTGTTTTTGCCTTTTTTTGCTGTGCTGGGGATGGAACCCAGGGCCTCATGTGTATGAGATAAGTCCCACCTCCACCATCCACCCCAGCTCTTTTTATTTTATTTTTTGTTTTGAGACAGGGTCTTGCTAAGTGGTTCAGGGTGGGCTCGAACTTGTAGACCTCCTGCCTCGGGCTCCCCAGTGCTAAAATGACAGGCACGCACCCCACACCTAGTCGGTGGTCTGATCTTTGGCAGGTGCTGATTTGGGGTCTGCAGGGATGGTACAATGATTGGGGGGATCTGCATGACGTCCACTGAGGCAAAGCGGCACAAACTATGGGGATTGAAACAACACACATTTTCTTGCATTTCTGGAGACCAACAGCTCAGCGTCAAGGGAGCCTCAGGTGGGTCCATGTCTGTCTATCCCCTGAGCCACTGCTGGTGGCTGTCAGTCTTTGGTGCTCAGGGGCTATGGCGATATCACTGCCTTCCCCACCTCTCTCTCCACCTGGACTTCTCTGGGGATCTCCTCAGCCTCTTAGGGCAGGTGGGACAGGAGACTGGGCCCACTCTGATCCCCTCTGGCTTCATCTTGCCTCCCTGCATATCTGCAAAGATTCTGTTCCTGACTGTGGGGTGCACAGGTCACCCCGTGCAGGGACTTTTCTCCCTGTTCCACACTCTAGGATGCTTTAAGGACTATGGTACACCTCTCCTTCTTTTTTTTTTTTTTTTTTGGTACCGGGGATTGAACTCAGGACCTTGCGCTTGTGAGGTGGGCACCGGAACCAATGAACTAAATCCCTGGCCCTTCTCCTTCATTTAACCAGCCCATCTATCCACCCACCCATGCATCCACTTGCCCATCTGCCCATCCACCCATCCATCCACCCATCCATCCACCCACCCACCCATCCACCTACACATCCTTTCCTTTAACCTTACAGGAAATTACCTATAAAACTGTCAGTGCCTGGTGTCATCTTTTGTTTGTGGTGAAATTCATACAACATACAATCGACCATTTTCTAGTGTACAACTCGTGACGTTTACTATATTCACAGTGTTGTGGAACCATCCCTCACTTAATTCCCAATCATCCCATCCCTATGAGCAGTCCCCTGTCTTCTCCCCAGCCCCCACACCCATGAGTCCACTTCCTGTCTCTGGAGTCACCTTTCCTGGGCGTTTCCTGTCCGTGGAGCCTGTGCTGTATCCTCCATGTCTGGCGCCTCTCACTAAGCACGGCATCCTCAGGGTCCATCCATGCTGTGGCGGGTGTCACCGCCTCTCCCTTTTCCTGGCTGAGTGCTGTCCCAATCGCGTGAAAGGACCTTGCTGTGTGTGTCTGTGTGTCCCTGGGTGGACACTGGGACTGTCCTCCCCTCTTGCGCAGCGGCTGTGCTGCTGTGGACTGGTGCGTGTGTACTTGTCTGAATGAATGTGTCCCTGTGGAATTTGGGGTTGGGCCCCTGGCACCATCCAATGGCAAGGGTCTCCCACAGTTTTCCTTAAGAGTTTTGCTGCTTTATGGGTCAATTTTGGTAATTTATGTTTTCCTATAAAATCTCCATTTTATTTTTAAAGTTCATTAGCACAGAAGCCTGCAGTGTTCCATCTCTGTGCATCTATCTCTCTTTCTGTGCATTTTAGTGTCTTGAGAATTTGTACTTCCATAAGGTCGCCTTCCTTCCTAATTCTCATCTCTCTCCTTTCTCTCTCTTTCTTCCTCCTCTCTTCTCTCTCTTGGGACTGGGGATTAAACCCAAGGCCTTCTCACTGAGCTACATTCCCAGCTCTTTTTCAACTTTTTATTTTGAAACAGGATCTTACTAAGTTGCTAAGTGACTCAGCCTGGGCTGGAACTCGAGATCCTCCTGCCTCAGCCTCCCAGAGTGCTGGAATGACAAGTGTACGCCACAATGCCTCTCTCTGTCTCTCTGTCTCTCTCTCTGGTTTATCTACTTTAGAGTGTTTTCTTACTTCAAAGAAGCAGTAGTAGGGGCCGGGGATTTAGCTCAGTGGTTTCGCCGCCTGCTGCGCAAGCGCAAGGACCTGAGTTCGATTCCCCGTACAAAAAAAAAAAAAAAACAAGAAGCAGTAGTAGCTTTTATGTATTTATTTTGCTGTTCGCCCCTTTTCTGAGCCATTTTTTTTCTTTTATCTTTATTAATTTGCCCTCTGTATTCATTAGCTCTGTTGGGTGGTGGTTGTTCTCTGCTGAACTTGCTGATTTTATTTACACACGCTGGGGTTTGCAACATAACTGTGGAAGGGCATGGATTTATGCTGGGCTGTAATCTCTCTATTCTGAGGGGAGTCTGGTTATTGTTAGTGTAGACTGCTCTCTCCAAGGGTATACTCTTTTTCACATTTTGTTGTTTATTTCCAGTTTTATTCATGTGGCTGAAGTATGTTTAATATCCTGCCCTTCTAGGTTTTTTTTTTTTTTGGTATCTGGGATCAAACTTGGGACCTTGTGCTTTTGAGGCAGGCGCCAGAACCACTGAGGTAAATCCCTGGCCCCTAGTTTTTGTTTTTTTGTTTATTTGTTTGAGACAGGGTCTCATTATGGAGTTCAGCCTGCCCGTGAACTCACTATGTAACCCAGGCTGGCCTCAAATTTGTGGTAATCCTCCTGCCTCAGCCTCCTGAGTGTTGAGATTCCAGGCGCGTGCCACCACGCCCAGCATTGTTGTTGTTGTTGTTCTTCTTCTTTTTCTTCCTCTTCGTATGTACTGGGAATTGAACCCAGGGCCTTCACATTGAGTTACTACTATTTCCCAACCCTTTTAAATTTATTTTATTTTGAGACAGGGTCTCACTAACTTGCTGAGTTGCCCAGGCCAGCCTTGAACTTGTGATCCTCCTGCCTCAGCCTCCTGAGTTCTGGGATAACAGGTGTGGGCTGCCACCTTATCTTGGGGTTTTATCTTTTACCTCACTTTCTGTAAAATCCATGTCTTCCTTGAGACCGAGTGTGAGGCTCTTCTGCTTCTTGCAGGGGGGATCTCTTCCCAGTATCCACCCTTGTATGCTGCATGAATCTCTTTGTGTTTTGTTTTGTTTTTTGGTACCGGGGATCGAACTCAGGACTTTGCACTTTCGAGGCAGGCACCCAAACCACTGAGCTAAATCCCCAGCCCTATGAATCTCTTTCCACAGTTCCCACATTCTTTATCCTTTTTCTTAATTTTAATTATTCTTGGCTGGGCATGGTGGTGCACACCTGTAATCCCAGCATTTGGGAGGCTGAGGCAGGAGGATTGCCATGAGTTCGAGACCAGCCTGGACTACATAGCCAGACCTTGTCTCAAAAAAACAAAAAACAAAACCCAGAAAAACAAAAAACAAAAAAATGTTTAATTATTCTTTGATGGGAGCAGGTCTAAGCACATACTGTTTGCTAGCATGTTGTCATCAATTTTTTTGTTGAGTCTCCTGGCTGCTGGTTAACCCACATTGTCATGGCAAAGTGGGAGATCTCAACTCTGTTAGTCACAGTGTAAACTGGGCTTATGTCCATAATAAGAAAATGTGTTAAGATTGTTATAGGAACCCAGGTGTGGTGGCTCACACCTGTCATGCCAGCACTTGGGAAGCTGAGGCAGGAGGATTGCGGAGAGTTTGAGGCCAGCTTGAGATACATAATGAGTTCAAGGCCAGCTTTGCTCAAAAAACAAACAAAGAGGGGGGGGATTTAGCTCAGTGGTTCCACCTCCTGCCTTGCAAGCTCAAGGTCCCAAATTCAATCCCCAGTACCAAAAACAACAGCAACAAAAACCAAAAAACAAACAAAGAGATGCAGCGTGTGACCTTGTGGACACAGCTGGGAGGAATGGGCTTGTGGCTGGGCAAGGGCTGGGTGGGTGGTGGGTGTTCTCGTCTCCCAGAATCCCCAGCGTTCTCTCAGCAGACCGGGGCAGGTCAAAGCAAAATTAATTAGAGTAATCAACTCGGCCACACTGAAGAGAGGACACTCCCAGGTCGGAGCTCTAATTGGTAGGAGCTGCAGGGTGTCCCTGTGTCTTCAGAGCAACTGTGCTCTCCTCTCTGTGGATTAATTTTGATTAATGACCATTTCACATCTTCCACCCCATCCTTGCTCCTCACTTGTCCTTCCTGGGGGGAGGAGTGGAGGGTGCTGCATGATGGTGGACCCTGAGCCTCCCCATGTCCCCTCTGCCAGGGGGAGGCCACTGAGACACTGAGATCGAGGGCAGACAGCTGCATCCAGTCCTTGGTGCAGCTCCTGTGAGCCAAAAGTTCATTGGGGGTGATGCATGCTGCCCCACTGGGAGTGGGACAGCCAGGGACAGGGTCCACATGTTGTTCTCCTCCTCTCTTCATCTATCCATGTGTATGTCATCCATCTGGCCATCCATCATCTGGCCATGAATCATCCTCCTATTCATTTAGTCCATATACTTGCTCACCCCTCACTCCATCTATTCATCCATCCATCCATCAACTCATACACCCATCCACGCCTGCATCTATCCATCCATAGACCTATCCATCCATTCACCCATACATGCATACATACACCCACCATCCACCTGCTTGCTCATCCACCCCTCCATTTGTCCATCCATTGACCTATCCATCCACTCATCCATCCATCCACCGATCCATGGACCGACCCATTTAACCATCCACCCATCCATTCATTCACCATCCATCCTTCCACCCCCACCTTTCCATCCATCCATCCATCCATCCATCCATCTACTCATTCACTCATCCACCCATCCATCTGCCCACCCGTATACCCCTCTATCCACTGACCCATCCATTCATCCATCCATCCACCCATCCATCCACCCACCTACCCATACATCTTCATCCATCTGCCCATTGATCTGTCCATCCACATTTCAACCACACATCCATCATCCATCCACAGACCCATTCATTCATATGTCACTCATTTGTCTATCAGTCCTCAGCCATCTTTCCACCCAGATAGCCAACATTTATGATACACCCTTCCATCCATCTATCCACTGACCCACCCATCCATACTTCCACCATCCAGCCATCCATCCGCCCACCACCCATCCATTCATAATCACCCATCAGGCCATCCATCCATCCACTGCCCAACCACTGGTCCATCAATTCATTTCTTTCATTCAGCCACCTATCCACCAGCCACTTCTTTATATACTCATGTAGACACTTACCTAGTTTTTCAGGTGTTCATTTCTCATCCTTCATTCATTCATTCATCCATTCCACTCTGTCCCCTCTCCGAGGTAACATTTAATTGGCTGCTTCCTATATTCTTAGCTGGATTCATAGCCTTCACAGCTATCCTCCCCTTCCTCCCCTGTGTCCGAACCCCTGTGCCCGTCTCTTCTCATGCAATAAACACAGCTTGTGCCAGGAGCCATTGACTCACATTCTGCCCCAGGAGTGATGGCTGGGAAGAGAC
This sequence comes from Heterocephalus glaber, assembly GCF_053883595.1. Taxonomy (NCBI): domain Eukaryota; kingdom Metazoa; phylum Chordata; class Mammalia; order Rodentia; family Bathyergidae; genus Heterocephalus; species Heterocephalus glaber. The sequence continues at coordinate 4,039,445 of NW_028258457.1, read as the reverse complement.
CTTCAGTCCTCTGCTACATGGAGAAGAAATGCCATCTGAGGGGCAATTCCAGCCCTTTTTACTTTTTATTTTGAGACAGGGTCTCGGCGGCTGGGCTCAAACTTGTAATCCTCCAGGGCTAGGGAATTAGCTCAGTGGTTTCACTGCCTGCTGTGCAAGTGCAAGGACTGGAGTTGGATCCCAGTACCAAAAAAGAAAGAATTGTAAACTTGTAACCCTCCTGCCTCAGCCTCCCAGAGATTACAGATATAAGGCACCACTCCCTGCGCTGGCCTTGGGATTTTCATGTCATGATCTGCCTGGTGTTCGGTCCCGAGGAGCCCCTTAGGAGGAGCCTGGTTCTGTTCATAGCTGCAGAGGTTCTCCCATCATGCCAGACTCCGGTGTGATCCCCCCTCCCCCGCTCCAGATGGACACCCAGTTAGCTTCTGGGCCCACAGACTGCTGGGGACAAAACCACAGTGAGGAGATTCCCACCAGAGGGGGCACAAATGACTGAGAACCCAACAGGCCTGATGCAGTGGATTTGAACCCCAGTGGGACAGACCGGCCAGATTCTCACTCGAGTGATGATGGATCTGCTACAACTCTGTGACCACAGACACGAGCTCCATGCTTCCTGCTCTGGGAATCTTACCTGGCTTTTGTGGGGGCGTTGCTGGGAATCGAACCCTGGATTGGAGTTCCCATGGAACCCACAAGTCTTTCTTAGGTCGGGAGTATATTTGTGTAGGTCCCAGGGGGCACGAGTAGGTGACACTGACAGGGTGCCATTGTGAGAGGGGATGGAGTCCTGGGGACACTTTCTTAGGGAGTTCTCAGGTTTGACTTTGGGTTCTATGAAGGAGGAAGGGAGAAAGACGAGGAGATAGAAACTGTTATGTCTGTGTCTAGACGCCCCCCTCCAAAGCCCCATGAGGTCATAGGTGGGGCTCTTTCAGAGGTGGCAGCATCTACAGTGTGTGATGCTGGGATCAAGGGTGTGTGATTACAGATTGGGCTGGCACTGCCCTAATCCCAGTAGCCCAGATACAACATAAAAGGGACAGAAAGAAGCTGCTAAGGCCCCTTGTTTGTTTTGCTACTTTCTGCCCACCATGAACCATTTCTCCTCTTCGACGCCCCTCTGCCACTCTGCCTTGGAGCCAGTTGATTATGGACTGAAATCTCTACAAACTGTGAGATAAATAAACCTTTCCTCCTTTAACTTTGGGGGTCTGATATTTTATCTCAGCAACAAGAGAAAAGTAACTAAGACAGAAACAGAGGTGGAATCAGAGAGACAGAAATGGAAACTAAGAGGGAAGATTGAGACTCAACAGAGACAGATGAAGAAGAAAGGAGGGAAGCTGAGCCTGGTGGCAAAAGTCTATTATCATGGCTACTCAGTAGGCTGAGGCAGGAGGATTGAAAGTTTGAGGCCAATTTAGTGAGACACTATCCCAAAGTAAGAAAAAGAGAGGGAAGGAAAGAAGAAGAAAGTGGGGAAGGAGGGAGGGAGAGAAGAAAGAATGGAAAAAGAAAGAAAGAAAGAAAGAAAGAAAGAAAGAAAGAAAGAAAGAAAGAAAGAAAGAAAGAAAAAGACAAAGAGAATCCAGGGATGGTAGTGCACATCTATAATCCCAGCACTCAGAAGGTTGAAGCAGTAGGAACTCTGAGAGTTTGAGGCTGGCCTGGGCTACATAGTGAGACCCTGCTTAAAAGAATAAAGACAGAGAGAGGGGGTGGGGACAATGCACAAAGCGAGACTGAGTGAGGGGGAGGGAGGGAGACAGACTTCACAAAGAGAAGAGCTCCAGGCAGAGACCTCAGGCCCCAGATGTGCCCAGTGCAGCCGCGAATCTCTCTTGGTCTCTGATGGTCATTATGACCCACTGGGACAGCCCAGAGACCCTGCCACACGTGGGTGGGTGACAGGGACCCAGTGGGGACCCAGTCCCACCTGTTTCTTGGAGAGAGATCCAGGCAGCCACGATCCAGGCCAAGCCTTTTCCCTGGCTGAGCATCCAGGGCGAAGGCCTCCTTGCTCTGGGAGCAGAAGGTCTTCTCCTGTGGTCTCCAACCTAGGCCTTCCTGGCCCAAGCTCAGCCCCTGGAGCTGCAAAGAGCAGGTTGTGACACCCGGGGCCCCAGCGTGGGGCCTGGGCAAGCCATGCAGTCAGTCAGGGCAGTGTCCCAGCCCAGCGGAGGACCTAGGTCCAGGCCCCTCCTGTCCTTTGTCTCTGTATGGGAGCAACAGACCCCCAAGGAGGGACACAGGGGGCCAAGAATGGAACAGCGGCCCCTCTAAATCTTTGAGGCTCTGGATGGGAGCCAGGTCCCAGTCGTCAGCCTCAATGTACCAGGTTTAGGAAGTCCCTAAGAGGAAGGAATCCCTGAACCTGGCAGCTGAGGTTGCCCATGTCCACGCCTGCCCACCTGGCTTGTGGCCCCGGGGATCCTCAGATTCCAGGTCCCCATGGGCACTGTCAGCTGCCACGGCCTGGGAAACTTCTTCAGCCTACAAGGATCGCAAAGCCAAATTCATGGGCTTGTCAGCCCGTCCTGGGATTTTGTCACCTCCCAGGAACCGGATGGGGTCCCCTGGGCCCTCCCCAGTGGCTGGTCCAGCCCAGAGCTCTCCTTGGGCTCTGGCTTTAGCTGCAGAATGAGTGCCCCATGCCCTGTCCATGCCCCTGAGGGCCACCCACACCTAGGTACAAGGAAGGTTCCTTGCAATTAGTATAATTAAATCCCCACATGAAGCTTGGCACGGCAGTACACACCTGTAATCTCAGCTCTTGGGAGGCTGAGGCAGGAGGAGTGCCACAAGTTCAAGGCCAGCCTTGTTTTTGAGACCCTATCTCAAAAACAAATGTACAAAAATTCTCAACATGGAGACAGAGTGGTTCACCCGGGAGGTGACCTAGTGACCTCTGAGTCTGTCCATGGAGCTGTGTGGGTGTGGGCATGGACTGCCCCAAAAGCATGTCTGGCATATGGAGCAAGGGGACCCAGGCCCTCCCTTCTGGGGGGACGTCTTTACCACCTAGCCAGCCCCAGGGGCATGGCACTCAGCTCCCAGACAACCATAAAGGCTTTTTAAAACTGGAAGTGGTGTCGAAGGCCTGTCGTCCCAGCACTCAGAGGCTGAGGCAGGAGGATTCCAAATTCAAGTCTGGCCTGGGCAACTCAGCAACCTAGTGAGACCCTATCTCAAAATAAAAAATTTGAAAGGGGCTGAGGTTGTAGCTCAGTGAGAAGGCCCTGGGTTCCATCCCCAGTACCAAAAAAGGAAAGAAATGTTCCTCCAGTCAGTCCATCCTGGCCAACTGTCATCTCTACTGATGGGTAAGAATCATTAGGCAGCCATCCTGAGACCCCGATCGTAAACCAGCAGGTCCTCAGGGCCCTGGGCCAGGCCCACAAATGGCCCCCAAGGGAAGGACCCCTGTCTGCATCCCTGGCGCCCCGCCCGGCCCCTCCTCACCCGGAGCCTCTTCCCGATCGATTTTATGAAGGCAGCTCAGGGGTTCATCAATGCTTCCTCTGCCGTTTTATGCCCCTGTTTAAAAATTCTTAATTAAGCAGGTTTTTTCTGTTTACACTTGAACTAATTACACTTTTAAAACCAACAATAAAACATTAAGCCCAGGCTATTAAGGGCTTCGGAGCAGGCCAGCGCGCGGCCCATCGGGGCAATTCAGGAACTGGGCCCTTCCACGGGAGATAGGATCACCCGGTGGCAGGCGGGTGCCTGGCTCCACTCAAGAGGGTCCCCGGGTCTTATCCACCTTCCTGGTGGGTGGGGTGGGGGACAGCAGGCAGCCGGATGGCCCGCACTTCCTTCCGCCTGGCCCTGAGACTCAGGAGCTATTGATCGGCTGGCCTGCGCCTGGCCCATCTCCGGGCATCCTCGGAAGCTGGGGTCTGTGCCAGGGCAACTGGGGTGAGCCACAGGGAGGCCCCAAGATGGGGGCATAGGCTCAGTGTTCCAGAACCAGGGCAGCCAAGGCCCCCGGGAAGAGCCCTGTGCCAAGTCTGGTGGCCCCCACTCCAGGGCCTTGAAGGGCATCACAGGGCTAAGGGTCCCTGTTGTCTTCCAGGCATAGCCTCGTGACCTGCTGGCCTCTGAGGGGCTTTCTGAGCTGTACCTGAGCCCCAGCCAGCCTGGCCTCCCCATACGCATACCTGTTTGCTTCAGGTCACTCCAAATCCCTGCTGGCAGCGTCCCACGTGTGGGTTTCCTCAGCCCACCCCGTGATGCCCCCATGGAAGCTCCCAGGCTTGTGCTGCACCTCAAGCCCCAACTCAGCACCCTGGGACAGAAGTCTGATGCTCCTGGTTTGGAATGGAAGGCTCTGCTAAGAAGCAGACTAGTCTGTCTCCATGATTTTGGTCTGAAAAAACAGGCAAAAGCCTCTGCTTTCACGGGTCAGACATTCTAAATAAAATTAATGAATATTCAGTTTGTTTCAATAAATAAATGAATATTTGTTTATAGCCATGCTCTTGGTCACTGATGCTGTTTTTTGTGACCTGTGCCTTCATCACCAAGCAAACCCCTACTTACCCCTCAAAGCCCTAGCTTCAATCCCCCTGCTCTGTAAATCCTTACCAAGTTCCTAAGTATACTCATTGACCATTCTGTCTCCCTCTCTGTTCCCCAGCCCTGACCACCCAGGCCAGGGAATACTTGTGTCCAGGCCTCTCTCCCCCAAACCTGCGAGATTTCTTGAGGGCCAAATCCAGGTCAGTTTTTGGAGTGACTTTTGTGCTTGATCAGCACTCTCATCCTTTAGGAAAAAAAATCTCTCCAAACTGCAGGGGGCCATTGGAGGGGTGGATCACCCAAGCCAGTCAATCGTGTAGTAGTCCCTCCCCCTGGCTGTTGAGACTGGTTCAGAAATGGATACATGACTCTCTCTGGCCAATCAAAGTCCTTTCCTGGGATTTTTTCAGGGAGGACCAGGAAGGAAGAATTCCTATGTTGCAGAAAAGCCAGAAAAGAAGGGCTTAGCAAGGTGGCACCAGTGCCCACCATGCAGGGAGGGCTGCCTGAGAGAATGAGGAGGCCCATCTTTGCTTGAATAACTTCAAGTCAAGTAGAAAAAAATCACCAGCAGCGCACAGTAGGTATTTCATAAATGTACCACATAACTAGCTGCAAACTCCTTCCTGGCTTCTCAGCCCATCACTGCATCATTTTTTTTCATACTTCCTGTCACCATCTTTCATGATTTGTATTTAGAATATTCATTTATTTCATTTAGCATGCTGGTCCATGAAAGCAGAGTTTTGGCTGTTTATGCACAGCCGTCTCCAATACCCAATATATTTGCTATGCTGTGTCATTCTAATTGAAGAAAATATTGAAATTTAAATGATCAATGTGAATTTGAGCACTCACCTTTAAGTTGTTTGATCCAGGTTTAAATGCAAATCTGACAGTGCATGATTCATATGTAGAATCACTAAACTTGTGCCATTTGTGTTTTGTAGATTGTGTGAGCATACGTGTTTGTTTCTACCAGAGCAATTGATTTAAGTCATCTACCTTTTTATTTCATGCACTTTTAATTTTTGTTGCATTTCATTTTTCTTGATGTGGACATTTTATTTTCTTTCTTTCTTTCTTTTTTTTTGGTACTGGGGATCAAGCTCAGGACCTTGTGCTTGCAAAGAAAGCAGTGGATGTGGACATTTTCTACCAACACACTATACCATGTTTGCCTTGTAGTCAGTTTGGGTTTTGTTGAACTCCCACCAGAAATCTGTGCTTATGGGCACAGTGGAGAGCCATCTGCAAACACAGCAGGGACTATCAGGAGACACATATTATACCTCCTCTGTTCACAAGCATATTCATTTGTCCCACCAGGCTTCACTTTTTTTTTTTTGGTACTGGGGATTGAACTCAGGACCTTGTGCTTGCAAGGCAGGTGGCAGAACCACTGAGCTAAATCCCTGGCCCTTATACTTATAAAACAAACAAAAAAGTTTAAAATCAAATTAGTGCCAGGTGCAGTGGCACTCAGCTGTTTTTCCAGCACTGCAGGAAGCTGAGGCAAGAGGATCACAAGTTCCAGCATGACCTGGGCAACTTAGCAATTTATCAAGACCCTGTCTTGAAATAAAAAATAAAAAGGGCTGGGGCCGTAGCTCAGTACAGAGGCCCTAAATTCAATCCCCAGTACTGAAAAAAAAATTAGCCCAAAATGTCAGATGGCAACAGCAGAATGTTCTGCCAGCCACAGAAGCCTGGGCTATTACATAGGGGTTTTTTTTTTTTGGTACTTGGAATCAAACTTGGGGACCTTGCGCTTGTGAGGTAGGCATTGGCACCACTGAGCTAAATCCCCAGCACAGGGCTGTTACATAGGTTTCATAGCCACAGAGCTGGCCCTGCTGGAAGCCCTGGTATACAGCAGGTCCCCCATAAATGCTTATTTAGTAAATTAGTGACTATTAGGATGTAGTTTGTCTGATAGAGGAAGTGCAAGGTGTTCTCGCCAACAGTGTCACGGCTCTGAGCTGGAGTCCAGGATGAGGGGTGAGGGCAGTGTTACCTGAGGAGCCAAGCAGTAGCCCCCGAAAGGTGTCCACCCCCATCCTAATCCTACAGCCTTTATGCATACAGTACTATATGGTAGGGACTCTGCAGATGGGCTCATCTTGACCACCCAGGGCCCCCCTGTGAGGGCACAGGAGAGTGAGAGGCAGAGAGAGGCTGAAGACCCCGAGCCGCCAGCTCTGCAGATGGAGGATGGGGTCAAGAGCCAAGGGCTGCGGGCGCTTCTAGAGGCCCGGACAGGGACTGGGTTCTCCCGAACCCTTGGAAAGAGCAGCCCTGCTCCCCACACCTGAACTCAGCCCTGGGAGCCTGTGCCTCAGACCCCAGGACCATGACAGAATAAATTTGTGCTTCTTTAAGCCATTCAATTTGTGTCATTTGTCAGCAGCCACAGACGCTCACACACACCCTGTCTGCAAGAGGGGACCCAGCTCACCTCTGTCTGATCTCTGCAAACTGATCCTTTGAATTAAAGTTTCTACTACTACTTTCTCCAGACATTTCCCTTCTCTCTCTCTCTCTCTCTCTCTCTCTCTCTCTCTCTCTCTCTCTCTCTCTCTCTCTCTCTCTCTCTCTCTCTCTCTCTCTCTCTCTCTCTCTCTATCTCTCTCTCACTCTGTCTCTCTCTCTCTTTTTCTTCAGTGTTGGGGATTGATCCCAGGGTCTTTTGTACTAAACTACATTCCAACCCTCTTTGTATTTTTTATTTTAACACAGGGCCTCACTAAGTCACTGAGTCACCCAGGCTGGGCACCAACTTGTGATCCTCCTGCCCCAGCCTCAGCCTTACCATGTTATTGGTGACATAAAAGGGAAGGGGCCAAGCCCAGGAATTAGGCCCCATGTCCATCCTGAGAGGGAGCTGCTGGAGGCAGGGAGGGCACCCACAGAACATCACAGCCTCGAGGCTCCGGAGGGGAAGGACCTGGGCTCAGGGATTCTGGGAGCTCAGGGACAGCCAGGGGGCACGAGGCTGCGGACCGAGTGACCCCCCTCTGACTCACTGTGGCTCCGGCATGGTCCAGAACTGCCTAGATTTGGGGTCCACGAGGGGTCTGCTGCCACCACGGCAGAGCTTAGCCGCGACCTGCTTCTCGGCCCCCTTTATTGCCCGGCCCCCTCTCGAGGGCCCTGCGGTGACAGGGACAGGACAGAGGGTGCCTGCCCCAGGACCGGTGGTCAAGAGCAGCGGGACCCTGGGACTGAGGGTCGGGAGAGCCCGGTTCTCAGAGAGACTCGGCAGCTGGGGGGCGGAGTCCACTTCCTGGGGACTTTGGAGACGCCCCTCGCATCCAGCCCGCTGGAGAGGACAGGCCCCAGGTCACTGCGCTGTTCCTTCGCCGTGGGAAAGCAGGGGGCTCCTTGGAGACAGGAAGGGCGCGGCCCGGAGTAGCCCTAGGGGGAGTAGAGGCAGCCCCGCCCAGGCCACCGGTTCTCAAACCGCGCAGGCTCTGGCGTTTCTGAGAAGGAAACGAATCCCGCGGGTCTCAGGGGTTTCTCAGAAGCGCCTCCCTTTTTCTCAGAAGCGCTTCCCGCAGACCCGAGGTCCAGCCCAGCAGACACACAGCCAGCCTCCCCCGCCGGGGCCCTGGGGGTCACAAGCAGGGTACCTGGGGAGCCCCCTCCCACCCCAGGCAGGTATTATTACTGTTGTTTGCCTGCTGCTAAAAAGCCCCAGTAGGGAGGACTCTGAGCTCAAACTTTGCCCGATTTGCCAGTGACTGGGTAGATTGGGAAACCAAAGCACACAGAGAGGGAATACATCACCCAAATTCAATTAAGATCCACAATGGGCCTGGAATTTAGCTCAGTGGCGCCGGGCCTGCCTCAAAAGCTCAAGGTCCTGAGTTCATCCCCGGTACCGCAAAACAAACAAAACAAAACAATAACAACAACAAAAGATCCACAAGGCAGCTAGGCATGGTAGCACACACCTCTCCCAGCACTCTGGGAGGCTGAGGCAGGAAAGTCTCAAGTTCAAGCTCAGCCTGGGCAACAGCAACTTAGTGAGACCCTGTGTCAAAATAGAAAAGGGATGCAGCTCAGTGTGAAAGTCCTGCTCGATCCCCAGTACCACACACACACACACACACACACACACACACACACACACGCACACAAGGGATCCCAAGTTCCCTGCCCATCGGTGCCCCCCATTCCCCCCCCAGGCGGGCTTCGTGCCCACTCACATCTCCCCCTGCCTGGGGCCTCACCCCCGAGGGGGCACAAGGTCAGCTTGCAGATGAGTAAACTGAGGCCAGGCAGCCGAGGATGCCATCCAGCTCAGGTTGGCTGTTTAAGGCTGGAGCAGGGACAGACCTTGCTATGCCTCCGATGGCCACCATGCAAGGCATCAGGCAGTTCTGGGGCCGGGGCTCACACTCTGCCAGCGGCCAGGCCTGAAATGTGCTTAAGAAGGGTGATGTGGGCAGCGAGGGGCTCCCGATCGAAGTAGGCTGCTGGGGCTCTGGCAGACTCGGGGTACCCAAGGGGCAGGGAGAAGGGGGCCGCCACACAAACCAACGTCTGTACCAGTTCCAGGCCTGGTGGGAGCTTTCCCTCCTTCCTTCCCTTTCTTTCTCCTTCCCTCCCTCCATCCCTCCTTCCCTCTTACCTTTATTTTTGTGGTGCTGGGGATGGAACCCAGGATCTCACCCATCCCAGCCAAGCACTCACTAGAGCTACACCTCAGCCCTTTTATTTTATTTTGAGACAAGGTCTCACTAAGCCGCTAAGTTCCCTGGGTGGGGCTCAAACTTGTGACTCTCCTGCCTCAGCCTCCTGACTACCTGGGATCACAGATGTGAACCACTGCATCTGGCTTCCATTTCCTATTTGAAATCATCCCCTAATCCGCTTGCAACTCCCCATCCTGGCTCCCTGCCCAGGCCTAGTACCCTTTGTCCCCTCTACAGCCTGGGGTCCTCTACTTTGTCCCCTCTCCTCTCTCCCTCTTGCCCCAGGATGTCACCTCCACGTGACATCTGAGGGGACTTATCCAACCACCTGTTGGTACCCTGTTGGTACCTGTTAGTACCCTGTTTCAAAAGAAAACAAAATTGTGATGATTAACCCTAAATTGGACAGCACCAGGCCCAGTCCCATGCTCCGTCACTGTCTCTCGGCTCCCTGCCGGCCTCTTACCCTTGGAGCTTTGTCCCATTTTGCAGATGTGAAGCCTGAGACTGAGAGAGGAGCTGATGCCCCCTGTGCCCCCATGCCTCCTTCCCCCGGCGAGCTGGAGGAGATAAAGCCTTGAGCCTGTGAGCCGCCCTTATCAGCACATCCTGACGGATGAGCCAGAGAATTCCTCGCTGCCATCGATCGGGCGTTCCTGCCTCCATGGCCAGCCACGATTAATTTATGTGGGACCAGAGAGCACTAATTATGTCTGTTTAAGAGGAAGTTAACTTTAATGCCCCTGCCGCAGTCAGCCTGTGGTAGCGGCCAGGACACCATCGGCTACGGAGACCTGGCTCCCAGCCTCCCGGGAGTGCCGTTAGCCTCTCCCCACTGTGCCAAGAAAGGGCCCAGGGCTAGGCCGAGTGTGGTGGTGCAGCCTGTCATCCCAGTGCTCTGGGAGGCTGAGGCAGGAGGGTCACAAATTCAAACCTACTCTGGGCAACTTAGGAACTTAGCCAGAGCCTGAGTGGAGTGAGGGTTCCTTTTTCTCTTTTGTTTTGCAGGGCTGGGGACGGAATCCACGGCCTCATGCATGCTAGGCAAGTGATGGCCACTGAGCTACAGGCCCAGTCCTTTTGATTTTCAGACAGCATCTCACTGTGCTGCCCAGGCTAGACTCAAACTTCTAATCCTCCTGCCTTACCCTCCTGAGTAGCTGGGATGACAGGCATGCACTGGGTAGCATGAGTGCCAGCCAGAGGACAAACTAGGGACCCTCCCTCCTCTTCCCAACATTCTGTGGCTCCCCAGTGCCCTCCTAAGAGTCCAAGAGCCTTTGCTGGCCTCTGTCTGGCCCTACCTGACCCTCAACACCCAGCTGGAGGAGTCACTGAGTCTCTGTTTTCACACCCTGAGCTCGGCATAGACTGCCGGCTCCACTCCAACTCCTCCCCTGGCCCTGGGTCAGATCCCACCTTAACCCCCCCCCCCAGCTGGGGCTGGGAAGGTCTATGTCAGCTCTATCGACACCCAAGGGGATTTGCCAGCTTGCCCTGGCTGCAGATCAGGTGGGAGTGGCTTAGATACAGTGAGGGATGGGACTAAATTAATGCAATACATGAATGAACAGCTGGCATAATTCCCATGCAAGCAGGCAATTTTTCATGTGGTGCTGGGCATGGAGCCCAGGACTTGGCACTTGCTAGGCAGATGCTTACCAGTGAGCCACACCCCGAGCCCTTTTTATTTTATTGTGAGACAGGGTCTCACTAAGTTGCCCAGGTTGAGTTCAAATTTGTGATCCTCCTGCCTCAGCCTCCCAAGTAGTTGGGATGACAGGCATGTACCCTGTGCCAGGCTTGATGTTTGCTCTTGAATGTCCCTGTGGATGAATCTAACAGGCAGAGGCCACTGAACAGCTAAAGACAAGGCCACACTTTAGTCAAAATACCTCGTGGCCACCTGGCAGCCATTTTTGCCCCGGACAGGGGAGGAGTCAGGGACCCAGCGTCCAGAGGGGCTGGACTCGGTCCTCCTGTCCTCCTCAACCTCCCCTGGCCTCCAGGAAGCTCACCGCCAGGACAGGCCTCAGTTTCTCACCTCCCCAGCAAAGCGCTGTGGTCACCTGGCCTGCACGTGGTGACTTCAGGTTCCCCCCAAGACCTGGGTCTGAGCCCCGTCCATCCCTGCCTCCCCAGCCCTGCCACCAAGAAGCCTCCGCTCTCAGGCAACATCTTCATTACGAAGCCGAGTTGTTTAAATAAATGAATTAATATTGACGAACTATCAGTGGCCTAATAAATGATTAGTTAAGGCTCCCATACATCACACCGCGGGGCCACCGAGCCCTTAATTACTGCTGCCAAGGGCCAGCGGGCTGTGGCCACCACCCTGCACCCCTCAGGCCCCGAACCCCTTCCCTGCTGTCCAGTGCCCTCCCCAGTGTCTGGGGACGGGTGCCAGTTACCCCTGTGCCTCCCTGTGATCCCATCCCTGGCAGGCTCGGCCCCACCTGCCAAGTCTGTGGCCTCTCAGAGGCCACATCCAGCCTCCCCACCTCCACCCCCAGCATCACTCTCCTCCCGGGGGAGCCCAAGGAGCTGGTTAAAAACATGACTCCAAGCCAGGTGCAGTGGTGGCCCATGTCTGTGATCCCAGCATCCGGGAGGCTGAGCCAGGAGGGTCACAAGTTTGAGCCCTGCTTGGGGAACTTAGCTGCTTAGAAGACCCTATCTTACAACAAAAAATAAAAAGGGCTGGGGATGCAGCTCAGTGGTGAGCATTTCCCTAGTATATGTGAGGCTCTAGGTTCTGTCCTTAGCCCCCAAAGAAAAAGAAATAAAGGACTCTGTTCACATCCCTCACTCTGCAGCCTCCGTGGCTCCCCAGTGCACTCCAGAAAATGACCTCACCTCTCACCACAGCCCACATAGGCCACAGCCTCCTCCTGCCCCAGAGGTAATGCCATCTGCCTGACCTCGGTTTCCCTACAGTCTAGTGGGAGCCTGGGGCCCTCTTCTGGCTCCCCTGACCTATCCTTGCCTCAGTCTCCCCAGTATGAAGAGTATGAGGAGAGGCCCCATGGGCAGCAAGGTCCTGGCTGAGCCTGAGGGTCCAGAGCAGGTGATATTGTCCAGGGTGGGCCATCATCCAGACCACAGCACACAGCACGATGGCTGCCAACTGCTCTGGGAGCCTGGGGTGAAGACCTGGGTGCTCACAGAGCTCCCCATGTCCCTGTGGCCCTGAGGGGTGGCATCCCCATAGGGCTCTCAGTGACAGGGGCTGGGATACCAGGGACTCTAATGGCTCCTGAGAGATGGGAAGAGGACAGGGGAGATGGAGCAGGACAGGGTGGGGGACAGAGGGAAAGGGACTGAGAGAGAGGTGAGGGTTGGGGACAAAGGAGGGACCAACAGAGAACAGAGCCCGGGGGGAGGGGCACACATCTGGAATTTCAGCACCCAGGAGCCCGAGGGAGGAGGGTGGAGTTTGAGGCCAGCCTGGGCTACATGGCGAGACCCTGCCTCAAAACACTGAAAACAAAGAAATAAATGAATGTTGGAAATGACTGAAGGATAGAGGTCTGCGGGAAGATGAGGCCCAGAGGACTCAAGACTGGAAGGAATTCTAAGGTAAGCAGTATGGGTTTCATTTACTCCTGGTACCATCACTGCTACCTATGGTTGTTCGGTCAATCGACAAACATTGGTTGTGGGAGTACTTGGAACTGGACTATGCAGTGGGTGCACAAATCAGGCGAACCCGGGGCCCTTGCACCGAGCTCCATCCGCACCCAGGGATGTTGAGACAGGGTGTCCCTAAACCACTAAGTTGCCCAGGCTGGGCTTGAAGTTGCCATCATCCCGCCTCAGCCTCCCAGAGTGCTAGGATGAATGCACCCGCTGCACACTCTGGGCACACATTAGGCGCTCAATAAATGGGCAGATGAAGGGCCGGGGATTTAGCTCAGTGGCTCCACCTCCTGCCTCACAAGCACAAGGTACTGAGTTTGATCCCCGGTAGCAAAAAAAAAAGGACAGATGTGCGCATCTTGCTAGTTATGCTGCGGCCCCTCTGCGCCTCAGTTTCCCCACCCCCATCCTGGAAGCGCTGGTCCCGCTCCTCAGAGCTGCCCGCTCAAAGCCACAGCCCAGAATCTAATCGCGTTGCCAGGGCTGTGATCGATCCCATAGGAACGAGGCTCTTAAAGGGCCAGCAGCCCGCCACGCAGGGCCCCACCCCACCGCCCTGCGCCCGCGCTGTGCCTCCCAAAGGAGCAGCCCCCCTGCTCTGAGCCGTGGGTGCCCCGTCTGGATGCCAGCGGCAGACCTCCTCCAGGCACCGCCCACTGCCCAGATGGGGAAACTGAGGCCCAGAAGGAAAGAGAGCAGGTTTCACTCTTTGCGGCCCTCCTGGCTGCCCCCTGCCTGCCCAGATCCATTCAGCCCAGGACCCAGCACTGTCCCGTCCAGGCAGGGACCAAGAGACCAGACAGGCCCAGCACCTTTTCCAGAAACCACCTCCCTGCGTGCCTAGGAGGGGCCATCAAAAAGGGACCCCTGCTGCCCCCCGCCCCCCGCACTGGTGGTTGGAGAGGTGTGAGCTGCCCAGAGATGAAATGGTGGAATCTTCCAGAAGCAGCAAGGGTGGAATCTTCTAGAAGCACAATGGTGGCCTGGTCAGGAGATATAATGGTGGAATCTAGAAGCAGCGATGGTAAAATGTTTTAGAAGCTGAGTGATAGAACATTCTAGAAGCAGCCAAAGGTAGAATATTCTAGAAGCAGCCAATGGTAGAGTGTTCTAGAAGCAGCCAGTGGTAAGATGTTCTGGAAGTAGTAATAATGACTGCTAGTAGCTGTAATAATGGAATCTTCCAGAAGCACCAATGGCGGCCCACTCTGGAAATAGCCTGGTAGACTCTTCCAGTAGCAGCCATAGTGACTGCTGAGGAGCTATAATGATGGAATTTCCCAGAAGTAGCAACAGGAGCAGCTCAGGAGATATAATGATTTATGAGATATAAAGGTTCTAGAAGTAATTATGGTGGAGAGGAGCCACGGTGCTGGAATCTTCTAGAAGCAGTGATGGTGACTGCCCAGGAGCCACAGTGGTGGGTGTGTTGTTCCATAGTTTCTAGTGCCAGCCCTGTCCACCTCCTGCCTAGATGGCACAGGTGGTGACCTCCCCACTATGCCCAGCTCCCCACTATGACCTGGAGTGAGGGCCCCCTCCCTGCTGCCATGCATCCTTCTGGTCAGCAAAGCCACTGTCCCTGCATGGTGAGGGGCCAGGCCTGGACTCTGGGCCTCCAAACCAGAGAGGCCATGGCTGGGGACAAACCAAGGATTGGGGACAGTCACTAGCTCAGTGTGAGCCCAGTGCCCCTACTGTGGGTGTGGCTGACCTGTGACCTCACTGATCTGTGGGGACCCTGGCCAGCCCCACAGGACCCTCAGAACCCCTGCCTGACCCCACTTCCTTGTGGCCTTCAGGTCCAGGCTGGGGCGAGGAGAGATCATGAAGCTGGCACTGTTTTCCAGGAGAGGGCCCATGGGTCTGGGGGGCCAGGCCGGGGAGCAGAGGAGGGACAGAGGAGAGACAGAGGGAGAGAGGGAGAGCCTCAGAGGCCCTGGATGGCTTCTCAACTGTGCAGAGAGCCTGCCATCCCTAGAGGCCACTCATGGGCTCCTGTCTCCAGTCCCAGCTGGAACCAGACAGGACAGCCACCCACAATCACCCAGGAGGGCTGCAAGCTGGGGAGCCTCAGGTCCATTCACTTCCAGGAGATCAGAAAATGTGTCTCCGGAAGAGGGGCCAATGTCAGAAGGCCTTTCGGGATGAATAGGAGTTTGCCAGTTGCAGAATAAACAGTAAGGAGGAGGGAGGCTGCCCCTCAGCTAGCCCTAGAGTGGAGAGGAAGGCATGAGTGGGTATGAGGAAGGGAATCTACAGGCAGGGCTACGGAGTGGTGGTGATGCTGAGGGGCCTGAGGTCACCTTGTGCCCCTAGGAGGGCTTGTTGGGCGCGCACACATCAGTGTTCGTCACAGAACATGCAACGCGTGAGTGCGCCAGGACACACGCACGTGCGCGGGTCAACACCGCAGACCAAGCGTGAAAACATGCTCCTGCCAACGTGTGCATGCCCGTGTGCCCACAGAAGAGAGCCTCAGGCTTGTGCAGGTCCCACGAGGCGCGCAAGCAGGTGCATTGGCATTGCTCACACACAAGCAGCCCCACGCTCGCGCAAGCTCGGGTGCGCCCAAGCAGGGGCCTGAGCTGGACCTGAGGATGGGCAAGGTGCCTGAGCGCGCGTGGTCACCCTGCCCCACCGCGCCGCCCCAGGGCAGGTTTTTGGGCGCCGCGCGCCCCCTCGTGGACACTGGCCCCGCTGCAGCGCACTCTTGGAAGTGAGGGTTTCAGGGTGTCCCAGTCCCTGCCCCCGCCATCCCGGTCTTACAGTAGGCATCACCTAGACTAGGGCGACCATGAGACCGACCAGAAGCAACTCCAGGATCCTAGGGATCAAAAGGAGGACACCCCGGGGGTCACGTCCCACCCCCCGCCCCCATTTCCTCCCTCGAATTCGTCCTGCGTGTGCCCGGGTTTGGGGTAGTCAGATCCGTCACCCCTGACGGGAGCTTCCGGAGACCAGGGCATTCCTGAGCCCACCGCCCCCAGAGCACAGTAGGCTCAGTGGGGCGGGGGGCGGGGGGCGGACCCCCCCCAAGACCTGCGGCCGCGCCCCAAAGGAGCCACCAGATGGCACCATGAGCCCGGGTCCGCACCTCGGGGCTGTGTGAACCCCGCGGCCAGGGAACCCCGCATCCCATGCCGGCACATTGGGAGGGTGGGGTCTGGGGTGGACCTTATATAACCCCTGTGCCTCAGTTTCCCCAGCATCGCGGTGGGGCCGTGGACTGATTCGGGTGTCCCCCAGGCTGGGAGGAAGATGGAGAGTCTACCCGAGCCTAGGGAAGGCCCCAGGGATCAGGTGGCGATCACGGCCATGCAGAGGCCCTAAGTGGGCCCCATGGGGGGAGCAGAGCTGAAAGGCACCCCGAGGCCAGACTGCAGAGGCTGCCGAGGGGCCCCAGATTTCCATCCTGAACACCGCAGAGGAGAGGATGGTGGGTGGGGGATCTACGGGGGGACACGGAGTCCCAAGGTCTCAAAACAGACTCTGATCTCAAATTCTCATCCCCAAATCAATAGTGCAGAAACTCCTTCACCCCTAGGACCCTTAGGACCAGGGACCCCAGGACCCCAAGGAGTTCCTGTGCCCCCCTAAAGGCAGGCGGCCCTTGGGAGAAGCAGAGTCCTGAACCCTGAGTCTCCCCCTCCCCACAGTGTTTCCGGAGGTTCTGCACCTTTAAAACAATGCAGCAAAATTAGCAGCTGTGCCTTCATTAATATGCAAAAATGCAAATCAGGAGATGATTAAGCCCCCAGTATGTTTCCAGGTGATGGATTCTTGTTGTTTTTCTTTCTTTCGGTACTGGGGATAGAACTCAGGACCTTGTGCTCTCAAGGCAGGTGTGGCACCACTGAGCTAAATCCCTGGCCCAAGGTGATAGACTCTTGTCAGTGAGGTTTGAGAGGGTTGATGAGCTGGTGGGACACCAAGGACAGAGATCTAAGCACAAGGATCCTGGAAGCTGTCCTAATTCTCAGTTCCCCCACACCCCTGTCACCTGCCTTCCTCAGGGATGCAGGGGATCCAGGGTGCCTCCGGGCCTTTGCACGGGCCATGTCCCCAACCAGGACACCCTCAGCTCCAGGGCCCCTGAGCACTGGGCCTGACCCCGCGGCAGCTCAGAGACCTGAGTGGGGGCTGTCATGATCACCTCAACTCCACTGGCTGAGCCCCACAAGACAAAGAGCTCTGCCGTGGTCCCCAGAGAGCCACATCTGCGCAGCCTCGGCTGGCGAGCCCTGGAAATGCCTTAAAGACGGAAACTGAGGCTACTGCAGGGAGGGGGCTGCTCAGGGTCCTGCAGCCTCCAGAGTGACACTCAGGTTCCCCCAGGGTCAGGATTAGGGCAGGGACAAGGCTGGACACGCAGCCACGGAGGGTCCAGCCTAGAGCCTGATGGGAGGGGACTCGGAGGACAGAGAAAGAGAGAGGCAGAGAGACAGAGACAGCGAAGAGGCAGACAGAGACAGGGGCAGAGGTGGGGAGATGGAAGCAGAGAGAGACCGGGAGAGACGATCAGAGACAGAGGAGAGGGAGAGGTGGAGATGGGGGGCCCAGCCCTGCCCCCCATCTGGCCTAGCCCAGCCGCCAGCTGCCGAGTCCCCTCCCCCCCCCTCCAGCTCGGAGCCCCAGCTGCTGCTGCCACACACACAGCCCTCCTAGGCCCCACCAGCTGCCCCCAGACCCCGCGGCGCCCCAGCATAGGAAATGCCTTCCCCACTGGCTTTCAGGGCCTCACTATGGGACCTTGGGCCTCCGAGCCCCAGGTTCCTCACCCGTGAAGTGGGGGACCCTCAACAGCTGGCCACCCACTGTGTGTCCTTGGCCTGGGCTGCCACAGGAGGCAAGCAATGAGTTGCTTCGCATGATGCTGCTTGGGGGAGGGGTGTACAGAGTAACAGCAAGAGCTGTGCTGGCAGAAGAGCAGGCTGTGCAAAGGCTCTGGGGTCAGAACAAGAGCCCAGTGCCCAAGGAGCAGAGGGAGAGGAGGAGGAAAGGGCTGCAGGAGACCAGGCCACAGAGGACAGGGCCATCCCTGGGGACTGGGCACTCAGCACAGCATTGTGCCACCACTTCGCCCTCACTCTGGATTCTCCCTCTCCCCGTCCCATTAACCTGGCACTGGCCATGGGTATCTATGCCCAAGCCAAGTCAAACCACAAGTGGGTGGGTGACTTGCTTGTTTTTCTGTGAACATCCTGCAGAATTTATAAGAAGGACCTCAAGCCAGGTGAGGTGAGGCACGCTTGTCACCCCAGCACTCTGGGAGGCTAAGACAGAAGGATCTCAAGTTTGAGCCCAACCTGGGCAACTTAGCAAGACCCTATCACAAAATAAAACATAAAAAGGGCGGAGGAGGCAGCTCAATGCAAAGGCCCTGGGTTCTATCCTCAGTACTGGAAAAAAAGAAAAAGGAAAAGAGAGGCCACAGCCAGGCTGGGGCCTTTGTTATGTGCAGCCACAGGGGATAGTGGCCGGGTATCCCCACCCTGCAGCCTTTGACAGGAAGGAGCTGGAGACCAAGAGTCAGAGGGTGTCCCCAAGGAGGGCTGTGACCCGGTCCCTCCCCAGCAGCAGTGGGGCTGTCCCTGCACTCAGGGAAGTGGCCGCCCCTCCTCGCTCCCAGACACCTGCTGGGGACCCAAGGCCCCAGGGTCCAAGACCTCCGAGGGCCGCCTACCCTGCCACTTCCCCAAGCTGAGGCTTTGCCATCCCAGGCTTCTTCCGCTATATGTAAGACAAAAGTCACAAATGATGGTGTAGAAGCCATGTGCAGGGGCTCACACCTGTCACACTAGCTACACAGGAGGCTGAGGCCGGAGAATCACAGGTTCAGACCCAGCCTAGGCAACTTTGTGAGTTACCAAGGCCCTGTCTCAAAAAATAAGAAGTTTGATGCCCGGTACCAAAAGAAAAAAAAAAAATAAGAAGAGCTGGGGAGGGAGCTCAGTGTGAAGCCCCTGGGTTCAATCCCCAGTACCGGAAAAAAGGGAGGAGGAAAGAGAGAGAGAGAAAGAAAGAAAAGTCAAGGTAAAAATGCTACCTACCCTGTTTGCCCATTGTGTGTTGTATACTGGTATCAAATTATAACACTGTAACCCATAAATATGTACAATTATTACGTGCCAATTAAAAAAATAGTTTACAATTGCAACTGTTTCAGTACAAAACCCAGCATACTCCAGCCTAGAATCATTATAAAGTCATCATTTTTATAGGCTTTGTTTTTCTTCTGGTTTTATTTATTTACTTATTTGTTTGGTGCTGGGGATGGAACCCAGGCCCTCTTACATGCTAGGCAAGTGCTCACCACTGGGCTCCGTCCCAGCCCTTTTTGTTGTTTGTTTTTTTAAGACAGAATCTCACTGTGGCCTCAAAATCAAGACCCTCCTGCCTCAGCCTTCTGTGTCCTGGAATTACAAGAGTGCACCACCACACCCAGCTCATTGCAGTCCTTTTTGTATTTTATTCTGAGACAGGATCTCAGTGAGTTGCTCAAGTTGGGCTTAAATTTAGGATCTTCCTGCCTCGGCCTCTCAAGAGTGCTGGGACTATAGGTATTATATGTGCCACTATGCCTGGCCCCTCCTCCTGAGTTTGAAAGAGGTTAAAATGTTTTTGTGAGCCCCTAAAAGTCTACACGGCCAGGGCCTGCTGTATCTGGGAGGATAGATGGGCTTTGACACTGCTTGTACCCTCTTGGCAGAGAGAAATTGGCTCTGATCTTAATGGTGGATTCCCTCTACAGTGCTCTTCCTTCTCAGCCTTCTGGGGCCTCCCCAGGTCACCAGGGGTTCCCCCACCCAGGACCCCGGATGGGTGGGAGCCTGCCCCACGAGGGAACTGAAGTGTGCTGCTATTGGGGGGGGGTCACCCTCAGAAACTTACCCACCATCCTGAGGCTCTGTCCATTGATGAGTTGAAAAACTAAACTTCATTATTATTGTTATCATTTGTGGGGTATTTATTTATTTTGTTTTATTTTTGTGGTACTGGGGATGGAACTCAGGACTTTGTGCTTGGGAGGCAGGTGTGGCTCCACTGAGCTAAATCCCCAGCCCCTATTTATTTTGGAGACAGGGTCTCACTGTGTAGCTCAGGTTGGCCTTGAACTCACAGCAATCCTCCTGCCTCAGCCTCCTGAGTGCTGGGATGACAAGCCTGAGCCACCACATGCAGCTTTATTATTTTTTGCTGTACTGTGGATTGCGGACTAGCCAAGCACTTACCACTGAGCTACATCCCCAGCCCTAAACTTTAATTGTAAAATGTACTGAAATAGGGCCGGGGATGTACTTCAGTGGTGGTGTGCCTGGCTTGCAAGTGCAAGGTCCTGAGTTCAATCTTTGGGGGGGGGGAGAAAATGTATATATATATATATATATATATATACTGAAATAGACAAAAAGAAAATAAACTCCAACATTAAGTCCCAGCTAATCCCATTTCTTAAATAAAAATATAAAGTAAGAACTGAAAGTCCCTCCACACCCCCAAAGCAACCACTAACCCCTTGGGGCAGTTCCTCCTGTGCTTTTTTGATACAAGCTTTTGCCCTTTACAGAAACTACCCCCAAGATGGTGTTGTGGGTCCCTAACTTATCATTTTGCCCAAACAGTCCACCTCGGTGTCGCCCTTGCTTGGGATACATGGGAAAATGGCACCTGCTGGGCAGGCAGTGGTAGCGTTCCCTGCGTGGCTGTGTGACAGTCCTGTTTTCCAAGACACTCTGGTTGGTCCCAGGTATTTGCTTCTACAAATCACATTCTAATGAACATTCTTTCTTTCCCCCACTATGTAGCCCAGGGTGACTCGAATTCACAGGAATCCTCCCACCTCAGCCTCCTAAGTGCTGGGATTCCAGGTGTGTACCACCAAACCTGGCTAATTGCTCACTTTTTATTTTTTGGTACCAAGGATTGAATTTAGGACCTTGCATTTGCCAGGCAGGCACCTACATCCCCAGCCCTCTTTTTTTTTTTTTTTTTTTTTAAATTGCTCGTTTCTTTTCTTTCTTTTTTTTTTTTTTTGGTACCGGGGATTGAACTCGGGACCTTGCACTTGCAAGCTAGGTGCCAGAACCACTGAGCTAAATCCCCTGCCCAATTCACAAGTTTTGAATGTGTGTGTGATCACATTCAAAGGCATTCCTTTAAACCAGGCATGGTGGCGCATGCCTGTAATCCCAGGGTTTGGGAGCCTGAGGCAGGAGGATCAAGGTGAATTCGAGTCCAGTCTGAGCTATATAGGGAGACCCTGGCTCAAAAAACAAAAACAAAAAAAGCATTCCTTTCTTCATAATTCTGATTTTTCCATCCCTGAAGAGGGCAAGAAGATGACAGGCAGGGCTGGGGGCCAGGTTTGCTGAGCCTGTTCGGCTCTGGAAAACGGGGTGTTCGGCTGAGAGCTGACACTTCCTCCACTTGATTGAGGTCAGGGCTGAGTCCGGAGGCCTGGGACCGGAGAGCTGGCGGTACCCAGAGAGGACCAGGGCCACCTCCCTCCCCGGGCTGGGGATGACCTATTTGTGTAACGTGTTTATTTTCCCTGCACACACCCAGCAGGGGCAGCCACTGCTAGCACTCACCAGAGGCTACGGAGCCTCCAGACTCAGCGGGGCCAACTGTGATCTGACTCCATGGGCTGGCTGGAGGTGCCACGCATAAAATCTCATGCAGGACCAGGCACAGTGCCAGAGGACTTGCCCCTTTTGTAAAATGGGCACCAACACCCACTTAGAGCCAGGCACAAGGGCACGTGCCTGTCATCCCAGCACTCTGGGAGGCTGAGGCAGGAGGATCTAAAGTTCAAGCTCAGCCTGGGTGACTCAGGGACTTGGTGAGATCTCTTCTCAAATAAGAAATAAAAAGGGGGCCGGGGATTTAGCTCAGTGGTTTGACGCCTGCTGCGCAAGCGCAATAACCCGAGTTCGATCCCTGGTACCAAAAAAAAAAGAAAGAAAGAAATAAAAAGGGCTGGGGATGTAGCTCAGTGCAAAGACCTTGGGTTCAGACTCCAGTACCATAAACACAAAAACAAAAACAAGAAAACACTCACTCACAGACCAGGCAGGTGTGGTCCTGCTTCTTCAGCCATGAGGCTGGGAGCCTCTGTACCTCAGTTTCCCCATGTGCAAAGTAACTTCCATGCCAGTCTGTGTTCCCAGGGCTGATGACACATAGGCAAAGTGACTTGAGTGCCCCTTGTGAGACCCAGCAACAAGGGCCACAGAGGGGCAGCCCTGGTCCAAAGTCACACAGGCAAGGCCCAGTGGGGCACGGCTCCCAGGCCCTGCTGCCTGCAGGACCCACACCTTTTGGCCCAAATCTGTCCCCAAGGGCCTTTGTCCCTCCTACCCTCTGATCTGCCCTCCAGCCCTTCCATGGGGGCCCCTTAATCCCCCCACCACCGGAGATTGAACTCAGGACCTTGTGCTTGCAAGGCAGGTTCAGCACCACTAAGCTAAATCCCTGGCTCTCTTAACCTTTTTTGTTGTTGTTTTGGTTTGATTTTTTTGAGACAGGATCTCGCTATGCAGCCCAGGCTGTCCTGGAACTCACATTGATCCCCCTGCCTTAGCCTCCCAAGTGCTGGGATCACATGAGTGCTCTGCAGCCAAATCCAGCTTCCCAGGGGAACTCTGAACGTTGGAGCATCTGTTCTGCAAGACATCGGGGTCCCTGCCCTCAGGGGTCCCCTCCTCTACTGCCAGAGTCCCAAGTACTACAAGACAAACATCAAGGGGCAGTGGAACTGGAGTGGGAGGCTCGGTCTGGCCTGGGGGCTGGGACCTTTCCTGGACAGACAAACGGCGAGCAAGGACAGCAAGGTAAACGCTGTCCCCCGGGGGAGGGAACTGGGCCAGCAGCCAGCAGCTGGTGGCAGAGGCCCCAGGGCAGCAGTGAGCAACAGGTCACCATGTCCAGGGTGGCAGAGCTGCCTCTGGGGTGGGGACATCGGCTGGTGTCACCCAGGGCCCTCAGGGTGTTCCCCACCTCCCCTCTTGGCTGAGACCAGATTCCTGCTCTTCCTGAAGTGACATCTTCACAATCCCTGTGCCCCTGGCTCCCTGTGTGTGCCCTGAGCACAGCCCTTACATTGCAGGTCTGTGTCCTGCTGTCCCCGGTTTCAGTCGCCTTAGCCAGCGGAGATGCCCACTTTCCATCTGGGTTCCCTTCTGTCATTGCTGCTCCCAGGTGCCTCACCCTGCAGCCAGTCACCAGCAGAGACTTTGTCCTCCACCTCTCCAATCCTATTCTCCCATGAGCCCTTCTCCCCTCCAGTCCCTGGGACCCCTGAGTAAAACCCAAATCCTCAGCACAGTAAGGCAGCCTTCAATGACTTGTGGCTTCGGGGCCTTTGCATCACAAGGCCAGGCGCCTGGACACCTGCTCCCTCTTCTGGGAGCCACAGAAGGCCTCAAAAAGAAAGGAGGGTGATGAGCACATGGCCTGGCCTTAGGCGAGGGAATGCTGGAATCTGAGCCTCAGTTTCCCTATCTGAACAATGGATGACTTCCACTGTCCCCTGGACAAAGCTCAAGGGAGCTGGAGAAGCCGGGCATGGTGGCACACCCCTGTGATCCCAGCACTTGGGAGGCTGAGGAAGGAAGATTGCTGCAAATTCAAGACCAACCTGGGCTACATAGTGAGTTCAACACCAGCCTAGACCACACAGCAAGACCCAGCCTCAAAAAGCAGAACAAAACAAATCAAGGGAGTCAGAGGCCCTTGGGGAAGAAAGGGGACCCCCTCCATTGTGCTCCACGGGGACTAGAACAAGCGCACCTTTGCCACCGTGGTCAGAGGTCAGCCTGGCAGCCTTCGTGGATGGGTGTGGGGGTGGCGGGAATCCAGGTGCCCCCCCGCCCCGTAACTGGTACCTGGCTGGGGAGGCACCCGTTTACACAGGCCATCCCGGAATGTGGCGGGACAGGCCCCAGGTCCCTGAGTCAGGACCCAAGGGCGTCAGGCCAGGAGGGGAGGGCCGTCCTCTGCAGCTGGCATCGGCCTGGCCCTGTGGTGCGGTGCGGAGGGGGTGGGCATGGCAACACAACAATCCTCACCCCCACTGCCCAGTCCAGCCTTCAGTGACCCCACAAGTCTACCTCAAAGCCATCCTTCCCCTTTCCCTCCCCATGTAGCAGCCCTAGGGCTCTTTGCACAACACAAACCAGGGGACATCCCCTCCCTTCCTCGAATCCCCACCATGGCTCCCTGGTGCCCTCAGCATAAAGACCTGCACCTCCTCTCACAGTGGGAGGGTGGAGGTTGCCTCTCCTGACACCTGGAGAGACTCCTGCCTGCCTCCCAGGCCCTGTGAACCCCAGGATATGTCTGGGATGGAGGGTAGGGGTCAAATCATCAGGGGGGTCCCCTTTTTCTGTTTTCGTAGGACTGGGGATTAAACCCAGGGTCATCGCACTGAGCTCCAGCCCCAGCCTTTTCTTTTTCTTTCTTAAATTTTGAAATGGGATCTGGCTAAGCTCCCAGGTTGTCCAGGCTGAGCTTGAACTATTTTTTTTTTTTTTTTTTTTTGGCACTGGGGATGAAACTCAGGACCATGAACTTTCGAGGCAGGAGCTGGAACCACTGTGCTAAACCCCCGGCCCTGAGCTTGAACTTGTGATCCTCCAGCCTCAGCCTTCTAGAGTGCTGGGATGACAGGCATGGGCCACTGTGCCCAGCTTCCCTCCTCTATTACACTTGTACCTGGGAGCGTCAATAAGTCAGGATCAATTGCTGAAGACTGTGACCAGCCCATGGGAACACCCACTGTCCTTGGCCTTTGTCCATTGTCCTTTTTTTTCATTCTTGGGATGGACCCAGGGCCTCACGCACACCAGACAAGCCCAGTACCATTGCCCAACCACCTGACACCTGCCATGACCAGTGTCTCCTCCTCCTGCTCCGGGAGGATTGTAACAAACCCCCTGCCACCCCACATCTCGGGGGAATCCCAGACCGAAACCAACTCCTTCTAGAAGCCGGGGAAATCAATGAGTGTGTAAATCCCAGCCCCCAGCTACAGGGTGATCGTGGGGCACCTAGGCATCTTGGCACTGGGTCCCCTTCCACAGGAGTCCACATGGAGTGAGAAGCCTGCAGGAGCCAGCCATGGTAATGCACGCCTCTCCTCCCAGTACTCTGGGAGGCTGAGGCAGGAGGATTGAAAGTTTGAGCTCAGCCTGGACAACTTGAGGGCTTAGCCAGACCCTGTCTCAAAATTAAAAAGGGCTAGGTCTGGAGCTCAGTGTGAAGGCCCTGGGTTCAATGTCCGGAAACACCCCCGGACACACACACACACACAAACACACACACGAAATAAAAAATAAAAGAAGACCCTGCTGTGCGGCAGCCCCCACCCTGCAGGCCTAAGATCCTGAATGGTGGAATGATCTCAGGGTACCTGCCAGCCACACCCCTTCTCTCTCTTGCCTGGGCTTCTGAACAGGAGAGAGAAGCAGGTGGAGTGTGTGTGAGGGGGTTGTTCACAACTCAGGAGACCTCAAAGGGACCGGCTTTGGAGATAAAGGAAAGGGAAGTCATAAACCCAATGCCAGCCCCTGCCTGAACAAACCTGGCTGGGTCCCTCCTGGGTCGCTTCACCAAGCTGCTGCCCCTTTCTCCTGCCCTGTCTCCACATCCCACTTCCTGTTGTTCACCAGAAATGGGCTCTAGCACCGGGCCTCAAGGAGAGCACACAGTAGGTGTGGCAGGAATGAGTGAAGGCCAGGGCCACAGGTAGAGAGGCTCTGGGCCCCGGAGAACAAAGGCTGCAGTCAGGCAGGCGCAGGCGGCTGCTGTGGGCCACTCTCCAGGGGCGCTGGCACCAGCCGCTGGCACCCTGTCTCCCCGCCAGGGCCCTGTGGGGTGTGCCCCGGGCACAGGGCTGGGCAGAGGTGGTGGTGAGTGGGGGCCCTTGGGCTGTTCCGCCCAGCCGGTGACTCAGCCCTGAGCTGGCCCTCCCCCGGGAGGACAGTGGGGACTTGTGGGTTCCGGGAGGGCTTTCTGGCAGGTTCCAGGCCCAGCCAAGGTGAAGCAGGCCCCGAGGCCAGGGCAGAGAAGACCTTGGAGCCTCAGTCTGGTCTGCATTTTGGAGTCCAGTGCTTGGGTACCAGCACCTGAGGGCCAGGGCAGGTCTGCAAAGAGCCCCATGTGGGACCCATGGAGGCAGGGGCCCTGGAGCACCGCACTTGCCTTGGAAGACAGGGACTGGACAGGTCAGGGTCACCAGGGTCCCAGTGCCCAGCACACACCCTGCTACGCTGTTGGCACTCAATAATGGACCCCTAGAAGACAATTTCTTCCCTTCTCTGGGTACAAGTAAAGGGGACCCTAGCTGGGTGTGGTGGTACACGCCGGTCATCTCAGCACTTGGGAGGCTGAGGCAGGAGGATGGCTGAGAGTGGGCTATATAGTGAGTTCAAGGTCAGGCTGGACTACATAATGAGACCCTGTGTCAAAAACAAACCAACAAATAAAATACAAAGGGCATCCTAGGAACACTGGCCCAGACTCTGTGGCTCAGACCCAGGCATGGTGGGCTTGGGTTGGGCTGGGCTCTAGTTGCTTAGTGCTGGAGTCTCCAGCGGCCTCAACTCTGCCCTGGGGTGGGGACAGCCAGCGCTGCCAGGCACCCTCAGAAGGGCTGGGGACTGGGGGTGTGGGGTGGGACCGGAGCTGCTCTGGGGACCCTTGGTCCAGAGACCCAGCTGGACCAGAGGGACACCAGGGGACACAGGTGCTAGGGAAACAGCGTGGCACCTGATGTCTGCTGTGGCTGCACCCTCTAATTTTCCCAATGGGGGAACTGACGCCCAGAAAGTGGCAAGGACCTGCTGAAGGTCTCAAGTTGGGAGGGATTCAAGACTGGCACCTGAACAGCCCAAATCCGGGGCCCGGTCCCCAGATGCCCCTGGATGTGGGGGGCTTTCTGGGCCAGAGTGATCCAAATTGAGGGTGAGCCCAGCTTGGTTGTAGAAGGGGCTAGCAGTTTAATTAGGAGCCCTCTGTGCCCCGCCTCCACCCCAGCACCCCAGTTGCTTGCTTTCTTTTCTTTTTGTATTGGGTATCGAATCCAAGGCCTTCACACTGAGCTACATCCCAAGCCCTTTTTAAAAATTTTGACACAGGATCTCACTAAGTCACTAAATTGCTCTCTAGGATCAGACACGTGGTCTTCCAGCCTCGGCCTCCCAGAGTGCCGAGATTACAGGCGTGTGCGCTTGCACCCGAGGTAGCCCCGCTTCCTGGACTCAGAGCAGCTGGAGGTTCCGACAGGGTGGGAAAAGCGGTCTAGGCAGAGGGCACAGCAGAGGCAAAGGCCTCAGGAGTGGGAATCAGCCTGGCAAAATTCTGGAACAGGTTATGAGGGGAGCTGGGCGTGGTGGCAGACATCTGTGATCCGAGCACTTGGGAGGCTGAGGCAGGAGAAGTGCAGCGAATTCGAATCCAGCCTGAACCATATAGCGAGACCTACTCAATAAATATAAATAAATAAAATAAATGGGAAGGGAGCATGATTTCTCTGGTGGACCTCACAAGCCTTGGCACCTTCATATTCTCATTTATTATTCGTCTGATTCTGTGGGATTTCTGGTTCTGAAAGGCGAGAGAGCTCCTTGGCGTGAGGGGAACGTTTGTCCAAAATGGACAGAGACCACTGAGAATCAGAAAGCCCCCGCCTGGTCTTGGTTCTGTCCAAACCCAGGTCCAAATTCCATTGCACAACGGAGGAAACGGAGAATCAGACAGGGAAAGGCTCGCAGGCTCAAAAGGCTCTCTGACTCCGAAACGAGTCAGTCTCAATTTCTCCGCCAGTGAAATGGGTCTAATGTCGCCTCCTGGCCTTGAACACCCGTTAACAACACATGGGAGGGCTGGCCCTAGAAACTTAGATACAACCAAACGGGCAAGGCCGCTTCGGCGGCCACGCCAACCTGAGAATAAAACCCCAACACCTACTCCACCGCTTCTCGCGGCCTCTTGCTCCGAGGGTCCCGCCTCCGACATGGGGGGGGAAAATGGAGTGGAGCGGCGCCGCATCACGAATGGCTGGAAACCCCGCCAATCAGGTTTCCGAGTCCTCTTATTGGTCATTGCCTCTCTCACTTATATTTCAATAGCATGCTCCTTCCCGCCTGCGTCATGGACGCTGCGCTCAGTGTGTGTTCACCTCCGCGTAGAAACACAGTCCCTGCCTCTTTCCCGTTCTTTCATCGATAGATCTTCACTTAGTGCACCCACCCCTACGCTCTCAGCGCCTCTGAGATGCAAGATACTCCTGCAGGTGCTCGGGAGTCCGAGGCGTGAGGCTGGAGTACGACGCACTCGGGACCGCGCGGACGTGGCGGAGGGATCCTCAATGCGCGTCCGGGACGGGCACGGAGGGAGGAGCCTGGTAGGGGCGGGGCGTGTGCGGGGCGGGGCCGATGCGGGCTGCGCGGGGCGGGGGGCGGAACATGTCTCCCGCCGCAGGAAGATGAGGCAGCGGCGGCGGCCGCGGGCGTAGCGGGCCGGAGCCGAGCCGGACCCGTCGCGGGCGGCGGGCACCGCGGGGAACCGCAAGCCGCTGCCCCAGCGCCCCGGCCGGCCGCATTAAGAGTGGACGACGCGGCGGCGGCGGGGAAGGGGGGGCTGGGCCACGCGCGCCGCCGCCGCCCACGCGCGACCCTCGGGGACCCGGCCGCGACGCCCCTTTGTCCGGGGGGGGGCCCGTTCATGCCGCCGCCTCCCGCGTGCCGCGTGCCGGGCCGCGCCAAGCAGGTAACGCGCAGGGCCGGGGCGCGCGGCGTCGGGGTGGGGGCCGCGCCCGGGGACCCCCGCGCTTTGTGTAAAGTTGACCCCGGGCCCGCGAGGAGGAGCCGGGGCGGGCGGGCGCGGGGCGCGGGGCGCGGGCGGCATTGTTCTCCCAACTTTGCGCGCCGGAGGGGGGCGCCGACGTGGAGGGGCCCGCGCGCCCCCCGCCGCTCGCACTCGGGAAACTTTGCGCGGCGCGGGGGGCGCAAGAGAGGTCTTCCAACTTTTGCAGCGGGGGGTGGGATCCCTAGCTCCAGCGCGGGAGGGGGTTGTCCCCGGGGCGCCCCCTCCCCAGGGAGGGGCCCGGCCGGGACTAGAGTTTGGAGCCGGAGCGAGGAGGGAGGAGAGGCCTTTTGTCTACGCGGGGAAGGCGCCGCCGCGCGCTCCGCAGGCGCGGAGTGCAGGGCCGGGCCGGGGGGACCCGCGGGGACCCGGGGCGGGGTCATCTGCTCCGCGTGAATGCGGGGAGCGGCGGCGTGGGGTCGAGGACACCGCGGGGCGCGGCGAACTTCAAAGGGCTCCCGGGACGCACCGGCTGCTGGGGAACGAGGGGGGGGTCCCCCGATAAAAGACATTTAAGGCTGCGCCCCCTAAAGTGGTTTCAACCCTTACTCAAGCCTGTTCCTAGCTCCCCCAAAGTTCTTATGATACCCCAGAAGTCTTTAGCGTCCCCTCCACAAGCCTGTTTTAACCCTCCCCAACTCAGCCTGAAAATCGGTTTCAGCTACCCCGCAAAAAAGTGCAGTTTCGTACAACTGAAAAAAAAAGTCAGTTTCACACGCTCTCTGAAAAGGAAAAAAAGAAAAAAAAGTAGTAGGGCAGGAGGGGGAGTTGCACCAGGGCTTCTGTTTCACACCCCGGTGTCTGAGTTGGCAACAGGGGTTCCTACGCTTTTGAAGTTGGGGCTCCCTCGCTCTCAGATCCCCTTCCCCTCCCCCAGCCGCTGCGGTTTCTCGGGCCGCCCCCGCCTGGGGAAGCCTGGGAAAAGTTTTTCGGGAGGGAGGCCTAGCTCCTAGTCCTTTCCTGGGGTGGGCTAATGCTGGGCAGGTGGCTTTGCCCCATCCCAGCTCTAGGATGGAGCGTCCCCGCCCCGACCTCCAAGGGAACCCCTGGACCCCCACTTCTCCCAGGGGTGGGAGGAGGCGAGGGATGTTTTTCAAAGTTGTATAAAAATAATTCCCGGATACATTGTGGCAATAAAACAACCTCGCTTTTTTCCTTTTCTGAATTCAGTTGGGCTTTTTGGGGGTGGGCAGGAGGAGGATGGGAGGAGTGGAGGACAGCTTTTCGTGGGGAGAGGGTGCAGGCGGGGCCTCTTCCCTCCCAATTAAGCCCTCCTTTCTGGAAAGGGGCCTTCGCAACTCTTGGATCTGTGAATTTCTTCGGCTTAGGATTTGGGGGTCAGGGGAGTGCTGTGACAGCTGTTGGGGGTCTGCCACATTTCCCTTGGGGCAAGGCCTGGGCCAGCCCTCCCCTGGAGGACCAGTGACTGGTAGGTGTCAGGGACTGAGATTGTGAGCGTCCTGCTTCCAGTTTAAGAAGTGGATCCCAACTCTGGTGGTCGAAGGGGGAGTTGACATTTGTATTCTCCCATTGTTCAGGCTCCCTGTGGGCTCGGGAAGGGGCTCCAGAGAGAATCCCAGCTTCCCTGTGTCCTCCCAGGGCCCCACTTTTCCCAGACCTTTAGCCTCCCTACTCCTCCTTGTCGGCTGGAGCCACAGTTACTCAAATTTCTTTTCTCCTCTCCGTGCTTTTTTGTGTGTGTCTGTCTGCTCCTGCTTCTCCCTGGGTCTGCTCTGTCCCTGTCACCACGCAGGGCTGTTTCTAGGCCTGGGGGGACCCACCCTGGTTCCTGCCAAAGGATGAGCCAGCCCCAGAGGATGGCACCAGTGGGCACCGACAAGGAGCTGAGTGACCTTCTGGACTTCAGCATGGTGAGCCCAGCCCCCCTTCACCCCCACCTCAGCCTGGCCCCCACACTTGGCCCACCCCTCCCCTCCACAGTTCTCTGCAGGATCTTTTGTTTTTAATTTTTAATACTGGGCATCAAACCCAGGGATGTCACATTCAACTGCATCCCTAGTCCTTTTTTATTTTTTATTTTGAGACAAGGTCTCAGTAAATTGCTTGGGCTGGGCTGAAATTTGGATCCTCCTGCCTCAGCCTCCCAGAGTGCTAGGATGACTGGAATGTGCCATCACACCCAGATCTTCTACTCTTTATTTTGCAGTGTGTGCATTCTAGGAAACTGTTCACCACTGTGCTACATCCCCCAGCCTGATGAGCAAGTTTTTAAGGGAAAAGTGATGTCGGCCAAAAGCACCCTGTAGGGGTATCAGGTCCTTAGCTTTTGGAATTGGAGGTCTCCGGGTGGGGCTGGGGGAGTCTGGGTATTTCCATGGCAGTTTTTGCTCAGAATGGTTATAGCCTGCAATTTTACAAATGGGCAAACTGAGGCCCAAGAGAGGAGAGGCTGCCTGCAACTTATCCATGGTGTCTGGGCCTGGAGAATACTCCACCCTGAGGCCCTGGTTGGCTGTGTGAGCAGACGGTGACCTTGGGACTCTGATCTGGAGAATGAGCACAGTCAGGGTCCCCAGCTCCATTGTAGGTGGAAAGAGAAGGCGGGAGTCCTGGTTTGAGCTGACCCACGTTGGGGACCCTTGGTGAGGAGCCAACACATCCCACCCCCTGTAGGCAGAGGATGCAGGAATAATAAGGGTAGTCCCATCTGTCACATGCGATGGCTGCGTGGACTTAGTCACTAGGAGCTCATGCAAGTGAGGGGGCCCTAGAATAGGGGGACATGGCAAGCCCAGGGGCATCGGGCTGCCCTGTCCCGCAACAGCCCATTTCCAGTCATGGACGTGGATGCTCTGCATGCCGGCCCCTGGGGTCACACAGCTCCAATGAACCTGGGGAGGCTGAGAAACTGGAGCACCCATGGGTGCCGGGAAGCGGGGCCCATTGTGGATGCTCCCAGAGCCCTCAGTTTACCTGCTTGTGCAGTGGGGCTCCTTTCGGCTGTCAGAAGGGGTGGTCAGCATTTCCTTGAAAAACCCAAGAATGGTGGTTTTTCCTGCTGACTCGGATGGGAACGATACCTTAGATCCCAGTCCACGCACCCTGGTATGCATCACTGGCCTCTGAAAGGGCCCAGGGCACTTCCAGTCTGAAGGGCACCCTCCCCAGTGTGAGGCACTCAGACCGAAACCCCGCCAGCCACCCTGTGGAAAAACATGGCTGGGCCGGCACTGAGCGGCCACGCTCCGGAAGGGCCACACTGGTATTTTTGAAGCCCTGTTTTATTTTTGCCTCCCCGGCTGAGTAACCAGGGGCACTGGTCGGGTGTTTTTTTGTTAAACTGACAGGTCACAGTCTGTTGGGCTGGAACAGAGCAGCTTGGGGGGGAGAGTTCAGCCTGCAGCCTCCACCATCTCTCCCTCTCCTGCCCAGAGGGTCCCCTGGCTTCCCAGGGCCTAGGTCAGAATTGGTGGCTTGCTATACCAAGGGGAAACTGAGGCCAGCCCTTCCCTGTGACGCCTCTCCAGTGTTACAAGAAGAGACCTTCCTGGTCAAGTCAGGGCCAGAGGCACCCCCCCCCCCCCATTCTGTTCAGGTTCCTGCCTGCCTACCCTTCTGCCACCTGCCCCAGGAACAGTGGCCTGAGTTGCTTCTTGGAATCAGGCATTTTGGGCTGAGACAAAATGGGAGAGGAACCACTGATGGTAAACCAGGTTCACATGAAGTAGGAAAAGTAAGACTGTCAAAGTCAACCCAAGGGAGAGCCAGGCGTGGGGGCACACACCTGTAATCCTAGCATTTGGGAGATCGAGGCAGGAGGCTCACTGTGAGTTTAAGGCCAGTCTGGACTACATAGTGAGACCCTGTCTCAAAAACCAAACAAAAATAATGCAAAGGAGAAAGGTCACAATGAAGTCTCCTCAGTATCTTGACCTCGACCTGAGCTTCCATGGTTAAAAGGGAGAGCAGAAGCCAGGTGGGGTGGTGCATACCTGTCATTCCAGCACTCTGGGAGGCTGAAGCAAGAAGATTGCAAGTTTTACCCTAGCCTGGGCAATTTAGCAAGACCTTGTCTCAAAATAAAAAATAAAAAGAGCTGAGGATGGAGCTCAGTGCGAAGGCCTTGAGTTCCATCCCCACTGCTGCCAAATAAGAGGAATAGAGATGTTAGGGACCGGCTAGCACTGGGCTGGCAGCTGAGTGACACCCTCCATGGGTCTAGGGTGGTTCCTGTGCCCCTGCTGTTGGCACCTAGCACCCCTAGGCAGATGTTGCTCGAGGCCTGTTTGTGGTTTCACAATGTCCCACACTGCCAAAGCTTTTGAGTCCCATTTAGCAGAAGAGGAAACAGAGGCTCTGAGAGGTGTTGTGTCAGGGTGGGCTCAGTTGATCCTAGGGTCTGCAGGGCTCACAGGACACAGCTCAGTGACCCCCCCCTCCCCTGCCGCCAGGTCCGTGTAGCTTCTGCCACCGTGGAGGATTCACAGAGAAGTGGGCTGTGTCTGCTTCCTCAAGGAGTGTGGCGGCCTCAGGCCAGCATCTTCCCCAAAGCTAGCCTCAGTATCCCCAGTGGGAGAGCCTCCCTTCTCAGAGAGCAGGGCCTGGGGAGGCTGGGACAGTTCCCAGTTGATGAATGAGCACCATGGGGTCTGCAAGAGGGGACCCCCAAAAAGAACCTGGCTGCAGCCTTAATCCCTCAGTGTGGGCTCTTGCCACTTCTGGAGAGGAAGTGGGAAGCTTCCCACTTCCTGGGACCCCTGAATCCTGGATATGGATGCTGGCCCTGTTATTTCTGGCTAGCCTGGGGAAGGCCCTGGGGACAGTGGGCCTGCCCTGGCACAGATTCCAGCCTGGTGGCCCCTGGAGCCCTGAGCAGAGTGAACCTCTCAAACCCATCCCTGGGGCAGGGCAGGGACAGGTTTGTTTTTTCTGTGGCAAAAGGGTTTGTTGATGTTGGGACTTTCCGGTTAATGCTCCTCTAAGCTGTTTAATCTTTAGGGACTTAGCGCCCTAGGGATGGGTGAGGGAGAGGGAGGGGGCAGGTGGCGGGTAACAGGCCCACACCCTCAGCCACGGGCAGGGTGCCACCCTCCTGGATCTCCAGCCTCCTTTGGACATCCGGGCTCCATCCCTGCCCTGCTTGCTGCCCTGGGCCTGTTTCCCCTTCTGACTGACAGCCCGCATGGGAGGACTGACCTGTTACCAGCTTCCCTGAACACACAGCTCCCCCCACCCAAGGTGAGGTGGTGGGGACTGAGTCCCTAGCCTCTCCCACCTGTTGAATTTAGCACTTGCTTTCCTAAACTGAGGAGGAGGGAGAATTTTGTGTCACTTTGTATCTGCTGCCTAAAGAGCAACACACATAGCCCCCAAAGCAGGATGAACTTGAACCTCCAGGTCTTTTTTTCTTTTCCAATACTGGGGGTTGAACCTAGGGCCTTCAGGCTGAGCTACATTCCCAGCCCACTTTTATTTTTGAGACCATCTTGGTGATGCCCAGATTGGGCTCAAACTCATGACCTTCCGGGGCCAGGGATTTAGCTGAGTGGTTCTGCCACCTGCCACACAAGCACAAGGTCCCGAGTTCAGTCCCCAGTAACAAAACAAAACCTCATGACCTTCCTGCCTCAGCCTCCCAAGGCACTTGGAATGAAAGGTGTGTGCCACTGGACCTGCCTCCCAGTGTCTTTTTTTGGTGGTGTTTTTGTTGTTGTTGTTGTTTTTTGTTTTTTGCTTTTTTTGACACATGGTCTGTCTATGTAGTGTAAGCTGGGCTTGACTATGTAGCCCAGGCTGGCCTTGAACTTGCAGTAATCCTTCTGCCACAGCCTCCTGAGTCCTGGGATTACAGGCGCATGACATTGTGCCTGATAGGGTCTTAAGGTCATCCTGGACACTGTGGCCATGGGTGGACCAGGCCCTCTTTCCATACTATAAGGGGCATTTCTGCCTTTTCCTGCCCTGGTCAGAGGGTTCCCTAGCTGTACTCTCTTTAGGGAACAGCAGCCTTGGGGTTGGGATTGTGTGTTGGCTGGGGTGGGCTGCACCCGCTCAGACCTTAGTCCCCAGTGTCTCTGAGCTCTGCCGCTGCCTTAGCCCACATGAGGCACCAGGATTGTGGCTTTGGGCTCCTGTCAGACCCCACTCACTGTTGTCCCTCTTTCTATCCCTGCAGATGTTCCCACTGCCCGTGGCCAATGGAAAGGGCCGGCCCACCTCCCTGGCTGGAGCCCAGTTTGGAGGTTCAGGTAGGACCGAGGGTCCCTAGGAGCATTGCAGAGGGGCTACTGTGGGGCTCGGCTCACGTGAAAGAGTGGCCTGGCAGATGAGCCCCACTGATGGCATGGTGTCCCCTTATTCCATCCTGCCAGAGTAGATCTCATCTCCTCGGAAGCCCCATGATTCCTAGGTTCCCTGAGACTCGACTGCTCCTCCCCCACAAACTGGGGATTGAACCTAGGGCTTTTGCTCTGAGTTACACGTTTCACCCTTTTTATTTTTTACTTTAAAGTAAGTTCCCCGGGCTGGGTTCAGGCTTGCAACCCTCCTGCCTCAGTCTCCCAGGACTCTGGGAGATGTGCAGCACCATACCTAGTTTCCTTGGCTGTTTTTGTTGGTGAACGTGTTAGGTGCTTGGTGTGTGCAGAGCCTGGCCCTTGGATGACAAGCTATCCTGTTCCCTGCAGTTGAGGGCGCTTCTTGAGGGCTGAGACTTGGAGCCCTGAAACAGGAAGCTTGCCAGGCGGATGCAGCAAGTCGGTGACCCCAGCTGCTGACCTGGCAGTGGGCAGGATGGGTAGGGGTGAGGGCAGAGAGTTGGTGATGGGAAGGTAGCAAGACTTAGTGCTGCACAGCATGGGTTGCAGGTTCTTCTGGGTCAGGGCCTCGGGCATGTCGGGCAGTGTGGGGTCCAGGGAGGTGGGCAGAGGCTGGAGGGAGAGCCCTGTGGTATGTGGGGAAAGTGCTCAGGCCGGCGCAGCATCCCATGCAGGGGCCCTGAGGCATCCCTGTGGGGAGGGGCCCGCCTGTCCCAGAGTAGTAGGGGCCATGGAGGATGGTAGACAGAGGTCGAGGTGCAGGTGGAGAGGTGGAGGCAAGTGGGCTGAGGTCTGTGTTGGTGTCTCCAGCACCTCTGACCCCTTTGGACCTGAGTATGTTCCTGGGGGCTCAGGATCAGAGCCTCCTCTCTGTGTCCTTCCTGTCTCTGAGATGGGATGGGAATTCTGTCTAGACTCTCAGAGGTGACCTGAGGGCTTTGGCAGAAGGACAGGCATCCTGGGGGTGGTGAGAGGTCTTGTGCCTTCGTACCCCCATCAGAGGGCTATGGCCTCGCTGGCCTTTCCCACTGGCTGAGGAAGTGACTGCGCTGGCCGGCACTCCCTAGGGCATGGAAATCCCCGAGGCCCCCAGCACCCCAGAGGCAGCGCCTGGAACTAAGGGGTGACCCTTCCTGCTGGAGGCAGAAGGTCCGCCGGGGGCTCCAGATTCTGCCTTGCTTCCCTCATGCCCCAGCCTCTGCCCTATTGGGCAGCAGTGCCCCCCCCCAGCCTTGCACAGACCCCCAGTAGCCAAAGCCATGATGTGTGGGCCCTGGGGATGTCCCTCAGGGACACTGCTGCCTGGCTCTGCCTCTCCCAGATGCCTGGCATGGCGCATTCAGGGACCCTGTTCACTTGTGGGTTGATGTCTGTGGCTGCTCCTGGCCATGTCTTAGTGTAGCAGGTCTGAGGGCTCAGGGATCCCCATCCAGTCCTGGCCTGGAGGAATGAGATGTGGTCAGTCCCCAGCCCCTGGTTCAACCCATAGGCGACAGGGAGCTTGGAGCGACCCCCTTCATCACTGGGTCGCCTGTCAAGAGGCAGTACTTCTCTGAAGTTGGGTCTCCTGTCTGCAGAAGGGGTGTCAGTCCATTCTCTGGGTTCCTGGGTGGGCAGGGCTATGTGCTCAACTTGGGTATCCAGGTCCCCAAGCGGAGCTCAGGTCCTCTCTGCTGCCCTTGTGGAGCAAGGGCCCCGGCAGGGATCTGATGATGGCCCTTTTCTTCTCAGAGGTCATGGGTCAGATTCCGTTCTTCCTGCAGCTTCCTCTTATTCTCTTGAGCCCGTTGCGATGTGACCAACCTTTTATTTCATGGTAACATCTTACATAGAAGTGTTGTGGAGTCATTGGTGTGGCAGAGGGAGGTCCCTATTCCCTCCCCAGCCCTGTGATGACATTCCTGTGTCTGCCGTGGGCAGGAGTTGCCCAGGCCCCCGGTGTGTGTGCAGGGTTCAGTGGGGTTTAACCAGAGGGTAGAGTCCTTGTGACCTCCACCATCGCACTGCAGCCACCCCATAATCCTTGGAGCCCCCGATTGGTCCTCTATCTCTGCCACCTAGATGGACTCACACATCATGTGTCCCCTGAGATGGGCACCTGTCATTCAGCAAGCTTCCCCAGAGAAGTCTTAAGTTGTGGGCTGAACCAGTACTTTGTTCTTTTTGTGTTTGTTTTTCATTACTGGGTATCAAAAATGACTGATGGATTGATTGTGTGTGGGGGGGTATTGGGAGTAGAACTCAGGGGTGCTGTACTGCTGAGCTACATCCCCAGCTCTTTGTGATTCTTCTCTTTTTGGTTTGGTTTGATTTGGTTTTGGGTACTGGGGATTGAACTCAGGACCTTGTGCTTGAAAGGCAGGCAGCAGAACCACTGAGCTAAATCCCTGGCTGTATTTTTTATTTTGAGACAGGGTCTCAGTCAGTTGCCTAGGCAGGGCTCATATTTGAGATCCTCCTGCTTCAGCATCCCAGACTGCTGGAGCAACAGGCAGCAGGCACCACCACAATAGCCAGGTGTTGTTGTGCATGCCTGCCATCCCAGCAGAAGGTCCTAGCAGGAGGCTGAGGCAGGATTGTGGGTTCAAGCCAAACCTGAACAACTTAGCAAGAACTCAGATTCAAATTGAATCCATTTCTTAAACACTGTGTGTATTGCGCCAGTCTTGGGTCGCCTGGGAGCACTTGGTGAGTGACACAAGTGTGACTGTTGTCCCTGTTGTGATAAGCTGACAGTTGTCCCAGCTGTCTGGTACTGCTCCCCCTGGTGTCCTGCCGCTCCCTACATGATGCTTGTTGATTGACCAGCGCTCTTTACGTGGGGCCAGCCCCAGGCTTCAGGTGCACACCGTCAGAGCAGGTAGAATAAAAAGAAGTGGGGGGAGGACCAGGGATGTAGTTCAGTGGTGCTGCCACCTGCCTTGAAAGTACAAGGTCCCGAGTTCGAGCCCCAGTACCCAAAAATAAGTGTGTGTGTGGGGGGGGAGCTTTGAAGTTAAGTTTGCCAGCAACAGAGTAAATGCAAACTTCATGGTTTAAAGTGTCCCAGAGCCCTTCCAAGTTACCTGTGAATTTTCTCTCTCTTTTTTTTTTTTTTTTAATTTTATCTTTTAAACCTTTTTCTTACTACCTCAATTCTACTCAGGTTTTTGGGGGTTTTTTTTGGTTTTCTTTTGTTTTGGTACTGGGGATTGAACTTGGGACCTTATGCTTGCGAGGCAGGCAGCGGAACCACTGAGCTAAATCCCTGGCCTTGTACCTCTATTCAGTTTTATTTCCTGTAGCTTTGTGGGTTTTTGTTGTACCCAAGGCCTTGTGCAAGCTAGGCATCTGCCCTACCACTGAGCTGCACCCCCCGCCCTTTTTATTTTGTTTTGAGACAGGGCTGACTGGCCCAGGTTGACCTCTAAAGTTGCCTCCCCTGTAGCTGGTATTACAGGTGGGTGCCACTGGGCCCAGCATATCTTGTTTGTGTTTTTGTTTTGTGGGAACAACCCAGGGTCTTGTGGGTGCTAGGCAAGTGCTCACCACGGAGCTGTGTCCCACCCCCAGACCTCCAGCTTGTACAAGACACTGAACCATGTTGGTTTGTAGGTGTCAGAGTTACCTACAGAGCAGGTTGCTTCTGGGCATTGTGGCATTTTCCATGGTGCCATTTCAGAACCTTTCTTCTTGTCCCCTTGGTCACCTCCAGACATCATTATTGTGTTTGCTTGACGTAGGTAAATGGCCCCCTTGCTCTCCCTTGCAACCTCCCCTCCAACTCCCCTCCAAACAGCTCCTGTGCTGCAGGAGTGTCTGTGGGGACCCCTCCCTGGGCCCTTGGCTTATTGACAGTGGCTGCTTGGTCTTTCCGCAAGCGCAGTGGCAAGCGCAGTGCGGGCTGCAGATTGCAGATAGGCTTTTGTGTCTGTCTTTATCATGTTGTGGGCCTGTGCCTTGGGCCCATCTGACACCTGCAGTGAATATCGCCCTGGGTCCTTGTGGCCTCTGGGATTAGAGTCTGGGTTTCCTCCTTCACCGAGTCCTCTTTTCCTTGAATGGTTTCTCCCGTGCGCGACTGCCTTGAATTTGGAACATTTCTGGCGCAGCCTGTCTCCTGCCTGTGGAGGCAGCACCCACTCTTGCCTCCTGAAGCATCTAGCATTTTCTTAAAATGCAAACAAAACCAAAACTCGCCAGGCGTGGTGGTGCACACCTGTCATCCCAGCTACTCTGGAGGCTGAGGCAGGAGGATTGCAAGTTCAAGGCCAACCTGAGGAACTTAAGACCCTGTTTCAAAGAACAAAACAAAAATCATTCATTTTAGCCACATTTGAAAACTGTAGACACAGAACTGCTAACATATAAAGTCCCTGTTCCTGTCTGAGCCTGTGTCCTGATCCTAACAGCTTCCTTCTCAGCCCGTCCCTTTGCCCTTGATGCCACTGCTTCCTGCTTTATCTATTTCATTGATTTTTCTTGCAAGGGATCAGCTTGATTGGGGAATCGATATTTTTCCATTGACTGCCTGCCTTTTCCTTTTCTACTTTGATCTTAATTCCTCCTTTTCTTAAGGTTTTTCTCCACCCCCTACCAGACTTTCAGATCAAAGACCTCGTTTTTTTACTTCTGTTCTCCTTAATTCATCTTAGGTTTTTTGTTTTTTATTTTTTTGGTACTGGGATTGAACTCAGGACTTTGCGCTTGCAAGGCAGGCCCAGTGCCACTGAGCTTACCCAGCTGTTCTCCTTAATTCAGTAACCAGGGTGCAGAGGTTTATAAATTTTCCTTTTGAGTCCCAGCTAGCCATATTCCATTCATTTTAGTAATACGTTTTCCTCATACAATAGATATTTAGGTAATTTAAAAAAATTTTTCCCTTGAGTCAAGTTTTATTGGAGATTTATGAATTTCATGCTGTGGGTGAAGAGTTGGTGTCTTTTAGTTTATTTATTTTTTTGAGATGGGATCTTGCTGAGTTGTCCAGGCTGGCCTTGAACTCTGTATCTTCCTCCCTCAGCCTTCCAAGTGGCTGGCATCGTGGATGTGTGCCAGTCATGGTTTAGAACAGCATTCGTGACCCCTCCATTTCTCCCTCTTTGAACTTGGAGGTGACGTTGTTCCTCCCCTCAATCCCACAGGAACATGGAGAGGTGGTACAGAGCTGTGTGCTGACCAACATGTTGCTACTTGCTGAGCCCCTGTGTCTCACCCCCCTCAGCCTTGTGTTGCTTCTGTGTCCTTGTCACAGTGACTCCGCCCCTTCCCAGAGGTTCACACTAGTGAAATGCAGTAGCATCATGAGGCTCCCAGGAGATGCCAGGCAGTGCCATCTGGGCCCAGTTGGTCTTATTACTGGTATAGGACCTTGGGGTGAGGTCCAGGGATCCCGCTCTTCTCCCTAACTCCCACAGGAGTGATTTGATTGTCATATTGTGTTTCAAATGTTGTCGGGAACAGATGTTGGTGACATAAAACTAACCTGCAGGTGACATTCAGTTGGGACAGGATTTTTTTTGTGTGTGTGTGTAGTCCTGGGTATGGAACCCAGGGCCTTCACACTGAGCTATGTCTCCAGTCCTTTTTATTTTTTATTCTGAGACAAGGTCTAGCTAAGTTGCCCAGGGTGGTCTCGAATTTGAGATCCTCCTGTCTCAGCCTCCAAGAGCCCTGGGATGACAGGTGTTCACCACTGCGCCCAGCTCTACCCTGAGCGTTTTTCCGTCCTCTCTTGTCTTGCTTATTCTCTGTCTGCCTGAGGTCTCCCTTTCCTCCCAACTGCAGAACCTTCTGCTCTGGCCCTTAAGGGTGGGAGCAGTGTGTGGTGACAGCCTCTCCTGGGGTCTGTCATCCTCTTGAATACCTGAGTGCCACCTCTGTCCTCTGTCCTGCCTTTGTCTCTCCCTGTGTCTTTGTTGAGCAGAGGCTCCAGCTGGCACGGAACTTGCATTTTGGGGGGCAGAATGTCCTGTCCTGGGCTTGGAGACCATGGGGATGGACCCTCGCAGGATCAGGTTCTCTGTTGTCATTGAGGTTGCTCATCTGACACCAAGGCAGAGGAGGGTTGGGACCTCATGGCTCTGAGTTCTTATTTATGGACTTGTCAGACCCCCATTCTTGAGGCTGGTTCTGTGCCCCAGAGATGCCCCAGGAGCTAGGGTTGCCATTCTAGGAGTTCAGGAAGAGTTCGGGTGCATGCAGCTGTCTTTTTTGTTTTTCTGGTGCCTGGTTCTGGTTTTATTTCTTGAGACTGGACCTCATTAGTGTGCTGAGTTGCCTAGGCTGAGCTCGAACCTGTGATCCTCATGCCTCAGGCTCCCGAGTAGCTGGGAAGGCCGGCATGCGCCACCGCACCCAGCACTGTTCACTGTTCAAGGTTTTAGGAGGGATCATGGTGTGTTGTGGTGGTGGTCATAATTACTGTAATTGTTCCTCTGTTTGTGGGGCACTGGTCCTAGGACCCCTGGGAACACCAGCATCTGTGGGAATGCCAGTCCCTTGTGTAAAATTGCCTGGTGTTTGCATAGAACCTGCCCCGCCATCCCAAGCTCCAGTCATCCTGGGAGGACTCCTTACACCTCGAATGGTGTACATGCTGGGTCTTCAGCGCTGTGCTGAGTTGTTTGGGGGATGACGTCAAGCGCAGAAGTCACAAACACTCGGTGCGTTCTTTCTTCTGAAGATTCCCCATCCTAGCTTAGTGAACACCACAGATGTGGCACCTGCAGATGTGGGCCAGCTGTGGTGGTGCACGCCTGTGTCCCAGCTACTTGGGAGGCCGAGGCAGGAAGATTGAGGATCGAAAGACCGAAGCTAGCCTGGCTGGGCACTTAGCAACCCTGTCTCAGTTTTTTTAAAAAGGGCTGGGAATGGAGCTTAGTGGTGCAGGCAGAGCCAGCTCACATGTTGGAAGGAGAAGAGAGTGGGGAGAGGAGTTTGGTCTTCTGTTGAGGGCCTTGGGGAGCCATGGGAGGCGTTA
Source organism: Heterocephalus glaber (assembly GCF_053883595.1). Taxonomy (NCBI): domain Eukaryota; kingdom Metazoa; phylum Chordata; class Mammalia; order Rodentia; family Bathyergidae; genus Heterocephalus; species Heterocephalus glaber. The sequence continues at coordinate 3,997,467 of NW_028258457.1, read as the reverse complement.
GGAGGGAAGGGCTCAGGGTTTCACTTCTGCAAGGCCTGTCAGGCTGCCTGGGGATGATTTCGTCAGGTCCCTGGCTGGAGGCTGCTGCAGGGCTGGCGCCTGACCCTGGGCTGTAGCTGTTGTCAGGCCGTTTTGAGGCTACATAGGGTCCTGAGAGGCGAGCACGGAGCCTGGGGAGAGAGCTTGCCCTGGGTCTTGCCCTGCATTTTGCCTATCCCTGGCACAGCCCCATGCCTGGCGCTGAGGTCTGTTGCTCAGGCACTGTGATCGTCCTTCATGCCAGGGCCGCCTGTTTTCTAACAGGCCAGAAAGTGTGTGTATAGCCAGGCCTGTCTGTCACTGTGACTTAGTTCCACCATTGACTGTGAACACGTGGAGTGTGTGCAAGTAAAGCTTTTTTTCTTTGCAGTATTGGTTTTGCACTGAGCTACATCCCTATCCCTTTTTCTGTTTACTTTGAGGTAGGGCCTTGCTAGTTTGCTGAGTGGCCCAGGCAAGGTTTGAGCCAGTGCTCATCCTCCTTCCTCACAGCCTCTTGAACTTCTGGGATGACAGGTGTACCACCATGCCCAGCCTGATAAAACTTTATTTACAGAAACAACTTATGGGGCAGGCTTGATCTGGAGTCTGCCAACCCTGTGCTCTTGGCCCAAACCAGCATTTACTGAGAGTTTCTGAAGCCCACTCCCTCCTTTAGAAAAGAAACATCCAGGAGCCTGCAGCTCCCTGGCAGGTGGGCACCTCCATCCCCTCACCCTCCCAGGTGACACCAGAAGGACCAAAGTCCTCAGGGTGAGCCAGGCCTTAGGTCCCCACCCCTGGGCATCTTCCCAAGCCATGTCTTCCTCACCATTGCTGCCTGCACTTCCCCCAGCATTTAAAAAATCATAAGAGAATGATACCCAGCTCTGATCGTCTTATTCTATTAACATGTTTTAATTAGTGTATGAGGAAGGATGGTGTTATGAATATTCATGGTGGGTTATTAAAATGCATAATTAATCAGTGGGGATTTTAATCTCTGAATTCGGTGGTGGGGGAGGGGCTCCCCATTTTTGTTCTTTGTAGAAGGAGGAGGACGAGGACTGGCGGGGGACCCAGGCAGCACCTCATTGCAGCCAGCCCCTGGGAGGTGCTGGGGTCAAGGGCTCCGTAGGGCCGGCCCCAGCTGCCGTCATGAGAAGGAGTCTTCTCGCCCTTCTCAGCCTGGTACCTCCAGAGCTCACTGCATGTGTCCCTGGGGCGGCCGGACCCAAGTACGGATGCTCTCACATCCCTCACTGTCCAAGGGGGCAGTGGCCAGAGGGGAGAGGCGGGGCAGGTGTTTAAAGGCACACAGGAGTCACCCAGGATCCCGGGGTACAGATATCCCCAAACTGAGCAACGAATGACAGGCGGATTCCAGGAGGCCCAGTCCCATCGCAGCATCCCGGCCCCCACCCTTAATCATGCTGGAGATTTAGGGTTTGAAGACAAAATCTAAACGAGACATGAATATTCACTAGGCTTTGAGATTAATATGCATAGTTATGCAAATTAGACAGCAATTAAACATCAGTTCTCCTGGGAGGATGATTAACAGGAAGGCACTGAGATATAAGAGTGAGATTTTAAAGAAGTTCTGGCACGAGTGGGTGGGGAAGGTGGTGGCGGCTGGTGAGGGAACTGGGCCTAGGGCTCCAGGAGCCTGGGGTACCGCAGTAGGACAGTAGGGTTTGTTTATAACCTGGTTTACGGAGGAGGGAAACCAGGGCACCAAGTGGCCCAGCTGAGGGTCCCAGAGCTGTGCTCAGCTCTACAGAGAGCTGCACTTTGGGGCCCCAGAAGGTGAGGCCCCGGTGGGGGAGCCAGGCAGCTGCTGTGGGGGACAGCAGGCACCTAGCCGTTGCCTGTGAGTGTTCAAGGAGATAAGGCCCCACCCGCCCTGCCCCTCGGGACAACCTTGTCCCCACACGACGGGGTACAGCTACCCTGGGGCCTCCTTTTGCTGCCAGCCAGCTACGCCGCCTGGTGGGTAGTCCCAGGGTAGTCCATGGCTCTACAAGGGTGGCTCTGCATCTCCATTGGCAGCAGTGGGTTGGGGGAGGGCACACACCCTGCTTTCCAGGGAGTAGAGTTCATTATTTGTTCATTATGCATTCTTGGAGGCCCTTGTGACCCTTTCTCAAAGGATCAACAGAGTGTGCCTGAAACACATGCCCTATACCTGTGTGGTCAGGGCTAGGCCTGAGTAAGAATCCCAGTATGGGAGTAAGGGCCCTGCTCTGGGTGGGCACAGTGGCTGGGACTTTGACGTGTGGATGGGAGTTCACCAGTGAAGACAGCTGGAGGGTAAGTTACTAAATTGCAGGCCTATAAATACGGTTTGTGATGTCTGGGACTCTGGCTCCTAACTGTGCTGTTGGTAGCATCTGGGTTGGGTGCTGCTGGGCTAGGGCTGCACAGGGCTAAGGATGGCCCTCGACTCTCCCTTTGCCCTGCAGGTCTTGAGGACCGGTCCACCTCAGGAACCTGGGCCCCCAGTGATCAGAACAATTCCTCTTTCGACCCCAGCCGGGTGAGGAGCAGGTTCCTTTTCCTGGGGTGGGGAAAGGAGGGGTCGGTGAACTGTGTCCAGGGGCCCTGGGCTTGAGACCCAGGTTTTGACCTGGGCCTGGTGCTTGCCAAGCTGACGCCTAGTGCCCCTTCCCCGCCACCTCCCCAGACCTACAGCGAAGGCGCCCACTTCAGTGACTCCCACGGCGGCCTCTCAACACCCGCGTTCCTGGGATCTGGGCTTGGAGGTGAGTGGGGCTCAGCTGGCCCAAGGGCACCCATGCAGGTGATCACAGCCCTGCCACTCAGTCCTCCTGCTGGGTGGCTGTGGGGCTCTGCCTCTGTCTTGGGGTGTGCACCGGTCAGGCCCCCGGTGGCCCAGGAATGAGTCCCAGTCCCAGGAGGAGCAGCCCCTTTGGGCACGGGTGTGGCCCCTGGCTGGTCACCATCTTGCTGAGTCAGGGATGCAGTTTATCCACGCCTGAGCCTCAGTGTCTCCTCCCGTGGGTCAGGGATCCCCCCAAACCTTTTTTATTGGTGGGTTTTTTTTTTTTGTTTTTTTTTTTTTTTGGTACTGGGGATCGAACTCGGGTCCTTGCACTTGCGCAGCAGGCGGCGAAACCACTGAGCTAAATCCCCAGCCCCCCGACAAACCTTCCTCGTGATCCCCAGCGTTGTCACCTTCTCACTAGCCCACTTGAAGAGGCTAACAGCATCTCACAGATGAGCAAACTGAGGCTGGGCAGGAAGTGCTGGCTCCATGCTCCAGGAGCACTCAGGCTGCAGCCTGGGCCTCTGTCCCTCCTGCCAGGGGCCCCAGGGTGTGTCCTGGTGACACAGTCAAAGCCAGGAGCCCTGAATATATTGCTAGGTTCAGCCATCAGTGCTGGGTGTGGACTGTGTGCCAGTGAGGAAACTGAGCCCCAGGGTACCCTGAGAGGCAACCCAAGCCTGACCAGCACTGGTGGTCCAAGTGGGAAGCATGTGGCATGGGGAGAGGGAGGGGCAGGGGTGGCTGAGCACCCATGGGGATGGGGATTCTGTGCCCACTTCCTGGCCGGCCACTGTAGCCTAGAGAAGGCTTTGCACCTGGGGCCACCACTTCTCTTCGGCCACCTGTTCCTCCCTATGCTGGGAAGTGGTGGCCTAGAGCAGGCGGGACCCCGGAGCCACAGGGAGGGCGACCCCAGCCTCTGGCATCTCAGCCTGTGGCCCCCTAGTCCTTGGGATGGCTCCGTGGGGAGCTCATGCGTCCATGGGGAGCACAGCCTCTTGCCTTACCTACTCCAGGGGCACTGAGGCCAAACCAAGTAGGAAGAGTCAGGCTCCAGCCCTGTTGGTTCTGGGACTGTAATTCTTTCAAAATGAAGAGATTAGGAGTTGATCTTTTTTTATTTTGAGACAGAATCTTGCTGAATTGCCCAGGCTGAGCATGAACCTTCCCAGAAGGCTGGGCCCAGCTAAGAGGGTTTTGTTCTTAGTTTGAGAATTATTCAAATGAATGGATCATGCATTCTGGCTCCTCCTTCACCACAAGGCTTGTTTACTGTCCATTTTTCCTCATGTTCAATGCCCAGGGATTTTGTTTTGTTTTGTTTATTTTGGGGATTTTTAAAAAAATTAATTTTATTGGTACATTTAAGGTAGTTTTGTTTTTTGAGACAGGGTCTCGCTGTAGTTCAGGCTGGCCTTGAACTCACTATGTAGTACAGGCTGGTCTGAAGCTTGCAACAATCCTCCTTCCTCAGCCTCCTGAGTGCTGGGATCACAGGCATGCGCCACCACGCCAGGCTATGCCCAGTTTTAGTCCTAAGAACTAAGGAGACTGAAAGCTCAGGTACTGTGTAACCTAAGGAGCCTGCTTCAAGTGTGGCGGGATCCAGGCATCTTGCAATGACAGGAGTCTGTCTGCACAGAGTGTCACCCACAGCGCCAGGCCTTGCCTGCCCCTTCTCACCCAGTGGTTTGAATCAGCATATGCAGGGAATGCAGGCTTAACATGGCCCACATGTTGGGTCACAGAGTGACCATTGGTCGGAAAGCTGGGCTGCCCCATTGCCCAGGCCCTGGGCCCGCAGTGAGCTTGTGTGACGGGGACCTGGGCGCTGGGCCTGGTAGGCACCATGTGCAACACAACATGGGCTCCTAAGGCCCCTTCAGGGGCCCCAGATCCATCCCTGTGACTGGTGCATTCAGGGTCAGGCACAGCTGAGAGATGAGGCTAGACAGCGCCAGCCTCCCCGCCTAGATCTGCAGATGGCTCTTCGTCCAGCTGGCCTCAGGGACCCTGGCATCCCCACTGGGCTCCAGGTGGGTGGGAGGCACCTGAGCAGGCAGGGCTTTGTGCCATCCGCCTTGTGCACTTGCTGAGCACCTGCTGTATGCGGGCTTCCCCGGTCTGCTCCAGTGACTGCTTCCCTCCCTCCAGGCAAGGGTGGTGAGCGGGGCACGTACCCTGCCTTCGGGAGAGAAGCGGGTGTTGGCGGCTTGACTCAGGTGAGTGCAGTGTGGCTGGCACAACTCTGCTCCCCCCTTCTCCTTTCTTTGTTTTTTCTTTTTGTTTTTGTTTTGGCATACCTGAGGATTGGACCCAGCTTCATCCCTAGCCCTTTTTAAAATTTTTTTATTATGAGACAAGTTTTCTGTAAGTTGCTAAGTTGCCCAAGCCAGAGTGGAACTTGCCATCCTGCCTCAGCCTCCTAGAGTGCTGGGCTGACAGGTGCGCGCTCCCCACGCGGCTGTTTCTCTTCATCCTCATGGAGATAATGGCGTGGCTTGGGCTCTGCAGTGCCTTGGTTCTCAGAACAGGCCAGGTGTTGCGGAAGCCAGTTCACAGGCAAGCTGAAGGGTCACCTCACGCTCTGGGCCACAGTCACCTCAGACATGTCTTTTTTTTCTGGTACCGGGGATGGAACTCAGGTCTTTGTGCTTGTGCAGCAGGTGGTGAAACCACTGAGCTAAATCCCCGGCCCACCCCAGACATGTTTGAGTGGGCCTGAGCTTTGCTGTTGGCGGGTTTTATAGACAAACTGGCCAGCCCAGCACCCCCATGACCTGTCCTTCCCCCAGGCTGGCTTCCTACCAGGAGAGCTGGCCCTGAGCAGCCCCGGACCGCTGTCACCCTCGGGCATCAAGGGCAGCTCGGCATATTACCCCTCCTTCCCCAGCAACCCCCGGCGGAGAGCCGCGGACAGCGGCCTGGGTGAGTTGGGTACGTGGGGGTGTAGCAGGAAGGATGGGACTGCGGAGGGGTCACCGTTCCTCTTCCTGGTGCCAAGGAGACGGGACAGTCTTGACACCCACATATGCCTTCAGGTCCTGCTGGTGCCAGGGTGGAGGGATGGAGAAGAGCAGATATGGCCGAGCCTCGTGGTTCCTGGTGGTCCCGGCCCCAGGTCCCCTTGGATCCCGAGCCGTTGCTCCTGGGAGAGATTCAGGGTTAGGTTCCCAGGAGCTTTGTCGCATTGTTGGTGGCTGCAGATGCAAGCTCTGGTGCTGGGTCCCCATGCCCCTTGCTGAATTCCCATTGTGGACACTGTCATGCTGAGCCTGACTCCAGGGCACTGACACTCAGAACTTCTCCCACACTCAGGGGGGCCTCTGTCAGGTGCTTGGCAGCCTCTTTGTGCTGCTGAGGGGGTGCTGCTTCCAGGGCAGTTTTTTTGTTTTTGTTTTTCTTTGGTACCGGGGATTGAACTCAGGACCTTACACTTGAGGGGCAGGCAGCGGAACCACTGACCTAAACCCCAGCCCTGGGGCAGTTTGAACAGTGAGTTCCCAAGAGCGAGTGCAAGAGGCCCTGGATGGGTGCACAGTCTGTAGTGTGAGCAGAACAAAACGGCTACACCCAGCCTTGTGTCCTCAGCGGGAATCGTGGCATCAGGGACTCACTTGCCACTCTGAGCCTGTCCCTGAGCAGTAGGGAAGGGACCTCTAGTGCCAGTTCAGGGTTACCAGTATGACGGGGCAGGTGGCTTTGCAAGCACAGACCCCGTGAACTATAAGGGCTGGCCATATGTCATTGGGGTGACCGTGGCTGGCCTTGTCTTCATGTGATTTTCTTGCATTTCTGGGCCCATGTAGGGATCCCCTAAGTGGTCAACAGTTCCGCTGCATGGCAGACGTGGGGTTCCTGGGGGCTGTGCAGGGCTGCGCCAGCCACAGCAACCTTAACTCCTCTCACTCCCACAGACTCGCAGCCTAAGAAGGGCCGGAAGGTCCCACCCGGTCTTCCTTCCTCGGTGAGTGGGGGCCCAGGGGATCCTGTGGGCCTGTGCATCTGTGCCCCCCAGGCCAGCGGCCTCCCTGTGGAGGGCACAGCAGTCCCGAGGGTGCCCACCTAAGGCCCGGCCTTGGCCCTGGCCCTGGCCCTGGCCCTGGCCCAGGGGACAGCAGGGAAGCCCGCCCTTCGCTTAGCCCCAGCCTTCATCTCTTCCATAGTTGGTCCTGGAGCCACTGTGTTAATGGGGGCTGTGGGGCTCAGTGGGCAGGGCATCCCGGGGATACCAGTGCTGTCCCCCACTGCCCTGGGTCTGAGTGCCTGTGTTGGCAGCTGAACAGGCCCACCCAGGGTCAGGGTCAGAGTTGATACCTGGGCTGGGGGGGTCAAAGGCTGTGACTGGCCTGGACTGTTTTAGGACTCAAGTTGTCACGATTCCTGTCCTCTTCCCCTCAGCTCTACCAGCCTGGCCCAACTGGCATTCAGTAGACCCTATCACTGTCATCTGTTGAGCCCAGCTTGGGATCCAGGCAGCTAGCCCTTCCAAGTTGGCCCTGAGCAGGAATGCCCTTTGACCCACCTTGGGTCAGGCATAGCCAGACATTACTCCAGGGACTTGCCCTGAGACCCCCAAATCTATGATCCAGGCTTGAAACCAGGGGAGGTTCCCCACAATGGAGGATCCAAGACAGGACAACAAGGTAGAGCTAAGGCCATTGATGGGTCAATAGTTGGCTGGGCAAAGGAAGGGAAAGGTGTTCTGGGCAGAAGCCAGTCTCAGTGGCTTCAGGTGCAAGAGCCTAGAACTTTGAAGGGAAGGAGTCAGGAAGAAGGGCATGGAAATAGAATAGGAAAGGACACGAGGAGGCCATAAGCACCTCTGACTCTGGGACAAGGGGCCTGGGACATATCCAAAGCTAAGATGTCTTACAGGGAAAGGGGTGGGGCAGGAAGTGGGCTGGAGTAGACTGGCACTTGGTGGTATGGTGAGGATGTGGCGGGAACAGGGCTGGCTGTGCCCTCCTGCCTGAGTGTGCCCCCGCCCGCCCACAGGTGTACCCTCCCAGCTCAGGTGATGACTATGGTAGGGACGCCGCCTACCCCTCCGACAAGACCCCTGGCAGTACCTACCCCGCCCCCTTCTACATGGCAGGTGTGTGGGACTCCTGGGCTGGGCTGGCTGGGTCCCCCCATCCCTGCCTCACCATCCCCTCTCCACAGATGGCAGCCTACACCCCTCAGCAGAGCTCTGGAGCCCCCCAGGCCAGGCGGGCTTCGGGCCCATGCTGAGCGGCGCCTCGTCCCCACTGCCTTTGGCACCTGGTGCTGGCAGCTCTGTAGGCAGTGGTGCATTTGGCGGTCTCCAGCAGCCTGAGCGCATGGTAAGCTGGGTGAGGGGGCAGGTGGGGGGGATCCCCACCTTCCTGATGATCCTCGCTTCCTGACCAATTCCTGCCTGCCCAGGGCTACCAGCTGCATGGAGCCGAGGGCAACGGTGCCCTCCCAGCTGTGGCCTCCTTCTCCTCGGGTCCTGGAGCTGCCTACAGCAGCGTCTCGAGCCACACGCCGCCCGTGACCGGGGCCGACAGCCTCCTAGGTACAGGGGACGCAGCACCACCCCAGGGCAACTGAGGCACCAGATGGAGGGAGTGGCACTGGGGTGTGCACTGGGCCCTACCCTGCCTGTTGCCAGTGGACCCACTGTGGTCCCCAGTGCCTCAACCCAGGGAGCCAGATGTCATAGCTTCCGGCAGCAGCCAGGCTCAGGGCAGGGTGCTTCTGCCTGCCACTGGCCTGGGTAGCTGTGTGCAGGAGTGAGCTGCTGTTACCCAGGCATCCAACCCAGCTGCCACAGAGGCCAGGCCTCACCTCTTTCCACCCACAGGCTCCCGTGGGACTTCGGCTGGCAGCTCCGGGGACGCCCTTGGGAAGGCCCTGGCCTCGGTGAGCCAGGGGCCCTGGGAGCCAGGGTGGGCCGTGACCCACTGCACAGGCTTGCCTGATCACCACCCTGTCCTGTCCCCACACAGATCTACTCCCCGGATCACTCCAGCAGTAACTTCTCACCCAGCCCCTCGACCCCTGCAGGCTCCCCACACGGCCTGGCCGGTGAGTGGTCACCCTGGGGTCCTGCGGTGAGTGCCCATCCTCCCGGGCCGGGCCCTCTAGGCAGGCTGCATGGAGGAGATGGGCTTGGATGTCCTCGAGCTGTGCTGTTAAAAGTACCCCTAGGTGTAGGCAGGCATATGGCGCACACCTGTCATCCCAGCACTCCAGAGGATCACAAGTCCATGCCCAGTGGATTGTAAAGTCCTCACTTCCTGCTCCTGCGTCCCACACCAGCTCCACATCCCTTTCGCTCATGCCCCTCCTCCTTCCAGGGACGTCGCAGTGGTCCCGAGCAGGAGCCCCTGGTGCCTTATCACCCAGCTATGATGGGGGACTCCACGCCCTGGTGAGCTTCCCTGCCTGCCGAGAGGCTGGAGGTGGTCAGCTGTGTCTGCTGTGTGTCCTGAAGGTGCCTTCAGGTCCCCTGTGACCAGCAGAGTTGCCATGACACAAGCGCCTCTTGACAGGATGACTAGAAAATGTGGCACATGTCTGTGATTGCAGCTACTTGGGAGGCTGAGGCAGGAGGATCCCAAGTTTCAAGTTTGAGGCCAACCTGGGCAAATTAAGGATATCCTGTTTTGAAAAAACTAAAAATGTTGGGGCCAGGGATTTAGCTCAGTGGTTCTGCTGCCTGCCTCACAAGTGCAAGGTCCCGAGTTCGATCCCCAGTATCAAAAAACAAAAACACCTAAAAATATTGGGAAGGGTGAAGTGGCCGTGTGCTGTGTGTGGAGGCCCCTGTGTGTGCACGTCCTTGGGGCCAGGTTCTCACTGCAGCCACCCACCCACAGAACAAGATGGAGGACCACCTGGACGAGGCGATCCACGTGCTCCGCAGCCACGCCGTGGGGACTGCGGGTGACATGCACAGCCTGCTGCCCGGCCATGGTGCTCTGGCCTCCAGTTTTGCTAGCCCCATGCCGCTGGGAGGTCGCCACACAGGCCTGGTGAGCATTGAGGAGGGTGGGTCCCAGGAAGGTGGCTGGAGGATGGACCCCTGTCGCCTCCTCACGTGCCCCCTGCCCACCCACCCACAGGTTGGGGGCGGCCACTCCGAGGATGGGCTTGGGGCCAGTGCCAGCCTCCTGCACAACCATGCAGCCCTCCCCAGCCAGCCTGGTACCTTGCCCGACCTTGCCCGGCCACCTGACTCCTACAGTGGTGAGTCCCACATTGCTAGCATCACCTGTCACGGGCCTGCAGGTTTGGAGCTGCAGCTGGGGAACAGGCACGAGGCCACAAGGCACCCCAGACCCCACAGGGCAGGACAGGGCCGGCTCCTTCACAGTGTGGGGTAGGGAGGTTGGCTCTGGCTGTCAGGCGGAGTCAAGGTGAGAGGCTGTGGCGGTTTCCCCTTTGAGGGTGCCAGTGACACAGGGCTCACCGTGGCTGGGGTGCAGGTGGGACGGCAGCTCTGGCGTCCGCCTCTCAGCAATTGACCTGTGTGTTTACTCACTCCATGATGTGGCTCATTACACATGGGACGGTGGGTGTGGTGCTGCATGCTGGCTCTGTTCCAGGCTCCAGGGAATAAAAGGAGTAGAAGCTGGGTGTAGTGGTGCATGCCTGTCATCCCTGAACTCTGGGAGGCTGAGGCAAAAGGATTCCCAAGTTTGAGCCAGCCTGGGCATTTCATTGACATAGGCTCTGTGTCAAAATAAAAAGATTTGGGGCTGCAGCTCAGTGTAAAGGCCTTGTTGAAATGCGGGGAAGGAGGATTCAGGCTGCTTAGCTTCCAGTGGTATCTGGGAAAGAAGGGAACATTCAGCACAGCCTGGGAAGGTGTGACAATGGGCAAGTACCAGGGGGAGGAGTCTCAGGCAGCGGGCATGCCCTGTGCAAAGGCCCTGGGGTAGGATAGATGCTGGGATGTTAGGGGAGTAGTTAAGAGACCCATTTGGCTGGAGCAGAGGGACAAGGGGAGGGGACAGGAGCGTCGTGCAGGGCCATGCGGGCTGCAGGAAGGACTCCAGCTTTGGCCCCGAGGGAAATGGGAGCTGTGGGGGTCTATGGGCAGAGGAGCTGACTCTTGGGTGCCCTCCAGCAGCTGTGGGGAGGACACTCTAGAAGTTGCTTGGAGAGACATGTGCTGTCACAACATGGAAGCTCCTGGCATGGAGCAAGTAGAGATCAGGGGTGCTGCCCAGCACCTTGCAGTGCCCAGGATATCCCACAGAGAACGAATGACCCAGCCCCAAGTGTCCACAGTGCCAAGGAGTCCCCTTAGCCTTAGTCCTTCACGCACAGGTGCCATCTGGCCCCTTCTTTCCTCCTGCTTGTCTGTTGCAGTACCTGGAACGCCAGCTGGTTCCATGGCTGGCATTTTGCAGAGGGCATCCGAGAGCCAAATCTAGTGTGGCTGAGAGCCCTCGGGCTGCAAACTTTCTAGTTCTCATCTGGGCTACACCACTTGTGACTGGTTCTCCTGGCTGAGGCCGGCTTCCCTCTGCCGTGAGTGCCTGCCAGTCCCCAGGCAGCCTGTAGGAGGTGCTCTCACCATAGAGGTGTGAGGTCGCTGGGCACACACGCCCGTCTTCCAGGGTGGTGCTACAAAGTGGCAGAGCTGAGGGAACTCCATCATCAGTATTAGGAAATTGTGAGGCTTCTGATTGCCAGCTTTTTGGGTTTGGAACAGTTTATTGTGGTCCTGATTGGTGTTTCTTTAGATTCCGGATGTGATGAGGATTTCTGTATATTCTGCGCAGCTTTCTTGGGGGCTGTGGCTGATTTTTTGTGACTCCTCTGCTTTTCTCTCACTGATATGGAGGGGTTCTTTGCACATTTTGGAGACCAGTACTTTGTTATCATTTACAGGAGTGGTGAATCTCTTTGCTTCTGTGGGTTTTTTTGTTTTTTGGTCGTACTGCGAATTGAGCCCAGGGAGCACCGAGCTACATGATAGCACATACCTGACATCTGAACATTCTGAGAGGCCGAGGCAGGAAGATTACAAGTTCGAGCCCAGTCTAGGCAACTTACTGAGACTGTCTCAAAATATCAAATAAAAGAGCTGGGAGTTGCGCGTGGTGGCACATGCCTGTAGTCCCAGCCCTCAGGAGGCTGAGGCAGGAGTTTCGACATGAGTTCTACCCCAGCCTGGGCTTCATAGTTCAAGGGCAGCTTGAATTACATAATGAGACCCTGTCTCAAAAAAAAAATACTGGGGATGTGGCTCAGTGCAAGGTGCGGGTTTACAGTTCGCAGCACCACCAAAATAATAAGGTTGCCAAGTTCTTACTCTGGAACTGATACCTGTGTGTGGCGAGGTAGGGATCCAGTTCTCGATTGGTTTTGGGTTTTAATTTTTTCTTTCTGCAAAGGCCTGGATGTCCTAGGCGAGCTTGTAGCCACAGGAGAGTCACAGGCCACAGCCCCTGACTTCAGGCCTGTTGCAGGGCTGGGTCGGGCTGGCGCCGCGGTGGGCGCAGGCGAGATCAAGAGGGAGGAAAAGGAGGACGAGGAGAACACGTCTGCGGCCGACCCGGCAGAAGAGGAGAGGAAGGAGCTGAAGGCCCCGCGCGCACGGACCAGGTGCCAGCCCCCTGCGCCCCGCGGCCCCCGCCCCCGCCCCCAGCCGCCACCCCGCCTCACTGTCTCCCTCTGGCCCCTGGCCCCCCTCCCTCATAGCCCAGACGAGGACGAGGACGACCTTCTCCCCCCAGAGCAGAAGGCCGAGCGGGAGAAGGAGCGCCGGGTGGCCAATAACGCCCGCGAGCGGCTGCGGGTGCGGGACATCAATGAGGCCTTTAAGGAGCTGGGGCGCATGTGCCAGCTGCACCTCAACAGCGAGAAGCCCCAGACCAAGCTGCTCATCCTGCACCAGGCCGTGTCAGTCATCCTGAGTCTCGAGCAGCAAGTGCGAGGTCAGTGGGCGCCGCTGGCGGCGTCCGCACCCCCTGCTCTGCTCGCCTTCCCTGCTTCAGAAGCACCCTGGTGACTGGCCCTGCCCACTGACTGGCCACACCTCCTCGCCACCCCTCCCCCTCTGATGGTAGCTGCACCACGCTGGCCACGCCCACCTTCATCCCTGCGCTCCGTGACCCCTTCCATTGGTCTATCCCTCACCCTGACCACCTTTCGCTGTCTCCACGCCTGCGCACAAGCACGCACGCGCTGACCTCTCCCTTGTAGTGACACTGTTCCCCGCCTCCACCCCAGCCACCTTCCCACCCCAGGACAGACCATCCCCTACCCTACTGACTGACAGCCCTCCCGCCTTGCCTGGCCTCAGTGACCCTCTGGGGTGGGGAAAACAGAACCGTGGGCCCCTCGGGCCTGGGTTATTTAGCTCACAACTGCGTCCCAGGACCCGGGTTCCTGCTTGCTGGCCATGCTTCTCGGGCATCAGTGTTCCCAAGAGCCCAGATGGGCAAACTGCTGTCTAAACCGCCTGGGCTGCATGTAGCACAAGGCCTTTCAAGCCTGGCCTGCCTTCTGACTCAGTTTCCCCATTTGCAAGTGGATTTTTGTTTCTCGGTGACGGGATGGAACCCATCTCGTGCATGCTCCCCAGGGTCTGTCCCCCTCCCCCATGTCGCAGGGCCAGGTGGGCATGGACATGGACGGTGAGGGCCCCGCCCTGTGACTAGCTCCTCCTATCTGCTGCCCGCCGCTTCCTTAACCTGCTCCTGCGCACCCCTTAACCTTTCTCTCCCACAGCCACTGCCACCCCGGCTCAGAGGTGACCGCGTTGCCCAAGCGGCGTATGTGTCTTGCCGCGCCCCTGCGCCTCCTCTCTGCTCTCTGTCTCCTCCCGCGCCGCCACCGCCTCCTCCTCGCAAGGCGGCCCCCCACCTCGCACTTGCTGCCGGCTCCTCGGGGCCCCCCCAGGTCCCCTTGCCTGGCGGGAAGGACAGCACCCGCACAGCCGGCCTCGGGGTCTCAGTTTGGTCTGCGCGCTTGTCCTGGGCTCCAGCAGTGCCTGAGGGCAGGCTGGGCAAGCAGAACAACTTGGTGCATCTCGGTGCCATGGTCACCCACACTGGGCCAGGCCACATCCATGGATTCCATGGGTGATGGGCACCAGCTCTGCCCGGGGGGTGGGGCACAAAGGCAGGGTAATGAGGTCATTTGTCCCTCTAGAGCCACACAGCTAGAAGGGCCCGGGGTAGGGCCTGTACCCCTGCAGGCAGGGGACGTCTGGTCCCCTGTTGTGTGTGCCCAGTAGGCGGGTCTGGCACCACGTGCCCAGTGACCCCAAGCTGCTGCAGAGGTCGTACTTGTGGCCTTGATAGTGATGTTTTTGGAGGTGAAAGCCGCACGCCTGCCCAGGGCCCTGAGGAACAGATGCGTTTCTGGGGACCACTCAAGGGACACAGGTCTCTGCTGTGAGCTGGCTCACCCCTGTGCCCCCTGGCTCAACATCCCAGGCCTCTCTTTTGGGGACCCGCTACTTCCAGGAGGGCAGGTCACCTTGCGCTGTCACCTGGCTCGCTCTGTCATTAAAAGTGCTCTGGAGAGGGAAGGTCGTCTCATAGGGGCAGGTCCAGGTCCCCAGATGAGGTCACACCCTCCCTTCACCAAAGTGCCACCCACAGCCACCACACCCCCACAGGGACATGTTCCCTGGACACCCAAGGGCACATTTCCAGGGTGTGAGCACAGTTCTTAAGCACAGGTCACAGTGCCCCACGTGGAGTCACGCACCCCAAACCATTGTCACTCACGCCCACCGCCCCTCCTACCGTTGTACCCCAACGCTAGCCGTTACCCAGTCTGCCACCCACACCTGTGGCCACCTCCACCGACACATCCACGGGTCCTCCTCCGTGCCCAGCCCTACCTGTGACTAATGGAGGCCCCGGTGCTGTGACCCAGCAGTACGGAAGAGGTGCTGTCCCTGGAGGAGAAGGACCTGAGGGACCGGGAGAGGCGCATGGCCAATAACGCGCGGGAGCGGGTGCGCGTGCGCGACATTAACGAGGCCTTCCGGGAGCTGGGGCGCATGTGTCAGCTGCACCTCAAGTCCGACAAGGCGCAGACCAAGCTGCTCATCCTGCAGCAGGCTGTGCAGGTCATCCTGGGCCTGGAGCAGCAGGTGCGAGGTAGGGTCCCCGGCCAGCGCGGATGGACGCACCCACCCTGTGGTCCCAGGTGCTCCATCACCCTGGAAGCCACAGAGCCCATCGATGAAGGCGGCTCCGCCACGTGCAGCACCCCCTCCCCTCCCGTCTTTGTCAGTCTCTTCTGGGAACCCACGCCTACCCCACTCTCCCCTCCCCCTCAGAGCGCAACCTGAACCCCAAAGCTGCCTGCCTGAAGCGACGAGAAGAGGAAAAGGTGTCAGGCGTGGTCGGGGATCCCCAGATGGTGCTTCCGGCTGCCCACCCGGGCCTCAACGATGCCCACAATCCCACTGGGCACATGTGACAGGGATACGACGAGGGACCAGTCTCACTTCGGGGCACCTGGCGCAAATTTCGCTGGAAGGATCCTGGAGTCCATCCGCGGGCCTGCCCTGAGGTTCCACACCGAGGGCTGACTGGAGCTCACACCAGCCCCCGATTCTCCCAGGACGGCCTGAAGGGGACAAAAGGGTCCAGGCAACCTGGCCCACTATTGTGGCCACCTCATCCAACGCTGGCTGGCCACTTGCCCCACAGATCCTGGCGCTGCATCTTGGCCCCAGGGACTGGGCTGGAAGGAGCAGTTTTTTTCCTTTTTCTTTTTTTTTGGGGGGGGGGTGGTGTAAACAAGACCAGAAACCAACAAAATATACACTTTGTCAGAAAAGAAAAAATGCCTTAAGTATATAAAATCGTGGAGGACTCACATCACTCCAGAGGAGGGTGACCCTGCAAAGCTGGCTTTTTCGAAAGCCATCAGCAAATCGTGCCTAAGCGTATTTTTTTTAAGGAGAGTAAAAAGAACATTAGTTATGAGGGGTTTTTTCTAATGTAGGAGAAGAATTAGCAAGGATGTTGCCTTTGGTCTTTTTTTTTTTTTTAAGCTTTCTTTTGCATATGTTTTATAAGCAACAAACTTTTTTGTATGAAAGTCTCGTGTCTCTTGCTGTTTCTAGAAGTGAGCGGTGCATTTCATGATCAACCAGATTATTAAAAGTATTAAAAAGACCCAATGTCGACCTCAGGTGCCCCCACCCCACGCCTGTTACCCTGGAAGTACTCAAACAGCCCTGTGGCCGCGTCCCTTCTGCATTCCCAGATGGCAAGACTGTCTTTCCTGTATGCAGGCAGGACTTTTCCCAGTGGGTCGCTTCCCTAGCCGCTCCCTCCCTATCTCAGGGACAGGGTGCCCCCAAAGGCTTCTGAACCCCAGCTGGGGAGGAAAGAAATGAAAGCTCCAAGGATCCCCCAAAGCAGCTGCCCCACTTGGTCTCCCAGGACCCTGAGCCCATCTCTTGTGAGCCCACCACGTGCCCCGCCCTAGCTCAGACTGGGAACATTGGAGGAGGAGCTGTGGCTTGGGGACCAGTAGAACACACTGCTACCTCACCCTCTCCTGTCCCTCCCTCACTTGAGCACCATGCTGGTGCGGAGTTGGCTGGGACTTGTCAGCCTCCTTATGGGGCCATTGGGAGAGGAGGCACAGCAGGGTTCCTGTCCCCAGGAGGACCCCCAGGCTGCACATCCCGCTACACTGACACTCAGGAGCAGAATGAAATTGGGCTGCTCCGGGGGCTGGAACAGGAGGATCCCCATGAGTGAATGTGTGGCTGTTCTATGATCTGGGACCCCGTGTCCGAAGCTCAGTGTTGGAAACAGGATCCTGTCCTGGAGAAGGTGATCGAGAAGCAGGGCCAGCTCCCAGGATACTGCATGGGGCTGAGGTACTGAGTGTAGTGGAGATGCCAAGGCGTTGGGTCCTCGGGGCCCGCGGTTGCAGAGCTCACAAGTCTTCCCTGCACTGTTGCTGGCTTCTCAGTTCCCCTACTCCCACCCTTACTCCCCTCTGCTGCCCCAGTCAAGGCATGCCACTGCGCTTCGTCTGAAGCCTCCCATGGCTCCCTGTCGCCAAAGGCGTCAACACCACACTCCTAAGAGGTCCACTCAAGACTCCTCCAGAACCTGACCCCTGCCAACCACAGGCTCCTGGTGAGGTGAGTTGCCGCAGGTGCTGTTGGATCCGTCTCTATTTGTTTGCCAGGACCTGGGGCCTCCTGTGTGCAGAAATCACAGCTGGACTTGGTCCTCCCCTCTCAGGAGTGTAGGGATGAGCTCCTGGCCACTCAAGACCAAAGTACCCTGCTGCCTGCCAAAAGGGAGGCAGTGAGGCCAGGAGCAGACTGGGCCACTGCGCCCTGTCCCTCAACTCACAGTCATGTCTGAAATGATGCTGGAAGCTGAGCATGGTGGCACACACTTATCATCCCAGCACTTTGTAGAGGCTGAGGCTAGGGCATTGAAAGTTTGAGCCCAGCCTAGGAAATTTAACGACTTTAGTGAGACCCTGCCTTGAAAGAAAGGAAGGAAAAAGGAAGAAAAGCTGAGGATGTAGCTTAGTGTGAATGCCCTGGATTCAACTTCTAGTACTGTAAAGTAAATGAATGCAATAAATATAGATGGTGGGAAAGTGTTTTTGTTCCCTCAGTGACGTAGTAAATGAGACATGTTCAGGTTGCAAACACAAAAAATGAGATAGGGTGACAGGAGGGATAGTGCTTTCATTGGGACATGGAGGCTGGCTTGTTCCCTGGGGTACAGTGTCCTGGGCACTGCAAGGTGCTGAGCAGTGTCTCTGGCCTCCACCTACTCCATAGCAGGAACAAGAAACACCCCCCAGTTGTGACCACCACAAATGTCCCCAGGTAGCACCCAGGGTTCTCTGGAGGCAGAAGTGCCCCTGGGATGAACTCCGTTTTATCATGCCACCCTTGGTTCAGGTGCCAGCATTTCACAAAAGTGGAAGCAACTAGGCCAGGAAGCTTCAGGAACTGCAGAACCTGGGACCTGCAGCCCTCAGGCCCTGTCCCCATCTCTGTTCTCCATCCAGGTGACTTTTTCTCTCCCTTCTTCATAGTCTTTGTGACAGCTTCTACATCCCACTTTTTAAGTTTCTACCACTAGACACAATCTTATTAAGGTGCTCCCTGATTCCAAGCCCCCCAAACCTCAGGACACCCGGAAAGATCTAGGGATAACATCCAGCCTGGTAGCAACAAGCAACCTGGTACCCACACTCGCTACCTCTACCCTGGGCGTTGGCCAGGAAACAGGCAGGTGGAGCACCGCAGGACCAGCTGGTCAGGGCTGGACAGGCAAACTCAATGGACTGTCCCTTACCACCAAGGCCTGTTGTGACGCTGGCCCAGTTCTCTAGATAAGGAACCCCCAACCCCCATCCTTTATCCCTATCCCCATATTGGGAGTTGAATTCAGGCCCTTTGCACTGAGCTACATCCCCAGCCTTTTTTTTTTTTTTTTTTTTTTTTGGTACCGGGGATGGAACTCAGGACCTTGCGCTTGCGAGGCAGGAGGCGGCACCACTGAGCTAAATCCCCGGCCCAAAATATTTTAAATTTTGAGGCAAGGTCTTGTTAAATCACCCAGGCGGGTTCTAACTTGTGATCCTCCTGCCTCAGCCTCCCACAGAGTGCTGGGATGACAGGCACCCGCCACCGCACCCAGCCAGGCTGTGACCTTTCTATCCATACTGTCCAGGTGTCTGGGGCTTAAGCAACCCCAGGGGGCTTTTTTTTTTTTTTTTTTTTGGTACTGGGGATCGAACTCGGGTCCTTGCTTTGGCGAGTTAGGCGGCGGAACCACTGAGGTAAACCCCCGGCCCTCCCAGGAGGCTTTCTGTCGGAGGAAGCACTGGATGGAAACGAGGAAAAGCCGCCTTGGTACGCTGGCTGCTGGCCATCTAGGAGCTCGTCCCTGTTCTTTCAGCCTACACCCGCCGTGCGTGTGAGTTGGGGCTGGAAGCTGACGGTTTACTGAGCTATGTAACAAGTTCAGGAGGTCGGAAGAAACCTGGACTGCAGGAAGGACAGGCTAGCACAGCAGCAGGAAGCTGCGATGTCTAGGGACCTGTCAGACGAGAGACTCTCGCGAGACCTCGGTCTCCCTCTGCTGCCGGCAGGAGGAATTGCCAGCGCTCTCCTAACAAAATGTGCAATTTCCGAACGGGCCTCCAAGGGCTCAGAATGAGCGGGCTGGGACACTGCCATTTGGCCAGAGTCCCGCGGCGAGTCCGTGACAAACCCTGACACCCCCCCCCCCAAGTGGGCTCAATTCAAATCTCAGCCCTCCCCTTCTGTGTGATTCTGGACAAGTCCCTTCTCCATTTGCCCTCAGTTCTCTTCACCGTAAAAAACGCTGGCACTAAGTTGCAGTACAAAGTCACCGCTCAATTGTTCTGGGACATCTGGAGTCAGCCGCAGGCCACAGCGCAGGAAAGGGCCACTCTGGCCCGTAGAGGAGACACAACCCTTCGCGACACGTGTCCGGATGACCCGCCCACCAACAGAGCGTCTACTAACGTGTTCAGACCATCCCCGGAAGTGACTATAAATGTTTTCCGGGCCTGCGCGCGCAGCCGTACGGCGGAGCTGCGCAGGGCCCTTTGGGCGCAAGCGTGCTGTGCCTACGCTTGCGCAGTGCGGCCGGTCCGCCCGACAGGGTGACCCCGTTAGCGGACGGAGCTGCGATGTTGACCAGGTTCCTGGGCCCGCGCTACCGGGAGCTGGCCAAGAACTGGTGAGGATGCTGCCCGCAGCCTCAGCCCCAGCCATCCCCTGGCTGCTTCGGGCGCCGGTTCGGGGTCCCCTGCTGTGCCGGATGACAGAGTGGGAAACTGACGCTAGTACAGACGAACCTGTCTGTCCCAGCGCCAGCCGAAGGTGGCGAATTCGAGGCTAGACCCGGCACCCTTCCCCCGGCTCTGAGCCCCTCGAGCCTCAGTTTCCCCACCTTTACCTGGAGAACCTGGCAGTGCTAACCTCGATGGAAATTCCGGAAGGCGCCAGCGCTCCCCAGGTTCCCGAAACTCCGAGCCCGACACCACCCTGAACCCTTTTAATGTTTTATTTTGAGACAAGGTCTCGCTGAGTTGCCCAGGCTGGGTTAGAACTTGCAGTTCTCCTGCCTCAGCCTCTCAGAGTGTTGGGATTACAAGTGTGCGGCACCATACCTGGTTGATTTTGTTTGGTACGGGGAATCGAACACAGGCCTTGCGCTTGCGAGACAGGCGGCAGAACCACTGGGCTAAATCTCCGGCCCTGTTTGTTTTTTGAGGCAAGGTCTCGCTCTGTAATTCAAGCTGGTCTTGAATGCACTGTGTAATCCAGGCTGGCCTTGAACTCGTGGCAATCCTCCCGCTTCAGCCTCCCGAGGGCTGGGATCACAGGCATGTGCCACCACGCTGAGTGTCAAATTATTATTTTTTGGTGGGGGAGAAGTGTCAAATTATTTTTTTTTAAAGATATATAGGAAGTCGGGCCAGGGATTTAGCTCAGTGGTTCTGCCGTCTGCCTCACAAGCACAAGGTCACAAGTTTGATCCCCGGTACCAAAAAAAGAAAACAACAAAAGATATATAGGAAGTTTATTGGGTTTTTTTTTTTTTTGGTACCAGGGATCGATCTCGGGTTCTTGTGCTTACGCAGCAGGCGGCAAAACCACTGAGCTAAATCTCCGGCCCTGTCAAATTATTTTTAACAAGGTACATGAAACTAGTTTCCACATGGGAAACGGGATCAGATTGATGTGGCCCCTCGTGGGAGGCAGGATGGGAGTGACCTCAGGGAACACATACTGTCCACACAGGATGCTAAGAAACCAGGGCTTATTTCTAGAAGAGCAGTCATGTCTGGACAGTGAGGCTGGTTGGTAGCATTTGGGTTAGGAATTCCCTGGTGTTAGCAAGTGGGGGAGGGGAGAGCAGGACACAGGTGCCCTGCAGCCCTGTCACAGCAGCTCTGACTTTCAGAGGCCAGGAAGCTGGCCTCCACAGGAGTTGCTGTGAGCTTGTGTCTGAGCCCAGGGACTTTCAGGGTCTCTGCTCACCTACTGGTCATGTTGAGACTCAACCTGGCTGACTCCCAGTGTCCTGGTCTGAGAACAGAGAGGCAGGGTTTTGTGGGGTGGTCAGTATGGCCATTACTTGTGTCTTTTCTCAATACCTAGTGGAGTCAGGTTCACACTGCATGTCCCCAGTCCCTGTGGAAGTGAGCAGGACAGTGAGGGAAATAGAGGCTCATCAGCCCAGCAATTTACCCACAAAGGAAGCTTCCTCTGATGATAACTGTTGCATGACGGGCTAAAGACTCCACTGTGTTGGTAACCTCTGCCCCATCCGAAGTGCAGTGGCAGCAGCAATCGGAAACTCCTGTGTGGGCCATTAGCGGTGAGCAGGGGTCTGGCCTGTGGATGGGGCTTGTCTGCAGTGAGGTGGCTGGGGCAAGGGTGATGTGTCCCCTTGTCACCTCAAGGAGAAGTACCTCCGACATGCAGTGTTTTGGTTCACTGTGACCCCATGAGGTGGGGGCAGAGGTTTAAATGCCAGCCTCCTCTGGGCAGCAATGAGATTTTTTTTTTTTTTTTGGTACCAGGGATCGAACTCGGGTCCTTCTGCTTGTGAAGCAGGCAGCGAAACCACTGAGCTAAAATCCCCAGCCCAAGCAATGAGATTGTTACAGTTACCCACAGCTGCGTAAGAAGCCACTCCAGAGCATAGTAGCTTCAAACAGCAATGTATGCTGGCACAGTGGTGCACATGTGTAATCCCAGCTGCTGTAATCCCTTCTGCTGAGGCAGAAGGATTGCAAGTTCAAGGCCAGCCTGGGCAATTTAGCAGGACTCTGTCTCAAGAAAGGGCTAGGGCCAGGGATTTAGCTCAGTGGTGTTGCTGCCTGCCTTGCAAGCGCAAGGTCCTGAGTTTGATCCCTGGTACCAAAAAAAGAAAAGAAAGAGCTGGGGATGTAGCTAGTGTGTAGGCCCTGGCTTCAATCCCCAGTATTATTTTTTAGAAATTAAAAAGGCAGGGGTTGTCATTCGGTGAGTTCTACCCCCAGTTTTGTTTTGTTTTTGGTACCGGGGATTGAACTCAGGGTCTCGTGCTTGCAAGGCATGCAGCAGAACCACTGAGCTAAATCCCCAGCCCCCATCCCCAGTTCTTAAACAGATCAGAGTGACGGGGCCAGGTGACCTGGATCTGACTGAAGACCCCTGAGGCCAGGCAGCCTGGGTGGGTCACCAGCTGCACTAGGATCCAGTGTTACCTGCCCTATTTCTGTCCTGTACCTCCCTTGGCATTGGGCAGGGGCCAGACCCATGTTGGAGCCTGACAGACTGTAGCTTGGGGGTCAGAGGGCTCCCAGGTGTTTGGACAGCAAGGGGTCCTGGAGGATGTGTCCTGAGCAGGGCCCAATTGTCACTCTCCTTGCAGGACCCCGACGGCCACCATGTGGGGTGCTGTGGGCACCGTGGGACTGGTGTGGGCCACCGACTGGCGGCTGATCTTGGACTGGGTACCTTACATCAATGGCAAGTTTAAGAAGGATGATTAGTCAGCTGCCCCTTGTGGAACCCTCTGGTGAGTCTCAACCTAGCTTGAAGCCCCTGGGCCTGGCCTGGTGGCATTGTTGAGCCCAGTGGTGGTGGCTGGAGGAAGAGGAGCGGGGGTCTGCAGGATACTGGGATGGCCCACCCAGAAGGTTCTGCACAGAGGCCAAGCTCAGAGCCCAGCACAGTGGTGCATGCTTGTCATCCTAGCTACTCAGGAGGCCGAGGCAGGAGGATCCCAAGTTGGAGCTCAATTCACATCCTGCTTTATTTAGAAAAAATAAAAAGGGCTGGAGTTGTAGCTCAGTGGTGAGCGCTTTTGTAGCATGTGCAAGACACTGGATTCCATCCTAGGAAAGACTAGGTGGTACTCGGACACCTTCTGCTGTGTGGCCAAGAGGTGGCTGGAAGGATGGGGTGTGACCTGGGCAGCCCCCCAGGCCTAGAGGCTGAGCAGTGCTTGCAGCCCTGTCTTGGGCAGGACTAGGATGCCCATTTTACAGTGGGGTAAGTCAAGCCTGACCCACAGCTGTTGGGCATTAGGTGAAACTCCGGGGTCAGCTGTGTGTTTGCCTACTGCATGTGGCTGTGCTATCTGCTCTGCCTTGTCATTAGCTCATTGCACATGTGGCAGTCCCATATGGGCACCACTCATCCCCATTCACAGACAGGGACCTCAGCCCCATAGCCCTCATTGAGGCTGGGCCACAGTCTGGCTCTAGGGCCATCCACCTCTCCATCCCTGGATCCCAGATCCACTGCCCTTCTGTGTGGCTGGAGTCCCTGGCCACTTGTGGGAGACCCTCTGCTCACCCTGCCTTGTCCCTTCCCCAGGTGTCTGGTGGTCCCAGATGCTCCCACCGCAGTGCCCCTGTGTGCAGAGAGCCCCGAGGACGGACACCAAGGACACCCACAGCACAGCCTGGGACTTTCTGTGCTGCTGAACAGTTTTGATATTTTAATGCACAGAGCATTAAACCTTTACTCTCAAACCTCCCCTGACTGGACCTTGATCGTGACAGTGACCTGATGCTCTTGACCAGTGCCACCAAGTCTCAGGTGACCGAGGGCTCCCTTCAGCTCCACAAGTTTGTAAACTAAGAGGGTTTTCCAGTTGCTGGCACAAGTTGCTTAAGTGTTTAAAATATTAATGGATCATGGGCTGGGGATTTAGCTCAGTGGTTCCGATGCCTGCTTCGCAAGCGCAAGGTCCTGAGTTCGATCTCTGGTACCAAAAAAAAATATTAACGGATCAGCCAGGCCGAGACGGGGGATCGAAAGTTCTAGCCCACCCTGGGCAACTTAGCGAGACTCTGTAAAAGACAGCTGAGAACATAGCTCAGTGCGAAGGGCCTGGGTTGCATCCCCAGTACCACATGCTCACAACATGAACGGATGATAGCTGCACAGTAGATTCATCTATTGCTGTGCAACAGTTTTGCCCATATCTGCAGTGGTGTAGGAGAGCAGACATTCACCACTTCCCAGTTTCTGTGGGTCAGGGATTTGGAGGGAAGTAGCTGGGTAGCTGGGGCTCCAGGTCTCTCCTGAGGGAACCAGCGCTGCTCTGCATGGGCTGCAGGAGTCTGTGTCTTCTGTGGCTATGGCAGAGGGCTGAGCCTGCTCACAGTGGCACCGACTTCCTCACAGAGAGGGAGGAAGCCTCCGGGCTTTCAGGACCCAAGCTTAAGAAGGCTCATGATGTCATTTCCTTCCCATCTGAGTCCAGCCCACACTCAAAGGGAGGAGGGCTGGGGTCTTTTTTTTTCCTTTCACAGTGCTGGGGGTGAAACACAGGGTCCCTCAAATGCTAGGCAGCTGCCCACCACTAAACCACACCCAACCTCAGATACTTTTCAGTGTTGGTGATGGAACCCAGGGCTAGCCAGGAGCTCTCCACTGAGGACCGTATACCCCAGTCCTGTTGGGGTTTTTTGGTTGCTTTTTGGTGGTACTGAGGATTGAACCCAGGGCCTTTGCACTAATCTATATCCCCAACCTTTTAAAAAAAATGTTTAAGACCGGGACTGGGGATTTAGCTGAGTGGTTCTGCCGCCTGCCTTGCCAAGTGCAAGGTCATGAATTCGATCCCTGGTACCAAAAAAAAAAAAAAAATTTTTTTTAAGACAGGGTCTTACTTAGCTTCTAAATTGCTCAGGCTAGGTTTGAACGTGTGATCCTCTGGCCTTAGCCTCCCCAGGTGCTGGACATATGAGTATCACCACACTCAGCAGCCCAGGCTGGCCTCAACCTCACAGCAATCTTCCTGCCTCAGCCTTCCAGAGTGCTGGGGTTATAGGCGTGCACCACCACACCCAACTTGGAAGGTGGTTTTCGGGGTCAAACTTCCATGATCCAACACCTCAAAACCATCAGGATGTTTATCGTAGAAGAAAAAAATAACAAGTGAGGGCCGGGGATTTAGCTTAGTGGTTCCATCACCTGCCCTGCAAGTGCAAGGACGCGAGTTCGATCCCCAGTAACAACAAAAAAAAATAACAAGTGTTAGTGAGAACCCAGAAGAATTGGAACCCTTGTACACTGCTGGTGGGAATGTTAAATAGCAGCCTAGTGGTTCTTCAAATGGCAAATGGTTATATACAGAGTTAACAAAATATCCAGCAATGTCACTCTAAGTGCCCCATAGACCCAAAGCAACTGAAAACACGGTCTCAAGATATTTGCCCACCTGTGTGTATAGATAGCAGCATTCATCACAACAGCCCCAAAGTGGGAGCAACTCAAGCAAGTATTGAGTGAATAAATGTGGTCCATCTCTACAATGGAATACTACTCAGCCAGATAAAAGCAGGGAATCCTGACACCTGCCACAGCAAGGATGGACCTTGAGGCCCTGTTCCTTAGGGAGCCGAGCTACACACAGGAGGACAAGCACCACAGGGTCCCACTCCCAGGAGATCCCAGCACCATCAGATCCACAGGGACAGGAAGGAGGATGGTGGTACCAGGCTGAGAAAGGGATGGGAATCAGCATTTCCTGGGGACAGAGCTCAGTTTGGAGAGATGGAAAGTTCTGGAGGTGGGGGGGTGCACAGCACAGCCAGGGTATGCACTTATATTAATGCCCCTGAACTGTGCAGTTAAAAATCCTACAACTGAGGGCCGGAATTTAGCTCAGTGGCTCCGTACCTGCCTTGAAAACACAAGGTCCTGAATTCGATCCTCGGTATTGGAAAAAAAAAAAATCCTACAACTGATCCCCCACTGTGCAGGTTCTCCACATCATCCAGCAGAAAGGTCCTCATTGCCTGTTTCTGCACATAGAACCCTAGACAGTAAGCAGAGAGCTTGCTGTGTGAACCCCCAAATCCACAGGAACCCAGGGGACCCAGTGAGCCTAGCAGGTGGTAGGGTCAGAGATCCTTTTTATTTAGCCAGGTCCTGTGCAGCAAGAGCCGTCATCTCACCAGTCTTCCACTCTAACAGTCTGTGGGCACACTCAGTGACAGGCACTGTTCTATAGGGTATAAACCATCACTTCTGTTGCTCCAATTGTCCTGTTTGGCCACCAGGAGCCCCTTACCATGGGCCCCTGTACCTGAGGCATCTATTATCTTTTAGAATTAATGTAAAATTCACATAACAACTAGGTGTGGTCATGCACGCCTATCATGCCAGCATCTGGGAGGCTGAGGCAGGAGGATCATAAATTCAACTCAGTTGAGGATGTAGCTCAGTGTGAAGCCTAGGTTTAATCCCCAGTACACCATACGAACTTCCCTTTCAGTCAGACAGGTGCGTCTTCTCATTGCTTGTTTCACCAAATTCCAGCAATGAGTCTGGGCTGCTCCTTCCTGGCTCTGAGTCCCAAGTACAGACACATTGTGTCCCCAGCAGTGCTGGCCCCTCTTCAGCTCACCCCTCTCAGTGTTTTGCCCTGGGGCTCTGGGGCTCTAACCAGCCACTGAGCATCTCGGGAGACAGCCTGGGCACAAGGATCGATGCTCTGCCCTCTCAGGTAGGAGGAGAGAACCCACCTTCCCAGAGCAGCAGTGCCCTGGGTGAGTTGTTGGGGATACAGGGGATGTAGGGTGGGTGAAGTCCATCATTCACCCGTCCAAGCCTCCCACACCTGCCTCTCCACTTCCAGCCTATGGTATTAAGTGCTTGGAGGTGGCAGAATGGTGCCCCTTAAGTGGTCCTTGTGCTGATCCCCTGAACCTGTGGATGCCTCACCTTCCGTGGCCCAAAGGACTTTGCAGTCGGGATTAAGGACTTTGAGGCAGGTGATTATCCCGGATTAGTGCTGAATAAAATGTACAGATGGTCACTGGTTTAGACTGCGCTCCAGCACCAGGCGCACAGACTGGAACAATTAGGGCTCAGGCTAACAGTTCCAGGGCACAGCGCTGTGAAATCAAGTTTATCTGATTTTTCCTAGAAGGCAGGAGAGAGAGATAACAGCTGAATCACCAAAGGAGCCAGTTGTAGCTGGCTGGACCAGGAAATCCCCTCTGCTCTAACCAGTACGGGGAAAAGGAACTTTGAAATGACCATTGATTCTCCTTCTTGGGCCTTCTGCTGTCTACAGAGCCAGATTCTCTGCTTTGGGCCAGGGATTTAGCTCAGTGGTTCCCTCGCCTGCCTCGCAAGCTCAAGGTCCGAGTTCAATCCTCAGTACCAAAAAACAACAACAACAAAAAAACAAGGGCCGGGGATTTAGATTTAGCTCAGTGGTTTTGCCGCCTGCTGAGCAAGCGCCAGGACCCGAGTTAGATCTCCAATACCAAAAAACAAAAACAAAAAAAACCAAGGAACCACCAGGGGTGGGGCCTATTGTCCCAGTGCCCTGGGAGGCTGAGACAGGAGGATCCCAAGTTAGAGTCCAGCCTGGGCAATTTAGTGACTTAGCAGAGACCCTCAAAATTAAAAATCAAAAACAAACACCCCCCCCCCACACACACACCTTCAGGTGGAGGATCCGCAGCTGAGGAAGGCAATCATTTCTTTTCCTTTTGTTTTGTTTTTGTTACCAGGATCGAACTCCCCGGCCCCTCTTTTCCTTTTTTGTATTGGGGATTGAATTCAAGGCATTCACAATGAGCTACATTCCCAGACCTTTTTATATTTTTTTAAATTTTGAGACGTCTCGTTAAATTGCCCAGTCTGGGCTCGAATTTGGCGATCCTTCTGCCTCAGCCTCACAGCATGCTAAGATGACAGGCGCGCCCCAAACCTGGCTGGATTCCAGAATTTTGAGAGATCAGCACAGTATGGCCTGGGTTACATCTTCAACACAGTAATAAAAATAAAACTTTGGGGTACGGTGTGCAGTGGTCGCTGACAGACCCGTAATTTGGGAGCCCATGAGGCTGGGAGCCCAGGGGACGGGGGAATAGAGGTCTGGGCGCTGGACTGGTACCCGAGTGTCCGGTGGAAGAAGGGCTAGGCAGGCAAGTGGCGCAAGGACTCAACGCCAGGCGCACTCCGGGCAGAGGGAGCCCGTGGCAGTCGAGAGATCTGGCAAGGAGCTGAACGCGCCGGAGCAGGGGCTTAGCCGGCTGCACCATGAGGAGGACTAGGCACCACGAGCCGAAGGAAGCCAGGTCCGCCTAGGACAGCGCGTGAATGTCTAGAGCGCACGCGCGCCTGGTCCGGGGGCCTGCCCCCTTGGCACACGTTGATTGGCGTCTCCGCCACTGGGGCGGGATCTGCTGCCAGGCGGAGGCGGGGCCTACGCCGCGGCTGCGCAAATGGGCCCCCGCGCGGGCGGGTGGGCGGAGCGGCCCCCCGAACGGGGGCTGGCGAGCGCGGGGAGGGGGCCGAAAGGGCGGCAAAGCCGGCGCACGCCCGGCTGGGGGCGGAGGGCGGGGGTCCGAGGGCCGGAACAGCCGCGGTAAGTGGCGGTGGTGGAGGCAGCTGAAGCGGCGGCGGCGGCGGCGAGCGGGGGTCGCAGCGGCGGCGGCGGGCCCGGAGCCGGGCCGAGGAGCCGGGCGCGATGGAGCGGAAGAGGTGGGAGTGCCCGGCGCTCCCGCAGGGCTGGGAGAGGGAAGAAGTGCCCAGAAGGTCGGGGCTGTCGGCCGGCCACAGGGATGTCTTTTACTATAGGTGAATGAGCGCGCCGGCCGCGCAGGGCCCCAACGGGCGCCTCCCAGCGGCCTCTGCGGTGGCCTGGGCGCCCCTGCCCCGGGCAGCGGCCTGGGCCGTGCGTCGTGCGTGCGAACGTGCGTCGTGCGTGGGAGCGTGCTTGCCCGACGCGCGGCGGCGCCGTGCGCGTGCGCAGTGCATGGCGCGCGTCCGCTGGTCTCCCGGGCTGGCTGCTGTGGTCTTTGTCCCGGCGCCTGTAGGGAACGTGCGCGCTGGGCGAGGGGCGCTCAGCTGCGTCCAGACGCTGCTGGGAGGCGGGGGTGGGGGCTGGGCTCTCCCTTTGATGTCCCTGTGGGGAACTTCTCGGGCTTCGCGGAGCCCAGGGCGGGTGGCCAAGCCGGGGTTTGGGGGAACAAGTCTCATTCCGGGGGACCGGAGAGGGTGTGCTTAAAATGTAAACACACGAGCCCATCCCAGTCGTGGGGATGGGCTTCTTAGGGTGCGTTTAAGGGACACCTCGCTCTTGGGCATGTTCCAACGGCGCTGTCCCAACGTTGGTCGCCCCCTCTAGGCCAGAGACCGGATACGGTGACTGTCGGAGCCCTGTAAATATTAGCCTTTGTGTTGATGCCTCGGGAGTCCGAGGTTTTCAGAGGCTCCCGTGTCCCAAATTGGGAAGTGGCTGATCTTGGCCTGGGAAGAATGGCAGGGCGCAACAAAGAGTCGCCCGCTTTCATCTCAGCACAGACGGACAGCCACCTGCTGTTTGTCTTCTCACCTCTTTTCATTGACCCACTCCCCTTCGGTGGTGCTGGCGTTGGAACACATGGCCTCACACTCGCCACTGAGTGCCACCTCCCCCCCCAGCCCGGAAGTTGCTTTTGATTCTGAGCCAGCTTTCCGTGTTAGTCTTCCATTGCTTCAGTGTCAGGGCACCTGCTGAGTGCTATGGGTGCAGCCGAGAGTGGGAGAGAAAGGGGTGCTGCTTAGTGCTCTGGGCTTGTTATTTGTTGTCCTGGTTTGGGGAGATAAAGTGAGGGCGACTTAGTTTTTAAGTGTGGCTTTTCCAACAGGCACAGGTTCTGGTTTCAAACAAGCCCAGGAGCAGCAGGGGGATGTAGTGATGTTTTCCCTAAAGCTGTACCATAACTGGCTGGGGCCCTGTCGTGTCGGTCATTGAGTAGTGGGGCTTCAAGCACTGTGTGTCTTAAGGACATGCTACATTCCCTTCACTGCCCTGTTCCTCCTCCTGTGACTTCCCTCCCTCCTGGCTCTTCAGAAAGCTGAAAGCCTTGGGGCCTTGCTTTCCAGGCTAGGGTCTGCCAGAGCCAGCTCCAGATCCATCTTTGTGCTTCAGTCTTCCTTGTGGACACAGAAGCCTCACAGTTCCTTTCTGTCCCTCTGGTCCTTTATAAATTTTTTTGTTTTGTGTTTTTGAGACAAAGTCTCACTGTGTAACCCAGTCTGGCCTTGAACTCAGGTGATCCTTCTGCCTCAGCCTCTTTAATGCTGGGATTACAGGCATGTGCCCCATGCCTGGGCTTTGTTAAATTAATCCCTCAGTGTCTGCCAGCTCTGGGCACTGCTGGCACCCTGGCCATTCAGTGGGTATTGAGAGTGCCCCTCCCCTTGTGACATTCAGAACAGCAGCCGTTTCCCCATGCTCTGAGGGTACGGGAGAGTGGATGATAGCAGGGTGTCTGACTGAGGAGATCTGGGAGGCCCCCTCTGGGGAGCTAACAATGGAACAGCAAGGAGCTGTCTGACCTGCCTGTGTAGATAGCCTGGGGAGGCTGAGAGCTGGCTGCAGCCTGGGAGCAGAGCCAAGGCCCAGTTGGTCAGTGTCCTGAGATGTCATCTGCCCCTCAGTCCCCACCTGCCCTGGAGCTTCATGGGGCCTCACATCCAAACTGCCCTAGGTGTGCAGGCCTGGGGTTCCTCATCCAGGGGTTTGACCGTGGGGTGACTGCACTTTCCTGAGTAGGTGGAAGAGCTCAGTCTATAGCGCTCAGGTTTTTCTATACACATAATTGTATTAAATCTGTTTGTTTTTCATTCAATAAAATATCAGGGATATCTTTTTGTGTCAATACACCTGCATAACCTTTTTCAAAAATTGAGATATAACCAGGCATGGTGGCACACATCTGCAGTCCCAGCACTTGGGAGGTTGAGGCAGGAGAATCACAAGTTCCAGGCCAACCTGGGGTACATAGTGAATTCCAGGCAAGACTGGACTACATAGTGAGAACCCATCTGAATAAAACAAAACAAAAACGATATAATTCTCCCAAAATCATTTCTTTATGTGGACAACACAGTACATTCAAGACATCAGTGTCTTTCAGAAAATTCTCATCACCCCTAAGAGCCTTGTTGCTATGAGCCACCACTCCCTGTTTTCCCCTTTTCCCTAGCCTCAATTAAACCATCTGGCATGTACTTTTTTTTTTTTTTGAGATGGTCTGACTGTGTAGTTCAGGCTGGTCTCATAGTTGAAGCAATCCCCCTGCCTCAGCCTCTAGAGTGCTGGGATTATAGCTATGCAGTACCATTCCCAGCTGGCATTTACTTTTTCTTTTGTTTGGTACCGGGAATCAAACTCCGGACCTTGTGCTTGCCAGGCAAGCACAGCACCATTGAGCTAAATCCCTGGCCCTCTGGAATTTACTTTTTTTAAAACATCTTTACAAGATATGGCTCACCCATTTGAAGTGTGCTGACCAGTGGTTTTTAGCATATTCTTGGATTTTCAGATGTGTGGAGCTATGATCACATTCTGTTTAATTTTTAAATTTTTTTATTTTTGTTTTTTTAAGACAGGGTCTCACTGTGTAGCTCAGGCTGGCCTTGAACTCAGTATATAGCCCAGGCTGACCTCAAATTTCCAGTGATCTTCCTACCTCAGCCTGCTGAGTGCTGCAGTTACAGGTGTGTGCCACCACATGTGGCCCAGATTCTGTTTTAGAATGTTTGTAACTCCAGAAAGAAAACCCAGAGTCTTGTTTTTTTTTGAGTTGCCCAGACTGGGCTCAAAATTGTGATCTCTGCTGCTTCTGCTTCCCAGAGTACTGGGATGACAGGAATGTGCCACTGAGCACTGAGCCCAGCAACCCTGGGCCCTTTTTTTTTTTTTGGTACTAGGGATCAAACTCAGGACCTTTTCGCTTGCAAGGCAGACAGCGACACCACTGAGCTAAATCCCTGGCCCTGGGCCCTTTTAATTTCCAGTGTCCCCAGCCCCTAAGCAAGTTCTATTTCTGTGTCTTCCCGTTGCCAGTGACAGGAGGGAAAGTACTGGTGGCCAGTGTTTCATGGGGCCCTTCCTTGTGACTGTGTTTGAAGCCAAATCAGGGCCTTGGGGGTCTTTGCATTACCCTGAGGGTATGAGCTGGAGATTGAACCCAGGGTGGTCACACTGAGCTACATCTCCAGCTTTTTTTTTTCTTTTTTTTAAACACTGTGAAAGCTTTATATGCACAATTTATATAAGACAGTTCTGAGACTTAGTGTCCACTGAGAGGAGACAGAGCCTTTTCTCTCAGTGCTGGTGCTGAAATGTAAATAAAGTCGCAGCCTGGGTTTATGAGCTATTGAGTAGATATCACATTGCCCCTATCTTGGTCACTATGACCTTTGGGAAGAAGCATTTTCCTGATCCACAGCACCGCAGCCCTCAAGGGTACTTCAACACCCCGGAAATATCCCTCCAGGCTCCTTAGCATCCCCCAGGGCAGGTGCAAATCCTTCCTGTCCTCCCTCAGGCCAAATCAGCCAAAGATTTCAAAGTCTTTGGTTCTTAGATGGCCAGGTCTGCAAGTACTTCCCTGTTGAGTTCCACCTGGCACTTCAAAGTTGGCAGTAAACACGGAGCACTTCAGGCCATGTTCATGGGAGGCAGCCATGATTCAGTTAATCCAAAGGCTCCTCAGTTTCCACTTCAGCCTGTGGGCCCAGATGCATTTCACAAAAGCCCTGGTGACAACCCTGATGGCCAGCCAGTAGTTTTGGTTCTTCCTCCCCCAAGAGTGCCCTGCAAGCTTGAGCTCCTGCTGGATCCAAAAGTAGTGGTTGGTGACGTGGTTTTGCAGCCTGAGCCACATCATAAGGAAGATGATGGTGAGGTGTCTGCACCTGCCTGTGGCTATGAGTGCTTCCGGGTCAGTGTCTCATCTCTGGCTCTTTATTTTTGGGTTTTTTTGTTTGTTTGTTTTTTGGTGCTGGGGATAGAACTCGGGACCTTGCGCTTTCAGGGCAGGCAGCGGCACCACTGAGCTAAATCCCCGCCCTCTATGGCTCTTTATTTTGAGACAGGGTCTTGCTAGATTGCCCAAGCTGTGCTGCAACTAGAGATCCTTCTGCCTCAGCCTTCCAAAGTGCTGGGATTACCAGTGTGCATCATCATGCCTGGCTAATGGGCTCAGTTTTAACATCAAGAGCTATGGGATGAAAGTGCAGGGTCCCAGAGTTCGATCCCTGGTACCAAAAAAAAAAAAAAAGCTATGGGAAAAGTGAGTTCCCACTGCCTTCAGAACCCTAATCAGCCAGTGTGGTGTGCATACCTGATTCGAGGTACAGTCAAACCTTGGGTTTCAAGTAACTTGTTTTGTGAGTGTTTTGCAAGATAAGCAAACATTTCTAACAAATTTTAACTTGATAAACAACTGATGTCTTGCAGTATGAGTAGTACCTGACACCAAAGGTCACATGATCACACCTGAGCCAGTGGTTCCATCCTCCTTCCTCCCCATTGCACACACACGCGCCACGCAATTGTGGGTGATTGTGCTTCGGGGTTGTGCTCAATCCTCAGTCTCAGGCTGCAGTGTTTGGCAGAAATCAGTGATTTTCCAGAATGTTGGAAGGTGCCCACAACTGGCACTAGTGTATTTTTTTTACTTCACAGCACCAGTGGGGCCAGGGAGCTTAGTGGCACCGCACCTACCTTGCAAGTGCAAAGTCCTGAGTTTGATCCCTGGTACCAAAAAGGAAAAAAGAAAGCACCTATGGACAGTCCTTTGCTTTTCCATACAAGAGTGATTTCAGGAGCTAGGTTTGGTGGTGCACACTTGTAATCCCAGCACACAGGAGGCTGAAGCAGGAGGATCACTGCAAGTTTGAGGCCAGCCTAGGCTACATAGACCCTGTCTCAAAAAAAAAAAAAAAATTAAAAGTGTAAGCGTAGGAATGCTTTGCTTCATTTTAGGTCAGACTGCCTGCAGATACCCTTTGCTGCCTTATTGCCAGTTACATTAAATACAGTATATGACAACAGTTTAATACTGTGCTGTAGTCAACATCCATGTGAGCAGGTACAATGGCCCATGTGCAGAAAAAGGTCAAAAAAAGAGGCAGTAAGAAGGAGATGGTTATGGTGGAAGTTAAGAAAATCATCAAGAAGTACAATCAGAAATTGCACGCTCTTATAAGAAGTCTATGTTGACCATTTGTACAATATTAAAGAAGAAATAAAGGAGCTAGATGCAGCAAAAGGAGTGACGAGACTATGAAAAGCATCAGCCACATATTCTGGAAGATGTAGAGAAGTTGCTTTTGGTTTGGATAAACAAGAAGCAAATAGTGGGTGACCCTGGCGGAGAACTATCTGTGAGACTCCAAAGGCAGTGTAAGTAGCCTGCCAGGTACAGGAACAGAAAACAAGGCTTCCAGGCATTCAGGGGATGGTCTTATGATGTTAAGAGAAGTGGCTTCCATAGCATTGTGAGGCATGGAGAGGCTGTGAGTTTGGACACTAAGGCAGTTGAGGCATCCACTCCCGAGTTGTAGAAGCTCCTTGTTTCCAAGTGTTACCTGCTGGAGCAAACTTTTTTTTTTTGGTACTGGGGCTCAAACTCGGGTTCTTGCGCTTGCGCTTGCGCAGCAGGCGGCAAAACCACTGAGATAAATCCTCAGCCCTGGAGCAAATTTTTAACTGCAATGAGATGGGCTTTTTTGGAAAGATGCCAAAGAGGACCTACATTACAGAAGAGAATGCAATGCCTGGTCACGTGCACACGAAAGACCATCTCACCCTCTTGTGCTAATGCAAGCAGGGATTTCAGAGTCAAGTCCCTGCCTCTGTATCATTCCAAGGTCCGCCAGGCTTCAAGAATGCAAGGTGCGGAAGAGCTAGTTAAAAAGTTGTGTGGGTCCAACAGCAAGGCTTGGGTTGCTTGTATCTTCTGCAATGAGTGGATCACCAAGGACTTCATTCCTGCAGTGAAAAAAAACCTTTTAGAAAAGAGTCTACCGCTCAGTCTTGCTGGTTATGGATATGCACCTACTCATCCTCCAGGCTTTGAGGACAACTTACTGGAGGAATTCAGGTTCAGTAAGGCCCCCACACTACTCCAGTCCTCCAGCCCATGGATCAGCAGGTCACTTGAACTTCACAAAGCCTTACATCAAAGCCCTGTTTCAGCAATGCTTCCAGGAGACCAAAGGAGCAAATCTTCCCCTTTGAGAGCTCTGGAAAAATCATTTCTACATCATAAAATGCCTCAAGATCATCAGTAAAGAAGACCCCTGGGATGGGGTCAGCAGGAGAACCCTTCTGCTTGGAGAAAACCTTGGCCTGATTGTGTTTTTGTACATGATGTAGAGGTCCTTGCTCATAAATGGGACCCACCAGTTGTCAATGAAATTGTTTCCTTGGAAAAGACCATGGGACTGGAGATGAATGAGGATGATGTCCAAGAGCTGGAAGAGGAGTAATCTCAACATTGAGGCAGGCAGATCGCCATGAATTTGAGGCCAGCCTGGGCTACATAGTGAGACCTTGTCATTAAAAAAAAAAAAAAAAAAAAAAGCTGGTGGAGGAATGTGGCTGGGAGCTAACCATCAGTGAAGGGATAGATCTGCATGGCAAACAACAGCAAGAGGTTACAGAGGAGATCTGGTCTTCGGAGGCTGAATAGTAAAGCGGAGGAATCCCTCACTTGAAGTAAGATTAGGGAGACATGGAAAATGTGGGAAACTGCAAAATTTTGTAGAAAAGCCCTACCCAAATAAGGCTGCAGCAATTCGACCAGTAAATCTGTTTAATGATAATCCAATGGCACATTTCCACGAAATCCTCAAAAGGAGCCAAAAGCAAGTGTCACTGGATAGGTTCTTCGTTAAAGTTGCATGAAAAGAGAGATTCCACTGAGCCAGTAGACAACAGTGATTCATTCCCTTAATGATAGTGAAAGTCCTCCTACACAATAACCCTCCTCTCTCCCTTGGGTCCCTCACACCAGCCACAAAGGTTTTCAAAGTAAGTGCAGGTTAATTTGTCTTTATATTTTGTATTTTCTTTATTATTTTGTATTACGGTATTGTAATCATTTTTAAATGAGTATCTCTGGGTCGTGGAGAGCAAATCATCTGAGTTTTTATTTCTTACAGGTTAATTCATTTTGATATACAAGTGTTTTGGGATCACAAACATTTTTCCAGAAGGAATTATGCTCACAAACCAAGGTTTTACTGTACTTGGGAGGCTGAAGCAGGAGGATCCCAAGTTCAAACCCAGCCTGGGCAATTTTTTGGGGGGGGTACCTGAGATCGAACTCGGGACCTTTCGGATGTGAGGCAGGTACTGGAACCACTGAGCTAAATCCCTGGCCCTAGCCTGGGCAAATTAGTGAGACCTTGCCTCAAAATAAAAAGGGCTGGGGTCTTAGCTCAGTGGTATGACACTTAGCACGTGCAACACCCTGGGCTCAATCCCCAGCAGCACACACACCATTAAAAGCACCTCAGACAGTTGAGGGTCCTCCAGGCCCCCAGGAAGAGTGTCCTACTGTAGCACAAGAATCTGAGCCCCTCCACCAAGCCTGGTGCCCTGACCCATTTCCCCAAGTCAGCCCCAGATAGTTTCTTAGAACCTGTGCCTGTCCCCTGGCCGTGTCGCTCATTAAGTCCTCACAGAGCTGGCATCTTCTGGCCAGAAGGGATTCCCAGCCATTATTCTCTTCACTGTGCCCCAGCCAGGGCGTATGGGGCCAGGACAGGAGCCTGTCCTACAGAAGGAGAACTCCACACTCACCAACCGCTGGGCTACACCATGAGTAAAAGTAAGGTGCTTTGGGCACCTCGCCTCGGCCTCCTAAGTGCTGTAAGCGACATCACTCCAATGGTTTCACCCCAGAGTTTCTCCCATTTAAGTCCGTGTGGGTCTTAGCATATTTACGAACTGTGCTGCCATCACAGCTGTCTAAGACCAAAACACTTACCACCTCGAGGGAAGCCCCGCCCCCTCCCCAGGCCCTGGCTCCCTCGAGTCCACTTCCTGTCTGTGGAGTCGCCTGGCCTGGGCGTTTCCTGTCCGTGGAGTCCACGCTGTGTGTCCCGTGTCTGGTGAATGTCCACACCATGGCGAGTGTCACAGCCTCGCTCCTGTCCTGGCCGAGGGAGGTTTTAGAGTGGGGATGACCTGGCTTTGGGCGCGGGGCCCCTCTGTTGAGCACTCCCGTCCAGGTTCCAGGATGGCCATGGAGCGGAACTGCGAGTCACAGTGGGCACCATGTTCGTGCTTTGGTATGGGGGCTGCTGTTTGCCTCACTGACGCTGGTTCACACCTCACCTGTTGGCCATCTAGACTCAGTACTGGTGACCACAGTGAGGCCTCAGGTGACTGCACAGCAGCCTCAGTCCCCTGGGTACGAGCCCTCTAGGGAGGGCAGGTAGCCTCCCTGCCGACCGGGCCTAGGACCCCTTCCCAGTGTGGGTCCCTTTCTACTGGGGGTCTGAGGTTGCGCGGCCAGGGGATTGGAGGGGCAGTGGCTCCTGGCCGAGCCCCGCGCCGACCAGTCTGCGCCCGCAGCCCCAGCGGGAAGAAGTTCCGAAGCAAGCCCCAGCTGGCGCGCTACCTGGGCGGCTCCATGGACCTGAGCACCTTCGACTTCCGCACGGGCAAGATGCTGATGAGCAAGATGAACAAGAGCCGCCAGCGCGTGCGCTACGACTCCTCCAACCAGGTCAAGGTGAGCGGGCTGGGTGACGTCAGTGGGCGGGATCATGGCCCAGGTGCGCAGGGGTCCGGGCAGGTCCCGCCTCAGCGGTCCCCAGGCGGCCATGGCGCGCACGCGGCCCCCGAGGCTCCCTGAGCCCCTGCTGTGCCCGCCCGAGCCCTTTCCCTTCACCCCCTACACTGGGCCTGGGTCGTTCGCCACTCATCCCAGGCCCAAGCCCGGTCTGTCCCCGAGGACCCCCGCCATCCCGGCCCGCCGCAGCGTCTTGTCTCCACAGGGCAAGCCCGACCTCAACACGGCGCTGCCGGTGCGGCAGACGGCGTCCATCTTCAAGCAGCCGGTGACCAAGATCACCAACCACCCCAGCAACAAGGTCAAGAGTGATCCACAGAAGGCTGTGGACCAGCCTCGGCAGGTGAGCCCCTGGGGTCTTGGGGTGCCTGGCTCGGTCACTCCTCAGGGCCCTTGTCCCCCAAGGGGCTTCCCTCCCCACCCAGTGTTCCCGGACACCAAGGCCGAGCCCCAAACCCCCGACCTCCAGGCCTGGGCCTTTCCTTCTGACAGGTCTCGAGTAGATGATAGTGTTTGTGGGCAGAGAGTTTAAAGGTGGTGCACTTGGGAGGCTGAGGCAGGAGAATCTGAAGCCAGCCTGGAGTACATAGACTGTCTCAAAAAATTCAGGAAAAACAAAAGATGATGCGGTGGGCTGGGGGTGCAGCTCACTAGCCCAGTGTGCAGGAGATCCTGGGTTCCACTCCCAGCACTGCCAAAAAAGAAAGTACAATACATAAATGCCCATAATCCCCCTTTTCAGAGCCATTTGTGATTTGCTCGTTGTGGACATTCAAGCCCCGCCTCTACACAGTGATCCCAGGGACTGGGGGCATGGAGGAGGGAGGAGGGTCCCCTCTACAGCAGCCTGGCTCACCCCTGCCACCCTTGTCTGGCCGCAGCTGTTCTGGGAGAAGAAGCTAAGCGGGCTGAGCGCCTTTGACATTGCGGAGGAGCTGGTCAGGACCATGGACCTGCCCAAGGGGCTGCAGGGTGAATAATGATTTTTTTTTTTTTTTGGTATCGGGGATTGAACTCGGGACCTTGCGCTTGACAGGCAGGCTGTGGAACCACTGAGCTAAATCCCCGGCCCATGCAGGGTGAATATTCATGCAGGCGGAGGGAGGGCTTGTGCCTGGGGCTTCTGGACCTTGGAGACTTGTGGGTGGAGTCATGATGTGCATTCTTGTTCCTGACCTTGGAGACCGGATCTGGATCTCCTGGGTGCCCAAGAGATAGGGGGTGGGGACTGGGGACCTTCAGGTGTGGAGAAAGGCCCACGGGGCTGGGGTTCGGTACCCTCCTGGCTGCCCAAGGCCTGCTGGGATGTTGGGTTTTGCTGCCACACTGAAGCCCCTGCAGGGCCCAAGGAGCCCAAGCTCCTGACTTCTCTGCTGGGTAGGTTATTACAGATATGATGAAATTTGGGGACAAGCCCAAGACCAAGTGGAAAGGCAAAGCACTGCCCCCGATGGTCACCCTGGGTGCTGAGTGCTTTGCTCACTGTGTCCCTGTGACCCCGCCGCCCTGGACTGTGTCTCGTGCCCTGTAGGGGTGGGCCCCGGCTGCACAGATGAGACCCTGCTCTCTGCCATCGCCAGTGCCCTGCACACCAGCACCATGCCAATCACAGGCCAGCTCTCGGCTGCCGTGGAGAAGAACCCTGGCGTGTGGCTGAACACCACGCAGCCCCTGTGCAAAGCCTTCATGGTGACCGATGAAGATATCAGGTAGCCTGCAGCCCTCCTGGGTTCCCCTCTGCCTGTGCCTCTTCCCAGCTCCTGTGACGCATGCATGTCTGCCAGTGCTGTTTGAAACACGTGGTCACTCAGGGTGCAGGCACCCAGTCCCCCCAGCCCCCTACTCCGAAGGCACATGCCGGACAGTGCTGACCACTGGGTGTTGGGTTGTCAGGCTCAGGGAGGCATCAGGTGGGAACTGGTGACTCAGGACAGTCCCAGGCCCTGGATTTGGGCAGGAGTGCCTGGGAAAGAAGCCCCTGGAAGCAGCCTTAGTGACCCAGTGTGGAGTTGACAGGGATCCCCTCATGCCCTGAACAGAAAGTATGGCCTCTTCACTGTGAGAGTGAAACAAGTTTGTGGCTAGGTCGGCTCTGGTGCCACCTCCTGCTTGGACGAGCTCCTGCAGGGGGCGGGGGTGCCATTCGGCCCCAGGAGAGGCGGCTCCAGGCAGTGCGGGTCCAGTGGAGGGGCTGGGCCTGTGGAAGGGGTGCTGTCTGAGCCCCACTGGCTTGGGGTGGGCCTGGGGCCAAGGTGTGTGCAGGCAGGGCCAGTACCTGTGTCCCCAGGATGCTCCCTGTGTCCCCAGGAAGCAAGAGGAGTTGGTGCAGCAGGTGCGGAAGCGGCTGGAGGAGGCACTGATGGCTGACATGCTGGCCCATGTGGAGGAGCTGGCTCGTGACGAGGCGCCCTTGGACAAGGCCTGCGGGGATGAGGAGGATGAGGAGGATGAGGAAGATGAGGAGGAGGAGCCCGAGCCAGACCCGGAGCTGGAGCGCGTCTAGAGCAGGTGCCAGAGTGGGTGGCATGGGTGTCCATGCCTGAGGACACAGCCGGGCTCTGGGTGCTGGCAGTGCCTCACCCAGACCTTGTCTCCCCAAAGAGCCTAATACCCCGTCCCCTGCCAAGGTGCTAATTGTCCTCTCCGCTCCTTTCCAGGTTCCCTGCCCAGAGCCCGTCCTCCTCTGCTCCGCCCACTGCACCTGGCCCTGCCGAACTGGGGCCAGGCTGGGTGGCCGTAGTTTGGAGGGGTCAGCTGGACCTCACCCTTCCTAGGTGCCCCTCCCCGGCCTCGGGGTGTGGTGGAGGTCACCGCCCCATGGACCTGGGGACGGAGTGTGGCCAACTCAGGCCTGCAGGACAGGAGGCCACTCCATACAGGACTCAGGGCCGCTGCTCCCTGGCTGTGAGGCAGGACAGTGCCAGCGGGCTTGCCCATTACTCAGTGCCACAAGGCCTGCAGCTGTGGAGTTTCCACAGGCTGGAGAACGTTCTGGAAACAGTCTCACCCCAGCCCTGCAGTGAGGAACATGGTCCTGAGCCAGCAGGCCAGCCCTTTGGGACACCGTTGCCACAACCCTGCAGCCTCCAAGTGGGCAGAGTTGGTGACCCTTGGAAGGGGCCCTGGGCAGTGGCCCCCAGGAGGCTGATTTCTTTCAATAAATGGATGACACAAATGAGGCTGGCCCTTGGCATGACTGATCTTCGGTGTGAGCAGTGCCTTGGTTTCCTTTTGAACCCAGACTACCCTCAGCCTGGGTCCCCAGTGCTGATCCTCAGTTTCCCCTTCTTCGTGGTGGGGATGAGTTGCCCAGTATAGGGAGGAGCTGGTCAGAGTGCCCTAAGCCACAGGGACAGGATGTGACCGCAGTATGTTTCTTCTGGAGCCTCCAGTATGCCACTGTGCCCAGTGTGGGAGCGCTCAAGCCGACCGCTTGTTGCCCAGGCCCAAGGGTGAGGGCAGTCCCTGTGCCCAGGGAGGTCTGCCCTGAGTGGATGCTGGGCCCCTGGTGCTCAGCTGTTACTGTCACTGGCAGCAGACCTCAGGCCGATCCTGGCCCTGTTGGGGGAGCCCTTCTCAGTTGGGACTCACCCTGGAGGTCCCCCTATAAGCGCCTGGCCCCTGGAGGGCTGCATGCCAAGAGGGAGGAGAAGCTGGAGGGGTCGTCCACCTTGCTGGGCTTGGGTTCCTGTGGGAGGCTGCAGCCCTGAGGCCTGAAGACTAGACAGGCCTGAGGAAGTGGCAGCCATGTGTTTTGCTCAGGAGCAAGGCTTGAGACTCCAGTGCCTAATGAAAGGGATTTAAGCCAGGCATGGTGGCTTGAATCATCCCAGCACTCAGGAAGTTGAGGCAGGAGCAATGCCATGAGTTCGAGGCCAGCTTGGGCTACACAGTTTAAGGCCAGCCCAGAATATGTATCAAGACGCTGTCTCAAACGAGTGAGCAGTGAGTGGAGGGTCCCCACAGTCCAGCTGCAGAGGCCTCCAGACATGTTATCACTCGGCACAGCAGCAACAACAAGAGTCAGGCAGGTTTCCAGGCTATGGCCCTAGGGTCCCAGGTCACTCCTGGTCACCCACAGGGAGGGCAGCAATGACCTCCTGCCCAACACCTGTGGCCTAGGAGAAATGGAAGGGAGTTGTGGCCCTGAGCGACCCCTGCTGGGGCCCAGGAAGCTACAGCCCGGGGCTCCTCCCACACTCACCCTGACTGGACTGCCCAGCCCAGGGAAGCAACCCCAGAAACCAGGCTGAATGCTGTCCTGTCCCTCCCGCCTGCCTGGCTCATGGCTCCTGTCCCCACTCCAGGCCAAGAGAGGACTTGGTGGCCTGGGCCCCTCTCCTGACTCTGCCCACATAGGGGTCTCTGCCCAGCCCCGGCCCCTGAGAGGCCCCCAGGGAGTCAATGGCCTCAAAATATCTGTGGCTGTAACACAGGGCTGGTACCTCCTGTTCCTTGCAAGTCTCTGGCAGGGCAGCCTCAGTGGGCCCAGGTAACACCCTGGGGCCACAGTGGGCTCAGGGCATGGGGATAGAGCCTTGGCATGTCCCTGTGATGGGCCTGAGTGGGCAGAGGCCTCATACCACACTTGCCCCTGCCGAGCCAGGACCCTGCCTGTGACCAGCTGCTGGGCAGGGCAGCATCCCCTCAGCACTGCGGGCCACCACACCTCAGCCCTGCCCGGCCAGCACTGCCCTGCTGCAACCAGAGCCTCATGCCTCACAGGGTCACGTGCCCCAAGGGCAGTGACCGCTCCCCAATCTCCCCTGGTCCTCTACACCCAACCCTCAGCTTGGGGACTAAGACACAGCTGGGTGACATTGGCGTGCACACCAACTGCTACTCGGACCCTGGGACTCCCAGCACTCCCTGACACAGGACCCTGCTATACCTGCAGCCCCCATCCCAACAAGTGGGACCAGCTTTCCAACCACTGCACCGCCACCCCCCAGCCCCTCCAGGAGGTGCCTGCTTGCTGTAGATCCTCTGCCCCAGAATTTACCACAAACACCAGGTGCAGGTGGAAAGATCTGCTAGACTCTGTCATTTAGCCAAAGACCTTCAGGCTTTGGGTGGAAGGCAGGTCATCCTGGAAGATCCTGGATAACATGATCGGGGTTCAAGGCCAGCCTGGACCCTGTCTCAAAAAAAGGGCCAAGCAAAAAAGGTAAATTTTGATGTAAGAGAATTATATACACACAAAAAGATTTCAGGACTCAGGGAACCTGGCAGTTCTACACCGTCCCACAGCTTGGAGGGCGGTGGAGCCCCCAGCAGGCCAGAAGGGAGAACAGCCGCCGCATGTGCCCCGGAAGGATGCTGGGAGCCTGTGAAACGCAGTGGTCTCCACAAGAGGCCTCCAGCTTCGGATCCCAGAGTTCTGGAGGACTCTGCCGCTGGGATGCGGAGGAGTGATGTGAGGCTGGAACCCGGAGGGGAGGGGCTGTCGCCCTCACACTTCCGGGTCCAGGGCAGAGGGGCCAAAGGGAAGGTATGAGAAATAATCCCAAATGCACTGGGTGTGGGGCACATGATTATCATTCCAGCACTCTGGGAGGCTGAGGCAGGAGGATCACAAGTTCAAATCCAACCTGGGCAATTTAGCAATTCAGCAAGACCCTGTTTCAAAAAGAGCTGCAGGGCCAGGGATTTAGCTCAGTAGTTTCGCTGCCTGCTGCGCAAGCGCAAGGATTCGAGTTCAATCCCTGGTACCAAAAAAACACAAAACAAAACCAAAAAAAGGACTGGAGATGGAGCTCAGTGTGAAGGTCCTCAGTTTAATCCCCAGTCCTGAAAAAAGAAAAGGAAAATAGAGACCCCCAAGAAGGGAAATGAGGCCGGATGTAACTCATGGGGCAGTGTCAGGATGGATATTTTAGGATGGGCTTGGCCCTGGGCAGAGAAACCAACACAGGAGGTGTGAGGACTCTTGTGACCATTAATCCTGCCGTGTCAACTTGATTGGGTTAAGAAACACCTAGCAGAAGCCAGGTGTGGTGGCACACATACACTACTCCTGGTTGTGTCCTACTGGGACATGGAGCATGACATCGGGTGCTGTCTATTGACCCTGAACCTTTTGGCTCTGGTGCTGGTTTCCTTCTCTGCTTCTGGGTGCCATGAACATAACCATCTTTTTTTTTTTTTTTTTTTTGGTACCAGGGATTGAACTCGGATCCTTCCACTTGCAAGGGAGGCGGTGGAATCACTGAGCTAAATCCCCGGCCCGAACATAACCATCTTTCCTCCACTACACCCTTCCACCATGAAGCTTCTGTCCAGGAGCCACCGACCATGGGCTGAATCCCCTGAAACTGTGAGCCAAATTAACCTCTTGTCCTACAAGCTGTGTCCCAGCCATGGGAGAGCTGGCTGATACAATCTGTGCAGGACTCTTGGGTAGAGAGAAGGGACTGGATACATCAATGGTAAGTCCAGGGTGGGTGGCTGTGGCTGACATCCCAGATGGAGTGAGGGGTGGGAGCCCAGAACTGGTGAGACTGGCAGGATAGATGAGAGAGGAAAGCCACCTCCTCCTGTCCAGAGACAGCATATAATTGGTCTGAGGTTGCTCAGCCAACCAGCGTCAGGTACACTCTACTCCCCACCTGCAAAGGGCCTTCGGGGTAGCTTTGGAGTGGAACCTAGGTCCCTTCCCTTGTACCCCAGAAGGCAGTGGGAACTTGTACACCTCAAGAAGCACCTCCATGAAGATGTTTCCGGTTCCAGGTACATGGTTCCAGGTACATGCCCCCCATTTCCAAGTAGGGGCTGCAGGAAAGGAGCCCTGACTTTATTTATTATTTATTTTTGGTACTGAGGATCGAACTTGGGATCTTGAGCTTGCAAGGCAGGTGTCGGAACCACTGAGCTAAATCCCTGGCCCATCGCTTTATTTTTGTTTTTTGAAACTCGGTCTCACTCTGAAGTTCAGGCTGGCCTTAAATTCACTGTGTAGACCAGGATGGAGGCTGAACTTGTGACAGTCCTCCTGCCTCAGCCTCCTGAGTGTTGGGATGACAGGTGTGCACCACCACTCCAGGCTTGGGGGCCAGACTTTAAAATCCAGCAAGATCATGACATGCTCTCCTCCACAGGAACCCCAGCCCCAAGGTGCTCAAGGAGGGGTTCCCAGGTTTATGAAGGGCAGGGCGGGGGAAGCATGGGCATAACCATGAGGGGGACCCCAAGCACCAAAAGTCCCTAGCACAGGAGGGTAGAGTCGGTGTCCAGCGGGACCGGGAGGAGGTTCAGACAGCGGGATCCCCAGGTCCAATGAGCTAAAAGAGGGAGTCCTCGACTCAGTGGGGAGGGGCTGGTTGACGAGCGGGCGGGATCGCGAGGGAGTAGGGGCTTGCTGGACTTCGGAGTCAGGCCCCCTCTCCCACCCGCCT
The DNA here is from genome assembly GCF_053883595.1 of Heterocephalus glaber. NCBI lineage: Eukaryota > Metazoa > Chordata > Mammalia > Rodentia > Bathyergidae > Heterocephalus > Heterocephalus glaber. The sequence goes on along the minus strand of NW_028258457.1, from coordinate 3,952,668 downwards.
CAGCACCTACTTCGAAGTGTGTGTGGGGGACTCGTCACCCTCTTCTTGGCAGAGGCTCGCCAGGTCCCCCGACTGCACAGTATGGAGGTGGGGTCCCGGCACCAAGGAATATGGGTGGGGTGGGGGTGGGGTAGGGGAAGGTGCTGGTCTCGGAAGCCATCCGTGTTCGGACAGAGACCGCGAGTCCAAGACGCTCAAAGGAGGTTCCTCCCTGGGGGATGCAGGGGCTCGATTGCTCGGGGCGCTCAGGGAGGGAAACCCCAGGTGCTCAGGGAGCAGACACTGGGGAGGGGGAGTCCTAGCTCCGGGAGCCCCGCACCACCCACCCGCGCGGCTCTAGCACGTGCGAACGCGCAGGATCCGCGCCCACGGTGGTGGTGGTGGTGGCGGCGGTGGTGGTGGCGGTGGTGGTGGCGGCGGCGGCGGCGGACGACCACGTGACCTCGGCCCCGCCCCAGGCCAGCCTGCGCGTGCGCGCTGTGGGCGCCCATTGTTGGCGGTGACGTCGTGGGGCGGGGCCGGGGCGGGGCCGGTGGCCCCGGAGGCAGGCAGGCGGGCGGCCGGGCGGCGGGAGGGCACGAGCGTCCCGCGCCGCCGCCGCCCCCTCGGCCACCAGGAGTCGCCGCAGCCGCCGAGTAGCAGAGTCGCGGCCGCCCCCGGCCCTCCCGGCCCGAGCAGCCCCGCGCCGCCCCCGCCCGCCCCGCCCCGCCGCTGGATGCCGGCGGCCGGCGGCCGAGCTCGCAGAGGCGGAGGGCGGCGCGGGCCCGAGCGTTAGCGCCGGCCATGCCCGGCTCCCCCAGCCGCTCCGATGGCGGCGGCGGGGGCGCGGGCGTCGGGCCAGGGGCGGGGGCGGCCACCGGCGGGGACCCCGCCATGCTCGTCCAGGTCCCAGGCGCCGAAGAGGCCGCGCCCCGGCCGTCGCCCGAGCCCGACGACGCGGCCGCCGCGCTGCGCTTGGCGCTGGATCAGCTGTCGGCGCTGGGGCTCGGGCGTGCGGGGGCCCCGGGCACCGACGGCGCGGACGGCGGGGAGCCCGAGCCCGCGCCCCCCGACGGGTGCGAGGCACTGCCGCGGGTGGAGCCGGACGGGAGCCCCCCCGCGCCGCCGCCGCCCGCGCCCGACGTGTTCGCGGGCTTCGCCCCGCACCCCGCCGCCCTGGGTGCCCCGGCGCTGCTGGCTGAGCCGCTGAGCGTGATCGGCAGCCGAAAGAAGAGCGTGAACATGACCGAGTGCGTGCCGGTACCGAGCTCCGAGCACGTCGCCGAGATCGTGGGGCGCCAGGGTGAGTGGCCGCCGTCGGGGGACAGTGGGGCTTGCGCTAGGCCCCTCACATCCCGGGACGGGGGCACCCACCCCTGGCCCCAGGTCCTCCCGCAGCCGGACGCTGCACGCGGACCCCGGCCACGCCCCGCTTGGGCCCAGCCCGGGTGGCCGCCTTTGCGCCTTTGTCCCACCGAGGGAGAAAGTTGCACCCAGCCCGCGCTCCGCCCCGCACGCTCTGCCCGCCGTCGCCTTTGTCTCCACCGAGGCTCCCGCTGTCCACCCCCCCCCGGGCGTTCGCGGGGACACCCGGGGGAGGGACCTGGCCCTGGGCAGCCTGGGGACTGGCTGGGCGGTGGGCGCTCCACACCTAGCAGGCTTGGGCGGGGCGAACTCAGGTTTAGGGGCAGCTTAGGGAGGGTGCCCGCAGGGTGAGGAGCGAAGTCTGGGGTGGGGGTGCACAAAGAAGACATGCCGATGCGCCGGCCTAGGGTCCCGATGGGGTGGGGGGCGCCCCACGCTGTACCCGCTCAGGGATCTGGGGCAGGTAGAAGCTCTGCCTGCGGCAGCTGCTTTAGGGCGCACCCATGTCCCTCGGTGGCAACCGGCCCCAGGCTTTCCTAGGGCGCGGGGGTCCCGGCAGCGACATTGTTGGAGTGGCCCCTGTTGCCCGCCCCATTGTTCTCTTTGTTAGAGAGCCAGGCTGAGATTCGCAGGGTGACATCAGGCTGGCCGATCCTCATTGGCCCTCGAGCTGCTGGGCGGGCGAGTGGGTGGTGGGCAGTGCCCGACCCAGCACACACCCACCGTCCGGTTCACCCTACAGTTCACCCCACCGGTTCACCCCACCGGCCCCAACTTTCTCCCGCCTTCCCATCTGCCTCTCCCCGCCCTGCTGCCCAATGACCACCTGTGATCTGCGGGGTTCTAAAACTTAGGGTGGGGCCTGGGCAGGGCAGGAGGTGGGGCTGCAGAGACACTCAGGCTGGGGGAGGGGAATGGGCGCTGGACCCCCCAGGAACCGAGCCACAGAAGGGTGTGGGGTACTTGAACTGCAAGGTCACGTGTCACCCTTGAGGCAGCTGGGACCGCAGGGATTCGGGTCTCACTGTCATCCTTCTCTAGCTCCAGGTGGGTGGGGCAGCTGGTCAGCCAACCTTCTGTCTTTCAGTCATTTGTCCACCACACAAGGGGACACATGGAAGGGTGGCATTCTGCCGGGCCTGGGGATGCACTCTGAGGAGTGGCAGTTGGGGAGGGGACAGGTGGGTGTCCCAGTGCGCAGGGACCCAAGACCCTAGTCTAGACAGCTCCTTCCACCACCCCGTTGCTGGCTTCCCTATTGGGTGCCCTCCTGTCCGTGTCCCCAGTAACTGCGCCAGGATAAATTACAGGACAGTGGGTTGGGGAGTTGAGTGCCAAAGCTGTGGGATTAGAGGCACAAACCAAGGCTTGGGGTCTTTTCTGCAAAGTCACCAGACCCAGGCTCTGGGTGGAGGGAGGGAGAGAGTGTGTTCTTTGGTTCTGTGTGAATGCTCACGTCCTGAGATCTGCAGCCACCCAAGGTGGTGAGGGGTTGGGGTGAGGGCATCTGGCCCCTTGGCCTCCGCCGAGGATGTGTATTTATCTTTGCCACCATAAGCTGGTCTCACAGGCAACAGAAAGCAAGCCAGAAGTGCTCACCCCACACACTGGAATGGCACTGTGATCCTGAGCAAGTGGCAGCCACTCTGATGTGACAGCATCTCCCCTGGGTTGTTTTGAGGACAGTCAAACAAGATACTGGTTTTCATTCTGGCTCTGGGTCACAGTACTGTACCCTGTAAGGGATGTAGGGTCCCAAGGAGGGAAGGTGAAATGCAGCTCTTGATTCTCCCCAGCTCCAGAACCATCTGTGGCTCCCAGCTTTTCCACCTCAGCCAAGTCTCTAGGGGATCCATGCACCCCACCCAGGCCTTCTTTTCTCTTGAATCCCAAGACCAAGGACACCTCTTCCCCTGGAGGACAGAGTTCACCCAGGGATAGCCCTTGCACACACACACACACACGCACGCACGCACGCACGCACGCACACACGCTGTTGTGACCCTTTGTTTTCTCCATCCCAGAATGGCCTCTGGTGCTTGCTGGACAGAGCATAGTGCAGTCCCTGTGAGCTCTCTCCAGCCTAAGGAGGCCCTGGAGGTGCCTTGTGCAGGAAGCATTTTTTGTCTTTTATCCTCCTCCTGGACCTTTCAATTGGCACTAGGGATTGAGCCCAGGGCAAGCACTCACCACTGAACCTAGATGGATCCATTTGTCTTTCTTTTCTTTTCTTTTCTTTTCTTTTTTCTTTTCTCTCTCTCTCTTTTTTTTTTTTTTTTTTTTTGTAACAAGGGCTCACTTTGTAGTTCAGGCTGCTGCCCTTAACTCACTATGTATCCCAGGCTGGCCTTGAACTCAAAGTGATCCTCCTGCCTCAGCCTCCCAATTGCTGGGATTACAGGTGTGCGCCACTATGCCCTGTGATCTTTACTTTTTTGTTTGTTTTGGTTTTGGTTTTGGGGGGGGTACCGGGGACCCAACTTGGGACCTGGCACTTTTGAGGCAGGCAGCAGAACCACTGAGCTAAATCCCCAGCCCTGGTTTTGATTTTTTGAGACAGGATCTTCCTATGTCGTCCAGGCTGGCCTTGAACTCACTGTGTGCCCACATTAACCTTGAACTCTTAATGATCCTTCTGACCCTCCCACTGCTCACTGCCTCTTAGGAGTTGGATAGTGGAAACACCCAGTGGGTCGGAAAAGGTCACCCCGGAGGCCACTGTGCACTCCCCAATGGGTGTGACCTCGGCTTCTTCCTCAGTTCCCAGTCTCGTTCCTTCCAAGGGGCCTGTCGCAAGTGGGTTTATTTTTATTTATTTATTCTTGGCTTCTTTGACTCAGGGTCTTGCTGTACAGTTCAGGCCAGCCTTGAACTCACTCTGTAGCCCAGGCTGGCCTTGAACTTGTGATGATCCCCCTGCCCCAGCCTCCTGAGTCCTGGGATCTTAGGTGTGCACCACCCACTCTTGCCCCTTGGGGCAGGGGTATGGTGGGCCCACTTCTGGCGCCATGGTTTTATGTCCCAGGTGGTGTCCTGGCCACCTCTTGGGTGTCAGTGGACTTGGGCCAGGGACCTAGCAGCCAGAGCCCAGCCGTCCTGGAGCCCCTTGGCTGTGGCTTGGACAGACCCGGAGCTGCCATCTCAGCCCCCCTCCCCAGCTCCCTCCACCCCCCATTTTCATGTCATTCATGAGAGGACCATGCCAGGAGGCCCACCTTTCACCTGGTGGCACCTGCCTGGCTGCCGAGCGGGTCACGAGGGGGGAGGTGCTGGGTGGGCTTGGATGACAGAGTAACAGCTCATTTAGCACCAGAACCTCAAAAGTTGGGGAAGACTCAGGGTGTGAGGGGAGCAGCCAGGATCCAGAGAGGGCAGGAAGGCTGGCCAGCCTCCTAGGATACGTGTGACCACCAGCCCCAATCAAAGCTCGGAGTGAAGGGGTCCCAGTGGCTCTTGAAGTGTCTGCCTCTTGTCTCCTCCTGTTGCCCCTCTGCTGAGCCCTTGGGCCCTCCCTGTCTTCCTGGCCTAGTCTCTGTGACCTCTTGTCAAAAGTGCTGGTCTGTCGTCCTTAGCACTCTGGGAGGCTGACAGATCACAAATTTGAGCCCAGCCTGAGCAACTTAGTGACTTAGTGAGACCCTGTCTCAAAATTTAAAAAAAGAGCTGGAGGTGTGGCTCTGTGCGGAGGCTGTGGGTTCCATCCCCGGCTCCCGGGGTGAGGGGGGCGGGGAGAAACAGCCTCCTAGGTTTGTATCTTCTCCTTGTGGAGACTTTGGCCACACTGTTACTCTTGTCCCCGCCCCTGAGCCTCTATGTGGTCACCCCAGCGTCCCCTCAGGGACCCACCTGGGCCTTTTGAGGTGACCAAGGCCCAGCCCAGGAGTGTTCCATCGGGCTGAGACTCCAGATCCCCTCAGGCCTGGTGAGGTCTTGGTCATAAGAACTGTAGGTGGTGGCCGGCCTGGAGTCGAGGGACTGTGTTGATCTGGGTCTGCTGCTCCTGGGTGACCTCATAGGTTGAAGATGAGGTGGTCAGGGCCTGGGCATGCTGGATCCTTCCCACCTCTTCAGTTCCAAGCAGCGTTGTCACTCTTGGTGTCCCTTCCCTTGTTTAATGTGTCACCCCAGTCGCCGTTATCACCTGGCTGTGTCTGTTCTCCTCTTACGAAGATGCAGTCTTGCTGTATTAGAGGTCCACTCTGCCCCATACGGTGTGACTACATTTTAACTAATCACACCTGCAAGGACCTGTATTGTGTATTGTCACTTCCTGCTGCTGTAACAAAGTATCTTCCACTGGGTAACTTGCCAAGGCAGGAACACGTTGGGACTTAGGGTTCCAGAAGCTGGAAAGTCCAGGATCAAGGCACTAGCAGATCTGGCATCTCTGAGGGTCCCTTCCTCATCGATGGTGCTGTCTGTCTGCCTCTCTGTCTGCCTGTCTCTTTGCCCCCACTCCACTTTGGTACTGGGGATTGAACCCAGGACTTTCATACATTGCTAACCTTTCTTTAATTTTTTTTTTTTCTCCCTTTCTCTGTACCGGGGATTGAACTCTGGACCTTGTGCTTCCCTGGCAGGCAAGGTGCCACTGAGCTACATCCCCTGCCCAATTGTTTTTTTTTTCTTTTCTTTTGATACCGGGGATCGAACTTGGGTCCTTGCGCTTGCACAGCAGGCAGCAAAACCACTGAGCTAAATCCCCGGCTTTTCTTTTCTTCTTGACAGGGTCTGGCTAGGTTGTCCAGGCTGGGGTCAAACTTGTGATCCTCCTGCCTCAGCCTTCCTAAGTGGTGGGATGACAGGTCTGTGACACCATGCCTGGCTAGATGGCGCCTTTTATGTGTCCTCACACTGGAAGGGGTGAGGGAGCCACCTGGCGCCTCTCTTATCAGGGCGCTCATGGCATTCAGGAGGTGGCACCCTCCTGTCTGACCTCCCGAGGCCCCACGTCTTAATAGCGCCGCCACACTGGGTATCATTGCCATCTCTGAACCTGGGGGAGGTGAAAGGTGCATTCATTCTGACTGCAGCAGTCCCATTCTGAAGTTCCAGCTGGACATGAATGATGGGCGATTTACCACGGGTCCATCTTGCTTTGCCGTCCCTTGGGGCCCAGAGGGGAAACTGAGGCTCCGGGTAGGAGGTTAAACAGCTGGGGTCTCCTGAGTTGGGCACACCCACTGGCCCTGCAGCCAGCTTTCCTGTGGGGCTGTCCTGGGCAGAGGGTCAGCATGTCCCCTGCCTCTCCCCACAGGCTGCAAGATCAAGGCCCTTCGCGCCAAGACGAACACATACATCAAGACTCCGGTGCGCGGGGAGGAGCCGGTGTTCATCGTGACCGGCCGCAAAGAGGATGTGGAGATGGCCAAGCGGGAGATCCTGTCGGCCGCCGAGCACTTCTCCCTGATCCGGGCCTCTCGCGGCAAGGCAGGTGGACTGCCGGGTGCCGCCCCAGGGCCCCCCAACCTGCCGGGACAGACCACCATCCAGGTGCGCGTGCCCTACCGTGTGGTGGGCTTGGTGGTGGGGCCCAAGGGCGCCACCATCAAGCGCATCCAGCAGCGGACACACACCTACATCGTGACACCCGGGCGTGACAAGGAGCCCGTGTTCGCGGTGACGGGGATGCCCGAGAACGTGGACCGCGCTCGCGAGGAGATCGAGGCGCACATCACGCTGCGCACGGGTGCCTTCACGGACTCGGGCCCGGACAGCGACTTCCACGCCAATGGCACCGACGTCTGCCTAGACCTGCTGGGCGCCACCGCCGGACTCTGGGCTAAGGCCCCTCACCCGGGGCGGCGGCCCCCCGCAGCCACAGCCACTGGCGGGCTCCGCGGAGACAATGCCCTGGGCGCACCCGACGCCTTTTACGCAGGCGGCCGAGTGGGGCCACCAGGGCCAGACCCGGGCCCCGCCAGCCCCTACAGCAGCTCCGGCAATGGGGGTTTCACGTTCGCCGGGGATAGCACGGGGACTCCCGCGCCCGAGGACTGCGACTTTGGGTTTGACTTCCTGGCCCTTGACCTCACTGTGCCCACCGCGGCCACCATCTGGGCACCTTTCGAGCGCGCCCCGCCCCCCCTGCCCACCTTCAGTGGCTGTGCAGCCGTCAACGGGACCCCCGGGCCACCTCCGGCGGGGGCGCGGCGAGGCAGCGGGACGGCCACCCCTCGCCACTCGCCCACGCTGCCCGAGCCCGGCACTGGCAGTGGCCTGGGCCTGGAGCTCCCTCTGGCACGCAGGGGCGCCCCGGACCCAGTGTGCACGCTCCCTTGGCGACCCCCACATGGCACCCTGCCGCCCTTTTCCAGTGGCACTGGCTTCTCTGCACCCACCTCGCTGGACGCGAGCGCTTCCGATGGCAACCGCAAGTCCTCAGGGACAACCTCTGCACCCTCGGCGCCCGCAGTCCCCGGCCCGCCCACCGCCGCCCTGGCCCGCGAGTGCGTGGTGTGCACCGAGGGCGAGGCCATGGCTGCGCTGGTCCCCTGCGGCCACAACCTCTTCTGCATGGACTGCGCCGTCCGCATCTGTGGCCGCAGCCAGCCTGAGTGTCCTGCCTGCCGCACACCAGCCACGCAGGCCATTCATATCTTTTCCTAGCGCGGGCCCCAGGGCGTGGTGGCCGTGACCTCTCCAAGGGCCTCTGCCCAGGGTGGGAGGTTGCTGGGGGCGGGGGGGGGGGGCGAATAGGGTGAGGGTCAGGCCCGGGGCCACTCAGTGTCCAGAAATGGCTTTAACTCCTCAGCCAGGCGTGGGGGCGGTCAGCCAGCGGCCCAGCTGTGACACCTCAGTTCCTGACAAGTGACAGTACTGAGTGGACAGGTTCAAATAAACAGAGAAGAGGTCTCCTTGCACTTTCTACTTAGGGCCCTCCCTCTCCCAGGGTGACCTTAAAAACAGAAATGAAAAAACCCATGATTTTTACAACTTTATCGTCTTCCCTTTGTGTGTGGCTGCTTCAGATTTGACAGTGTGTTCTTGCCCGCCGGTTTCAGATGACCCCAACACTTCAGAAAGAAGGGTGGCGTTTTTAACTCTTTTGGGGTTCGTGTTTACCGTTTTGTACACAGCTACCCATGGCCCCCCGGGAGGCAGGGGGTGGGGTCCTGGGCTCCTGAACACAGATTTCTCTTTTTTCTCCCTAATTATGAATCCCCTTCCTGCTGTGCTTTGGTTGTCTTTTTTAAAAAATTTTTTAAAAGTGTTTTTTTTTAAACTTTTACTTTTTACCTCTTGTGTATATGTAGGGAATTTATAGGGAAATGTGTACTTTATGGAATAAATTTTAAGAACTAAAATATATTTTATTTTAAATAAAAGTAATGGACCTTTAATCTTCCACAGCTAAATTACTGATTATATATTTGCTGAGCTGATTTAAAGGTTAAAAAATTGTATCAAGAGTTTTATTTTTTGACTTCAAAGCCTTCTTAATAAAGTCTTTTTATTACACAAGAGCCCTCAGTGTCCCTGTGGGGTGGGGTGGGTGGCACTGTCTCATTCCAGAGAGGGGACAGGGTTGTGGGGTGCAGCCAGCACCCCTTTCCCGAGGCTTAGGTACCACTCACCCCAGTGGGCATCCAGCCCCAGGGACAGCTGAGGCTTCCACATGGGGGGCAGAAGCCAGCTGTTTCATGAGGCCATTTGCCCAACCCCCTGGGTAGCCTGGAACCCACCCTACTGTGGATATGAGGAAACTGAGGCCTGGGACCCTCTTCCAGAATGTCCCCAAGGACAAGACAGCTCTTCTGGGCCAGAACTGAGCCCAGGGATGGGGAGGGACAATCACAGGCTGGACATTGGCCTTCAGTGGATGCTGCCAATTCAAAGGACAGGAGGAAGCCTGGGACTGGCACATGGGACAGGGTGCCTGGTTACTCTGGGGACAAGGCAGGGACCTGGGGTGCCTGCCCAGAGGCTGCTGGCTTGGGAAGGGGCCCCAGGGCAGAGCTGCTAGGAAAACCGGGTGCCTGAGGAGGGGAGGCCTGGGGAGCTTCCAGGAGGAGCCATCAGACGGCTGACGGCCAAGCCAAAGGAGGGAAGAGGCAGCCGGAGGTGACAACATCGGGCTGGAGCCCAGCGCTGCCAGGGCCCTGGCCTAGCTCCCCTTCTGTGGGACAGGGGTGCCACTTCTCTCCAGCCTTGAGCTCCAGGAGGCTTGGCTAGCTGCAGTGGTGGACTCCGCCCCCCCCCCATTAAAATGTCACCTGGAACTTGCAAATGGGAGCTTATTTGGAGAAAAGGCCTTTTGTAGATATGATTAAGGATCTTAAGAGGAAATCATCCTGAGTTAGAGTGAGCCCTAAATCCAGGGACAGGTGTCCTCATAGAGAGGGAAGCCAGGTGTAGTGAGGTGTTCCTATAAATCCCAGTACTCTGAGCCAGGAGGATTGAAAGTTTGAGCCCAGCCTGGACAACTCAAAGACTTAGCAGGACCTTCTCTCAAAATCAAAAAGGCTTGGGCTGGGAATTTAGCTCAGTGATTCTGCCACCTGCCTCGAAAGCACAATGTCCCAAGTTCGATCCCTGGTACCAAAAAAAATAAATAAATCAAAAAGGGCCGGGATTACAGCTCAGTGTGAGCCCTGGGTTCCTTTTTTTTTCTTTTTTGAAAAAAATACAAAAAGAAAGGAGGAAGAAAGCAGGGAGAGAGGGAGGAAGGACAGAAGGAAAGAAAGAGGGCGTCTTGAGGCACACAGGGAGATGGGCAGAATTGCGTTTGGAGACAGATTGGAGCAATGCAGCCACAGGCCAGGGAGGGACTGGCCCAGGGCTTGAACCTGAGTCCAGCCTGGCCTGAGCCTTTGGGGAGGACGTGGGAACTTCATGCAGGTCCAGGGACACCCACTCAGTGATCCTGTGCCCTGCTTAGGAGTCATGAAGCTGGAAGGGGGAGCTTGTAGTTTCCCCTGCCCTGGGGAGAGCCTGGGAGGCAGCCAGGACTGGGCACCAGAGGCTGTTGTGGCCCTGGATCCAGCCATGCTTGAAGGAGGATCATCCCCACCTTTCCATTAGAAGACCCAGCCAGCTCTGCTTTGGCGTTTAAACCACTGCAAGCTGAGGCAAATGGAACTGGACATGTTTTCTGGAAGGGCTGGGGCAGCAAATCCCAGGCAAAGAGCTGTCACCTCTGGCCTCTGCACTTCCAGACAAAGCCAGGGAAGCAGATGGCTGAGTCCTGGCCCGAGAATTCCATGTCAAGTCTCATCATCATTGTCCCTCAAGCCTTGAGGCTCAGGGACATGGCACTTTGGTGACCCCAGTCCAGTGCCTGTGAGAACCCCCTGTTCTGAACCTCATCAGGAGCCTAGTGTCTGAGGTGTGGGCTCCAGGTATGGATGCTGCCCTGCCACCTGCACAGGTTGGGGTCCCTTGAGAAGTCCCCAGGATGGGTATTGTGCCTCTGTGTGCAGCTCTGGGGTCATGCACCTGCTTCCCCCCCAACTCAGCCTCCACCTGTCTCTGCCAAGCAATCCTGGGCCTGGCACCTCACTCGGATTTCAACTTCCACATCTGTACAGAGGGGCTCGGCCTGATTAGGGTCAAATCACAGCAGGTGAGCACAGAACATAGCACATGGGGGTGCAGGGAACAGCAGGGTCCCTTGGGCCTCCATCACAGCCCACAGATGCCTATATTCTGGGTGAATGATGATGGGTGGATAGATGGACAAATGGATGGGTGGGTGGGTGGATGCGTAGATAGATGGACAGGTGGATGAATTGAAAGCAGAGTGGAAGAGGTGGGAGAGATGGGTTCAGCCCGCATTGTGTGTGCACAAGGCCGCATAGAGTTGTTGGTTTACTGGCCAGGGCAGAGAGAGACAACATGGCAGAGACTGGAGGGGAGATCACAGTGCCTGTCCCAGGAGACACAGTTGGAAGTTGGAAGGGGAATGGGGTAAAGCACCAGGCTCCTTCGGTCTCACCCAGGGTCCTGCTTCTGCCACAGCACACCTCACCTCTCAACAAGCACATCAGCCTGTGCTGACATTGGTGGCCAACAGAATCTGAATCTGAATCTACAACACCACATGCAGCTGGTGACTACTCTGTTGGCTCTTTCTAGACCCTTCTAGAATGTTCCAGCCCAGCATTGTCCAACAGAACTCTCTTCAATGATGAGGATATGCTAAACACAGGCATCTCAGGCAATGTAAGTCCTCAGCCAGGATAGTACGATTGTGAAGCTGAAATTTTTTTTTTGGTACCAGGGATTGAAATTTTTATTTTATTTTATTTTATTTTTTTGGTACCGGGGATCGAACTCGGGTCCTTGTGCTTGGACATCGGGCAGCAAAACCCCTGAGCTAAATCCCCGGCCCTGAAATTTTTATTTTATTGAGTTAATTGAATCATAAATAGCCACAGATAAAAAAGGAGGGGCAGCTAGAGAAACTATTTTTTTTGGTACCGGGGATCAAACTCAGGACTTTGTGCTTGTGAGGCAGGTGTGATGGTGCCACTGAGCTAAATCTCCAGCCCTAGAGAAACTATTCTTGCTATGCAGGTTTCAAAGCAACATATAGTGGGCAGAGTTTAAAAAGGAAGACAAAAGACTGGGTGTGGTGTCACATGCCAGCACACAGGAGGCTGAGGCAGGAGGATCATGTTGAGTTCAAGGGCAGCCTGGGAGGCATAGTGAGAACATGTCTTAAAAAAAAGGAAGACAACGATGAAGTCAGGTGTCATGACACATTCCTGTCATCTCAGTATTGAGGGAGGCTGAGCCAGGAAGTTCTCAAATTGGAACCCAGCCAGGGCCATTTACTAATTTAGTGAAACCCTGCCTGTCTCAAAATAATAAAGAGGACTGGGAATGGAGCTCATTGGGAAGACCCTGGGTTCAAGCCAACATCTCATGGGATATTAAAACAATGCTTTGTTATTCACCTGAAATTAAAATGCAATGGGATGTCATGTATTCTCTCTTCCTTCTCTTATTTTTTGTGGAGATGAGACTTGAACCCAGGCCCTCCCAGTTGATAGTGGGATAGTTTGATAGTTGATACTTTGATGCTTATCACTGAACTACACTTCCAACTCTTTTTTTGTATTTTGAAACAGTCTCACCAAGTTGCTCATGTTGGGTTCAAACTTGTGATCCTCCTGCCTCAGCGTCCCGTGCAGCTGGGGTACCAGGCGTACAGCATCGTGTGCACTCTGACATGATGAATTTTCGTTTGCTACGGGTGACAATTCTCTGGGAAAGGAGGCAGCAGAGGGAAGGACCCATTGGTTTCCAGGAACGGTTCTAAGCCAGAGAGGGGTCCCTAAAGCACAGCGGCGATGGGGGGGGCACCGAGCAGGATTAATCGCACAGATGCTTATTGGTACTGTGCACCTCGTTCTCCCAGCCCACAGTGGCTTTCTTTGCACTGGGACGGGAGCCAGGACCAAACCTAAAGGTCAACCCCACTGTCCAGTGCTCTGTCGCCACCGTGTGGCCGAATCTGTACATGACACCCTGCCTCGCAACCTCCGTGGAGCACAGGACGTGGGGACAATTACGGATTCACTGTGGAAAGTGAAAACTCACGTCCCTTTGCTCCATCGCATGGAGGGCCATGCCCCCCACCCAGGTCACAAACGGGCTCACTCTTTTCACCTCCCATCCCTGCATGACTGTTGCCCAACAGTTCAGTTCTGGTGGTATACAATCGGTGCTCTACGAGTGCTTGTTGATTGAATGACTGGCATCACAAAGAACCCAGGGCTCTTGGTTTATCCAAGACAGTTCCAGGCTTCCGCCTTGCTGGGACGTGGTACAGAGCGACTTCACACCGCGCCCCACTCTGACAAATGGGCCACCGACTCCAAGGACAGACAGGACCTCAGCTTCCAGGCTCTTCAAATCCACACCATTTGTCTCCTGAATGGTGGTGAGCGTTTTGCCCAGCCTGCAGCTGGGGGTGCGCAATGAGCCACTAGAAAAGCTGGCGTGTGGCCCACACCTGTCATCCAACCACTCTGAGAGGCTGAGGCAGAAGGATCCCAAGTTGGAGCCCAGCCTGGGTGAAATAAAAATAAAAAATAAAAAGGGTTGGGAGTATAGCTCAGTGCAAAGGCCTTGGGTTCAATCGCCAGTAATAAATAAATATCCACCCCCCCAAAAACCCCCACCAAGCTGGTCATTTGAAAAGGAGTTGGGATGGGGCCTTGTCTGAATGCCAGACAGTGAGCACTGTGTGAATACATTTATGTTCCCCTTTGCAAAGAGAAGTTGAGACCCCTCCCTAGAGAGACAGGGATGTCGCCTATGCTCATGGATTAAACAAGACTGCCGGCACTCAGGAGGCTGAGGCAGGAGAATCCCACAAGTTTGAGGCCAGGCTGGGCTACATACCGAGACCTTGCCTCAAACAAAACACCACTTTCAAGGACTTTCGAGTACTTCCTCAGCCTGGTTGTCACAGATGTCTCCCAGGATTTGTCCCATTAAAGAACAGGCACGCGTTGCCTTGGGGCTCTCTCCTGCCAGCCCCCACAACCCAGAGGAAAACATCAGATGAATCGGACTCCAGCCGCACAATTCCTGACCAGCCTACCTCAAAACGGCCACAGCCAGCACAAACCAGAAAGTGTGAGAAACTGTCACAGCCCAGGGGAGACAAGGACGAAGGTCCTGTAAGATCTTGCAGCAGAGAGAGGACACTAAGGAAAACTAAGGACATCAAAGGGTAGATTGTAGCTGGGTGTGGTGGCGCATGCCTCTCATCCCAGCACTCAGGAGGCTGAGGCAGGAAGATCACAAGTTTGAGACCAGCCTTGGAAACTTAGTGACTGAGACCCTGTCTCAAAATAAAGGTAATAAAGGACTGGGGATGGGGCCGGGGACTTAACTCAGTGGTTTCACCACCTGCTGTGCAAGCACAAAGATCGGGTTCAATCCCCGGTACCAAAAAAACCCAAAACACGTTAGTCTACACCATGGTTCACTTGATCTTAGCCAAAAGGCCAAGAAGCAATTAGTCTACACCATGGTTAATAGGAATGCAGCCATATTCACAAGATGCTAATAGAAACAATGATTTATCTAATATCATTGGAATCTTGTGAAGACTAAAGGAGTTAACATGTTATTTAATGCATGTAAAGTTACTAGATATAAATCAATAAAACCAGTCCTACCCAGGTTAATCACTAAAAAAAAAAAAAAGAATACAGCAATATTAATGACTGCAATAGATACAGCAAGATGTTCATAATAGGGGAAACTGAGGACTTGGAGGGCCTGTAGGAGCTCTATTATCTACTGACTTCTATAAGTCTAATTTTTTTTGAGACAGGGTCTCCCTATGTAGCTCAGGTTGGCCTCAAACTCTCAGAGATTCTTCTGCCTCAGGCTCCCAAGTGCTGAGATTACAGGTATGAACCATCATATCTGGCTACTAAAATGTTTTTTGAAAAAAAGTCTATTAATAATTATTTTCCGTGTACTGGTGAGTGAGTCCAGGGCCTTCACATTGAGCTACACTCCAGCCCTTTTTAAATCTTTTAATTTTTTTTTTTCTGTACTGGGGATTGAACTCAGGACTTTGTGCTTTCAAGACAGGCACAGTGCAACTGAGCTAAATCCCTGGCCCTAGCCCTTTTAAAATTTTGAGACAGGGTCTCACTAAATCTCTAAGTTTTGCAGGCTGGTCCTGAACTTGAGATCCTCCTGCCTCAGCCTCCCAGGATGCTTGTATGACGAGCATGTGCTATCATATTTGGCTTTATTAATACTTTTTTTTGGTACCAGGGATCAAACTTGGGTCCTTGCGCTTTCAAGACAGGCGGTGTAACCACTGAGCTAAATCCCCAACCCAATACTTTTTTTTTGAGACAGGGTCTCACTACGTAGTTCAGGCTGACCTTGAACTCACTATAGAGCCCAGCCTAGCTTCAAACGTACAGCAACACTCCTGCCTCAGCCTCCCAAGTGCTGGGATTGCAGGCATGTATTAAAATATATATATATATATATATATATTTTTTTTTTTTTTTTTGGTACAGGGGATCAAACTAGGGACCTTGCGCTTGTGAAGCAGGTAGCAGAACCACTGAGCTAAATCCCCGGCCCTATTAATATATTTTTAAAAGTAAAAATGTTTGAAAGTAAAAAATAAAACAATAAATAAAATATGGAGCACTGGACCCATGATGTCATTAAAGATTAAACTGATTTGAGAGTTTGTTTTTCTTTGCTGAGTGCATTATTTCTGTGGCTGCAGCAGACTGCAGAGTCAGGGGCAGAGTCAGCCTCACTGGGACATGGGCGGCCTGGTTCTTACCACAGGGTGGAGCAGCATCCACAGGACAGGGAAATCCACCATCTTGGAATTTTTTTTCTTTGCAGGGCTGGGGATAGAACCCAGTGCCTCAAACATGCTAGGCAAGCACTCATCACTGAGTTTGTCCCTAGCTCTTTTTATTTTGAAACAAGGTCTTGCTAAGTCACTAAGTTGCCCAGGCTGAGCTTGAACTTGTGATCCTCTTGCTTCAGGCTCCCAAGTAGCTGAGCTCCCAGGTATAGACCACTGTGCCCAGCTTGGGTGTTTTAAAGTTTTGCTGAAACTCGTTGTGCATGCCCTAGGGACAGGATGGGCACAGACTTGAGCAACGTATGGAGAAGGAGGGAGATGACACGCAGGACCAGCTTACAGAGGGATGGGGGGCTGCAAAGGCCCAGGGGTGGGGCCAGGTTGGCCTCTTCGAAGTGCTTCCTGGTGGCCGTCCAGGAACCCCTGCACCTTCACTTGGCCCACATGGTGGTGACCATGGTAGCATCAGCGAATGTAATCACGATAACAGCATGGAGCACTTCCTATGTGCTCGGGGCCCTGCTTCCACCAATAGCCTCCATTCTGCTATGTGCGGTGCACACTTGTCAGCCCAGCTATTTGAGAGGCTGAGGCAAGAGAATCCCAAATTCAAGCCCAGGCTGGGGAACTTAGGGAGACCCTGCCTCAAAATAATAAAAAGGGCTGCGGATGGAGCTCAGTAGGGAGCCCTTGCCTAGCATGTATGAGCCCCTGGATCCCATCCCTGTACCAGGAAAAAAAATAAATTAAAGATCTCATTCCTCACACGGGCCCTGCACAAGGTGTAATCATCCAGGACATTTTACAGAGGGAGAAACTGAGGCTTCCAGCACCCTCTGTTTCTTCATCCCCAGCCCCACAATGCACCCAGGAGCCCCACTCCCCTCAGACAGGCCATCTCTGCATGCGGACTGTCCTTGGTCACCATACTCAGGTCGATTCTGTGGAATTAAATTCCCTGTGTCATCATTGTCTTTTTTTCCAATCGCTTGGACCAGGGGCTTCCCCAGGGCTCCATGCGTGCTCTGGGGGCGTCTGGGGCACTTCAGGGGCTGGCCGGCATCCCCCACCTCCATTGCTCCTCTCCAGGAGCTCCCAGGATGACAGCCACAGACGTGCCCAGAGCGTGCCTGGGGGCCAGGGTCCCCTGGGGTCGCCCGGGTTAGGAGGAACCCTTCATCCTCTCAACTCCCATTTCAACCTTTGCACTGAGCTATAGATTCAGGCCTTTTTATCTTTAAATTTTATTTGGAGATAGTGTTTTGCTAAGTTGTCCAGGCTGGGCTCAAAACTGATTTTCCTGCCTCAGCCACTCAAATGTCTGAGATTACAGATGTGCAGCACTTCTCCTGGTGCTAAGTTTCTTTTTAACATCTATTTCGGATTATTTTCTCTTTTTTCCTTTTCTTTGTCAATCTTCTTCTTCTTCCTTTTTTTTTTTTTTTTTTTTTTTTGGTATTGGGGATCGAACTCAGGACCTTGTGTTTACGAGGCAGGCGGCAGCACCACTGCGCTAAATCCCCAGCCCCTGGCTCGGACTTTTGATCCTCCTGCTTCAGCCTCCCAGAGTGCTAGGATGACAGGTATATGCTACCATATCTGGCTCATTGGGGTTTTATTTTCCTTTTGGGTTTCTTTTCCCCAAGTTTATTGCTGAAAGTGGAGTTTATGCCTCAGCCTAAGAAGTTTAAGTATTATTTCAACTAATTAGGTGTTTGTAGACTTGTAGAAAATACAGGTCAGCCAGGGATTTAGCTCAGTGGTTCCGCCACCTGCCTTGCAAGCGCAAGGACCAGAGTTTAATTCCCAGCACCAAAAAAAAAGATGAAGGCAGAGATGCCAAGCTTTATGGGCTGGGGATTTAGCTCAGTGGTTCCAGCACCTGCTTTGCAAGCACAAGGTCCTGAGTTCGATCTCTGATGCCAAAAAAAAAGTGTTGCACAACAAAAATACAGGTCAGATGTACACCGGGTTTTACAGAATCTGAATTTTTGCTTTGCTTTGTTTTGTTGTTTTTGAGACAGGGTTTCCTATGTAGCCCAGGCTGGCCTTGAACTCATGATGATCCTCCTGCCTCAGACTGTGAGTGCTGCGATTTTAGGCCTGTGCCACTACATCAGCAGAATTTGAATTTAAAACTTTGAGTTAATTCTGCTATTCTTGTTTTTGATCCATCCCAAGACCAGGATGTGTTTTTTGGGGGTTTTTTGTTTGTTCATTTTGTTTTGTTTTTTGGGACAGGGTCTCACTATGTAGCCCAGGCTGGCCTTGAACTTGAGGCAATTCTCCTGTCTCAGCCTCCCTAGTGCTGGGATGACAGGTGTGGGCCACCATGCCCAGCCTCATCGGGATTTTACAACTTCCCTGTGGGGCCTGAGCTGACCTACCTACTGGTACTTCCCTTTTTTCCTCAGCAGTTTGTATGGTGAGGAAACCCAGTACCTCATTTCCCACATCTATAAAATGTGGAAAGGACCTGGCATCTCGGCCAGTTGCCTAGAACAAGAAGTTTGTGATGTCACACGCATTGCCTTGGTAACACCCAACAATCCATCAGGGATGCTGCTGCACCAGGCTGGCCTTGTTCGTTCTTGATTGGAGGAGGCATTGTGTCAGTCATGTGCCCTCACAGACCAATCAGGGATTGGTACAGAAGTGGTGGTGGGGAGGCTATAACCTATAACTCAAAGGGCAGGGGACTGATAAGATTAAAGAAAATTTTCCCCCATTCCTCAAAGTTAAATATCCTCTCAGTGGTTTCCTAAAAAAGAAAACAAAAAGTGGGCATGGTGGTGCATGCCTGTGATCTCAGCAGTCTGGGAGGCTGAGGCAGGAGGAACTCAAATTCATTTCAGCCTGGGCAAATTAGACTCTGACTCAAAATAGAAACTGTAAAAAGAACTGAGGATGTAGCTCAGTGTGAAGGCCCTGGGCTCCATCCCAGTATAGAAGAAAGAAATTCTAACCAAGGTTGAAGTAGATTTATTATTTCTTGAATTTCACCCGTTATCATCACCCAAAACAGGTTAATATTTTTATTTCTTTTCTTTTTTTTTTGGTACCAGGGATCGAACTCAGGACCTTGCGCTTGCGAGGTAGGCGCCAGAACCACTGAGCTAAATCCCCGGCCCAGTACTTTCATTTCTTGAGGCACAAGGTTAACTCTTCTAAAAAATATTCCAGGGCCAGGGATTCAGCTCAATGGCACTGCGCCTGCCTGCCAAGCACAAGGTCCTGAGTTTGATCCCTGGTACCAAAACACACACACACACACACACACACAGAAATATTCTAGAAACTTTCAGCGTGAGGGTGGTGTGGGAGCTTTTCCTGTCTCTTGAAGTTCTTATACCTAGAAATAAAAATCGGCCCAGGAGGTTAGAAAATTAATATATTCCATGGTGGCTTATTTTGAATAAGGTGTAATTATGGGCTCCGGGTATGGGAGATCATCACAGATCATTGGTGTCCTGATGCCCACACGCAGATGGTAATCACACCCTAGGTCACTGTGCAAGGCACAGTCAAACGTGCTGGAGAGGGTTTGTCTTTTATCCCCCCCCCCATAACAAGTGCTGTGCGTGGAAACAGAGCTTGACCATTTGTACATGTTTGGCCTTATGTTTTTGTTTGTTTTGTTTTTTGAGACAGGGTCTCACTATGTAGCCCAGGCTGGCCTTGAGCTCACAGTGATCCTCCTGCCTCAGCCTCCTGAGTCCTGGAATTTCAGGCCTGCACCATCACGCCCAGCCCTGCAAACACCTTTTTCTGAATACTTCAGGATCTGAAGTTCCTCCATTGATTTAGCTCATAAAAAATAGGATGAGGTTTCCATCATTTGATCACAAATGATCACGATACCAACATGCAGTGAGGTCGTCCCCACAGTGAGATGTCACTCAGCCAGGACAAGCGTGAGGCTGTGACACTGGCCACAGCGTGGAGAAACCTTGAGGACACTGTGGTGAGAGACACGTGGACAGGTTACAGCCAGGACAGGTGACTCTAGAGACAGGAAGTGGAGTTGGGGGTGTGAGGTTGGGAGGGGACGGGTGACCCCTCATGGGCAGTTGGTGTTTGCAGAAGGTGATGGAAAAATATGAAAGCTTCCCAGCACTCCGGAAGGCTGAGGCAGGAGGATTGCAAGATCCAGCCCAACCTGGGCAACTTAGCAACTTAGCAAGACCTTGTCTCAAAATAAAAAATAGAGGGCTGGGGATTTAGCTCAGTGGTTTCACCACCTGCCTCGCAAGTGCAAGATCCCGAGTTTGATCGCCGGTACCAAAAATAAAATAAAATAAAAAAATAAAAAATAGAAAGGGCTGTGGATGGAACTCAGTGTGATGGCCCTGGGTTCAGTCCCCATTGCTGCCAAACAAACACACAAGTGGTTTCCCAGCTCTGTGACTGCGCCGTACCCTCTAATACCGTGCACTTTTGGTCCATAAAGAACCGTGGGGTGCATGCGTGGGGTCTGCGCCCCTCCTGCGGCTCCTGCAGGATCTCTGCACCCCCAGTCCGGCCGCAGCCCTGACCTCAGCTCCCAGGCTCCACGCCCTCTCCTGGAGTTGCCATCACATCCAGCGCTGGCCACTGTCTCTTCTTGGTCCCCGTTATCTGCCTCCTGCAAAAACGCCAGCTTCGCCTCCCCCCATTAAAGGTGCTCCATTAAGGACAATGAGGTGGCTGCAGGGATGTGGTTCAGTGGCACCGCACCTGCCTCCCAAGCTCAAAATCCTGAGTTCGAACCCTGGTACCAATAAATAAATAAATAAATAAATAAGGCGAGGTGGATTTGTACACACGCATGCGCAGCTGTGTCCGGGTCCACGGCTGAGGGGAACATCAGGGATACGTTTGATGTCTGAATTACTTTCTGCAAGAACAAAAGTGCATGAAAAAGGATGAAGCGAGGAGGGATGCGGCTGTGGCTTCCCTAGGATTACAGGGGACTTGGGGACATGGGGGTGGGGTCTATGGGATTGAGTTTGATCTATTCGGTTGTAATTTTATTGCAAATAAAAAGCAAAAACATCCAGGCATATGGTGCACACCTGTCATCCTAGCTACTCAGGAGGCTGAGGCAGGAGGATCTTGATTTCCAGATCCTGTCTCAAAATAAAAATGTAAAAGGGCCAAGGATGTTGCTCAGTGTGAAGGGCCTGGGTTCAAGCCTTGATATGGGGACAAGGGGTACCACATTTCATTTTGGAATGCCTAGGAAATGGTTGAAAAGGGACCTGGCCTCAGCTTGGAGAGTGTCTGGAGAGGTCTGGGTTCTCGGCCCCATCTTTGACCCGGGGTGGCCTTGGGCACCTGGACTGCAGGTGGTTACTGTGGGACACAGGGTCCTCAGCAGGCCAAGGCAGGGCTGGGCGGGGCCTTGGGTTGGGCTGGAGCCCTGGCAGGACATGATGTCCCCACCACCACTGAAGATCAGCAACATCGTCGGTCAAGGGATACACTGGGGACATCTACCAGCTCCTGCTGAGCATGGCTGCCGCATGGGCTCCCGTCGGAATTAAACCTGATGTCTGTGAGTAGGTTGGTTCCCTTCTTGGACCCAGGGTCCCTCTAGGGCACTGGGGACACTGGGGCTGGCTCACTTCCTGTGGGGTGTCCTGGGCACTGCAGGTGCTGAGCGGTGTCCCCGGCCTCCACCTGCCCCATGCCAGAGTTTCCAAATCACGGCAGCCACATGGCTCCCCAGACACAGCCCAGTGTCTCCTGGGTGGGGAGAACCTCCCTTTCCCATTCAGAACACCTGCTCTAAAGGATAAGAGTATTTTAAAAACAAAATTACAACATTACACACTGAAAACTTAGCACAATCATTTCTTTAAAAATTAACACCACAGGGCTTGGGATTTGGCTCAGTGGTTCTGCTACCTGCCTTGCAAGCACAAGGTCCTGAGTTCAATTTCCGGTACCAAAAAAAAAAACACACAAAAAAAACAACTTTTGGGCGGAGGATTTAGCTCAGTGCTTCCACCGCTTGCCCCGAAAGCTAAGGACCTGAGTTCAATCCCTGGTACCCCCCAAAAAAAAATTAACACCACATGGGCTGGGGATTTAGCTCAGTGGTTCCACCGCCTGCCTTGCAAGCTCAAGGACTCAAGTTTGATCCCTGGTACAAAAAAAAAAACCCACCACATTTTTACAAGAACCACCCCCTCCTCCCTCCCTCTCTGTCTCATGTTAGTGGGGATTGAATCCAGGCCCTTTCACTAAGCCATATCCCCAGTTATTTTTAATTTTTTATTTTGGTACGAGGGATTGAACTCAGGTCCTTGTGCTTGCTCAGCAGGACTGTGAAACCACTGAGCTAAATCCCCAGCCCAGTTCCTCTTAATTTTTGAGACAGAGTCTCCCTAAATGGCCCAGGGTGAGCCAGGCATGGTGCCACATACCTGTCATACTAGCATTCTGGGAGGCTGAGGCAGGAGGACTGCAGATCCCATCCTAAGAAACTTAGCAATTTAGTGAAACCCTCTCCCCCAATAAAAAGGGCTGGGAATGCAGCTCAGTGTAAAGGCCTTGGGTTTCATCCCTAGAACCTCAAAGGAAAAAAGTTACATGTGCTGGCTTCAAATCTGTCATCCTCCTGCCTCAGCCTCCCCAGCTGGATCACTGGTGCACAACAATGTCTCTTGCACACATACATTTCTGGGCCGGCTGGGAACACATTTTGGAGGTGGCTTTAAGTCAGTTCCTTTTCCAATATGAGTCCTAGGAGGACAAGCGGAACTCAGAAGCTGCTCTTTGCAGGGAACCACAGTATTAGTAGGCGTAAAGAGTGTTTATGTCCCTCTTGAACAGGCGGGGAAACTGAGGCCTGGATGCACCTGTGAGTGGCAAAGTCGGGATTTGAACCCAAGTCTCCCAACCCAATATTCAGGGCATTCTCCAGCACAGAATCAGCACGGCCCAGGTGCTCACATTGAGAGCTGTGCCTTTTAAAGCCCTAGTGGGCTCCCTGGGAGGCTGAGGAGGACTGCAAGTTTGAGCCCAGCCCGGGCAATTTAGTGACTTTAGTGAGACCCTGTCTCAAAATAAACAAAAAAAGGGCTGGGCACATAGCTCAGTGCAAGGGCCTTGGGTTCCATCCCCAGTATAGGAAAATGATTTAAAAAGCACTAATGGTGGGGGAGCCACTGTGATCAGTGACAATTTTTTATCACCAACCCCAACCCCTTAAGCCTTCTTTAATGTCCTTGGTGCCCCCCACTTCCCCACCCCTGCTCACTCCCCAAAAGACATGGCCAGGTATGTTCAGAGTGCCCAACTTAGGTTGCCCCCCCTCCCTTCTTGTCTGAGACCGTCTCACTATGTGGTTCAGGCTGGGCTTGAATTCCTGGTGACCTTCCTGCCTCAGCCTCCTGAGTGCCGGGAAGTCAGGCATGCGCAGAGCTTTAGAAAGCCCTCATGGCTGAAGCTCCTCAAACTCCACCCCAAGAACAAGGCAGAAGACAAATTCCATTTTTTCTTTAATGAAAAAAGAACATAGCCCAGGAGTCCAAGAGAACAGTCACGCCTCAAGGGAAGGACTCCTGCCTCAGGAACACGGTCAGAGCCGGGCCAGGTCCACAGCACCCACACGCAAGGGCAGCACTGCCCGGGCCTAGCTGCTCTGCAGCACTTGGAGGGCAAAGCGCAGGCGCTGGCGGGCCGCAGGGCTAAAGCCGTGCATGTGCAGGGCATGAAGCGAGTTGGAGACTCTGGGCCGCCCAGCCTCCTCGAGGGTGAGCAGCAGGTCCTCGCCGGCCCCGCTCAGCCCCAGATGGGCCTGGGCACCGCTAAAGCTGGCCTGCCGGGAAGGAGTCAGTCAGGAGCACACAGGCTGTACTGGTGGGGAAACAGGCTCAGGCGGGACTTCCCTGCCCATTAGTCCCCTATGAGACTTCCACACCTTTTTCTTTTTTGCAATACTGGGGCTAGAACCCAGGGCCTTAGCATAGAGCTACATCCCCAGCCCTTTGTATTTTGAGACGTCTAAGTCACTATGTTGCTCAAGCTGGTCCTAAACTTGAGATCCTCCTGCCTCAGCCTCCCAGAGCTTTAAAACTTTTTGTTCTCTGAGATCCCAGTGTTTCCTGGGGCCCCACCCCTGTCCTCCCCCCTCACCTGCATGGTCCCATCACTGAATAGCAGCAGAAGCACCTGCGGCGACACAAAGAACCGCAGCAGGCAGAGGTCAGGAGCAGCAGGCAGCTGGGGTGCTGGTGGGGGACCCTCCTGTGGACAGACTGGGTCACAGCCAGGACCACAAGGTCCCTGAGCCCCCACCTCCCCTCACGGAGTCCAGACCTCACCTCTCGAAGTTGCCTCTCCATGTAGCAGGTAAAGAGGCGCAGGACAGCGAGCTTGGCACCCAGCTGGCTCGGCACATACCTCGGGGCGAATGTCTCTAGCTTCCCACGGGTGGGCAGGTAGCAGACTTGGCTGGAGGTAAAGGGGTGCGTGGATCTCTGTCCTGGGTGCCCGGTCCTGTGCACACCTTCCCATCCAGCCACATCCCCTTGGACAGTGGTTAACTCGCTCAGGTATCCAGGCCAGGCTGGAACTTGAAACCCTCCTGCCTCAGCCACTCACAGTGTTGGGATGATGGGCATGAATCAGCCTGCCTGATTTATGGCAGGCTCCTCATTATCATTCATATCTCACCTGAACAGCACTTACACAAGAACCCCTTCTCAGGCCGTGCTATTGGCAGTCACTTTGCCTCCTACCCTGCCACCTCACCTGGTTTATTTTCTTGAGAAAAGCACCGCCTGAAATCAACTTAGTCATTCGTTTAGCATTGTTTTCCTCTACCAGGCAGCGACCCCCTGTAGATGTGTGCAGTGGGTGCTTAATAAATACTTGAGGAGTGAATGGGATTTTTAAAAGGTAGGGGAGGGCTGGGGATTTAGCTCAGTGGTTCCGACGCCAGCCTCCCAAGTGCAAGGTCCCGAGTTCGATCTCCGGTACCAAAAATAAAAAAAGAGAGAAAGAGAAAGGTAGGGGAGGGGCAAAGGAGCCCAGAACTCACCCTCCTGGGGGGCGCAGGGCCATGTGGGTGCCGTCACGGAACAGGACCCCACTGCCTCCATCCGATAGCTGGTAGCCAAAGCCGTATTTGCTGGAATAATCCACCCATTTAGGGGCCCAGAGGACAGGCCGCTGCTCCCCTGGGGGGTCCTGTGTGGCTGAGCAGAGAGAGGGGACAGGAGGCAGGGGTTGGGTGGAGTCTCGGTGGGGTCAGCAGCCTCAAGCATGGCCTGGGACATACGTGTGTGTGTGTGCGCGCACGCGCGCACGTGCTACTAGAGATGGAACCCAGGGCCTCTGCACTGAGCTCCATCCAAAGCTCTATTTTTTCTTTTGAGAGAGGGTATCACTAAGTCACTAAGTTACCCAGGCTGGGCTCAAATTTGGGGTCTTCCTGCCTCAGCCTCCTAGAGTCCTGTGGGCTTTACAGCAAGCCAGGAGGCAGAGGAGGTGTGGGAAAAAGCCCCTGGACTGGTCTGTTAACTCTCCCTTCCAGGGGAGCCTCTGGGGTTCGGAGACACCACTGGAAATGAGGAGCTCTGAGCCACTCTGCACAGCACCATAAGTGTTTCTTTATTTAAAATTTTTGCACTCAGCAGTCAGAGTTGCTTAATGCTGGTACTGTTGAAGAGGAAGATTAGGGCCGGGGATTTAGCTCAGTGGTTCCACACCTGCCACGAAAGCTCAAGGACCCAAGTTCGATCCCTGGTACCAAAAAAAAAAAAAAAAGAGAGAGAGATTAACTTCTTTTCCAGCACAGCAGGGTAACTACAGATGCCAACAAGTAACCCAATATTTCTAAATAGCTGAGAGAGAACTGTGTGCCATGGCACATGCCTATAATTCCAGGTTCCCAGGAGGCTGAGGCAGGAGGATTTTGAGTTTGAGCCCAGTCTGGGCAACTTAGCAAGACCCTGTCTCAAAATAAAATCAAAAGGCTCAATGGTGAGCACCTGGCTAGCAGGCAGGAGGGTTCCATTCCTAGCACTGTAAAAATCAGAAACAGAAAGCAGAAGTCAAATGGAGGGCGTTGTGAGGACAGGCCCTGGGCTGCTGACTCCAAGCTGAGGTCTAGATCCCTCGTGAGCAGGGCAGGAGGTGGATGGAGGCCAAGATGAGGGAGGGCCTGTGGGATCGAGTCCATCTCGGGGAGGGGCAGCGGTGGGTGGAGGTCCCGAACTGTGTCCTCCTGGGTCCTCCGGGTCTCTTCCTAGCCTCAGGTGGTCCCCAGAGAAACTGAGCAACTCGGGGAAGTTGCCATCCCCTGCAGACATGCTCACAACTGTCCCAGCCTCCCAAGGAAGTCCCAGAAATACCTGGGGGACCATTGTGGGGGGGAGCAAGACAAGGCCCTGGGCTGGGCCAGGTTCTTACCATCAGGGCCAGCATCCAGGCACAGCTGAATGTTCCTGATGGCTGCCTCCACTTCCAGCTGTGGGCTCCCCTTGGGTCCTGGGGGGACAGCTATGTGGAGGGTTCACAGGCCTGGGCTCCCACCAAGACGGCCCCTCCAACCAGCCCCTCTAGACTCTTGCATCCAGGAAAATCTCATCCTCCCCCTACTTTCTAATTTTTAGTTTAAAACAGGGTTTCACTAAGTTGCACAGGCTGATCTTGAACTTGTGATCCTCCTGCCTCAGCCTCCATGGAGTGCTGGGATGACAGACATATGCCACTGAGCCTAGCTAGGAAATCTTTTGGGGGGGGTTGTTTTGAGACAGGGTCTCACTATCTAGTGTAGGCTGGCCTTGAACTCACTATGTAGCCCAGGCTGGCCTTGAACTTGCAGCAATCCTCCTGCCTCAGCCTCCCGAGTCCTGGGATGACAGGCATGTGCAACTACACCTGACTGGAAAATCTCATTTTGAGCCCAGAAGGACTCCAGGCATCATTCCCGTGTTACACAGGGAAGCTGAGGCCAACAGAGGGCCTGTGGCCCTGGTGAGACACCTTCCGTACCCCTGCTTCTAGGCATCCACTGCCCACCATGGTCCCGCCCAGGAAAGAGGGCCTGCTCACCTGCTGGGTCACTCCGCAGCGCCCCTTGTGTGAGCAGGTGGACAGGGGCTTCGGGGTCGGGAGCCCTCTTCTCAGACAGAGGAGCCTTTGGGGAGGCAGCAGCAGAGGTGAGGGGCGGTCCCTCCGCTGAGCACAGACTGCAGGCCCGCAAGGGGCTCTGTTCCTGTCCCCACAGCCCTTCCAGGCCTGTCCTTTCCCCCTCCTCGCTCAGTATGCAGAGAAACCAGTTTCGTTGGGGGCTAAATCATTCCAAATAAATGCAGTGGGGACTCAGCAAATGGATGGAACAAACCAAGGGTGGGAACCAAGCAGCAGTGAGGACCCCAGGTTTGGGGCCAGAGCTGGACACGGGGAGTCCAGCTCCAAGGCATCAGGACGGGACCCTGAGTGGGTCACAGTTTCTGCTGGGGCTCAGGAAGCCTGCAGGGGGCTGGCTTGCTTTATTTATTTATTTGTTTGTTTGTTTATTTATTTATTTATTTAGAGGCAGGGTCTCTCTATGTAGCCCAGGCTGGCCTTGAACTTGTGATGATTCTCCTGCCTCAGCCTCCTTTGTGCTAGGATAACAGGTGTGCGCAACCACAGCCCTGCACATGGGAAACTTTAGAGGGTGCCATGGGTTCTTTCATATCCCTGACCCCAATTTCTCACCTCACTGGCCCACTTCATGGGGTCCGGTTCCAGCCCCTCTGCTCCTGAGCCTGAGTCCTCTTTGGGGGTGAAGGGGTCTGAAGGAGCACAGGTTTCAGGGGACAGAGCCAGGGCCTCATGCAGAGGGGAGGTGCCCACCACACCACATGCCCTCTCCAGCACCAATGCTCAGATGTTTCAGGGCGCAGTACTCACGGGGTGGTCGGCACTCAGCGAGCAGCAGCCGGCCCACCTTCCGGAAGAGGCTGCCCAGTGGCCGGGGGATGGTGAAGTTGGGGGGGCTGTGGCAGGAACGGGGCGGCAGGCGCTCCGGTGTGAAGCCCTTCCAAGCAAGGTATTCGGGGTCAGCCCCCGCTCCGGGCGCCCGGCTCCCTATCGTCTGCTCTGCTGGAAAGAGGGGGACCCGGGCTGCGGGCACCCACCCAGCTGACATAATCCCCGGCCAGCGCCAGTGGCCACCAGCACTCACCTGTGTGAAGAAATTGTCCTGGAGTAGCCGGTCCAGGCTGGGCCGCTCGGCGGGGTTGGGTGCCAGGAGGCGGGCGATGAGGTGGCGCGCGTTAGGGGACAAGTGGGTGGGCTCCGGGTAGAGGCCGGTGCGGATGTTTTGATACATCTCCGAGAGGGGTCCCACCGGGAAAGGTGGGCTGCCCGTGAGCACCATGTACCTGGACAGTTGAGGGTGGGAACAAAGTGTTCTGGGTGTGCGAGGCTTGCTCACAGCCACTTGTGTACACCTGGCCATGTCTACCTGCACGCCCTACTCTGCACACGCTTTGTGTTTGCTGTACTGTACCTCCCCTGCCACCAGCTGGCCGTCCCTGTGCTTGCTCACCCGTGCACACCTGTGCACACCTTTCCCGCCCCAGCCTGCATGGCCCCCACCCAGTCCCTCCTGCACAGGCCTCTCACCTGCTCACACCCCTCCCTGCACACTTGTACCCTCCATGAGGTGTGGTCGAAAGAGATGATGCATGTTTAAATTTTTTAAATTGATGGAGGTAGAGGACTCATTGCCATGAATCCTCCTCAGAATCCTCCCATTTGCTCCCATTTGCTTCCAATACACTTAGCCCATCATTCTGGCTGCTTTCTGCAGCAGCTCTGGAGTCCTCTTTCGTGAGTGTCTTTAGTTGTGCTGTCCTGGCTGCCTCTGTGTCCTGAATGGATTCAAAATGTTTCCCTTTCATGGTCATTTTGACTTTGGGGAAGAAGCAGAAGTTGCATAGTGCCAGATCCTGTGAATAAGGTGGATGAGGACACCATCTTTTTTTTTTAGGACACTGTCATGTTTTTGTTTTTGGTTTTTTTGGTACCGGGGATCGAACTTGGGTCCTTGTGCTTGCACAGCATGCGGTGAAACCACTGAGCTAAATCCCCGGCCCACTGTCATGTTTCTATGAGCTGCCTTTCCATTGGATGGTGCTTGGCAGCAGCATTCACCATGTTTTTGAACACACCTTTTAAAGATACTCAGGAAAGATTTCTCCAGAAAGTGGCCAGAACCATGGGCTAAGTGTGTTGGACCCAAGGATTTTTGGGAATTCATAAAAATTCATCTTTTACTGTAACACACGTTAGACATTTAAACATGAATTGCATATTTTGAAACCCACATACGTCCTGCTCACCCCCACGAGTCCCCACCTGCCGCTCATTCAGGCTTCTCTGGGCTCCTACACCTGCCTTCACCTGGCTGTTCCTGGCCCACCTGGTCCTCCCACCTCCCCCCAGCCCCAGTATGCCAGGGATTCCACTCACAAGATGCAGCCCAGGGCCCAGATGTCCGACTGGCACGTGTGCCCGTTTCGGGACACCACCTCCGGGGCCAGGAAGTTTGGGGTCCCGCAGAGGACCCTGGGAGGGGAAGAATGGCGGTATAGGAAGGCCATAGCCCCATGCAGACTGGGGCGATCCAGAGGGACCCTCAGAGCTCCACTCACCTGTGGCAGCGGCCCCCTGGCCCCACTCTGGCAGCCAGCCCCAGGTCTCCAATCTTCACCTCCATGTTGTTATTTAGGAAGAAGTTACCTGAAGGTTGGGGGCCCCCCAGAATGAGAGTGAGGGAGGAAGAGACACGGCCCCGGCTCCCCCGTGAGGCCCCTCCCCCCGCCCCGCACTCACTGAGCTTCAGGTCTCGGTGCACGATTCTCCGCTGGTGCAGGTAACGCAGGCCGCTGACCACGCCCCGCAGGTAATAGCGTACCTCTGGCTCCGTCAGGGTCTGCCTCACCTTGAGCAAGTGGGCCAGCGACTGCAGGTGACCAGAGAGGAGCACCAGCCCCTCAGGCACAAGGGAGAGCAGAGTGGGCTCGGGGACCCACCCGAGAAGGCAAAGGTAAGAGCAAGTTGACTGAGGCAGGCACAGCTGGTTGTGGGTGGACACGGGTGGGAACAGGTGAGCCCAGGTATATTTAAGTGGGAAAAGCAAGTTCAAAGGATTCCATCAAGGCACAATTCAGTTCAACTGAGGCAACCGCAAGAGTCTCGGGTAAGCTCACATGCATGCAGGAGGGCAGAGCGGGGCATGGGTCAGTTCACCTGGGCCACACAAACACAAGTTCAGAGGAAGCTGGGTGAGGTGGCGCACTTGTGTCACCCCAGCACCCTAGGAGGCTGAAGCAGGAGAATTGTAAGTTTGAGCCCAGCTTGGGGAATTTAGGAGTTTAGCAAGACCCTGTCTCAAAAAATAAAAAGGACTGAGGATGTAGCTCAGTGCAAAGGCCATGTGTTCAATCCCCAGTATAAAAAACAGTTCAGATGAGCTCAGGTGGCCACATGTGCCCATGGCATGAGCTAGACACAGGTGAACACAGGTGAATTGACAGAGCCTAGGTCCGCACAAGGAAATAAAGGATGCCCACAGATAGCCTTTTGTGGGCCCAGGAAGCACTGCTGGCCACAGAGGGCATCCAAAGAGGACGACATGGGGACAGGTAAAAGCAGGGAGGGAGGGAGGGACACGGGGCCCGCGTGGAGGGGCCAGAGGAGACAAGACCAGGCATGCGGGTCCCACCCTCCACCCGCACCTGGCGGCCGCAGTACTCCAGCACCATGTACACGTGGTCGTGGTCGGCGAAGTGTCCGTGAAAGGCCACGATGTTGGGGTGGCGGAGGCTGCTGTGGAGGGCAATCTCACGCTCCACCTGTGGGCGCAGCCCGCACATGGGACCGAAGGGAACCCCTTGGGAACCAGCTGCCCCGCCCCGCATGCACCGCGCCCACCACAGGAGGGGAGGCAGGGACTTCTGTGGGACCCAGAGCCCACGTGGGATGGTGATGAGGGCCCTACCTTCCCCTTGGGGCAAAGACGCCCTGCACCACCCCCGCTGCACGGCACCACCTTGAGGGCGAACACGGTGTTGGTGGACATGTCCGTGAGCTTGTAGCAGCAGCTGAAGGCGCCCTGCAGAGGGGAGAGGTGCACCCACGTGCGCTGAAGTGCGCCCAGATGTGCCCAGGTGTGCAGACATGGGGCCTTGGGTGTGCAAGCCAGCGTGTGCACAGGGCCACAGGGGTCTGCTTCTTCACGCATATGTATGCACAGCTCACACCTGGACACAATACGCACAGACACACAACCTAACCCATGGACCACAGCACCCAGATACACAACCTATGAACACAACCCAAAGTCTGGACACACAATACCACCCAGGTGCTCAGCACATGGACACACAAACACAACACAACATCTGAACACAAAACATAACAACACCCAATTCCCAGACCCAGAACAAATGAACACACAACACAAGACAACACCCAGACACAATATGACCCATGGTTACACAAATGCACAACGTAGCACAGGGATGGACAACATCGGACTAGGACACATACAGTTTACACACCACAACTACCTGGTCACACAACCCAACACGGGAACATACTATTCACAGACACACAAACACAACCCATGGACACACAAAATGTCACAGAAACACATAACATTCAAGCAGACATAGCCAATCCCAGATGCACAAGCCTAGGGACCACAGTGCAGGACCTGGATACAGAATACAATATCTGGACATAACACAATATCTGGACATACACATTCCACGACACACAAACACACAATACACAACGTGTGGATGAAGTACAACACAACAGGACAGACTCATACAAAGGCATGGAGGCGTGTGTACACACACACGCCCCAACACACAACCCACAGGTATCGCACGGCTTCCCGCCACCCATCCGCGGACGCCCAGCCACGCAGACACCGCGCCAGACCCCAAACTCTCAGGAACGCGCGCTACACGCAGAGATAGAAGCCGGGCGCTCGATCCGATCCGAGGGGCGCCACACGCCTTGCGCCGGCCATCGCGCGCACTCCCCGCGCAGGACCCCTCCATCTGGCCCGGCCCGGCCCCTCGCCTGGACTAAGTCAGGGACGGGAGGACCCCACCTTGCCGATTAGCTTCCCGCGCCGGTAGACGCGCCCAGAGCCGGGGTCACGCAGGAAGGTGGCCACCAGCTGGCGACTCCTACGCCGGCGCCTGGTCTTGGGCTCCATCTGCGCGGAGCCTGGGCTCGGGCTCTGGCGCAGCTGAGACCGAGCGCAGCTGGGCGACTCTGGGCCCGCGCAGCCCAGGAGAGTTATTTGTGAGGGGGGTGGAGAGAGGCGGAGCCCGGGCGCTCCAGGCACCGACTCCGGGCGGGCGGGACACACTGGCTGGGGACAGATGGGCCAGTGCCAATTCGCTGAGACCCGTTGATTCAGTCAGTCTAGCACCAGGGGACTCACTGCCCATTTCACCAAGCAGGAAACTGAGGCGAGTCCTTGACTGGTCTCTCCGGAGACCTCCCAGGGAGCAGGGGGGCGTGTGTGGGGGACATGTAGGGCTCTCCCTTGAGTAAGTCTAGTGGCCCAGAAAGTGGGTCCTCTCTGCAGATGGTTCCTGAGCCCCACAGATAATGTGGCCTTTGGTTACCTTGGGCACTGGGGAGCAATGGCAGCATTCAGAGCAGGAGAGAAGCCCAGAATCGCTAGGGCTGTGGCTGGAGGGGAGGGGAGTGAGGCTGGTACAGGAGACAAGGAGGAAGGGCTGGGGGGGTCTGGGGGCCAGGGGAGGCTGGAGTAGGCAGGGGAGGGGATGTCATATATGTGGGCAAGTCAGCATTAAGGAGAATGTGGAACGGTGAGCAGATGAACCCTCAGTGCCCACACCTGTCATCCCCCTGTTCCAGGAGGCTGACGCAGGAGGATTGAAGTTTCTAGTCTCACCTGGGCATCTTAGCAAGACTGTCTCAAAATCAAAATAAAACAAAAAGGGCTGAGGATGTAGCTCAGTGCAAAGTCCCTGGGTTCAATCCCTAGTATTTGCCAGAAAAGAAAAAAGGGGGGTAGATGGGCACTGGGGGTTTCAACTGTGGCACAGGGCACAAAGTGGAGATGTGTCTGAGTCGCTGGCATGTCTGAGTGCCAGGCAGCTCAGCCCCTTTCCCGTGTGGTGCCACCCCCACCCCCACCCCATCTCCCAGTTGAGCACACAGAGGCCCGGGGTCATCAGGAAGGGGCCGCCCTGGATATGACCTGGGCGGCCGCCTCTGGCCAGCTCAGGATCAATCCCTGAAAGTTACATAACACCACACATGGGGAGGGGCTAGCAGGGCTCCTTGAGGCAGGAATCAGGCCTTGGAATTTTCCAGAGACCAGATTTCAGAATCCAGCCGGGCCTGGAACACCACCAGGTTCTGGAGACACCTCCCGCGTGGTCACACATCCACTTGGTGCATCAGATGGGAGCATAAGGACATGGGGGACCCCTGGGCACAGTGCATTTGATGGAGCAAGATTCAGGCTCCTCCTAGCCCAGTATGGTGGCACTAATCCCAGCACTTGGGAGGCTGAGGCAGGAAGTCACCACAAATTCCAGGCCTGCCTGGGCTAGATACGAGACCCTGACTCCTTTGTGGGCTCTGGTCTCAGTGCCAGATTGTAGAGGATTCGGGGACTGCTCAGAGATCAGCTGGCTGCAGCCAGGGAGCCCACATACCCTGCTCATGAGCAGGTGCAGATGTAGGAGGCAGGTGGACAGCTCCCGGGCATATGGCCTGAGCCACCTCATCACGGGCACTCTGAAATCCTCGGGGGTGCACGCATTAAGAAAATCGGATGGCACAGGCCTGTCATCCCAGCGTTAAGCAATTTGGCAACTTAGCAAAACTCTGCCTCAAGATAAAAAATACAAGGGGGAAGAGCTAGGGCTGGGTGTGGTGGTGCATACCTGTTATCCCAGCACTCTGGGAGGCTGAGGCAGGAGGATCACCAAGTTCCACCCCAGCCTGAGCAACTTAGTAACTTAGGGAGACCCTGTCTCAAAATAATGAAAAAAAAAGGGCTGGGGATGGAGTTCAGTGCAAAGGCCCTGGTTGTTTCCATCACACACAAGAAAGAAAGGAAAGAAAGAAAGAAAGAAGAGAGGGAGGGAGGGAGGGGAAGGAGGGAAGAAAGAAAGAAAGAAAATTCATTCCATCTGTGAAACACACCGCCACCTGAGGCTAAGGTATTTATTAAGCACCTATTGTATTCAGACTCCTTTCAGTCTTCAAAAAATGACTGTAGTTTACCTAAGGTATAGCAAGGAGGTGGTAGGGACTTTGCCAAGTCGGGGCTCAGGGAAGGTGTGTGGGCACCATGAGGTGGCCAGGCCCTTTTCAGGCAGCAGCTAAACTGTAAGTTTGCGCTATTCTTAGCCCCTAATGACGGAGAGGAAGAACCAGGCTCAGAGGCTCCTGTGACCCCCAGGTCACCAGGCAAGATAGTGGCCAGAAGCCCTGTCCCTGCATAAGGTCCCCCCACCTCCTTCCCAGTCAGCCCCAGGGAGCCATGCCAGGCCTGGCCCTGGAGCTGGGCAGGTGGCCGAGACCGGAAGCATCCCTGGGGGAACAGAAACCAGTATTCCTGGCCGGGAGCCCCGGCAGCCGACTGTCAGCTGACACCACACACAACCAGCTCTCCTGTCCCCTGGCTGCCCACTGGGCTTTTCTGGCCCAGACTCTGCTTCAGAATGGGGCCTCCTGTGGCAGCTTGTGCCCCTGTGATCCAGGACCCCAGCCTCCTTGGCCAGCTGCCCCTAGTCCGGCACTCCCTGCCCACCCCAGCCTGGCCGGGCTTTCAGGGGGCAGCTGGGGATGGATCCCCACTGCACCTCACTGAAGGACCCTCGCAGGCATTAAGGGGGTGACTGCTACAGGCTTCAGGTGCACTAAAAGCCACAGGACAGCCCATGGGGGTTGGTGTGCAACATGCATGTGACGTGAATTTCACCTTCATTCAAGGAAAAGAGAAAGTGAGGTTGGGAGGCTGGACATGGGGTCAGGAAGGAGGTTTCTCACAGATGCGCAGTCCTGGGGCTCTGGAAATGAAGAACAGGCTACCAGCACCGCCAAAGGAACAGGGGTTGCCCGTTGGAGACCAGGGAAGGGAAAAACGGGATGCTCAACTTCATTTCTTTTTTCTTTCTTCTTTTTCCTCAGTGCTGAAAATTAAACCCAGGGCCTTTGCTCGGAGCTCCATCCTCAGCCCTTTTTATTTTTTATCTTGGGACAGGGTCTTGCTGAGACTCTAAGTTACCCTAGCTCAGCCTCTCCAGTAGCTGGGATAACAGGTGTGTGCCACCACCCCCAGCTCAACTCATTTCTTGAAATCCACATTTGAAAATGAAATAGACTTTCTAATGAAATGAACAACAGGGACATTTATGGCAGCATGGTTCACAGCAGCCAAAAAGTGTAAACAGCTCAGGTGTCCATAGATGGACGGAGGGACACAGCCAGGGCATCCCCATGCTGGGAAGTCACTCAGGACAGGAGCGAGGCTGTGACACTCAGCATGGCATGGACGGACCTGGAGGACGCCATGGTCAGTGAGACACCAGACACAGAGGACACAGCATGGGCTCCATGGACAGGAAACGCCCAGGAAAGGCGACTCCAGAGACAGGAAGTGAACTCGTGGGTGTGGGGGCTGGGGAGAAGATGGGAGACTGCTGACAGGGATGGGGTGATTGGGAATTAAATGAGGGATGGTTCCACAACACTGTGAATATAGTAATTGTCACTGAATTGTACACTAGAAAATGGTCAATTGTATGTTATATGAATTTCACCACAATAAAAAGATGACACCACACACTGATGGTTTTGTAGGTAATTTCCTGCAAGGTTAAAGGAAAGGATGGGTGGATGGATGGGTGGATGGACAGGAAGTGGACTTGGGGGGGTGTGGCTGGGGAGGGGCCCTGAACTGTGCATTTAAAATGGCTAAGGGCCGGGGATTTAGCTCAGTGGTTTCACCGCCTGCTGTGCAAACGCAAGGACCCAAGTTTGATCCCCAGTACCAAAAAAAAAAAAAAAAAACCTGACTAAGATGGTGCATTGTTACACATTTTTCACAATAAAGAAAAATGAAAAGCATTATATTTCCTCTCCTTCCAAAACCCCTTAGAAGCCTTCCTAAGACTGATTCTCTTCCCCCCCCCCTTTCTCTCTCTCTCTCTCTTTCTGTTTTGTGACACAAGGTTTCACTATGTAGTTCAGGCTGGCCTTGAACTCACTATGTAGCCCAGGCTGGCTTCAAACTCATGGCAATCCTTCTGCCTCAGTCTCCTGGGTTCTAAGTTTACAGATATGCACTACCATGCCTGGCCACTAAGACCCTCATATTACAGAAGGGGAAATTGAGGCCGATCAGTGTGTGGTTCTAGGGTTGCTATTTGTAAAGGGCCAGGGTAGGCCTGAGGGGGGCTGTCTGACCCTACCATTCCCATTGCTGCCCTGGATCCCCTTGGCCCCCATGTGAGCCTCGGTTCCCAAAGCCTCTCTTTTCCTGCTGGCCTGAGATGACTCCCCAGACTCAGCAGATTTCTGGGAATCAGTGCCTGGAAGCTCCACTCAAAATACCTGCGGCAGGTGGAGGCAGCTGCTGAGCCAGCAGGTTCTGGGTCCCCAGAGGCCTGGAGGCTCATGGGACTGGTGTGGGGTCCCTGAACCCACCTCCTTCCACAAGGTGCCAGGATGGTGGCATCAGCGATAGCTCCCAGGTCCACTCTGGTCTCCTGGCCTCCAGTGGGTACTCGTGGAGTCCTGCGGGCCAGGACTTGTGAACCTTGGCTGCCACCACTGTCCCCAGGGACCAGCACCCTAGGAGAAGAGGAGCTGGAGGAGCCAGGCTGCAGGATGAGCCCCAGTGCAGGGACAGAGAGGACACCTGGAT
Source organism: Heterocephalus glaber (assembly GCF_053883595.1). Taxonomy (NCBI): domain Eukaryota; kingdom Metazoa; phylum Chordata; class Mammalia; order Rodentia; family Bathyergidae; genus Heterocephalus; species Heterocephalus glaber. Next base: position 3,916,081 of record NW_028258457.1, on the reverse strand, counting down.
TTGTGACCAGGTCCTCTGAGCTCCTGTAGCCCCAGGATCGAAGCTACCCCTTGTTCCTCGGTTCCTCAGAACCCTCTGGTGCCAGCTTCTTTAGAAGCTTCATCTTTGCTCATCCTATGCCACACCTTCCCTCTTTTTTCCACCTTTCTGGCCAAATCATTCCAGTCTTCTGAAAACCTGTTCCCTAGCTGCCTCAGTGGTGCACACCTGTCCTATCTCAACCCTCTGGGAGCCTGAGGCAGGAGGATCACAAATTTAAGGCCAGCCTGGGTAATTTAGCAACTTAGCCAGGCACTGTCTCAAAATTTTAAAAAAGGATTGGGATGTAGCTTAGTGCAGAGGCCCTGGATTTAATTCCCCAGTTCTAGGTGTGTGTAGGGGGGTCCTTTCTGTTTCCTTTCTGGTGTCCAAACTTCCCTGCCTCCACTTCCTCTGGCTGAGCTTATCCATGCAGGTGATTTAGCACCTACTGATTATGTTGGTGCTGAGAGTCCATTTGGAGAACAGGGTAGGAACTGGTGACCATTTCACTCCCTGAAGCCCAAGCCCAACCTGAGATGCTCATGCAGGCGATCTGTGCTGCCACATCCCTGGGGGGAGAGGGGGACTGAGTGTGACCCTCATGGCCTCCAGCCCACCCCTTCTCCTCCTACCCTGACTACTCCAGGCTACACCAAGCTCCTTGTACCCCAGGACCTTTACACACACTACCCCTCTTCTCAGAGCCCGCCTCATCCCTGAGTATTTGCCCGGTGCTCCTGGTCACATTTTAGGAGTCTGGCAGGCAAGGATCACTTTCCCGGGGACGCCACCCATGATTCTCTAGCCCTGACCTGTGTCTCCTTGTGTCCTGGTTGATAAAATTCCTGAAATTTTGTTTGATTTTTTTTTTAAACTGGTTTTCTTTCCTACCGGACTGGGAGGAACCCAACCACAGCTTCTGAGTCCCTCTTTGTCACTACTGTGTCCGCAGCATGTCAATCCTGAGCTACCCAGGTCCCTGCTGACAGAGTAGGCATCCTCAGGGCCTGGGGCCCTGGGGACACAGCCTCTGCAGGTATGGCTCCAGCAAGGGGGTCCCTCCCCTACGTCCTCTCTCCCCTGGGACACAGCACTGGCTTCAGTTCAGGAACACTGATCGACTCTAGTAGCATCCAGGGGGCTGCGTGAGCACTGGAACTGGCCGGATTTCCACAGGAACGCTGCAGCCTTCATCCAAGTGGGTCTTTTTACTAATTACAACAGAAGGGAATCAATGTCATATGGCTCCTGAGCCAGGAAAGGACATTAGGTCTAAAAAAAAAAAAAAAAAGGCTGGTGAAATCCAAATAAAATGCTGATGGAATAATAACAAATAGTAACAGTAATTACTACTATTACTATTATTGGAGTCCTGGGGATGGAACCTGGGACCTTTGCACTGACCTACACCCCCACCCCTTTTCAAATTCTTTTTATTTTGTGACAGGGTCTTGCTAAGTGCCCAGGCTGGCCTCAGATTTGTGATCCTCCTGCCTCAGCCTCCCAAACAGCTTGTACAGGCTGCACCCCTATGCTGGACTATTTAAATTTTTCTTTTCCTTTTACATTTTTTTTTTTTGGTACCAGAGATCGAACTCAGGACCTTGTGCTAGCAAGGTAGGCACAGTGCCATTGAGCTAAATCCCTGGCTCTGTTTAAATTTTTGAGGAGTCACCAAATTGTTCTCCACGGTCCCCCATCCCATTTATCTCCTGCATACTATTAGCAACAACAAGGGCTGGGGATGTGGCTCGGTGGTGCCGCCGCCTGCCTTGCAAGCACAAGGTCCAGAGTTTGATCCCCGGTACCAAAAAAAAACAACAACAAAGCAACAACAAATCCTACAAAGCCACACTTTATTCCTAAGAACTCACTTCATGATCAACCCAATTTGATGATCAAGTCTTGCTGCTTGTGTCTGTGGCTCATTTGAGATATGAGAGGTAGAAACTGTCCCAGGATGGGGGCTGATGAAAGAGACATGGTTTTTATCAGAAAGGGACCTTTTGATTAGAAGTAAAAAGAGCTCAAAGTTGCTAAAGTAAAAAAAAAAAAAAATCAGAGATGGATTCAAGTGAGGCTCAATCCAAGAACTCAAGCATCTCAGAAATTCCACTTTCTGCCTTTTATGTTGACCTCTCCCCAGGACAGTGCTGCTCGGGGGTGGTAAAGAAGGTTCAAGCAATCCCAGCTCACACTCACCCTGCTAGACAACCCCAGCCACAGAAAAAGATACTTGTCCTCAAACTGTCCAGTGGAAGTCACAGGGCAGGCTTTCATTGGTCCACCTGGGTCACATGCTTATCTCCCAGCCAATCACCATGGCTGGGAGAGAGCTTTCTGATTGGCTGCCCAAGGGTCATTTGGTACATAGAGGGGCAGGCCACGCCCTCTGGACACCCCAGGCATGACAGCGGACTGGTAGGGTTCAACCTGGCAAGGGGACAGGGCAGTTTCCGAGATCTGAGGTGGGCAGAGAGGAGGGAGGAGCCATCTCCTCAAAGAATTCTGGACAGTCAGTATGGGAGGATGGAGGATCCAGAGCCTCAGTTTCCATGGGGTGCCCCTGACTGTGTTGGGTCCCCATTTCTGAGCTGCCCATGTTGTAAGATGGGGACTGGGTGGCCGAGCCCAAGGGATTATGCGAAACAGTGGAGAGTTGTGGGGGCAGAGCCATCAGGAGGCCACAGAGAGGCCCCAGATCTGGAGGGCATTTCCTTTTCAAATGTAATTAATTAATTAATTTTCTGTGGTACTGAGCATGGAACCCAGGGCCTGAGCTACATCCCCAGTCCTATTTATTTATTTATTTATTTGCTTATTTTTATTTTGAGACAAGGTCTTTCTAAATTGCCCAAATAGGAATCAAACTTGCAGTCCTCCTTCCTCAGCCTCCCTCATTGTTGGGATTACAGGTATGTGTCACCATGCCTGACCGAGTTTAATTTACTTTTAACCACAGCTTTATGGGCCAGGGGTGTGGCTCAGTGGGGAGCTCATGCCTAGAATGTACAAGGCCCTGGGTTCATCCCTAGAGGTGCAAAAACAAAAAACAAAAGAAAAAAAATTTTTTTTAAAGTTTTATTGGGGTGGAATTGAAGAATTGCACACCTCCGATGTGTGCTGTTGGGTGAGTGTGGATGCACACAAAGTCCCTGTGATACGATCACTAGTCAAGGTCACCAGCATATCCGTCACCTCCCAAACATGTGCCCCTTTGGTTTTATTTGTGGTAAGAATTTTTACCATGAACTCTACCCTCATAACACATGACATGCATGTATGTATTTCTTTCTGTGGTCCTGGAGATTGCACCCAGGGTGCTCTGCCACTGACCCACGCCCCCAGCCCTTTTTGTTTTTTATTTGGAGACAAGGTCTTAGTAAATTGACCAGACTTGGCTCCAATTTGCAATGCTCCTGTCTCAGCCTCCTGAGGAGTTGGGGATTACAGATGTGCGCTACCACCCTCAGATATTTATTTGTTTGTTTGGTAGCAGAGATTGAACTGGGGACCTTGTGCTTTTCGAGGCAGGCAAGGCAGGCAGCAGAACCACTGAGCTAAATCCTCGGCCCATGTTTGTTTATTTTTGAGATGAGGTCTTGCTGTGTTGCCCAGGCTGTACCCTCTGGACAAATTCTGAAGGGTCCAGCACTGTGCTGCTAACTAAGATACAATATTCGTTTTGTTTGCTTTACTGGGGCTGGAACCCAGGGCCTTGTACATGCTAGGCAAGTGCTCAATACTCAGCCCCATCTCCAAATCTTTTTATTTTTTATTTTGGGACAGGGCCCCACTAAGTTGCTCAGGCTGGACTTCAACTTGGTAATGCTCTGGCCTCAGTGTCCAGAGTAGCTGGGGTGACAGATGTGCACCACCACACCAGGCTAGGTGGCTAGGCATGATGTTATTTTGTTTTTGTTTGTTCATTCTGTTTTGTTTTTTGGAGGGTGGTTGATTTTTTGAGACGGGGTCTTGCTCTGCAGTTCAGGCTGGCCTTGAATTCACTGCCTATCCTCCTGCCTCAGCCTCCTGAGTGCTGGGATTATAGGCACTGGCCACCACACCCGGCTAGGCAAGATGCTCTTAACCTGAAAGGTCATGAGATGCAGAGGTGGCAAGAGCATCTGAGTCACATGCCTGGGACCTGAGCCAGGCCACCCATCCCCATCCTGACCCTCCCTCTTGGATGCTGGGAGTGAGGAGAGCTCAGAGTGAGAGGCTCTGCATGAGCCCTGGGCTGGGGTGCTGGCAAGGGCAGGGTGGAACACCAGCAGCTGCCCCTCCACCTGCACCAGGCTAGGCTGAACCCTAGCCTCCTCCCTCCTCTGGAGAATCTGATGTGTCCAACCAAGAAGACCAGGCCTGAGAGGCAGGGAGCCCACAGCAGGCTATCACAGACTCCATAACTCACCCCACACATGACCCCACCCATGCTAGGTCCCCCACGAAAGGCGCTGTGCCTGCTGGTTGTGCACCCTGCAGGGCTAGTCACTGCTATATGTACTTCCTGCTGGCCCAGTGCCTGCTGAATGTGTGTCCTGCATTCAGGGTGCAGTGCCTTCTGTGTACAGTGCTACTTTGGTACTTGTCCTTGGTTGTTCTGGCTGGAGGGGTTAGTGAGTCATGAGGCAACTGACACCAACAAGTTCTAGCTTGCACGATGAATACCAAACAAACGATGGGTACTGGACAAAATTTTCCCATCCAACTGTGTTCAGAACCAAATTCAGCGGTTTCAAAATTCCAGAGGTGTTAAGTATCAAGGTATGACTGTGTGTATATTCCCACAGAGCATGAGGCTGGCTGCATATGCTACACCTACAATGCACAGTGCCTGCTGTATGTCTGCCTTACAATGCACAGCACCTTCTCTACGTCCACCTTACAATATACAACATCTGGGCCCAGGGATTTAGCTCAGTGGTTCTGCCGCCTGCCTTGAAAGCACAAGGTCCCAAGTTCGATACCCAGTACCAAAAAAAGTATGCATAACAATATACAACATGTGCTGTGCACACACCTACAATGCACAGTGCCTGCTGTATGCCTTCCCTGCAGGCACAGTGGCCTAGACCTGCAGGAAAGGGCTGCATCTGGGGGGCATGTGACTGCCCACTTGATAGAGCCCAAGCCTGAGTTATTTCTAATGCTCCCAGGCCCCAGTCTATAGGCCTGTATACCTCTGGTGTTCAGTAGGTTTCCACCCTTGCTGTCCCTTCCCCCCCATCCCTACTCCACTCCATCTGCCACCCCCACCCCCACATTCCCCACAGCCCATGCAGAAGACACCCCCTGCTGGCTTAAACCCTTCCCTACACCCACCTCATCTCCAACCTGCCTGGCGCCCTGCTCATCCTAGGCCCTCCCCATTGGCCCTGACTCCAGCCTTGGGGGCTCTGCTCATGAAGCTTCTGAGCTAGGCTGTCCTTCCCTGTGACCTCTCCACAGTGAGAGCCTCCTTGACCCCTGCCCTGAGCAAGGAGTGGGATAATACAATCCAGGGTCTGCCTCTTCCCCTTGGCCCATGACTGGTCAGGCCTTGAACAGCTGCATGGGCATACAGTGGTGCTCAATTAATGCACTGGTCACTCTGCTCTGAGAGGCTTGCAGCTTGTGGCTGGACAGAGTGGGGCCAGCCACCTTGGGCAGCCACTTTTCCTGAGCTCAAGGCTGGGTGGGTCCTTCCTTCCTTTTCACCAGCCACTGCAGACTGAACCCAAGGCCTTCACACTGAGCTCTATCCCCAGCCTTTTTATTTTTTGAGACAGGGTGTTACTCAATCACTAAACTGCTGAAGGCTGGGTTTAACTTGCAATTGTCCTGCTTCAGCCTCCCAGAGTACTGGGATGCCAGGCATGCGCCACCAAGCCCAGGTCAGGGTGGCCATCTTGAAGCAGAGGGCAGTCAGGGCGAGCCAAACAGGCTAAAGGACAGTTCACTCCGGCCCTCTCAGTGCCCTGCCTTCCAGGGGTCGCCTAAGGGCCACAGCAGCCAGAAGGGGGTGGGCGCACCTGGCGCCGACCTAGTCCCTGGGTGGGCGGGGGGGGGGCAGGCTTGGGGCAGGACTCGGTGGGGTCAGGGCTTCCAGGTCTCTGCCAGTCGGTGCAAAAAGCTGAGTGCAGCTGGAAGATTCACGGTGGAGACCCCCGCCGACCCCATTGCGCGGATGGGGAAACTGAGGATGGAGAAGGTGGGGGCCGTGAGGCGAGGACACTCGGACCCGGTCTGGCGGGCAGGCAGCTGGGCAGGGCGGGCTGAGGCGGGGTGGGGCGCGTCCCAGTGACAGCAGCGCCCGGGAATGCGGCTGGGAGGGTCTCTCCGCCCGCCCGGGGCGCAGCCGCTCCCCAGTGCACAGGGGGCCCTGCTTAGGGGTGGCGCAGACGGCAGGGCGGGGGGGGGGGGCTGGAATCGCAGGGAGCCTGGGCGCATGGGGGTGGCCCTATAACCCAGGACAACCTCGGGGACGAAGACCCCAGTAGGGCGCCATCCCGGTGTCGGGGACGCGTCGACCCGGGGCGTGGCGACCTCGGTCGTGGACATTCCCTGGCCCTGAGCGCTGCTCCCGGAATAGCAGCCCGGGGTGGCGGATGCAGGCGCCCAGTCCCAAGGTCACCAGCACCCACAGGCAGGGACACCACGTGGGGGCGCACGGGGGCCGCTGCCCTCCCCAGCGTGCCCTGGGCCCCGTCGCTTCCGCTCGCTCGGGGCACCCGGAGCTTGCCCGCTGCGCAGTCGGTAAGTCCCTCTTCCTAACCTCTCACCTGACCCTGTGGGTGATAAGGCACCCACTCCCGGGGTACGAGTGAGCTCAATGCTCCCACTTCCTCTGGGGGAAACTGAGGCTCAAGGGGTGACTTGCCCTGAGAGAGCTGTGCCAATCATGAGGTGTAGCCAATATGAGGAAAGGGGTGCCTTGTTCCTTTGAGGAGTATACTTTGTTTTTTCGGTGCTGAGGATTGAACCAAGGGCCTTCTCATTGAGCTACATCCCTTGCCCTTTTTAAAATATTTTTGAGATAGGGTCTCCCTAAGTCACTAAATTGCCAGGCTGGGGTGGAATATGGGATCCTCCTGCCTCAGCCTCCCAGAGTGCTGTGATGACGGGCATGCGCCCCCACAACCAGCTTGAGGAGGAGGGGCATTTAGAGCAGTGAGAGGGTGGTTTGTAGCTCCCCATTTTGTGCTCAGGCCTGGCAAGGGGTCCAGAGAGGATCGAGTCTGTTCTCCCTGCCTGTCAGGCTGCTGGCCACCTGGTCACCTGCTGTGTCATAGGCCATGGCCACAAGGACAGTGTGGGTGCCAAGTGACATGACTCTCTCCTGACAGATGGGGAAACTGAGGCCCCGAGCTGCTCCACCATCAGCCTCCCCCTCTCCTCTGCAGACCCCCTAGCTCTATACCACACCCCTGCAGATGAAGCCACGAGATGCCAGCTGGACCCGAGCCAGGTCATCATCCCCTGCTGCACCCCAACTGGGGGCTCCCTGCTGCTGGGTGGGTCAGGGGACCAGGATGACCCTGGAGGCTGGGGTGCAGCTGCAGGGGGCCCCATCAGGGATCCAGCTCCTGACCCAGCCCTCATGGCCACACCCTCTGCAGGGTCTCATAGAATCACAGACTGATCCCAGCTGGTCCCAGCTGCACAGACGGGGAAACTGAGGCCTGGGGAAGTGGAGTGGCCGGCCTCTGGCCATGCAGGAAGGTAGAAGCAATGATGACCTGGAAAGTGGTGAGAGTCCTCAACCCTGGGAACGATGAATGATTCGTCAATCACCAGACTGATTAAACCCCTACTGTGTGCATCATATGCTAATGTACAACCAATAGCAATAGCAGATGAAGTGCGCGCTTGCGTGTGTTCTGATACTGGGGATGGAACCCAGGGCCTTCAAACTGAGCTACATCCCCAGACCTTTTTATTTCTTTATTTATTTTTGAGACAGACTCTCCCTAAGTCACTAAGTTGCCCAGGCTAGACTTGAACTCGAGATCCTCCTGCCTCAGCTTCCAGAGTGCTGGGATTACAGACCTGCATCACCAGGCCTGCTTCAGATGAAGTTTTGAGTTCTCTCGCTTTGTGATCTACCTGATCCAACCAACCCTGAAAACCTCCCAGTAAGAGGAGTCCTAGTATTGCCTCATTTTTTTTTCAGAGACGAGAAGGGCTCAGAGAGTTTAGTTACTCTCCAAGATCACACAGCCAGCTAGGGCAGAGATGGGGTCCAGCCTCTGTCCTGCGTGTGCCAGCTGCATGGGCCTCCTCTGCTCCCCCAGACCCCGCCCTCTGCAGAATCTCCTTCTCTTGCTGTGGACCCTTCTGAGCTGTGGTTCGGAGGTCAGCGCTCAGGTAAGAGGGCAGGGAGAGAATGGGAGGCGGCCGGAGGTGCGAGGTCACCGGTTCCCCTCCAGGCCGACCCGCCTCTGTCTCCCCAAGTAGGGTCCCGGGGAGTGGACGCCGTGGGGGTCTTGGACCCGCTGCTCCAGCTCGTGCGGGCGGGGTGTCTCAGTGCGCAGCCGCCGCTGCATCCGGTGAGGGGGGGTAGGATAGGGCGGGCTTGGTGGGCGGGGGTCAGCGTTACACCCGCTTGTCCGGCTGCCCACGCCCAGTCCTGACCACGCCCCAACCCACCCACACAGGCTGTGCCCTTTAGTCCCAGGGATCCAGCTGGGATGCGGGTGGGGCTGTGGGCGGAAGGTGGACCGGGCAGCGCTAGGAGGGGGTCCCTGGGGGTTCTGAGCCCACTCAAGCTGCCCCGTTCCTGCCAGGTTTCCGGGGGAAGAACCGTGCTCTGGGGACAGCCATGAGTACCGCCTCTGCCAGCTCCCAGTAAGCTCTGCTCACTTCCTTGAGTCGCCCTGAAGCTGTTGCTGTCTTGCCCTTGACACCACACATTCCCGCCACACTGTCACAGGTTTGCTGGGCTTCTGGAGGGCTCATCCATCTATCTCTGCCCTCAGGACTGCTCACCAGGGGCCATGCCTTTCCGAGACCTTCAGTGTGCCCTCTACAATGGCCGCCCTGTCCTGGGTGACCAGAAAACCTACCAATGGGTACCCTTCCATGGGGGTGAGTAGTGGTCCTGCAGTGCACAGAGTGAACAACCCATTTCCGACAAGGAGAAGAGAAAGAAAGACCTGGAGGGTTGGGCAGAGTAGGAGCATTAAGCCAGGGCTTTGAAGGGTATGTAGAAGTTGTTGAAGTGCCACATTAAAAAGTGGCAGAAGGAAACAGTGACCATTCTCTACAGGGTCAAACCCCAGGCTGAGGATTTACTGTCTAGAGGGCCATGGTGCTCAAACTTAATGCCAGTGATGGGAAATGTTGCCGCAATGAGCTGAAAATAGTGAGTTATATAACTGTGCCCGGGGCAGCACGCCTCCAGATTTTAGGGAGACAGGCAGCCTCAGTCACCACAGCAAAGACATAAGAAGAGCCTCGGGTGGAAAAAGCCCCTTCCTCAGCCTCGTGGTCTCGTTTGCATGCTTCCTCTCTCCTCGAAGTAACCCCATCCCCACAGAGGCCCCCAGAACCACCTCGGCCCTTTTTCAGGTAGTGTCTGCCTCAGGCTGGGGAGGGACCCGGGAGCCAGGACAGGGTTCAGGGCTGTTTGCTTGTGGCTGTGATCCAATGATGAGGCACAAGAGAAAACTGAGACCCGCAGGACTCCCTACTGGATACATTTTTTTCTTTTTTCTGAGATATGTAGTTTAGACTACAATGAACTCACAATGTAGCCCAGGCTGGCCTCAAACTCCTGGCAACCCTCCTGCCTCAGCCTCCCAAGCGCTGGGATTACAGGTGTGTACCACCGCACCAGGCTTGTACTGAACACTTTTTATTGGGTCCCTACTGTACACAAGGACCAGAGTCAAGTGAGGTCAGCCTGGTGCGGCAAACTGAGGTGCTCAACAGTGGCTAGGAAATTGTGGCTGCTTAAAGCCAGCACTCTGGGAGGCTGAGGCAGGAAGATTCCAAGTTTCAGCTCAGCTTGGACACTGTAGTGACATTTAGTGAGGTTCTGTCTCAAAACAAAAATGAAGAGCAGGGGATATAGCTCAGTGCGAAGGTCCTGAGTTCAATCCTCAGCACACCCTCTCCCTGTGTCCAGCGCCCAACCAGTGCGACCTCAACTGCCTGGCCAAGGGGCAAGCCTTCTACCACAGCTTCGGCCGCGTACTGGACGGCACGCCCTGCAGCCCAGGAGCCCAGGGCCTCTGCGTGGCTGGCCGCTGCCTGGTGAGGACTTGCCAGGCCACGCCCTGGTCACGCCCACATCCCAAGGCCCCGCCCAGCCTCCTTCAGCCCCAAACCCAGGCCCCATCCCATCTTTTATTTCAGGCCCTGTGCCTGCCTCTAGGCTCGGCCACCCCTCCCTGCCGGTTCCACTTGTCCCTAATCTCCACCCTCAACCGCCTCCCTCCAGGATCTACCCCCTTTTCTCTAGGCTCCACCCCCCTAGGCTCCACCTCCAATCATTTTCTCCCCCTGCTTTTAACTCTCAGGCCCCACCCCTAGGTTCTCATCACTTTTACTTTAGGCATCGCCTTTTTCATCTAAACCCTGCCCCTACAGGCCCCACCCTATCAGGCTCCTCCCTCCAGGGACCGCCCTTATTCCACCAGGCCCCGCCCATCTACTCTGAGGCTTCAGCTTTCTAGAGGCCACCCTCTCCCTAGACTCCACCTCCAGTGTTCTCCTCCAGGGCCTCCCTTTAATTCTCGCTCCCATCCTTAGGTCCTTAACCCTTTTATTTTCCGCCCCACTTCTACCTACAGGCTCCGCCCCCAGACACCCTTCCTGAGATCCATCTCAGCTTCTTCGCTCCAGGGCCCAACTTTTTACTCAGACCCTCCTCCAGTCCCCGCCTCTCTCAAGCTCTACCCTCCCTGGGCTCCACCTCCTGTCTCCAGGGCCGGCGTTTGCTACCAGGCCCCGCCTCTCAGTGTCCCGCCCCAAGTTCCACCCACCCTAGGCTCCCACCCAGTCTCTAGCACTCAGGCCCCACTCTTGTGCCAGTCCACGCGCCTCCCCAATCTGTGACTTCTGTGTCCACCACTCCCGCAGAACGCCGGCTGTGACGGAGTGCTGGGCTCTGGCGCCCTCGAGGACCGCTGTGGCCGCTGCGGCGGCGCCAATGACTCCTGTCTCTTCGTGCAGCGCGTGTTCCGTGACGCTGGTGACCACACTCCCCATCTTCCCTTCACGCACGTTTGGAGTGGGCCCTTTAAGGAGCCGTGGACCCGGAAGCGAAGTCCCATTCTGATTGGGCAATCTGCGGCCCTGTCCCTCTGGCCCTTCATTTTTATTGGTTACTGTCATATTGTCCCGCCCTCTCCAGCACAGACTGGGTTTTAAAGCTTTCCGTGCCGCACTTTAGCGATCCATGTAACGCCGGACATTCCCGGAGCGTTTTCTGGGTACCAGGACCCTGGCTAGTTCCCTTCCCTCAACATTTTATTTAATCCTCAAGTCACTACTCACATGCATCCCGCCGGCGCCCTAACACCCTCCTGTCCTCCTCCCTAGGTGCCTTCGCCGGGTACTGGAACGTGACCCTGATCCCCGTGGGCGCCAGACACATCCGCGTGGTGCAGCGGAGCCGGAACCACCTGGGTAACATAGGGTCGTAGGGAGGAGGCGCCCTGCTGGCGGTGCCCCCCACTCCTGTTCACAGCTGGGGAGACTGAGACAGGGGAGGAGTCCTGAGTCCAGGAGGGCAGTGGGCCGGTTCCGGGGATCCCGCCTGACCCTTCCCTTGCAGCGCTGATGGGCGGCGATGGGCGCTACGTGTTCAATGGTAACTGGGCAGTGAGCCCCCCGGGCACCTATGAGGCTGCGGGCACCCGCGTGGTCTACACCCGCGCCGCGGGGCTGGAGGAGACGCTGCAGGCGGCCGGGCCCACCTCCCAGGACCTGCTCCTGCAGGTTTGTGCAGGGCCTCCTAGAGGGTGGGGGGAGTCTGGGACAGAGGGTCTGAGTGGGGAGGCTGGGTCAGTAGGGGGCTCGGACCCTGCTCTCCAGCAATGCCCGGTGCCCTCCTCCAGGTCCTCCTGCGGGAGCCCAACCCTGGCGTCCAGTTTGAGTTCTGGCTTCCTGGAGAGCGCTACGGCCCCTTCCAGGCACAGGCGCAGGTCCTGGGCTGGGCCCAGCGGCAGCCACAGCTCCGTGAGGTGGAGCCCCAGCCCCCCCAGCTCCTTGACTCTCCCATGGCCCGAGCCCCCACACGGGCCCCAGGTGAGGTGCACACACCAGGGTGGGGCGGGCAAGGGCGAAGTTGGTGCCCCTTACATCACTGTCCCCCCATAGACCCCTGCCCACCCTGCCCTGACACCCGTGGTCGTGCCCACCGGCAGCTACACTACTGCGGAAGCGACTTTGGTGAGAACTCATTCATAGGACCATGGTGGGGGAGCGAGACAGGGTCTCCCTATGTAGTTCATGCTGCCTTGAACTCACTATGTATCGCAGACTGACCTCAAACTGGCAGTGATCCGCCTGCCTCAGCCTCCAAGTGCTGGGATGACAGGTGTGCATTACCGCACTCCCAGAACCTTCTGAGGTCCTGCCTCCCCCTCGTTTTCCTCTTCTGGCAATGGCCAGTGTGGACAGGCACCCAGGGTAGGGTCTCCAGCAACCTCAGTGCCTGTCCCACCTGCAGTGTTCCAGGCCCGAGTGCTGGGCAGCCACCGCCAGGCCCAGGAGACCCGCTATGAGGTGCGAATTCTGCTCATTTATAAGAACCACTCTCCACTGCGGACTCGAGAGTATGTGTGGGCACCTGGCCCCTGCCCCTGCCCACCGCTGGCTCCCCATCGGGAGTACCTGCTAGCTGTCCGACGCCTCGTCAGCCCCGATGGCACACAGGACCAGCTGCTGCTGCCCCACGCTGGCTATGCCCGGCCCTGGAGCCCTGCAGAGGACAGCCGGGCACGTCTGACCGCCAGGCGCTGTCCTGGCTGAGTCCCTAGAGGCAGCCTTCAAATTCAGTGTATCTCTTCTTTCACCCTGGTGTCCTGGGAGCTCAGCAGTATCTCCCACTTGCAACTATGTGATTCCCTGTTGCACACGGACACCTCTGCATACAGTTGGATCCACTGTCACGAGCAGGCAGGCACTGCAGAGGACACACAGACTGAGCAGACTCTGACTCTTATTTCCCCTCTCAACTTGGCTGCCAGGAAGCGCATAGTTGTTTTACACTCAGAAATTTTTTATCTGCTTTCATTCATCTCACATCACATTCACTTGTTTAGAGATACTGTCACAAACAAGCATGTCCCAGGGGGAAATATGCCTGACAAGATATTATAATGTATCCATTTCCCCTCTTTCCCTGGGTACCAGGAAGCTTCTCTCCATTTAACTCCCTGACACTCTGTGCTCATGCTCAATTTTCTCTGCCGCTCGAAACCCACCCTCGTGTATTCATTCAGAGACACTCACCAACAGGCATGACCCTTCGAAGACATGCATAGCCAGGCACTATAGCCTATGGATTTCTCCCTTTGCCTTGGTTACTAGGAATGACACAGGCAGTCCTGGCCCAGGGCGGGGGCGATGGTCCCTTCCTTACCTTCTGTGATGGTCCTCTGGGACCCTGGCCGCAAGGTGACAGCCCAGGACCCAGACACTGCCAGGAAGGTGCAGCGGAGTTCTGGGCAGATGTGCACTGCTTGGGCGCCCCCTGGGGGTGAAAGGATTCGATGCGCCGGCGTGGCTGGTGCGCCCCTTTCCCGTGAGCGTCCATCCCCTTCAAAAACCGTCCCTTATACCGGGGCCAACATCAAGGCCCCCTGTCAGGCCTCCCTGGGCTGTCATTGCTGTCTCTCTCTCCCCTTCTGCTCCCCAGGGCTGTGCCCTGTGCCCTGCTCTGGCTGCAGGGGATGTGACACCTGCCCAGGAGACTCCACACGACACTTGGAGAGACATGCACTGGGCCCAGTCTGGCTTGGCCCCTGCGTGATGGCCTGATGCCCGCGACGGGATGGGGCGTGGGACCCGTGACAAAGCCATCCCCACACCAGGAGTGCAGGGGCAGATGTCCCCAGGCCACACGGACAGGGATCACTCAACTTCACTTCCAAACTGCACAGCCCTCGTGCTGCTCACCTAACATTGGTAAAAACATCATTGCTCTAGGAATTGGGTTTTTTTTGTTTTTGTTTTTGTTTTTGGTGCTGGGGATGGAACCCAGGGCCACCCACATACTAGGGAAGTGCTCACCACTGGACTGCACCCCAGCCATTTTTTAGCTTTTATTTTCTGACAAGGTCTCACTAAGTCACTATGTGGCCCAAGTTGGGCTCAAACTTGGGATCCTCCTGCCTCAGCCTCCCAAGTAGCTGGGATGACAGGTGTGTGCCAACATGCTTGACCTAGGGAGAAGTATTTTATTATCAGCATTGGTGAATTCCAGTTGCTGATGACAATGACAAGCACATAAGATTTGGAAACTTTTATTATTACTTTTATTAATTCTCTAAAGACAGCACATGTCCTGTTACCTGCATGGGACTGACCCTAAACCATGATCTCCACCTAAGCCCCAGGCTGCTGGTCTGGGGAGGCTCTATGCCCAAGCAGCTTCTGCCTGGCCATAGACTCAGCCTCATGGCTGTGGGTTACAGTGGGGGCAGCAGGCCGCTCACTCAGAGAGAGACAGAGGGTGCTAACGCTGGCACATGTGCTGGGAAAAAGTTTGGACCCAGTCATGGCGGTCCACAACTGTCCACCCAGGGTTCTGGGAGGCTGAGACAGGAGGATCTCAAGTTGGAGACCAACCTGGGCAACTTAGCAAGACCCAGTCTCAAAATAAAAAATAAATAGGGCTGGGAATGGACCTCAGAGTGAAGCCCCTGGGTTCAATTCCAAGTACTCCACCAAAAAGAAAAAAAAGGCCACATCTCTGCCTGATAAGATGGGGGCGGGGCTCCTACACACCCCTGCAAGGGTTCCAGGTGTGGGTTTGCCTGGCCAGGCTGCAGGCTGTCTGCTAAGGGGTTGAGCTGGAGCCCATTTACATAGGGGTGGATACTGAGCATGGAGCCAGGGCCTGATGCTAGCCAAGCACTCACCCCTGAGCTGTACCCTCACCCCTTTTTTATTTTGAGACAGGATCTTTCTATGTTGGCCGGGCTGGCCTCAAACTTGTGATCCTCCTGCCTCAGCCTCTTGAGCAGCTGGAATCACAGGTGTATGCCACCCTTAAGGGAAAGGTGAGGGGTGCAAACCGAGCCTCCCCCACATCCCCTCCCAGGGGCCATGGTGGAAACCTCATTCTTCAGACCTGCTGGGCAGATGAGCAACACAGCCGCAGAATGCAGGGACCACAGGGCGAGGCTCATTAATGATTACTCACAAGTTGTTCACTTATTCTGATAAAGCCTACTTCCTGGGTAAAGCCAAAGTCCTCCTCATGTTCTCCAAGCACCCATGGGTCCACCCCCAGGACTCCCACCTCTCTCTCTGCCCCTAGTCCCTCTGCCCCAGCCACAGGAGCCTCCTAGTGCTCTCCCAATTCACCAGACTCTTTCCTGCCCCAGGGCCTTTGAACTGTGAGTTCCTGACTGCAGACCCAGACCCCATCTCCCAGCAGACTTCCTTCTCCCCTGCATATTCCTGTTTATCTACCTCTGACCTGTTATATATTTATCATCTCAACCTGCACCTCCCCAGCTGGGTGCTGTGGCCAGTCCTGTAATCCCAGCTGCTCAGGAGGAGTCTGAAGCAGGAGGAACTCAAGTTTGAGGGCAGCCTGAGTATCTTAGCAAGACCTTGTCTCAAAATAAAAATATACTTTGAAAAGGGCCGAGGTGGCAGGGTGTGGTAGCACATACCTGTCATCTTAGCACTTGGGAGGCTGAGGGAGGAGGATTGGTGAGAGTTTGAGACCAGCCTGGGCTACATAGTGAGTTCAAAGGCAGTAGCCTGAACTACATAGTGAGACCCTGTCTCACAAAACAAAAAAGGCCCTCGTGCCCTTGGTTCAATTCCCAGTACCACACACTGACACACAGTGGCCCCCCACTGCAGCCAACCTGACCTGGACAGGGGCCACTCTATTTTATAATACAATATTAGATTTAATTTGTTGTTTTGTGCTAATTTTTTTTTTTTTTTTTGTACCGGGGATCGAACTCAGGACCTTGCGCCTGCAAGGCAAGCGGCACCACTGAGATAAATCCCGGGCCCTGTGCTTAGATTTGTTGCATCTATATCCACGAAATAGGCTTCTCGCCTTTCTTGTTGTCTTGGCCAGTTTTTGTAATCAGCGTCATACCGGCCTCAAAACAAAACAAAATCACAGCATGCATCGGATCCCCCCAGTGACTGCTGATAGCGTTGCAATTTCCAGGAATGCTGCGGGGACTTGCCAGCCTCCTGTGCTTGGCTGCAGGCCGTCCCGCTCCAGACCCGGCACAACGGGGTGTGGCCCGAATTAAGCTCCACCCAGCAGAGGCCACGCCCCTGACAGGCGGCAGGGAGAAGCCTTAGTTAGGTATGTGGCTGGTCATGACCGCCTCCCGTGGCATCCTGCTCTTCCCACTTTAGACCCCCAAACCCTGCCAGGGTTTTCTGGGGTCCCTCCCAAATCAACCACTAGTGCTCCAATTCTTTCTGTACCAGCTTCTAGGCGGGTCAGTGACCTCATTTCCCTTCTCTGGAAGAGTTTTTAAAAGAAAGGGGTTCAAGCCGAATGTGATGACACACGCCTGTCATCCCAGCACTCTGGAAGGCTGAGGCAGGAGGATTACATATTTGAGCCCAGCCTGAGCAACTTAAGACCACATTTCAAAATTTAAAAATAAAAACAAGGGGTAGGGATTTAGCTCAGTGGTTCTGCCACCTGCCTCATAAGTGTAAGGTCCCAAGTTCGATCCCCAGTACCAAAAATAAAAAATAAAAACAAGGGCTGAGGTGTTGCTCAGTGAACAGGGGTTCACAGAATGTGTCTAACCACAGGTCCAGTACAGGAGGGCGAAAGCCACTTGGATAAGGACAGAGATTTCCTGGTTTGCATTTGTGTGGGGTCCCTGTGAGACCCGGAATGGGCCAATCTGCCTCCCTGGGCCGCAGGTTCCTCCTCTGTAAAATGGAGCCAGCCTGCATCACCAGCATGTAGGGTTGGAGCCCCTGCCCGCCCCCAACACAGATGATAAACAGGTCTGGGGAGTTACTTTATTGCACACCCAACAGGCCCAGTGTTTCAGGGGGCCTGGTGAGCCAGATGAGGGGCGCTAGTAGGCCAAGTGCTCCAGCAGCCAGCAGTGCCTTGGGCACCGAAGGTGGGGTCTGTAGCACAGCCAACACCAGGTGAGCTCTGCGGTGGACTCGGACGTGGAGTCCTGGGAGGACTCTGAGAAGCTGGGGCCACTCAGCTCAGACTCCATGGAGCTGACTGCCGGCTGGGTAGGCCCCTTGTCCTGGGGCTGTTTGCTGGTCTCAGAGGCCTGGATTTGGGGCTCGCTCAGGGGTTGGGGCAGGCTGGGAGCACTGCTGGGAGACTGGCTGAGTGCAGGCTTCAGGTTGGAGGTGGCTGGGGGTGAGGGCCCTGAGGGAGGATCGGAGACCCCAGGGCGTTTGGGAGCCTGGCTGGAATGGTTACTTGGCCCCTGAGCTGGGCCCTGGGCCTTCTTGGGCAGCTGGGAGCCAGTGGCAGAGTGGGAAGCCAGCTGGCCCCGGGGCCCCGAGCCTGGCCCACCCAGAGACTGGGGGTGGCCTGAGGTGACACGGGAAGGGGGCTTGCCCAGGCTGGAGCAGCTGGGCTGGGTTTCTGTCATCAGGGAGTTGGGAGGGGCCTCCATGGACAGCTGGGGGCCTGCGGTGTGGCCCTTCTCACCAGCTGGAATGTCCATGCCAGAGCGGGAGGGCAGCTTCACTTGCCCTTCTGCAGAGGGCTCGGGTTTGGCAGGGCTGTGGAGAGAGGGGGGTGACGGGGTGAGGGGGGTGGGCGCTGGACAGGCTGTGGGACCCCCAGCAGTTGGGAAACGGGATTCAGGCCAGTGGTGCCAAGTGTGGGTCAGCAGGAGAGGTGAGGGGGCCACTCGTGGCAGGGACGACTGTGTGTATGAATACACACGCATGCACACACCCACACATCCACATCCCGACGCGTGCACACCTGCACACGTGTACACTCATAGGGCATCCATGGCACTCCAGCACACAGGCACAGACATTGCACACATGTGTGCGCACACATCTGCACATGCAAGCTCATACACAAGCACAGCCTCGCATACATGCATACACTCCAACATGTGCAATGCGATCACACACATGTGTACACACACACTCATGTATACAATGCTCTCACAATATACACACGCACACATGTACACTCACACTGCAGAGCACACATCACACAGTCAGCACACAAGCACATGGGACACCATGCATACACATCCACATGCCGTGAACATTCACACTCGGGCTCACACACACGCCTGCACCCAGCCCCAACCTCCTGGGCATTAAGTGTTACGTACAGTCGCCTTCCAGGGCCATGGGGGCTTCCGCCACCACTGCCGGGGTTACGAATGCCCGGCCGAGGGCCAGGGCCCGTAGCACTGGGTCCCGAGAGCATGGGGAAGAGAGGAGACAGTGAGAGGGGGGATGAGGGGGAGCACAGAGCACAGAGGGGCGGCCACAGTGCCAGAGAGAGAGGAGTCAGTCAGGAGGGGAGTCGGGACAGACGGACAGGCTGGGGCCCACAGATAGACGGTCAAGCCGAGACCCAGGAGACAGACACAGCCGGGCACCCTCCAGCACGCACCATCCCTCGTTATTCCGGACGCCGTGTCCAGGACCTGGCCGCTGAGCTGGCTCACGGCGCTGTCCACAGCCGCGTGGTGCTTTAGGAAGAGCGGACGCACGAGCCGCTGGTACAGCAGCAGTGCCCCGTTCCAGGGCCCGGGGCTCATGCAGAACAACAGGAAGGCGCACTGCAGGGCAGCGCGGGGTCACACTGTGTGCCCGTCTCTGCCCAGCCCCCTGGTCTCCCCCAGTCCCCACAGTGGGCGACCAGCTGCTGCCGGGCCCCCAGGTCCCTGCCCACCTTGCCCACGTAGTAGAAAGGGAACCAGAACAGCAGAAGATCGCTGAAGAACTCTGCCAGCCCGAACAGGGCGTACACCACCCAGTAGGTCAGCCACACAGTGTCGTCTTCTTTGCTTGGACTCTCGATAGCTTTGATTCTGCAGGGGGGCACAGCGGGTTCAGGGGCTGCCTGGGCCCCGGGAGACCCCCGGCCAGGGCAGCTGGGCAGGGCACTCACGAAGCATAGGCGGGGTACACAAATCCGATAAGATTGCAGAGTAGAGATGCCCCGTGGCCAAAGAGAAGATACAGGCTTAGCACAGTGACAGCTCCTGCGGGAGAAAGGGGTACTCCATGGGGGCCTGGGCACCCTGGTGATGCAGTCTGCAACCTTCACCTCCTTCCTGGAGCCTTGATGACACCTCCAGAGCAGGAACGCACCTGGCCCCCAGCCCCACTATGAGGCCCCAGGCATTTGTCTCCCACATGGGGCTGTGAGCTCCTCCGGGGGCAGGCGAGGACCTTGGGTGGAGGCCAGGGCTCAGGGGTGGGGTAGATACAAAGGAGCTGCATAATAAATGTTTGTTGAATGAATAAGTGATAATCTGCAATTATGAATCTTGTTCCAGGACCTATAGGGGCCTCAAAAAAAGAGGCCAGCATTTGAATCCAAATGATGCAGAAAAAAATGTAAAAATGGGCTGGGGATTTAGCTCAGTGGTTTCGCTGCCTGCTGCACAAGCCCAAGGACCCGAGTTCGATCCCCAGTACAAAAAAAAAAAAAAGTAAAAGTGAGGCTATGAATCATTACTTTTTGATTCCTGGTGAGCTGGGGAAGGCAACAGAGTATTTATTGGGTCTCTCCCCTTAGCACTGCTAACATTTGAGGCCAATTCATCTTATTGGGGGGAGTCCTTTGTACTGCAGTGTCCCTGACTTCCACCCATTCTGTGCCAGGAGAACCCTCAGTTGTGACAACCACAATTGTCCCAGACAGTGGGGTGTGGTGACACACACCTGTCGTCCCAGCACTCTGGGAGGCTGAGGCAGGAGGATCTCAAGTTCAAACCCAGCCTGGGCAACTTAGTGAGAGCCTGTCTCAAAATATAGAAAAGAAAAAGGAAAAGAAAAGAAAAGAAAAAGGGCTGGCAGAGTAGCTCAGGGCAAAGGACCTGGGCTCACTCCCCCATACTGGGAAAAAAAGTCCCCAAACATCATCAAATATGGGAGTGTAGTGTTGCCCACTTTGAGAGCCTCTGTCTTAAAGGGAGGCAGCAAAGCCCAGCATCCGGGTCCCCTAGAGCTAGGAGGGCCACTTGCTCTTGCTCACTGCTGAATTGAGCAAGACTTCCTGCATGAAGCCTCAGTTTCCCCATCTGTAAACGTCCCCAGCATGCTAGGGTTGCTGTGAGTTAGAGAACCTATTCCACGTGTGTTGAACATCTGACCACTAAAACATACCAGGCAATGTAGGTTCAGAAAAAAGGGGGGGCAGGAGCTCAGCCCCCATCCTGATTAAGCACTTGTGGTGTGTGTGGCTCAACCTTCCCCCCATCTCATTCAACAGTGAACACCACAGAGGCCGGGGTGGCGGCTG
Source organism: Heterocephalus glaber (assembly GCF_053883595.1). Taxonomy (NCBI): domain Eukaryota; kingdom Metazoa; phylum Chordata; class Mammalia; order Rodentia; family Bathyergidae; genus Heterocephalus; species Heterocephalus glaber. The sequence goes on along the minus strand of NW_028258457.1, from coordinate 3,895,422 downwards.
TGGGTCCTGCAAGGTCTCGGGGGAAACCTTTGAGCTCCGGAGACCTTGGACAGCCTCCTGCCTGCTCCCCAGAGACTGTTATCTGCAGGGAGATTTGGAAGCCACTTCTGGACTAAAGGGCAGAACCTGGCCACCCCCACCCTTCTGTCAGGGGGGGAACAGCCCAGGAGGCCCTGTGACCTCCAGCACTGCCTTCTCCGAGTTTCATCCTCTGTTCCCTGAGGGGCACAGGCTTTGGTGGTGTGGCCGAAGGCTCCTTGTATCACGGAAAGGAGGGTGAGGGTGGGGGACCCCCTTCGCTGGAAGTGCTAGTGGAGGAGGAAGGGCTCTTCCAGGGCACCCTTCCCTAAATCCCTTTCAAATCTGCAGCCTCAGCAGAGGGTGGATGACCTTGGACGTGAGGAGCCACAGTCTGCAGACATCAGCAACAGATGGGACACGGGGAGGGGATGGGGGGGGACTTCAGACACGGAGGCAGCTCCCCACCAGGCCCCTGCCTCTCTGTGCCCGCTCCCTCCCCAGCTGGCACCTCCCTGCCACCACCTTCCTCCTGCTGCTCTGTGACCCAAATTCCCCACCCACAGGTCCCAGCCATGTGGAAAGCCAGGTCAAAGGTCAGGGCCTGAGGCCGGGCAGGCACAGTCTGGGACCTGTGGGAATTTGGGCACAGACTTCAGGTGGTCCTTGGCTGGCTGGTGTGGGAATCCTCCAGCTGGCAGGGAAATGGGGCGAATGTGGACGACCAGAAACCAGCCACAAGCATTCAAGGCACCTGGCAGGGCCCTACTCGCAGACCCTGCGCCCTCCCATGTGGCCCCTTGCGATTTATTTATGGGAAGGGACTTCCTGGAAAGGCAGGGGCCTCAATACTGCACAAATCAGGCCGGGATTGGAGGAAGGCCAATGCTATGCTACCCAGAGAGTTTCGGAACCAAGCAGGGCCGCTCATGTGCTTCTGTTACCAAGGAGGAAAAGAACCAAAATGGAATGACAATGAGGCCCTCCTCGGGTCCCATCACAGATGTCAAACAGCTCAACTCAACAAATATTGACCCACAATGGTGCAAAGCCACCGAGCTGGGGGAAGGGAGCAGGCGGCAGGCAGAAGGGTCCCCTTCGGGACCAGGCTTCCCTCGCTCCAGGCTGGGGTCTACGCGGGAAGGGCTCCAGGGGACACTCTGGCACCTGGATTGTCCCCTGTCCCCTGGGACCTGCTGGACAACTGGAAGGACCAGACTTAGTCCTGGCTGGCACCCAGGGTGCCAAGGGAGAGGACAGGGGATGGCAGGGACCAAGGCTACAGGCGGGGGTGGCCCTCGCTCGAGGTGGCACGGTGAGCGCAGGACAGGGGCTGCGGGCCACCAAAGGTCCGGGTCCGGGAACCCTCCCCAGATCAGGGCGTATTGGCAGACAATGGGGCGCGCGCCTCGCCCGGTCCGGACTCCTGCAGCCGGTCCCGGGAGAAGCGCCCGGTCTACGACCTCAGTGCCCGGGCCTCGGCGAGCCCGTAGGTGCAATGGGGCGAGCGTCCCGACGGCTCACCCGCGGCCAGATACCGCTTCTCGACACCGGTCCTGGCTTCGAGCGCTTCGAGCGCTTCGGTGGCAAAGTTCCTCTGTTCCAGAAAGTGCTCGAAGAGCCGGCGCAACCTGTCCATGGCCTCGCCCGCCCCGTGACTGGCAGCTCGAGCTCGCCTGCTGCCCCGCGCACCGGTCCCGCCGCGCGCGAACTCTCTTGCCGTTCTGCTGGCGGCCCTGCTCCGGCCCCTGACCGCCGGGCTCCGCCCCCGATTTGGGCTCCGCCTCCGGGCCCCCGCTATGGTCAATGGGCGGGCTGGGCGGGCAAAGGAGGTGGGACCTGCCCCGTCTCCCTCGCCGCATTGCCCTCCGGCGGCCCACTGTCACCAAGGCAGGGAAGCGGCGAGGAGGGGGCGGGGCGCGGCTGCCGAGAGCTTCTATTGGCCGAGAGGGAGTGGGACGTGGCTGATCTGAGGGACGGCGTCAAGGCCGGTCATTGTTAGCTCCCCTGTAGAGCGGGGCAGAGGGGAGAGGAGTGCTGGGAAAGGCAGACCCAGTGTTCTCCCAGTCCCCTCCTCCACCCCCACCACCCCACCCCTACCCAGAAAAGCCAGAGATGATTGGAGAAGCGAAGAGGACAGAAAAGAAGAGGGGCGGGGCTGATCGGCCAGGAGGCGTGGCGAAACAGAGGGGGCGGGACTTACCCGAAAACAATTCTGGTTAGAACAGAATAAGAGGAGCTGATTCTGGAAGGAAGGGTGTGTAAAAGTGGGCAGGGCCAAATAAAGGGTGGCAGGGTTCTTTAATGCTACAGTGAACTTGCTCTTCTGAGCCAGATTTGGATCTTTGTACAAATGGGGAGATTGGGGTTCCAGAGGGCTTAGGTCTGTGACCATGTGTTCCCCCCACGACTTCTGTTGGGTCTTTCCGCCCCTCGTGGAGAGAAAAGGAACCGCAAGCCCCAGGGAGTTGAAGCCCTCGAGGTTGCTACGGTGCCGGCCCGACTCGGCGGTTTGCCTGGAGGGAGGGGCTCCCACAGGCCCCGCCCCGATCCCGCCCCCGCCGCGCTGCGGCTCACCCCAACTGCACTCTGACGGATCCGGGTCTTGACTCCGAGCTTGGTCCTCGTCCGCCCCCTGGCTGTGGGGTGGAAGTCGGCCCGGGTCCCCATCTATGTCAGCAGCTGGGCAGTGCAGGTGACCCAGGGTAACCGGGAAGCCGAGCGCCTGGCACGCAAATTTGGCTTCGTCAATCTGGGGCAGGTAGGTGGCACTCGGATGGATGAGGGAAAGCGAAGGGACAGATGACCCCTGACCCTGATATATAGGACAGGGTCCCCAGTGACTTCCTAAATATCAAGAACCCAAGCCCAGCTGGGCGTGGTGGTGCATGCCTACCATCCCAGCACTCTGGGAGGATGAGGCAGGAGGATGCCAAGTTCCAGCCTAGCCTGGGCAACTTAAGGATTTAGCGAGACCCCATCTCAAAATAAAAAATAAAAGAGCCCTGGGATGTAGCTCACTGTGAAGAAACTGAGGGTCTATGACTCCCGGGGTGCGCCTGAAGCCCCTGCCTGGGAACCTGGTTGGAGGAGGGTTCAAGCCAGGGGACACTGGTCCCACCCGGGGGGGAGGGCGCCACCGGGGAAGCTGGTCCCAGCGAGGTGGCTGCTCCCCTCCTTTCCAGATCTTCCCTGATGGCCAGTACTTCCACCTGCGGCACAGGGGTGTGGCCCAGCAGTCCCTGAGCCCTCACTGGGGCCACCGCCTGCGTCTGAAGAAAGACCCAAAGGTGAGCCTAGCCGGGAGGCTGCCCCTCGGGGTCTCGGCTGGTGCCTGGGCCATCATGCTGCCTTCTCTTATTCTTGCAACTGCCATAAATGGTCTCTCTTTGAGATCTGGGTTCCACCTGGTCCCCTCAGTGGGGGCCAGACGGGGAAGGCATGTGTGAGCCTGGCACTTATGTCTTCCTGGAAAGATGAAGGCCCCTGAAACTGAGGTCAGGGGACAGGGAACACCACAACCACTCCCTGCCCTCCAGCTCATAGGATCCAGGAGAGGCGCTGGCCCATTTCACCACACAGGAAAATGGTCCCTCAGAGGAGGAGTGTTAAGACACCAAGGGCTGGGGATTTAGCTCAGTGGTTCCGCCACCTGCCTCTCAAGCTAAGGACCCAAGTTCAATCCCCAGTACCAAAAAAAAAAAAAAACGACGCCCAGTGAGTCTGGCAGAACTGGGTCAAGGACCCAGGCTCTCAATGCTCAGAGCTGGGGACCTAGAAGGGTGGCTGGTTCAGGGTGCGCAGGACAGATCAGATGTGGGGGACAAAGAGATAGGTATCAGGGCCAGGTTGGCACCCAGGAGACTGCCAGGATCCTTACATGGGGTGGAAGATATGAACTAGTTGGGGATGGGAGATGAAGGCGGTAAAGAGGAAGCAGGAGGCTGGGGATTTAGCTCAGTGGTTCTGCCGCCTGCCTCACAGGCACAAAGTCCCAAGTTCGATCCAAAAAAAAAAAAAAGGAAGCAGGGCAAATGTCCAAGAAAGAGCAGTCCAGGCTGGCAGAACAGCATGTGCAAAGGTCCTGGGGTGGAGGTGAGTTCAGGTGCCCTTGAAATGTCAAAGTGGTCACAGCTGTAGTTAAGTAACCAGTAAGAAAGCTAGTGGGAGATGCACATTCAGGGCCTTGTGGGCTGTGGACTGGAGGATGGAAAGCCAGGGAGGAGGTGGGTGTGACCCTTGGATGGGGAAGGGGAGGAAGAAGTGGCTGATTCGGGAGTCGATGCAGGAGGGAGCCGGCAGGGTTAGACAGAAGAATGTGGAGCAGGGAGGGAGAGGGAGCAGTGCTGGGACAGAGGAAGCTGACACCCCTGACTCTGTCCATGTGTCTTGGGCCTGAGGATGGATACACTGGGATGCTGGGGGGCCCCCACTGAAGACAGAGCCCCAGTTATGGGGGGACCCTAAAGAGCAGCCCTATGCTGGGTGTGGTGGTGCACATCTGTAATCCCAGCACTCCAGAGACTGAGGCAGGAGGATCGCTGTGAGTTCAAGGCCAGCCTGGGCTCCATAGTGAGACCCTGTTTCAAAAAAAAATTTAAGGGCCTGGGATTTAGCTCAGTGGTTCCGTTGCCTGCCTCACAAGCACAAGGTCCCGAGTTTGATCCCTGGTACAAAAAAAAAAAATTAAAAAGCCACAGCAAACACTCCTCGCCCCTACCTGAGGGATAGTCCAGCCATGTGTCCCCTCCAGGTGCCACGGTTTGAGCAGCAGACAGTGCAGCGGCGGGTGAAGCGGTCCCTGGAGGTGCCCATGGACCCCTGGTACGTGGTGAGCGGCCAGGCTAGGGCAGGCAAATACACAGCGGCCACCACAACCCCATTGACCCCATCCCCTGCCTGGCACAGAAAAATGAGATGCAGCCAGACCTGAACATCCTGCGGTCCTGGGCCCAGGGCCTGATGGGCCAGGGTGTCGTGATCTCCATCCTCGACGGCGGCATTGAGAAGGACCACCCAGACCTCTGGGCCAATTACATGAGGCCTCAGGCAGCTGGGACAGGGGCTGTCCCAAGTCCCCCCACCCAGGGATGCCTTATACCCTGTTCTCATCCCCACTGGTCCCCAGGACCCCCTGGCCAGCTATGATTTCAACGACTATGACCCAGACCCCCAGCCTCGCTACACGCCCAGCAATGAGAACCGGTGAGCCCTAGCCCGTGGGGTGCAAGGGGGTTCCTAGTGACCCATGGGGATCAGGCTGTGACGGGCACCCCCCCTTGGCCCTGGCACCAGGCATGGGACTCGCTGTGCTGGGGGGGTGGCAGCCATGGCCAACAACGGCTTCTGCAGTGCAGGAGTTGCCTTCAATGCCCGAATTGGAGGTACCAGGGTCCCTGGGGGACACAGCCTGGGGACAGAGGGTAGAGGGTGCCGCTGCAGCAGTTGGGGCAGGGGGGCAAGTGAGGGGAGGAAGGCGCTGGCGTCCTCCCCCTCCTTGCTGGGCGGTGCCAGGACCTCAGACAGGGCCCTGGGAGAGAGGGCCACGCGGGCTGGTGCCCAAGGGAGGCCAACGCCCCCATGCAGGTGTGCGCATGCTGGACGGCACCATCGCCGACATCCTCGAGGCCCAGTCGCTGAGCCTGCAGCCCCAGCACATTCACGTCTACAGTGCCAGCTGGGGCCCTGAGGACAACGGCCGCAGAGTGGACGGCCCAGGCATCCTTAGCCACGAGGCCTTCCTGCACGGCGTGACCCAGGTGAGCACCCACAGGGCTCCGGGGGGCACAGCTTGGCCAGGCTGGGCAGCAGCCGGTGTGAGGCCTCCTCCTGGGCCTCCTCGTCCCAGGGCCGAGGCAGGCTGGGCACACTCTTTGTCTGCGCTATGAGAACTGCAACTGCGACGCCTACACCAGCAGCATCCACACACTCTCAGTGGGCGGCGCCACCCGGCAGGGCCGCGTGCCCTGGTACAGCGAGGCCTGAGCCTCCATCCTCACCACCACCTTCGGCAGTGGCTTGGCCACCGACCCACAGATTGTGAGTGCCGCCTGCCTGGTCAGGGCTGCCGCCCGTCCCCACCATGTTTCCCTCCCACTTGTGTTTGTTGCAGGAGATGGAACCCAGGACCTTCGCACACACTTTTATTTTTTATTTTTTGGTACTGGGGATCGAACTCGAGTCCTTGTGCTTGTGAGGCAGGCGGCGGAACCACTGAGCTAAATCCCTGGCCCTTTTTTTTAAATTTTAAAACAGGGTCTCTAAATAGCTAAATTCCTAGGCTGGGCTCAAACTTGGGATCCTCCTACCTCAGCCTTCCATAGTACTTCGATTACAGACATGTACCGCCATGCCCAGCTTGTAATACTTTCTGAGCTTAGTCCTTGGTACTTTTTTGGACTCAGTTTGTAGTACAATGGCACTTTGGTTCACAAATTTCATTCTTTCCACAATTCTGGTTGAAGACTGAATTGGTCAAGAACAGAATCAAATTTCCCCACAAGATCAACATAGAACCTAACCATTTAATTTAATTCAGTTCTCATTCAATTTGACTTGTGACCAGAATCGTGGAAAGAATTAAGTTCGTGAACCAAGGTACCAGTGTATTTTTTAAACTTAATCCTTGGTACTTTTTTTTATTTTGGTACTGGAGATCAAACTCAGGACCCTGTGCTTGCAAGGCAGGCACCAGAACCACTGAGCTAAATCCCCAGCCCCCTTAGATTGGTTTTGTTTGGTTTGGTTTGTTTCTTGAGACAGGGTCTTGCTATGTATCCAGGCTGGCCTCAAACTCATGGTGATCCTCCTGCCTCAGCCTGCCAAGTGCTGAGATTACAGTGTGCAGCACCACATCTGGCTTCCTTTGTACTTTTTAAACTTAGTCTTTTTTGTTTTGTTTTGTTTTTCTGGTACCAGGGATCAAACTCTGGACTTTGGACTTGCCAGGCAGGTGCAGCACCACTAAGCTATATCCCTGTCCCTTTGAACTTAGTCTTTGGTATACTGCTTGAACTCAGTCTGTAGTACTTTTTGAGCTCAGTTCTTAGTCCTTTTACTTTTTGTTTTTGCTTTTTTGAGACAAGGTCTCACTGTGTAGTTGTGACCCTGAACTCATTATGTAGCCCAGGCTGGCCTGGAAGTTCCAGTAATCCTCCTGCCTCAGCCTCCCAAGTGATGGGATTATAGGCATGTGCCACTATGCCTGGCTCCTTAGTACTTTTTTTTTTTTTCTGGTACCGGGGATCGAACTCGGGTCCTTGAGCTTGCACAACAGGTGGTGAAACCACTGAGCTAAATCCCCGGCCCTCCTTAATACTTTTTGAACTCAATCCACAGTACTTTTCAAGCTCAGTCCATGGCACTTGTTTTATTTATTTATTTATTTATTTTTTGGTACTGGAGATCAAACTCGGGTCCTTGCGCTTGCAGGGCAGGCGGTGGAACCACTGAGCTAAATCCCCAGCCCAGCACTTGTTGAATAAGGGCTGCATTTCACTGTGCACCCCAGCCCCATCCCTCTGTCCCCAGGTCACCACAGACCTTCACCACCAGTGCACAGACAACCACACAGGCACCTCAGCCTCGGCGCCACTGGCTGGAGGCATGATGGCCCTGGCCCTGGAAGCCAAGTAGGTGCCAGTGGGCGCGCGAGCCTTGCCCTCAGGCCACACCTCCGTTGGGCTCGGGCTCATGCTCATGGCTGTCGTGCACTGCCCCCAGCCTGCTCCTAACCTGGAGGGACACACAGCACCTCATGGTCCGTGCCTCGAAGCCGGCGCACTTGCAGGCTGAGGATTGGAGGACAAATGGTGTGGGACGCCAAGGTGCCGTGGGGCCAGGCAGGGGATGGGGGCACTGGGTCTGCAGGGCACTTGACAATCACCCCTCCACGCAGTGAGCCACCACTATGGCTATGGGCTGCTGGACGCCGCGCTGCTGGTGGACCTGGCCCACATCTGGCTGCCCACGCAGCCCCAGAGGAAATGCACCGTGGAGGTCGTGATGGCCCCGCTGTAAGGGGGCCCTGCCCCCCCCATCATCACCACCAGGGGTGGGGGCCCCAGGGGGGGCAGGCCCCTGGCCTCAGTTTCCCCATCTGTCAAGAGAGGGTGGGCTGCATAACCCCTAACCGGTGAATGCAGATCCTACCAGCCAACAGGAGGGTCCTTACCGCCCCCAGCCCCATCCTGCTCCAGATGCGTGTAGAGAAGAATGCATCGGCCTGCAGCGGCAGCCGCCACTACATCCGCGCACTGGAGCATGTGCAGGTGCAGCTGTCGCTGTCCTACAGCCACCGCGAGGACCTGGAGATCTCACTCACCAGCCCCATGGGCACCCGCTCCACACTGGTGGCCATCAGGTGTGTGGCCTGGGGACTGCCCGGGATAGCATGGCCAGATACACCCTGTGGCTCTGTGGGCCTCCCTGGCCCTGCTTGCTCATGAGGCCCCCTACCCTCCCTCCCCTGCTCCCCAGGCCCCTGGACAACAGCAGCCAGGGCTACAACAACTGGACGTTCATGTCCACCCACTTCTGGGATGAGAACCCCCAGGGCTTGTGGGCCCCGGGCCTGTGGAACAAGAGCTACTATTTCAGCAGAGGTGAGGGCTGGGCCCAGGTTGGGGGGCTCCTCTGTTACCCTTCAACCACAGGGACCCCAGGGAGGAGAGACCGTTTCAGCAGTCATGGTTGGCACACAGTAGGTGTGCAGGTATTGGGGCAGCTAGTTGAGTCCAGCTAAAGGTGCACAGTAGGCAGTTGGTGGCCTGGGACCATGTGACCTGGGGCTCTGGTGAAAGCTCCCTAGCAAAAGGGGCCAGGGCCTCTTGCAACCCAGCTGCCAATAGCACCTCCTCTATGCCCACCATGACCCCTGCCCAGGGATGCTGCACCGCTGCACACTGCTGCTCTACGGGACAGCAGAGGACATGATGGCCCAGCCCCCAGGCTCCCAGGTGACCGGTAGTGCGTGTGCGGTGGGACACAGAGGGGCTGTGCCAGGGTGAGTGGCCAGTAGTGGTGGGAGGGCTGGCAGTGTGTGTGTGTGCCCCGGGAGGGCTGGCAGCGGGCAGGCCCTGGGGTGAAGCTTCAGCCTCATGCCCTCCCTCTGCACCCTTCCGCGTCCCCTGTCCAGAATGTGACAACGCCACCTGCATCCTGGGGCACCTCTGCCTCTCCGGCTACGGATGAAGGCACTCAGGCCACACCCAGCAGGCAGTGATCATGGGGCCTGGCTGCCCCACCACACCCCCGGCTCCCTGCTGCTCTTCAAGCCCTGGCACCGCCTGCTTCTGCCCCCCACCCAGCATGGATGAGCTCCGGGGCTCCTGCTCAGGACAGCCCCACAGTCACCTCCAGCTCTCTCCCCTTACCCCAGCCTCAATGCCCAGCCCTGGCCAAGGTGCCGGGCCTGCCTCCCATGCCCTTGGGGAGCCCCTTCCAAAACCTGCTTCATCTGCCACCACCCCAGGACCAGCTGTGCACTGGAACCTGGAGACTTGGAGAATCAAAAGCTGCCTTGGCCTGGGCCCAGGGTAGAGGGGACACTGCCGTTCCAATATGCCCCCCACTGGGACCTGTCCTGAAGGCCCGGCTAGCTGCTGGAAACTTGGAGCCTGGATGCTCAGCTCCAAAGGAGAAAGTCTCTTTCCCATGTTGGGGTCAGTTGGGGGTGGGATGGGCAGAGGCTGGATTACGAACCCCATCCCTTCCCTACTCCAGACTCTGTCCAGTCTTGGGCACCATGTTCAACCTCAGAATTGGAAAATAAAGGTTGAAAAGATGCCAAGCCTGTTGTCCCCTTCGGGACAGGGCAGGTCCTGGGCACCCCTGCAAGGAGGTGTGTAGGGGGTGGTGTCAGGCCCTAGAGGACTCGGAGGGCTACAAAGCAAGAATCAGCTGCAGGCCAGAGAGCCCAGGATTTGGAGTGACTGTGAGAGATCACATGCTGCTGATTCTGTGTCCAACTCTGGAACTGCCGCCCTCTTTCCACCCCCTCTCCCCCCACTGCCAGGGTCACAGCACCCTAATCAGGGGTCTTGGGGCAGCTACTGTGGAAATGGGCCAGCAGCTCATCACATGGACTGACTGCATAGTCAGTGTCCAGCCCAGAGATTTCACCTCTAGGTGTGCAGCCAGGAGGGTCAAAAACACATCTACACTGAAACTTGGGCTCCCAGCAACCCAATTCACAACAGCCCAGAAGGTGGAAACAGCCCACGTATCCATCAGGGGGTTGATAAACACAGGGAGGTCATCCCGGGCTGGAATATTACTCAGCCAGAAAAAGAGCAAGGCTGTGACACTTGCTACAGCATGGATGGACCTTGAGGACTCTGTGCTCGGCGAGAGACCCCAGACACAGAAGGACACAGTGTGGGCTCCATGGACAGGAAACGCCCAGGACAAGGGGACCCAGAGACCAGAAGTGGACTCATGGGCCCAGGGCTTGGGAGGGGATGGGAGACTGCTCATGGTGACACAAGTGACTGCTCATGAGGACAAGGCTTGTTTTTTGAATGTCTGGAACTAGGTAGTAATGATGCTTGCACAACTTTTGACATACACACAAATACAAAGCACAGAATTACTGTAAATAGCTGAACTTTACAGTATGTAAATCACATCTCAATAAGGCTGTCTAAAAACACAAAAAGCACCCTCTGGTCTTCCCAACCCCAACCAGGAGGGAGGTAATAGGATGACAGCAAGGGAGAGGACAAGGGAAGGGACCCTCTACTGCCCTCTCCACATGGAGAAGAGTTTTAGAAATGTGGGGAGCCTCAGCCAGGTCTGGCAGGCAAGATGTGACACGGCTCTTGCGTCCCTGGCCAGCTCGTTGGTGATCAGAGCAGAGGTGATCACTGAACACCCACTGGGCACACCAGCCACAGGCAGTGATGCTGTTCAATACATGGGGTTGGCGCCTTAGCACCCTTTTGCGAAAACCCGAGCCTCACATGCTTTGCTACCCATCCAGAGAGACTTGAGCTCGAACTCATGCTCATCCCTTGAGGTTCCAGGTCTACTGGCCCTGGACGGGAAGGAGTGTAAGGGGTGAGGAGGGGCTGAGATCCCTCTAGTCCAGTCGCGGCCCCTTTAAGGAGGGGCGGAGTCTCGCGGTCGGAGAGACCCTCAGAAGGCCGGAAAGAGCACGTCACGTGCCTGGGCTCTTCCGCCGGAAGCGGAAGTGGCGGTGGCGCGGTTCGTGGCTCCAGGCCCCCGTCCCTGTGGGGAGCGATTTGCGGCAGAGGTTTTCAAGGGGAAACTGAGACCGGCGTTTAGCCGGACTCTGAAACCCGAATCTTCTTGTTGGACGAAGGGAAGGCCACCCGCTGCGTAAGCCCAGAGGAGCGCTTCGTGGGGCGTCAGGGCGGGACCCCCGGGAGCGGGACCGCGGGGAGTGCCTATCTGTGAGTTTGGGCAGGAGATCGGCCCCGCAGAGACCAAGAGGTGGACATCCTACTCCCTTCCTCTGTCCCCAGGGATGGGCTCCAAGACCAAGAAGCGCGTGGTGCTGCCCACCCGCCCCGCACCCCCCACGGTGGAGCAGATCTTGGAGGACGTGCGGGGGGCGCCGGCCCAGGACCCCGTCTTCACCGCACTAGCCCCGGAAGGTAGCTTAGGGAACGCTCACCCCAACTCCAGCCCCGGAGCATAAGGCCGGGGAAATCGTGGAACTGGGAACATAGATTTGAGCCGAGGGCCTGGGCACAGTCCTTGTCCACTATGAACCTCCCTTTTCTCATTCGTAAAGTGAAGGCATCTTGAGGTTCCTTTAAAATGGGTTCACACGTTAGTCTGCAGCCATGCCCTACCTGGGGCTTTTTGTTTGGTTAGTTGATTATTTAGAGTCCTTTTTTTTTTTTTTTTGGTACCGGGGATTGAACTCGGGTCCTTGTGCTTGCGAGGCAGGCGGCGGAACCACTGAGCTATGTAGCCTAGGCTGGCCTCAAATTAGTGGCAATCCTCCTGCCTCAGCCTCCTCCCTGCTGAGATTGGCCCAAAAATTAAAAAGCGCTAGGGAGGTAGCTGAGTGTGAAGGCCCAGTACAAAAAAAACCCTGCTGGTGGCTGATGCGTGTGTATGTGGTGTGTGTAAGCACACAGGTGGACGTTTTCATCTCCCAGAAAATTCTGCCATACAGCAAGGCTCCATAGGCATAGGCTCTGAGCTAGGTGACCTGGGGTACCTGAGCCCCAGTTTTGGAGTTTGGGGGTGTGAGTGAGGTGAGCAGCACTGTGCCCCAGGCCAAGTAGAGGGTGTGTCTCCCCCAGGTCCTGTGGGTTCTTGAGTTTTCCCACTGCCTTTCTGAAGAAGGTGGTGGTGACAAAGGCGATTTTTAACTGAGCACTAGTGCACCCAGGCTGCACTGGATTCAGGGCCGCTCAATAGGGACCATGTTGTGTCTCCTTGGGACCCCAAACTGCACTTTTTCAGCCCTGTGGCTTTGGCCCTGTGCTTTCTCGGGAGCAAGGGTTTCTACTAGTGGGGGGGGGGGGCCCACCAGGAAGTGGGGCTCCATACCTCCCATGGTCAGTCCCAAGTCCCCAAGTGTTAGCCCATGGTGTGGGGGACTCACAGGTACCCAGAGTCTGTAGTTTTGGCCATGACGCTGCTATGTTCTGTTCCTAGAGCCTCCAGTCCCCTCCAGGAACACCGAGGATCCTGAGGCCCAGTGGGAGCGGTTCTATCTGCAGGGCCGGGCCTATGTGGCCACCAATGATCGGCTGCAGCAGGCCAGGGACCAGGTGAGGCAGAGGTGCGAGGACCTGTGTCGAGCCAGTGAGGAGCTGGAGCGGGACGTCGGCCAGGTGACACAGACTGTGCTGCCGGTGACCTCGGCCACCTCAGACTGACTGGGACTGTGGGTCTGGGGCAGCACTCCATGCTGCCCGCCTCAGCTGCTCCCCAAGAGCCATGCACCCCAGGATGACGTCCCACCCATCCTCTGACCTTGGAAGCTCCGGGTCATCACGTCCTTCTCTGACACCGGGCAAGCAGTACCCACCCAGCAGGCTCCATGGACTGCATCGGGGCCCAGCTGCAGGTTCAGGAGGTGGGGTTTGGGCACAGCGGCTCTGAGCGGTTCTGTTCCCTCCTCTGCCCACAAGAGCTCTGATCTGAGTGGGGCTCTGGTGCAGCTCTGCCTCCTTCTCTTCCAGCCCCCACTCAGGGTAAGAAGCACCTGGCCTGAGGTGTGCACGCCCCTCTGTCCACCTGAGTCCCAGGCCTGGCTGCACTGTTGACTGTGTGACTCAGGATCTTTGGATCCTGCCACAGGCCAGGCTGGTCATTACCACAGCCCTAGGCTGCTGCAGTCACCGTCCCCACTGGCTTCAAGACAGACCCCACCCCCATCCCAGCCAGCTGCACAGCACTTAGTGTCACCTTGGTTAGGGGACAAGCTGGGGTCTTCGGGCCATGCTACTGCCCTCACAGCTCTGGCCCTACCTTTTCCATGGGCAGCTGGGGGCTGGCCAGAGCATCTTGAAAAGGGCTCTTGCCTAAACAAATCAGATCCAGGCCCCAGGTGTTAGGAGAGTGAATGCCAGGCCCACAGGGTGATGCAAGCCTGGCTCCGTTCTGCCAGGAGCAGGTATGGGGATGTCCACTTCATCTACAGCCCCAAGCCCAGAGCCTGCTGTCCTTTCCTGTCCAGACTCAGCTCCTGGGAAACCAGGCTTTGTTTCTGGAACATCAAAGATGTTTCTCAGCCAGGTATAAGGGCACACGCCTGACATCCTAGCGCTGGGGAGGCTGAAGCAGGAGGATCTCGACCCTGTCTCAAGAAATCAAATTTTAAAAAATAGATCTTTCTCTTTCCCTGAAATGGAGGTACTGTTTAAGCCTTCAAGAATCCCTTTAAACTAGAAGCTGGATACTGGGGGACCCAGCCTAAACCCTCAAAGGCTTGCCCTGGTCACCCACCCCAGAGCTTTGCTGCCAGGCCAGGTGGGTGTGGGGACCTGGGGAGCTGACACCTGCCAGCCCCTTACCACCTCACACTGCCTCTGCCCCTTGGGTCAGGCTGTGCTCACCGGAAGTGACCTTGACATGGCCAGCCCAGCTCCAGTGTGCTGGTTATGTTCTCAGTAAATGGCGGGCTTATTTGGGTCCTACTGGCCCCTGGTACCCTCTTCCTGATGGGGGCGGCTGTGGCTGGCAGGCCCTCCATTCCCGCCTCACAGCCACAGGCAAGGTTGGGACCCATGCCCAGGTGGGCCACTGACTGGGGAGCTGTCTGCCCTCAGAACTCCACATGGGACCAGCTTGGCCTGAAGCATCCATTTGGCCCACAGGGTCATGGTGGGCACCCTGGCTTCCCCCATCCTCATCCCATCTTGAAATCAGGAGCTGGAGGTGATTTGACAGCTTGTTTTATTAAAGGTGTACAAGAAGCCAGATGCCTGCTGGGCATTGTGCTTCGGCCAGACAGATGCTTTACATGAATGGGGTGGGTGCATGAGGCCGTACCTATTTACATGTCCAGTTAACACTGTGAGGAGACCCCAGAAAGAGATGAGGGGTTGGCAGCCAGAAAAGCTGGACAGACCAGGCAGGAGTCAGGCGTGGGGGCCACAGGCCAGTGTGACAGCTGGGAGGAGATGAGGTAATGGTGGGCACTTTGCCCCAAGTCAGCACCCAGGGAGGGGTAGTGTCTGTCAGCCTGAGGCCCAGGTCTCCATCTTGGGGTGACCCCTCCATCCCTCCTGGCCCAAAGCCTCAGGGGATGGGGTCACCATCTGTATCCTAAGACTGGTACCCTCTGGGTCCAGCCTCAGGTTGCTGTCCACACCGCTGGCCACCCTCCTGGAACCCACTGTCCAGCGCTGGTTCTAGCCCAGAGTCCTGCCTGAGTTAGATAGCGAGTGTGGCTGTCCCCCTGCCACAGAGGGTGGAGAAGGCAGAAGTGGCTGCTGGAGGCAGCCAGCAGGAGCAACAGCCCCTTTCATCACGATGGGGCGGGGGGGGGGGTGTGTGCCTCCCCCATCATAACAGCTGCTCTCCTCACCCAAGAGGTAGCTCTGGGAGTTCTCCCCATGGCCCACATGGGGAAACTGAGGCACAGGGCGGCGCGAGCACTGCCCAGGGTCTCACAGTGCATGGTAGATGGGGCCATGCTGGCCCAGGCCTATAGCCAGCAGGATGGGGATCCATTGCCCAGCAGCAGGCCCTTTTGGGGTGCAGTTGACCCATAGCGTGAACAAGCAAGCATCCGACTGCCTCTAGTGTGCAGGCCACAGTTGGGGTTGGGGCCTCTGAGACCTGGCTGGTGTGTCCTGAGGAGGTTACCTCTGTGGAGCCAGGTCCTCTCTCCCTGCCAGTTGTCACAGGCCAGCTCTGCCCCCAAAGCTCCTTAGCAGCCCCATGTAGAAGGAGCGCTGGGGTCCCCAGCACTGTCCCTTGGGGAGGTGGCCATCCTACCCATCAATCCTGGGTGTCTGTCCTGCAGGATATGTTTCAGAAAAGCAAGAGTGGAATTTGTAGGACAAAGCAACCCCTATCTCTGGGATGGGGTCTCCTGTCACCATGGGTCCTGGGGCCCCTTGACCTCAGCCTGCTGTGGACTGGACAGAGCCAAAGTCACTAGGAGAGCCTTGGAGTTGCTGTGTGGCAGCAGATCCTCTGCAAAGAGCAGCTCTGCCAGAGCAGGTCCCACAGGAGAGAGGTCCTTGGCTCTTTCTGCAGGAAGATCCTGGAGCTGCAGGACACTCAGCCCTGTTCCTGTGCAGAACCCCTGAGCCACACCTCATGCCCAGGTCCCCTGAGGCCAGCTCCAGCCTCCAGGCCAGGGCCTGAGGACCGCACCCTCTGCTTTCTGTTTCCCTCCACCTCTGGCACAACACTCAGCACCTCCATCCTGGGTATCTGTGGCAGCCTAGGCCTCACCCCCTAAGGCTCAGCTTAGGGTTATGGTTAAGGGTATTGGAAGGAACAAGACCAGCAGTGGAAGCAGTGGGGACAATCTAGAAACCAGCCACTTCCCTATAGCACAGGCCCTGGCATCCCAACTCCACTTAGGCTCCCTGCAGGGGTTCTAACCCCCTTACCTTCTACGCTCTTGCTCGACAGTGGGTCAGGTCACGCCACCTGGCCCTGAGCCCCCATCTCCCTCCCTGGGGCCCTGACACCAGTCATCAGCAGGGACAAGGCTTTCCTGGCCCCCAGCGTCCACATTAGGCTGCTCTTCCTGTCCCCAGTCCTCCCCGACGGGATGCAGAGCGCCAAGTGATCTGGGGGACCCCAACCCTCCTGAAGAGGGCGACGTTGGCTGGGGGCTCCCTGAAGAGCTTGTCTTTCCGTGGGGCTGAGCCCCACCTCTCATCCCACGCTTCTCCGGCTGGGGCTGAGAAGGAAAACAAACCGGGCAAGGTCGTTATTAACAAATTACCAGGAGCCATAATTAGAGGCTTCCTCCCGCACAGCGGATGCCACGTAGGCGGGCCCAGCTGGCAGGCGCAGGGCGCCATCCTCCCCAGCTGTCCTCTCCTCGCGCAGGCGCTGTTACCTCCCGCAAGGGTTGCCCAGGTACAGAAGACGCTGACCCGGAGGTGTCCCCGCCCTCCTAGGTGCGCCTAGGTCAGTTGGGGTTAGTTCCCCGCCCGAGCTGGAGGGTGGTCTCTGTGCAAAGAGGGGCCTGGGACGAGGCACCCTTGGGTGCTCGGTGGCCGAGTCCTCCGTGCCCCGCGGTGCAGAAGCAAGGTCTTAGCCTTCCTGGGGTGGAGGCTGATGGGAGCCAGGAGGGGCGCCCGAGGGCCGGGCCTCCAGCAGCTTCTACGGGAAGGGCCCGCCGGGCAGCCGGACTGGGTCTGGAGAGGGGCTTCCGGGCGGCCCGCCTAGCCCGCTACTCCAAGAGGTGGGCTGGGGCCCCGGCCGGGGCCTTTTCCACCGCCGCAGGGTCGCTGGTCACTGCCACCGCTGCCATGGGGCTGGGCACGTAGTTGAAAGGCGGGACCCGCGCAGCGCGGCTGGGAGACCCATGCCGGCTAGCGGGGAAGCCCCCCACAGCCACGCCAAGGCCCTCGTGGACGAAGGGGATAGCGGCAGGGACCTTGGCGGGGCCAGGCCCGTCCACGTCGCTGCCCAAAACGGGGACGGGGCCCCCAGCCGGGGCCTGAGGGAGCTCCCGAGTCTCCAGGCTCGGGGAGGTGCTAGAGTTGGTCTTGGGCGCGGCCACCTCCTCCGTCTGCACCACGGCATCGCTGGTCTTGCGCTGCGGAGCCCCGACCGGGCCTTCGTCGGGCGAAGGGCCCCTGAGTGGCAGGGCAGTGGCGGGCAGCGTGCTGCGCAGGATGTGCGGGACATCCTCGTCGCGGATGCGCCGCCACATGGTGCCCGGGGCCGCCACCCTCGGCAACGGCCTGGCTTCCCCGTCGCTGCTGCGGCGGGCAGCTTCAGCAGGAGCGGGGGCGGCGCCCTCGGGCCTTTGGGCCACGCTGATGTGCGGCAATGACGCGTAGCGTTTGACCGCCTCCGGCCGCGGCGCGGGGGCGCGCACGGGCAGGCGCGAGGGGCTCTCGGAGCTGGTGCGCCGGGGCGCGCGGGGGCCGGGGCCGGGCCCGGGACTCGACGCCACCGGGATCCGCTGCGGGGCCGGGGGCTGCCGCTGGGAGGCCCGCAGCTCGTCGCAGCGTGAGGAGCAGAGGAAGACCGCGGGTAGGGCGGGCCGGCCGCGGCGCGGAGAGGCGCTCTGGGAGGCGGAGGTCGCGGACTCTGCGGAGGACAGCTCAGAGCGCCGGCGACGCAACAAACCCGGGGACTCCTTGATGAAAGTTAGTTGTCGCCGGAAACCCGAGCGATCGGAGGACTCGCTGCCGCTGGAGCGCGCCGAGGCCACGCGCACCAGACCCAGGCGGCTCCCACGCGCCCGGGGGATCCCCTCTGGCCCCGCCCGACCCCTGGGGGCCGATTCTGGGGCTCCCCTGGCCAGTGGCGGTGGCCCTCGCCTGGCGGGTCTCTGCATGAACGGGATGCGCACCGGCGACTTCTGTGTCTTGTGCTGTTTGGCCAGAAGGGCCCGAGCTGGGGTCTTGGGCACCGGGGAGATTCCAGGGCCAGGGAGGGGCCCTGCTGCCGGCGTGGCCAGAGGGGACTTCCTGGGCAAGGGCTGGGAGGCAGGTGAGGTCTGAGAGGAGCTAGAGGACGGGGTCTTGGCAAGGCGGGCGGGCGGTGTGGCGCTCCTCGGGGGGTGGCTCAGAGCGGCCAGCTCGGAGATCTTGCCCGGTCGATGCAGGCTCCGAGACCTCTGTTGCCCAGGGCTGGGGGTTTTGGCTGGGGCTTCCGACTGTGGGGGCCCAGGAGGCCCCATCTTCTTCCGTGTGGGGCGGGGACCCGGGGTGCCTTTGAGCTGGGTCTGCGGAGCGGGACTGGGCACATATATCACTGTGCGTCCTCGGAGCACAGCCGGTTCCCCAGGTGCAGTCTTCCGGGTGCCCCGAGGCTTCTCTGGACCTCCAGGCAAGCGGGAGCTCCCACTGCTCTTGGCTGGGGCCGGAGCCCTTTTCTCTGACCGATGAGTGCTTCCTGCCTCTGCCCTTGGCCCTGGCTGTCGCCCTTTCCTCTGCTTGGATGATTGAAGCATAGAACCCATGGACAGCCCAGACACCAAGGACAGGAGGGAGTCAGACTCAGATGAGGCCTCCAGGGTGGCTGCAGCTGCGGCTTGGTGCAGCCACGTGACGATGGAGTTGGCACCCTCCTGGATGGCCTGCCACTCCACGCTGTCCAGGTCAGAGGCTGGGTCGGAGCCTGCCACCTGCTCGGCACACTCTCGGGGCTCCTCCTTTGGCCTTAGGTCTGGCCGGGCAGCTCGGGGCTTTCGACGCCTACAGCCCAAGGGCTGAGGCCGGTGCCTGGGCATGGCTGAGCCGATGCACCTCCGCAACAGCTCCTCCTCAGTGCGTGGGCTTGGGGAGCTTTCCTGTTGGCTGCCAGGGCCTGGATCCTTGGTGACTGCTGACTCACCACCTCGAGTACAGCTGGCTGGCTGCTCAGATGGCTCCGGCTCGCTGAGGGAGCTGGCTGAGGAGCTCAGGGAATAGCAAGGCGGAGTCTCATCTGCAATCAGCCTGGGCTGGGCCCGGGCAGGTGGAGCAGCCTTGGAGGGACCGTGGGTCTCCTTCCGGCCAGCAGGTCGATCCCGCTTCTGGGCCCGAGGAATTGCGGATGCCCGCCGCGGGGGCGGCACCTTGGTGACAGGTGGCTCCTCCTCCGAGTCATAGAAGCAGTACACAGCCTCCTCGGTGGGCGTGGTGAGGCACAGGGACTGCAGACCCCCATCACCACGCACGCGACCCTGGCGAGAGCCATTCCTGTCAGACCGTGCACTTGGAGGCCGGCCGAGAGGCAGTTCCAGACCAGCCCTGCTCCTGCCAGCCCCCCGGGTCTGTTCAGAGCTCTTTCCAGCAACCCCTGCCTTGGGCCAGTGCCCAGAGGCCTGCCTGGAGGGAGCTGCGCGGCCTGTGGGCTTCTGCCTGTCTGTGGAGGTGCAGGGCTGGTCCCTGGGGGGCCCCTGCAGGGTCTCATCACTGAGTGAGGCAGCGCTGGAGAAGTTGACTGGTGTGCCCTCAGCAGAGTCGGTGCCAGAGTCATCGTCCCTGGCTGGGGCTGGAACCAGCATATAGACTGGTACCGGCAGGGCACGGCGGCCGGACACCAGCGCTGAGGCCACTTTTCGGAGCCGGGCTGGCACAGCAGCCCCCAGACACTCTCGAAGCAGCTTCAGTTCCTGGTCAGTGGCTGAGCGGTTGCGAGACCCGGATGGTGTAGGTCCCTCCAGGTGGCCACCAGCCTCCTCCCGCCGGCGGTGCCCTCCACCTGTGCCTTCCTCGCGCTCCGGGCAAGCAGGCGGCCGCAGCCGAAGTTCTACATCCTGCTGCACATACAGCTCGTGCAGAGCCAGTGCGCTGAGGCTGGAGGCGCAGGAGAAGTTCTCATCTGGCTTCTCCACAGTGAAGCGTACACTGCCAGCATCCAGCTCAGATGGCGGCTGGCAGCGCTCTCGGCAGTCAGCAATGTCCAGGAAGCGCTTGACGTAGCTCTCCCACTGCAGGCTGAACTGGCTGGTCTCTGGCTGGCCCTGTGGCGCCGGCGGTGTCTTGCTGCGGCTGGGCGGCATGGTCTGCCCAGGGCTGTCGGGCAGCTCGCTAGGACTGACAGTCCCACTGCCCAGCCCACTGCATGGGTCGCTGGGGATAGAGCTGGCAATTGAAGGGCTTTCGAAGCTGCCCAGTGAGCTCACTGAGCTGCAGCGACTCAGAACCAGGGGCGTCTCCTGCACACAGTTCTCCGATGAGCTGGATGGCGTGGCATCCTCCACCCCCAGGCCCCGCCCACGGCCCCTGCGGGGTGTAGGAATGGCCACTGGCAGTGAGGTGGACCCGGACCCCCGCCAACCCCCATCCAGTTCTGCCTCCCCAGGGCCAGCCTCCTCCAGTCCCTCCAAGGAAGAGTCACTATCATCCAGGTTACCACCGTCACTGGGGCCAGGATGGCCAGTGGAGGACAGTGAGGACAGAGAGCTGCAGCGGGAGAGGGACAGTGGCCCATCCTGCACTGCCAGCTTCTGCAGGACCTTGCTGACCGCAGGCAATGGAGTGCCACCTGCCAGCTTCTCAGGCACCTTGCTGAGGCTGTCCACAGGCATCCACGCTTGCTTCCGGGTACCAGGCGAGGCCCCAGGCCCAGCAAGGGACCGTGCCCCCGCCCCGGCTGCACCCTCTAGCAGCGGCACATGCTGATAGGTGGGTGACAGCTTGATGGTGCGCACCCCCACATCAGCAGTAGCCGCGGTGTCACGTGCAGGCGGCTCAGCCTGGCCCCCACGCAGGTCAAGGTCCAGCCGGCTGGGCCGCACCTGCCCACGCAGAGGGTCCTCCCGGTGCTCAGCCAGCGCAGCCAGCTGGCAGGGTTGCATGTGCTCCCGAGGGCAGTAGCCATCGCTGGTGCTCCCACTGTTGAGACTGTCATTGGAAAGGCTGGCGTGTGCGGCTTTGAGACGGAGCAGCGGATGGGCCCGGCTGCCAGCCTCCCTCCGCGCACCCTCAGAGCCCCGGCATGGTGAGCAGGAATGAGCGCGGCCCTCCCTGGGGACCTCCTGCCCAGGGTCCCCAGAACTGAGGCTGAAGCTGTCATCAGACGAGGTGTGCAGAGCGGAGATGTCCTCCACCAGCCGGTCAATTCGAGCAACTGCTAGTGCCAGCTTGGCTTTGGCCTTGGCTGCCACAGCAGCATCTCCCCCAGACTCCTTCTGAGCCTCCAGGCCACTGTGACGGGCAGGCTGGGTGCGGGCCAGAGCCTGGCCCTGCAGGAAGGGGCTGCCCAGGAACAAGGACATTACAGCTGGACTGGCGGGCTCCGCGTTGCCGGCAGCCGCCGCCAGGGACGGTGCATCATCATCATCGAAGCAGCCAGAGTCGGAGGCATAGTCCTGGGCCAATCCATCCAGGTGCCGCAGGGGTGGCAGCGGTTTCTTGGAGGTGGCCTCAGCCTCGGCCTCAGGCAGACCCTGCTTCTCCAGGTGGCCCAGTGCCTGTGCCAGGTGCCGGGTGTCCAGCTCAGCCTCCAGTGCCCGCTGCTTCCGCACATAAAGGCTGGGCACACAGGTGCCTGGGGAGATGGCTGTGGCTGCTGCCTGGTACTTTGTGGGCCGATGGGCCAGCAGGTTGCGTAGGGCAGCCGCGCTGCCCATGGCGATCATCTTGTGCTTGGAATGCACCAGGTTTCGCAGCATGCCCACAGCCCCCAGGTCCCACAACAGCTCCTGATCGCGAGGGCTGCGTGCAGACAGGTTCCAGAGCGTGCCACATGCGTTGCTCACGATGGTCAGGCTGTGCGACGTCAAGTGTTGCAGAAGGGTCTGCAGGCAATTGTGGTCTCGCAGTACCTGCCTGCAGTGCGGGAGCAGTCAAGGCTTGGCCACGTCCTCAAAGCACCAAGCCCCGCCTCCCTCCCTGGCCACGCCCCACGGTTATGGCCACGCCCTGGCCTCCCCAGTCATGCCCCACCCTGACCACACCTTCCCTGTCTGGCCACGCCCCTCCCAGCTATGCCAAGTCCTTCCCACCAAGAGCAGGGCCTTCAGTTAGCAAATAAACACGTAAAGTCTCCAGTGAAGTTTGAATTTTAGAAAATGGAATCATTTTTAGTACATATATGCCACGAACCTCATGAGATATGCTAAAATAAAGGCTTTTTGTCAGGCATGGTTGTGCACATCTGTAATCCCAGCCCTTGGGAAGCTGAGGCAGGTGGATTGCTGAGTTCGAGGCCATCCTGGGCCTCACAGTGAGTTAAAGACCAGCCTGAACTACATAGTGAGAACCTGTCTCAAACCACCCCCACGCCCCCCCCAAAAAAGGGCTTTTTTTTTTTTAAACAATATTGGGGATGGAACCCAGGGCTCATGTATGCTAAACAAGTGTTCCACTACTTAGCAACACCCCAGTCCTTTTTATTTTGAGGTTTGGTTTTCTTTTGCTTTGTTGTTTTCTTTCTCTTTTTTCCTTTTTGAGACAGGGTCTCACTATGTAGTTCAGGCTGGCCTTGAGTTCACTATGTAGCCCAGGCTGGCTGGAACTCACAATGATCCACCTGCCTCAGCATTCTATTATTTTGATAATAGAATCACAGCTGTTATTTCAGCACTTGGAAGCCTGAGGCAGGAGGAGGTCAAGGCCACCTTGAACTACATAGCAAGACACTGTCTCAAGAAACCAATAAATAAATAAGTAAAGCTTTGGATGTAGCTTGGAGCTCCAAGTTCAATCCCCCAATACCAACACACACACATGTACTTTATTATATATAAACAATATATATTACTTAGTATTTAGTATTTTTCTTAAATAATTTTAGTACAAATATATCTGATGAGATATTTGAGAAATGCTATGCTAAAATAAATTTTCATGTTATTAATATTTAACAAAATTCTCTGTTATTTACATGAATACTATTTAGTCATAAATTTTATACACATTCTTTTTTAATAAACCTTTTTCCTTGTTTTCTTTTTGAGATGTTGTCTCACCATGTAGTACAGGCTGGCCAGGAACTATCTATGTAGCTTAAAATGGGCTGGAACTTGCAATCCTCCTGCCTAAGCCTCCTAAGTATTAGGGTTACAGATGCACCTGACTAAATTAACAATTTAAGTATATCATATGTAGTATTTGGAATATACTAACATAACTAAAAGTAAATTTTATTTCCATAAATAATAGGTAATATTTATTAACTTTTTTTTATAATTAGGATTTTTTTTTTTTGGTACCAGGGAACGAACTCAGGACCTTGAGCTTTCAAGGCAGGTGGTGGAACCACTTAGCTAAATCCCTGGCCTTTATTAACTTTTTTTTGAGACAGGGTCCAGCTGTGTACTTCAAGCTGGCCTCAAAATTGTGGGGATCCTCCTGCCTCTGCCTCCCAAGTACTGGAGTTATAAGTATGTGCCACTACATTTGACTTATTAACATTTATTAAATATTTTATTTTATTAAAGTATGTTTTATTGTTAACATTACTTAAGTTATTTATTATTTATTTATTTATTTTGGTACCAGGGATCAAAGTCGGATCCTTGAGCTTCTGCAGCAGGTGGCGAAATCACTGAGCTAAATCCCCAGCCCTTGTTTGTTTTTTAAGACAGGGTCCTGCTATGGAGCCCAGGTTGGTCTTGAACCTGTGGCAAACCTTCTGCCTCAGCCTCCCCAGCTGAGATTACAGGTGTATGCTGCCAGGCCCAGATTAAGTGGTAATGTTCTTTTCTTTTTTTTTTTTTTTTGGTACGGGGATGAAACTCGGGATCTTGTGCTTGCAAAGCAGACGGCCAAACCACTGAGCTAAATCCCCAGCCACTTTTTTTTTTTTAAACAGGGCCTCAGCTCTGTAGTTCAGGCTGGCCTTCAACTCACTATGTAGCCCAGGCTACTCTTGAACTTATGGTGACCCACCCTCCTGCCTCAGCCTCCCAAGTGCTGGAATTGTAGGCATGTGCCACCACACCCAACTAAGAAGTAATTTGTAACTTTTTATTTTTTATTTTTTGGTACCGGGGATCAAACTCTGGACCTTGCACTTGCAAGGCAGGTGGTGGAACCATTAAACTAAATCCCCAGCCCAATTTGTAACTTTTTAAATTTAACAAATCAATAATCTACTATAAGTATATCCCATGCAGTATGTAGGATATACTTATAGAAAAACATATTTTGTTTTTATAAGTAATAAGTATTATCTATTAATATTGTTTACTAAACAAGAAGGAATGACATTTGTCATTCCTTAATATTCCTTAATATTTTCTTAATATTCCTTAATATTACTTAACATTTTTTTCCGGTACTGGGAATTGAACTCAGGACCTTGAGCTTGTCAGGCAGGAGTGGCACCACTGAGCTAAATCCCCAGGGCCCTTGTTTTGTTTTTTGTACTACTCAGGTTGAACTAAGCTTTACCCACTGAACCACATCTCTAGTCCTTTTTATTTTTTATTCTGATAAAGTCTCTAAATTCGGGCTGGGCTGGAGCTTTCAATCCTCCTGACTCAGCCTCCCAGAATGGTGGGATAACAGGCTTGTGCCACCACACCTGGCTTCATGTAGTAATTTTTCATTTAATAAATGAGCATTTTAGTATAAGGATAGCCCTGGCAGTATTTGAGGTATACTCAGACTAGAAAATTGGGGTGCCTGCCTGTCATCCCAGCAGTGAGGAGACTGAGGCAGGAGGATCACCAGGAGTTTGAGGCCAGCCTGGGCTACACAATAAAAAAAAAAATTAGTTCCTGGGGACAGTCAGGACATCTATTCCTCTGAAGATAATTCGCAGTGTGGCCTGCCCTCCCCAGACCCACACTCCCAGGACCCAGTGCCCGGGCTGACCTGTAGTCCTCGCGCGTGGCAATGAGGCTGGACACGTTGCGAAGGATGCCGCCGCCACTCTCAATGACAGCCAGGGAGTTGCCCTGACAGCGGTAGGTCAGGGTGCTCACCAGGAAGCCGAGCGCACCGTCCACCTGGCAGATGGCCGCTTTGTTCTCCGTGCTGTGCGCCGACAGGTTCCACAGGGCGCTAAGCACGCTCTTCAGGGTGGACTCCTGAGCACAGGGTGGCAGGGGTCAGTGCTGGGCGGCCTGGGATCCCCCCAATCCCCAGCCATCCCCGGTGCCCACCTTGGTGGCCCGAAGGACACACTGCATCAGGGCCGTCATACTGCCGACCTCCCTAAGCACTTTCTTGCTGTTGATGTCTGCTCTCCAGGACAGGTTGCGCAGGATGCTAGACACCACCTGGGGGTTGAGGGGCATGACGTGTTGGTAGTGGGGAGAGGTGAGGGGCGGAGCAATGGTGTGCTTTCCGTGGGCAGTCAGGTGTGGTGAAGGATGAGGCAAGGGGGATGGGCAGGTCAGGGATGGGGCAGGGACCCGGCCAATATGGGTGGGGTGGGGCTAGGCATAGGGCGGAGTCAGTGTTGGGTGGGCGTGGCTGTGGGCGTGGCCCTGTGGAGATGGTGGGTGTAACAGGGTGGCACCCTCACACTCCCATTAACCCCCATCAAGGGACCTGGGCTGCCAGGCACAGCCCTGGGGAGGCCTCTGACACCTGAGAGAGAAGACTTTCTGCACCCTGCCCCAGGTACCTGATGGAGCTCCTCACTCTCAGATGCCAGCTGGGCCACGATGGCCTCCATGCAGCCCCGGCGGGCACAGAGGGTGGCCTGTTGGGAGTGACACAGGACAGTCATGCTCACAGCATGTGGGGCAGGCACATAGGCAGATAACCCCTCCTCTTTCCAGATCCAAATGCTGGATTCCCAGACCTGGAGCCCTGCACCTTGCTGGCATCTGGGTCACCCCAAAAGTCAGGGGAGGAAACTGAGGCCTGGACATGCACACACGCGCGCACACACACACACACATACCAGGGGCCCCTGCCATGAAAGCTGTCCTCAGAGTGCAGGTACAGTGGCCCAGCTTTGGCCAAGCAAACTGGCCAAGCAAGTCCAACACAGACTTTCCCTTCCTGGCCCTCTCTGGGCCTCAGTCTGCCTATCTGTAAATCAGGACTGACTGTCCCGACTTCTCAGGGCCTTTCTGAGGTTGGGATGATGTGGAAGGAAGCTTGGGCAGTCCCTTGAGCCCCGAATGGGAACAGCGCAGACCCTCACACCCACTGCCCCTGGCACCTTGTTGGCAACGTCTCCGAAGGTGAGGTTGGTTAGGGTCATGCCTGTGTAGCGGCGCAGGGCAAGGTTCAGGGGGTCTCGGGTCATCTTGTGCATCTCGTAGTCCACCTGCAGCAGTTCCGCCACCGCTTGCAGACCACCTATAGGGACTCAGGGAGGCTAGGACTGGCGGGTAGCCCTGCCCCCACCCCTGCAGCCCCTACCTCTGCCCCCAGCCTTCACCCATGCCGTTCCTCCCTCAGACCTACCTTCTGGAAGGACAGTCCTGCTCCCTGCCACTTCCACACCTGCCTCCCCACCCATCCTCAGCCAGGGTGCCCACTCACTCCTGAGGGCAGGTCTTTGCCTGCACCTGAACACTTGGCCCTGTTCTGCTTGGCAGCATCATTCCCTGCACTCCTAGACCACTTCCTTGGGGAGCCCCTGCCCCAAGACCATCAGACACTGAGCTGCATCTGTAGAACAGGGTCCACAGGGCACAAGAGCTCCAGAGAGGTGACTGGCACACCCACTACTCTCCACTCTCCAGTAAGAGCAATTTCTTGCTTTACAAAAGAGTAAATGGGGCCGGGGATTTAGCTCAGTGGTTTTGTCACCTGCTGCACAAGTGCAAGGACCCGAGTTCAATCCCCGGTACCAAAAAAAAAAAAAAAAGAACTAAAAAGGAGTAAATGGACCTGGAGTGGCAGGTGACAGCCCCTTGCAGGTAGGGGGAAAATCTCGCACCTAAACACAGAGCCTTTTCTCTGCTGAGTGAAGGCGACAGGTGCAGAGGTGATTATCCTTGGGGCAGAACAGTCAGCATTTGGAGAAATAAGTTAGCAACTCATATCAAAAGTTCCAAAATGGGCTGGGGATTTAGCTCAGTGGTTCTACCATCTGCCTCGAAAGCGCAAGGTCTGGAGTTCCATCCCCAGTACCAAAAAAAAGTTCCAAAATTATAGAGCCGGGCATGGTGGTGCACACCTGTAATCCCAGCAATCCAGAAGCTGAGGCAGGAGATCACCATGAGTTCAAGGCCAGCCTCTGCTACATAGTGGTTTCAAGGCCAACCTGTACTACATAGAAAGACCCCATCTCAAAAAAATAAAACAAACAAAAAATCCCAAAATGAGCCAGGCATAGTGGCACACACCTGTAATCTCAACATTCTGGGAGGCTGAGGCAGAAGAATCAAAAGTTTGGGTTTATCCTAGGCAATTTAGCAAGACCTTGTCTCAAAAGATTACATAAAAGAGCTGGGAAGGTAGCTCACTGCCAAAGCCCTGGGTTCCACCCCAAGTACTAAAAAGATAAAAGGAGGCTCAGGGATTTAGCTCAGTGGTTCCAATGCAATGTCCTGAGTTCAACCCCTGGCACCAAAAAAAACAAAAACAAAAACAAAAAAGATAAAAGGAAAAAGAAAAAAGTCTAAAATGAGATATGTCCAGCCATGTGTAAAAGCACTAAAAGGTGGATACAGCCAGGTTTCCATGAATGGACGGAAGGATGCACACAGCAAGGTGCATCCACATACTGGGACATTACTTGGCCAAAAATAGGAGCGAGGCTGTGACACTCCCTGCAATGTGGATGGACTGTGAGGACACCGTGCTCAGTGAGAGCTGCCAGACACAAAGGACCCAGTGTGGGCTCTGTGGATAGGAAATGCTCAGGACAGGCGACTCCAGAGACAGGAAGTGGACTCCTGGGTGCGGGCCTGGGAGGGGCTGGGAGTCAGTGTCTCATGGGAATAGAGGCACAGTTTAGGAAGATGAGGAAGTGCTGGAGACATGATGGACACAGCTTCATGACCATGTGAATGTGCTTAATGTACACCAACAACTAAAATGGCACATTTCTGGTATATATATTTTATCATAACTTTAAAAAAAAAGATACGTATGTAGTTCGAATTAGGAGTGGGGGAAGCTTCTAAAGTTGTTATGTTCCTTAATCTGAAATCCCACTCAAGGGAACCCATATGAAAGAAAAGAAAATAATAATATGGAAATAAGCCCCTGAACTGGGTGCAGGCTTCAGTGTTATTGATAGCACTAACTGAAACATCCAGTTGCTGGGGACTGGCCACCTGCACAGAGTCCTAAAGGACCAAGAGGGTGGCTTCCTACTGTCTGACCCAAGCATCATGCAAGCATTTTGGCCTCAGAGACTCTATGTACTCTTAAAATTTTTTGAGCCAGGCATGTAATCTGAGCACTCAGGAGGCTGAGGCAGGAGGACTGCTGAGAGTTCAAGGCCAACCTGGACTACATAACAAGTCCCTGTCTCAAAAAAAATTTTTTTGAGCATATTAAGTAATTCCTGACGTAGTTTATAAACCCTCGGTGTTTATGGTACTAGGAATTAAAAGGAAATTTCAAACCCCAGGTTATGCAGCCCAGTAGTTTTCAGAAGAAGAGCATCAGGAGAACCCCACTGAACACATTGTTGTACAAGAGAGAAGAGTAAAAACAGTAGTCGCATCACCATTACTATCAAAACACTTGTGGGCCGAGGATTTAGCTCAGTCGTAACGTGCCTGTCTTGCAACCTCAAGGTCCTGAGTTCAATCCCCAGTACCAAAAAAACACAAAAAACAAAAAAACACTTGTGCCCTGTGGACCTTCTCAAAGGATCTCAGGAACCCCCAGGAAGCCCACTTTGTGAACTACTCTTTTATAATCTAAAAGGAAGGTATATTCACCATACAAATGTTTGAGGCCAGAAGGGGACACAATGAATCCCCTACTGGCTTATTGAGAATAAAAAAGATTGCCTCATATGTCACTGTTTAGCTGATCCCCTACCACTGAAGTCTTGTGTTATTTCCAGTTTTCTGATTTTATTTGAATTAGTAGTTGCCTTTGGTTTTCTGCACCTTGTAAATGGAAGGGATGATATCAAAGGGTGCACACACTCATCATGTGTCTGATGCTGCCAAATACCTCTCCAAAAAACCTGCTCCAATTTGCTCTCCACCTCAGCAGAGGCCAGGAAGACTGACTTACTTTCTTTCTTTGGCAATGCTGGTGATGGAATCCGGGGCTTCATACAAGCTGAGCCATACCCTCAACCCCTCAAGTACTTTGATATTCACAGAGAAGACATCAGAATGTCCCCAAGGCTACCACTGCACAAGGCCAACCCATGCTAGCTCTCATTCTGTACCCTAAATTGGATCTTTTACCTTTATCCTTGGCCTCTAGCCACTCCCTGTCCTGAGCCACAGGACAATTCCTGCTGAAAGCCAGCTCTGAGCAGGATGAGCCCCAGAGACCTGGGGCTAAAAGGTGAGGGCCAAGAGGTCCTGTGCATCTCATGGGGACAGAAGGCCCAGCAGGTGCTGTGTGAACCAGGGTGGCTCTATCCCTCTCTGGGCCTCAGTCTCCAACCTCCAGTGAACAAGCACATATGACCAAGGCTCTGCCCCACACTGTCATTGTCAAAGGCTGCAGCAAGGCTGCACAGGCTCCTGGAGGAGGCAGGGGACACTCACCGAGCTCGTTCATGGCCCGGCGGTATTCCTCATCAAAGGACAGCTTCATCACAGCACAGGTGGCCTGGCAGATCTGAGGCTCAATGGGGACAGGGGCTGTGGGAGAGGGTCCAAGTCAGACTCTCCCTTCTGGGGAACTATGCCGGGGTGACCCCAGAAGGTCACATCCCTACTATGTCCACCCTGTGAACCTGCAAGGATCCCATGAACTATGCAAGCCCTTGAGTCCCAGGTAGCCCCAAAGCAATGGCTCCCCTTCCGCATGGCTCCTCAATCCAAGAAAGAGGCTGCTTGTTCAGCAGGCCTGTGGACAACACCTTTCAGACTTTGCCCTCTATTAACTTTGCAGGCCAGGCATGGTGACACATGATTGTGATCCCAGCACTTGGGAGGCTGAGACAGGAGGATCATCACTGAGTTCAAGGCAGCCTGGGTTACATGGCAAGTTCAAGGCCAGCCTGAATCACATGATGAGACCCTGCCTCAAAAAACAAAAAATAAAACCTTTCCAGCTGGGGATTTAGCTCAGTGGTTCCGCTGCCTGCCTCAAAAGCACAAGGTCCAGAGTTCGATCCCTGGTACCAAAAAAGCCTTTTCTGAACTGCCAGGTACAAATACAGGTGGTGGCTCCTGAGTATTTCTTTGTCACCCTGGTATCTGGCCCCCTTTCAGACATAGCACCACACAGAGGGTGCACCGCCAGCTGGCCGGTTGTTGTTACTGACCCACCTCGCGGCGGCCCCAGCCCAGAGCCGCGCCCCGCCCCGCACTCACCGCCGCCGGCGCCGCCCGCCTCCAGCCCCTTCTCTCGGGCCTGCAGCCAGTCCCAGCAGGTCTCGCAGTACGCTCGGATCTGCTCCAGCACGTGCAGGACGCGCATCTCTTTGCGAGCCAGGCCCTGGTCGGGCTGCGAGAAGACGATGTTGTGCAGTGCGGCATTGGCCCGCATGCGCGCGTCCTTGGCTCCTGGGGCTCCCGGGTTTCCTGTGCAACCCCCTGCCCCCGCCTCGGCGCCGTGGAGGATCTGCAGCAGCAGCGGCAGGCAGCCTGAACGGCGCATGGCCACGCAGCTCTCAGGAGAGCTGGACATGGCCAACAGCGTGCGGGCCGTGTCCTCCTGGTCACGCGTCGCCAGCATGGACAGCAGCCAGAATACCACCTCCACCTACGGGGAGAAGCGAGGGAGTGAGAACCCCATCCCCTCAATGCCCCCAAGCTAGGAGTGTCCTCCACTCCCGGGCAGCTCTGCTACACGACCGGGGTGGGAGAGGGAGAAAGATTCAATGGAGGCAGGGGACCCCAGAGTGAAGGCACACCCCTAGAATCTTAGCATTCTGGGAGGCTGAGGCAGGAAGATCACAAGTTTGAGCCCAGCCTGTTCAATTATAAATGAATAAACGTGCAAAATAAATGAATAAATAAGGGGGTGGAAGTGTAGCTCAGTGCAAAGACCTTGGACTCAATCCCTAGTACCAAGAAGGAAGGGAGGGAGGGAGGGGATGGTTAAGAAAGAAAGAGGCAGGCATGGAGAGCATTCCACATCTGGCAGGGATGCTAGGCCCCTCCCCTCACTCACCTTGCTGTTGCCCGGCTGCGGGGTACCATCCTCAGGGTGCGTGGGGATCTCCGCCTCGGGGTCCTCCTCCACCGGCACCGACTTCACTGCCAGTAGGGCCTGTGGGAAAGTGGCAGGCCTGGGGGTTCAGTCTGGGAGCATTCTATCATTTGGATGCCGACTGCTCCCCTCTAAGTGGGCGGGCCAGTGCACTGACTCCTGTGCCCTTTGGAGGGCTGGAGGTCCCTGAGTTGCCTGGAGCCCGTCACCACCCCTTGGGCCCCTGGCACCTGAGGCTCAGTCTGTTGCACCCGGTCCTGTGCCTCCAGCAGCTCCTTGTCAATTTGCTCCAGGCGCGAAGCTCGGATCTGTGAGGGAGAAACTCTTGCTGAGACCTGGGTGGTGGCCCCGCCCCTGCCCCTGGTTTTGACTCTGCCTTCTCCCTGATGTGTCACGCCCCTAACTCTGACTCCATCTTCTTTCTGGTGTGACCCCGCCTCTGGCTCTAAATCCTCCTTCTTCCTGGTAAGAAGCTGGGCTCTGACTGCACCTCCTGAGTCAGACTCGGCCCTCAGAAATCTCTGCCGGGGAATTCGCTCTCAGCATGAGACTCCGCCCATGAGCGAGGCCCCGCCCACAGGGGCAGGTGGCCCCGCCCCGGCCACGCCCAGCGCTGCACCTGTGCACGCTGCACCATCTCGTCCGAGGTCCCAAAGCGCTCCTCCATGAGCGAGCGGATGTGCTGGGCCTCGAACTCCAGCTGCTGCCGAATCAGGTCCATCTGCATGGAGAACTGCTGGGAAGGGCGGGCGGGCTGCGGTGAGGGGCGCCCAGGGCCTCCCTGCCACGCCCCTGTCCTTGGCAGGATTGTCAGCCCTGCGCTCACCGTTTCCACGTGAGGCAGCTCGTCCAGGCGCTTGGACAGGCCCTGCAGCTGAGAGTAGTACCAGAGCTTCTCCTTCTCCTCTTTCTCGATCTCGCTCAGCAGGAAGCACCTGCGGGGACAGGATAGCGGGACGGCCCGGCAGAGGGGGCTGCGCTGCATGTGCGCTGTTTATTTTGGTTGTATAAGCACCTATCAGGTGTTTACTGTGTGCCAAGATTAACAGTATGGTAATGTCTCCCCCTTAGTTTTCCCAACACTGGGGTAGGGGTAAGGGATGGAATTAACTGGGTGGGACGCAGCAAATTAAATGAAAGGAAAGAAGGCAATTCTTTTGTAAATTCTGGTCCTCGGAGAAAGACTAATATTTCTCTAATGATTGCTAATCTCCATTGGGTGTATAAAGAGTAGGCTTCAGGCTCGGGGTGTCCCAGGTGCAACAGAGCCCCCCCCCCATACTGGGGATTGAACCCAGAGCCTTTGCATTGAGCTACATACCCAGCCTTTGAAAAAAAACAAAACAAAACTGGTAAGAGTCTGACTAAATTACTAAGCTGTCCAGGTCAGGCTGGAACTCCTGATCCTCCTGCCTCAGCCCTTCCCACAGGTATGCCACATCCAGCCCTATTCCAGTTTTATAGAACAGAAGCCTGGGGCTGGGAGCGGTTAGGGGACCTGATCCAGATCACAAAGCAGAACAGAGCCATAACTCCAGGCTGCTCTTGAATTCTCCCTCTGACCTCACACAACCCAGCCAAGCTGAGCTGGTCCCAGACCCTGCCTCTTGCTGCTGGCCAGAAATCTGCTGGCCCAGATTTCCTGGTCTGTGTCCCTCTCTTTACAAAGGCTGCCTTGAGCTTCTCTGGCACTAGGCTGGATTCTGAGCCCTGGCATGGGACACAGCTCTGTCCCTAGCGACGCCTGCCTGCCTGCCGGGGACCCCTGGGGACATCTCCCAGGAGCCTTTGCCCCTGCCAGGAATGCCCCTCACCCTCCTTGTCCTCCAGCTGAAAGCCCAGCCTGAAGAGGAGCTACAGGAAGGGGGCGTGGCCAGCTCAGTGGGCGGGTCCACACGCAAATGATCTAATCATTGGGCAGGGACTGCTGGGGGCAGCCTGGCTGGGGTAGAGCTATGGGCGGGCCTCCGGGGTCTGGTTCCCATGCCCTCTCACCGTTCCCGGTCCAGTTCCTCCAGGAGCCGGATGGTAGCCCTGCTCAGCTCCCCAAAGCTGTCCTTGGAGGGCCCAGAGCCATGGACTGGGCTTCCTTCGGGGGTTCGGGCAGTAGGCTCAGGCCCCAGGGCCGGTGGCTGGAACTTGAGGTTGTACAAGCTGGTGATGTCCATCTGGAGAGCTGGTTGGGTGGGAGAGTGAAGGTCAGCACCCCGCCTGCCCTCCTGCTCCCAGCTCCCTCAGGGGTGGTTTCTCACCCTTCAGTTGCTCCAGCACCTCTGTCTGCCCCGACGACACCAGCATGTGGGCCTCCTGCTCCAGCTTGCCCTGCAGGTGCTTCAGGACCTCCTTCAGGCCGGGAAGGACACAGAGCCATGGGCATGGCCACCGCTGCGGGTCAGCCATCCCCTGGGTGCCTGGGGCCCTTCCTAACCTCCTCTGGGGTCCAGGGTCCCCTGTAACCTGTCGTGCATATCCCATCATCTGCACCTCCCTCACCTTCATCCCTGAGGTCTCGGACTCCAGCTTGGACAGGTGGCTTGAGTTGTCCTGAAGCTCCTGCCTCAGGTGACTGTTCTCAGCCTTTAAGGCCTCCACCTGCCGAACCAGCTGCTCATAGGAGGCCACTGAGCTCGTCATCTTCAGCTCATGCAGCGCCTAGGGCGACAGGGTCAGAGCCTTGAGTCCAGGGTCTGCCCTGTAGGCAGCTGGACCTAAGCCCCAGTGCCCCCTCCATGCCAGGGCTGCATCCCAGGCAGTGGTGTACAGCATGGGCCATCCCAGACATTGCCCAGGGAATTGGGAGACAGACGGCAAAGCAGATGGAGTGACAGACATGCATGGTGACAATCCAAGAGAGAGGGGCAGGACACAGAATGCCTAACTGCACGTTATGCCTGTCTGTCACTGCTGGCCTCCTGGACACTGTATGACATCCAGGTAGACAGACGGACATCTGAGACCCTCACAATCTAAATCAGGGATGGACTGGCCAGCTGAGGCCACCAGGCTCATAGTCACACTCTCAGGCACAGAGGGCCACAGACAAAGACCTTTCCCAGAGGCTGACAGCCAGAGGGGCCAGGTGGACAGATGACCAGCTAGCCCAAGCGATGACAATACGAACACTGTGAAAACCGAGAGAAAGCCATGGGGAGATGATAGGAGCCCCTTGTAGCCAGACAGTGTGACAGACAGACCACAGCCCACCATGATCACCCCAGGGGGACAGGACCTGGGCCCCCTGCAGCCCGGCGGCACCCTCCTCCCCCAGTGGCTGGGTGCAGCGCTCTCTGGTCAGTCCTTGGCTAGCCCTGGGTATCCCAGGGTCCCTGTCCGACCCTCTCATCCCTGCCTCTGCCTCTGGCTGTGTTTTCTCACTGAGGTCCAGCCTCCTCTCTGTCCAGCTGGTCGCCACCTCCTCCCTCAGCTAGCCTGCACACCAGAGCCATCCTGCTCCCCGCACTGAGCCCCTTCCTCTTTGTTCCTTTCCATCGGAGCTCACCCCTCCCTCCGCCTTTGTCTGAGGCTCGCCAATGGCAGCCAGCTCTTTCCTCTGCCATCTCCTCCCTCAGAGCCCCCTCCCCAAATCAGCCCTGCCCCCTGAGGCACATGCTCCTCCTCCCCATCCACTCTTATTCATTCACCTCATTCATTCCTGCTCCTCTCTTACCCCAGAAGCCTCTACCCACCCTTGTGTTTCCTAGGGCACATCGGGGACTGGGGGAGGAGTAGGGGAAGGGGTCCAGGCATCCCAATCTGCTTCTCCTGTGCCTTCTTCCATGTCACAGTCCTTATGTCTTGGGGACCATCATTAGGCTGTTTCCAAGGGGAAAACTGAGTCCCAAGGGGAACAGGCCTACTCAGCAAGTGGATTAGGCATGATTGGAACCCAGACTCTGTCCCCAGAGGTGCTCAGAGGTCCACAGAGTGCCAGGAACATGACAAGAACCTCCTGTTCTCCATCTCGGGAATGAGGACAACCCCCCTCCCCCCGCCACCCCATCTCAAAAGGCTGATGGGAGCTTTGGTGGCTGGGGCACAGGGCAGAGTGGCCAGGAGGGGGACGCTGGCAGCCTGGCGACCACAGCCTTCACCCCAGTGCTAATCACAGTGAGGCTCAGTTAGGGTTGCACCTGTGAATCAGGCCTGGGATGGATAGGGGGCCACACACAGAACTCCTCCCCTTCAGGGATCCTGACCAGGGGTGGCCACGTCCTTCCTCATGTTTGGTGGTCACCCCCTGTGTCCCCATCTGAGTGAGCCTGGTACCAAGGCTCCTCCTCATTCCACCCTGGCATCCCCAACTCAACACCACCATGAACTTCTCCTCCTTCACCCAGCCCCCGACACCCTTTCTCACCAGGGGACTCTGGCCATTCACTTCCTGCCCCCCCATCTACTCTTCCTACACCGCCAGAAGGAACTTTGAAAGTCACAAATCAGATGCTCTTGGGCTTAAATACTTCTCATGGCTCCCTAGTGCCCCCAGGGTAAGAACTAACTCCTCCACACCACAAGGACTCATCAGGAAACTGGCTGCTGTCTTCCTTCAGGCCTTTGCACACACAGGTTCCCCAGCTTAGAGCACTTTTCCTGACTCCTGCCATCCCACACCATACGACTTCCTCCAGGAAGCCTTCCTGTCTGCCCCTCAGCCCCAGCAGGCCTTCCTGAGAGGTGATCAAAGGAAAAGCACCAATAACTAGGGGCGGGCATGACTGAATATGAGGGGCCACCTTCACAGGAGGGCAGCACAGGAGGTGTGAAGAGCTAGGCCCAAGGGGGCCCATCTCCTTCCCTTAATCCAAACTCCCTCTTTACAGAGAGGGAAAGTGGCGCCCCAAGGCTCCCAGGACACACAGAAACTACACACAGACTCTCTTGCCCATCCTTCACCTCCTCATTTCTGAGAGATGTGGTAATGAAATTCATGAGTGGGTGTGTGCGTGCGGCTGACTGCAATGACACAGACACCCACCTTCTTTCCGGGGTCACTTTCCCTTCTAGCTCCCAGTCTGGAGTAACAGAGACCACGCTGACAGAGGCAGAAAAGAGAGGCTGGAGGCCCTGCCCCTGCCCTTCACCCAGGGAACGCACTCCCACTTACTTTCAGCTTGGGCTGGCTGGCATGGGGCGGGGGTCTGGGGCCTCCTCCCTCCAAGCTTCTCT
Source organism: Heterocephalus glaber (assembly GCF_053883595.1). Classification (NCBI taxonomy): domain Eukaryota; kingdom Metazoa; phylum Chordata; class Mammalia; order Rodentia; family Bathyergidae; genus Heterocephalus; species Heterocephalus glaber. The sequence continues at coordinate 3,858,955 of NW_028258457.1, read as the reverse complement.
GCAGGCCCCACCCGAAATCCCAGCCCAGGGTGGCCGCAGTTGCAGCCTCCAGGGCTCCTGGGTTTCCGCTGAGCGGGCAAGGAGCTCCGGATCGGACAAAGCCCGATTCGGGCCAGGCCAGGCGGCACCGCCTCTCCTGGCGCTGGGAGAAACCACCAAGAGCGGGGGAGGATGAGGGATGCGGGATGCAGGCGCGGCGGCCAATGGCGGTGCAGGAAGATGGGCTGCTACCATAGCAACAGCCAATAGCGGCCCGGGGCGGGGACCAGCGGCGGCCGTGGGGCGTCAGGCCTCAGCTCTGGCTGAGGGGGCTGAGGGTTCGAGAGCGGAATGTGTGTGGGGTAGGGTAGATGAACCCTTCCTGAAGGATGGGGATGCCCCGAGGATCAGGACCCCGTATCCTCCATCCCACTGCTGCGTTAAATGGCCTCTGAAATCTGTGACTGGATTCGCAGAATTTCAATGAAACACCAAATCTTGGATATTACATCAGAATCCTTGCGCGGGGGGGGGGGGGCGGGCGTCCACAGCAGAGGCAGCAGTCAGGCCAGTAGTCTCCCCACCAGTCCAGTCCAGCTTGTGTGGATGTATTAGGGCAGAACAGAGCGGGGGGGGGGGGCACGCATGCTGGGAAACACCTGGGGACCCTTCCTCCTTTCTCCCAGTCTCCTCGCGCGAGTGTCACACCCTCCTCCATCTGATAGCTAAGACTCTTGTCCCTCCTCGAATCTTTCTCTCCTCTCAGTTCCTGTTTCTCTCCATCTGGTCCTTGTCTCTGATCCCCCACCACTAAATCCACCCTCACAGACAGGAAGCCAGAGGAGGGAGGGCCCAGTGGTCCCAGGAGTGTATCCCCAGCTGTCCCTGGTCCCCAATGGGTCCCCAGAGACCACTTGAGGGTTTAACTCCCAGAGCCCAGTTCCTCTGCTGCCAACACATGTCACAGGACAGAGCAGGTGGACAGTGCTGGAAGACATAGGTTTGGGACCTACCTCTGTCATTTAACACCTGAGGGGCCAGAGAGAATCACTGACCTTTCACCCCTAAGTTTCCCACCTGTAAAATGAGGGTGGGGAGACTGTGGAGGCTGAAGCAGCCTAGTGCACAGGGAGAAATGTGTTCTTTCCTGTGGGGTTTGGAGCTTCAAGTGCCTATGGGGGAACAGCAATTCCAGGGCTCAAGAGGACTGGGCCTCACCATCTGGGGCCTCCAGAGCCAGACATCGGTGTAAAAGAGGCCGGGCACCAGGAGGGACAAGGGCTCGAGGCCAAGGAAAGATCAGTGAGAGCTCAGGAGATGGGTGTCTGTGGAGCCCTGGGGTAGAGGGGTAGAGGGCATGGCCATGGCAAGCCCCCAAGTGGGATGGAAGCTGGGTATGGTGCTGCAGGCCTGGAAGGGTGAGGCAGGAGGATCACAAGTTCTACGCCCCAGCTGGACAACTTGGTGATTTAGCAAGACTGTCTCAAAATACAAAAGGGATGGGGATGTAGCTAAATGTGAAGGCCTTGGGTTCAAATCCCACGGTATGGTGGGTGGGGAGATGGTCCCCCTCAGGGACTCACAAGAGCCCAGGCCAGGTCTCTCAGCTCTGTCTTATCTCCGTGTGTGCCCTTGGGCTTGTCTTTCCGGCCTCAGTTTCCAGTTTTGTTCACTGGGTGGTGGGTTAATCAATCCCTGCCTCCCGCATATGGACTAAATCTCATTTCCCCTGCTGTTTCAAATGTCACAGCTCCTCAGGCCTTTCTCAGGCAGGGGATTTTGAGGGGAGGGTGTGCAACAGCCAGTCCCATCCTGGTATACATGGGGAAACTGAGTCAGGGGAAGGAAGAACGTTCCTGGAATTCCTGTGTTGCTGGGCCTCCCTCCCTCCTTTCTCTGTATGTGGCCAAGGCTTGGAAGGTTAATGGTTCACAGGCTGGGGGAATATGGCAGCCAAAACCCCAAGGCAAGGTGCCCTTGGTCCCACTTAGAACATCCCTGACACAGTCCCATCCCCCAGTTATTGACATTGTAGATCCTGAGCCATAGTCAAGCTTGGGTATCACTGGACATTTCAGAAGCTGGCAAGAGCCTTGGGACCCCAAGGTCCCCAAGAATCCCAGACCCAACTTCTAGGATGTGAGAAAGGACCTCCCACTGCCTTGCACAGTGCTGCTAAGGGCCCCTTCTGAGGCCCTCTCCCTTCGATCCCCCATACCCCCACTGCTGCTGCCTTGAGAATTCCCACCTCTTAGCTGGCTTCTTCCCATCCCCACCCTGGGATCCCCAACCCCAGCCTGCAAGGGTTATTCAGGAGTATCACTGGGCCTCCTATCAGACCCCACGCTATCCCTGTGCCCTTGGTGCCCGGTCTGCTTCATTGATTCTCTTCTGATCTCCGGGGCTGGGGGCAAAAATGGGAGGCCCCCTTTGGCACAAAGTATGGAGCAGAGTGAGGCTCAAAGACACCAGGTTATGATGCAAACGCAGGGACACGTAGGGCTGGGTGACAGGGTAGGGCTCTTGCTGGCAGGGAGGGCCTGCCACTGCAGGGACACGGTGGTGGACCTCAGTTTCCTCAGCAGGGAATGGGCAGCGACCGTCCCCATCAGCACCACGGACAGCTCCCAGACACCGGTATTTGTCCTCGAAGAGCTGCCCCTGCTGCGCACAATCCCTGGGCTTGCTCGAGGCCGAGTGACCTTGGGCTCTCCATGCATCCCCAGCCTCAGTTTCCCCTCAATAGGGGCTGTTATACCGCAGGACTCAGAATGGCTACGGAGGTAGGTGAAGTGCTCGGGTTGGGTAGGATGGATATGATGAAATGTCAGCTTTAGGGAACGGCGAAGCGGGCCCTAGGCCGGTGCCCAGATGGGGAAACTGAGGACTAGAGAGCTGCAGGGCGTGGCCCAGCACCTCCACCCTGTGCAGGGCGGAGCCTCCGCACCGTGCACCCCACAGCAGTTCCCCATGCGACTCAGTGCGCCCCTGTCCGTGTCCCCACCGTGGAGAGAAGCTTAAGGGTCTCGCTCGGAAGCCGAGGGCTGGGCCAGCACAGTGCGCTTGCGCAGACCCGAGCGGTGGGGGGTCGCTGTAGCGCGGAGGAGGGGTTCTCAGCCCTGTGAACATCCCGCCGCGTTTTCCCTGGCAACCATCTCCAGGGCGACTGAGCCAGAACCCCTACCCTTTAAGTCTCAGCGCGCTGGCCTGTGCGCCCTCCCCCACGCCACTGGGGTCACCATTCCCACGGCCCGGACCCCACCCTGTCTGCCGCTCCTGGGCCCAGACCCTCGACCCCCACTAGGAACCCAGCTCCCTACCTGGTCCCCGAAGAAGGCCGAGTGCAGCAGGCTCAGGAGCCCCAGGAGCCCCATCGAGTGGCGGCCGCCTCGGACAGCGTGCGCCCCGCCCCTCAGCCGCGGAGTGGGGGTGGGGGCCGCGGTCGGGGTGCCCTGCGCCTGCGCGAAGGCTGGGCGGGGAGGGGTCACTCGGTGGGGCGGAGGCTGGGCTCCTCCCGGAAAGGGGCGAGGGAGTGTGTATGGGGGGGGGGGAAGCCTCGCTTGGACAGGGTGGCACGAGGTCCTGAGAGTGCAAGAGCGGTCAGGGGCCATGTGTGCAGACAGGAGCGAGGCGCAATGCTCCCATGGGGCTGGGGGACGCTTCAGAGTTGGCAAGGGGTGGGGAGCGGGAGGAAGAGGGGCCTGGTGGCGCAGCCTTGGAGGAACAGAGAAAAGCGCCACCCCACCGTGGACCGATGCACTCGTGGACGGCCACTTCCTGGGCAGAAGCTTGGTGCCTCTGGAATCCGCCCGGGCGCTCAAGTTCATTAGTCATTCAGCGAACATTTGCGGCTCGCCTATTTGCCAGGCTCGGATGGGAGTGACACCGCTGGTAGAGTCATTTAACCATGTACTAAGCACCTACTGTGTGTGGTCCCTGTACAATGAACAATGGGGAAGACTTCTGCCCTTGGGAAACGAAGTAAACAAGAGGACAGCACGGTGGGCCACTGGGAAGCCAAGCAGGAAAGGCCAGGTCGGGGCTGCTGGCCTGGAGGCTCTGAGGAGAAGCGCACTTGAATGGACCTGGTGGCGTCGGGCTGAACGACCAGGAAGGGGATTGCCGAGCTGTAGGAAAGCACTGGCCAGGTCATATAGGGCCTTGAGGCTTCGGGGAGGGGTTGGGGTTTTTATGGGTGGGGTGGGGAGCAATACTGGAGATTGGAGCCCAGGAGTTTCTTACCGTGAGCTACATCCCCAGTACTTTTTGAGACGGGGTATTCCTAAGTTGCCTAGGCTGGGCTGGAACTTGTGATTCACCTGTCTCAGCCTCCTAGAGTGCTAGGATTATAGGAGTGTGCCAGCACACCTGGCGTTGTTTCATAATGCTCTACCAGTGAGCTACGTGGCAGCTCAGGACTTGGGCTTTTTTTGGTTTTTGGTACCGGAGATCAAACTCAGGCAAGGCAGGTGGCAGAACCACTGAGCTAAATCCCCGGCAGGACTTGGGCTTTTGGCTAGACAGGTAAGAGCTATGGAGACCTATGGGCAGAGCATAGCAGCGCCCTCTGTCGGACATGGGAAGAACAGACCGTGGGGCTCCGGCAACCAGGGTGAAGGCGCAGGGCCAGACGCCAGAGAAGTATGCTGGGGAGGGGCTGGGGAAGGTTGCTGGGGCAGATGCTAGGCAGGAAGAGGACCACGGAGGTGCGTCAGCCTGAACTCTGCGGTCAGGAAAGCCAGGAACAAGAAAGGTGCTGCCTTAGCAGGGAAGGTGATGACAGGGGCTGAAGGGGAGGTGAGGGAGCCAGGGACCAGGTAAGGGAATTCCAGTACCCTGAGGAGTGGTGGGAAGTGGGCAGAGGCCCCGAGCTGGTCTGGGGATGAGAATTTACCCAGGTTGTGATGTGGATCCTGGATCTGGTGGGAGGGCTGAGGGTGGAACTCTTTCTATGGCCAATTTTGAGTTTGCCAGGTTTCCCTGCCAGGTATGAAGTATTAGCATGGAGAATCTGAATAGCACAGAATTTGGGTCCTGTGTCTTTTACTCCATATGGTGGGACCCAGGCCTGGATCTGGAGGCAGCTGCCGAGATGCTGAGGGGACACCCACTCAGGTTCCGGGTGTGTCCAGTGGGCCACCAGAGGGGCAGCCTCAGGAAGGACCAAAGGTGTGGATCTGACCAGAGGCCGGGGCCTGCAGTTGAGTGGGCCAGGCAGCACCATGAACCTGGGTAATTAACAGTCCCGGTTCTTTTCCTGACACCCCAAATGCCCCTGGAATGAGGGTGCCAGGGAGCCTAGCACAAGCTGGGCCCAGGACAAACCATCCCCAACACAACGTTCTGTACTTAAAAAGTGTGGATTCTTTCCCTGGTCTTGAATGACTCCCCCTTGTCATGAAGCACAAGGGGACAAGCAGGGACCAGCTGCAATGCTCCCAGTGAAGGGCTGAAAGGCCGCTTGTAGCCTGGAGCAGCCTGCAACACAGGGAACTCCCTTGGGTGTTTTCAGTGGCACAGGCAGGACAGTGTGCACCCAGTGCGGCCTAAGCGCCGGCAAGGCTACTTGCCAAGGCGGGTGGTATGTGGTCCTCTGCCTGCCCTGGTGGAGCCCTCTGCCCTCCTGTCTGTACCACCACAGGCATCTTTTGCTTCCTTACAAGGACCTGGGGCTCAAAGTAGCTGTGGCCCCATGTGTGACTTAATGGTTGAGGATAAACAGCTTCCAGGACTGGGGTGCAGCTCAGAGTGGTAGAGCTCTTCTTGCCTAGCATGTGAGGACTCGTGCTTCCTCTCCACTGCTGTAAAAAACAGAAACAGAAAAAAAGAGTTGGGCATCTACTTCCCAACTCTGCCAGTCAGACATGAAAGTCATTTCATTAAAAAAAAAAACCAAAAAACTCCTGCAGACAAAATTAACTCAACCCTCCACACATTCTTTTTTTGCCAAGTATGGAAAGCTGGGTCACAAAGGTTCTGCTGCCCCACGGAAAGGACCCTGGCCAGAGCAGCTGCACATTTCAGCTGGCAGCTGTGACTCACAGGATTTACACAAAGCCTAAATCACCCACTCCCACACCACACCAGAGCTGCTGCCCATGTTTGAGCCCTGAGAATACTGGGCATCGACCCAGCTGTTCCCAGCTCAGCCTATCTCCCGCATCACTAGTCTTTCACCAAACTTTCTGACAGGAGAGCGGTACTGAGGATTGAACCCGGGGCCTCTGAGTCCCTGGGCCTTTTTGTGGTTTTTTTGGGACTGGGGATCAAACTCATGACCTCGTGCTTGCAAGGCAGGCACGGTGCCATTGGGTTAAATCCCCAGGCCTCTGGTCCTTATTTGGTCTTCCTAAAGCATCCCAGGCAAAACTCAAAACTCAAGATCCTCCTTCCTCAGCCTCCTGAGCTGCTGGGACCCCCAGTCTTGGCCTCAAGAGTCTTTCCTCTGCTGCACCAACTCCTTTCAGGAAGATTAGAAACAACCAACAGTCTTGTAATTCTTGATTCCAAATCATGAGAGCAGCACGAGCAAATGTGGCTGAAGCTGAGAACTAGAGAGCCAGCGGGGGACTGGCGAGCAGGAACTCTGCCCACCTGGGATGCCCACCAAGAGCAGCTTCTGTCTCCTCTTTCACTCTCGTAGGCCACAGCCTGGGCATCCTGTTTCTCCACTGCCCATCAGGGAGCCTACTGCTTGCTGCTCTGACAGCTCTGCCCAAGTCTAGAGGCCCACCACGTCTTCAACCTACAGAAAAGACAACCCAGTCACAAGTATGTTGGGGAGTTTGGTATGAACCTGCCCCTTGGAAGCCTCTCTGACCAGGGCAACTGAAGGTCCAGGGAAGGCCCCACTCTGGGTCATGGCTGGCGAAGCCCAACCGACCTCCAATGCTGCTTGACAAAGTTCCAGCTGGGGAAAGAAAGGGTGGAACACATCGGACCCTCATGTTTTATTTTTTCTTGCCATAATGTTTATAATTGTTACTCTGGTCACAGGAGTCTTTGTGTTTGTGACTAACAACAAACTCTCCATGAGGCAAACTGGCAATGATATATTGAAATCTGATCTGGCTCATAAGCCCCAAATTCCAGTTTCTCTTAGTTCTATTGCCACATCCACTCCTAAAGAAACCTCTCCTAAAACCCCATTTCCCCACTACTATAACCCCCCCTCTTATTGCTGACATTCTTTTTACTAAAGGGGTCTTATGAAGAGACTGAAAGGACAGACTTTGGATGAAATAAATAGTGGAAAATGGGAAAAAGAAAGAAAGTTAAGACAGGTAAATGCATTAAGGGGGCAAGTTACTCAATATTTCTCAAAGTGCTGTAAATATCTCCTGCTCATGGACTATGAACCCAAATGACATTTAGTTAAGATGAATAGAGGTAAAGAAAAATAGAGAGCTAATAGCAAACTATATTAACCATTGTGCAGTTTCTCAAGGGCCAGCTGGCGACCACAAGTTTGACATTTAGTTGATTAAATCTTACTTGTACCCCCTCTGATATAGAGATTTTGATTAAGTTACCTTCTGTTCTGCTTAGGTGTGGGTAAATAAGGGGACAATTGTAATTTTTAAAAATGTATTCATGATGTTCAATGAAATGAATCAGCTTAGAAAAAATATACTGTTTAGCAAAAGATAACCTTTACTTCAATAGAAATTGCTAAGGCAACCTAAAATGTAAACATGTTCCGCCCATTGCCTCCTAGCTATTGCTTAAAGATATAAAAATAAATCAGACCCTGAGACTTCTCAGAGGGAACCTGAACATTGCTTGAGAAGGTTCTTTTCTCATCGCCGGCCCAGGACATCCCCCCTTCCTACCCTACATTGACATCGACTGCAGCTGGTCTGCGGCACATGGCCATGGTGTGGGCAAGTGCACCATAGCCGCTAGGGGCACAGGGGACTCCATGGACTGTCCTGAAGCCCCAGGCAGGCACACAACTGGGACAGGGGCTCCTTAGGGCTAGCAGATGGGTCGTGCTGCTCACCCTACCTGCTTCATCTGCACAGCCCCATCCAGAGGACAGAGTGAAGGCCCACAGTCACCACCGAGTCCCATGCTAGAACCTCAACCCAGGTCCCTCCCAGAGCTTACACCCACAAGGACAGGCAGCACACAAGACTGGGGACAGTAGAGCCTTTATTGGCCAGGTGGCTACTTGAGGGGGATGAATCGGGAAGAGTGGGTGGCCCCGATGCCAGGCCGGCCATGCTTCACGGGCTTATAGGTGATGGAGAACTCGCCCAGGTAGTGGCCGATCATCTCAGGCTGTGGAGGTCAAGACAGGCTGGAATCAAGGACTGGCCTAGACAGTGCCCTCCCACCCACCCAAGCCCCACACATACCTTGATCTCCACCTGGTTGAAGGTCTTGCCATTGTAGACGCCCACCATGCTGCCCACCATCTCAGGCAGAATGATCATGTCCCGAAGGTGTGTCTTCACCACCTCTGGCTTCTCCATGGGTGGTGCCTCCTTCTTGGCCTTGCGCAGGCGCTTCAGCAGTGAGTGCTGCTTCCGCCGCAGGCCTCGGTTCAGCCGCCGTCGCTGCCGTGCACTGTAGAGCTGCATCAGCTGTTCACTGGGGGCAGGCAAGACAGAGGGCTGGGGTAATTAGAACCATTCAACTCCCAGGAGGTAGAGAACCAGGAAGGGGCCTTCTCAGGGACACAGCCTATAGTGGACTTTGCACTGCCCCCTACGGTGCACCAAGATCTATAATATATGCCCACACCAGCAGTATACCAACACCCCTGCTCAGTATTGAGGAATCCTTCCTGGCACTTTTAGAACCACCTCGAGGCTGTTTATAGACCAGTGAACAGACTCAGATACCCAAGTTTCCCCAATGTGATAACTTGGCAGTTGCAACCTCAGGCCAGAGTCCACTAAAGGATCCAGGGAAAGTCTGGTTTGGTGGTACCCACCTGTAACCCCAGCACTCAGAAGGCTGAGGCAGGATTGCAGCCTGTGCTACATGATCGGTTTAATGCCAGCCTGAAAGATTAATAGGGCTGGGTGCAGCTCAGTGGTAGCGTGGACTTGGCATGCACAAGGCCCAAGGCTCATCATGCCTGGCACGGCAGCCTGTTAAAAGCTCCAGATAAGTAGGATGTGGTGGTGCACATCTGTAATCCTAGCACTCTGGGAGGATGTGGCAGGAGGAGTAAGATTTGGAGTCCAGCCGGGAGACTTGGCAAAATCTCATCTCAAAGCAAAATACAAAGGTTGAGGATTTAGCTCAGTCCAAAGGCTCTGGGTTCAATCCTCAGTGCTGGGAGGAGAGGGGGAAGCCCCTGATAGCTGGATCCTTCATGCCAGCTCTCCCTCCAAGTGACACCAGGTTACACTGACTGTCAGCAAGCCTCCTTCCCCTCCATCCAGGTACCACAGACCCACCTGTACCTGCATGAGCCACCTCGCCTGTTTTCATAACACACCTGGGATACCCAGGCAATCTACATTTCCAAATGGGTGACATGTCAAAGCAAACTACGTTCAATTTAAATAAAAAGTCTCAATGTTCCTAAACAATTTCACTGGCACACAGCCTCACCCACTTGCTTTCTGGAGACTGGCCATGAATGCCTTTGCCCTTCAGCAGAAACTGACCCCAAATGCAGAAAAGATTGGCGGCGGGGCCCTTCGCAGAAAAGGTGAACCAGGCGGATCTCCAGTTTGAGCCAAACCTGGACAACTAAAGGGATTTAGCCAGACTGTCTCAAAAATTAAAAACGAAAAGTGTAAGGTATGTAACTCAGTGCGAAGGGCCTGGGTTCAATCCCCACTACCGCAAATACGTAAATAAACCAGGCCCAAGCCCACTGCGACCCGGTCTCCTTCGAAGAACCCACTCTCCACACAGCTGCCATCCCACCCCACACTCCCATGCTAACCCAGACAGGACCTTCTCATTCTCCCGCCCCTCGTCTTCCCGCCAGCCCCCTTACTAGGACATGTCCAGGAGCTGGTCGAGATCCACACCGCGGTAGGTAAACTTGCGGAAGGTTCGCTTCTTCTTCTGCTCCACTTCCGCCTGCACAAGCGCGGGTCGAGGGTGAGTGGGAGCTAGAGATCCACCCCAGGTGCCCCCACTACTACACTACTCCCAGGCCGTCACAGGAAGGCACATGAGATTTGGGCTACAGGGACTCGGCCAGGACAGTTGGGTCCGACAGGCGTTCCCCAACCTGGGTGGTCCCGATAGCCACTAGACCGACTCCATGGGCCCCATCTGAGGCCCCAGAGGTTTGCAGCGGACCTCCACAACTGTGGGGCCCAACCTTGGCCCCCACAGGATGGTAGAAGCTCGGATGGCGCCAGATATGCCTGCCACAGAACCTCCGACGCGCGTAACTCACCATCTTGCCAGTTCTTCGAAAAAGACCAGCACCTCGCGCCTGCGCAGTTATCACGAGGCAGCCTGGGAGTACGGTCCCTCAATCATGCGTACACTTCCGTCTTCCTGCAGAAGACGCTCGCCCCCTACTGTCCGGAGGGCAAACCACAGGCAGCGGGACTCAGAGACTCCTATCTGGGTTAGGCTGAGCCTGGACAAAAACTGCAAGTTGGGAGGGGGACGTAGCTAGGCCGCGCAGCGCCTGCCTGGTAAGAGCGAAGCCCTGAGTTCGATTCCCTGTACCAAAACCCAAAAAAGACCAAAAAAAGAAAAAACTACATACGTCACTGCTGTTTCAGAGCACACAGGTGCGTGCTCTGTAATCTACGGAGTAATACTCATCTAAGCAAATATTTATGGTGTTTGTGAGACAGTGTGGTTCAGGGTTTCCGGCCCAATGGGAGAGGTACAAAAGAACCATGTGGTATGGACATTGTAGCAGAGTAAGAACTGAGAGAAAAGGAAGATAAGAGGGGCCCTGGCCTTCCTGAAAAGAGCCAGCCAGGCTTTAATAATTTTTTTTTTTTTTTTTTTTTTTTAGAAAAGGCCTGGAGTCATACCTCAGGCTGTCCTTGAACTCACTATGTACCTAAGGCTGTCCTCAAACTTGCATCCATCCTCCTGGCTCAGCCTCTCAAGTGATGACATTACAGTTCTGCTCCACTACAACCAGTTTAATAGACATAAATTTAAATAAACCTAGTAACTAAGACAAGGTGTTCCTGGATTCATGATATATACAGAAGTCATCTGTATAGATAATATAATTAGCCAGGTGTGCAGCACTAAGCCCAGCTATTGGGGAAGCTGAGGCAGCAGGATTGCTTGAGTCTGGGCAACACTGTGAGAACTCCATCCAAAAAGAAATTTTTTTTAAAGCACAAAAAAAGGGGAAGTGTTACTAGAGCTATGAAGGAATGCTATTTCCTTATCTCACTGGAATTGTTACTGTGAATCTGAAGGCCAATAGGTTAAGAAGTGGAGCTAAAAAAAAAAAAAAAAAAGAAGTGGAGCTGTATGAGGCAGGAATTCCACTTTAGGAAATATGCAGAAAGAATGAAAAAAAACAATTGAAAGGAGGGACTTGATTGCTTCCCTATGTAGTCCTGACTGGCCTTGAATTCACAACAATCCTCTGGCCTCAGCATTACAGGCGTGTACCACCACACCCAGCTTTGAGAGGAGAGATTTGAACAGGTATTTGTACACTCATGTTCACAAAAGCTACAGGTGGAAGCAACCAAAATGTCCATCAATGGGTGGATACACACAGCATGGTCCATCTAACATACTGGAACATCACTCAGCCACCAAAAGGAGCGAGGCTGTGACCGCGTGGACGGATCTTGAGGACGCCCTGCTCAGTGAGACGCCCCACACAGAGGACACAGAGTGGGCTCAATGGACAGGAAACGCCCAGGACAGGAAGTAGACTTGTGGGTGCAGGAATGGGAGTTAAGTATTGCCTGGGGACAAAGTTTCCATTTAAGATGGGAAAGTCCTGGAGGTGGATGGTGGGGACAGCTACTTGACAATGTGAATGTGCTTAATGCTCCTGAGCAGGGTACATAAAGTGTTTATAATGTGTGGACTGAGGGTGGAATGTTTGCCTAGCATGCTCAAGGTTCTGGGTTTAATCCTCGGCACTGCCTGAAAAAAACCTGAAGATGATAAACTTGATCCATATTTTAGCACATTTTAAAAAAAAACACATTTCAATGTAAGCCCTAGGGCATCTGCTATGTGACTTATGAAAAACAATGAAAACTAATGATGCAAAAGGAAGCACTGAGGAAAAAAGGAACCAAAGGCTCACGATGCAGAGCAAACAGGGAAGGTAGGTGACATCCAGGGGTGCTGGCAGAAATATCAGTGGTCACAGAGGTCAGCTGCTCTGCTGGAGGCAGGCATCTCAAACAGGGAAGTGCAAAGGCCCTGGGGCAGGAATGACCGCCCCATCTTATTTTGGGTGGTTTAATAGTTGCCCTGTTAGCCTGGGGAGAGGACCAGATAAAGCAGGGAGGGTAAGGAATGGGGAGAACTGAGTGGACAGAGCAACACTTCAGAATGCTGTGAGGACAGTGCTGATTCCTCATACTGTTCCTCCAGTAGGGGGCTGGACTCCTGCAGAACACTTGACTGGTGCTTACACTGTGGTCACCCTGGTGTTCAGGGTGAGCTCATTCTGCTTGACCCAACCCACCTGGAACTGAAATGGCAGGAGCTGGGGAGGGAACAAAGGCTGTTCTGGGGCCAGCTCCATGAGCAGTCTGGCCAGGAGTGTGGGTGGCAACCCTGTTGTTACCTCACTCCAAAGCCAGCGAACCTTCCCTGTCCCCCACACGAGCAGGGGATGGCAGCTGTGGGCTGCTTTATTCACTCGTCACGCCTGCATGGAAGGCCATCACTTTGGGCACTTACTGGCCCTTGATTTGTGTGGTACAGAGGACAGAACTCAAGGAGCACTCTACACCTCCAGCCCTTTTTGATTTTTTTTTTTCATTTTGAGACAGGGTCTTGCTGTGCAGCCCAGGCTGGCCTTGAACTTTGCAATCTGCCTGCCTCACCTCCCATGTACCTGGGATCACAGGTGTCGGCCACTATCCTCAGCACTGTGTGTCATTGGAGATTGAACCCAAAGCTTGTGGACTGAGCTACATCCCCAGCCCTTTTTGTATTTATTTGAGACAGGGACTCACTGTGTAGTCCAGGATGGCCTCAAACTTGCAGTGATCCTCCCGCCTCAGTCTCCTGAGTGCACAGGTTACAGGTGTGCACCCTGCTGGACATTTTTTCTTGCTAAGATGCCATGCCTAACCCACCAAACTTTAGTTTTGGGGTTTTTTTTAGATAAAGTCTCACTATGTAGCTCAGGCTGGTCTCAAACTCATGGTAATCTTTCTGCCTCAGCTTCCCCAGTGCTAGGATTACAGGCATGCACCACCATGTCCGGTTTCTAATTTCATGGGTTTTTTTTTTTTTTTTTTTGGTACCAAAGACTGTGAACTCAGTACCTTGCGCTTTCGAGGCAGGTGCCGGAACCACTGAGCTAGATCCCCAGCCGTTTTGTGTTAAAATTTTAAGATAGGGTCTTGCAGGCTTCGGATTTAGCTCAGTGGTTCCGCCGCCTGCCTCGCCAAGAGCAAGGTCCTGAGTTCTATCCCCGATACCAAAACAAAACAAAACAAAAAAACCCCCACAAAGATACAGTCTTGCTATAAATTCCAGGCTCACCAGGCCTGGTGGCACACATCTGTAATCCCAGCATTGGGGAGGCTGAGGCAGGAGGATCACTGTGAGTTTGAGGCCAGCCTGAACTAATAGCAAGACCCTATCTCAAAAAACAAAAACAAGGGCCGGGGATTTAGCTTGGTGGTTTTGCCGCCTGCTGCACAAGCACAAGGACCTGAGTTTCATCCCCAGTACCAAAAAAAAAAAGTCCAGGCTAGCCTTGAACTCCAAGCAATAATTTTGCTTCAGCCTCCTAAATGATGAGATTACAGGTGTGTGCCACCAAATCTGGCTATGTCTTGTTTTTTTTTTCCCCTGGTTTTCTGAGATAGGGTCTTACTATGTAGTTCAGGATGGCCTTGAACTATGTAGCCCAGGCTGGCCTCAAACTTACAGTGATCTTCCTGCCTTGGCCTCCCAAGGGCTGGGTTTACAGTTGTGTGCCACCATGCCTGGCAAGTTTTTTTTTTTGGTACCAGGGATTGAACTCTGGTCCTTGCACTTGTGAGGCAGGCAGTGGAACCACTGAGCTAAATGCCCAGCCCCAATTAAGTCTTGACTGTGGTCTTCCTCCCAGAGCAAAATGCTCTGAAGATGTCCCTGTCCTAAACCCCAGACCCTGTCTGTGTTGCTTGCCGTAGCAAACTATGACCCAGACCCTGAGGAGGGGAGATGGCCTGACAGTGACATTGGCTGGTCCAGCCCCAGGCTCCTGGTTACGGGGGGGGACTTGGACCAACCACAACACACCCCAAACACAACTCGGGGTGGCCCTCAGTTGCCCTATAGTTCACACCTGCAGACTCCCAGGCTCCCTAACCCATACAAGCCAGGCCTCATCAAGCCCTGCTCACAAGCACAGTATAGGCCATGTCTGGGCTCCAGATCTTCCCTGGCACATCCAGGGAAGAGGAAGCACAGGTGAGATGACGGAGAAAGAAGGACACGATGTGGGTTTCTAATCCAAACGCACTTGTCTTTATTCAAACCAGGGTCAAACTGGTCAATGGGAAGTGCCCCGAAGCCACATGCCCAAGGGAGGTGGCCTTCCAGCAAGGCCTCGCCTACTGCGCGGGGTCCATGCCACCTCAATGTCAGCACTGCTACATGGGCCAGGTGGCTGGTAGGGCGCAACCTGCCCCACTGATGCCACCGGGCAGCCAGCTGACAAAAGCAAGGAATAAACAAAAAACAAAAACACACTCAGTAGATTTCTTCTTTAGCTCCCAGAGTTTCTGGACCAACAAGTCCCAACCCCCAAGCCAGGAGTGAGGGGACCAAAAATGCCCCCACCCCCACCAGTGCCAACCAAACCCTGTTTTAAATTAAAAAATAAGCCAGTATACATTGTAGAAAATTTCTCTTAAAAATCTCACAATTTGTAAATGTATATTTTTTAACATAAAAGTTTACAATATACGGTAAAACAAAAGGCTCAGGAAAATAAATCTCAAAAAAAAGGAAGGAAAAGAAACCTGAAGTCTTGAATTAAAGCTGAAGACATTTTTTTAAACCCTGTTGTTGAACCAGTGACTTTTTTTTTATTGTGCTGATGGGTCAGAGAAAGAAACGTATTTAAAAACTGCAGTCCAGACACCCACAGCCGCCTCCAGGCCTCCGCCCTCCCCCCACCCCCAGGTTGAGTCACTATTTTTTCCGACAAGTTTGATTGTCACGAGTTCACAAGTTTCGAATCCTGCGCTCAGCGGTGCGGACGTTCAATTGGTGCCACCCTAGCGTCGGTAGGGGTGGAATCCTTGCACATTATGGTTCTGACCTCGTCCGAAGCCACTGCCACCGGCGGGGGGGCCCCCTGAGCCAGGAACAGAGGGACCCCCATAGGAGGGGGGCTGCTGGCTGGGGTCGGAGAAGCCCTGTCCAAAGCCACTCAAGTCCTGCCCGTAACCTGCTGGGGAGAGAGCACTGTGAGCTCTGGGCCACGATGGCCCACGTGCCCGTTAGCTCTGCCCTTGGGCGGCAGCCTGGACTTGACTCAAGACGTGTGAGGGCCCCACAGGGCAGGAGGGCACCAAGAACCCAGCTGGCTGGGGCCACTTGTAGAGAGATAAATCAGGGAGTTTCATCTTTAAACCCTCATGGGCAGGACCCACACAGAAGGAAGAGAGGCTTCCCGATCCTTCACAGGCCACGTGATCCGCTGTCCTCCCGAGGCTCTCAGGTAAGGTGAGTGAAGCGCCTGGCTTTTCAACACACCGTCCAGCTGCCACAGAGACCCAACCCAGGGCATCTATAAAATTTGCTCTCACTCGCATGTGCATTTTCCATGCCCATGGGGTAGACATAGCCTGCACCTGTAGCCTGCACCTCTAGAGTGGCATGGGTGCATCTCTGGGCTGGGCACCAGAGCCTACGTGGTGTGCCCTGTGGGATCTCAAATCAGCAGCCAGCTTGGTGGGTTAATAACGGGGCTTGGGGAACATGGCTGACCAACCAGTGCCACAGAGACAATATGCACTGGGCAGGTCCTCTGTCCCTAAATAAGACCCAGACACCCACACCGCCAATCTCAGGGGTGGAAAACGCTCCTGGGAAAGGGAGCCATCTTCAAAAAAACCATCTTCATGTGGACGGCTTGGACTCTGCTCTACCAGGAGGCCTGCCCAGGCTCTGGGCTCCCAATTGGGGGACTAGTGGACACGGCCCTGGACACTCCTGGAGCCAGCAGAGATCCTGAGGGCACTGCCATTATCCATCCCGCCTGAGGTGCCGAGGATGCCGCTTCCAGGGTGCAGGCGATGGGAGGACAGTGGAGAGAGAGGCAGCTGCTCAGCCTGACCCTAGAGTAAGCAAGGAATAGGCCCAGGCCTGGCAAGAGACAAGACCCAGGCAACCACAGGAGTCAGAAGCAGGCCCTACATGGGTGCCTGGCTCCCTGCAGCCACAGCACCCAGGCCTATGCAGTGGCAAAGTCAAGCCCAGTGTGGTGCACACACCTCAGGACTCTAAAATGGCAAGCTCTAGCAAGCTGGCCTGGGCAACATATCAAAATTAAAAAATAAGCCAGGTATGGTGGTATACACCTGTTATCCCAGCACTTGGGAAAGGCAGGAGGATCATCATGAGTTCGAGGCCAGCCTGGGCTACATAGTGAGTTCAAGGCCAACTGAACTACACAGTGAGACCCTGTTTCAAAAAAACCAATCAAGGGGGCCGGGGATTTAGCTCAGTGGTTTCACCGCCTGCTGCACAAGCACAAGGACCCAAGTTCGATCTCCGGTACCAAAAAAAACAACAACAAAAAAACAATCAAGGGGCTGGGAATTTAGCTCAGTGGTTCCGCTGCCTGCCTCACAAGCACAAGGACCCTAGTTCGATCCCCGGTACCAGAAAAACCCAAAACAAACCAAAAAACCCCCAATCAATCAATATTAAAAAAAAATAAAAGGGCTGAGGATTTATTTAGCTCAGTGCAGAGGCCCTGGATTCTCTCTCAAATACCCCAAGCAAAAAAACCAACTTCAGGGCCTGGGATTTAGCTCAGTGGTTCCACCGCCTGCCTCGCTAGCAGAAGGTCCTGAACTCGATCCCCGATACCAAAAAAAAAACCAACTCCAGAAAAAAAAAAAAAAGCCAAACCCAAAAACCAATGTAGGGAATGATAGGACCATCCATCCACCCAAGCTGACCAGCACAGTCTCTCAGGGCTGAGGTCGGCCAGCTTGCGACAGGCAGTGACCCTCTTGGACCCTATCTATGCCAAGTGTCCCCAGGTTCCCCAAGGAGCCAGCAGTGTGCAGAGCCCCTGCAATGAAGCCCCTGCATCTGTCCTGAATGAGGCAGGCCCTGGTACTGGGTTCTAGGCAAGGCAAGACTGACAGACATGCAGAGATGGGGCTGCCCTGACTCAGACTCCCCTGAAACCCTCACCCTCAGGGCACATCCAAGTAGCATGCACACGGTGACAAGCTGCCTCCAGCCCCAAGCCCACCCCGATGCCTGTTGCCCAGCGAGGGCTACTATAGCCTTCCTCCCACAGGGAACTATTGGTGCCAGAAACCAAAATGACCAAGAGAAGAGTGCCTGGGGCCCTGCCCTGACCAAGAGTCTCAATCAAGCACACAGGAAGGCTTCGAGTCCTGAGAGTGACTGCAGAATCCACCTCCCACAGCCCAGCCTCAGGCTCCCAAACCTGCAGGCCCAGCGACTTCCCAGGAGTGGCGGGCCACACGGGAGGCTGAAGGCACTCACCATACTGACTGTAGGGGAAGTCCGGCTGGGCTGTCGGGGGCTTGCTCATATCTGGGGTGGCCTGAGATGGAGGGGGCGGGAAAGCCAGAGGTGCTGCCCCAGGAGTGGCAGGTGGAGGAGGGACCCCAGGAGGGGCAAACTGATCAGGTGGTGGGGGTGGAGGCCCGTAGCCAAAACCTGCAAACACAGGAGAGCAGAACACAAGGTGTGGTGTGCAGCCAGGTCCGAGAGGATTTCCACCTAGAATCTGCAGGAGACCCACTCTCCTGGGCCCATCCCAGACAGACAGTAGCCATAGGATGCAATGCTGAACAGTACTGAAGCAGGGAGGAATTCCATCGCAAGACATCCTTTAGAAATGACAGAAAGCTCCCGCCCCACACAACATAAACACAACTGCAGGAAGATGAGGCACCTGAGCACTCTGCAAGACAAAGACTGAGCAGAATGAGCTGACAGCCTTAGGTTCTGAGGGATCATGTCTTGTTACACATAAACGGGAGACCTTTTCCCAAGTGGTAGACCGCAGAACTGAAGTTCCCAGTTCGGGCCCTGGCCACAAATGGCCTCTGAAGACCCAAATGTGACCAGTCCTAATTGTGATTTGCCTTAAGTGTGTGACACACCCTGGATATAAAAAGAAGACTGCATAGGGCCAGGGATTTAGCTCAGTGGTTCCGGCACCTGCCGCGCAAGTGCAAGGTCCCGAGTTCCAGTCCCCGGTACCAAAAAAAAAAGACTGCACAACATCCACACTAATTCCATCCTGAGCCACCTGCCTCTCGGCCACATTGTGTAATGTGGTATAAGGTGTAAGGTGAGTCTCCTGTTTCTCTTTACCTTTGAAATGGGCACCAGGAAACCCACAGACATTTGCATGGGCCTGTGTCCCCACACCTGCAGGACATAAGGAAAGCACTCTAACATTCTGAACATGGTGGCAGATTTTAATCCAGATCCCCAGTAAGAAAAGTATATGGGAAGGGCTTGGGATTTAGCTCAGTGGCACCGAGCCTGTCTTGCAAGCTCAAGGTCCTCAGTTCGAACCCTAGTACTGCCAAAAAAAAAAAAAAAAATATGGGAAGTTAGTCAAGAGCTCCAGTTTCAGCTGGCCATAGTGGTACATGCCTGTAATCCCAGTACTTGGGAGGCTACGGCAGGAGGATTGCCACAAGTTCAAGGCCAGCCTGGACTACATAGTGAGACTTTGTCTCAAAAAACCAAAAAAAAAAAAAAAAAAAAAAAAAAAACCCAAACCCAAAAATAGGGCCAGGGATTTACCTCAGTGGTACCGTGCCTGTGTCACAAGCGCAAGGTCCTGAGTTCAATCCCCAGTACCAAAACAAAACCCAAAAATAAGCTAGGCACAATGGTCCACGCCTGTAATCCCAGCACTCAGGAGGCTGAAACATGAAGATCACCATAAATTTGAGGCCAGCCTGAACTACGTAGGGAGACTTTGTCTCAAAAAAGAAAAGAGCTGAGGTTTCACCCCCACAAACAATCCTCACATGCAGTTAAAGAACAAGGCATGATGTCCAGATCCTGTCTCCAGGGAATGCAGCCAAGGGAGATCAGCCCTGTAGGACTGTGAACACCTTGGGCATAAGGGCCAAAGGCATCAGAAGCTGTGCGCTCTAACCCCACACTGAACATTCAGGCCAAGGACAGGGGGCCCAGGTAGCCCTGACAAAGCCATGTGATGCACAGACCTGGCCCATACCTACAGCCCAGTCACTATGGCAAGAGCAGGCAAAGGCTGAAGGAAACTTACTGAACTGCGGTGGGGCACCATAGCCCTGTGGGAAGCCCTGAGGAGGGGGAAAGCCGCCAGGAGGGGTGGACACGATGTAGGAGGCAAACGGAGGGGGCGGTGGGGGGGCTCCTCTCCCTGCAGGGGGCGGTCCGTAGCCACCTGGAACACAGCACAAGGTGAGTGGCAGAGCGTGAGACACACCTGGCCTGGGCTGCTAGGGGCCTGGTTGCTCCCTTCTTCCTTAGCATAGGAAGTGGAAGGATACCACCACCTCCAGGACACTGTCTACCACCAACAGGGTTCCCAACCGAAGGCAGGGCCGGATGGAGCTCTGCCAGCAGCCTACGGATTGTAGCAATCTGTTCTTCCCCTTTCTCTATAAACAAGGACTCACCAATTGCCTGTCCTGCTGGCACCCACATTCCTAGATGAGAAAACAGAAGAGAAGAGTTGGTGCCAGGTCCCCGGTACTCAGTGCTAAGGAGCCATAGCCACAGGCTGAGGCTGACCCCTGATCCCTCTTGAGGCTCAGGGACACAGGTGGCCTAGGCCTCAGGGTGGCAGCACTGGCCAGAACCTGTCTTGTAGATAAAGCCCTCCCTGAACACTGGCAGAGTGTACCTGGAAGCATCTCCCACTCAGTAGGCACTGTTTGCTGACTGGGGACAAGGGGGACAGCCTAGTTCCAAAGGAGGACACCAATGCCTCCCAACTCCTAAGAACCGGGAACACAGGGACAAGTGCTCATGACCTGCAATGGCTGGGCATAGAAAATGGTTTGGCAGGCTGCTGGGGGTGAGTGGTAAGCATGTGTGAGGCCAGAGCTCCCTTTCCAGAACCAACACACACAACACAAAAATGGCTTGCTATTCAGACAGCTCAGACTCATTTTCACTGTTGGGGGTGTTCCCCTGAGAAACCCAAAGGTCAGACAGACCTATATCAGAGGTGAGGGGGTACCCATAGACATAGGGACCTGGACAAGATGTACACCCGGAACCCAGGCTTGGCGAGCACAGGCCTGGGCAGCCAGGCACTCACTGCAATATCCACCACTCACTCAGTGTCAGGCAGACCGCTTGGCAGAGGTAACAGCAAATGTAAGATCCAAACCCACCAGGTCCTCACAGTCCCCTGGAGGCGCTGCCCACCATGCCTGTGCTGTGGGCAGCAGAGGGAAGAATTTTCCATGCCAAATGAACCACATCTGACCTCTGACCATGCACTCAGACCGGCAAGAGCCGCTCCTGCAGCTCTTTTTGACAGCAACCTGCTGCCCAGATTGCAGGCAGCACTGAAGCCAGTTAGTCCCACTATTGAGAGCCATGGAGACACCGGTACCTTCGGGAGCCAGGACAGTGGCCAGGCCCTCCTCCACCTGCACCCACTAAACTACTGTACCAAGGCCCAGGTCCAGGAACCCTGGTCCTCCTGGCCAGGAAAGACAAGAGCCCTGACTGCCTTACCTTGTGGGCCGTATCCTTGTTGCCACGTGGGTGGGGGCTGGCCTGCCCAGCCATTGGCAGCACTGGGCACAACACGGCTCCCCCATTGGCTGGCGCCCGGCTGCCCTGGTGCTTGGCTCTTGCTGTCTCGAGGTTCAGCCCGTTTAACTTCCACCTAAACAAACCGAGCTGAGGTTTAGGGAGCAGCTTCAGCCTAGTGCCCCTTCCCTTAGACACACCCTCAGTAACTTACAACTACACTTAGCATCTTACAACTTAAGACTAAGTACTTAA
Source organism: Heterocephalus glaber (assembly GCF_053883595.1). Classification (NCBI taxonomy): domain Eukaryota; kingdom Metazoa; phylum Chordata; class Mammalia; order Rodentia; family Bathyergidae; genus Heterocephalus; species Heterocephalus glaber. The sequence continues at coordinate 3,837,628 of NW_028258457.1, read as the reverse complement.
CTATAAACCTTATTTAGGCCAGTACTTTTTTTTCTTAAAATTTTTTTTTGCTCTTTAATTTTTTTGCTTAAAAAAATGTTTCTCAGGTACAACAGATACAAGTGTAAGACACCTGCGCCCCACCGCTGTGGGCAGCAGCAGGAGCCAAGAACCCTCAGAGGTCTGCGCTGCACTGGGTCTCGCCCAAGTTAAGGCAGCAGTCCCCTCCTTCAGCAGCCTCTTGAAAACAAGGGACACAAGGGACCAGCACCTCCCCAGCCTCACCCCCATTAGACCACTCAGAGCCCAACACCCTGTACTTTAGCGCATACCTGAGAAACACAGTTGATTTTGACTTAGATTTTATTTAAAATGTCTAATGGAAGATAAAGACTTACCTTCCCAGGCTAACGCTTAAAGAATCTCAATTAACTCAAAGGAATGTCAGAGGGAATGGATGTGATAAGAGAATCTTACATTACATCTAACAAAAAAAGTAAACAAACATGCAATAAAATGGACATTTGAATCAGTAAGCAATCTTCATACTGTGTTAGCGGCAAGAACCCAGACTCCCTGCATGGCCAAGGCCTTAGCTTTTGAGGATGGAGGGGCAGGAACGGGTAGGGACGGGTCTGACTGTGCCTGACCTACTTATTCTGAGCGCAGGGCAAACCCTGCCTTTCTGCCTCCTTTCAAATATGAACAGACTGACAATAACAAAAGGACCCCCAGTTCCAGGGATGCCTCAGCTTGGAGGATTCTGCATCTTTCTTATTTCTATGGTAAATTTTAATAAGAATAAAGATTCCACCTGGAGTAATCCTTGGGGTCTCAGACTGGAGAGGGAGGCAGTATGCATTCAGAATTGCTTTGGTTCCGCCTGTTCAAGAACAAACAGGAAGCCTGGCAGAGGCACAAAGTCCCCCACCTGCCGACACCCCAAGGACACTCTGTATGATGGGAACAGAATCCTGTTAGCTCAGGGTAATGCAACAGCAGGACCAAGGGACCCGTTTCAAAAGACTCAAATTAATGAGTCTTCACATACTCCTTAGGGGAATTTGGTTCCTGCTTACAAAGCAAAGCAGCCCTTGTAATCTCAAAATAATTCTTTTACCCTTTCTTAGCACACACAGGATAGTCACCTGGTACCACAGGGGACCTGAGCCCTTTATAAGCAGAAACCCCCACTGAGGGTCCAGTGGTGACTAGTGAAGGTCAGCCAGCAATGGGCAGGCCACACTCCCAAGGGTCTGTCTAGCAGACACACACACACACACACACACACACACACACACACACTCACCCACCCACCCCACCCCCATTACCTCAGCCAGGTCAGTCATGGCTGGGGAGTAACCAGGGGAAGGAAGCGCCCAGGGACAGAGCACGGATGTGCACTATACAGCCCTTTCTGCTTCACACAGCAAGGCCAAGCTTTCTCCAAATTTCCAATGTCACAGGACCTTTGAATAATGCAGGCAGCATCCTTTGAACTTAGTTCACAGCTGCTGGTCTCTAGCAATCTGCATGCTAATTTCAAGCTGAAATCTTCAAGCAATGTCAGAAAAGGTTTGATTCCTGCTCAGGGCCAAAAGGAAGTCATGAAGTCTTCAAGGGATGCTAGGTCACCCATATGCAGGAAAAGATCACACCGGCTTTCTGCTGCTACCCAAGAGTCTAGTAAAGAGACACCAGGCAGCAGACCACTGGGCAAGGGGCCCCATAGCCATGGTCATGGCTTCCTCTGTGGCATAAACCCTAATGAGCCAGAGCTGCGCAGCAGTGAAGCCCTATCAGACCCCCACTGAGGCGGCTCAGCACCATCTACAATACTGAGTGGACTTTATGAGGGCCACAAAGCAGTCCTGCTCAGATGGGGCCCTGAGCCTTAGCTGCAGGGTCCCATGGGGCACTCCCTCACGCTGACTCCTCAGGAACCCCACCCTTGAGAGCCCTGCATCCTATCGCTGCTCAGCTCTGTGGCAGCAACACAGTATGAAGATCAAACAACCAGAGGTCACTTGACTGCACGGTGGTTAAGTACTATCGAGAGCATGTGGCTGGTCCCGGAGTTTCACAGTAAGTGACCCAATTTAGAAAACCAATCCTTCATGATGTTTTTGCATTTCTCTGTTTTAAGCGGAACCTCAGTTCTTAGAGGCCCTTGCTCATCACATTACAAGTCGCCATTACACAAAGGGGATGGGGCAGACATCTGAAGGAGTGGTCGCTGAAACCAAGCCTGAGGCAACGCTGCGATCTCACTGGAGGCCAGCCCCATGCCCAGCCCCACTCCAATCCCCAGGCCACCAGGGAAGGGTTCCAGGAGTGCCAGCCCACTGGGGAAAGAAGGGACCCCCAGCCCCAAGGCAGAACCAGGCCCAATCTCACACAGCTGGGACCACAGGGTGAACTTGTCTGACCCTCTGTCTAAGGAATTTTCCTTTCCAGTGAAATCCCTAAGTTGCCTAAGACTTGGTTTGGTCTTAAGGTAAAATAAAACTACAACTACACACTTTTTTGCCCATGATGTCGTGAAAATGCATGTTGACAGCCTGGTCCACTGATTGTTCGTCCTCGAAAGTAATAAATCCAAAACCTAGCCAACGACGAAGAGTGAATCAAGGTAGCAGGGTGTTGTGACACAAAACAGGATGATGAACAGTATTAGGGACGGACCAAGGGATCAACCCAGGGTTTCAGCTAAGCCTATGTGAACATGCTGCAGCCTGGCTGGGGCTCCTGCCCAAGAGCTGCTGACTCAATAGTGGCTAGATGGTGATGTCCACACTCCCCTACTCAGGCCACTGAGGTTTCCACCCGGGCCTAACAGTGGACCCGGGAGCTGGGTCAGAGGCTCATGTGGGACCGGAGGCCACATCTTAGGAGGCCTCCATGACAATAAAGTGTTCTGGTACATCAAAGGCCTGCGCTGCAACACTGCCCTGGATCTTGCCTGTGGGGACAAGGGCAAATGACCCCTGCAAGAGGGGGCAACATCAAGAGTCATCTTAGTCAGGATGTGTGCATGGGTGTAGCTCTGCTTCTCTGAAAACCCAGGTTCTCCCCCTTGGCTTGCAATTTGCTTTGCAGCTAGTGCTGACAGCAGCCATATATCATTCTAAAGCGTTAACCAAGTACAGTTTCTACCACGGAGTGCCTCGCTAAGCTTATCCAACACTGTTGGGTAAGCCCGCGGAGTCCTACCAGAGTGATATACGTATGTTTATATGTATATATATATATATATATATAAAATAAGTAAATAAACAAATAAAACACAAAGATACAGGCCACAACGGGGTTCAGCAGGTCAAATTCTGCTGTCAGCAGCAAGAGCAAGAGGCACCATGTAATTAAAAAAGAAAATTTTAAAGGAAAAAAAAAATTTAGCATTTCCCAAACACAAGAAAGTGGCAGTATAAACGAAGTTTAGTTGGTCTGGGGTGACTGCAGCCGCCCAGCTAATGGGGCGTGTCTCGTCCTGCATGGGAGGCAGTCCAATGCACACTAGCACCTCCCGATGGCCCAGTACTTGGGCACAAAGAAGTGGGCAGCATCTGGCTGCCCAAAGACCTCAGAACAAAGACGGACGAGGGAAGAGCTGGGAAGAGCTGAAAGCAGGGCTGAAACAGGGTGACACCTGTGCTAGAGGCAGGGGTACAGGGTGCGCTACAAAGCATCACAGCAGAGGGACAGCACAATGGAGGCCACTGTACATGGGACAGAGGCACAAGGTGGTAGCCACAGGCTACAGGTAGGGAGTAGGGTCAGAGCAGGTAAGGGGGCCCCAGGAAGGAGCAGCCTGTTGACAGGGCTTCTCAAGCTGATGAAATGGGGTGCTGGGGCTCCAGCCAGCAAGCACCAGGTAGAAAAATTGGAAGCAAAACTGTGGGCAGGAAAAGGATAGAAGTAGGGAAGAAAGGGCAGCTCAGGAGTCTGAGGTGACAAAGATTCCCAGGGAAGGAACCAGGGCTCACAGCCTTCTGATCTGTTCTGTGCACATGCTGTACCTGAACATGACTATGCACACGCACGTGCAGATGTGGCACAGGACAGGAGAGGAGGGAGAGTGGAACCATGAAGGTGAAGCACATGGAAGGAGACAAAGGCTGGGAGGGATAAAACCTGAGACCAGAGGAGTGTGAGGTGAGCAGAGGCAGCAGGCTGGAGCGAGCGTGAGTCAATTGGGTGGGGCCGCCGAGAGGTGCGAGTTTTCACACACGATACTGTCTACGGTGGAGATACAAGTGGGGGTCCCACAGACAGGGACACATCCACTATTTTAAAGTCAATCAAGACGCAGAAAGGAAAAGGGGAAGGAGACAGATCCGTCTTACAAGATCCAGAGAAACCAAGAAGAGCGCATGCTGTCTGGGAGGACCCAAGATCTGCCCTCTGCTATGGGTTACCCTTTCTGGTCCTGACGGCTGAGGTCAGGGAACATGGATCCACATCCCTGCCCCAAAACTCTCTATGGCAGCTTCTGCCATCACTCCACCACCATGGACTCTGCAAAACTAACTATATCCAGTCCCACCCACACGAGGGTAGCTGAGAGAGCAGGCAGACATCTGTGCCTGGCCACAGGGAGACCAGGGGCACTCAAGAGCAGCCCTCGGCTTCCGCACACTGAGGTTTCACAAGATCGGAGGCAGTATTTGGAACACAACATAGGTGATGACAACATGTGAGAAGTTGACATTTTCTCAAACAGCAGGAGTGTCTGAAGCCACAGGGCTGGCTCGGTCCGGGAACAGTGCAAGAGGCGGTGGGTCGTGGGGAAGAAGCCCGGGGCGGGCTGTCTAGAACGATCTGTCAAGAGGCAGCAGCGGGACAGAAACACACTGAAACTTCGTTTACACCCCACTGGAGCAAAGCCGCTCCCTCCTCTGACTGCGGGACGGGCCTGTACCTGTGTGATATAATTTAGCACCTGGAGAAGAGAAATCTAAAAAGATATCGTTAATCACAAACAATTCACAGAGAAAAAGAAAAACAGCTTACTTAACATTACTGTATTTTACTATCAGACACTTAAGTACATCACTAAGTATGTATGTCTACGTTAAATTAAGACTAAGACTTAACGGCTTAATCACACGAAGTGAGAAATACATTCCTTAACCATGGAGTAAGAGGATGGAGTTCAAATGGCAAACTATTCTCCAGCATGGCGGGCGCATGCTGTGGGCCAAGGGGCTGCCTCTGCTGACCTGGGGCACAGGGGGCACATGAAGGGCCGTGTGACTTGGCACCACTGCACAGACCTCATGCCGCCAGGTCTGTGTGTATGGCTGGCTCAAAAGCAGCTGATGAACCAAAAACTGGGCAGCAACAAACAGCAGCAGCCACAAAAAAAGGGGAGGAAAGTGGGCACTGTAACCTCCGGCCCAAACCAGTGTGGATGTGTGGGGCAGGAAGTGTGGATGGTGCAGAACCCAAGGGGGTGCCTCTCCCCACCACCTGGCCCCTCTGACCTAAGGAGAAAAAAAAAAAAAAAACAAGGGAGGGGAAGAAAAAGGCATGGGATGGAGCAAGGAAAGCTCAGGTTCCAAGCTGAGTCAGGCAGGTGCAGCTGAGGTGCAAGCGGGACCGGCCACGCTGGCAAGGACAAGAACAACACGGCGCAGGAAGCTCACGGTCTGTGGAACCACACTCTTCCAGGAGACGTGTGAAAACGGAACCATGTAGGAATTCATGTCTGGCTGTAAAAACTTCACAAGGACGAGCCAAAAACAATGTGACATCTGACCTGGGCAAGCAGACGGGCCGAACGGGGCTGCGCAGGTAGCCTAGGTTTTGGCAGCTTGTCTCCAATTCGACCTCACTGAGCAATGCCCTACAGCGACCTCCTAGCCTGGGTCTGGGGTGAGATAGTTTGCCATCTGAGGGGGAAGGGGCACAGGTCAGGACAAACAAGATCTGTCGTTACCTCGAGGCCTCTGCTTCTCTGCGTCATAGATCATGACCACTTCGGTGACCTGGAAGGAGAGGGTGGAATGAGGCCTGGATGTTGCATGGGGGCAAATGCCAAGGGTATATCTCATTCCAGCAGGAGCCAGAGCTGAGGGACAAATGCTGGGGACACTATGCTTGAGCCTGAAAAGTTCCAAGGCAAATGCTGCCTCTATAGGCCTCAAGTTTGAGAAGAGGCGGGAGCCCAGTGCTCACAGGGTGCATATAGCCAACCCTGACCATGGGTTTGCTAAAGGTGGTCAAGGGACCATGATCCTGGCTGCATGTCCTAGCAGGGGACAGGAAACAGAGGACCCCAAAGGTACCCTTCTGCTCACACTCAAGGGAAGGGAGACATGGATAGAAAGAGCATGTTCAGCTCTCTCACAAAAGCTGTGGGGCTCCAGGACAATGGTAGCAGCTTCTGGTCAGCTGCAGCCTGGTGCTCTGCCCCTCATCCCTTGCTTGCTCTGCCCACCGCCCCTCTCCCCTGGCCCACACCTGCAGCACCCTCTGGTACACCTGACAGACGCAAGCCGCACCCAGAGCTGGCAGGGCAGTCCTCAGAGGGCCAGGTGAGAGTGTCCTCCTTCAGGTGATAGTATGGCCCCAGCTCACACTCTTGCTGACACCAAGCCCCAGTAATAGCTGAGCCCAGGCTCCTCACTGTCCACACCACAGGGTGCCGAGTTCTTCCCTGTGTGACTCTTATGAGTCTAAATCCCTCCAGATTCTACAGGATCCCAGCCTTTTCCAGAAAACAAAACACACTCAGCAGGAGTTTTGCCAACACATCCAGCAGGAAGCAGGTCTAATGGCCTGCAACACTGGGGGCCTGGTGGACAGGTGAGCTCCCTTCCAGGCTATGGACCACTCTGCTGATGCATGGACAAGGAAAAGCAACACACCCACAGGCATCAGAGAGGGAAGACACTAACTCAAGTGCACAGGAAGGCTGGGCTCATGGACCTGGTCTAAGATAATCCCTCCAACAACAGAGGGACCACACAGCTTCGCAGGCACAGCTGGTTCAGTTCCATAGCCAGGCCGAACCAGCATCTCACCACAAACCACTCTGCTGCTTCACAACATGGTGGTTACAAGGGAACTACAGGGCCATCTACGAGACCACCTGCCTAACTTCTACTTGCTTGAAAAGCCACAGAAATATTTTGCTGGGCTCTAAAATGGTCACCAAGGGGGAAGGATGGGGTGCAGGGTGTTGGGAACATCAGAGAGCTCCCAGTGCCCAGGAATGTGCACTGTGCCTTCAGGCTCCATGAGGCCAAGGGGAGGCACTGTGACTGGCCAGTGCCACTGGCATCTCAAAGAACTCACCACTCCGAATTTCTTGAAGTATTCCCTGAGCTCTGTCTCACCACAGTTGTGAGGAATTCCACCAACAAAGATCTTGTTTGATTTACTGCTATCACTCCTGGGTCCTTTCTGCTGTGTTGAGAAGGAGAAGAGATTAGCAGTGCACAGGGAGACTTCAGGGCTTCCCACTGGCTAGGTGATAACTTCTTTGCCTTGGTTTACAAGTCAGCTAAAGGCCAGACCAAAACATTCCAGGAACCTGGTAAGTCCAAAGAGCAGCCTATAACACTGAGCTGTACTGACCCACTTCTCTGCAGACCTAAGGAGACAGGGATCTACGTCATTTTCGCAAAGTTGTATTTCAAGTCCACACACAGCACACCACACATCTTGCCTCAATTATTCTGAACCACAACTCCCACAAAATGTCAGAGCTCCTTGAGTTGGGTACAGATGATATGCCTGCAGTTCCAGCTACTTGGAAGGCTGAGGCAAGAGGATCACTTGAGCCCAGGAGTTCGAGGCCAGCCTAGGCAGCACAGCAAGACTCCACACCGTTCTGTAATTCGAGGCTAAGGATTTTAGAAGGGTAAGAAAAAGATGGCTTCAAGAATTAGGGCTGGCCAAGAGAAGCCAGGTCCTAGGAAGACATTTTTGAGCTGGTCACACAGAGGACCACAGAGAGTTTAGGCAGTTAAAGAGTCTGGCAGGACATCAGTCTTGCTCCATCTCTCTGACCCAGGTCCCAGGTGCCCCTTAACCCACCCTGCTCCTAACCATTCCTTTGTTTTCCATTTTCTTTTTTTTTTTGGTACCGGGGATTGAACTCGGGACCTTGCACTGGCAAGGCAGGTGGCAGAACCACTGAGCTAAATCTCTGGCCTTCCTTTGTTTTCTATACAAGGACTGTATGTCTTACTTGGTTATCACCATGACTGCAGTGATAGTTTCGCAGGTGCACACATGGGTCAAAAGCCAACAAGCTGGGCAGTTTATTATATGTCTGTCACATCTCACTGGTGACAGGAAGATGAAGAGACTTAGCTAATAGCCAGATAGGACATGACCTCAACTGCCCTGCAGTCTGCAAAGGAAGGCCATAAGATAGAGATATCTGTGAAACCATTCTGGAGATGTGAGGAAGGACCAGACATATGATGCTTTTACTGTAATGATGGTGGGCTTGGGTTCTGACTTTGGGAAGGTACCCCAACTAGTTAGGACTGGTATCTGTATAGAGAGATGGGCATAAATACGTAAGAGATATTGGCAAAATGTTAACCAATGAATCTAGTGCAGTATTTAGGTATTTGCTATATTAGTCTCCCAATTTTTCTGTACTTCAAAAATTTCTTATCAAAAAATGTCAGAAAGCCAGGCATGGTGGCACATGCCTGTCATCCCATACTTTGGGAGGCCAAGGCAGGACAACTGAAAGTTCAAGCCAAACCTGGGCAACTTAGTGAGAGTCTTGTCTCAAAATAAGCAATTTTTTAAAAGGACTGGGAATGTAGCTCAGTGTGAAGGCCATGGGTTCAATTCCCAGGACTGGACAAATAAAACAAAACAAAACCCAACCCTGGTCAGAAAACACCACATGAAGAGGCTACTCAGACCTTACCCATCCTTCCTTTGGCCGTGTCCGCTCTGGCTGCATCCCCCGAGGTGTGCATGGCTTTGGGTCAATCTGTAGAAGTTTCAAAGCAGCCCATGGTGAATATAGGCTATTTTCTCTAAAAGAAATTGTCCACAACAGCAGACATTTCCTCAACAAACTGGATCACTACTGTGCTTAATACACCCATCCAATACCAGTGGTCCGTGCAACCCTTTCAACCAACCCCCACATGAAAACAGTCTCTATAACATTAAAGTTCAATGACGGGGGCCGGGGATGTAGCTCAGTGCCACCGCACCTGCCTTGCAAGTGCAAGGTGCTGAGTTTGATCCCCAGTACCAAAAAAAAGTTCAATGACAGAGTTATGCTGAAAGACAGGGCAGGGGAGCATGAGGCAACACACTTACATTCCGGCCGTCCAAGGTGTGTGGTCTGCTGGCCAGCACTGTTCCCACACAGTTCGGGTCTTTAAATTTGACAAACCCAAAACCACGAGACTGGTTGGTTGTTTTATCTTTCATAATAACACAGTCTACAACTTCTCCATACTGGGAAAAGTAGCTGCGCAGAGTCTCTGCTCAGAGATTAGGAACAAAAACACAGACCAGAACATTAAGCATATGTCTCATGGCTGGAGTGTCACACTCGTCCACATCCCAGCACACACACATTTATTCGCTCTCTCTTTCACCTCATCCACTTTACCTGAAAAGGTTTGAAATGACCCACATGTCACCTGGCTTAGCAACTAATGCGGAAGGGTGTCAGGGGACATGGGAGTGGACCAAGGGAATTTCACAGAGATGCATTATGTCCTCTAAATTAGCAAGGGACTAACGATCATAGCCATGGCAAATGGTTACGTAAGTTCTACCTTCATGGGAGACAGGACAGCAAATGTAACTGCTTCACAGGGCAACCTGTAATCCAGGACACTGACCTCACTACACACTCTGCCCTACTGGATTCAGAGCACCCTCTACTCCACAGGGGACAGTTCTGCCTCAGAGCTCATGGTCTAAAACTTTTCCTGGTCTGACAGTAAAGATCAGGACCAAGTTAACAGTTTCAAAGCAAACATGCAGTACCTCTCTGATCCATCAGTTCCCAGACATAGTCCCAATCCCAGAAACCAACACAATACCCAGTGCTTCGACAGATCCAAGAGGGTCACAAGAGACCAGACTCCAGGCCTGGCCCACCTACCTTGAGTCGTGCTCCAATCAAGACCACCCACGAAGAGCTTCCTGCAATTCACAGAAAACATTCAGGATCAACTCCGGTTCCCTCAGAAGCACCCAATCCCACCACCCAAGACTGTCTTTCAAACACAGAAGGAATGCACACAAATATGCTCATTTACGTCCCCTCTGGAGCTCACAGCAATGGGACACTGGCCTTGTCCACATTGCTCAGATAGGGAAAATGATTCCACCGCCACAGGAGAATGACCTGTCCTAAAGCCCACACCACCTCCACCAAAGGAAGAAAGCTGTCTCTGCAACATGGACCAGCACTGACTGTCTCCAAGTAGAGCTCATGCTTTCCTTCTGACCACTGCAAATGTTTAATAACCAAGCCTAGCATTGGGGCTGGGGATTTAGCTTAGTGGTGCTGCCACTTGCCTCACAAGGGCAAGGTCCCAAAGTTCGATGCCTGGTACCAAAAAAAAAGAAGCCTAGTCTTAGGATCATAAACCACAGGCCACAGGCCTGCATTCTCAGCTACAGGAAGCTGAGGCAGGAGGACTTAAAGTTCAAGGCCAGGGTTGGCAATGTAGCTCAAACACACAAACACTGGGTAAAGTACTTGCCCAGTGTATATGAGGACCTGGCTTCCACCCACTGCACCACAAAGGAAAAAAGAAATCAATCACCCACAGTAAAGCATAGGAAGAGCAGATCCCAAGACACCAGTCCCTACAGCTTGAGAGAGGGTAGGAAAGAGCCGCAGCTACTGACCCTGTGCTCATGAACAAAGTCCCCAAAAGCCCAGCCTCCGAGCCCACATTCCCATCCCAGGACAGCCTCAACAGCCTTTTCAGACAGATCCCCTGGGTCCCGCATCATGAGGAATCTCATATCCCAGGGCCCAGCTTTCCTACTTCTTAGGAGCTGTCCGGACCAGGGCAAATAAAATGGCCAGGAGTAGTGCCCTGTGGGCTTTGGTTGGGCCATGCCCATCAGGGACTGTGTTTACCTTGCGTCACCTGTGCCATCTACTTAGCAAAGCTGAGACACACAGTGGACTTTGGGACTCATCCCCCGAAAGGAACCTCAGATGTCATTCAAGATTCATCAAGCCCTGGGGCAGACCCAATGGACCAGGAGGCAGGAGAAAGTGGCTCCACCCAGCCGCAACTTTCCTGTCCTATCTGCTTACTCTGAGAGGGGACAAGTCGCTCAGCTGAGCACCAACTCGAATATCACCCTCCCAAGTGGACTGTCAGGAGGAGATCAGAGCACCCTCTGGGCTCAGAGACACCACCCATGACACAAGAAACCCCTAGCCTGGCTGGAAACGCCAGATCTCTACATCCCCTGTCCCCAAGAGTCAACCACACCACAATGGGCTTTGAGACAAAGGAGCCTTCCCCCAGTGCTCAGCAACTGAGGGAGCTTACAACCAAAGGACAGCTTCTCCTACAGCTCTGCCAGCTATCCTGGAGACCTCTGCCAGGTGGTTGGGGAGCCTGTCACTGTTTGTGATCATGAGCCCATTAAGCCAGTCTCATTGTCAGCCCTTAGCAAAAGTGCCTGCCACAGCAAATTGTCAGAAGGTTTATTTATTTATTTATTTATTTAGGTACCAGGGATTGAACTCAGAACCTTGCACTTGCGAGGAAGACGGCAGAACCACTAAGCTAAATCCCCAACCCCAGGAAGGTTAATTTAAATTTAGTGTGAAAAACAATTTTCCCACCACCAGAAAGGCACCCCATTGCCATCTTCAGTGTGGATAACCACCCCTCCTTCACTTCATTCTCCTGACAGGAGGCTCAGAAAGGTAGGGACCCAGAGCCACTCAGGCTCTTAGGGACAGATCTGCAGAGACATGCTCCAGGGGAAACTTGCTGAGCAAGCAGCAGCAGGAGGCTCAGGTTTAGGCCTCATTAAGTTAAAACCAAGGATCTCCTACGCACCCTTCAGAGCTGGGCCAGCGAGTGCTCAGGTCAGACCCAGCAACCCAGGAGGAGCAGAGCCTCTGTGAGCCTCACTGCCCACTAGCCCAGTACCAGTGACACCCGTGGGAGTTGAGGAGACATCCACTGAAACCAAAACAAGAAGCACCACACTTCCCTGAGAAATACTAGCCTCCATTTAGCATGGCTTCTAAACAAAACAGGGAGGTGGTGAGCAGGTGTCCCTCCTCCAAGCAACTTAATCCAGCCACAGCCATGGCTGGGAGGAAGGAGCTGGTCAGACCAGTCTAAATTCCAGGCCTCATTTAAATTGCAAAAACTGCGAATTAAGGGGGAAAGCGTGGAAATGTCATTATGGGCCCAATTGAAAGAAGTGGAATAAGCTTGCAGATGGACTGGTAATGTGATCTTCTGCTCTACTTCTAGATTTTGCTTCTTGTGCCATGTTCACTTAAGAGCATGTCTTTGTTCTCAGAAATAGTGCACACCGTAGGGTCCACGGAAAGGGGCACCGGGTCTCTGGCTTGTGCCCAACACATCTCAAGGAAGATAATGGTGTGTGTGGTGGTGGGGGGGCAGCCACGCAGATGGCCTTGGTGGAGTACCACAGGAATCCTTGTTTTCCCATGTTCACAGTTTTTCTGTAAGTTGGAAGTTACACACAACTTTAAGTTGTGAAAATTTTCGTTACTGAGGTAATGACAGAATTCCAGCTTCTTCTCAAACACTTCTTCACTCATGAAATCTGACAGATAGCAAGGGGTACGGGTGTGAGTTCCACACCCCTGTTCTGAGGGGAGCAAATGCCAGCCTCGAGCCAGTGTTCGAGGTTTCACAGGCCACTCCTGCCAGAAGGTGGGACTAGCACACTTTCCCAGGGCTACATACAGAAGGTTCCAGAAGGTGTTGGGAGGCAGTTTCACCTCCTCAGCTGCAAGGTCCATCTCTAGTGCCCAGGCAAAGTTCCAACCTCCAAGCCCCTGGCCACTCCCCCACCAAGGACAAGTGAAGCCACGGAAGAGGACCAGAGTCCCAGAGGTCCCACCAACCAGGACTTGCTCACCGAGGCCCGTCACCTGGCTCTTATCTCACATCCCTGGTGCCGTCTGGAGTTAAGGCGTGAATTGGACACTTCAACACTCCACTGTGCAAATGATGGATTAGCACAAAGCTCTGCTCCCAGCCTCTGTACACAGGCCTAGGACAGGGTCATTACACAATGATGGCACCTCTGAAGCAGAAAGCCCAGAGAATCTGTCCTGCCCCTGCCCCACCTGTCCTGAAAAATGTGTTCTTGGGTGTACAAGAACAGTGCCCGGGCCTCAGATCCAACGAGGAGTTGTGTGGCTCTGTGGCCTAGGACCTGCGCAGCTTGACTATCATAGAAACCTGTTTGTGGAGGGCTCCCTGTTTCTCTCTGCGCTTGAGAGTAACCACAGGGCATTGATGCCTGACAGTAAGCCCTAGAGGGCTTCCCAGGCTGTTGGTGGCCTCTGTCCAGTGAGAAGTCTTGCAACCTTTGCCTCCCTGGAGTGCTGCAGGTAGGGCCCCCAAGCCAACAGAGTCCACCACAGCCACTGCTCTTTTATGGACTTAGCTCACAGGGCAAAAGGCAGGGAATAGACTAAGCTTGACTTTTGTCATGAATTTTTTTTTTTCTTCTTGAGAACATAAATAGGCAGGGCCTTTCAGCCTCTCTCTGGCTCTGGTTTAACTACTATCACCCAGAGATCTTCCTCACTCTGCCCACCCAGGCAGTCCAGGGTCCTTCTGGCCAAACCTCAGTCCCTAAGCATTTGTCAATAAGGGGCCTCTTTCCTGAAAGTACTGCTCACAACTCTCAGGGTGACTGACACTGACAAAAGTGACACAACCCGTGTCACTTTTGAAAGGAACAGTGGTGTCACAGGACTGAGCCTAGATGGAAAAAAAGAAATCCCCAAAGCTTTAGTCTGGGAGGAGCACAGCAAGCCTAACATTCTCTGTGCTGGGACAGCAAGGGCCTGGGACTCCCCAGTCTGGCTTATCCAACTCCCTGGATGACCTGGGCACATCCCCTGAACCGCTGAGCCTCAGTCTTCATGGCAAGGGAAAGGGTTACCATCAAGACCACAGCGCCTTAAAAAAAGTGGGGGGCAGCACTGAGGTGCTCCCTTTCCAGGGAGCAGCTGACTCTAGCACTATGTCTGACTTCAAACCATCAAAACCAAAGGAAGGCAAGGAGCACGGTCCAACTTCATGGCCAGTTTTACAGGACTCAGACACAGGAAATAAGTCCTTAAACCACAAGGAGCAGGGGATTTAGCTCAGTGGTTCTGGTGCCTGCCTCACAAGCACAAGGTCCCAAGTTCTATCCCCGGTACCAAACAAAAAAAACCCCCAAAATAAAAATAAAATAAAAAATAGAAAAAAAAACCCCACAAGGAGCAAACATAGGCACACACTAGAACCAGGCCATGGAGAGCAATGACTGCTCACTTTGGCAGGACACACACCCCTGATAGACACAGGCAAACAGAGAAAGTCAGTAAACCCCTGCACAGGGACAGCTCATGATGTGGAAAGTGAAGAAAGAGCAAAGATGTTCCCCAACTATGGCTCTCATTTAGAGCAAGCCCCCAACCCTGGGCATGCTCCTGGCATGGAGTGGGTAGAGGTCAAGGACACTGCTCAGGACAACCCTAGAGGATGGCCCTGCCCCAGTGCCCACAGGGAGATTTTCCTCAGAGTATTGCAAAACTACAACAACACAAGAGTACCAAAGTAAAGTACTGTCCTCTTCCCCCAATCCCAGCCTCCTCCTGGAATCAGGGCCTCCTCTGCCTTGCTCTCTATCCTGAAACAGGGACTAATACCCGCACCCTCTCTACTCCAGATGCAGGTGGAGACCAACTCCAGGGTGTCTGCTTCCAAAACTGTTTCCAAATCCACTGCAGGACCTTAGGCCCATGTCTGCAGACCACCCCACCACATGTGGGTCTGAGGGTGACCCCAGAGTTCTTATGTTAGTTCGCTCAGGAATTCTGTCACAACAGCAGACTCTGACAACCACTTTGGCAGCCACCCATCCCGGCTGCCCAGCTGCAGGTTGGACACCACAGGGGTCCAATACCACATTTCTATGACTTCTGCTTTCTGTGACTGCCCTTTGTGACTCTTTCTTCAAAGATGCCTGGTGTCCCTATATTACATTCCCCTGGGTAATATAGACAGTGCTGCATGTACCAGATACAGTAAAATTGTCCACAAGCTCCCCCGTCCCATGACACAGCCTGCTCCCTTGGAGGTGAGCAGGACAAAGTGACCTGGGCCCCCTGAGGTGACCCAAGGTAAGCTTGTCTATGTGTAACACAAGAATGAGTACCCAACACCAGGGAGCATCACATCAGGCACCAAGCAGCTGCTCACCAGAGGCCTTAGAACTTGGTAGAGTATGCCTGGGAGGGACCTACACTGAGACCAAGGTGAAGTGCCCAAGCTAAGGCAGGCACAACAGGCCCACACCTTCCTGCTCATCAGCCTCTGAGCCCCCACACCTCTACTTCTCGCCTAGTACTGGCATCATCTTTAACGGCCTCTTCCAGCAGTCTCCAACTACCCCAACTCAGGCCAACTCCAAATCCAAGATGCAGACAGCACCAACAAACTCAGGATGCCTCTTCCCCAACCCCTTCTGCTCTCCCACCAGGCCACTCACTGACTTTTAGGATCTTCCTTCAAAGGTGCAAACCCTAAAGTGGAGCTCACTGGTAGGATGACCCAGCCCACCTTCCTGGTAGCAATCCTGGACATCCACAACTTTCCTGGGACACAGAGCCTGGGACTGAGCCCTGCCCATACCATAGTCCACCCCACTTCACTTCCTTTTTATTTATTTTTTGGTACTGGACATTAAACTTGGGACCTTGCTCTTGCAAGGCATGCGCTGGAACCACTGAGCTAAATCCTGGCCCCTTGCTTCCTTTTTGAAGGGCAGGGACAGACACTGGCCTTCTGTCTGTGTCTAGAAGAGGGACAGCTTCTCCTGCCCACCATGCCCTGGGGGAGGGTCTCACAGAGGGCAGCAGGAGTGAGGAGGCCCAAGGTCCTCAGGGGAGTATGTGTCCCAGAGACCCCTGAGATCATTAAATCCCAGTTCCAGCCTGCCAGCCACTTAACTATGAAGAGTGGCCTCAATCCGAGCACAAAATTCTCGTCACCTTCACCACACTCAGAAGCTGTGGTCTCTTCACAGGAAACTGCAGGGACTCATCATCAGAGGATGAGGGTCACAACCACTGTACTGACATTTAGGGCAAATTCGCAGAGCATGAGTGGATCTTAGATTTCCCACATAAGGTGGAAACAAATCTACATCAGGTGGGTGCTTGTTGGCAAGACGTCTACTCATAAGGCAGTAGAAACTTCTGGGTTATCAGTATTCAGAACTTTAAGGCTTGGGGGTATAGCTCAGTAGTAGAACACCAGCATGCATGAAGTACTGGGTTCCATCCCCTGCACCACAAAAAGGGGAAAATAATAGAACTTTGAAACTTGACCCATCTAGGTAGATGTGACAGGTGGAAGAAAACACAGCCACCATAAAGTCCTTCATGGCTTTCCAAGTGCCCTAGTCTCTACAGGGCTGCAGTGAACCCTCAAGGTCCAGGCACCTCTCTGCACGGCTTGGTAGTGCCAAGAGCAGGGATAAGCTGTCAGGTGCAAGGGCTCAAGCTAGTCAGCGCCTTGAACCCAGGAACTCCCTCCCTCCCCTTAAGCTAAATAAGGTCTGCGCTCTCCCAGGGAAGGAGGGAGGGCACCTCATACTCTTGGCAGCAGAAACTGGTCTTCCTGGACATGAGAGCCGAGCACAACAGCCATCAATCCCAGGACCACTGCAGAGGGTTCATTCTCCCAGGCTCCCACCTTTAACCCAAAATGCTGGGACTTGTCACCCACTCAGCACACACAACTTAGCCAATGAGTGCTGGGTGCAACGCGCGCTCCAACCAGGCTGGGAATCAAGCAAGCCCTGTTGTCCCAGATCTCTACAGGAAGATGCTGTAGCCTGGGGACCCCCACAAGCACTTTACTTCCAAATGGGCAGTGGAGCAGACCTGGCCCAAGGAAGCACCTGTTTCCTCACCAAATGGAGCACTAAATCTAAAGCTGAGGCACTGAGAAATTCACACAAGATCTGGAAGAAACCCAGCTAAGCCCTTGTTCCAGCCTCTTCCTGGAAGAATTTGACAGTCAAAGCACAGGATGCTGCAGTTGCTGGTGCAGCTGCTGGCAAGGGGATGGAGGCAGCCCGTGGCCCTGCGTAGAATGAGGTCTCCCGCCCTGTGGGACTCTCTTCCCTTTGTATTTAGGCTGGGCTGGCATTAGGCAAGACTGTAATTATAGGGGAGACTTAGGGGCACAAGCCTCCCCTCCTCCAGGCTGCTCAAGGGGAAAGCCCTGGGCCTTGGTGCACACAGCCACTAGGCTAGGCACAGCGGGGCTCCACCACCAAAACAAGCCTCAGGACTTGGGCCCTGCGGGGGAGAGGGGGGTGCGATTACCCTTGTCCCTAACACTCCGGGGGTGGCGGGGTGCCCCGTACCCCGCAGCCGGAGGCGGGAGAAGCTGAACGGATGCAGAACTCGAATCCACAACCGGCCTCGCCACGTGCACCAACTCGCCGAGTTCCGGCGCCGGCTGGGGGCGCCCGGGCTTCTAAGACACCATTCATGGTCCTCATCCGCGGAAAAAGTAGGGAGGCGCCGGCAGCGACTCCCGCATGGGGTCCTTCAGACAGCTCAGCTCCTTTTTTAGGGACCCCGGACTCCTGAGCGCCCGTTTGGGATTCCTCTGACCCCTACACTCCGAATTGCGTTCTTGAGACGCCCAGATTCTCGTCTGGTGTCCGCCAGACCCCTGGGATCCGCCTTGGGGTTCTGCTGACCCTGATGCTCTGACCTGAACTCTTAAGACGCTCAGAGTCTGGTTTGGGGTCCCCCTGGTTCCTACACTCTCACTTGGATTCTCAAGACGGCAGGGTTCGGTCAGGGGTCCGCCAACACCCTGTATGGGGTCCCTCAATCCCCTGGCTCCCATATGGGGGCCCCAGAGGGTCCCGGCCCCTGTATGGCGGCCAAAAGACCCAAAATTCCCGCTTGCGGGCCCTGCAGCCCCCCTCCCCCCAGCGCCGGGTCGAGGCGGGCCAGTGCCGCGCCCGTCCCCCCCCCAGCAGCGTGACCTTGACGGGGCGGCCCCCCGCCCGGCCTGGCCCGCCCCGGGGGCGGCGTCTCGGGCAGACGGTGGGGCGGGGGCGCGGGCTCCGGGCGGGCGGCACAGGCCGGCCCGCCAGTCCGTCCTCACCCGATCTCGTCAGCGCCTGAGTTATTCATGGCGGCGGCGACGGCGCTCGGCGTCCCCAGGCCTCCTGGCTCGCTTCCGCCTCCGGAAGGTCACCCGCTTCGTCGCCCTCCCCGCAGCCGCGGCCCGGATCTGCGCAACGGCGGCGGCGGCAGCGGCGGCGGCGGCGGCGGCGGCTGCAACCTCCTCCCCTCAGCGCCAACGGTCACCGCGCGTCCCCGTGCCGCCGCGCCGCCGCCCTGCGCATGCCCGGGCGCGCTCCCGCACGGGGCCTCCGGGGGCGGTACCAGGGGTGCGCCGCGCGTGCGTGCGTACGTGAGGTAGAGTTTACGCCAGCGTATTCTCTGTTGCTGTGAGGAACACTTTGCCCCTCCCCAACTCCCGGCGTGCCGCGCGTCACACTGGGAAATGGAGTTCCCGCGCCGACCCTGGCCAAGCTCCCGCGGCGGGAGGGGAGGGAGCGTGCGCAGACAGAGCCACGTGCACGTGTGCGGGTGCGTGTACGCCCAGCGTGGTCGGCTGGTAGGGTTTACGCATGCGCAGCCGCGCTTCCCTGTGAGTCCGCTCGGTCGCCGAGGGAGCGAGTAGGTTTCGCTGTGGTAAAGTCCAGCTCCTCAGTCCGTGCGCCGCATACGGCACCAGAGTATGTTGACGTGCTGAGCTGTGGGCCCTCTTCCTGTCCCCACTTCATAGATGATACCGACGGTCACAGTGCCTGAGTCACTTGCCCAAGGTCACTCAGGGATTGGGCTGGCATCAAAGCAAAAATTAACCAAACTGACTGGAAAAGGTAGTAAAGGTCCCCAAATACTATTACTATGGACAGCAAATATTGTTCTCCTTCTTTCGCTCCAGTGTCCCCTAATTCTAACCGGAGGATTTTGCCTCCCAAAACCACCGGGACACTTGGCAATGTCCGAGTTTGTTGT
The DNA here is from genome assembly GCF_053883595.1 of Heterocephalus glaber. Classification (NCBI taxonomy): domain Eukaryota; kingdom Metazoa; phylum Chordata; class Mammalia; order Rodentia; family Bathyergidae; genus Heterocephalus; species Heterocephalus glaber. The sequence goes on along the minus strand of NW_028258457.1, from coordinate 3,818,340 downwards.
GGTCACATCTTTAAAGTGTCACAGCCTCAAATGGTTACAGACCAGGGAGGCTGCTGCACACCTGCCAGGCACAGGGAGGCCCAGACTGCACATCACCTTGCAAGTAGATCCCCTGCGTGGTCTTGCCCTCAGCCACCAAACCCACAGATAACCTGATAATTTACTCATCATCACACAATTACATTTAAATACATAGGAGGGGGGCTGGGAATTTAGCTCAGTGGCTTCGCCGCCTCCTGCACAAGCAGGACCCGAGTTCGACCTCCAGTACCAAAAAACAAAACAAAACAGAAAATACATAGGAGGAGCGAGCATGGTGGCGCACGCTTGTTATCCCAGCATCCGCGAGATTGAGGCAAGAGCATCTCTGTGAGTTTGAGGCCAGCCTGGGCTACTTATAGAGACTGTCTCAAAACAAAACACCCCTTTCGGCCATCCTGCAGTGATTGGAAGAACAATAACATAGGTGTGTGAATACAGTGCTCAGGATGTGGTCAAAACAAGGAAGCCAAATGTAAATTGCTTACAATAATATATATATTTTAAAACATACAGGAGGCTGAGGTAGGAAAATTGTCATGAGTTCGAGGCCAACCTGGGGTACATAGTGAGTTCAAGGCCACCCTGAACTTAGCAAGATCCTGTCTCAAGAAAACAAACAGGGCCGGGGATTTATAGCTCAGTGGTTTTGCCGCCTGCTACGCAAACTCAAGGACCCGAGTTCCATCCCCAGTACCAAAAACAAACAAAACCCAGAGCAGCCAGGCCTGTATCCCAGCATTCAGGAGGCTGAGACAGAAGGATCACTGCAAGTTTGAGGCCAGCCTGGGCTACATAATTCAAGACCAGCCTGAACTGCATAAGGAGACCTTATCTCAAAAAAGCAAAATAAAATAAAATACGGAAAAATGGCTGAGGATGTAGCTCAGTGGGAAAGCCATGGCTTCAATCCCTAGTAACACAAAAAAGAAAAATAAATTTAAAAATACAAGCATCTACAAAGAAAGAATTACAAGCAGCCAGGTACCTGCCACTAAAATAAATGTGTTAGCATTTTGTCGCATTTACTTCAAGGTCTTTCGTAAAAGATGAAATGGATGCCTGCTGCACAAGCGCAAGGACCCAAGTTCGATCCCTGATACCAAAAAAAAAAGATGAAACAGGGGGCCGGGGATTTAGCTCAGTAGTTTCACTGCCTGCTGTGCAAGCACAAGGACCCAAGTTCGATCCCCAGTACCAAAAAAAAAAAAAAAGATGAAACAGAGGAGCTTGTTTTCCCTTTTCCCTATTCATTTTCTCCGTCATCTCTCTGTCTCCGGATGAAATTCAGGACCTTGTACTTAGTAGGCAGGCGCTGGCTCCACTGATCCACATCCCCATTCTCTCTCTAACTTGGTTAGTATCAATTGGAGGGCTGTGGCTAGAGCTCATGCCAGAAGATTGGTATCAGGGGGCTGGGGATTTAGCTCAATGGTTCTACTGCCTGCCTTGCAAGCGCAAGGACCCAAGTTCAATCCCCGGTACAAAAAAAAAAAAAAAAGATTGGTATCAGGTACAGGGCTTCGCTTGATTTCGTGAAGTTCCAGAAGAATAGAAGACAGCATCCCCTGATTGGTATTAGCTGTAGGGCTTGGCTTGAGCTCATGAAGATCTGCAGCCAGAATTGAAGATAGCTTTCTTCGAGATTAGAAGATCCCATTTGCAAAGGCATTTTCCACACAGTTTCTGGCAAGCTTACGATTTCAAAACATGAAAAGTGAGGCTTCCCACTTCAGCCAGAGGACACATCTTAATCACCATGAAAGAACACATACAAGAGAGAAACCCTACAAATGTAATGCATGTGGGAAAGCCTTTAGCCAGAGTGCACACCTTAATCAACATATGAAAATCCATGCCCGTGAGAAATTGTGTGACTATAAATGTGAGAAAACTAAGCCATGAGCCTTCACTTAGCACTATATAAGTTGTGGCGGGGTAAACTGTGAATTTGTAAATGTGGAAAATTTTTATCAGATCTTTCTATTCAATATCAAATTATTCATTTTGGAGAGAAACTTTATAAATAAACTTCTAATGCATAGAAACCAAATATATACTTTAAACTAGTAACATTATAGTCCTAGTAGGGGTTATAACTAGTGAAAATTATTTTATAAACAAAAATATATTGAGCCATGGTCCAAATCTGATATAAAACTTAAAATAAATGAACAGAAATTCTGTAGCAAACAACTATTATTATTCACATGTAAGTTTTATGCTATGAAGCTTTGAAATTATATGAACATTAATTAAAGTAGTGTTGTAGTATTATAGATATAAAAGAGCAATACTTCAAAAAAAAAAAAAAAAGAAAGAAAGAAAAATGAGGCTTCCCAAAAGCAATGCTTAAACAGAAGAAGACAAAATGAAATCATGGCCAAAATCCAGGTAGCTGTCATACAGATTCCTAAACCTGCATCAAGTCACACTCTGACAGCACTTGAGGGCCCCAAAATGATGAAAAAGCAACAAGAGACAGCGGATGTCGCTGCTGATGAGATCATGAAGTTTGAAGCATTAATAAAAAAGGATCTCTCCAGGCAAAAGAAAGGCATCCAAGACTGGTTTAGATACAGCAGACCATACAACTACCAACTCATTAAACACTTACTCAGATGATGACTACATTAAAAAAATCCAGGGGCCAGGGATTTAGCTCAGTGGCACCGTGCCTGCCTCTCAAGTGCAAGGTCCTGAGTTCAATCCCCAGTACCCCCTCCCCCCAAAAAATCCAGAAGCGCCTACAAGAAGATGCTTTTGCATGAGAGCAAAGAGAAAAGACGAAAAGACGGCGGAGGTTGTTAATGGCCCAGTTCATCATCCACGTAGCACAGGAGGAGGCTTATGGTGAGGAGCAGCTGATACATGGGCTCATGGGACAGTCCCAACAGGAGCACAGGATTGCTGTGTAGCTCATGCACATTCGGCATGAAAAGGAAGTTTTATGGCAAAACAGAATTTTCAGAGAAAATATGAGGAAAGATGATTTAAAGATTTGCAGGATGCTCTTGATTGAGAAGTGGCTTTGGCAAAACAAGCCAAGATTGATTTTGAAGAACAAATCCTCAGAGAGAAAGAAGTTCGTGAACAGATTGCTGTGGAAAGAGTTCGGGCTCGCTATAGAAAGCATTATAAAATATGCGGAGAAATTTTGGATCAAATACTTGATTTGTCTGATAAAGTGGCAGACTATCAAATGTTGACAATCTGATTCCATTTAAGATGATGCATGATTGGAAGGAATTGTTTTTTCATGGAAAGCCCATATAGGAACAAACCTCTATTAAGCGTATGCCTGCTAATCCCTCTGAAGAACAACTTAGTGAACTGAATAAATGAAACTTGTTAGATAGCAAAGATTATGAAGACTATAAGAACATGGTTGGAGGGCTGGGGATTTAGCTCAGTGGTGGTAGTGCTTGCCTTGCAAGCCCAAGGTCCTGAGTTTGATCCCCGGTACCAAAAAAAAAAAAAAAAAAAAAAAAAAACATGGTTGGAGAGTGAGCTGTACCAGGAGAAATGACAGATAATTTATCACCCTCCAACAATTCCATACTGGGCCATGGGCTTCACAGACTCATTGAAAAATCTCTTCCTCCTCCTCAAGTTAAGCCAACAGAGCCTGAACTGCCTTCATTTGCTATTAAAGAATGCTTACTGGGAAAAACTGTAAAGACTCTACAAAGAGAGTTTCCTATTCAGGTACTTTATATGAGCACTCTTGTCCAAGAAGTTATCCAAGCATTTTACGACAATGAAAAGGTCAGTGAAGACCTACCAATTCAGAAAGAAGGTGGAGAGTTTCTATCAGATCTGCAGAAGGACAGTAAAGAGAGCCAGGACTCACACTGTATCTTCAGATGCTCCGGTTTCAGGTGAACCAGTACCAGAAACAGAAGGTGAAAGAAACTACATCTACTACACATACTAATAGAACACCAAAAACTGAAGAAGTCAAATCAAGTGATAGTGATCATTTTTCTCAACTCACTGTACATGCTCAGCTTGGTGCAAAACCACAATTGCTGAAGAAATGAAAGAGCATTCTAGACACATTATTAGTTAACATCATAGTGTATGCTGTTAATGATATACCTGTGACACAAGAGTGGATCCTTGATGGTTTTCCAATGACATTAAACCAAGCACAGCTTCTAGAGGAAGCTCTCACCAGCTGCAATAGAAACCTCATAGAAGTGGAGGCAAAAAAAACCACAAATACCCACATTGGCTCTGGATCCTACGGCTTCAAAAGAAGTACCTCTTCCCTCCTCTGCATTTGATTTTGTCATATTACTAGATCAGATACTTTCTTGCTGAGTCGTATGAATGATATCATAGCTGAAGAATTTTCACAAAAGATATTGATCAACACGGTCCTGCTGAAAACCAGTGGGTACCAGAACTTAAGAAATCACATACAGGGGCCGGGGATTTAGCTCAGTGGTTGTGCCACCTGCCTTGCAAGCACAAGGTCCAGAGTTTGATCCCCGGTACCAAAAAAAAAAAAATCAATACTGAAATAGATAAAGAATCTTTATGTCAGAAACTAAAAGAAATTTTTGCAACTGAGATAGTGAAGAAAAAGAATAAAGGTAATTACATTTATTATTATATTTAAAGCTTATATTACTAAAATATGTGCTTCTGACTTTAGAAGGAAATTAAAATGTGATTGCAAAGTTTAAAAAAAATACAGTAGGGCCGGGGATTTAGCTCAGTGGTTTCGCCGCCTGCTGTGCAAGCACAAGGACCCAAGTTCGATCCCCAGTACCAAAAAAAATAAAATAAAATAAATACAGTGACTGTTGCCCAGAGCTATTCAACGGAAAGGCAGCTCATAAAAACATGATGGTGTCCTCATCCACCTTATTCACCAGATCTGGCACTGTGCAACTTCTGGCTCCTCCCTAAAATCAAAATGACTATGGAAGGGAAACATTTTGATTCAAATCAGGCCATTCAGATGGTCACAGCAGTGCCACTAAAGACACTCACGAAAGAGGACTTCCAGAATGGCTGCAGAAAATGGCAAGAATGATGGAAAGTATGTTTGAAGCAAGGGAGAGGATTTTGAGGGCGATTTATGGCAACATATCTTTTTTGGTACTAATTTTGTTTGTTTGTTTATTTTGTTCGAGGCAGGGTCTCCCTTTGTAGTTCAGGCTGGCCCTGAACTTACTATGTAGCCTAGGCTGGCCTTGAACTATCAATGATCCTCCTGCCTCAGCCTCCTGAGCGCTGGGATTATAGGCATGCACCACTACAACTGGCTTTTGGTACTAATTTTTTTGTTTGTTTGTTTGTTTTGGTACTGGGGATAGAACTCAAGACCTTGTGCTTGTAAGGCAGGTGCAGCACCACTGAGCTAAATCCCTGGCCCTTGGTACTAATGTTTTTAAATTGATAATTTACCATATTTTTCTATTGTAGTCATGATCAGAAAAAACACAGCAACAGGGCATTGATAAAGCAGATATCCAAATGGGTCAGGGGTCACAGGGTTGTGTTGGCTCTGGCTGCCATATGATCTGTAATTAGTTGGGCTGTCAGTGATTGTCAAGCCCTCCACAAATGATGAGCTTCTCTCCTGCTCCTTGTTGGGACCCACTTCCCACCCAGGGCCTGCAGGAAGTTGGCTGCTCTGTGGGCATTGGATGAGGGAATGAATTTCACTTCCCATGACCAACTGCTCTCTAACAAATGCCAGTAAAATTTTTCCACAAAGGGTCAGGTGGTAAATTCTGGGGTTTTTTTTGTAGTACTAGGGATGGAACTCAGGGCCTTGCCCATGAAAGCCAAGGGCTCCACCACTCAGCCATACCTCCAGTCCAGATAGCAAACATCTTTGGCTTTGTGCATCGTAGCATCTTCAAAACAATTACACCACCTAGACCCCTGAAGCTGGAAAGCATCCCAGAGGATTTAAAGGCAAACAGGTGTGAAAGGGTGCTAATAAAACTTTACTCATGGCTGGGCATGATGGCACACCTGTCATCTCAGCACTAGGAGGCTGAGGCAGGAGGATCACCTCAAGTTCAAGGCCTGCCTGGGCTACATAGTGAGTTCAAGGCCAGCCCGGACTATATAGTGAGACTCTATCTCAAAACAACAAAAATAATGATAACATTTGAATGTTTTGATTGAATATGTTGCCTTCTTTGCACACTGGGTGGAGCAGGATCATGGTGCCTCCAGAGGAGAAAGCTGAAGCTGGAAGATAAAACACCTGGCTGCACTGCCAGACCAAGGTCCCTGCCCTGAACTTCTGTGGGGCTAGAGGCCCCTTATCTCCTGGCTCCCCAGATCACAAGGAGCCCCGCTTCAGGCCATGCCCTGTCCAGCTCTGAGGGTTCCTTTCCCTTGGGGGGGGTCACTATGCTCAGCAGTCCCAGCTGGCCCTTGGTGGCCCTACTTATGGGTGTTTATGAGCATGAGGGACGCTACTGCGACACCTGCCATCTCACAGGGCGTGGCCACCCATAGAAAGGAGGTGCTACTTCTGCGGTTCCCCTGTTGTCTTGGTTACTTTTCTCCTTGCTGAGACAAAATACCCAACACCCACAAGTTAAGGGAGAAAAGGTTTATTTAGCTTACAGTTTGTAGAGGTTTCAGTCCATAATCAGCTGGCTCCAAGGCAGGGTGGTGTGGCAGAGAAGCATCAAAGAGGAGAAACAGTTCATGGCAGGCAGAAGGCAGAAAAACAAGCAAACAAGGGACCTTAGCAGCTTCTTTCTGCCCCTTTTATGTTGTATCTAGGCTACTGGGATTAGGGCAATGGCAAACCAATCAGTGGGCTGATTTAGTAATCACAAACCCTTGACCCCAGCGTCACATGCTCTAGATGCAGCCACCTCTGAAAAAGCCCCACCTATGACCGCATGAGGTTTGGGGGGATGTCTAGACACAGCCATACACTTGCCTAGATTCTGACTTCCAGGGCAGTGGTAAAGCACGTTCCCTGGCATGCAGAAGGAAGACCATGAGTTTCACCCCCAACATCACAAAAAAGAAAAGAAAGACAGGCACACTGGTGCACACTTGTAATCCCAACATTATGAGAGGCTAAGGCAGGAGGATCCCAAGTTGGAGCCAAGCCTGAGCAATTCAGTGACTTATTGTGACCCTGTCTCAAAATTTTTTTTAAAAGGGTCTGGGAATATAGTGCAGTGTGAAGGCCCGGGGTTCACTTCCCAGTACCACAAAGAAAGAAAGAAAAGAAAGAAAAAACAAAAGAAAAAGAAATTACTGTGTTTTAGAACATGACCTGTGGCTAGCAGCTGTGACCTGTTGGGCCTGTACCAAGTGGCCCAGATAGAATCAATCTTTCTTTCTTTCTTTCTTTCTTCTTTCTTTCTTTCTTTCTTTCTTTCTTTCTTTCTTTCTTTCTTTCTTTTAAGACAGCGTAGTTCAGGCTGCCCTCGAACTCATGGCAATCCTCCTGCCTCTGCTTCCAAAGTGCTGGGATGACAGGTGTGCACCACCACATGTGGCTCTGGCTGATAACTTCACTGTAGCCATAAGAGGAGCTGTGGATGGAAGACTCTGCTCCACTTGGCTGCTAGTGAAGACACTGAGATGACAAGCCTGCATTGTTTTCCACTGCAGTATTAGGGAGTCATTTGTTACACAGAAACAGCTAACTAATACAATGTGCCTTCTTTCTTGGACTTTCCAGGGCATCTCTTGCCCTGTTGATGACATTTAGTAATTACCACCTATTTTCTTTCTTCTTTTCTCTTGCAGTACTGAGGATGGAACCCAGGGCCTTGTGCTCGCCAGGCAAGCGCTCACTACTGAACCACACCCCTTTCCCAGTGAGTGCCACCTGTTTTCCTGGGACCTCCATACATGGCAGAGCAGCCTCCACTATGCCCACAGGGACCCCAGGGCTGCTGGGACACTGGCCTTCATAGTGCTCATTGCAGGGCCCAGGGTGGCACAAGGATCTTGCACCCAGGACTCCTAGTCTGGGTTCTTTACACAGTCCACTCAACCCCACCTCCCACTTTTTTTTCTTTTCAGTACTGGGGATTGAACCCAGAGTCTTCACACTGAGCTACATCTCTAGTCCTTTTCATGTTTTTGGTGTTTTGTTGGGTTTTTTTGGCACCGGGGATCAAACTCGGGACCTTGCGCTTGCAAGGCAGGCACCGGAACCACTGAGCTAAATCCCCAGCCTTTTTGTTTTTGTTTTGAGACAGGGTCTTGCTATGTAGTTCAGACTGGCCTTGAACTCACTATGTAGCCCAGGCTGGCCTTGAACTCATGGTGATCCTCCTGCCTCAGCCTTCCAAGTGCTGGGACTACAGGGATGTGCCACTACACCTGGCTCCTTTTTTTTTTTTTTTTTTTAAGTTTCGTAGTTCTTGCTAAGCCATTAAATTGCCCAGGCTGGGTTTGATTTCCTCCTTTTTTTTTTTTTTTTTTTTTTTTACTGGGGATCAAACTGAGAACCTTGCGCTTTCAAGGCAGGTGGCAGAACCATTGAGCTAAATCCCCGGCCCCCAGACTGGGTTTGAACTTTCGATCCTCCACATGATCTGGCTTACGATCTGGCCCCAGGTTCCCATAGGAAAAGGGAAGTCTCATACTAGAGCCGGGGAGGCAGACAGGTTTCTGCGGACCCAGAGCAGCTGCCCTGGACTGAGGGAAAGCCTCAAGGTTGGCCATGCCTCTGGAAGCAGGGGGCAAGACCCAAGTTCCTGACTTTCTGGGGAAGGACCCTTCTGGCACTGGGCCTGAGTCCCGATCGAGATCCTGGAGTTGCTGGGCGCTGTGGTGCACGTCTGTATTCCTAGAACTTAGGAGCCTGAGGCAGGAGGATCACTGCTAGTTGCAGTCCAGCCTGGGCTACAGAGCATTGTCTCAAAAAAAAAAAAAAAATTCCTGGGTCACAGGTGACCCCAGCAAGCAAGGCTGTGAGAAGGTCGAGTCATCTTAATAAAGCTCGAAAGTGGTGTTTGTGCATTGTTTTTCAGTCCTGGGGACTAAGCCCACGGCCTTTGCAGTGAGGTATGTCTCCAGCCCCCACTTTTTAAATTTTGTTTTTAAGACAGAGACTCCCTAAATCGCTAAATTGTCCAGGGTGGGCTGACATTGAGTGTTCTAGTCTCAAACTCCCGCCTTTACTCGCTTGGCTTCTGGTACTGCTTCTAGCTTCCTCAGTTTCCCCATCTCAAAAATGAGGATAATAGAAACCACTGCAGCATACTCTAAAGATGGAATTATTTTAAACACTCAAGGCACTTTCCAACAGTGCCCAATCGTCAGACTCTCCACACTGCTGCGAAGAGAGAGCTTGCTGCGGCGGTGACCCGGGAGGAAAGTGAGGTCCCTTAGTGCCAAGGTGGGGACTGGACGGGACTGAAGCAAGCAGTCGAGGGACTTCCGGGTAGACCCGGCACGGACACGGTCCCAGCCAGCCTCGCTCGGCCGCCCTCTGCGCTCGCCGCCAGAGGCCGCTGGGCTGCCGCGCTCCGAGCCCTGGCCACCAGCCCCGCCCACATTCCCCCGCCCCACCCAGGCCCCGCAGGCCCCGCCCCGCCCCGTCCAGAAGGCCCGGGTGGTCCCGCCCCCCGCCCAGAAGGCCCCACAGCCTTGAGTCTGGGTTTGCTCCGCCGCAGCATGAGCCTCCCCGCCGCCAGCCCGCTCTTCAAGCCGGGCGAGGACTGCGCCCCTGCATGGCGCGCGGCGCCGGCCGCCTACAATGCGACCGACACACACCTGGAAATCCTGGGCAAGCCGGTGATGGAGCGCTGGGAGACGCCATACATGCACTCACTGGCGGCTGCCGCCTCCTCCAGAGGTAGCTCCCGCCCGTGCTGACGCGGGGTAAACTGAGGCTGGGGCAGGCGTTCAACCTCAGGTCCTGCCCAGGTGCTCTACCATCTCTGTGTGCCTCGGTTTCCTCGCCTGGGTAATGGGGTTGTTAGTGGGGGTAACTTAGGCAGTAAAGGAGAGGGGCGCAGGCACGAGCCCACTACCCCGTCCCCCACACAGCGGGACCTGGAACTTATTCTTCCTGGGAGATGAGGGCTCCTCCCCAGGCTATGTCTTCGGACGCGCAGCTCCAGGGTGGAAATTGGTGTTGCGGCCCCCATCTGCAGCCGGGGTGAGGATCTGGGCTTTGGGTCGTGGGCCAGGAGGCTGCCTAGCACAGCCTGGGAGGCCCCGCCCCCACCGTGGCTAAGAATAGCTGGGGAAAGCAGAGCTAGGGAGACAGCTGTCTGGTAGAGTGGTTCTGCACTGCCCAGTCCGAGCCCAAGGGGTCCCCAGGGCTCCCCCAGCTCCCGACAGGCCGGTCCAGAGCATGTGGCTCCCGCGTACTGGGCCTCAATGTTCCCACTTGGCAAATGGGCATATCCGGTGTCCCTGAGCAGAGTGGCACAGAGAAGATGGAGGAGGAACCAGATTATGCCCTCCGTGGTCTCTTCAGGCCTTGCCCGTGCAAGCTGGAAGGAGGAAAGAGGACAGAAAAGTTGCCAACTAGAGCGATAAGAGCCACAGTACAAACAGTGTGGGCTGGGGCTCAAAGTCCAAGGCCTCCCCCTTCACCCCACAGGCTGAGGCCAAACCCAGCTATGCAAGTACTCCCTGGCTGGCCACCCTCTCTCTGGTCACTGGCCAGGGCTTGTGCTGGCCCCTCTCAGGATGGCTGTGTCCACCTATCCTTGTGGTGAATGTGACCCACAGGCAGGGACCCACCCATTGCCCCGTCCTCCAGCCAGCTCCCCAGCTGGGGCCCTGTGTGTGATGCCTGGGCCCCCGCTGTCTCCACAGGGGGCCGGGTCCTGGAGGTGGGCTTCGGCATGGCCATTGCAGCCTCAAAGGTGCAGGAGGCCCCCATCACTGAGCACTGGATCATTGAGTGTAATGATGGCGTCTTCCAGCGGCTCCAGGCCTGGGCCCAGCAGCAGCCACACAAGGTGCAGCCCCCTAGCCGGCTCCTGGGGGCCCCAGAGATGGAGGTTGGTCTCCCTTGGGACTCTCTTTCTGCAGGTGGATAGATCTTGGGGGCCTCCCTGACCTTCACCCTGTTTTTCTTTCTCTCTCCAAGGTTGTCCCCTTGAAAGGCCTGTGGGAGGATGTGGCACCCACACTGCCGGACGGTCACTTTGATGGTGAGGGGGCTCTGGGAGCTGGATGGGGAGGACACCCAACGGGGGATGTGTGGGGCTTCTGCCTACTGTTGCACCATCCTCTGCTGTGGACTCAAGGGGGCAGAGCCTGGGTGGGCAGGGACACACGAGGGCCTGGCAGGCAGGTGCGCAGTCTGGTGGTCTGGCCCTTCTGCTCTGGGATGAGCTGAGGCTGCTGGGTGACCCTGAATGGACAGGCTGGTGTCCCCATGCAGGGATCCTGTACGACACGTACCCACTGTCGGAGGAGACCTGGCACACGCACCAGTTCAACTTCATCAAGGTAGGCACTGGGCACCCGTCTTTCCCAACTTGCCTGGGTGTAGCAGCCCATGGGGGGCCTGTCCACACCACAGCTGCCCTTCTGACTACTGCCCCCCAGAACCACGCCTTCCGCCTGCTGAAGCCAGGGGGTGTCCTCACCTACTGCAATCTCACCTCCTGGGGCGAGCTCCTGAAGTCCAAGTACTCAGACATCACCACCATGTTTGAGGTGAGACTTTCCTACCCTTTAGCTGGGCAGTGATGTTGGGGGCTGGGCGGCTGGAGTTGCCCTGTGCCCTGGGGAGGGCCCCTTCCTCCCACAGGCTGTGGGAGGCTTGGATTATGCTGTCATTTTCCATTTGGGAACTAGACAAGGCCCTTACCAGCTCATCCACCTCCCATGGCTCCCTAGTGCTCTTGGGTTCAGCCTGAGCTTCTCACATTCCCTCTGCCCTTCATTGCCAGGCCAGGTGCCCTCTCAGGGCTTCTGTTCACCCTGTTCCTCTAACTACTCTCCTGAAAGCCTGCCACATGCCATGGTGCCAAGACGGTGGTTTTCCAGGTCCTTTGCTGTCCTGACTCTTTTACTCTGGCACTCACTGTCGAGGATACAGGCCTGTAGGGGTGGGAGTGAGTGTCTCCCTGTCCCTGGGATGCACGTCTGGGGCTGGCATTCAAGGACACCCAGGGGCAGGAAGGTGCTGCTGCTCAGGCCTCTCAGCTGGACAGTCCTGTCCACACCTGTGGTGGGTCCCTGTGCTTCTGGTGCTGTGCTTGGGGTGTAGGCAAGGCCCCAAGGCCCTGGGGTGACTCATGCCCCTCCCACCAGGAGACGCAGGTGCCAGCGCTGCAAGAGGCGGGCTTCCAGAGGGAGAACATCCGCATCGAGGTGATGGGGCTGGTGCCACCGGCCAACTGCCGCTACTACGCCTTCCCACAGATGATCACACCCCTGGTTACCAAGCAGTGAGCGCCCATCCTCCTCGCTGTGTCTGAGAACCAGCCATGCGACACAGACGGCCTCCCTCCAGGGCACGAGGGTGAAATAAACATGGGCACTGGCCTGGATGGTGGGCGGAGTGTGCAACTCTGAGTGCCGTCACCCCGCAGGGCCTATCATCCTGCCTGACACTGTCCATGCCCTGGGCAGCCATGCCACTCACCCCAGTGGTTTGCAGTGAGGACTAAGGGGGTGCCCCTGAGGCTGGGGTGTCTTGTGGAGTCAGTCCACAATGAGTGCCTCTGCTTTCAGGTGTCTTGGCTCCCACTGTGGTCTGGCCCAATCTGTCCCCCAGGGGAGCTGCCCCTCTGCAGGAGACCCACTTTCCAGGGACCCTCCTGTGGGCTCCTGGTCAGGGACCAGGCTCAGGCCGTTCCCTCCACCTGCAGCACAGTTCCCCCTCTGTGTGGTTTTACCCTAGAAGCTGCCTTGGCTGGGGCCGGGCACCACTGTCCCCCATGTCCCAGGTGGGGAGCCACCGATATGCAGTGGCAGACACAGAGGACCTGCAGGAGGATCAGTCTCCAGGGCCCGGCCACTGAAAGTCTGCTGAATAAATGTCATCAGGAAAGCACGGACTGGAGGAGACCACGGGCCTTCTCAAGGGCTGGGCTGGGAGAGGTAGAGCCCGGGTGTTGAGGATCTCATCTGGACTGCACCCACGTCTACAGGCTGAGGGACAGCTGGCGAGGGACCCGGCCTGTCTCTTTTTAGCCCCTGACCTTGGCCATGTGTGGGTCCCCACTGCCCCTCATTCAGAAACGGCCTCAGGGGCAGCAGCCGGCCTCAGCCATGCAGCTGGCCAGAGGCCACTGCCCCCTACCCCAACCCTGAGGTGGCTCAGTGTGGGGGAGGGACAAGGGCAGGCTTTGCGACTGTGGGGCCTGAGAAGGAGACTGAGTCAGGAGACTCCAGCTTCTAGCTCCCCAAAGCCAGACTGTCCCAGGAAAGGTTGCAGCTGGGTGATGGCTCAACTGTGGGCCTTGGTGTTCTCATCCATGTAAAAGGCAGAGGAGACCCTGCCCGATGGGTGCAGGATGTCTGGTCCCCACCCACACTGCACGAGGCACCAGTGCAATCAAGGAGGTTTATTTACAATCTTGGTTTATTCACAATCTTGGGGCCACTCCAGCGGCACCAGTGCGTCAGGACCGCACGCAGTGTGGCTGTGGGCTACTACCGGCGGTACCAGATCCCAATTCTCTTCTCCCGCTTGATTTTCCGCTGCAGCTGCAGGATGCCGTAGAGCAGGGCCTCGGCCGTGGGTGGGCAGCCTGCGGGGACGGAGCCTCAGCCTCCCATCCTCCTCCCTCCCTCCTCGCACCAGCCCCTGGGAAGGTTGGGAAGTGAGGCCCTGGACTAGTAAGGGGCCCTGTGCTGGCCTTCCCTTCCCGGCCTTCCCTTCCCTTCGGGAGAGGCCTGGGACTGAGAGGGATCTCTCCACTTAGCAATTTGCAATTTCCACTAAGCAAGTTGATGCGCTTTTATAGTTAACTCTAATTCAATGTCAGACCCTCTCCCTGCCTTTTGAGAGGTGCCAGGAGCCAGGCGTCAGCCCTGCTTTCTGGCCGTGCTGACCACTGGCTGCCCTTGGGGCAGCTGATGTGTGAAGCCACGTGCAGAGGGACATCCATGGGACTGACTGCCAGGTAACTGAACCTCAAACAGCCAGTGCTTGTTAAGTATCATTTAGATATACTTTTTTGTTTTTTGGTATGGGGATCGAACTCAGGACCTTGTGCTTGTGAGGCAGGCACAGTCCCACTGAGCTAAATCCCTGGCCCTTTTTGGTTTTTTTGGAGACAGGATCTCACTGTGTAGTTCAGGCTGGCCTCGAATTCACTATGCAGTCCAGGCTGGCCTTGGACTCTTGGCAGTCCTCCTGCTTCAGCCTCTCGAGTGCTGGATGACAGGTGTGTGCCACCACACACAGCTACAATTTTTTTTTTTTTTTTTTTTTTGGTACCGGGGATCAAACTCAGGCAGAACCACTGAGCTAAATCCCCAGCCCCCAGCTACTGTTTTGAAAATTATTATTCATTGTGATTCTGACATTCAAAGTTAGCTGAGCATCCTGAACTTTTTTATTTTTCTGAGGTCACAGGGATTAGAACCACTGCCTACATTTCCAGCACTCCCCACCCCACCTGTTTTAAATATTTTTTTTGAAACAGGGTCTCTCTCTGTACCCAGGCTGTCCTTGAACCTGTGGTGATGCTCCTGCCTCAGCTTCCTGCCTCAGCATGCGCTACCACACCCAGCTCCCTTTTTATTTTGAAACAGGGTCTCACTAAATTGCTACATTGCCCAGGCTTGTGATACTCCCATCAGTCCCCAGAGTGCTGGAACGACAGGCATGCACCACCATGCCTGGTACTTTTATGTTGTATACCTGGCCACCTTGAAGATCCCCAGCCTGGAGTCTCACAGGCCCTTCTGTGAGAATGAGGACCAGGGCCAATGTCCTGCCCTCCAGAGACTTTTCTTTGTTAGTTTCAGTAACTGCATTTCTTTGGACTTTATCTCTCAGACAGAACCACATGAAACTGAAGCTGGTAACTGGCAAATGTTGGCCATTCATTCCCTTCTGCTACTCTGACTTTTTGACACGGACCAGGCTACCACCCGGACCTTCTGTCAGGGAGACCCCATGACCAAGGGGGTCAGGCCTGGGGTGGCGCTGTTTCTCCATCCACAGTGTGGATGGGGGAGGAGCAGAGTGAGCAGGCCCAGGCCGTCCTCACCTGGCACATAGATGTCCACGGGCACGATGCGGTCACAGCCCCTCACAACAGAGTAGGAGTAGTGGTAGTAGCCTCCTCCGTTGGCACAGCTGGGGGAGAAAACGCCCTGAGGGGCCACCCTGGCATTCGTGGACCCCTGCCCACCCTATCTCCTATCAGGCATCTGCCCACCAAGAAGGGGGGTTGCAGATCCCAGACAGGTGGCCAGCAGAGACAAAGCCCCTCTGGGAACCTTGAGGCGGGGTGCACAAGTAAATGTGTGCTGGGAAACAGGAAGCGCCCCCCTGGAGCTCTGATGATCAACTCCCCTGGGGAGTGTGGGGTTGGAGACCCGTTAACAAAAAGCCCCTTCAAACAGCAAAGATCAGAGCCCAGGTGTAGGGAGCACGGGAGGCAGCCCTGTCTGTGGAGCGGCGTGGAACCTCTGCCCGCCCCATCTCTGCCACTGGGGGCCACGCACTGTGGGAGACCCAGTAATGCCTGTCACTTCATCACACTGCTCACCAGGGCCAGGAAAATGGAAATAACCACTGTGTTTGGCCAGGTAAACTCTGGAATGTTCTACAGCCATTCAGAATTAGGTTACTTATAAGTCCTCACACCGGGACATCACTCAGCCAACAAAAGGAGCAAGGCTGTGACACTCCACAGCGTGGACAGACCTTGAGGACACCGTGCTCAGTGAGAGATGCCAGACATGGGAGACACAGCGTGGGTCAGGCGACTCCAGAGATGGGAAGTGGACTCCTGGGTGCTGTGGCTGGGGAGGGGATGGGTGACTGTTCATGGGGACAAATGGGGCTTTCTTTGGGGTGACAGAGTTTTGGAACCAAGTAGTGACAACAGTCATGCATCTCTTGACACTTTCAAAGGCTGCACTTACACAGCACTGAGCTGGGTGGACAGGAGGCCGCCTGGAGCTTGGGCTGTTAGTGCATGGGGAAGCAGCCTGGGTGAGGGCAATGGGCATGTGACAGGTGGCAGCTAGGTACACTGTGTGCTGAGAACGTGCTAAGGGCCTTGCCCTGTGATACCCGGACAGATGTGAGGGGCTAATGTGGGGTGGGGGCAGTACTCACCTCCCCATGGACACGACGTAGCGTGGCTCTGGCATCTGGTCGTAGACCTGGAGGAGGCGCAGTATCAGGCTCCGCATGCTGCTCCGTGTGGGTGGGAAGGGAGGGCAGGGGGGCCGGGCCTACCTTGCGGAGTGCCGGGGCCATCTTGTTGGTAAGTGTGCCGGCCACGATCATCACATCAGCCTGGCGCGGGCTGGCGCGGAAGACCACGCCGAAGCGGTCCATGTCATAGCGGGGCGCAGCCATGTGCATCATTTCCACGGCGCAGCAGGCCAGGCCAAAGGTCATGGGCCACAGCGAGCTCTGGGTGAGGGCGGGCCCGTCAGTCACCGTACACTCGGGTCTCTAGCCTCACTTTAGAATCGGAGGGCAGCGGCCAGGCTCCAGGCCCAGGAGAGGGCGCAGAACCAGGGCCATTCCCATCCACCCTCCCGGGACCGGACCCCAGTAGCCCTGGACACCATGTGCGGCTCGTCCAGGAAGCCTGCCTGATTCCTTTGCTGTCCTCCAACATTTGGTGTCTTGTTTCCCCCACACCTCCCGCTCCTTCTGACCTGGGTCTGATGCCTAGAAGTGGCCCCAATGGCCATCAACAGCTGTGTGTATGTGGCTGGGCTGCAGAGTGGTAACAGGTCACCCCTTGGCCTGGATGGCCAGGGCCACCTGGCTAGCACCTGCACCGGACAGACCCTGGCCATGTCCCTGAGCTTCGGTGATTACAAAGGACCCTGCAGCGGGCAGCTCCATGCTGGCAGCTGCGGGGTCCTGCGGGAGGCTGCCCTGGGCACAGAGCCCAATGCAGACAAAGAGGGAGGCAGAGCCGTGCACACCATCAATGGGCCATTGTGAGAATGGTATCACTGTGAGGCAGGACGCTGGGTGGAGGTGCGGGGAGTGGCTAGCTGGCCACAGGGATGGGTGTTGTGGGTGCCTGGGGGAAGGCCATGTGGACTTTTCTGAGGACCTATCCTGTTTAGCCTGCATGGCTTTTTGAAGTTAAAAATCACTTTCACACTAGAAGAGAAAAAGAATGAACGCAGAGGCCAGAATGAGACCTGTAGGAGGAGCAGCTGAGTCGCTGGGGCCAGGGCAAGGAGGCCAGGCAGTGGGGTGGGAGGAGGGTGAGCCCCAACACAGAATCGGGGGTGCTCAGGAGAGCCCAGCCTCACCCCAGGGCCCAGGGGTGGTATATGTGTCCCTGGGAAGAGGGGATAGGAGGGCTCACCCGGCGGGCCCAGTTGATGAGGTCATCCAGCTTGGCCACCACATACTCGCCGCGGCTCCTGGGGAGTGTGGGGGGCTTTGGGACCAGGGCTCCAACGTTGGCCACAGCAGGCTGGGTGCTGGGTACAGGGACACACAGGCATGGGAGGTGTCAGTGACACAGCCACGGGGTGGCCACCAATAGCCCCTGCTGGGGACCCAGCCTGGGGGAGCTGCCAGGAGGTGTGGACAGAGGAGCAGTCACAGGCAGGGTCCCTGGATAGCATGGGGTGAACCCTGAGGCCCAGCCCACAGCCAGGACTCACTGAAGGCGAGGAATGAGACATGGCTGCTCCCAGGGGCTCAGCATCCAGGACCCCAGGATGCGTGTGGCCACAGGGCTCCCAGGCAACCAGGACGCACACCCAGAAAGCACCAGAGGGAGATGTGGGGAGGAGGGTGGGGGTGGCCTCACCTGCCCGGGCCCTTGGCGGCCCAGCTCTGATGGACACCTCGCGCCTGCACAACCGCGCCCACACTGGAGCTGCAGAGACTCCAGTAAGTGGCCGCCCTGAGCCCAGAGCCCAGCCCTTCCCAGTCATCCCTTCCCACCTCAAACCCCTTGCTCCTCTGCCTGCCACCCCTCCCCTCACTCAGGCCCCAACCCGCATGATGGCTCAGATCTAACAGTTTCTCCAGGTGCATGGACCACTGACTGCCTGAGTAAGGACGATCCCGGAAAAAGCTACAGAAGGAAACCAAGACCAGGCCCACCCTGCCTGACCGAGGGGACCCTGGATGCTCTGGATGGTGGGCCTCAGGCCTCCCGAGTTGCTGGGAGCTGGCTGTCCTTGAGCCAGGCTTGCAGGATACCGTGGTGGGACAGGGGGAGTGTGCTCTGAGGGCACTGAGCCCTGCCAGTCTCTGTCAATCCACAAATGTCCCACAGAGGGCCCTGCGCACCTCTGCTGAGGAGAGATGCTAGCCCCAACCTGACCTGGCTCACTGGTAACCTTCCCCAGGGGATCCTCTGTCTGGGGGTGGGGGGTCTGTACACCCGCAGCCGAGCCTCCCGCCTGATAGGTACCAGTACTCACCGCAGGCCGAGGATCCGGATGCAGAGTGGGCCAGAAACTGTGGAGAGAATAGGGCTGGTGTGGGGTGAGTGGTGCTCGGGGCTGCAGGGCCAAGGTGCCCCGGCTGGGCCTTCCCTCCCTCCTGCCACACCCTGCTGTCTCCTCCACTCTCTCAATCCCACTCAGCAATCGCTTGGTGAGGAAGGATCTTCCAAAAGCAACTGCTTCTCTCCCTTGCTGAGGACCCTCGGCCCCCGGAAGCACACTCAGATCCTACATCAAGGTCCCCTCCCCGTGCTCACTGTGTCCCTCCTCAGGGTCTTTGCCTTGCTGCTCCCTCTGCCTTGAATGCCCTGGTGCACACACAGCCAGCCCCTTGTCCCTGAGGCCTCAGGTCAGGCACCCACTGGCCAGCCAGGCCCTCTGGGTCCCAGCACCATACCCTCTCTTATCTCTGTGCACTCACAGACTGCAGGCCTCCCCTGTGACAACAGGGCTTCCCTGCTTTGCCCTTGGCTGTGCCTGGCATACAAATGGTGCTCAGTAACTGAGGCTCTGGACACTGGGCTGGGGCTTGAGGGTTTCAGATCCTGCTGGGCACTGCCCTGTGCTCTAGGAGCATGCAGCCAGGAGGGTAGCAAAGGCACTGTCCATATCAACCGACACAGGCAAGGGCCCTCAGGAGGAGCTGACTGCAAGGGAAGATGGGGAGGGACACCCTGGATGGAGGCAGTTCTGGAAGGGAATAGCCAGGAGGACAAAGTCGGGGTGGTGGAGGTGGGTAGGGACCTTCATGAATAGTGGAGCAGGCAGACAGGCCATGGTTGGTGAACATCCAGGGCTGAACTATGTCCACTAAATGCACATGGTGAAGCCTTAGCCCCAGCACCTCAGAATGTGACTGTGTTTGGAGACAGGGTCTCTACAGAGGTAATTAACAATTAACAATGGAGGTGCTAGGAGACCGAGCTGACACACCCGGGCCACGGGGTCGGGAACTATGGTGCTTCCGAACATCCTGATCACCGGTACACTAGGAGTTGGAAAAACCACACTAGGCAAAGAACTTGCATCCAGATCAGGACTAAAGTACATTAATGTGGGTGATGTAGCTTGAGAAGGGTCATTATATAATGGCTACAATGAAGAGTATGAGTGTCCCATTTTAGATGAAGAAAAAGTAGTTGATGAGTTAGAGAACCAAATGGCAGAAGGTGGAGTTACTGTTGACTACCATGGTTGTGATTTCTTTCCTGAACGATGGTTTCATGCAGTTTTTGTGTTGAGAACAGATAACAGCATATTGTACAAAAGACTTGAAACAAGGGGTTATAATGAGAAGAAACTAGGAGACAAGATCGAGTGTGAGACTTTTCAAGTTCTTTATGAAGAGGCCATGTTATCATACAAGGAAGATATCGTGCACCAGCTGCCCAGCAATACGCCTGAAGAGCGAGAGGACAACATAAACCAGATCTTGAGATGGACTGTGCAGTGGGTCAAAGGTCACAACCCGTGACTGGTCACTTGGTGGTGCCTCTTTGCCCACCTTGTAGACAGGGCCTCCAAATATCTGTAAAAACCAGAACTATGTGGAAGGCCCAGCAGGTATTTTTATGCCTGGATTTCTTTTTCTCCATGAGAAAGTTAAACAATCACAAATATAATGAATACAATTATTATTAAGTATTTAAAATATCCATCAGTTGCTAAACAATAAATTTGATCAAATGGGTAAAAAAACCAAAAAAACAACGATGGATAGGTGAGGTCCCTGACAGGGGCCCGGATCCACGGGCCTGAAGGCCATATAATAAACAAGGGTCAGGACACAGGAACCCAGAGGGAAGACCAGGTGAAGTCCCAGGGAGAAGACAGCACCTACAAGCCACGGCGAGACATCAGGAGCAGCCCAACCTGTAACACCTTGATGAGGTGGACCTTCAGCCTCCAGGACTGTGGGTGATGAATTACGGTCATCTAAGCCACCTGAGCAAATCAGTCCAGGCCTGAGAGTCCACACAACCTCCCCCAACCCCCTGGAGCTAGCCTTCACCTCGCCCAGGGTGCTGCTTTCTGCGGCCCCAAGCAGGCTGCAAGTCTCCCAAGGACATGACAGTGACCTACTTCTTGGCAGGCGTGAGGCTGGGCACAAAGACAGATTAGCTGCCTCTCCCTGAGCCTCAGTTTTCCCACTTGAAAACTTAGAGCCTTGGAAATACAGCAAAACAAACGCCCTGCTGAGTACCTCAGAGGTGATGGGAATAGGATTTTTTTTTTTTTTTTGAGATGGTGGTCTCACTATGGTGACCAGACTAGTCCCAAACTCTTAAATGGAAGCAATCCTTCTGCCTCAGCCTCCCAAGCAGCTGAGCCTCTCAAGCAGCAGTGTGCCAATGCACCCAGCTTTGGGACAGGTATTTTTAACAAAGGATTCCTGGTGAGAATTCAGAAGAACTGTGAGCTTGCACAGAAAAACAAATAACCTCTTCACTATCATCAGAGTCTTACTGAAAATGAGCTTTTTGTTCAGTTCTGACCCCAGAGAACGGAACACAGCAGTACTGGCAAGACCTGTAACTTTTCATCAGCAAAACCAGAGAGTCTTAACTGTGTGACAGATGAAACGGACAACTCCAAGAATCAATCGACAGTCCCCTCTGCTCCATACGACTCTGCTAGACCTACCCCAGATCTGGCATCTTGTGCATTATAACAATCAAAGCACACAGGTAACTAAGTCACCAATTAGGTTGTCTTTCTTCCTTTCCTTTTCTTTCTTTTTTTGGGAGATAGGGTCTCACTATGCATAGCCCAGGTTGACCTTGAGCGCCCAGGATCCTCCCGCCTCAGCCTCTGGAGTACTGAGATTACAGGTGTGCTCCACCACACTTCGCTACCAATCAGGGTTTTGCGACAGTATTTGATAACTGTCTCTCAGTACCGCTGGTTTCTTCTCATCCTACGATTTTATTCCATGTCACTTTTTATTCAGTCACTTTATCTGAGGAAGGGTCTACATGCTACCTTGATGCCCAAAAGGTCCTCCGAGAAGGACAGTTAGAGACACCTGCTCTGCGAGTGGCTGTGGCCCCTAGGAGCTGCAGGAAGAAGCAAGTGGGGGATGGCTCAAGTGACTGGGCCCGCTCTGAACCTCAGTCCCGCTCCTCAGCTGAGTGCAAGCCCCGCCCCGTCCTCGCGGACCCTGCCAGAGCAGCATCTCGCACCGTGCCCGCGGGCGCCCGCCTCAGTTTCCCCGACCTGCTCATCACTGGCCAGGCCGGCATGAAGAAGCCCAAAAGACACTGCGGCCTCGACACAGGCTCCCGACACCTGCAGAAACCCAGGCTATGGCGCCCTAGGTCTCCAGGGTGCCCAACGTTCCCCAGCCTGGGCTCTGGAGCCCGACGTCCCCATGGCCACCACGATCCCGGGCCACAAGGACCCCGCGAACCCGGCGCCCGGGCCCCAGGCTCACCAGTCAGCGCTGCCATCTTTGCCTCGGCCTTCAGACAACCTCTGCGGTCCGCCCTCCTAGTGCTCCGGGTCCTCGGGGCCGTCACTCAAAGCGGCTCAGGATGTGTGCAGAAACCGGAACCTGGAGTTGGGCCGTTCCGCTGCTCTTTCCACCTCCGTGTTCGTGACCACGCCACGCGTCCTCAGACCACTCGCCCCGAAAAAAGAGGACGCGGGGATAAGGGTAACAAAAGAAAAGCCATCGCGCTGTCTTTTCTGATTTCAGAAGGCAAAAAAAAAGTGGAGCGCTCCCGTCCCTGGGTGGGCTCGAACCACCAACCTTTCGGTTAACAGCCGAACGCGCTAACCGATTGCGCCACAGAGACCGCGTTGGGGGTAGTGCTACCGACGCAGCCTTATGAGGTATATGCAAGAGCCGCTCCCGGGAAGAACTGCACCTGCGCAAGGCGTCTCGCCTCTGGGCGGAGTCTAGGAGTGAGCGGCCCCTGCTGTCCGGCCGAAATAGCTCAGTTGGGAGAGCGTTAGACTGAAGATCTAAAGGTCCCTGGTTCGATCCCGGGTTTCGGCAGGGTTTTTGATGTCCTGATCCGAATGTTGGTTTCCGTCTAATCAGAAAATTCAACTGTTTGTAAATTCAACTGTTTGTCCCATTTGGAGGTTTTATGATTTCAGTGCAAACACCCTGTCCCTTCTTTCTTCACTCATTATTTAAAAAAATTTTTTTTTGCTAGGCATGGTGGTTCAGGCCTGTAATCCCAGCACTCGGGAAGCTGAGGCAGGATTGCCACGAGTTCGAGGCCAGCCTGGGCTACCTAGTGAGTTGTAGGCCACCATGAACTACATACACAGTGAGACTCTGCCTTCCAAAAAAAAAAAAAAAATTGGGAGGGGGGCTGCTGAGGGTGGATTCTATATTGTTTAAAATTGCTAGGTCTAGAGCCAGTACTGATTGTCAAATGTAACATAAATACCAACTAAATAGAGTTGGCAAAAATACTTTCTACTTGCATGTTCTTTTTTCTTTTCTGGTACTGGCTTTGAACCTAGGGTCTTTGCACTGAGCTACACTGCAAGCTCTTTTTAAAAAATTTTTTTGACACAAGGTCTTGCTAAGTCATGAAATTGCCCAGGCCGAGCTCAAACTTGAGATCCTCCTGCCTCAGTCTCTCAGATGGGATGACAGGCCTGTGCCATTATGCTCGGCTCGGGAATTCTATTGAGTGACACAAAACAGACTAAGTCCTTTTTCTGCCCTGGTACCCCATCACAGCCCTGCATGACATCTGGTTATCATGTCTCCGGGGCCCTCTTTGGGAGGCTGCTATTGCTGGGGACCAGCAGGGGATAGAGATTAATTCAGGGCCCTAGGGGACAGGCTGGCTGCCTCCTGCTTGTGTGGGTTCGTCACCTTCCCGGGATGCTGTGTGACTGCCAAGGCCAGGTGGGCTGCTCACTCTGAGGGGAGCCTGTGTAAGCTGGATGCGGGGGGTCGAGGGAACGGAGGGCTTCAACACCCCTGCCCACCCTCCAGAGACGACACCCTGAGCTGCCAGCCAGGCTGCTCCTGGGCCCTGAGCTATGGGAACCATGAGAAGGAGCTATGTTTCCCACAGTGAGGTTTTGGGGCGATTTGGCCTGGAGGACAGGGTGGGAGCTGTCCCTGATGACAGCGGCTAAAGTGAGGTGCAGGGTTGAAGGGGAAAGGGTGAAAGGGGATTGTAGAGGGAAGGGGCAATGGAGGAAGAAGGGGGGGAGGGGGTGTGGTGCGACAGCCAGGGTCCCAAGCAGAGGTGGCTCCTGAGGGTGGCACTGTTGGACGTTGAATGTGTCCCTGAGGTGTGGGCCATGTGTCCTCTCCTGCTCCTGGAGCTGCCAGAAAGCTAGGACATTTGATGCTGGGAAATGTGATTTCTCCTCTTCCAGATCTGGAACAAGTAACACCCATTTTGGGAAGGGGGTCCCCAGGGACACGGGGAGAGGGGCGGCTCCCAGGTTCCCTGAAAGGGTGGCAGAGGAAGATGGGGAGATGGCATCAGGGCTGGAACAGGGACTGGGAAATAACAGCCATCTCTACCCCAAAGAAGGGAAGGCAGCCAGGCCCCAGATGGGTTGTAGACAGCTGCACTCCAGGGTACACTGGTGGTGTCTGGGGACACATGGGGAGCTTCTGGCATGGAGTGGAGTGGAGGCCAGAGACTCCGTCCAGCACCTGCAGTTCCCAGGATGACCCCCAGAGGGCGCCCCGGGCCCAGTGTGCACAGCACTGAGCAGGGGACCCAGGCATTAGGGGAAATGGGACCATGGAGAACACTGGGTCACCAGCAAGTGTGTGACCGACACCCCCAAGCAAGAGGCAGGTGTATAGGAGGATGGGGAGCCACACTGCACCCCTTGTAGACACGGATGGGTTGAGTCTGGCCTCTTGGTGCCTTGGAAGCAGCCAGTCATGCTGGTCACCCCTGGGAAGCCTCAGGTGCTCCTCAGCTCAAGCTTCTAGAACTTTCCTGACTGGGTGCCCTGTGGCCAAGGGACATTTTGGGGCCTAAACACCCTCTGTATACTGAGGGAAATGCCCCATTGAAGCAGGCCTACCCCCACGGAAGATGGGGAAATGGAGGGGCTGCTCTCTGGCCCTGCTGGCCTGGATTTTGTTTCCCTGACAGATGGGTACTTTCTTGGTGATGCTCATGCAGCCGAGTCTGTCCACAGAGACCCACCTGCCTCCTGGCCCAGCCGGTATCAGGACACAGCAGGCCTGGTCACTATGCTCAGCCCCGATTCTCACCCCTCTCCCAGGGAACAAAATGAGTTTTGTTCAGAAAAGCCAGGTCTTCTAAAAGCCATTTAATTCAAGTTGTAAGGGCTAGACAATCCGATCCTCAGGACACAGCGCAGGGAGGCCCAGAGACGGAGATATAGAAATACTTCGTGACACAGCTGGGTGCCATGGTGTACACAGGTAAATCTAACACTATGGGAAGCTGAGGCAGCAGGATCAAAAGTCTGGGCACAGCATGAGCACCTCAGCAAGACTGTCTCAAAATAAAAAAGGGATGGGGATGCAGCTCAATGTAAAGCAAAGCCCTGGAACCAATCCTTAGTGAAGAAAAAAAAAAAAGACAGACTTTGTGACAACAGCAATCACACACAAGGACTCCACTTTCACAGGACCTTGCCCCGCCAGGACGTCACGGGTGTTTGTGTGCAGCATTGGCTACTGAGCAACGCAGACAGGAGGCCCAGGGCCAGGTCCCCATGGCCAATGGGGTGAGCTTTCCCAGGAAGGAGGGCGAGAGGGAGGTGGCCCCTCCTCAGGGAGGACAGAGCTAGGTGACAGGCATGGTGCTGGCAATGCTCCGCTGAGACCCTGCCTGGGACATGGACCCTGCAAGTGGCTGGAGGCAGAACAGCCCAGCTGGGCCAGTTTTGCATCTCAATTCCCCCTCCATCTCCTTGGAGATCCCAGCAAAACCAACTGCAATGAAATGGGCCAGTGGAACCTTCTCAGGCCCGGAGCCATCATGTTCCTGCCCCCTACTTGGAATGGGTGGCCTGGGCACGTCACTCTCTCCAAGGAACAGTGACAGGGACCATGCTGCCGTCTCTGCCCCTACTCCCTCCACACCTCTGGCACGGGGTGAGGGGGACAGTGGGGAAGAGGTCCCAACCTCACAAACCCAGGTCTCCAGAGGGGACAATCACAACTCAGCGGAGGGACAAGTAACAATAACCACACCCAGCAGGGGCAGATGGCCTTCACCTCTGCCACAGTCTGAAAACTCCCTTGGCCACACTGACTTCACGCAGAGGAGCCTAGAGCATCGGATAGAGTAATTCATCGAGCTGTGGCCCTGACTGTGACAAAATCTCTGGACCATGAGGCCATGGGGCTGCCCTGAACCCGGTCCTTGTCCCCATGCTGTGGCTAGAAAAGCCTCACTGCTGCAGGGGCCAGGGCCAGGGCCAGGAGCAAGGGGTTTTTCTCACACTACTGCCACCTGGTCCACAGCTCCTATGGTGACATGGAGTGGGGTGGAGGCCATTCTGGGATCCCACGGTAACTGTCCAGGTAGCATACAAAGACCTGAGGGGCTGGCCGTGCAGAGACAGCACAGCCAGGGGATGGGGGGCCAGGGCAACCTCGGTGTCCAGCTGCAGGCTTAGTCTCCTGCCTTCCCCTATACGACGTCCTAGCAACGCTGGCCTTTGGTGCTGTAGTCACAGAGACAGCAGGGGTGGGACAGGAGACTCCCGAGGTGGGCTGGGGGACTACACAGAGGGGACTGTGACAAACAAGACCAAAAGACACATGGATGCTCCACAGCCACCCATGACCCAGCCACGTCAGACACTTTCTAAAAACTCTCATTTAATACTGGATGTGATGTGTGACATAAAATACGTGTGCAACTCATATCAAACTATACAGTCACAACGGACGACGTAAAATACAGGGATTTTAAACATCTCAGGAAATATATATTCCGGAAAACAGCAACACAGAGACTGGCTTTTGCTGGCCATGACACAGTCTCTTCTGACTGTGAATGGGAGGGTTGGAGCCATGGGCACCTGACAGATCCCGGGGTCCGTGTCCTAGAGCGGCCCACGCACAGGA
The DNA here is from genome assembly GCF_053883595.1 of Heterocephalus glaber. NCBI lineage: Eukaryota > Metazoa > Chordata > Mammalia > Rodentia > Bathyergidae > Heterocephalus > Heterocephalus glaber. The sequence goes on along the minus strand of NW_028258457.1, from coordinate 3,791,693 downwards.
GGGGGTGTCCCCGTGCCAGCCACTCTCGGGCCATGTAGAGCGTGTGCCTCGGCTCAGATGCTTGCATGGGTGCACATCACCGGCGGCGCCGACTCCTTTCTTCCAGGACCTGATTATCAAATATTTGTTTTTCCCTGCAGAAAACAGAAGTTGATATATCACATGAGTGATTAATCATGGAGTTTGCAAAGAGCATGAGAGGTGGGCGTGGTGGCACACACCTGTAATCCTGGCACTCGGGAGGCTGAGCCAGGAGGATCCCTGAAATTTTAAGGCTAGCCTGGGTTACATAGTGAAACTTCTCAAAAAAATTAAAACAGACAGACAAGAAAGATGGTTCTGGGGCCAGGCGTGTAGCTCAGTTATCCCATGCCTGCCTGGCAAGGCCAAGGTCCTGAGTTTGATTCTTGGTATCAAAAAAAAAAAAAGAAAGATGGTCCTGGTTCTGGTTCTGGGCACAATAGTGCACATCTGTAACCCTAGCACTTGGGAAATGAGGCAGAAAAGACTGCAAGTTTGAAGCTGGGCTGGGTTATACAGTGAGTTTGAGGCTAGCCTGGACAACACAAGACCAGGTCTTTTAAAAAAAGGATACAGGGGCCGGGGAACTAGCTCAGTGGTTCCAGCAGCTGCTTCACAAGCGCAAGGTCCTGAGTTCAATCCCCGGCATCAAAAATAAATAAATAATTTTTAAAAAGAGTACAGATGGCCAGGAATTCAGCTTAGTGTTTCACTGCCTGCTGCGCAAGCGTAAGGACCCGAGTTCAATCCCTAGTACCAAAAAGATAAAAGGAGGGGCCGGGGATTTAGCTCAGTGGTTCCGCCGCCTGCCTAGCAAGCACAAGGACCCGAGGAGTTTGATCCCCAGTACCAAAAAAAATAAAAGAAAGAAAGAAAGAAAGAAAAGAAAAAAGGGTACAGGGCCAGGGATTTAGCTCAGCGGCACTGCACCTGCTTGCAAGGTCCTGAGTTTGATCACTGGTACCAAAAAAGAAAAAGGGGTACATTTTAGGTTATTTGTGTGTGTGTGGTGCTGGGGATGAAACCTCAGTCCTCATGCATGCTAGGCAAGAGCTCCATCACTGAGCTGCAGCAAAATCCCCCAAATTTTTTTCATTCCAACCAAATATTAAAGCACATGAAATATTAATTTTTTCCTTGATGATCTCTTCCTATGCTGGCCTTGAACTTGAGATCCTCTCACCTCAGCCTTCCACCAAGTAGCTGTGAGAAGAGGCATGGCCAGCACTGAGCTCCCCTGGTGGACCCTGAGTGTCCTCATCAAATGACAACTGCTTAGCAGCAACCTCTCCCAGGAAGCAGGGCTGCCTCATACAGGGAGAGAAATGAGATAGGCTGGTTTTCGAATTGGCCTGTGTAGAACACGTGGCCACTGGGTGAGGGGCAGAGAGATGACAGAGGCTGCCCTGGAATGCACACGTGCTGCTCCGGGACAGCCTCTCAGGAGGAGCCGCTGTGTGGATCTACTGCAGTCTGATATAGGAGACAGGGCGGGGCGAAGCTGGCTGGGAAAATGAGTGGGACCTGTCAATTACAAGATCCCACAGCAAGGGAGGGTCCCTTATGTAGAACTTCTCGCGAGCTTCCGCGAGATGTGGACGGCATAAAAGAGCGGCCATTATGGAAAGCCGCTATGGAGCATGCCTTTGCCTGCCTTTGCCCCGTACACCGTGTCGCCTCTGAATGTGTACTTTCATTTTTGCTGTTACCCTTCATTTTCTCTTTATTTGGCCCAAGTTCACTCTGCAGAGCTGGTTTCTCCCATACCCATTTACTTTTCAAATAAACTTTCTGACACCATTATTGTCTTGTCTGGTTTAATTCTTTGTTCAAGACAAGAAGAACCTGGAGTACTTTCGATGGGCGAGCCATTTCTAAAGAAACCACCCTACAACATAACACTGAGTCAGGGGGGACATCAGGGGAGCAAAAACCAAAAAAGAACACGAGAATGTCACAGATACTGCGATGGTGGGCAGGCCAAGGCCAAGGTGACAAGTGGCTGCCACTGGGACCACTTCCCTGTGAACGCCCAGCCTCATTAAGCTCTGAACGGAGGCACCGAACATCCTTGTTGTACATTCTCACAGGCACCGTGAGCTGTCAACCAGAAGGAAACCAGGAGAACTAAAGGCCCTGGGATGACAGCACATGCACCCTCCCATGACCACCACTTTCATTCACGTGTTAAGTGAGTCAAGGCAGTACATACCTCCAACAGCCCATGATAAAAACGTCAAGTCTATTTCCAAAGACCCTTCCAGTTGTGCAGGTTGGGGACGGCGCTGTACTGGGGAGTGAACTCAGGGCCTTTGGACTGACTACATCCTTAGCCTCTTTTTACCTTTTGAGACAGGATCTCACTAAGTAGTAAGTTGCCCAGGCTGGGCTTGAATTTGGTATCTTCCTGGCTCAGCCTCCCAGAAAGCTGGATCACAGGTATGTGCCACCATGCCCAATGGCCCTTCTAGTTCTATTAATTCAGCTGGGTTGAAACTCCTGCAAATAAAGCCAAATTTAATCTCTTTTGGACAGTTTTGCAGTGACTTTCAGACACCATGAGCCCAAGGGACATGTTGGCACCACCACCCTGCCACGGAGGACACCGGACTCCCGAGGGCACCACAAGGTACACACCAGCCCCCAGGGACAGTGTGCCCGGAGGCAGAGGGGCCAGGCATGCAGCCAGGGTGGTGAGCACTGGTTGGGGACCCTGCCCTGCAACTCCTGATCCATCTTGTGGCTGTCACTGCCCTGCAGCCCCACCGGCTCCCAGCAAGGCCTGGCAGCATGCCCAGAGGCAGATTAGGGGCTGGGGGCCAGAGATCCAGGCAGCTCGACGTGCGGAAACATCTCGATCACAGCCTTCACTCTCCTGCCTGGTGCAAAGGCTGCTTCTTAATTTCGCTATTTTCTCCACCAGCCTGGCACAGCAGGGAAGAAAACCCAGAGCATGCCCACCCCAAGCAGGAGATTAGGGAGACGCAATCAGGGATGCAGCCAAGCACGCGACCAGGTTGCCTGGCCTGGAGGACATGGGGCCGGGACGGTCTGCTCCAGGGAAGATGTGGTGAGGCCTGGCTTAGGTCCAGCTTGCCTGCCACAGGCCAGCTCAGAGACCCTGGCCACTCCCAACTCCTGCTGGAAGATGGGAATTTCTGTCACCATGAACACCAGCAGCCCCAGGGGAAAGGCTCAAGCCTACCGGTAGCCGAGCGATGGTCCCTTTAGGTACTTCTCCTCAGCCGTCTTGTAGTCCACCGCATCCACGGCAGAGATGGCGCAGATGATGGCCTGCAAGAGGACACAGAGTGCTGGACTGGAGCAGCAGGCCATGGCTCCAAGCCATGCACACTGTGATCCAGAACATAGCTGCCTCTAGTGAGATTCCCTAGTCGAATCAGTAACACCTCCTTTTGGATTGGAGAGGAGTTCAGCTCATTAACAGTAGGGAGTAAAAGACAGGGCTCAAACCCACAAGGGCATTTCTAAAAATTTGAGAGTTTACCCTTAAAAATAAAGAAAAGAGGGCCAGGGATTTAGCTCAGAGTCACCGTGCCTGCCTCGCATGCACAAGGTCCTGAGTTCGATCCCAGGTACCAAAAAAAAAAAAAAAGCAAAATACACACTTATTCTTATTCCCCCCAAAAAACTCTAAAAGACACAATAAAGAGCAGCTAAGTGTGGCAGTTTATACCTATAATCCCAGCATTCTGAGAAGGTGGGACAAGAGGATCACAAATTCCAGCCCAGCCTAGATGATTTAGCAGAACATTGTATCAAAATAAAAAATAAAAAGGTATGGGAGTATGGCTCAACATTTCCTACGTGTGATCCCCAGTATGGGAAAAAAATATATTTTCACATATGATAAATGTCTGATATTGATGAATCAGCATTAATTGTCACAGGTGATACAGCCGTATTTTAGTTAAGGCAAACAGTTCTTAAAGAATCCTTAAGGAAGTGGGCATGCAGATGGCACATGCCTATAATCCCAGCCCTTAGGAGGCTGAGGCAGAAGGACTACCATGAGTTGAGGTCAGCCTGGGCTGCACAGTGAGTTTAAGGCCAGTCTGAACTACACACTATGAGACGCTGTCTCAAAAAACCAAAGGAAAAAAAAAGAATCCACATGGAGCCCAATGTGGGGGCACATACTTGTAATCCCCAGCACAATAAGGGAGGCAGAGGCAGGAGAATTGCAAATTCAAGGCCAGCCTGAGATACATAGAATACAGTTTCAAAAAAAGAAAACCAACAAAAACAATGAATCCTTACAGTTGAGAGCAGGTGCCGCTCCAACCCAGCTGGGGGCACTGAGGGCAGGTTGTTCTGTGGGGTGCGCATCCTAAGCATTGCAGGGTGCTGAGCAATCTCCCTGGCTTCCACTGCTCCAGCCCAGGAGCTCCCAAGTTGTGACAGCCATAAATGTCCCCAAACACTGCCCAGTGTCCAGTTTTAGAGATATACACTGGAATACTTAACAGTAAAAAGGGCTTTTTTTTTGGTACTGGGGATCAAACTTGGGACCTCGTGCTTGCGAGGCAGGTGGCGGAACCACTGAGCTAAATCCTTGGCCCTTTCAGCTGGAGGTTTTTTTCTTCCCCCAAAATAATACAGGGGCAGCCCAGGGATTTAGCTCAGTGGTGCCGATGCGTGCCTCGAAAGCGCAAGGACCCGAGTTTGATTCCCAGTACCAAAAAATAATAATAATAATGCAGGGGGCAGCGGGCACAGAGTTCACTGTGCTATTTTATTTTTGAATCTACTTAAGAATTCCATCAACTCCAAGGTCAAATGACTTTGACGGTGTTCTTTGCAGACTCACATTCCCACCCCACCATGCTCTCTCCTCACCAAGCTCTGCGCCTGGCTCATGGTCATGGCCATGCTCAAGGTCACAGCCAGGGGTATGCCTGCTCAGCAGGATGAGAACTTTATTTTATGGTGATACTGGAGACTGAACCCTTCTACCACTGAGCTCTATGACTGAGCTCCATGCCCAGCCCTTTTTATATTATGATTATTATTTTTTTTAGAGACAGGATCTTGCTAAGCAGCCCAGGCTGGGCTCAAACTTGTGATCCTCCTGCCTCAGCCTCCAAGTAGTTGGGATCACAACTGTGTGGCACTGTGCCCAGCAGGAACTCTTTCCTGAGTGCCTTCTGAGAGGCCAGTATCTGCATGTGCACAACCAAAGGGCAGAGCTTGCTATACGTTTGACCCCAGCATTGATAGCGAGGGTGAGACACATGGGTCCTGTCCCTTAACCCACAATGTGGCAGAGAGACTGAGGGGCAGGCAGATTCTGGAGTGGCTGGAATGGCAGCAGGCCCAGCGTCCCCGCCCACCCCACCACTCACTTCGGGTAGCAGCACATCCAGGATAAAGCGGATGCGGTCGCCGCTGGCCCTCGCCAGCTTGTCACCGTCCATGTCCTGGTAGACGCCCTGCAGGTACTTGACCACGCGGTCCAGCTGCTCCTCGTCCTCCAGGTATGTCTCCATGCACGTCACATACTGGCCCGAGCTCAGGAACATCTTCAGCCACCGAGATGGCTTGCCACTCTTTAGGATGGCATGAAGGTGGCTCTCAGCACCTCGGGCCTTCACGATGTACTCCACCAGCTTCTGGTTGGCGCGGTCCCGGGCGGCCCGTGAGCGGTCAGGCAGCACCTTCCTGCAGGGCCGCCTCCAGCCCAGGGGGCTGTTGCCCTCTGGCTCCTCAGGGTCCGCCCTGCTCAGCTGGGGGAACCTGGTCCCCTCAGCATCCTGCTGGATGGATTTCCGGACAGGGTAACCTGCAGGGGAAAAGCTCAGTGTGGGTCTAGGCCACCTCCCTTCTGAAGCCCAGTGTGAGCTGCATTCATGGAAAAGCGCAGGTGAGCACCAGAATGTGGGACAGGGAGTGCACACCAGGACCCTAGGAGCTGCTGGAGGACTGTCAGCTTCCTGAAGACCTCTCCTAAGCCAAGTCTGCTGGCACATACCTGTGATCCCAGCTACTCAGGAGGCTGAGGCAGGAGGATTCAAGGCCAGCCTGGACTACATATTAAAACCCTGTCTTGGGCTGGGAATTTAGCTCAGTGGTTCCGGCACCTGCCTCACAAGTACAAGGTCCTGAGTTCGATCCCCGATACAAAAAAACAAAAAACTGTCTCCAAAACCCCAAACCCAAACCAAGACCTTTCCACTGACAGGATCCCTGACCTATCTTTCCTAATTAATTGGAGGAATTACACAGCAAGACCCTGTCTCAAAAAAGCTAGAAAAACTAAAAACAATGGGCTGGCTATGAAAAGCACTGGTGGGACATTCTAAAATTCAGACAACATTCCTCAACTACCTGACCTCTATGACCACCCACCATGGCAGAAAGAATGTGGACTGGGCTCGCAGACGAGGGGCAGGAGGGCAGCCGACAGGTCCCTGGCAGGCAAGGGCAGCCTGCTGTATTTGGAGAGGTCAAGGTCACATGGGGTCACTCGGTTCTGCTGGGATGTGGGTGGCACCCTCCCAACAAAGCTTCCCACAGACTCAGACTCGGAGGACCACGGCTTCTTAGGGCTGAGAAGCAGATGCCATTTTCAGGCGCTGGAGGCAGACTTACTGATGTCAGCAGCGAAATATTCCAGAAAGGAGCCAGTGAAAGAGCCACAACCTGCAGAGTGGGGTAGGTTGCGGGGGACAGAGAGAGGCATTCAGAGCCCAGGGCCCGGCTCTGCACCTGACCCGGTCCATTTCCTCCATCACACGTGTCCACACACAGCAGTCGGGACAGGCAGAAACTCCAAGTTATTCTGCTTCGTCTTATTTTAGGAGAGGATGATTATGGGCCTGGCTGGAGCAGCAGGGCAAGCCCTGGGATTGGGGCTCAGTGGCACCGCCCGTCAGCCCTGTTCTCCAGAGGTCCCTCTGCCCACCAGGGCACCCCACATACCTAGCCGCACCCGGTAGTCGGTGATGAGGGAGATGCAGCAGCCAATGGCCTGGTCGAAGTCCTCTTTGGCTTTGTCCTGCAAAACCCAGATGTGAGGGCATTGGTGGGAGCCGAGCCTCAGAGCCCTGGACACCCCAGGTACCTTTGGGCAGACCTCATACTCCCCGAGCCTCAGTGTCCCCAACCTCTGAGGGGCCTGGTGTGGGCCCCAAGCTGTTTGACCACGGCCACCAGTGACCCCGTCACTTAAGCCAGCCTCAGGAGTGGTCAGTGAATAAACACCTCCAGGTGGCCCAGTGCTCTTCTCAGACTGACATGGAAGTCAGGACACCCCTCTGAGAGAGCTGTGTGCCTGTGCTGCGGCTGCACACTGCTTGGGACCTGGCAGGGTCACCAAGGGACACACTGTCCTTGGGAGGACAATACCCATGGACTCCGTCCTCCTGTGGCAACTGTGAGTTGGTTCCAGAGAGCCAGACGGTGTCACAGGGGACCCTCAGGGCAGGAAGCTGGGCACCATGGCCTGCCTGCCTGTGACCACAGCCTTGATGGTGGCAAGAAGGTAACTTTGCTGGTGTCAGAGACCAGAGTAGGCAGCTACAGCTCCAGGGGCACACATGGGACCAGGGACGGCTACCAGCCCAGTGTACAGAGCTGGCCCCGTCACACAGTGGGCTGAAAGCCCTGGCCAATGCCCAGCACCAACCTTACATACAGCCTCCCTAAAATTGCCCCTCAGAGGCCTCAATTCCAACCACTTCAATATTTTGGGCACCGGGGCTCAAGCTCAGAGCATCACGTGGTCTAGGTGAGCGCTCTGCCATGGAGCGACACACCAGCCCCAAGGGCTTAAGGGCATCGATGTCAGCATCGCTGGCCACCCAACTGCACAGTGGGGCTGAAACTGTTTTTCTCAGAGAAAAGGATGCTAACCAGCCATAGCAGCGCACACCTGTCATCCCAGCCACTCAGCAGGATGTGACCTCAGCCTTAGCAATTTAGCGAGACTCTGCCTTAAAATAAAATTTAAAAAGGGGGCTGGAGACATAGCTCAGTGGTAGCAGACCCCTGGGTTCAATCCCCACCATCACAGAGAAAAAACAAACAAGACGCTGGCCACTGGACGCCTCCACAAGGCAGGGTCCTCAAGGACAATGCCCGATTTTCTCATCACCTGGTTTTTGGTGATAAACTAAACGTGTTTAAGGCACATGGAGCTCCAGCCAAGGAGATGCTGCTCTCACTGGAGCCCATGCCTCCCCCTGCTTTGGCCCCAAGAGCAGAATGAACACCTCCCAGATGGGTGGAGGGAGCTCAAGTGAGACACAGCCCCCCACCTCTCGCTGTGCGTGGATCTGAAATTAGGGGGCACAGAAGCCACGGACGGCCACCCTCTGCCAGATCAGGACCTGCCCAGTGGTATCCTGGGTGCCTAACAGAGGGCTATTGGTTCCACCTTGCAGGGAGCAAGCTGAACAGGCAAAACGGACTGGGATCAGGCTTGGCATGTTGGGGACAGACAAGCTACTGATGGGTCAAAGAATTCGACATTGGAAAAAGGAAATGGGAGAGGGCCGTGGTGGTGCACACCTGCGATCCCAGCACTCTGAGAGGCTGAGGCAGGAGGACTGCAAGATCCAGCCCAGCCTGGGCAACTTAGTGACCTAGTTAGACTCTGTCACAAAATAAAAAACAGAAAACAAAAAGAAAAAATAAAAAAAGAAATGGGGACTGAGTAGCTCAGTGGTGAGCACGTGTTCAGCAGGTGCAAGACCCTGGGTTCCATCCCCAGCAAAAAAAAAAAAAAGAGAGAGAGAAAAGTCCACTATGGTCACCACGAAGAGCCTCCAGCTCCCCGGGATACACCCAGCACCCAGAAGCTCCCTTCAAAAGCCCTCAGAGCAACAGTACGACCAGCTGCAGAGGGCCCCAGGCCAGCATGGCCCTGCCAGTCATCGTGGGGCACACAGGCCTGTGTCACTAAACTCAAAGGTCAAGAAAGCTGAGTGCCTGACTGCCGAGAATTGAAAATCCCTATACCAAAAAACAACAACAAAAAAGAAAATCCCTATACCAAGGGGAGGTGGTGTCACAGAAACCTGACAGCTACCTGCCACAGTTCTGTTTTCTCCTTTTTGAAATCAGACCCTTTTTTCCATTACTAGGGATTCAATCCAGGGCTTCTACCTTCCCAGCCTTTTGTGTTTCTTGAGTCTTGCTAAATTGCCCAGGTGGGCCTTGATTTCTCAATCCTCCTGCCTTCACCTCCTGAGAACTCTGGATGTATAAGTGTGTCCCACCACACCTGGCTGAAAAAGACATTTTTTCACTGGCAAAGTCAACAGTGTGTGATGACAGGCTGACCACATCGTGGGAGGCACAGAAGTAGCTTGTTAGCCATCTGCCATGTGACACTATGCTAGACCAGACTCACGCCCGACACTCAAAGCCTGCTTTTCTCAGGGCAACAGCCCAGGCACAGGGCCCCAGATTCCGGAGCTCTCGGCCCAAGCACCCCATCCTTCAGGCCAAGGAAGAAATGGCCCTTTATCTGGGCTCCTCACCTCCGCCTGCCCAGGCCTATCTGCCCCCTCTAAAATGGAGGGATGGGCCTAGCGACTTCCCAGGATGGCCATGACTAATCCTGAGCCTGACCAGGCTCAAGGTAACATGATTATGGGAGCAAGCGCACAACAGTCCACCTACCAGAAGCGCCTGCTTCTCCTTACAGTCAAAGTGCTTCAGTCTTCTGAGCGACACGGTGATGCTGGCGGAGCGGAGAGAGGTGACAATTAGCTCAAGGGACTTCATCTCAGCGCCTCCAAGCTTCTCATCACCAGGCATCAGCACAGGGCTGTGTGGCCTTGATAGGCCCCAGTCCCTCATGGAGGTGACCATGTTCTAGCTGCCCAAGGGACCCTGTGGAGCCAGGCCTGGAGCTAACAGGGTACAATGACTTCAGCTAACTGTGAGGGGACCATGGAAGGGTGGCAGGGGCCCCGGTCCCTCACCTACACCCCAGTGGCCATTGGAGGAGGCAGGAAGCACAGAGGGCCGGCGGAGACTAGTTCCACACAGTGTCCTGGCAAAGGTGCTGCCTCAGCTTGCACAGGGACCCAATGGGAACCCTTGGCTCAGGTGGGGACACTGTCTCCAGGGACCAAGCTTTATTAAGTGGGATCCGCAGCGTCTGCTTGGGCTGCCTTTTAGTGCCAGCAAATGAACTTCGGAAAACAGGAGAGATGGGCCATCTCCTCTGCCTGGTGAGGGCCCGACCCCAAGATCCTTCCACCTACTGGGCTCCCGACCCTTCCACCTCGTCTCCTCTTTGCAGAAAGAGCACTTTACCCACGCCCTTTGGGGTTCATGTCCCGCTCGATGAAGAGCACGCTTGCTTTCTTCTCCCGCCGCTTCACGCTTTTGACCTGGCAGCGAGTCCCAAAAAACACGGCGTCACAAACATGTATGGGGCCATGGGTTTCAGGCACCCCTGACACCCCCGCATGGGGGTGGAGGGATGTGATCAGACAGGACCACTGCACAAAATGCTGGGGGCCTGGCCTACTCTGTGCAGTGTCACATCCAAGCAGAACCCGGGGTTTCTGTTTAGGTTTTTTGGGTGGAGGGGTATTGGGAGAGGATCTCACTCACTGGCCCAGGCTGGCCTTGAACTTGCACCGATCTGCCTGCCTCAGCCTCCTGAGTGCTGGGATGACAGGTGTGCACCACCATGCCCAGCTCTGCTTTCATTTTTTTTTTTTTTTCGGTACCAGAGATCGAACTCAGGACCTTGTGCTTGCGAGGCAGGTGCAGCACCACTGAGCTAAATTCCCAGCCCTGCTTTCTTTTTTTTTTTTTTTTTTGGTACCAGGGATCAAACTTGGGTCCTTGCGCTTACACAGCAGGAGGCGAAACCACTGAGCTAAATCCCCGGCCCCTCTGCTTTCATTTCTCAATAAAAGACCTGGCATACACTGAAGTGGCCACCTCCCAGCACCAGCATCGGGCTGGCTCTCCAGCAGTCTGACAGAGCACAACATCACGGTCCTAAACCAGGGGCTCTTGGACCCAGGACCCAGTCACGCAAGTGAGCTGCCAGCCCAGCATGGACTCCGGAAGTAGAGGGAAACAAGGGTGCACTAGAAAGGTGCAGGGAGCAAGATGCAAGCCAGGGAGGCCAGAAGGGGCCCTTCACGCCGACTCCTTGCAGCCAGGCCAAGGGGCACCCCAGGGTCCCCGTTCATCTGCATGGGCGGCACAGACAGAGCCCTGCCTGCCTCTTCTGTCATCGCAGCCAGCTCTGGGTGGGGACACCTTGGTGGCATGGGTCAGGCCAGGGCCGTTAACACAGCAAAAGCATTTCTTGCTGATTGCAGAAAACCTTCTGGATAGAAATGGCATCGCTTCTTGATTAAAAAATTATCAACAACCAGGTCTGGGGCTGAAGCCCACCAGTGAGTGCTTGCTGGGCCTGTGCAAGGTCCCGGGTTCATTCCCAGAACTATAAAAAATAAAATTAAGGTATTCAGCTCAGTGGCACTGCACCTGCCTCACAAGTGGAAGGTCCTGAGTTTGATCCTCGATACTGGAAATAAATAAATAAAATAAAATTAAGTTAAATTAAAAAAGACCTTAACAGCTGCACCTAAAATAATCAGAATTCTGTCTATGCCAGAAGATGACACAGGGGTAAAACATGAAGGAGAAAAAATGGGCCCAGACAGCACCTTTGGCCCCCAGAAATAATTAGCAACGTGCCACACCCAGGTGTATGGAGAGTGGAGTCTGGCCAAGCCTGGGCTCATCAACCTCACAGGTGAATTTCCGCTCACCTGCAAGCACTTCTTCCTATATATACACAATTGACCCCTGCCACAAAACCTAAATTGATGTGCTTCAATGAGGGGGATAAAACTTGATTTGCACAATATTTAACACTGTGAAGCAAAGGGCTGACCCTTTCTATTTTTAGTGTACTGAGGACTGAACCCAGGGCCTTCTCACTGACCTACATCCCTAGCCCTTTTTTATTTTGAGACAGGGTCTTGCCAAATCACTAAGTTGCGCGAGCTGGGCTGGAATTTGGCAATCTTCCTACCTCAGGCTCCCCAGAGTGCTGGGATGACAGGTATGCACATGACACTATTTTTTTTTGGTACCGGGGATCAAACTCAGGTCCTTGCGCTTGCGCAGCAGGCGGCGAAACCACTGAGCTAAATCCTGGCCCTATGACACTTTTTTTAAGCATGTTTTTCTAAGACTGCCTGGTACAAATTTGGCCTGTGAACCTCAAACTAAACTGCACCAAACTGATCAAACCCCTTTGTTAGGTAATTATGTCCCTGGCCTCCTTTTTATCACTCCACCAAGTTTTCTAGCAATAACAAAACCTCAACACTACCCACCCGGGTTAGAGGATGGGGGTGTGAGGGACATGGGAACCAACTGCTCAAAGAGGGGAAGAGGTCGCTCTTACCACTGCTGGCCAGAAGGGATATTTTTGGTATTTAAGCCAGACTAGCATTCCTACTTCAAACGACCGCGGTTCTAGAATTAAAAAAAGGAAAGAAAAGAAAAACAAAACTGAAAAAGAGAAAAGAGACACGTGAAATCCCTACCAAGCAGTAAGCAGTAAGCTTGAGAAACAAACCAGTTTCTCCTGACACTGTTTAAACCCAATTTAAACACAATTCACTCAGGAGGTCAAAAGCCCCTGCAAGGCAGGATTGTACCCCAGGTCACTGGGTTCTGGTGCCAGCTGCGAGACCCCAGGACACACAACAATGGCTCTGTGCAGTGCCGTACCAGTGTCCCAGCGGTGACCGAAGTACTGGGGTCAGGAGCCAACAGGTGCCCTCTCTCCCATATCTGCAATTTCTATAAATCTCAAAGTACTGTATGGTATTTTTTTTTTCAGAGCATGGTTGAGGCTGGGGTATGGCTCAGCAGTCAAACATGTTTGCCTGGTGTGTATGAGGACGTGAGTTCCATTCCCAGCTTCAAAAAATATGCAAAATGAAAGTGTGGGATAAAAGAGAAATTGGCTAATGGCCAACAATGACAGCCAGGCCTAAAAACTTCATTTGGAAGATGCATATCTGAAAACAAGGGTCTCAAAATGGAAGGAAAATTATTTAAATCACAAGCTAATCATAAAGTTATTTACGAACAAAATTTTCTACCCCCACAACATCCCATGCCAGGTGTGGTGGTGCACACCTGTTATCCCAGCACTCAGGAGGCTGAGGCAGGACTGAAAGTTCAGAACAAGCCTGGGCAACACAGTGAAATTGTCTCAAAAAAGAAAACAAAACAAAACAACTGAAAGAAAAGAAAAGGAAAGGCAAGAAAAGAAAAATCCCAGAGTAAAGTCGATGGTCTAATAATTTAAAAGTCAAGCAACAGAAAACCAATAGAAAGCCATGGCTACTCCTGGACACATGGAGGCCAGGCCCTCTGACCAAGACACAGAGGGAGGAAGCTGCCATGTTTGGTTGTGAAAAACCAAAAACGACTGTGAAGTAAAAAAATAAAGCCACAGGAAAAGGGAACCAAAGCAGGAAAGGCATGCAGTGACTCGAGGTAGGGACCATCTCCCTGCAGAGGCACTGGGCTTTTCCAAGCCCTAGGGCCCGGCATGGACCCAGGCCACATTTGTGGGCCATGGGCAGGGACAGGGTGGCCCAATGGGTGACATTCAAGACCCGCTAGCAGCAGGGATCAGTTCTGGCCTTGGCAGGAAAAGCCACCAAAACACTGGAGGTTGTGAGGCTGTCTCAGGTCATCCCGTCCCCAGCTGGTGGCAGTGAAAGTCACAGGATCCTTCCCTGTGGTCAACACAGCCCACTCAGGAGAATCAATCCCTGAAACAACTCCTGAGAAGGAGAGAACAGGTAAGTGGAAGCAGCCACCATCGTGGGGACGGGAGGGGACAGGCTGGCAAGGGAGGGCTAGGTGCAGGATGACCCATCACCCTGATAATGAACAGGGAACTGGTCACCACTAAGGACAATCAGACCATGCAGAAACACCAAAAAAAGAGTCTGAGTTCATAGTTCATGGAAAAAAAAAAGGAAGAGTTGTAATTGTGCTCATTTAATGGTGACAACCACTGAGCAGTTTGAACAAAGGGAAGGCTACACAACAAGCCCACATCCCACATGCACATGCACATGTGCGCGCGCACGCACGCACACACACACACACATGTGCACAGGAGCTGCAGCTCTGCAGTCTGTTACCAGCGGGGGAAGCTGGTAACTGGCCCACTAGACCTCTCTGCACTGTTTCTGCACCATCCTGGAGTCTCTAATTCTTCCCAAATTAGAGGTAACGGTAACCCCAGGTAAAGACAGTGCACCTAACAAAGGTGCTCGGTTCTACCCTGGCCCTCTGCTGGCGCTGCCTTCCCCCCTTCTGGGCCCTGCTAGTGCTGAGGCCTTCCGCCCTGGTGGCTCTGAGGCAACTTGGCTTGCGGGAGGGGTGCTCAGAGAGCTGGCCCCACACAACCACTAAGGTGGCCAGCTGCAGTGAAGCAGTGTGCGGCCACACCCAAAGGAGGGCGACAGAGCTCTGCTATTCATTGGTGTCCCTCTTCCACCAGGGAGAGGACAGCAGGACCAGAGCTGGAGGCCAAGGAAAGAACCCATGAGCTGCCAGGGAGGGCTGGGCTCTCTCTCGGGGAACCCCCTTTCTTCTCTTTGTGTAGGACAGAAAACATGGCCTTGCTCAGGGACCCCACCAGGGCTCAGTTCAGCAGAGAGAAATGAGATAGTATGGACTACTCTGGGAGAAGGCCAAAACAGGGTAAGGACACCAGCCTGCATTTCTTCCCCGTGTTACTGTCCCGACCTGAGGCCCATGCTCCAGTCCTCTCTTACCGTGATAGAAAAGGATTCTCGGAGGCTCCTCATCTTCCTCCTCTTCATCCAGGATGGAGTTGTTGGAATTAAACTCCGTGCACTCCTGAGAAGCTTGAGGGTCTGCCAATAATGTGAGGGTAGACTGTCACTGCGCTGCATTGTCCTCTCAGGAGAGGCATCTCAAGCAAACACTGCAAGGCACCTGAGCTTTATCAGTGCAAAAGGAAAAGATCCCACGCCATCCTCAATTCAGACAGGGCACCTTGGTTCAAGCACAGCTCATGTATTTTGAGAGCTGTAGATGGAACTCTGGGCCCTGTGCATGCAGGGCAAGGGCTCAGCCACAAAGTGCACTTTCAAGAAAAATAAACATACGTAGAGAGACAGAGATAGGCTTTCACGTCCTGAGGAGGGGAGGCCAGAGGCGTGGCAGCCCTGGATGGGAATTCTTTTTGTCTCGGTGTGGTTCTTCCCTTTACAGCCCGAAGCACTGAGGGACAACACAGAGTGGGTCCCAGGATCCCAGAGCTAACTGCAAAACAGGGCAGGCGCCACCTCCTTCCCTGGCAGCAGGGAAGAGGACAAACGGCTCCCACAGCCGCCACAGGCACAGGGACACAGCCTCAAGAAAGAGGTCAGCACAACGCTGAGATTCCTGTCCCATGTTTGCAGTGGGCAGGGTGAAGGCGCCTACAGACTCTGCGGTACTTAAGATTTCTGAATTTAAAAAAAAAAAAAAAAAAGATTTCTGAATTAGCATTTCAAGAATAAGTGGGACCCTGTGAGGTTAAGACAGAAAAAGCCTCGGTGCGAGCTCCTCAAGTCGGGCCTTTCCACCCCTTCTGCCCGTCCTGCTTCATTTAGGGTAAGGCATTCGTCCTGTGCAATGGTTAAAAGAATAAAGACCGTGGGCCGGGGATTTAGCTCAGTGGTCCCATGGCTTGCCCTGCAAGCGCAAGGACCTGAGTTCGATCCCTGGTACCAAAAAAAAAAAAAGAATAAAGACCATGGGCCAGGGATTTAGCTCAGTGCCACCACACCTGCCTCGCAAGTGCAAGGTCCTAAGTTCGATCCCCAGTACCAAGAAAAAAAAAGAAGAAAGAGGGAATCCTGGGGCCGGATGCCGCACTCCCCCCCCCCCCCCCCCCCGGCAGCTTCATGAGCAGCCCTCACTGAGCTCCCCCGGCTTCCAGTCCAAAACAAAAATACAAACAAGTATTTGGGAGAAGTTGAAGTAATTATAACTCAGTGGGGAGACAAACACAGAAGAACAAGAAATCTCTGCTTCCCATCTATTTTGATAATGGTTTCATTAAGATCTGGTTAAAAATACCCCAGCGCCTGCCCGCCAGTCTGGCCCAGCACAGCCCAGCTCCAGCTCCACCTCCCGGGCTGCCAGGTGGGCGGGCAGGCGCCACCATACACTTTACCTTCCTCCAGCCTGTCGTCGCCACTGTCCTGGAGACGAGGGGGTTGTGAGTCCTCCACCCGAGTGTCTGAGGGACAAGGGCTGGCAGCGGCACTGCGCAGAGTCATGTATCCCCCGGGCCGCAGGCTGGGGGACAGCTCCAGCTCCAGCTGTGTGGAAGGTGGCCTCAGGCACAGCCTCTTCACGGGGTGCCCTCTGGCCCTCTCCGGGGCCGGGACTGTGAGGCTGCCTGATGGCAAACCAGGGTCGTGTCCTTCAGCGCGGGCACACGGATCGTCCTCCCGGGCTTGGGGCGGCGAGGCCTGGCCCGTGCTCTGCTCCTCACTCTGTGCTCCCAAAAGGGCAGGTGCCTCCTGGCACTGGCTGGATCTCTGGGCCACATTCCTCCCCTTCCTCTTAGCGAGGCTGTGACCTGTGCCGTGGCTCCTCCACCCACTCCCATCCTGAGGGCCAGCTCCAGCTGGAGCCGCTGACAGGGCCCCCGGGCTCTTGCTTTTCCCCAGGCCCTCCTCATGGTCCACTTTGAACTCAGGGTCTTTTTCACAAGCGGACGAACCAGAACTGGCTGACACATCTTCGCGGAAGGAAGAACAGAGAGAGTTACGGAGCGAGGAGGCCGCTTCGGTAGGCTCGTTCTCCCTTCGACACTGAGCAGATCTGTTTCTCCTTGAGGTGCTTTCCTCAAGACTTGAACTGCTTCTCTCATTCAAAATATCCAGGGCCACCCGCAGCGAGCGTCTGTAGGTCAGCTCCTTCAGGGGCGCAGTGGGGACTTCAGTCTGCGAGGCTGCAGTGACAGAAAGACATAGTGCCAGTTATGTCCAGGTACCTGGGCACTGCATAGCCTGGCCTCAAAAGCTCCGCCGTCCAATTGTCACCGCCAGCCTATGTCTTCGAGTGAGCGAAGGGCAGGCCTAACATTTCTCGTTTTCCCTGAAAAAGGGACAAAGCTACAAGACAGCTATTCATTCAGGGCTGCGATCTTTTTTCAAGTGGGAAAAAAAAATGTACTGACCTTAACCTGATTGGCTAAAAAGATAAATTCCAACAAGTTACAAAACACTACTGTGAACAAAATGTATTCAAATGTTTTGCAAATCCTCTCTCTGCCTTACAATTTCAAATTCAATCAGGGTCAATAAAAACCAATGCCAACTAAATAAAGGACGCTGCTGGCAGCGTATTCTTGGGGCAGGGTGGGGGGGTGGGTGAGGCTTGGCCGATTAAAAAGACTCATTGTGGGCTGGGACATTTTCTTCACTTCTTTGCAAGGGCGTTTCAAAGCCAGAAAAGCTCATCCTCGGCCTCACTCTCTGGCCCATCCTCCCTGCCGCAACAGTTTTATTTATTCATTCCAACATACAGACACGGCACTACTTATTTGAACAAGATGATGGATGTAATATCACAACTCAGCGGGCATAATGCCTCAATCCAAACAGTATTTGGCCCCTGTTTAATATTAAAACCGCCCACAAGTAACCAGCCCCCCAACACAGTCGGAACCCATGACAAGGACGCCATCAGGGACGTGGTCCACCACCTGCGGCAGGCAGGGATGGAGCCTGCTCCTAACAATGGCAATTTTTCCTGGGGATGCAGGAAACTGGATCTTGCTTTATAAATGCCGTGGGAAAGAATTCTGGTCAATCTTTTCACAAGACCAGCAATTCCTGGCCAGTCGAACAGATACTCCCACTCTGAGGGAGAAACACAATTCTGGGTCTGCTGGGCTGGGACTAGGTTCTGACACCCCCAAGCTGTGTGTGTGTGTATGTGCGTGTGTATGCGCGCACGCACACGTGTATGGCGGATCCTTGTGTGACAGAGCTCACGCAAAGTCATTTCTCAGCTACAAGATGCAAAGGGGCAGAAGCAAAATCAAGCGTCATGGGAGAAGAAGAAGAGCCCTGCTTCCCACTCGTCTGTGTGGCCCACACCTGCACAGGCAGCTGCAGACAATGCCAGCCACCACCATGGGTGCAGGGCCACCTGTCCTTGTTCCTCTGAGCTTCCCCCTGGAATGTCAAACACAGCCTCAAAGCACAGGTAGGAACCAGACCAGTCAGGGGGTAATATGGTCACCTTACTGTCCTACTGTGGATGGGCAGAGAGAAAAGGAAAAGATCCTCCTCATGGAGGTACTTATGCATTCCTGTGAGCACAATGGGTCACAATGGATAGAGATGACCTTGAATCTTGTGTCAAGAACAGGACTACAGGGCCAGGGATTTAGCTCAGTGGTTTCGCCACCTGCTGCGCAAGTGCAAGGACCCAAGTTTGATCCCCAGTACCAAAAAAGCAAATAAACAAAAAAACAGGACTACAGGAGGCCAGGCACAATGGTGCACATCCACCATCCTAGCTATTTGGGAAGCTGAGGTAGAAGGATCGCAGGTTTAAAGCCAACTTGGGCAACTTACCAAGATCTGTCTCAAAATAAAAATAAAAAGGGCTGGGGATGTAGCTCAGTGGTAGTGTTTGCCTGGCACATGCAAGGCTCTGGGTTCCATCCCCAGCACTGCAAAAGAAAAAGCTGGGCCGGGGATTTAGCTCAGTGGTTCTGGTGCCTGCCTTGCAAGCACAAGGTCCCGAGTTCAATCCCCAGTACCAAAAAAACAAAAAGAATACACAGCTGGTGCTCAGAAAATCTTCACAAATATTGGGCCGGGGATATAGCTCAGTGGTTTCACTGCCTGCTGTGAAAGCACAAGGACCCGAATTCAA
The DNA here is from genome assembly GCF_053883595.1 of Heterocephalus glaber. Taxonomy (NCBI): domain Eukaryota; kingdom Metazoa; phylum Chordata; class Mammalia; order Rodentia; family Bathyergidae; genus Heterocephalus; species Heterocephalus glaber. Next base: position 3,772,712 of record NW_028258457.1, on the reverse strand, counting down.
TCTCCAGTACCAAAAAAAAAAAAAAAAGAAAAAGAAAAAGCTGGGCGGGGTGATATACACCTGTCACCTCAGCACTCAAGAGGTTGAGGCAGGAGGATCACAAGTTCAAGGACAGTCTGGACTAAATAGTGTGAGACCCTGTCTGGGAGAAGAGAAAAGAAAAAATTCACCCACACAAAAAAAGTAGGACTGGTTCTTGGGGCACATTTTGGAAAGGCTTAAACAAGCAAATTCATTTTTTTCCTTTCTTTCACTCCCACTTCCTTTCCTTTCTTTCTTTCCCCTCCTATGGGAATGTACATTGGGCAATTTTTTACCTAGAGTCTAGTCTTTACATTCTTGCAAACTCCTTCTCATTGCATTAGGCCTAATGGCCCCCTGGAAATAGTCTCTTACCCAAGAGTGAGGCAATGTTCTCAATCTGAGACTTCTTCAGAGTCTCAACTTCTGTGCTTTTCACCTTAATTCTGCAGAGACAGAAAATGACTGTTACACGCCACCAGCCAAGGCCACCAAAGACATTTTCAAACATGTTTTTCTTTAGATAACAAAAAAATTAAATTCATTTTCCTCCTTAACCTTCCACTTACACCAGAAGTCCCAGCCAACTAGGAATTCGGCTGCCTGAGGTTAGAGGCAGCTAGGACCCTGATGGATATGGCGAGTTTTTTCTTTTTTTTTTTCCTCTTTTAAAACAGAAAAGGTTGGCTGGTCTTAAGAGTAAAAATGAATTCAAATTGTGACTTTTATGAGGCAAATCCTACTTTCAACTGCACAAATAACTCCTTTGTTAGGTTTTCAGAGTAGCCGATAATGTCACTAAAAGCTGTTTACAGCCCAGCAGGCGAGTTTTAGTTTAAAAGGATGAGCTTTCCTTTTAAACTCAAGTATTCAATTACCTTCTCAGCCGCAGGGAGAGCCAAGCTGGGGCCAGGCAGACTCAGGAGACCGGGAGGAGCGGGCAGGGGAGAAAGAGGGCCAGCAGCAGCCAAGGGACTGGCTTTTTCAGAAGGAGCTGGCTTTTTCAGAAGGGGCTGATCTGACCCTCAATGTGCCAAAGCCACAGTCCCACACCACTTGAGCACACTAATCGTCATCCTTCCAGATGGCCTGCAACTTCCCATCACCAGGTAGCTGAGGGCAGAATCACATGCCCAAAAGCCACTTGATGTGCTGGAAAATTTCTCACTGGCCGACAGCCTTGAACACCAAATGTGTCAAAAATCACTGGGCCTGCCACGAAGGTTTCTGAAGCAAGACACACTCATCTGTCAGAAAGAAATGTCCCTATGTGGACCCTAACGAGAGCAGACGCTGTGTAGAATTTATATTCACTCAAGTTCTGAACCCATCTCTCTGCACGAGAAGCCCTGTTTACATCTTCAACTTCCAAACTAACGTAAAACAAAATCAGTTCTGGACTCATAAGGATATCACAAATGAGTGATACTAATTAAACAGTTAATAAGCTTTTAAAACAGGACTTCATGGGGGCAAAACTCAGAAACTCTGGACAGAAAAAAAAACAGTACTTAAAAAAAACAAACAAACACTTAACTTTTCATCTAGCGAGAGTATTTGAACATCTAGAAAGAATTCCTTTTCTCCCTCATCATTTGAAGTCTTGGGTCCGTCCAAAACCTACTTTTACAAAACAGAAATAATAATCCTTGTTATTAAGACAAAATGACTGACAAAAGAAACAGAGGCAACTCTGAACACAGGTATAGCAAGCATTTCTCAAGGCAACAACCACAGGATTTTAGGGACATAAAGTCCAACCTTCTTTAATTCAGAAAAGGAAACTGAGGCACAGGGGGGTGGGGGGCCAGAGATGATCCCAGCGCAGGACCCAGCTTTCTGCTATTCAGTCCAGCATTTCCTCAATTGCTGGAAGGCATCCCCAAAACACCGCCGTTATTTACTATCACAGGGCTTTCTGCCAGAAATTCCCTTGAGTCAGAGCCTTACATGCCTTTTTATAGCTGACTCTGTTATTTTTTCTCCATCTATTTAGTGTGGGGAAAAAAAAGACATTTCCGGAAGTAGAACCTCATAAGCACTAGACCAAAACCCCATTAAGTGGGGAATGGGAATAGGTGCCAGCAGATCAGGCAGCCAACTGTTCAGGTTCAATTATTTCGCCCAAACCACTCCTAGATTTCAGAGCCTGATAGAGATTTTACTTGTCACCTGAAAGTCATTTCTAATTCCCGAAATTACAGAATAATGGCTGTCACCTTTGCAGGCCATAATCGCTCTTCCCATCTGCAGAGGACGTACTTGGCATCCGTCATGATTTAGACTCATGTGGCAAGTGGTAATGATTTGGCACAAACAAAGTGCTTCAAGGTCTGCTGCCGATGTGCCCTGCAACAAAATGTGTGCGGTGGTTTAGGGAAACGTTTGCTGCGATTTTAGCACTGCGGCGGTGCTCTAGGGCAAAGGTGAGCTTGGCTTCTACTCCGGTGCTCTAGGGCAAAGGTGAGCTTGGCTTCTACTCCAACCCCACGCTAAACCCAAAAGCAGACTGACAAATGCCCAGCCTCAGTACCTGGGGAAGCCCCTACATTTATTTTTCCTGAAATAAAATAAAGCTGACTCCATCCCCAAGATTCCATCCAGATTATTTTTTAAAAAGCTCCTGAATAAAAAAATAAAATAAAAATTTTTAAAAAGCTCCTGAATAAATCATCTCCGTCCTAAAGGCCTGCCTGCCCCTGACCTGGGCACAGGAGGCATTTTAAACAATCAGAGCTTACAACCCTCCTCTCCTGCAGTAAACAGTGACGTGACCACGGCCCAAAAAACCCAGAGAGGTCGACAGCGGCGCTTCTTGCTGCCATGTCCCTTAAAGGATGGGGACAGCTGCATACCGTGCGCCATGTTCACAGCAGAGACTGCTTTGACTGTGGGCAGAAACAGAAAGGGGTGTGTGTGGGTGTGGTGGGGTTCACAGCAACATAGGAGGGGCTCAAGCTGCAGAAGAAGGGTTCACAGTAGTAAAAAAAAAAAAAAAAAAAAAAAAAGCTGGGTGCAAAGCAGCAGGAGGGCGTTCGAAGGAGACAGGCAGAGGTGGAGGAACTGAGGAGGTGGCAGATGGGGGTTCAGGCTGCAGAGATGGGGTTTGGGCAGCAAGGATGAGGATCCAGGCCACGGAGATGGCGGTTTGGGGCGCTGGGCATGGCGCAAGGACAGGAATCCAGGGGTGCAAGGACAGGGATCAGGCCGCAAGGACGGAATCCGGGCAGCAAGGACCGGGGGCTCGGGCCGCAGAAAAGAAGGTTCAAGCAGAGGTAGGATGAGGGTCAGAAAGCACCGGGCGCCCGCCGGGGAGGACTCTTCGAAAGGAGCCGCCCCTCCCCCAGGCCCGCCGGGCCGCGCTGCCTCCAACCCGCCCGGCGGAACCGAGAGGCGATCCGGGCCAGGGTCACTGGCGCCCCAGACTGCCCTGTGGGGCGCCCGAGCCCAGACGACAAGGCCGCGGCGGCCCCAACGACGCCCTCCAACCGCCGCCGCCCGCCCCCGCGCTCACCGCCTCCGCCGCTCCGCCGCTCCCCGCGGGCCGGAGGCGGGGCCTGCCTCCAGCGGCGCCAAGCCCCACCACTACCGCCACCCAATGGGACACGCGCGTCTCCGCCCCACCTTATTCCCCGCCCCCAGACGTACGCGGCCTAGCGTGGACCACGCTCCCGCCGCACGACGGCCACATCCCTGCCACCACGTTCACCTTCCCGCACATGCGCAAAAGACAGGCTAGGGCGCCCCTATGCTCCGCCATACTACAGCGTCCCCCTTCACACGCTACCCTCTAGTCGTCCTGTCACACCCCTAAGCCAGCCACTCTTGTCTTTGTGGGAAGACAGAAGTCTCATCATACCACACATACACGACCTCTTAGAACCTGATTCCAACCCCAAAATCAGGGCGCCCACTCCCTGTTCACAGCAAGGGTGTATGAGGTCCCCCCATACACACACTGGGGACTGAACCCAGGGTTTTTGCCCTGAGCTACATTCCAAGCCCTTTAAAAATTCTTTATTTTGAAGGGGCAGGGATTTAGCCCAGTAGTCCCACTGCCTGCCTCGAAAGCGCAAGGTCCTGAGTTCGATCCCAGTTTTTAAAAAAAAGAATTAAGTTTTTATTTTGAGACAGGGTCTCACTAAGTTCCTCAAGCTGGGCTGGGAGTAGGGATCCCTCTGCCTCAGCCTCCCAGTGTTGGATAGACAGGCATGCACCACCACACCCAGCAGGGCTTCTGTTTCTCAGGGAACTCTCGTTTGTCCCACAAACAGGGAGGGCCCTGCTGTGGAGAGGGACCCTGAGGGTGGCCCTGCCTTGTCCAATGGGCTAGAGATATTAGGTCCAGAGGTGACAATTAGGGGTGGAAAGTAATCTTCCAAGCTCCCTAAGAGTCCCCACAAGTCCTGGGGCTGAGTAGCAAGGAGGCCCCCAATGCCCACAATTCAACATGTGATCTTCTATGTGCCTGGGAGAGATCTGTAGCCACTCTGTGATGCCAGTGACAAGAAACAGTAAGGAGAGACCACATGTGGAGCTTCGGGGAGTGTTGCAGTGGCTCCCACAGGAGCCAGTTCTCTGAAGGCCATTTCCATGTTGTAGCCAGGTTGCCAGGGACCTGTAAAGCTGTGGGAAGGTCACAGATCAAGAGGCCGAAGGACTAGTGTCCTTTGATGGCATCTTTTTTTTTTGAGACAGGGTCTCAGTGCAATGCAGGCTTGAACTCACAGCAATCCTCCTGCCTCAGCCTCCAGTGTGTGGGATTATAGACCCGTGCCACCACACCCAGTGATGTCCCCCTCTTTCCTTCTTTCTTTCTTTTTTTTTTTTTGGTACCGGGGATCAAACTCGGGTCCTTGTGCTTTCGAGGCAGGCAGCCAGACCACTGAGCTAAACTCCCGGGCCCTCCCCTTCATTCCAATGAGGCAGACTTGGTTGTACTGGGGCTGGAGGTTCAGAGTGAGATAGAAGCCAGTCTTTGGCTCTGATTGACCTCTGGCTCATGGCATTTTGGGTAGGGTCTCCGTGAGACTCAGAGGTGCCAGGTGACAGTAAGGAACCACCCTCCCTCCTGTGTGCCATGCTCCCAGGTCAGGGCTGGTGACATCCACAGAGCCATAATTGGACATCTGTCGAACTCACTGGGGGACACAGGCCCATGCAGGCAGGCAGCGTAGCTCAGTGTTAACAAGGTCAAGCAACACCCCAGTTTCCTGACGTGGTCCCCTTATGGCCTAATTAGGGCCTTGGATGGATGGGAGTCCCCATCCCCACTCTGAGGTGATTTTGATGTCCCAGCTCAGTCACTTTAGAAAACACACATTCAGCTCTGCTTACCAGGCATGCCGCACATAGGTTTTAATCTTTGATTCAGTTCATGGTTGAGTACCACACTTAATACATTTTCATCCCTCGTCACATTAACAGAAACGACAGAAATCACCGTGCTTGGCCCTTGAGAAGATATGACAGGGGCTGTGGCAGCGTGGGCCTGCTGGGGATGCTAATTGGTACCTTTCTGCACCTTCACAATGCATGGACCACATTCAGACCCTCTAATCTAGCAGTGTCCCCATCCAGGAGCTTGCCCTGCACATGTCCTCAGATGAGCGGGGATACTTCTTGCAGCATTATTATTATTATTAATTATTATTATTATTATTATTCTGGGGGGGTTGAGACATGATCTCTCTCTCTCTCTTTCTTTTTGTCTTTTTTGACAGGGTTTGAGACAGGGTTTCACTATGTAGTTCAGATTGGCCATGAACTCCCTATGTAACCCTGGCTGGCCTCGAACTCATGGTGATGCTCCTGCCTCAGCCTCCCAAATTCTGGGATTACCAGTGTATACCATCGCCAACATGTCCAGCCATTATTATTATTATTATTATTATTATTATTATTAGCCATACTGGAGATTGAACCTAAAGCTTCTGCAATGAGCTACAGTACATCCCCAGCCCTTTTAGTTTTGTTTTTTTTTTCCTGAGACAAGGCCTCCTTAAGTTGCTAAATTGTCCAATTACCCAGACTAGACTCAAATGTTTGATCCTCCTTTTTTTTTTTTTTTTTTTTTTTGGTACCAGGGATCAAACTCGGGACCCTTGCGCTTGCAAGGCAGAGACTGGAACCACTGAGCTAAATCCCTGCCCCTGATCCTCCTTTGTTTTCCTCGGTACTGGGAATTGAACTCAGGACCTTGCACTTGCCGGGTAGGGGTGGCACCACTGAGCTATATCCCCGGCATCCTCCCAAGTAGTTGGGACTTCAGGGTATGAGCCATCATGCTTGGCTGTGATACACAACACTTTTACATTGTCATGTCCTTCCTAGCTTGCCATAGTCTGTGTCATTCGTTCTGTATTCTAAACGATAGGGGAGAGAAAATTAATTTACCAGCTGGCATCAGAATTCATTTTAGAGACACAACGAGGCTTGTTTAGGAAAATATCTTAATTAGTCCTAGGGGTGGTGAGGCGGCCCCGAGGACATGAGATGAAAAGGACCCACAAAGACACCGCCAGCCTCCTCTGCAGGAGAAAATAGCTTCAGTCTTGGGGGGGGCAGAGCGGGAGGAGTTTCAAGAAGAGGTGGGGACCCTCCGAGATCAAGGTACAGAGAGCTGGCCAGGGAGACAAAGGCAGAGCAGAACAGATGGGACATTGGGTGACCTCCTCTGGCATCACCTTCAAGGCCCCAGGGATCCTTGTGGGGACAGCAAGACGTTCTCTCAGCTGGACCTGCTCAGCTAAAACAGAACAATACACACAAAGATAGGCAGGTCTCACCGGAGTCAGGAGCCCCGGACTCTAGGGATGCACCCAAGGGCGCACAGCATACACTTGTCTGATGACTAGCAGAACTGGCCGTGATGGCACACATCTGTCACCCCAGCACTCTGAAAGGCTGAGGCAGGAGGATCACAAGTTCCCACCAAGCCTGGGCAATTTAGAGGCAGTGGGACCCTGTTTCAAAATTTAAACAATAAAAAACGCTGGGAATGTAGCTCAGTGCAAAGGCCCTAGGGTCAATCCTAAATACTGAAGAAAAAAAAAAAAGATGTCAGGTGTGGTGTACATGCCTATAATCCCAGTACTCGTGAGGCTGAGGCAGGAGGATTGCTGATGGTTCCAGGTCAGCCTGAACTACATAGCAATAGCCTGTCTCAAACAAACAAACCAGAATCTCAATGGTAACAGACAAGCCCTTAGAGTTGATTCAAGAGTTATGAGAATAGCAGCTGGATGTGGGTGTGGGCATCCATAGGTGGGTAGGGTGGGATGAGTTCTTTTCCATCCTGTGCCCAGCTTTGTTTGACAGATTACATTGGGGCTGCCCTCCCTGTGTAACTGTAAAAAACAAACAAAAGAAATGAAAATAAAACTATCTCCATTGTGCTTGCCCTGAGCCACCCTGAGAACAGCTTCCTGCAGGCCCCAAAAGGCTCTTTGGGCGCAGACTCTGCAGGGTGCTAAGCAGAATTCTTAGCCTCCACCCACTTTGTGGCAGGAGCTCCCCCAGTGTGACAGCCACAGATGTCCCCAGACACTGGCTGAGGTCCCACCCCAGTTAGGGTGATGAAGGATGAAGGATGTCCTTTGACCCAAAGAAACTCTTTCCCATAATCCTCTGCCCTGTTGAGGCCGGAAGATAGGCCCACATTGACATCCACAGTCTCATTATTGCCAAAAGTTCCCAAGGCCAGAACCGCCTCAGGTAATAACCAAGGCCATAGACTAATTGCATCCCCATCCCCTAGGGGTATTGGGTCTCTGTAGTCTGCGAGTGACAAGTACTTGGTGCCTAAGAATAGTATGCAATCCAGATCTGGTGCAGGAACACGTGATTGGGTTTTTTTTGTTTGTTTTTTGCTTTTTGGTACCAGGGATCGAACTTGGGTCCTTGCCCTTGCACAGCAGGCGGCGAAACCACTGAGCTAAATCCACGGCCCCAGGAACACATGATTGATGGCAGCTCCTGTCATCCCAGCATGCTGGAAGGCTGAGGCAGGAAAATCTCAACTTTGAGCCCAGCCTGGGCAACTTAGCAAAATCCTGTCTCAAAAAAAAAGACAAAAAGGCTGGGGCTGTAGCTCAGTGCAAAGGCACCATGGTTCAACTCCTAGTACCAGAGATATCTTGTCTCAAAAAACAAAAAACAAAAAACAAAAAACAAAACAGAACAGTGAAAGGGAGAGCTGATAGGTAGATCAGGCCCTAGAAGGCCCCACCTCGACCTCTGACCACTGTACCTCAATGCCTGACCCCTGCTTGTTGACCCTCTTTTATACCAACAAGCCACCTCCTGCTGGCCATCAGCCCCAGAGAAGTCCTGAAGAACAGGAAGAAATTCTAGAGAGAAATCCACCTTCAGGAAGGAGTTTGTTTGTTTGTTTGTTTTTCAACTAGGGTCTTCCTACGTAGCCTAGTCTGGCCTAAAATTCATGGTGATCCTCTTGCCTCAGCCTCCCAGGTGCTGGGATGACAGACATGCGGACCACACCCAGCTGACACTGTCTTCTATATTAGTCAGCTTCCTATTGCTGAGGCAAAATACCTGACATACAGAATTTATAGGAGATGCTGGGGATTTAGCTCAGTGTGACCACGCCTGCCTTCCAAGTGTAAGGTCCTGAGTTCAATCCCCAGTACCAAAAAAACAAAATAAAACACAATTTAAAGGAGAAAAGGGTTATTACGGCTCAGGATTTCAGGGGGTTCAGTCCATAGTTGACTGGTTCCAAGGCAGGAACATCGTGACAGAAGAGCGTGGTAGAAAAAAACTGCTTAATCCATGGCTTCTGGGAAACAGACAGTAGGGGAAGAACCAGAGAGGAAGGGGCCAGGGACCAGATATAATCCACCCCAAGACCCTGAGATCAATCCCCAATAACATTAAACAAAACAAGTAACAAATAGCCAGGCATGGTGGTACACACAGCTTCTCTAGAGGCTGAGGCAGGAGGATCCTAAGCTTCAGGCCAGCCTGGGAAACTTAGCAAGACCTTGTCTCAAAATTTAAAAAAGAAGGGTTGGAGTGTCGCTCAGTAGTAGAGCTCCCCTGGGTTCAACTCCTAGTACCAGTCCTCAAAAAATGTATCTAATATAAGTAGGTTTTTGGCCCGGGGATTTAGCTCAGTGGCACTGCTCCTGCCTCGAAAGAGCAAGGTTCTGAGTTCAATGCCCGGTACCAAAAAACAAAAATAAAACAACAACAACAACAGAAAGTAGATTTTTGCTGAGAAAAAAAAAGAACCAAAACCAGTGAGTCCCCTAATTCATTCCTGGCCACCTCTCAGTTCGACTCCCTAGAACTGTCTCTATTTTTAATTATTTCCCCTGATACTCTTTGTAAAACTTTATTGGGAGGCTGAGGCAGGAGGATCACTGTGAATTTGAGGCCAGCATGGGCTCCATAGTGAGCTCAAGGCCAGCCTGAACTACAGAGTGAGACCCTGTCTCAACAAATCAAAATTAATTTTAAAATGCCACTTGCCCATTTAAAATGTACAATTTAGCTGGGTGTGGGGGATGCACACCTGTCATCCCAGCACTCTGGAGGCTGACAGGAGAAGATCGCACTGAGTTCAAGGCCAACCTGAACTACTTAGAGAGACTCAGCCTCAAAACAAGAAACAAGTATACAATTCACTGGACTTCATCCTAGTCTCAAAGTTGTACAACTCTCATCACAGATATAATTTTAGAGCATTCTTATTACCCCACAAAGGAACCTTTACCAGGCTGGGGACTTAGTTCAGGAGGGAGCACTTATCTAACGCCAACGGCCTGGGCTCTATCCTCAGCACTGCAAAGAAGACAACGAGGAAGGAGAGAAGTGGGGTGGAAGACAACCATCAGGTTGTCATCCCTAGCACCGTCACCCATGAATCCCCTTCCTGTCTTCTGGAGTAGCCTGTCCTGGGCGTTTCCTGTCCACGGAGCCTGTGCCGTGAGTACGTCTGTGTCTGGTGTCTCTCACTGAGCACCGCATCCTCAAGGTCAGGCCATGCTCTTCCAAATGTCACAGCCTCGCTCCTTTCCCTAACTGAGTAATAGTCAATTGTATAGCACGGCAGGGTGAATAACAGCCTCCCAAAATACCCACATCCTAATCCCTTGAGCTTGTGAATGTTACTTATTTTTCAGTACTGGGGTTTGAACCTATGACCACATCCCCAGCTGTAGGGGACAGGGGAAGGGGACGTTACCAGAACCTCTGCAGTGAGTCCTGGTCTCCTGCGAGCCACGGCAGCACACGGCGAACTACAGGAAAGGTAGAAAAATGAGACTGAGAAGAAGCTGAGCTTTGGTTCTGATCAGTGCTGCTCTGGGCAGCAAAGACAAAGGCCCCAGCTTACCGCACCTTTTATTCAGTACATTGGGAGAAACAAATGTAACAAATGACTTGCAGAGAGTTCAATAGTTCACATTGGGATAAACAAGGTGTAACGGAAGGCTTGCAGAGAGTTCAGTACATCTCCGGCAAACAAGATGTTAATCAGTCCAAGAACAATGAGGAACTGAGCAGATGTTTGTTCTCCCAGGCTGTTTCTTGTCCTGGAGAATCACAGCATCACTGGATCACTGAAGTCTCAGTTGTGACCCGAGGCCAAACTGGAGTTATTCTGTAGCTGGGCTGTAGGCAAGAGAACTAGGCTAACCAAATGATTTATCCCTAGAATTATGTAGCATTGCTCCCAACACCCAGCCCTTTTTTTTTTTTTTTTTTTTAATTTTAAGACAGATCTTGCCAGATTACTGTGTTGCCCAGCCTGGGTTTCAACTTGTGATGCTCCTGCCTCAGCCTCCCAGAGGTGCTAGGATTACAAGTGTGTTTCACTTTATCCATTCATGAATAGTATCTATTATTATTGTTATTATTATTGTCATTTTTATTACAGAGAGAGTTTTGCTAATGTATTTAGACTGCACTATGTAGTCCAGGTTGGCTTCAAACATGTGGCAATCCTCTTGCCTCAGCCTCTTGAGTGCTGGAATGACAGGCATCCACCACTAAGCATGGCCTCTTAAACATTATTTTATAGGGGCCAGGGATTTAGCTCAGTGGTTTTGCCGCCTGCTGTGCAAGTGCAAGGACCAGAGTTCGATCCCTGGTACCAAAAAAACCCCAAAACATTATTTTATAGACCACAAACAATGAATAAAAAAGAGAGGCGCCTGGGACCCAGACGCACAGAGGAGGACCTTGTGAGGACACAAGGTGGGCAGACCTGCCCACACTGGACCTCGGCCTCGGGCCTCCAGGAGTGGCGGTGGTGGCTGTCCGTGGTCAAAGCTGCTGTCTGCTGTTTTGTGACAGCAGCCTGAGCAGCTGAGGACCCACTGCGGTGCCCTCCCATCAGCTGTACAGAGGAAACCACCCTGGTCCCTGGGATCGCAGGCCCACCTGCCAGTCCCAGCCTCACCCCAGGGCTGCACCTCCTCCCCAGCCAGCAGCACCTGCCTCCAAAGGCCCTGCTGATCCTTGTGTCACTGCTTCAAGGTCATCCTCGCCCGTGTTGGGGGAGACGAGATGATTATGAGAACACTATGGCCTTTCTCTCCCTGGGCCCTGAACCATTCAAACCTACAGGGGAGCCAAGCAATTCACGTGGCATGAGAGGGACAGAGCAGGTGGCCTTGAGGATGGCCAGGAACCACCCCCAGAGGCCACTAGCCAGGGGAGGAAGGACAGGGCTCCTTCCTGGGGCTGGGCATCGGTGTCAGGCGCAGAGGTCACCAAGGCAGGCAGGATGTTCAGGGTGGAAACAGGGAACCTGGTGAGCTCACAGTGAGGGCTCCTTGCAGGGCTCCAGGTGGCTGGGCACCCCCAGGGGGGTCATAGAGGGGGTCAAGGACCAGATTGGTGCAAAAATAAATTTAACCTTAATAAGGACGCCTGTTATTGTTTCAGTTTTGCAAGATGAAAATGTTCTGGTTACATCCTGACATGAATGTACTTGACATCATTGAACTGTATGCTTCAAACTGAGAAAGATGACAAATTTTATGTTATGTATATTTTAACACAATTTTCAAAATCATGTGCCATCCAGAAATATAAAGTCAGGACCAGTGGCGCACACCTGTCATTCCAGCACTCGGGGAGGAGGAGGCAGGAGGATTGCAAGTTCAAGGACAGCCTGGGCAACCTAGGGACTTAGCAAGACCGTGTCTCAAAATACAAATGGCTGGGACTGGAGCTCAGTGTGAAAGCCCTGGGTTCTATCCCCAGTAGTTACAAACAAACAAAAACCAAACCAAAACAAGACCAAAAAAAAAAAAAACAATGAAACTGAATGGTGGTGCTGGCCCGTCCATCTCAGCTGTGTGGGAGGCTGAGGCAGGAATGTTGAAAGTTCAAGCCTAGCCTGGGAAACTTAGACCTTTTGTCAAATGAAAAATAAAAAGCGCTGGGACTGTAGCTCAGTGGTAAGCACTTGCCTAGCACGTGTGAGGCCCTGGGTTCCATCCCCAACCCTCACGCCAGCCAAGTAGAGCTTGTGTCTGAACCAGTCCTTAGGGACCTGTAAGATTTTTTTTGTTTAGACACGGTCACAGCCATATCACCTTGAACACCCTGAGCTCATCTGAGACAGGGGCCCGCTGTGTAATTCAAGCTGGCTCTGAACTCACTATGTAGCCCAGGCTGGCCTCAAACTCACGGCAAGCCTCCTGCCTCAGCCTGCAGAGTGCTGGGATTACAGTCATGGAGTACCATTCCCGGCCTGGCCTTGAAAATTTGAGGGGTTCTACAACCAAGAAAGCTGGCACTTGTAGAGGGTGGAAAAGGCAGGAGACAAATTCTTCCCCGGAGCCTACTTTGAGCATCCAGCCCTGCCCACACCTGGATCTCAACCCCGTGAGGCCCATGTTCGATTCATGACCTCCAGAACTGTGGGAGAATAAATGTGTGTTGTTTAAAACTATTAAAAAGATAGTAATTATAGAGCTGGGCATGGTGGTACATGCCTGTCATCCCAGCACTCTAGGAGGCTGAGTCAGGGGGGGTCTCAAGTTCCTCTGGTCCAGGGCCAGGGATTTAGTTCAGTGGCCCCGTGTCTGCCTCGCAAGCTCAAGGTCCTGAGTTCAATACCCGGTATTGGAAAAAAAAAACAAAAAAACTCCTCTAGTCCAGCCTGGGCAACTTAGCGAGATAACAAATAAATCAGTTCATGTGTTGTGGAAGGAACAAGAAGACAGCCACCCTGGCTTCCCTGTGGTCCTAGTTGTCCACCCCTCTCCACACACACCTTCAGGAAACATGGGAGCAGGCGGTGTGATTAACTCCGATTGCTTCCAAAGCACACTGCCCTCAAGCTGAGCACTTCCCACCCAGCATGGGCTATCTCCTCATGCACCACGGCGCTGGCTGTGAGGATCAGAGCGGGACAGAGGGTTTGGGAGGAGACACCGGCTCTGAAAGTGACCTGGTGGCTCGCCCTCCTTTGAGCCTGCTGTGGCTCTGTGATGCCCACCGCACCCTCTGGGCTAAGAGAAGAGTGGCCCTGTCCCTGACCATCATGGGACGCTGCAGTCTCCTCCACAAAGAGTCAAGGATTAGGCCCCGTTGAGTTTCCAGCCTGTCTGCCTTTGATTTTTTTAAAAAAGGCTTTCATTTTCACTATTAGGCATCTCAGGGCTGGCTGTGCAGCGCTATCTGCATATCAAAAAGGCTCCAGTGCCTGGGTTTGTTTTCTTTTTTTCCTCTCTGTTTCCTTGTTCTTCCCCTAGACAGCGGTAATCGACAACTGTCTTTTATTTGTTTTCTTCAAGGTCCTCCGTCTTAGTATCTCCCATTGTTGCTGGGCTCTCACTTTCTTCTTTGTCTGAAACTCCATGCCCACCCAGCCAAGGCTCCCTGACAGCCACCCTCTCCCCAGCTCCCTGGAATTGTCTGGCAATCCCTCAGGGCCACCCCTAACTCTGCTTGGGTTCTACCCCTAGACATGCTGAGCTCTAATAAGGACTTTGCTTTTGTTTCTCCTTTATTTTGTGGAGAGACTGAGCCCAGGGCCTCTGCTCTCAGCTACATCCCTAGCCCTTTTCTTTTCTTTTTTCTTTTTTAAAAATTTTTAGACAGTTCTTGCTAAGTTACTAAGTTGCTGAGTAGCCCAGGATGGGCTGAAACTTGTGACCCTTCTGCCTGAGCCTCCAAGAATACTGGGATGACAGGCATAAGCCGCTTCACGCCCCATTTACCTTTTAAAAATTATTATTATTGGGGCGGGGATTTAGCTCAGTGGCTCCGCCGCCTGCCTTGCAAGCGCGAGAACCCGAGTTCGATCCCCAGTACCAAAAAAAAAATTATTATTATTAATTGCAGGGTTGGGATTGGAACCTGGGACTGCATACATGCTAGGCAGTGATCATCACAGAGCTGCTTTCCAGCACACGTTAGAATTTTAAATTCACAGCAAAATGAAAGGGACAGGACAGCGATGACCACACCCCCTCTCCCCAAGATCTCCCCCACTGCCTTAGCCACATTCCTCTTTTTTTTTTTTTTTTTTTTGGTACCGGGGATCGAACTCAGGACCTTGCCAAGCAGGTGTGGTGTCACTGAGCTAACTCGCCGCCCCACGTTCCTCTTTGATGGGAGAAAGCACCCAACACTAGCAACTGGAAGGAAGAGAGGTTTATTTTGGCTCCTTCCGGTCCATGGTTGGCCAGCGTGGCAGAGGAGTCGGGCCTGGTGATGCAGACCTGTAATACAGGTTCCCTGGGAGGTTGAGGCGGGAGGAAGGAGAATTTCACCCTAGCATGGGAAACTTGGTGGCTTAGTGAGACCCCGTCTCAAAATAAAAATAAATAAATAAAACTGGGCTAGGGATGGAGCTCAGTGAAGGCCCTGGGCTAAGTGTCACAAAAAAAGAAAAGAAAATTTTAAAAAGAGCAAAATCCTCAGTACTCAAAAAAAAAAAAAAAAAAAGGCAGGGCCAGGGATTTAGCTCAGTGTTTCCGGCACCTGCCTCGCAAGCGCAAGGTCCCGAGTTCGATCCCAGTACCAAAAAAAAAAAAAAAGGCAAAGAAAAATCTGCTCACATGCTGGTAGCCAGGGAGCAGAGAGAGAAGGGAGGAGCAGGGCAGGAGATAAACCCTTCTAAGCCACGCCCCTGTGGCCCCACCTCCCCCATCATCCAATCACCTTCCACCAACCCTGTGACCCCCACCTCCCTCATCATCCAATCACCTTCCACCAACCACCAACCGGGCCCTGTGCACTTGAGGTTCTTGGCGGACATCTAGACCGAAGCCTTAATACCCACTACAATATCAACATCCCCAGGAGGGAGATTTATTTCCACCAAGGACTGTATCGTCTCATGTTTGTCACCCAGCATTCACAGTGGACACTGGGGTCACTGTTGATGCTACAGGTTCTATGGGTTTGAGGAATGTACTGTGTGTTAAGCACCCACCATTACACCATGCTGCGGAACAGGTCACTGTCCTAAGGTCCTGGGTACCCAGCCTCCCTCCCAACCCTGGCAGTCACTGATATTTTTTATTGTTTTGGGTTTTTTTTCACTGTGTGTGTGTGTGTGTGTGTGTGTGTGTGTGTTACCGGGAATGGAACCCAAGGCCTGACCACTGAGCTGCATCCCCAGCCCTTTTTCATTTTTTCTTTTGAGACAAGGTCTTGCTAAATCACTAAGTTGCCCAGGCTGAACTAGAGGAGTATGGGATTACAGGAGTGCACCATCACACCCAGCCACCACGGATAGTTTTACATTCTCCCTAATTTTGCCTATCCGGAGTGTCACGCAGTTGGAATAATCCTGTATGTCGCTTTTTCAGACTGACTTCTTTTTCTTGGAATGTGCATTTAAACTCTTGCCATTTAAAGTCCTCCTGTCTTGCCTCGTGAGTGTTGGGATGACAGGTATGTGCCACCATGCCTGGTTCTGTTTTTGTGTCTTGTTTTTTGAGGTAGGGTCTTGCTCTGTATTTGTTTGTTTGTTTTTTGGTACCAGGGATCGTGCACTTGGAAGGCAGGCACAGTGCCACTGAGCTAGATCCCTGGCCCGGTCTTGCTATGTATTAGCCCAGGCTGGCCTTGAACTTGCAATCTTCCTGCCTCAATCACCTGAGTAGCTAGAACTACAGCGGTATTGGGGATGGAATCTAGACCCTTCACACTGAGCTGTATACCAAGCCCTTTCCTTCTTTTTTATTTTGAGACAGGGTTCACTAAGTTGCCCAGGCTGGGCTCAAACTTGGGAACCACCTGCTTCAATCTCCCGAGTGCTAGGACTACAGCATCCACATCTGTCTATAACAAGGGCCAGCTTTTCAACTTGGGTTCTGCTTCTCATGTTAATAACACCCTGTGCTTAGGGGTCTGTGACCTGGACAGAACAGTTAGTTCCTGTATGAATTCGATTAAGACATAAAAGCCAGGGCTGGGGATTTAGCTCAGTGGTTCTGATGCCTGCCTCACAAGCACAAGTTCCCGAGTTCAATCCCCAGTACCAAAAAAAAAAAAAAAAAAAGCCATAAAAGCCATAAGTTCTTCCTGTCCCCACTCGAGTCTCCTGTTCTCTGTGGTGTAGGCCAGGGCGACAGTGACGCTGGTGTGTTCAGGCTCTGATCACTTTCCTAAGGACCTGGCAAGTTATCTTTGCAGCCTTCCTAGAACTACAGAATACAGCATATGGGAAGCATCGACCTCTCTTCCTATCAGGAATTTCATTCCGTGAATATGAATCTCATCAAGAAAGAGAAAAGGAAAACCACTTTGTCTGGATGACAGGTAAAGGAGCAGGCAGGTCTCTGCCTTGGGAGGAAGCGGGAGGGGGGGATGCCCAGCGCCCCCTCCCCACCTGTCCCTGTGATGTGTTTGTTGAACACCAGGCCCCTCATTAGGGATCAGTCCTTGCTGTGGCGTTTAGCACATCAAAGGGCTGAGTCCCCTCTCAGCAGTCTTTCCATACCACACAGCTATAAATGTTTGGTAAACAATCTTATTTTTTTTCTCAGTTATATGACAATCCTAGACTCTGACACTGGTTTCAATAGCACCAGACATCAGAATTGAGGGGGATGAGGGAAACGGAAGAGAAAATAATAAAGATCACTTTGCTTTGTGGGCTGAAGGTACATTGTTGTATCCCACACTCGAGGACGGGCTGACGGTGGCCCTCTTGGGTGGCTCTCCTGGGCCCAAGGACTCCTTGACCTAAGCGTGTCTGGGCCTGGGAAGCCTCGAGGGGCTGTGAGGCCCACAGCTGCACTGTGCTCTCAGGGTCCATGCAGGTAACACGACAGCAGGTGACATGGATCCAGGGCTCCAGAGGCGAATGAGCTCTGGGTGCTGCCCAGTCAGCTCCTGGGTTTGATAACATGTGTGTATACATCCTCCATATCTAGTTCATCCTGCTTCTTCATTTCGTCTGTTTGGGGATTTGGATTTGTTTGGGATTTTTTTTTAGCAAGTTTTTGTTTTGTTTTGTTTTTAATTTTTTTGAGACAAGGTCTCACTATGTAGCCCAAGCTACCCTGGAACTCACAGCAATCCTCCTGCCTCAGCCTCCCAAGTGCTAGGATTATAGACATGTGCTTCCACACCTAGCTCTATGGGATTTTTTGGCTTTTGGTGTGTGCGTGTGTGTGTGTGTGTGTGTGTGCGCGTGCGCGCGCGTGCTGGAGATGGAATCCAGGTCTTTGTGTATGCTAAACACACACTCTTACCATTGAGCCGCACTTCAGTCCCAGTTAACTTAAATATCTAATCGCTATGGAATCTAATTACTCCAGTACCCAGTGTCTCCCTGCTCCATTATCACCCTCTCCTAACTTCTTCCTCTTACCTGGTGGTACTCTAGTATCATCTATCTACCATCTCCTTACTCCAGCATCATGTGACCAGTCCAAGATCACCCATTACTCAAGCATTCTCTGGTTACTGCAGTATCTGTGTCCTCTAGTGTCTTAAGTGCTCTCGGATCTGTAGGCCCCAGAATCGAGTGACTCTAGCATCATCTAGGACAGTAATGGCAAACCTTTCAGAGTTTTCAATGGTCCCAACACCCCCCGTAGCACGTGTGCCATAGGTTCACCACCACTGCTCTGGGTACCGTCTGGCTACTCTCACACCGATACATTCCAGTGTCTCACTGCTCTCCTGTCTGCTTGGTCTTCTCTCTATTGGCTCTAGTGTCCAGGGACGCTACTGTCTGGTGCTCTAGGATTGTCTAGGTGCCTAGGGTCTGTGCATTCTAGTCTGTTTTTTGTTTTTTTGTTTTTTGTGAGTTTTTTTGGTACTGGGGATTGAACTCAGGACCTTGAGCTTTGGAGGCAGGCAGAGGCACCACTGAGCTACATCCCCGGCCCTGTGCATTCTATTCTGTAACTGCTCTTGAATCTCTTTGCTCTGTATTCTAGTTTCTCTCCATCTAGTTACTTTGGCATCTAGGTACTCTGGTATCTAGTTGCTTAGTTATACAAGATATTAATGGGGGCAGGCAGAGGGAGGGGTGCCTGTACATTTCTTTGCATTTTTCTGTAGTTCTATAATGATTTTAAATAAAAAGTTTTAAGATACAGTAAAAAACACAAACCCACCAGGCTTGGTGGCACACACTGGTAATCCCAGTAGTCAGGAGGCTGAGGCAGCAGGATCACTGAGGATTCGAGGCCAGCCTGGGCTACATAGCAGGACCCTGTCTCAAAAAGCAAAACAGAAAGAGGCAGAATGTATAATGTACAGGTACAAATTCCCTACAGTGAATGTTCTCATTATGTATGCCTAAAATGAACCAATAAATATTTTGCTATTAAAAAACCCCCAAAATCCAGAAAAGGGCTGGGGATTTAGCTCAGTGGTGCTCTGCCCACCTCGAAAGTGCAAGGTCCTGAGTTCGATCCCTGGTACCAAAAACAAAACAAAACAGAAAAAAAAGTAAATAAGAAAAAGTGAAAGGACATCCTTGAGAAATCAGCTCTCTGTATGTGGAGGGCATAAGGGAGATGGGGACAGATGGGCACCACGGGACAGACATGGCCCTGGTGGAGCAAAGCAGGGAATGGCCAGCCCTCCCCACTAGAACTGGTCACCTGTGCATGGCCCAAGTCAGGGTGACCCTACTGTCCAGAACAGCCACTCCCAGGGCCTCCCAGTCATCCCGCTCCTGGCACAGAATCAGGTGGAAGCAAGGACAATAGGCCAAGCTCTGCAAGGCCAGAGCCCTGGAAATGGAATGCAGGCCCCCCATGTGCTAGGCAAGTGCTACCATTTGAGCTCTGCCCTTAGTTATTTTTATTCTTTATTTTGAGACAGGATCTTGCTACGATGCCCAGGCTGGGCTGGAACTTTCCATTCTCCTGCCTCAGCCTCCTAAAGCGCTGGCCTCACAGGCATGCAGCACCAGCAAGTTGTCCAGTGTGCCTTGTGTTTTGGGCTCACCTGGGAGGGGCTGCCAGGTGTCCTTTGTCACAATGCAGTGGGTGTTAATATTGCGGGCTACCAAAGATTCTGGAAGCAACAGGAAGTAAGAAACAAAAGAATCCATCATTCGGAAAACAGACAGACCCTCGGAGGGGCTGGTGGGGCTGTCAGGGTCCCCCAGGCCGTAGCGTCCTTGCTCCCAGAAGGAGCTTCTGATGCCAGGGCAGAGGCAGAGCAGGGTCTCGGGAGGCATGAAAGGCTGTGCCCTCAGGCCATGTGGGCAGGGCATTACACTCTGTGGGACCCAGAATCCTTCTTGTCCTAGAAACGAAGCCATCCCAAGGTCCTTGCTACGAGGACACTTTTAAACTCTGCTCTCACTTCGACAAGCAGCTACGGAGCCCTACACCCTAGGGGTGGGATCAGAATCTGCAGTGACCTTGGTGTGGCTGGGATGACTCAGACAGAAGGCGGGGGTCCCGTGGAATCATGCTGCTGTTTGAATCCACCTGTAGAGGTCCTGGCCAGCAGGGCCTCAGAATGTGACCTCATTTGGAAAAAGCTGGGCCCTAAACCAGTGACTGGGGTCCCTATAAAAGAAGAGATTTGAGCCAGGTGTGATGGAGCCCAGCACTATGAGAGGGTGAGGCATGAGAATTGCCGCAAGTTCAAGGTCAGCCTGGACAACGTAGTGACTTGGTGAGACCATGTCTCAAAATAAAAAATAAAAGAGGGCTGGGGATTTAGCTCAGTGGCACCGTGCCTGCCTCACAAGCCCAAGGTCCTGAGTTCGATCCCCAGTACCAAAAAATAAAAAATTTAAAATAAAAAAATAAAAGAGGGGCTGGGGATTTAGCTCAGTGGTTCCACCACCTGCCTCAAAAGCGCAAGGTCCTGAGTTTGATCGCCGGTACCAAAAAAAAATAACAATAACAATAAAAATAAAAGAGCCAGGGGCAGAGGATGTAGCTCAGCAGCACAGCGCCTGCCTGATGAGGCCCTGAGTTCAATTCCTGGTACCAAAAAAAAAAGGGCCAGGCATGTGGCTTAGTGGTGCTGCACCTGCCTGGCAAGCACAAGGTCCTGAGTTTGATCCCTGGTATGGGAAAATAAAACAAAATAAACAATAAAAAGGGCTAGGGGTATAGCTCAGTAGTAGAGCATTTGCCTAGAATGTGAAAAACCTTGGGTTCCATCGTCACCATTACACAAAATAAATAAAATGAGAATACAGTGTTGAGAGAAGACCCACACACAGGGCCTGGTGAGAGACCAGGCTGAGAAGGTGTGGGGCTCCTCGGCACTGTCCCCTGCCTAACCCGAGTGCTGATTTCTCCTTCTGTGTGTGTGATCCATGCAAAGAAATCAAGGGGCCAGGATGTAGTTCAGTGGTGCTGCTCCCTGCCTTGAAAGCCCAAGGTCCTGAGTTTAATCCCCGGTACCACACACACACACAAAAAAGACTTTTTGATTCAGGGCTGGGGATTTAGCTTGGTGGCACCACACCTGCCTCACAAGTGCAAGGTCCTGAGTTTGTTTCCCATTACAAAACACAAAGAAAAGAAATTAGGAAGATGAACACCCCAAAAAGTTAATCATGGGCACCTCTGGGAATTTTCATCTTGACTTGGTGGAATGCTTAGGATGTGTTAGAGGAACATGTTTTCAATCTATAATAGCTCAGTGTGGTGGCACACGCCTGTAATCCCAGCACTTGGGAGGCTGAAGCAGGAAGATTGCTTTGAGTTCAAGGTCACCCTGGGCTACATAGTAAGACTGTGTCTCAAAAAACAAATCACACTGGGCATGGTGGCACACATCTGTAATCACAGCACTCAGGAGACTGAGGCAAGAGGATCACTGTGAGTTCAAGGCCAGCCTGTGCTACATAGTGAGTTCAAAACCGGGCTGAACTACATAGGAAGACCTTGTCTCAAAAAAAAAAAAAAAATCAGGACATTAATAAAATTTCAAAAGCCTGGGGATGTAGTTCAGCAGCAGAGCACTTGCCTAGTAGGGTTCAGTCCTCAGTACTGCAAAAAATAAATAAATAACAAAACAAATACTTCTATCTCTTTCTTAGAGGTACATTTACAAAGCACAACAAACTGAGAGGTTTAAACCACAGAAAAAAATTTTTTTCAGTTTGTTTTTGTTTTTTGAGACAGGGTCTTGCTATGCATTCCAAACTGGCCTCAAACTCAGGGCAATCCTCCTGCCTCAGCCTCCAGGCTGCTGGGATGTCAGAAGTGTGCCACTATGACCAGCTCAATCTCCCCGTCTTATCAGGACCCCTTCTAGGGCCACCCTAGTCTGTCTTGTTTTGTTTTGAGACAGGGTCTCACTATGTAGCCCAGGCTGGCTTTGAACTTGCAGAAGTCCTTCTGGTCAGCCTCCTGAGTTCTGGGACTACAGGTGTGCACCACCTTGCCCAGCGCATCCCAGTCTGGAATGACCTCCTCCTAATTCCTGCAGTGGCTTCAGGAATCCAAAGAGTGTCACACCCTGCTGTCCTCAGGAAAAGTGTTGGCAGAGGAAAGCTGCTCGCTTCAAGGCAGCTGGGAAGAGAGAAAGATGAGTCGGAGAGGAGGGGCCAGGTCCTTATGGTCCCAAGGTCACAGCGGTGACCCACTGCCTCCAACTCTGCCCCACCTCCTCCTCCCGTCACCCCCTGGGGCCTTCCAATCACGGTTTCCATGGCACGGAGCAATCCACTGATCCTGAAGCCTCACTTCTGAGCATATGTGACTCCAGGGGAGATTTTAGATCTAAACCCTAACAGCGTGGCCTTGTCACAGTGACCCTGGGGCACCTCACAAGAGATCTCTGTTGAAGACAGGTGTTGACACCTATAATCCCAGCACTTTGTGAGGCTGAGTCAGGAGGATTGTTGTGAGTTTGAGACCAGACTGGGCTACCCATCGAGGTTCTGTCCCTAAATACATCAATAGGAAGACTTGGCCAAGATCTATTAGGGGTAACGCCCATGATATGTAAGGGAAAAGCAGGCTCTGCCATGTGATTGTGGGACAGTGGGACTGACTATAATCAATGCCCCCAGGTTGTGTTTGAAAAGGCACAGTATGTGTTCCATATATTTCACAACTGATGCAAACAAATGTCATAATGTGCCAAACACCACTGAACCGTGTACTTTAAGTAGGTGAATAATACTGTATGCGAATGCTATCTCAAGCTGATGTTTGTTTGTTTGTGATACTGGCAGCAAAGCCCAGGGAGTGCTGAGCTATATCCCAGCCCTTTTAATGTTTTTAAAATTTTGAGCTGCAGCCTTATTACATTGCCCAAGCTGATCTTGAGCTTATGATCCTCCTGCCTCAGCCTCCCAGAATGCTGGGATCACAGGTGTGTACCACCCTGCCCGGCTGGTGCTAAAGCTGTTTTTTTAAAATGGAATTATGATATGGTAAAAAATTTAAATTATATGATTTTAAAAGTATACACATATATAGTTAAGTAAATGGATTTTATTTATTTAGGCTCTAGGGATAGAATTGGGGCCTCACACATGCTAACCAAGAGCTCATCACTGAGTTGCAACCCAGACCTGTGTTTTTGTTTTTTATTTTATTTGGAGACAGGATCTCATTAATTTACCCAGGCCTGCCTCCAATTTATGATCCTCCTGCCTCAGCCTCCCTTGTGCTAGGATTATTGGCACGAGCCACAATCCCTGGCTCCAAAGAAGGCTCCCACCTTTCTTTGGGGAGTGATCTGCCACCTTCGGACAGTCGGTGTGCCGGGCTCCAGGCCTCAGAGACACATTCTGCTGTCCCTGAGCCCCGGAAGGGAGGCTGTGAAAGCCCCCACCAGAGACTGGGTGGGGTGGTGGCCTCGGGTCTCTGCAGTGAGTTGAGGACCCTTCTGTAACCATGGCAAGAGTGTCAAGCCCCAGCACGGGTGGCATGTGCTCACGTCTGTCCCCCAGGCTGACTGGGAATCTATTTTGAAGATATTTACATTTTCACCCAGGACCAAACGAGGGGTTTCTCTCGCCTCTGTTGTAAAAACCAGGTTCCGGTGCTCTTTACAAAACCATGGAGCTTGTGGCGGGGATGGGGGACTCCGGGCTTCCCCTGTGAAGGCGTTGGCCACACCACAGGCTGTAAATCCCAAGTCTGAGTCCCTGGCACCTCCAGGGTCCCCCGGGGAGTATCTGTGCTGAGAGGGGCCGGCCCGGGTCCTCACCCTGCCTAGGCGGACACCAGGGAGAAGCAGGTGACCCATGCCTGATGGCGAGAGTGGCCCGTGCACCCAGAGAGCCACCCTGTCCCTCAGTCACAGAAACATAATGGGATAAGCCCCAGATGGGAGCAGAGAGGTCACAGCAGAGGTGGCCACTGGGAACCCGGGATGGGTGTTAAATTTGACCATCAGAGAAACAAGAGTGATTTGCCATGAGTCTATGCCATTCTGGCTTGGGACATCCCTGTGAAGCTCTTCACAGTGATATACTGCCTGATTCTCAGGATGGCCCCCTCTGTTCAGGGCTTCTTCCAACTTTGCCTCAAAAATATTCTAAAAGGGCCGGGGATTTAGCTCAGTGGTTCTGCTGCCTGCTGCGCAAGCACAAGGACCCGAGTTCGATCCCCAGTACCAAAAAAAAAAAAAAAAAATTCTAAAAAAGAGAAAGTACAACCAGAGTGTGGTGGTGCACCCCTGTGATCCCAGCACTCTCGCTGCTGAAGTATAGGAGGATCTCTGAGAGTTCAAGCCCAGCCTGAACCAGGTAGGAATTATATCTCTGTAAAGCTATGAAAAATATGACACTAAGAGTTGTTGGGGGAGGGGGGGAAGAGGATGTAGAAAGAATTCAGCTGTGTTGTGTACGGGTAGCAACTCCCCATGAGGCGTGTTAGTACTGCAAATGTGTACTTAAAAAAAAAAAAGGAAGAAAGCAAGCAACAGAAACCCAAGAAAAAATAAGGGAAGGAAAAGAAACTCTTTGCCACTTATATGAAATTCAAATTTAGCCAGGAGTAGAAGTGTGCATTTATCTCCCAGCTCTATAGCCAGATGTTGAAGTGACTGCTGGCCATCACTCAGGGCCTCCAGATGTTTTCTGTAGACAATCAGATATCAGCATTTTTAGCCAGACCAGATGGTCTCGGTGACCAAAAGGACACATGGGTGTGGCCACAATCCGAGAAAACTGGTATTCAAAGACACTGAAATTTGAATTTCATATCATTTCCACCTGTCACAAAATAGTCTGGTTTTTTCTTTTTGTTTCTCTCTTTTTCTTTTTTCAGGGCTGGGGCTGGAACCCAGGTTTCATGCATGCTAGGCAAAGGCCCACCACTGACCACACTTCCACCCCTGTCCTTCTTTTTAAAACATTTCTCCCCTCAGGGCCAGGGATTTAGCTCAGTGGCGCCACGCCTGCCTTGCAAGCACAAGGTCCTGAGTTCGATCCCCGATAACAAAAAAATTGTCTCCCCTCCGTCGTAGTGAGACCCTGTCTCAAAGAAAGATAAAAACTATTCTTTGCTTGACAGCTCTACAAAACCAGGCAGTGGGCTGGTTTTGCCCAAGGGCTGAAATTTGCCAATCTGAAATTTACCAAGGACTAGAAAGCCTCTCCTCACATTTTGGTAGCTCTCAAGCTAAATGTGAATGCACATTATTTGCTCACTTGTTTTTGTTTATTTTCTGTTTTGTTTTTGATTTGTTTTGTTTTGTTCTTTTGAGACAGCATCTTGCTTTGTAGCTCAGGCTGGCCAACAATTCACGGTGATCTTCCTGCCTCAGCCTCCTGAGTGCTGAGATGACTGGTGTGTGTCAGCCTGCCCAGCTCGAAGAGGAGTTTTAGAGAGAAGCCAAGGGACACCAGGCCCAGGTCCGCTGAGGTGCAGCAGGAAGTAGACACAGGGCACCCTGCCTGGGCCCTGGTTGGCCTCTAGGTAACAATCTGAAAGACTGTGTGGTTTGGGGGTGGAGGGCGGCTTCCACGTGAGGAGCTGTGTGAGGTCCAGGCAGGAGGCCACCTCCCCCTAGGATTCACAGCTGGGGCGCAGCTGCAAACAGGGGCCTCTGCAGGTGCAAACGCAGCGCCCCAGACATCGATCCTATCTCCCAGCGGGGCTCCCGCATCAGACCAGCCGCCTGCCTCCGGTGGGCCAAGATCACCCAGGACTCGGGGGCGCACCCTGAACCCTGGGGATACATGGGGCCCTCCTCTAATGTGTATCCCGGACCCTCATCCCTGCTCAAAGCAATTAGCAGACTGAGCTATGAATCATTGATCGTCACTGGGCGCGGCCGCTCATCCGTCACTGCGGTGCTGGCCTGATTATGCATTCTCGGTGGGAGAGGAAATGCGCTCTCCAAGCCTCCTGTTTTATTCATGGACCTGGACTCCCCGAGACTGTTATGAGTTTTTAGCAAAAAAGTGAGGCCAACCTGAGCAGGGTGCACAGGGCCCATTACCTGTATCCCTGATGGCACCAGGGCCTTTCCTTACAATTCAGAACAAAGGAGAGCAGTCCTGTTGGTGCACACCCGTCATCTCAGCACTCGGAAGGCTGAGGCAGGAGAATCACCCTGAGTTCCAGGCCAGCCTGGGCTACATAGTGAGTTTAAGGCCAAGCTGAACTACACACCGAGACCCTCTCTCAAACAAAACAAAACAAACCGAAAAAAGAATTTAGAGCAAAGGAAATGTTTCTTAATATCCAGAAGACCAGGCTCCTATTAGCCCTCATCCCTCCTGTCCCCATATGTCAGGTCTGTGGGAGGAAAATGGGCAAACCCAGGGATTTACTGGATACTAGCCGATGGTTAAAAGCTTATTCTAGCAAGATGCAGTGGGACACACCTGTGATCCCAGTTACTCAGGAGGCTGAGGCAGGAGTATCTCAAACTTGAGCCCAGCCTAGGCTTCAGAGTGAAACCCTATCTTAAATAAAAAGGGGGTGGGGGTATGGCTCAGAGGTAGAGTCCTTGCCTAGCATGCATGAGGCTCTGGGTCACTGTGCTTAGAGAGAGAAAGAGAGGAAATATATATTCTTTGTAACTTATTGGTGCTTGTGAGTCACATAAGCTCCATTTCCTTTTTTTTTTTGGTACCAGAGATCAAACTCGGGACCTTGCGCTTGCAAGGCAGGCGCCGGAACCACTGAGCTAAATCCCCGCCCCTCCATTTCTTTTCAACACCGGTCTCATTGCATTTCCCGTAGTAATTTTGGACAAAGCTTCAAGGACTACTAGGTGCAGTGCAGTGGCCCACGCCTGTCATCCCAGCACTCCGAGAGGCTGAGGCGGGAGAATTGAAAGTTTCAGCTCAGCTTGGGCAATTTAGTGACTTAGTGAGACCTTGATTCAAAATAAAACATGAAAAGTGCTGGGGATGGAGCTCAGTGCAAAGGGCCCTCCCTGTATTCCATCCTCCAGTACTGAAGAAACAAAACAAAACAAAAGCTGTCCAGCAGTCCAGGACACCACTGGCTTGCACCGATCCTGGGGATCTGAGCCCCATGACTGCTATCACCTGGTCTTGTCGAGAGGGAAAAAAGAAAGGGTCCTCTCCCGTTTCCCTGAGGGATCGTGCACAGCAGCAACAAAGGCAGCAAGCCTGGAAGACCCTTTGGCTCTGGTTTCCACAGCTACCCGGGGGGACTGGGGACGGCAGAAAATGTGGGGCGACAGAGGCTTTCTGCACCTGGTGTCACACCTGGTGTCACACCCAGGGAGAGGCTGGGCTCTCCACAGCCACTTCCATCTGACTTCTGGGGACAGAGCTGGGGAGCCACAGCCTGGCTCTTTGTGACTTGGGAACGGCAGCAGCCCAGCATCTGGGATAGTCACAGCTGGGCCCAGCCACCTCAGGGGGCCCCAGCTAGGGTCTGGGCGTGAACTGCTCACTGCTTCCTGCAACCTGGCCCTGCAGCCGCTTCTCCTCACAGAGGCTTTGCCTGGGATGGGAAAAGCCCTGCCCGCCTCCTGGGGGCTGTTGTTTGCAAGTTTTCCTACAGTTGTTCGAGATTTTTCTTTTCTTTTCTTTTTCTAGTACCAGGGATTGAACCCAGGGCCTTTGCACTGAGCTACATTCCCACCTCTTTTAATGTTTTTTGATTTTTTTTTTTGGTACCAGGGGTTGAACTCAGGACCTTGCACTTGCAAGGCAGGCTCCGCGCCACTGAGCTAAATCTCCAGGCCCTATTTTTTATTTTGAGACAGAGTCTGCTTAAGTCACTAATTTCCCGGGCTGGGCTCAAAATTTCGATGCTCCTCCTCCAGCCTCTCAGAGCGCCAAGATGACAGGCATGCACCACTGTGGGAGGCTTGGAGACTTTAACATAGTTTGCAGCGGGGTGGGGTTCCACAAGGTCAAGGGAAGTAGAGCACTGCTTGGAGCCAAGACAAAAAGTGAAAACAGGGCTGGGGATTTGGCTCAGTGGTTTTGTCGCCTGCTGCGCAAGCGCAAGCGCAAGGACCCGAGTTCAATCCCCGGTACCAAAAAAAAAAAACTAGAAAAAAGTGAAAACGTAGCAAGGTGGGGTGGAACACAAGCCTGTCATCCTGGCACACGGGAGGCTGAGTCAGAGAGGCTCCCCATGACTTTGAACCCAGCCTGGGCTACACAGTGAGGCCCTGTCTCAAAACAAAACAGGGCCAGGTTTTAGTTCACTGGCGCCGCACCTGCCTGGCAAATGCAAGGTCCTGAGTTTGATCTCTGGTACCAGAAACAAAAACCCTGAAAGCAAACACCATGTTTTCTGCTCAAGGGAGAAGCCCGCAGGCTTCCTGGGGCCCAGGGCAGGCCGGGAGCGCCTGAGCCACTGTCCCCTCCAGCAACCAGCTCCACCTCACAGGGTCCAGGACAATACTATAACCACAGACGGCAGCACAGTCCAAGAGGACCCTGAGAAACAGGAACCCCAAAGCTTCCAATTTCCCAACCTGCACAGCAAGCAAAACCTCCCACCTCTTGCCTTCTCTTTCTGAGCCAGAGGAGAAAATTCTGCTACACTAGGAGGAAGGAGACAAAGACCCCAGGTAGGAAATTAAACAGACAATAGAGCAGGCAGTAGCAGCGCCAGCCACCAAAGTATCTGGAGAAACAAAACAAAACATATCAAAGCTCAGTGTCACTGATAATCACACACAAATTAAAATAACATCAGCCAAGAAGGAAAAATAAAATCAAGGCTGGTGTCACAAGCACAGGCACTCTTGTACTCCCTAGGGCACCCGGGGAATTAGGGGACATGTGTCCAAGCCTGCTGGCAGGACGGGTCCTACAGAGCATCGGCATCAGCATGAGCTCCAGACACATGCGAGGCATCCCCTGCTACCGTGGTCGTAAGGGTCAGGAAGGGAAGCAGCTGAGTGTCCCCAACGGGCCCCACCTGGCACCTCACAGGAGGAGGACACCAAAGCCTGCAGAAAATCTGTCTCAGTAAGGTGTGGTGGCGCACGCATTCTGGGAGGCTGAGGCAGGAGGATTCCAAGTTCAAGCCCAAACCGGGCTACCTAGCAACTTATCGATACCCTGTCTCAAAATACATAAACAAATAAATAGGACTAGGGGTGTAGCTCAGTGCTCAGGGAAAAATTCTATCCCAAGCTGGATATAGTTGCACATGCCTGTCACTCCAGCTACTCAGGAGGCTGAGGCAGAAGGATTCCAAGTTCAAGCACAGCCTGCGCAATTTAGTGACTTAGTGAGACTGTCTCAAAATAAAAAATAGAAAAAGACTGGGATGTAGCTCAGTGCGAGAGCCCTGGGTTCAATCCCTAGTACAGAGGGGGAAAGAAGTCCTCATAGGAAATACATTGTTAAAAGCCAGGCGCGGTGGTGCACACCTATCATCCCAGCACTTGGGAGGCTGAGGCAGGAGGATCACCACGAGTTTGAGGCCAGCCTGGGCTACACAGGAGGTCAAGGCTAGGCTGAACTACAGAGTGAGACCCTGTCTCAAAAAAAAAAAAAAAAAAAAAAAAAGGAAGGAAGGAAGGAGGAAAAAGGGAGAAAAGAAAGGATTCCCTCACACCAAGTTTTAGACATCAGGAGCTGAAATTTCTTTTCTAAAGTTTGAGGTTTTTTGTTTCTCGTATTGGGGATACCCAGGCCCTTTGCACTAAACTATACCCCAGCCCTTTTTTATTTATTTAAGACAGAGTCTCTCTTAAGTTGCTAAGTTTCCGCAGCTGGGGTTGAACCTGGGCTCCTCCTCAGACGCCCGGGCATTGACACATCTGTCAGGCCCCCTACACCTGCCTCAGGCTCCCAGAGTGCTGGGATGACAGGTGTGTGCTACCATGCCTGGTATTTTATGATTCTATTCTATTAATGACCCAGAAATATTTTGTTTTGTTTTGTTTTGTTTTGTTTTTGAGACAGGGTCTTGCAAAGTAGCCCAGCTGACCTGGAATCCATGGCCCACCCACTCAGTTCTCGAGTAGCTGGGATGGGGGGCATGCGGCACTGCACCCAGCCTAAGAATATGTATTTGAATGACTTTTTAATTTGGAGATCATTTTAGATTCACAGAGAAGTTGCTTGGACAGCAAATAGAGCTCCCAAACATGCAGCCTCCCCTATTATTAATATCTGACACTGCTCAGAGACGCAGGCACAGGGGACTAGAAAGATCTGGTGCTTTCTGGCCCTTGGCAGCAATGTCTTCTTTCTGTTCCTGGACCCGATCCAGGGCAGCACATGGCACAGAGCTGCGCACCCTCAGGCAGACTCATTGTTACATAAGAATCCCTCGTGGTAGTGACAGTTCTTATCTTTATTTTTATTTTTTCATTTATTTTGGGGGGTGGTTTTGGTACTGGGAATTGAACCTAGGACCTTGTGCTTTCCAGGCAAACACAGCACCACTGAGCTAAATCCCTGGCCCTATTTTTTGTTTTTTTAAAACAAGATCTTGTGATGTGTTCAGGCTGGTCTTGTAGCCCAAGCAGGGCTTGAACTCCTGGTGATTCTCCTGCCTCAGCTTCCTGAGTGCTGAAATTACAGACAGATGCCACCATGCTTGGATTTCCTCATCTTTAAAATGTGGATTTTGGCCCAGGTGCGGTGGTGCACACCTGTAATCCCAGCACTTGGAAGGCTGAGGCAGGAGGTTCACTGCAAGTTTGAGGTCAGCCTGGGCTACGTAGTGAGACCCTGTCTCAAAAAAATCAAACAAACAAAAAATTTAACAAGGAGTGGGGATGTAGCTCTGTGCAAAGCCCCTGGTTTCCATTCTCAGTGGTGAAAAAAAAAGGGAGGGGGTAATTTGCACATAGGTATGCAGGGAAAGTGTCACATGAAGATGGACCCGGAGCCTGAGTGGCAGCTACCAGCCCAGGGGCACCTGTGACCTCAGACCCTGGAGGAAACAGGAAGGACCCTGCGCAAGCCTACAGAGCCAGTATGGCCTGAAAACTTTAATTCCCCAGCAAACAGATCTGTTCACAAGAGTCACTCAGCACATGTCTGAGTCCCAGCTGTGGCTTTGCCTTAATTAACCTCCCTGCAGGTCCCAATCCCTGGTTGCGGCTGCCCAGCCCTGGAGGACTTGGCAGGATCAGTGTCGCCAATACAGCCTGGAGCAGAGACCTGGACACAAGTGACTGTGGACACCTATGGGGACCTCCTGATCCCCAGGGATGCCCCATTCACCGGGGGGTGGGGGTGGTCAGCCTGCAGAGGTCTGTGAATCAGAGGCTTTCCTTCAAAATTGCCTCTTCCAGCCACACACTGGAATATTACTCAGCCAGGAAAAGGAGTGAGGCCATGACACTCGCCCAGCATGGATGGACCTTGAGGATGCCGTGCTCAGTGAGAGACGCCAGACACAGAAGGACACACAGCATGGGGCTCCATGGACAAAAAACACCCAGGACAGGTGACTCCAGAGACAGGAAGTGGACTTGAGGGTACCAAGGGCAGGGAGGGGCCAGGGTGGCTGCTCATGGTGACTGGTCTTCCTTTTGGGCTGAAGGAATGTTCTGGAACTAAATAAGGAATGCTTGGACAGCATTGTGACTGCATTAAATGCCACTAAAGCATACACTTTTCAATGGTGAGTTGCATATTATATAGATTTCCCCTTAATCCAAAGTTGGCTTCCTTACTTTTTTCCTTCTTTTTTTGGTTTTTGTTTTTTTAGTAATAGGGATTGAATCCAGAGCCTTTGCACTGAGCTCTATCCCCAGCTTTTTTTTTTTTTTTAATTTTGAGACAGTCTTGGTAAGTGACTAAATTGCCCCAGCTGAGCTGGAATTGATTCTCCTGCCTCAGCCTCGCAGAGTGCTGGGATGACAGGTGAACGCCATCACACTTGGCACCTTGCATTGTGCTTTATGTTGCAAAGTCAGGCAGGCTCACCACCAAATATAATGACAATCAGAGAATGTCACGCTCAATGAAGAACTGCCCGGTCCTCACAGGTATCTCCAGGGCCAGAGGTTTCCATGGACAATACTGTTGTGAGGCAACTTCTGAAAATCTAGCACAGTGAAAGGCTTGGACCTCCAAAGCAGAGGGCAGCTCGTGTCCTGCCTGGCCAGTGGTGACTGACCCAGAGCCCCATCCTATGCCCTCTGTCCTGGGTGTGGTGTCCTCTTCACCAGGACCTCCGGCCTCGGGTCTCCCAGGGGTCTGAGGCTTTGCCTGGTGAATCCACTGTCACCATTGGGTCAGATGTGGCTGCAGCTCACAGGCCAAAGCACCCCAGCCGGTGATGGACCAGACCCATCTCTGAGATCCTGCCTGCCCTGCCAGGGCCCCCCAAGCAAACATGGGGACCAAGTCCCTTCCTCACTCTGCTCCAGCCCTGGTCCCCAAACCCCCAGCCAGTATCTAGGCCCCTTATGCTCGCTCGGGGTGTCTTCCGGAGAGGGGACTCTCTGTTCTCCTTAAGCTTCCATCTTTAAGCCACCGTTGCCTTGGCAACAGTCTGCAGCTGACCTTTGTGCAGGAAAAAAAAGGTGACCTTCCCAAAGAGTCCCCTCCCCGCCACCCCCCCACCCCCCCGCAGCGGTGCGGTTTAAAGGCATCAGCCTAAACAATGCATTATGGATTTCTCTGCGGGGCGCGCACGGGCCAAGAATTTCAATTCCTAAACTTGAGGATGTGTCCGGGGAACCGGTGTCAGGTGCGCAGGCTCCCAAGCCCAAGGCTGGGAACCTTGGATGCCTGGATTGCTATCCCCACCCCCACAGCCTCAGCCTCAGTTTCTCCATCTGTTCCGTGGAGCAAAGGATGCTGATCTCCCTACCCACCCATGGCATGGCCAGGCGGGTGCAGGAAAGGGTTGCTCCGGGCACCAGCCACCAGCCTTGTCCTGATGCAGACAGGAGGGAGGGCCGGGGGTACCCGCTGAGGTTGCCCCTGGGCACTCGGGCCAGATAAGGCCTCTGTGTGAGGGAGGAGAGCAGCTCTGCCATGCTGCACCCGCTGAGCAGTGGGACCCGGTACCCAGACGCGGGACAGCCCGGCCCAGGGGGCAGCACCCCACACCCTGCTCTCCAGCTTCTCAACCACTTAGATCTTGCCTCAGAATAAAAAAAGGGGGGTGGGCTGGAGATGTAGTTCAGCGAGAAGGAGCTGGGTTCAATCCCCAGTACCAGAATGAGAGAGACACTGTGATCGCCATTGAGACTGGAGAGAAAGTTTCCCTCCAAGGCTAAGCTTTGGGAGTTTCTACCCAGAGCACTTTCCCCCTCCAGGGAGCCCTCTCTGCCTCCTCTTCGTGGTGAGCACCTCATTCCGATCTTGCTCCTCCCTTCCTCTAAACTCTGCCGTGGCTCCCATGGGCCCTCAGAACGAGAAAGTCAGACTGATCTCTGTAACCCAGTGGCCTCCTCTCTGCCCCTGCCCCAGCCACATACACTGAGCGCTGTCCTGCCTCAGGGCCTTTGCACTCACCAGTCCTTCTGCCCCCAGCTCAAATGACACCTCCTCCAAAAGCTCTGGGCTGCTTCCTTAGAACCTCTGAGACAGGGAGGGACAGAAGGAAGGACAGCTCTTTCTAGCTCATTTCCTGGAAGCATCAAGGCCAGGTACCAGCTTTGTCTTTATTTTTATTTGACTCATCCTATTTTCAGACACTCAGTGCACATTGACTCTTCCAGGCACCATTCCAAGGACCTTACAAAGATGAACTTCCTGGTCCCTGAAACTACCCACGTATGCCCCCGCCTAGAGTGGGAAACTGAGGCCCAGGCTGCAGATCTATTTCCCTGCTGCTTCCTCCCAGCACCCACTACCCAGAGCACACAGCTGGTGCCCCATAAATGCATGTGTATGATACTGGTCAGCTGGGCGTGGTGGCACATGGCTGTATCCCAGCACTTGAGAGGCTGAGGCAGGAGGATCTACACAGGGCTACATAGTGAGACCCTCTCTCAAAAAACTAAAGTAATAATGACGATGGCGACATCAGTCATATTGCAGTGGGGCGACTGTCCTCAGGGCCCTAGTCAGCAGCATCTCTCTACCTTTGCCCAGACCCAGGAGGTGATATGGATACCCTAGGACATCTGAGATAAAGGCTGACACCGTATGACCTCACACCCAGGGCCCCATGCCATCTCTGTCTCTCTGTTAGCGTCTATCTGTCTCTCTCTGTCGTCATGTGGCCTCAGCCTTCCTGAGTCTTCCCCGACTTCTGCTCCACCCCTCTTGGACCCAAGGCCCTATCCCTGCCTCTGTCAGCCATCCCCAGTTCCCTGGGGCCATCAGAGCCAAGTGGCAGGTCACAGAGATGTCACTGCACATATCCAGGACCATAGGAGCAAAGGTGCCTGTCTGACCAGCCTGTCATCCTAGCTACTCAGGAGGCTGAGGCAGGAGGATCCCAAGTTCAAGTGCAATCTTCAAGTAGCAACTTATCGAGATCCTATCTCAAAATAAAAATAACAAAAAAGGGCTGAGGATGTAGCTCAGCATAAAGCCATGCATTCCATACCCAGTACAAT
The DNA here is from genome assembly GCF_053883595.1 of Heterocephalus glaber. NCBI lineage: Eukaryota > Metazoa > Chordata > Mammalia > Rodentia > Bathyergidae > Heterocephalus > Heterocephalus glaber. The sequence goes on along the minus strand of NW_028258457.1, from coordinate 3,738,359 downwards.
AGAAAAAAAGACAAAAGAAAAGCATCTTTTTGTGTCTGGGATACTCTCCAAGCCTGCCCTGCCCCAAGGCCAGCAGCATGGTGGTGAGGGCCCTGTCTGAGGAGTATGCAGGCCAAGACCAGCGTGCTATATTCCTTACAGCCACATGCATGTCTGTGTGTAGTGACAGGTAAGACATCTGTCACCACCGAGTGTGGTGGCCCACGAGGTATGGTGGTGCACACCTATAGCCCCAGCACTTGGGAGGCTGAGGCAGGAGGATCACTGAGAGTTCAAGGCCACCCTGGGCTACACTGTGAGACCCTGTCTCAAAACAAAACAAAAAACTCTGGCACCATCCGACCTCCCTGGGGCCGATGGAGAAGCTGAGTCAGTGGCCATTGGGTCACACTGCTAGAAATGGCAAGGCAGGCGGGAGACACAGGGGCCACACCTCAAACCCAACATCCAGCGCCCGGCTGGGGGAACTTGCCCTTTTGATATTGGCAACAAGGGGCCATGACCCTGTGTGACAGCTAAAGGCTCAGGCAAGAATGAGCTACAGTACTTCCTCCATCCACACCAAGTGAACAAACTCAGCCTTGGGGTCTGCGGGTGGACAGAGGGACATACCAATGGTGAGGGCATCACCACGCAGGGACATCACTCAGCCAGGACAGGAGCGAGGCTGTGACATTGGCCACACCGTGGACGGACCCTGAGGACCCCATGCTCAGTGAGAGACGCCAGAAACAGAAGACAGAGCGTGGGCTCCATGGACAGGAAATACCTGGGACAGGCGACTCCAGAGACAGGAAGTGGACTCAGAGTGCTGGGGCTGGGAGGGGATGGGTGACTGCTCTTGGGGACAGGGCTTGCTTTGGGGTGATGGAAAGTCCTAAAATTGATGGGACAATGGATGCTCAACTTTGAGGATTCCTTATATAAATAAAAGAACTGTAGTATGTGGATTTCTAAAGCTATTCCAGTTGAGTGTGGTGGCACACGCTTGTCAGCCCAGCACTCAGGAGGCTGAGACAGGAGGATCTCCACGAGTGAGCTCAAGGGTAGCCTGAACTACACAGTGAGACCCTGTCTCAAAAAACCAAAACAAAGCACAACACAAAAATCCCGCATTTCTCCCTGCCCGAAGTCACTTTTCCTCCGTGACACTGGAAGGTGCAGCTCCACTTGGGGCCAGGAAGCCTTGCTAGGAGGTGAGCCTCCTGTGTCGTCAGAGGCATGTAAGCCCAGATCAGTTGCTTTTGGGCAGCAAAGATGGTCTCTAGCCCCAGGCATGGCGCAGGCACCCCAGACTCAGCTGCTAAAATGACTCTCATCTCGGCATCTGCATTGGGGACTCTGTGCCTCGGCCGAGCACTGCACACACGTGTATGTTCATACGCACATATGTGGCTATGCAGGGATTTTTTTTCCCTTCTTTTCTTTAAGTAAGAGCCTGTCACAGCCAGGGCGTCCTGACACCGTGGATTTCATGGTGCTTTAATCACAGCCAGCCGGTGGCAGGGCAGGCCCAGCCAGGCTCACAAAGGCCCCTCTAAGCCCTGCCGTCCTGTATTTCGTACGTGGGAGCCGCCCCATTTCCTATTAACTTCAAACATCCCGATCCTATTATGACGGGGGGGTGGAGAAACAGCCCAGTGGAAGAGGGGGCCTTTATTCCCGACCTGGGCTGTCGGGGGCTCTGGGGACCCCCATTAGGGGGTCGATGTCACTGCAGGTCTCAGAGGTCTCCTGTAATGACTGTCCCCACCCTCCCAGAGTGGGAAAGAGCAGTGAGCTCTGAGCCACCCACAAGGGCTCTTCCTTTCCTGGTAGGAGTGCCAGGCCAGCGCTGCCTCCTGCAGCAAGGACCTGGAGCCCTGATGATGATGATGATGATGTGGTACTGGGGATGGAACCCTGGGCCTTCATACAGAGCTACATCCCTAGCCCTTTTTTTATTTTTTATTTTGAGGCAGCATCTCGCTAAATTGCCCAAACTGGGCTGAACTTTTAATCCTCCTGCCTCAGCCTCCCGAGCAGTGGGATTACAGGCATGTGCCACCATGCCCACTGTATTCTTTAATCTCCCTGAGCTTCTGGTTCTTTTTTTTTTTTGGTTCTGGGGATCGAACTCAGGTCCTTGCGCTTGCACAGCAGGCAGCAAAACCACTGAGCTAAATCCCCGGCTCTCTGAGCTTTCTGTTTGCTCTCCGGGAAAATGGGGCCAATCTCACTTCCCATTTTCCCAGCTCCACTGGGCTCCCACCCTGGTGGAAGGAGGCTCCCACCTCTCCTCAGAGAGCAGGGATGCTCAGGCCTCCCTCATGGTCCTGTCTGTGACTCTGCCAGCCTCACAGAGTGGCCAGCAACAACGTCCATCCGTGCCCCAGCACGTTGATTGGTCCTGAGGGCAATAGGGAGCCATGGCGGTACTCGGGGAGGGGAGGGTTGGTTAGACAGGATGAAGGGAAGGAGCCAGATGCCCTGTTGCTGTGGAGGACAGGAACAGGGGACATCTTTATCCAGGGAGGACACTGGGGCACAGCCTGTGCTTTGTGGAGGAAGATGCTGTTAAGAGTCCAGGGAGGAAGGGATCAAGGAAAGGAGGGAGGACAGAACCTTGGTCCTGACCCTCTGGAGAAGAGGGTGAGATCAAATAATAGGGACATCACACAGTGGGACATCACTTGGCCATGAGAGGAGCAAGGCCGTGACACTCACCACAGCGTGGACGGACCTTGAGGACTCCCTGCTCAATGAGAGACGCCAGACATGGAGGACACAGCGTAGGCTCCATGGACAGGAAACGCCCAGGACAGGCGGCTCCACAGACAGGAAGTGGCCTCGGGGGTGCAGGGCTGGGAGGGTCGGGGCAGGGGGACTGCTCCTGGAGTTGGATGGGACTTCTTCCTCTGGGGCCACAGGATGTTCTGGAACTAGCGGTGAGGGCTGCACAAATCTGTAAATACCCCAAAAAGCACTTTTAAAGAGGTGAACTTCACAGAGCATGATTTCATCTCAACAATGAAAAACAAGAGCCACCAGCACCCAGGAGTCTGAGACAGGAGGATGGTGAGTTGGAGGCGAGCCTGGGCTACATAGCAAGAAAGAAAACAAAACAGGGCCAGGGATGTAGCTCAGTGGCACAGCACCTGCCTGGTAAGTGCAAGGTCCTGAGTTTGATCCCGGGTATAGCAAAAAGAAAGAAAACAAAACAAACAAAGGAAAACAGAGGCATTCTCGAATCTTCAGGGAAAGTTGCTTTTTCATGCTGTCGGTGATCCCTAGGCCCTTTTTCCTCTGTCCTTGACAGTGACTTTCAGAAGGAAGGGGCTGACTTGCTCTCCATGGCTGTGGCATTTCTGATCTGTGTGTAATAAACGGGAAATTGGGAGGGGAGGGCCTGGCCATCAGCAGGGGGTCGAGAGACAGGAGCCACCTGTGCAAGGGCCCTGGGGCACAAATGATAGTGATTTCTTTCTTCTTTTTTAGTTTTTATTTTGTTTTTGAGACAGGGCCTTGCTATGTAGTTCAGGCTGGCCTGGGACTTGCAGTGATCCTCCTGCCTCAGCCTCCTGAAGCTGGGATGACAAGGCGGGCACCACCACGGCTGCTAACGAGTACTTGTAAGAACAGGGGAAATGGGTGTTCAGGACAGAAGTGGCAATAAGGACAGAGGTGAGGCCTGTGCTCTCCATTCTTTGTGCCTTGAACCCACACAGGGGCCCTAGCCAGGGACAGGATGCAGCAGAGCAGGGGGGCTGAATGACACTGGCTCCTCTGGCCCCAGAGCCTCAGGGTTGGGAACTGGAAGTGCTGAGCCTCAGAATGGCCCCTGCCCCATGGCGACCCCTCTCCTGCTGGACTGGAGGTCTGAGGACTCACAGTCAGGATCCACTGAGTGATCCCGGAATGAATGAATGAATGAACGGTTGAATGAATGGAAGCTGCCATCCTGAGCCCAGTATCCCCCCCCACCCCCAGCGCGCGCTCCCGTGTCCTTCCCCCTCTCCTCACGTGCCTTGCGGGAAGCGGGGATGACGCCAGTTGTGGGTAGGGTCCCTGGGCTCCGATTCGCTCCCTCTGTTTCAGCGCCCACTCAGGAGGGCTCAGCGTTCCCACCCACTGCTCAGGTGCCCTGCCTCAGTTTCCCTAGCAGCCTACTTGCTCTGCTACAGGATCAGATCCGGGGTGCTGGCCTCCCAGGGCCATAGCTTGGGGCAGGAGCCTGGGGTGACGGGCCGCCGCGGGATCCGCGCTCGCGCTGCCTCGGCCTCCGCGGCTTCTTCGGTGCGCGTCCGGCGCGCGTCCGCGGTGCGGCGTCTCCACTGGCCCCCTCGCTCCACCTAGCGGCCGCGGAACCTGAGCGCGGGGCCCCCAGCTCATCTCAGGGGGACAGGTCCGGTAGGATCTTGTCACGGTCTGAGAAACTGAGGCACGGAAGGGAAAGGCAGGCCCCAAGGTCACCCTGAGGGCAAGAAAGTTCACACCAAGCTCCAGGCGCCCTTTTTTGTCCTCCCTCTTCACTGGAAATGGAGCCCATGGGTAAAGAGGGGGCCATGCCACTTTCCAGCTTGGGTCTGAGTTCAGGCCTGAAAGGGTCCAAACCACAGCAACCCGCTGCCAGCTCAGTGATCCTGACCAGTAACCTCCCCTCTAAAGTCTCAGTTTCCTCATTTATAAAGTGGCTATAATTAAGCCAGGGATGATGGCCCACACCTGTTATCTCCGCCACTTGGGAGGCTGAGGCAGGAGGATCTCCACTTCCAGGCCAACTTGGGCAACTTGTGAGATGCTGTCTCAAAAAGAAATTTTTTTCTTTTGTCTTTTGAGACAGGGTCTTGCTAAGTAGTTCAGGCTGGCCTCAACCTCAAGGCAATCATCCTGCCTCAGCCTTCCAAGCACTGGGATTACCACCATACCCAGTTTCACAAAAAAACAATTTTAAAAAACGGGTATCATGGGCTGGGGATTTAGCTCAGTGGTTTCACCGCCTGCTGTGCAAGTGCAAGGACCTGAGTTTGATTCCTGGTACCAAAAAAAAAACCCGGGTATCATTGGGCCAGGGATTTAGCTCAATTGTTCCAGCACCCGCCTGGCAAGCGCAAGGTCCTGAGTTCCATCCCTGGTACCAAAAAAACCAAAAAACACAAAACGGGTATCATTATTGTTGTTAAGCTCTAGGAAGATAAGGCAAGTGAGGCTCATAGGTCCATGTTGGGTACACAGTTAGCACTCCACAAATGTTAGCTGGAGCCAGGCGAGATGGTGCATGCCTGTAATCCCAGATACCCAGGAGGCTGAGGTAGGAGGTCAGGAGTTCGTGGCCAGCCTGGGGAATTTAGCAGGACATTTCTCTAAATAAATGAAGTGGGCCAGGGATTTAGGTCAGTGATTCTGCCACCTGCCTCGCAAGCCCAAGGTCCCAAGTTCAATCCCCGGTACCAATAAATAAATAAATAAAAATGCAGTGGTACTTCGGTTCATGAACTTAATTTGTTCTATGATTCTGAAAAAGATGGGCAAGTCTGTGTTTGTGTGGGAAAGGTAGCCGCAGTTGTGTTCATCACCCAATGAAGAGTTTGTAAGTAAATAAATAAATGAATAATTGTTGGCTATTGATGGATACTGAGTAATGTCCTCACCAAGCCTCATCCGCCCTCCCTTTGCCTGCCCCCTGGCGTTACCTGTCTCCCTTCCTCCCTCCAGGGCCCCTGGCTCCCTCCTGCCTCAGGGTCTTCGAATGTACTGTTCCTCAGAGCCAGGAACACTTCCCTCCCCCTTCTCCTGATTAACTCCAGTTTGTCTACCTTGATCTTTGATTCGGGCATACAGTGGGCGCCCAGTAAACTCATGAGCTTGGTGACAAGGAGGTAGCTCTGCCTCTCCCTTCATTCTGTACCCAGGAAAACTGAGGCCCAAAAAGAGGGCAGCAATGGCTGAGCGCCTCATCCCCAGACTCCAGTCGGCTCTCAGGCCTGGTGGAGAAGGCTCAGAAAGCCACCCATGCTCCGCCCCGGCCGGAGCCCCCAAGGAAGCCTGGGCTGCAGAGGCAGAGCCCGGGCCAAATTGAAATTGATCGTGGGGAACAGCTCGGCAGGGTGGAACAGACACGGAGCCCCCGCTGGGAGCGCAGGGCGCCAGAGCATGCGAATGCATCCCCGCCTGTGCCTTCAGGGGCGAATCGTTTAATCTGCATGGAAGCTTCTGCCGGCTTGGCCTCGGTGGACCCTGAAGGCAAAGAGGCTGAGTTGCTGCCAGTGGCAGAGGGAAGACAGCAGTGCCACCACATTCATTTATTCTTCCCAGCATTCACAGGGCACCACCATGCACCCACCCTGATGTTACTCCTCGCTGTTCATCTGCAGCTGGCCCTGCTGGGTCCATGGTAGCAGAGAGAGCCGTATGCCACTATGTCCAGCTCTTTTTATTTTTGAGGCAAGCTTTTAAAATTTTTTTTTAATTTTTTGGGGGGTGGGTTTTGAGACAGGGTCTTGCTATGTAGTCCAGGTTGTCCTTGAACTCACCATGTAGCCCAGGCTGGCCTTGAACTCACAATGATCCTCTTGCCTCAACCTCCTGAATGCTGGGATTATAGGCATGTGCCACCACACCTGGCCCAAAACCTATATTTTAAAGATGAGGAAACCCAGGCATGGTTGGTGGAATCACATGGTGTGCCACTATTCCCAGCTAAGGCAGGCTTTTGCTAAGTTGCTGAATTGCCCAGGCTGGGCTTGAACTTGTGATCCTCCTGCCTCAGCTTCCCAGAGTGCTGCAAAGACAGGCACTGCCTGCTTCTGAGGCTTTTATCCAGGAGAGATAAAGTGTCTTGAAGACGGTGGGAGCTATGGAGGAATCTAGAGCAGGGGAGGTGGTCAACATGGAAAGTTCCCTGCCGAGGATTTAGCTCAGCGTTCTGCCACCTGCCTTGCAAGCGCAAGGTCCGGAGTTTGATCCCCAGGACCAAACAAACAAACAAACGTATGTATTGGGCCAGGGATTTAGCTCAGTGGCACTGCGCCTGCCTCGAAAGTACTAGTGACTTTGATCTCTGGTACTGAAAAGAAAAATACTGAAGAAAGTTCTCTGCCCATACTCCAGTGAGGTCTCCCTGGGGTACACAGGCCCAAGCAGTTAGAAGCCGAATGTCAGCTGTGCTGCCCTTGAGGACCAGCCTGACTTCTCTGAGTCCCTGAGGCAGCTGGAGTTGGCAGGGCCTAGATTGGACTCTAGGATTGTGGGGCTTCCTGCGCCAGCTCTGTGAGGTGGTGACCAGGCACGTGGCCAAGGGGACAGCCGTGTTCCCCGGAAGCCAGTGTGATGCTGACCCGGAAGCCCCCCTTGGTGCAGGGGGCGGGGGTCGCGCCCCAGCTCTTCTCTTGGGACCCCTCTCCACTGAGAGTCTCGACCCTGGGATTAGGGAGCTGGGGTCAGGGGTCAACAGCATTTACCTCGGCTCCATTCAGGCCGAGAGCGGATCTGTTCTCCCTGCCACCTCGAATTTCCTGGACAAAGCTTGGTGGAGCGACGGCCCCAGGGCCCCTGGGAACGCAGAAGCAGAAGGGACTGTCACATCCATGTGTCACCCATCCAACCCTCCAGTGACACATCTGGGGGCTGAGACGGCATGCCCATGCTGCAGACAGGGAAACTGAGGTCCAGAGAGGGCCAGAGCAGGGGCCACGTGGCTGGGCAGCTGCCAAGCTGTGGGTCACAGCTGAGTGGCTGGGCCAGAGCCACACAAAGCATCAGGCCGGGGAGATGGGAGGCGGCGGCTGTGACAGAGCCGACAAAGGCGGCAGGCCGGGCCCGAGGGGGCGCGTTCCGCTCGTCAGCCTCGGTTCCACTTGAGTCCACCCTGGACAGGCTGGAATAATCCCTCTCTCGGCTGCTGCTGGGCCGTGACGACTTTAAAGGGGGTCCCGGCAGGCCTGACTGACGGCAGGGTGGGGAGGGGGGTTCTCAGAGCCCCCTGAGACCCCCAGGCCCTGCCACCCCTGCCCTCCCCAGCACTGGGGACAGCATCCAGTCATTTATGGTGATCACCATGATGGGGAAACTGAGTCATGAAGCCCAGCTGCACAATCTCATCTGGAATTTGGAGGAAGCAGGGGGTGGGGGTGGGGCCCATGCCCCTGGCTGAGGTGCAGAAATCTCTCGAAATCTCTCGTTTCTTCCTCATTTCTTATGCACCTGGGCTTTGGGTCTGCACAGGTGGCTGGGTGGGGGCCAAACAGGGCCATCCCAGAGGTGCCATTAGATACAGCCTAGGGCTGGTAGAAAGCACTGTTTGCTTCATGCCTCAGTTTCTCCAGCTGTCCAGTGCTGCAGGGAGCAGCACTGACTCCACAGTGAGGTGTGGATTGGGGTCTCCTTTCTCCCCCTCCCTGGGCACCTGGCAGGTGGGGACAGGGACACAGGAGCAGGTCATCTGGCAGAAAAGCCCTAGGCACAGGACAATGAATGGACCCTACACCACAAGGAGTGGCTGCAGTCTGGGGAAATGTGGGGGTTACACTAGGGAAACAGTCCAAGGGGGAGGTGGCTTTGGAGGTCAATAGATGGTGGAAGTGCCACCAGGGCCACTTAGGGATAAAAATCCTCCTTGGGGACTGGACACAGTGTCACATGCCTGTTGTCCCAGCTACTCCAGAGGCTGAGGCAGGAGGATCGAAAGTTTGAGGCCAGCCTGGACCACTTAGCAAGACCCTGTCTCAAAATACAAAATAAAAGGGCCGGGGATTTAGCTCAGTGGTTCTAGCTCCTGCCTCACAAGCACAAGGTCCCAAGTTTGATCCCCCGTTCCAAAAAACAAAACAACAACAAAAATAACAAAATAAAAAGGTCTGGAGATATAGCTTAGTCTGAAGGCCCTGGTTTCCATCCCCAGTACCAGAAAAAAAAGAAAAGTTCTTGGGCCAGGGATTTAGCTCAGTGGTTTCGCCGCCTGCTGCCCAAGCGCAAGGACTCGAGTGAGTTCGATCCCTGGTACAAAAAAAAAGTTCTTCCTCTGAAACTCAGGCAGAAAGTATGGGCTGGGCCACAGGGACTTAAACAAGATTCTGGGGTCCCAAAATCAGCACGCTGGGGCCTCCTACTCCCCTGTGGAGTCCTCCTTGCTGGCTGGGGCTGCACAGGTCCTTCAGGTCTATGGAGCCAACCCTAGCCTTTAGGGAGGAGGTGGCAGCCAGAGGACACGGCTCAAGTCTGCCCTGTTATGGGATCCCTGGGAGGGCCTGGAGCCTCTGGCCTGTTGAGGCCTCAGTTTCCCCAGCTATGAAATGGAAGCTGGCTGCCACAGCAGAAAGCCTTCCTGGTTCTGCCCTGGGGCCCCCTGGGGACCACTGCCCGCCACCCTCCAGGGCCCCAGCTCTGCTAATCCTCCAGCTAGCCCTCGCTTCGCCTCGGTTTCCCCTCTCGGAGGCCTAATCCCCGGATTGTTGGAGGCCGGTTTTACATACATTTATAGGCTTTTCATAAGAGATTTACCGGGCCCCAGTTCGGCCCTTGCCGCTGATTAGCGGCTCCGTAATTGAAAACTCCCCTCCCCCCCCTCCACCCCTCTCTGCAGGCTCTGGGCGCAGGGAAGGGGCCAGGGGACTCCACAGCTGTGCGGCCCCTTGGGGCCCTCTGTGGGCCCTGGAGGGGTCTCCCAGCACTGAAAGTCAGCAGGCCTGCAGAACCCCAGAGGGCCAGTGTCCCACGCCCTCTCCCTGGGGCGCAGCAGGGCCTGTCCCACCCCCCTGCCACCTGAGAGAGGCACCATCTCCCGTGTCAAGTTTGGTCCCCACTAAGCCTGGGGCATCCTAGGCTCCCAGTGCTCCCAGTGCAGGGCTCAGAAGTTAGATCCTGGGCCCCAGTCTCACTTTCTGACTTCCCAGGGCACCCCCAGGTCCCAGTGGGAGGAATCCAGCGGGGACAGTCGTGGGGCTAGAGCCTGCGCCTTGCCCGTCTCTTCCCAGCCCCCCAGCCTCCACTGCCGGGTCCCCAACCGAGTGACTTAATTCCACCTGTCACCAGGATGTGGGCAGGGTTTATTTATCTGGTGTATATATGTATTTTAATTTAAAGATCTGCCAAGTAGCACAGCCAGCTCTCGTGCTGTCCCCGATGCCTCCTTCATCTGAGAGAGGCCCTTCCCACCACTGCCCCCACCCCTTGGGCCCTCTCTGAGGAGTGAACAATGGAGAATGAGGCCAGCATCTCCAGCCTTTCCCAGCTGGTGAGGAAGAGCACTTGACTTGAAGTTCACCCAAACACACTCATTCAGTCATTCAACAAATGTCCGCCTTCCTTGAGAGCCAGGTGGCTGACTTTGTACAAGACACTGGGACTGTAGGTATGCAGGGAAAGCACCAAAGGCATGGCCTTGTGGGACTGGTCATTGTGGTTTTTAAGAATCCTCAGACTCTAGCCGGGCACAGTGGCACACACCTGTGATCCCAGCACTGTGGGAGGCTGAGGAAGATGGCAAATTTGAGTCAATCCTGGGCAACTTTGTGACTTAGTGAGACCCTTTCTAAAAAAAAGGACCGGGGTTGTCACTCAGGGGGAGGGCCCTGGGTTTGATCCCCAGTCCCTGGGGTTGGAGAGACGGGGAGATACACCCAGGGCCCCAGCTCCTGTGCTGGGTCACACAGCCCCATTTGCCAGGGAAGCAAACTGAGGCTCTGGGAACATGGGGAGCTGTAGAGGGTTCTGGAGCTGGGCTTTCCCAAAGCCTGCAGCTCTCTCTCCACCGGGAAAATGGCTACTGCCTGGCTCTGATCCTCAGTTTCCCCTCCTGGCTGTAGACAGGGCTTCCTGAGCTGCAGCCTGCTCGCTGCTCACATGATGAACGATGCTAATTTCACCCCAGCTCTCACAAGGGGACCCAGCAACGCTGCCATCATTAACACAAGGCCAGAGGGGACTGTGATATTGCCAGCCATAACTCTGCCGGCCAGCCAGTGGCCCCCCATTTCTGCAGGGCAGGACCACCGAGCCCTGGTATGACCTGCTGTCCCTGGTCCACAGTCCCCGTCCGCCAGGTCGCTTCCTCCCCACACCCACTGGGCACAGAGTCAGGGACAGGGTTTCCACGTGGGGCCAGCGTCCCACAGGGAGAAGAGGCCAAGCTGGGGTTGGGACCCCCACCCACCAAGAGAAGGAAGGAAACCAAGCTTCCCTTCCCACCCTCCTCAGAGAGCAAAGTTCATGCCCTCATTTTGTAAGTGGGGAAACGGAGGCTCAGAGAGCGGAGGTGGGGCCTGAAGGGCGAGATGAGTCTTTGATCACAGGAGTACAGGGAACAGAGCACCAGGTGAGGGAGCCGCACCGCCAAAACCAGAGACGGGGAAGGGGCGGGCCTGGAGGAGGAGCCAAGATCCAGGGGAGGAGGGGGCCTCAGCGATGGGCAATAGCTGGGGGCGGGGTTTCCCTGGGGCGTGGTCTGGGGCGGGGCCTCATATGGGGGCCTGACCTGGAAGAGGGAAGATTTTTAAGAGTGGGCTTTCTAGGGGCGTGTTCTCTGTGGGGCGTGTTTCCCTGGTGTGGTCTTGTGTGGGCGGGACTCGTGGGGCGGGGGCCTCAGTTTCAAGGGAAGTAGGGAGCCAAGGCAAGGGTTTCAGCAGGGGGAAGCGTGTAGATTTGGGACTTTCCGTTCCCAGGCATGAAACGGGCAGGTTCCCGCTTCTTCCTGGGTCTAGGCTTTCTCTGGTGGGGGAGGGGGCCCAGCCTCTGTCTCCCACCCCTGTCCAAGGAGAACCAGGCCGCAAGACCCAGGTAGTATGGACCTAACACCCCGAGAGGGAGCCTCAAGGAGGTCACAGCTGGGGAGGATGTCCCAACCCACCCCGGAATGGAGGCCACCAGCTCAGCCCCTACTCCTCACCTTGGGTGCACCCCAGTGACCTGTAGGACTTGGGGGAGGCTCAATTTCTCCATCTGCACAAGCAAAGAGGGGCTCCTCCTCTCAGTGTCCCCCTTCCTGCCCAACCACCATGTCCATTAGGACCTATCGATTGCTTCCTGGCCTCTGGGCCTCCATTTCCAGATCGATGTGGGTGTGTAGCCCCTGGGGGACCATTTGCCTTCATCATGGTGCCCACACCAGCTACCAGCTCCAGAGGGGAAACTGAGGAAGTGGGGGCCACCTGCCCCTCCTCTGCTGCCCTCTCCCTGCCCGCCACACCAGCCTGGCTCTGGCACTTAATATCTGAATCTGTGTCATCTTGTGGTGAATTATGGTTCCCTGGGGCTCCTGGACAGTGAATTCAGAGCATATATTTCCACCTGTGGCCATGTGGCCACCTGCAGCCCAGACCAAGGTCTGCAACACCACAGCTTCATTCCAATCCCATCTGGGCCTGTAAGTTCCCAGGGTGCTGACATGACAGGCATGCGTCACCATGCTCTGCTAGGAGATGCAGTTTGTATGTGATCTCCTCTTTTCTGATCCGGTAGCTTCTGCACGCGCGCGCGCACACACACACACACACACACACACACACACACACCATTCAGTCAGTCGATGAGCATTTATCTAGCACCGACTGTGTACCAGGCATACCGTCAGTGCAAAAGACCAGCAGTGACTGAGACAGACTAATCTAGACCAAAATCCTTGGGGTCAGGGAGCTGACAGTGCAGTAGTAAAGACAAGAAACAAAATAAAAGAGGAAAGTAATATAGCATGCCTGAGGTGATAAATGCAAGGGAAAAGAAAAAACTGAAGAGAAAAGCGATTTCAGCTCTGTGGCTTTTCCTTAGGGGTCAGGAGAGGAAAACCCTCAGGAGGCATCCGGCTGGGGACACAGCCAGGGGAAAGGAGCAGAGCAGGGCACCCCAGGAAATTGGGGACTCCTGGAGAAGAGAGGGTGTGGGTGGAAGTGCTGGCCACCGGACACTGGCCCTTACCCCATGGGAAGTGGGGACTCTGTGGGGCTTCTCCTTTCAGCCCTGTGACAGTCCCACTACTAAAAGGAAGGGGTCTGGGGGTGTGTCCCCCACCCCACCCTAGATGAAGATAGAGTCAAAGCCCTCTGGAAGGCTGAGAAAAGAGGATCCCAAATTCAAGACAAGCCTGGGCCACTTGGTGAAACTCTATCTCAAAAAGGAAAAATGGCTGGAAGCATAGCTCAGTGCGAAGGCCCTCGGTTCAATCCCCAGTACCAAAAAATTTAAAAAAAGAAAGAGAAAAAGATGAACTTAGTTCAGACAGCCCTGCCCTGGAAGCCAAGGAACAAGTCCTGCCCCAGCCCCAGGCCACTGCAACCAGATTCCCGAGGGCCTCAGGACTCCCCCACCCCCTGCCCACTGTGGGCACCAAGGTGGCAGTAATGGGCGGCAGGAGAGAAATTACTTCCCTCTGGAGCCTCCGGGCCAGAAAAGGCTCCACACAGGACCCGCATACCGATGGCAGTGGCCAGTGGTGGTGGCCAATGGCCGGCCAGGGTCCACAGGAGCTCAGGGCCTGGTTGTGGCAGATACAGATGAGGACAGAGACATGGGGTTGCTGAGGGGCATCTGGATGTGGCCCCCGGTAGTGGACACCCAGGTGGTGTCCAGAGGCTGGCAAAGGGGCCGTTCCTGAGACCGAGACACAGCACACAACCCAATGTGCACATGGCTGTGGGCCCCGGCACATGTCCTGGGTCATGTGGACCTGTGTGGCAATGTGGCTGGGGACAGTTCCTGGGGATGGCCCACTGAGGCAGGCACCATCCCCCTGAGACCAGGACAGGCCCCACCCTGCTGGGGACAGACAGGTAGATAACAGGACAGTGCCTGAGTGGCCACTCATCCAGGGATGCCAGGAGGTGACATGTGACCTGACCCTGCCTCAGGACAGAGTGGCGACCCAAGGGAAAGGTGTCCCAGGCCGTGGGTCTGGCACTTGCAAAGGTCCTGAGGTAGGAACACGACAGTTGTCCTACTCAGAATCACCTTTTGTGTTAAATTGTCTGAGATGATAAAGATATAATTTCCGTAACAGCCAAAAGGTGGAAATGGCTCCGGTGTCCACAGATGGACAGATCCATGCACAGTGAGGTCGTCCTCAGCCATAAAAAGAGTGAGCCCGTGACACTTGCCACAGCATGGAGGGAACCCTGAGGATGCTGTGCTCAGTGAGAGATGCCAGACACAGAGGACACAGCGTGGGCTCCACGGACAGGAAATGCCCAGGACAGGGGACTCCAGGACAGGAAGTGGACTCTTTAGTGCCGGGGCTGGGGAGGGGATGGGGGACTACTCACAGGGCCGAGGCTAATTTTTTTTTTTTCAGTACTGGGGATTGAGCCTAGGGCCTTTGTACTGAGCTACGTTCCCAGCCCTTTTTATTTTCATTTTCAGAGTGTCCTGCTAAGTTGCTAAGTCACCCAGGCTGGGCTCAAACTTGTGATCCTCCCACCTCAGCCTCCCAGGTGTGACAGGTGTGCACCACCACACCCAGCGAAGAGGCTTTCTTTTGGGGTGATGGAATAGTCTGTGGCTCCACAGAAAGATGATTGCAAAGCTGGTGGTAGCAGTAAAATCCAGGGGCCAGCACTCGGGATGGACGGATGGCAACGTGTGACTTCTAGCTCCATAAAACTGCTGTGTCTAAAGCCATCCATCAGCTGCCATGAGGCTTCATGTCATTGTCACCCTCAGTCCTCTCCGGCTCTTTGGCCAGCTGGAGCATGGGGCCTCTGGAAGTCTCGGGATCGTCCTCTGTAGAGTGGGGGATCCCCAGCCTCCCCGTGGGGCTCAGCACCGCAGTGTCTGTCCTTGCTGTCTGTCCATCTATCCACGGCCAGCACAGGGGCAGGCGAGGTGCACACAGGGCTCTTTGTGTCGCTCCTGTCCTCATTAGGAGGCAACTCCCGTCGCCAGGCCTGGCCGGCTGAATTAATGGGCTGAGAGCGTTCCCTCTCGGCTAATTATGCCGGGACGCTGCAGGCACGGTGGGTGGGATGCAGCTTAGGACCCTGGCCCCTCTGCATGGTCACCTGCTGGCCGGGGACAAACCACTGTCTCCCCAGCCTCTTTGTGTCTCCATTTGGGCCCCAGAAGCTCAGCCTCCTCCTCTTCCTCCCCAAACTCCGACAAGGGAACAAGGAGGCCTTGACCAGCCATGGAAGCCCCTGCTTATACCCACAGCCAGCCAAGCCCTGGCCTTCCATCCCCCAGCTGCCCCTGAGAGCTTCATTCCCCAGAGGGGAAACTGAGGCCTGGTGATGGACGTAAAGGACACAGGGCCCCATGGAATGCTCGTTCCTAGGCCTGGCCGTGAAGACATAGGTGCACAGGACCCGTGGTGACTGCAAGTTCCTGTCTCTTTTTTGTGGTACTCAAGGAACCCAGGGCCTTTGCACACTGAACCACACCCCTGGCCTCTTTTTGTTTTGTTTTGTTTTGTTTTTTGGTACTGGGGATCGAATTCGGGTCCTTGAGCTTGGGCAGCAGGCGGTGAAACTACTGAGCTAAATCCCCAGCCCCCTTGGCCTCTTTTTTGAGAAAGGGTTTTGCTGAGTTGTCCAGGCTGGGCTCCAACTTGAGATCCTGCTGCCTCAGTCTCCCAAGTAGCTGGGATGACAGGCCTAATGTGTCCTCATGCCCTGCTTTAGGTTCCTTTGGGCCTGGTAGCCTCCCCACCATCCTCGGTGACCCCACACCCACCTCCCAGGCTCTCTTGACTTGGGCCAACGGCCCCAAATACAGACCAGACACCTTTGATGTTTATGCATTTTATTATAAAAAAATACAGAATCCAAAGTTGATTGTGATGAGGGAGGAGGCCGGGTGCCAGCTCCAGGCGTGGTCACACGGCCCGCCCCACCACCCCTACAAAAGCCCCCGACGCCCTCTCCACAGCGGGTGTGGGCATCCCCCGGTGGCCATACACAATATATATATATATATATATATTTAATATATATAAAACACAGTCAGGAAAGGCGGGTAGAAATATGAAATCTGTATAAATGCGTTGTTTCCTTCCTTATGTTGTCTTCGGGGAGGGGCTGCTGTTTTTGATAGTAGTCCCCCTCCCTTTTCGTTCTGTCCATTTTTTTTTCTTAGAAACATTATCAGGTCAGAGTGGAGGGAGAGGGGGTTCCAACAGACGAAACGAGCTTATTGCCAAGTGTTGCTTCTATTCTAAAAAGTAAACCCCCCACCCCCACCCCCCCGCCAAAATAAAAGACCCCAACAAAGGGCTAAAAAAAACCCTTTCCAGTCCATCCTCAGGAATACGTTAAAAATAAATCACAGTATATTATACTTGCTGGCTCTATTTACAGAAATATAATGTCTTCTCAGCTGGGCAGAGGGGCTGGGTGGGGGCCTGTTTGCACAGGCCAAGATGTGTGCGGGCTGTGATCCCCAATGGAGCTGTAGCCCCACAGTAGCTGGAAGCAAATCACCAGGAGCAAGGGGGCTGAGGCAGGACGATATGGGCTCCCGGACCACAAGGAGGGGTTTGCACCATACACTTGGGCCAGGGCACCTGGGGGTCCACGGTGGGCTCCAGCCAGGACCTGCAAGATGGGGCACAGAGCAGAGATCGGTCCTGGTGTCCCCAGATTCCCCTCCCTGGGGGGCCAGGGGGATTGACTGATTCCTTTCCAAAGTCAGCGGCAACCGCAGGGAATAAATTAAATTAAAAACTCAAGTCTTTCTGATCTGATCATGAAAAATACACTAAAAAACCAAACAAACAAAAAACAAAAACAAAAAAATCCCAACACACAGAATCACCCAGAGGGGGCCAAGGCCTCCCCAGAGCAGACGGCTGGGCCGGGCCATGGAGCTGCCTGGTGCCCCCTCCCCGGGCTGGGGCTTGGCCCGCGAGGCCCGGGCAGCAGCTCCAGGGAGAGCAGCGTCTCTATTTGGTCTCAGAGGCGGCCACAGCGGGGTCGCGAGGGCTGAGGTCGGGCGTCCACGAGGGCAATCATGCGGGCCAGGACTAGGAGCCCAGGAGGGTCCACAACACAGGGACGGTGCTCAGGAAGAGGCGGCAGCTGCCCAGGCCACTGCAGGAGTTGTTACTGGTGAAGATCGGCTCTGGGGCCTCGTACAGGGTCTCATCTGGGGATGTAAGACAGGACGGTTATCAGGGAAACTGAGGCCGGGGCAGGGCCCTGGGTCTCCCGATGCTGTGCTCAGGCTGTCCCAACCCGGCCTTTCAGCCTCTCAGGGATTCCAGGTCCTGCCTGTTCCCCGAAGCACTTACTGGTCGGCCGCACGTACACCTTGAGCCGAAGGCAGGGCCGGTCCACAGCATTAGGAGGTGTGGCAGCTGGAAGAGAGGGAACAGGAAGGGGTTCTTGGTGCCCATACCCCAATTCCCCACACTGGTGACCCAACCCTGACCTATGTGGGGAACCCACGAGAAAACCCAGACTTAATGCCTTCTGCTTCCCTGCCGTCCTTCTGTCGGCTCCTGTACCCCTCCCTCTGCCCAGCCCTAACCCCAGGGCTGAGGTGGTTTGTGTCTTTGTCCTGCTGGGCCCCACACCACACACAGTGGGGCTCAAAAGTAAGGAACACAAGCCAGGCATGGTGGTGCATGCCTGTCATCTCAGCGTTCTGGGAGGCTGTGGCAGGAGGATTGCAAGTTCAAGCCCATCCTGGGAACTGAGCATGAGAGCCTGTCTCAAAATACAAATGGCTGTGAATGCAGCTCAGTGGGAAGGCCTTGGGTTCAAGCCCTGGGAGCGGTCAGGAGTGACAGGTGGGGGTCCTCACAGGCCTGGCGGCCACCTCTGCCCAACCCCCAGAAGCCCCTCACGACAGGAGATGAAGATAAAAAGCACGTAATAAAAATAACATTTGTCACAGAGATAGGACGGATAATTGCAATAATTATCTTTATGAAACTCCATGTCTTGGAAAGAAAAACGTAATTTTTCTTATATTATGGGACTTAATTTAAACACCTTCCCCCTTTCCCCACCCGCTTCTCCTCAGAATTAAAAGGAGAAAAAATTCAAATAGAGCAGAGAGAGGAGGAAATGGAAAGTTGAATTTGACTTAGCAGGAGCTGGGGTGGGAAGGCGCCCAGCCGCTCCTGCAGCAGAGGGGCCACAGAACCCCCACCCCGCTCACGGCCAATGCTGAGATGCTGCAAACGGTGATGGTCACCGTATGGGAACCCCAGTCCCTGGCTCGGTGAAGGTACAGAGCCTGTCACCCCCATCTCAGGTAGGCAACAGCAGGACCCAAATTTCTGCCACCGGTCTTGCAGACAGACCGCTCCGGGGTCAGGGTGGAGCCAGGGACTCCAACCCAGGAAGACTGCTGCAGGTGTCACCTGTCCTAGGTCTGTATGTCTGTCTCTGTTTTTTGTGGTGCAAGGCAAGCACTCACCGTTAGCTATACCACAGCCCTTTTAATTTTTTAATTCTTATTCTTTTTTTTTTTTGGTACTGGGGATCAAACTCGGGTCCTTGTGCTTGCGCAGCAGGCCGTAAAACCACTGAGCTAAATCCCCGGCCCCTCTATTTATTGTTTTTGCACCACCGGGGATTAAAGCCAGGGCCTTTGCAATGAGCTACATCCCTAGAACTTTTCACTTTTTATTTTGAGACAGGGCCTCATATTAAGTTTCTAAACTGCCCAGGTTGGGCTCAAACTTGTGATCTTCCTGTCTCAGCCTCCCAAGTAACTGGGGTGCCAGGCATGGCCCTCTGTGTCTGCTGGTGGCACTTTATGAAGAAGGGGACCTCCACTTCAGGTAGGGACCGTGGCCTTCTCCAGCGAACACAGTATGGAGCTGCGGTGGCCCCCCAAAGGACACGGGGTCAGCAGGGGTATGTGGGCTCTGCCCCACTGAGGCTGTCTCCCCTCGTGCTAAGGGGAACAGGAGGGCCTGGGCTTGCTGGCAGGGGTTCCTGGATCCCCGAAGCCACTCACAGATGTAGTAGTACTCGTGGCCTGGGCGGAACTCGAACCCCAGTGAGAAGGGTGTGAAGAGCTGGAACTTCTCCGAGAACTTGAGCGGCCCCCCTGGGGCAGCCGGCCGGTTGCATTCCCAGCGCTTGAAGCCTCGCTGCCGGTGGTCACAGGATGCGTGACCCTCGCCGTTGACCATGTAGAGGACGTAGTGCTCCATGCGTTCGGCCGGTGGTAGTGGCGCCCCATAGTGCGGGCAGTAGATGTCCAGATAGTCATTGATGCTCACCTCCACGGTGTAGCCACCACCGTCGCCTGCCGTCCCCACGTGGAACCTGCCAGGAGGGCAGTCAGCAGCCAATGGGGGACAAGGACAGGGGACAGGGGATGGGCCAGCATGGGAACAGAAAGATAGACAGGATGGGTCAATGTGGAAATGGGGGGACAGGCTGGCACATGGGATAGGGGCAGGGGAACAAATTGGCAAAGGGATAAGGGAAGGGTCGGCACAGGGAGGGGGCAGGGTGGCTTGGGGACAAGGGCACACTTGTGGGCTGGACAGTGCACTCAGAGAAGCCCCACATGTGGCACCCAGCTCACAGGACCTGGCCCAGTGTCGCCCCCTGCCTGTGGGACCTGGGCTTCAGTGCCTCCATCTATCCTCTCCCTCACCTGGGCCTCAGTGTCCCCTGGTGTGCAGGACATCTGCACACCCAGCACTGTGGGGAGAGGGCTGGGGCGTCCAGGGCAAACACTGGGACCCGCTGTGCCCCAGGCTGGGGTCTGGACTCCAGGCCTCCCAAAGCCACTCTGAATGGCTACCAGAGCCTGTGCCCATGCTCCAGCCTCAGTTTCCCTTCAGGTTCAGGGGCCCCTCCTGCAGCCCCCCAGGGTTTCAATACAGGAATCAACCTCAGCCCGAGCCTCTGGTGCTGTGCCACCCCAGTGCAGCTCTCACCCTCTGTGCCTCTCTCGAGTCCCGAGATCCAGTCAACCTGCCTGCACCCACAGAACCGGCAGCTGCTCCCCAACCTCCTAGGCACCTGCTGGAGTCCCTGGTTTCTGACACCTTGGCCCCCCTAGCCCATCCTTTGTCCTGGAGGTTGCCCCAGCCACCCTGCAGCCTCTGCCCCTTCCTCCTGGGACCCAGACCCAGCCTGGCAGCGAGGGCGGAGGTCAGCTGAGGGTCGGGTCCACGGCTCCCCTCCCACCACCGCCTGCGGCTCCAGCGCAGAAGCCGCTCAGATCTCCCCGCCTCTGTCCCCCGGGGCCCTGTCAGGAAAACTCGGCCAGCTGAGGGGGCATGAGGGGGGCTCTGTGAGGGGCTCATTAGCACATAAAAGCTACACGCAGGGAGGGCTGGGAGGGCAGCCTGAGGTTCTTCCTCCTCCTGCACAGCTGGGGAAACTAAGGCCAGATTCCACTCCAGGCTGGGCTGAGAGTCCTGGGGCCCCCAAAGGGGAGTGATGAGGCAGACAGGAGTCCTGATTGTTTGTGCCTCAGTTTCCCCACCAGTTACTGGGGATTCAATGCCAAGAATTTCAGCCCTGAAGCTGATGTCCAGCAGCAGAGAATTCAAGACAGGGAGGCAGAGTGAGTGGACACGCCCTGCACCCTGAGCTCTAGCATCCATCCGGTGACAGGGAGCTCACTCCAGCCCGGTCATCAGGCCAGCGGTGCAGGATATCTCTCTGAGGCGGATGGCAGTCTGGTGCCTCAGGAGCCGAGCAACTCTAGGGCTTGGGTGACAGTTCCCAGCGAGGTGGGTCTCAGGGTCAGCTTCTCAGAACCTCAGTTTCCCCTACCTGCAGCGGGAGCTCAGGGTGTGTACATGGAGGGCTGTAGGGATGTGGAACGCCCCGGGAATAGCCAGGCTCCCAGGTCCCACTGACCCGCTGTCCTCCAGGCCATGGGCATGATCCACTCGCCAGCCACTTCGGGCCCCTAATTTACACTCATTTTCACTCCTTCCTGACCCCAGTGAAACCTCGAAGCTCACCGATCGTGGCACCTTTGGCCAGTGCCCGCCTCGGCACTTGGGGAGCCACTGGAGACCAGTGGGGAGGCCGGCATGGGCACTGCAGCAGTCAGTGGGGGTGAGTCTGGGCTGACCTGGTCCTCAGTTTACCCTTGTCCCTGCTATGGTCCACACTCAGCCCGAAAGGGAACCTGGCTCTTGGCAATGCCCTTCTTGGTTTGTTCTTTCTTTCTTTGTGGTACTGGGATGGGACTCAGGGGCTTTGAACTGAGTTATATCCTCAGTCCTTTCTTAGTTTTTAATTCTTTTTTTTTTTTTTTGGTACGGGGGATCGAACTCGGGTCCTTGAGCTTGCGCAGCAGGCGGCGAAACCACTGAGCTAAATCCCTGGCCCTCTTAGTTTTTAATTTTAAGGTAGAGTTTTGTTGAGTGCCTAGGCTGAGCTCAAACTTGGGATCCTCCTGCCCCAGCCTCCCAGAGTATTGGGATGACAAGTGTGTGCCACGATGCCTAGCTACAGGACCCTTCTTTTTTTTTTTTTTTTTTTTTTTTTTGGTACCAGGGATTGAACTCGGGTCCTTGCGCTTGCAAGGCAAGCGACAGAACCACTGAGCTAAATCTCCGGCCCCTACAGGACCCTTCTTGAGATGGGCTCTGAAGGGTGAGCACACAGCACACACAATGCCATCTCTTTCTGTTGCCCAAGACACCTGTGTCTGACACCACCATGTTCTGTTCTGCACCAGCAGAAAACAGGCTGCCTGCTTGGCTGGGAGCTGGACACCAGGGCTTCCCTGGACTCTAGCGAGGGCCCACCGGGCTCCTGGCTTCCCAGAGACCTTAGCTTTGAGCCATCCATCAGACCCCAGAGGCTGCTAGTTGGAGCCGTTGTTTCCCCTCAACTCGAAAAATCTGATGCATGCTCCCCTGGGTGTCCTGCCCCACCCCAGGGCCTTTGCATGTGCCCTCTCCACCGAAGACTGCTCCAGTCTCCTCCTGCTATTTTCATTTTTTCACCCCCATATGGCTCCTGTTCTCTGCCTGCCGCCCATGATCACCAATCCTGCAGACAGAGGCACCCAATACATTTGTTGATCAAAGAAGTGAGTTAGAAAGGTCAAGGTTGGGGCTGGGGGTTTAGCTCAGTGGTTTCGTCCCCTGCTGCACAAGCACAAGGACCTAAGTTTGATCCCCGGTACCAAAAAAAAAAAGAAAGGTCAAGGTTTCAAGGATTTTGAGATGCTAGAATTGTGGGGAGCAGACAGCTGGTCCCCAGGAATAGGGGGAATAAGGACCTTGGCAAGCAGGGCCCTACCAGTCCAAGGCAGCCGGATGTTTTTGTTGCCTTTCCGCTGTAAATAGCGACGGCCTTGCTGTGTTGGCATTCTGAAATCCAAGTCGGCGGCGGAGCAGCCAGGCCTGGCGCCTGCATGGGGGTAGGGAGCAAGGGGGCCCCCACCCCAAAACCCAGCCTGTGAGCCCAACACAAAGCCCGCATCTCCTCCATTAGCGCTGAAGCCCCAGTGGACTGATGCTCTGCAGGAAAGGCAGAAGGGACCGATTCTCACTCAGGGGTTGATGGACCTGGGAGATTTCCCTTCCCAGATGGAGGGCTCCCCATGGTCCGCTCCGCCACACATCAGCCCTGCTGGTCCGTCTGGCCCACTGGCCAGGCAGGTGCCAGTGATCCCCGGGCAGCCCTCCCAGCCCCCGTGGAACCCCGATCTGCCCTTCCCAAGCCACCCGGGATCTACCCATTGCCCCCTTCCAGCAACCACCCAGCCCGCAGCTAATTAACTCCAATTGGCCACCTGTTAAGTCATTAGATGTTAATAGCTAAGCAACTAATTGTAATAACTAGGGTGGGGGTAGGCTGGGCTGCCTCCCCAGACTGTAAACTGAGGCACTTGTGCAGCCGGCAGCCCGATTCCCTCCACAGTCGGCAGGTCTTGGCACTGTTTCCTCTGAACCAAGCAAGTTTCTTTCTTTTCTTTTCTTTCTTTCTTCCTTTCTTTCAGTAGAGATGGAACTCGAGGCCTCTGCACTGAGCTGCATCCTCAGCCCTTTTTATTTTTATTTTGAGACAGGATCTCACTAAGTCACGAAGTTGCCCAGGCTGGACTTGAACTTTGATCCTCCTGCCTCAGCCTCCCACAAAGTCCTGGGACTGTAGGCCTGTGTCACCATCCCCGGCTGGCTATTTCTGTCTCTCTGACGGGTGCAGATGCAACTGGGGGCACTAGGACTGGCCAGTGATCAAGCAAGCGGGGTCTTGAGGCCCAGGATGGGCTGGCCCCAGCCCCAGCTTTTGAGGGGCTGAAGGGGGGGGCTCCGGCATCTCAGGGCTGGCTGGAGCCTCCCATGAAATGAAAGCTTTCAGGTGCTGCAGGGTGACTCTAAGAAAAAGATGATTTTGGCCTTGTGGATACAGGAAGGTAAACTGGGGCCTCACGTCCAGTGTGGAAGCAAAGAGAACAATCAGAGCAGCTGGGGGTGGAATCAGTGGTGAGCACAACGCTCCATCCCCAGCACTACAAAAAGAGAGAGAGAGAAAGAGAAAGAGACAGAGAGGAGAGGAGGGGAGAAGAGAGACAGGAAGAAAGGGGGCCAAGCAGGAAGGAGAGGCCTGGTGGGAGCTGTAGCTGTCCCCACAAGGTGCTGGTGGCCAGGCAGAGCCCAGGGTGTGTTGGCCCTTGGTCCTCACTCCACACCCAGTCCCTGACACTCCTTGGCCAGCCCAGATGAGGTGGCCTCTTGCAAACCTCAGGACAGCTCTGAAGTCCCAAGGCTGCTTTGTCCATAAGAGGGTCAGTGGACCTCCAGACAGGTAGATTAGGATCATGGCAGGTGGGAGGCAGGCCCTCAAAGCCAAGATCCCCCGGTCACCCGGGGGGACCAAGGCTTGGCGGCCACGTAGGACGGCGGAGCTCTGCACACGGGCTCTGAGTCCCAGCTGTCGGGGCTGGCTTGGCCACAGAGTTCAAACGTCTGGTTGAGGTTAAGATGAAAACCCCTGCTGGTCCACGCTGGGCTTTTCAACTGTGTGTCTGGCACGGCAGCCTCTCGGTGGGGTCAGGGCCAGGAGGTGGTTCTGTTCCTTCCCCCTGGCACAGCAGCTCAGGTAGAGAACAGAGCTGACCATTCTCTGTGGATGTGTGCCAAAACTGGAAAACATCCCCCAATAGCAGTGACCAGGCTAGAGCGAGGGTTCCTGAGGAGGGAAGGGACACGCACAGGAATCCTGGCCTCGGGGTCAGGATACCACACCTGCCTGTGGCTCACGCAGAGGGACAAGGGAAGCTGTCAACCGAAAGATGTTGCCTCCCAGGCCCCAACGCTGCACCTGCCATCTGGAAAGGCCCTCTGTCTACGGCGTGACCCTGAGCGATTAAGGAGGGTCCCCCTCAGTCCCTCAAGGGGATGGCCACTGGGGTGCAGGCGGTCAGACACTCAGGGTCCCCTGCCCGTCTCCCAGCCGCAGGGACGGGATGGAGGTCACGTTCGCTATGTCCACAGTCACCACGGGGCCGAGGGACCCCAGCACGGTGCCTCGATTCTTTATGACACTGCCAGAGTCCATAACACAGAGAGGCGAGGTCTGGGGACATGCAGGACATGGCCATCTATGCATCCCCGGAAGCCCAGAGAAGGAGAAAGGGACAGGAACGCAAGGACACAAAGACCCCGAGCATTGGCAGGGATGTTGGGCTGGAGTGTGCTGTCACTGGGGATTCGGGCGTGCTGGCGGCAGGCACTCTGGTGGCCAGAGGCTGCTCCTCTGGACCGTGGGCTCTGCCTTGGTTTGCCCCGCTTTGTGGGTCCTCTGAGCTCCTTGAACCTTGCTTCGTCCTGTTGGTTTGCACCAGGCTTGGGGTGCCGATGTGCCTCCACTTCTCAGAGGAGGCACAGGGGGTCCAGACAACCATGCTGCCTGCCAGACCCAGAGCTAAAGCCCCTGCTAAAACCTGGTCCCCATCCCCGAGTCCCCTGAGCCCCACTTGGCTCTCCAAACCCCCAAAGCTGGGGTGAGAGCTTCTCTCACACAACAAAAATCCCTTCTGGAGCAAACAAGGCATCACCTCCTTCTAAGCTGGTTCCCCAGGGGCCAAGCTCTGTCCCCAAGAGCGGCCACAATGGGGACACTGGTCACCTCTGCCATAGGAGGCTCCTCCCCTGGGGACTGGGTACCGCCCAAGTTGCTGTTTTCTGACCTGGCTGTTGGGAATGTGACTCAGGGCTGCACACACCGAGGGCCGCCTGGCCCGGGGCCCTGGGGACAGTGCCAGCCCGGGCCCAGAGCCATCACCCAGGTCACCAGGCAGGACCACACTCAATAGGTGGGGGCTCCTGGGGACAGAAGGTGTGCTGTATGACGCTGAGTCTGGCCCATCTATCCCTGAGCCTGTCCCTGTCCCCAGAAAAATGGCTCAAACAGCAAGGTCACTGCTGTGGCCCTTCAAGGGCTGGAGGTCTTGGGTAACACAGCTGTCCCCAGTTTGGTTACAAACCCCCACACGTGCATGCACATACATGTGTT
Source organism: Heterocephalus glaber (assembly GCF_053883595.1). NCBI lineage: Eukaryota > Metazoa > Chordata > Mammalia > Rodentia > Bathyergidae > Heterocephalus > Heterocephalus glaber. The sequence goes on along the minus strand of NW_028258457.1, from coordinate 3,712,998 downwards.
CCACTCACAGACACACGCACACTCCTGCATCTCACATGCAGCCGTGCGCCCCACCATGGCAGCCTTCTGTGCAGACACACACATGCAGACATGACACCCCAAACATGCAGGCACATGTGTGTGTGCTCTGGTCACAAACACGCACATGCACATGCCAACAGCAGAGACTCGTGTGCACGGATTCTGGCGGTGCCCTGCCATACACAGATACATGTGTGCGCCACACACACGCACACAGTGCACAAGCATACGCAGCCACACGTGTGGCAGTGGCCCAGTGTAACACCTGCCCCCCGGGACATGGGGCCAACATGCATAGCCACAGGAAATGCAGTGGGCAGGGCAGCAGGGGCAGCTGGCCAGGACCAAGCTGGCCCAGTCAGCGGTAATGGGGACCGGCCCAGAGACACCTGGCAACCAGCTCAGGGGTGCCCAGCCGGGCGGAGGCCAGACCAGCCAGCAGGGCCCCACCCTCTGGTGGCCCAAGAGAGCAAGGTGGGGCTCCCTCTGTGATGACGCTGGCCAGTGCATGAGCACTGTAAATGGTGTCACAGCAGGGGAAGGCCACTGGAGAAACAGCCACATCCTTGTTATCACCCGTCAAAGGGACTGGGGCCGGTGGGAGGGGTAGCTGGCCTTGCCACACCACTGCCCGCCTGTGGGTCCTGAATCCAAGTGTGCCAATCCCTAGGGCTCCCATGTGGTCCCTATGTGGTCGTCAACTGTCTCGGAATGTGCCCACCCACCTTTGTCCACTGGCTCTCCAACATGGGGTTCCTGCCTGCCTCTTCTTCGTCCAATGTTCCCCCATCTCTCCATCTCTGTCCCTTCCTACCCAGCCCAGCCTCATCCCTAGGCCTGGGCACTGACTTTGCCCCTCTCCCTCCCGACCTAACGTCCCTGCTGTCTCTGGGTGCCTTTGGATGCCAAGCCCCAAGACTGCCCCTCCCAGCATGCCTTACACCCCCGGTCACCTGAGCACAGGTTCCAGTGCAGCCATCCCTGAATGCCAGATCTCCAGAGGGGCCCCCAGTCTGCCAAGACTGCACCCCCACCCCACCCTGCAGAACACCCCAGTGACAATGACAAAGCTCCAATAGACAGATCTGAGCTTCCCGAGCTAGCTGGTCACCTGGGTCCTGGGTTCCAATGTAGAGTGACAGACATGGTCACCTCCAACCCGGGTGCCTGAGGCAGGAGGGGGGCTGAGAAGGAAGGCCCCGTGCTGCAGGGTCTGCTCTGGGACCACCTGGCTGTCCCCTTGGGCAGCGGACGGAGCGGTGGTGAGACACACAGCAACAGGAGGTGACCCAGTGGCCGGCTGAAACCAGGCACGATGGGGGGGGGCACCTCTTGCCCCTGGCCAGAGGTCCAGCCAGCAGCCTGTGGCCCTGCGGCAGGTAGGGACAGCAGGGCAGCCGTGAGCACCCCCTTCCTTCCCCGTTCTTGGTTCCTGGAGTGCCTGCCAGAACAAAGGACTGGCCACGCTGGGGGACGGAGATTCCGGAGCTGAAACCAAAAACTTGGTCCGGGGAAGCACTGTTCGCTGGGTTCCTCTGGCGGCCAGCGACAGGGAAGAGCCTTAATCAAACCCACATGTGACCAACACCGCCGGCAATGCAAGACCCATTCTGCGGTGGCCCGGCTGTCTCTCTGAAGCCCGGGTGCCTGCCCTCAGCCCTGGGGCCCCGACCCCACGGCTCCGCTCCTGTGGGGGCCACCTCCAAACGCTCCCCACCCCCCATAGTGGGACACTGGCTGCCCTTGTCCACAGCCTGCCTCAAAGGCTGCCCTTTATGCAACTTTCCGCCTGGGGATCAGAACAGCAGGAACAGAGGGGACTGCTGCTCAACAAGGTGCAGGAACACGGTGGAGGAGAAGTGACCAGTGCCAGAGGGCTGGCCAGCAAGGCCCCCTGTATGCTGCCCAGTCAGACCGGGAGACCCTGAGTTCTAGGCTGACCACCCTGGGCCCCAGGGGCCCCAAACCCTGTCTCCTATGGGATCCCCCATCCACCCCAGCTTCCGAGACCCCCAAATGCCCCAGAGGGTTCTCTGGGATATGGTCAGTGGCCAGCAAACTTTTCTTGCTTGGACAAGTGGGGGCTTCTGCTGTCCCTCAAACTGTACTCAGTGTCTGGCACACACCCAGTGAGAAACGGGGGTCCGTGCAGCAGGCAGCAGGGCCCCACAGCCGGGCGTGGCAGGCTGGGCACCAGGCCACCCGGGTCCCGCCCCAGCTCTGCTCCTCTCCCTGTGACCTTGAGCCAGCCCCTCGTCCCCCTGCACCTCAGTTTCCCCATAAGCTCCAAGAGGAGGGAAGGGAACACAACCCGGTTACACCTCCCAGACAGACCGCAGCCCCTTAGGAGCCTCCCTCTCTCCGTCCCTACAAAGCTGGGACCAGGACCCCCTGGAGTGAACGTAGGGGAGGGAAGGACCAGACCAACTTCCTCAAGTTCATCTGAGGACCCTCCTCCAAGACGCGCCTGGAGAACACTCTCCGGCCTCCACCTCTGGGGACCACTCCGTGCCAAGGTCCCCAGGGATCCCCACCAACTCCTCAGCCCTAGGGGATCCCCCAGAGGTTGGTGGATCAGGTGGCCTCCAAGTCCAGAGAGGAAACTCAGAGCGGGCCCACCTTCTGAGGGTATCAGCGGGGATCCCCAAACTCCGGGAGATGTGGGCGCTCTGGGGAACGCGGGGCGCTTGTCGGCATGGAAGTGGGGCGCCCTTGGGGTACCGCACGCGAACTCCGGGGTGCCGGTCGTTCCCGAGGAGGGGGGTCCCCTGGTGCCGCGCACCCACCCAGGCGGAGGGGCGCGGGGCTGGGGCTGGCGGAGGCCCCCCGGCGGGGACGGGTCCCGGCGCCGCGCGCTCACCTGGGGTTGCTGCGGTTCCAATAGACGGCGTAGCGGTCCGCGTTGGCGCGGGTGGCGTCTTCGGCGCGCGCGCAAGGCGGAGGAGGCGGCAGCGGCACCAGGAGCAGCAGAAGCGGGAACCACGGGCGCTGCACGGGCGCCATGGCCCCGGTCCGCCCGCCGCGCTCTCCGGCCGCCGCCTGCCCCGCGTCTCCGCCTCCTCCGCCGCTGCCGAGCGGGCGGAGCGCGCCGCGCTTGGAGATCCCCGCGCCCCGCCTCCGCGCGCGCCGGCGACCTCGGGCGTCGAGAAGCCAGGCGGCGGTGGAGGCGGAGGCAGCGGCAGCGGCGGCGGCGGCGGCGCGCGGTGCCGGGGTGGCCCCGGGCGCCGGACCGGCCGCGCGCAGACTCTCGGCCTCAGCCTCCGGCCCTTTGTGCCGCCCGAGCTCAGCCCGGGCCGCGGGCGCCCCCTCCCGCTGCGCCCCGACCGACGCGCGGGGTGGGCGAGGGAGGCGGGGGGGCTGCAACCTCCGCCGCACCCCGCCCCGGCCAGGCCCGCGCGCACCGGCCCGCGACGGGCTGAGGGGTCTCCAGGGCCTCGCCCCGGCGACCCTGCTCTGCGAAGGCCCAGGGCGGAATAGGGGTCGGGGTCCACTCTCGCTGCGCCGCTGGGAGGGGCTCGGGGTCTCTGCTGAGCCGCGCCCTGTGCCCGGCAGGAGGGGCACCACTCGCCCTCCCGCAGCCCCATCCAAACACCCTGGGGACACAAAAGTCCTGAATCAGCCCGGGCAGTGGCCAGTGCAGCCTCGCGCAGAGCCCTGGAGTCCTGCAGCCCCGAAGCCACGCCCTCCAGTGCCGGTGCCTCCCCTCTGAGCTCCATCCCCTCTGGCTGTGCTCAGGCGCATAGTAGGGGGCCTGATACCCAGTGAGTCTGAGCTCAGGCTGATGCAGAAAGCCGGGTGGCAAATCCATACCAATACAGGGATCCTGTAGGCAGGAAGGGACAGAACACCGTGTTCCCAGCACAGGGCACAGCTCAGGTGGGGCCCAGGGTCTGGTCTGCACAGGGAGCTGTCCCAGGAGCTTGTCTGTCTTCTATTTCTGCCCTTATTCACACCATCAGCTCCCTCACAGATCCGAGCTTGTGGAGGGTAGAGTGTCACCAAGGCCCAGCTGGAAAGTGGTGTCCAGCATGGCTCGGTCATTCATTCGCCAGTGCTGTGGGGACCCCAACCTGGGAGCCAGGGGCTTTGGAAGGATGGACTCCTTACAGGGACCAACTGACCTGTCCCAGCAAAGGGGCATGATGAAGGACCATGTCCCCAGAGCTCCCTCCTCCTGGCTTCCCTGCAGCCACACCATCAAGGGCCTTGTCTTAGCGTGGAAGTCCTTCCTCTTTGCTTCCTGTTGAAACCCACCTTGTTCTTTGAGGCCTGCTTCCCCACCAGCCTGAGTGAGCATGCCTGCCCTCTGTCCTGCGGGGGCCTCAGCCTGTCTTTCCTGGGCCACATCCCTGACTTCACCTAATTGCAGACACTCCCTTTTTTTTTGGTACCAGGGATCGATCTCGGGTCCTTGCACTTGCGCAGCAGGCGGCGAAACCACTGAGCTAAATCCCCAGCCCAGACACCCCCTTTTTTATGAAACAGGGTCTCACTATGTAGTCCAGGCTGGTCTCGAACTCATGGAAGTCTTCCTGCCTCAGCCTCCTGAGTGCTAGAATTACACGCATGTGACACCATGCCCAGCCAAACACCCAGTTTGCAGGCCCAGTGTTGACCTGGGGGCGCTCCTGGAGGAAGGTGGGACCTGCTCCCCTGGGGGTGGCTGAGGCTGGCCTACAGTCATGTGGCAAGGGCCCCCACCAAGGCAGAGTGGGCCGAGATCTGCAGGACACCTGTCCAGGTAAAGAGCCTGGAGCGGGAGCTGGCACAGCTCCCAGAGGTGGCCAATCCCAGAGCAGGACCTAGGTACAGGGGCATGCTGCCGGCCCAGGTGGCATCCCAGGGACTGTGGGACCCTGGGTGGGGCTGGTGGGGGTCTCATTGCTCACTCCTAGTTGGCCAGGGCTGTGAGGGTGCAGGATGAGGGGACCCCACGCCAAGGCCCATGGTCGGCTCATTTGCATGCAGGGGCCACCAAGGCGAGAGCTGCTGCCGCCACTGCTGCCGCCGCCGCCACACGGATTCAAGCAGAAGCTCCGCTCTCCCTCTGTTCTTGTCTCTCTCTCAAGGTCAGAGCCCGAGCGGGGACAGGAACAAAGGCGGCGCGTCCCCCATTCCACCGCCCCATGCCCGACGGCTGCTCTGGAGGACTGGCCAGGCAGCAAGGGGAGGGCAGGGCTGGAGGCTCTAGGGACCCCAGGGCCTGTGCCCTCCCTGGTGAGCGCTGCCCCAGACTCCAGAGTTAGGGGTCATCTAGGGTGAGGGGTCAACTGGGGAGGCTTCCCCGAAGTCAAAGTTCAGAGGTCAGGCTGACTGTGGGGACAAGGGTTACCCAGGGTCCTGGATCTGTGGCCCCTGGGCCAGGCCCAGGTTGGGGCCTTTGATGGAGTCGCCCCTGCCCCCATCTGACCAGGTCTGTGCCCTTGAGCTGTCAGTGGCCCCACACTCTGGAGGCTCCTCCCAGTCCCCAGCCTCCAGCCCTGTTCCTTACCAGCCACTGCTCACCTGCTCAGCCCCAGGCCCAGGCCCAGGCTCAGGCAGCAGGGCCAGCTCGCGTCAAGCAGCCCCTCAGCCTTCAAAGGCCACAACACCGAGAAGAAGGCTAAAAATATTCGGGGAGAAATTTCTCATTACAGAATAAATTGGATCGAATCCACCGCCTGCTTTGGTGGGGGTGCTTTCGGGAGCCCAGTGCAGCTGCAAGATGAGGCAGTCAGGGCCCCTTGGGCTGTCCCTACCTGTGTGGCAGGGACAGGCACATGGTGCACACTGGGTCTGCTCAGAGGGGTCGGGGTCCAAATGCCCGATTTAGGAAATGAAAGGTGTCCCTTTCCCCAGCTAGGAGGATGCCATCCTTGTCCCCCTGGCAGGGCCTGACCTTGGCGGTGTGGCTCCTTAGACACCTGCACCCAAGACCAGCACAGGACCCCCAGGCACTTTGTCCCTGCTGCTTCAGCCTCCCAATGAGACCTCGCCTCCCACTCTCCTCCTCCTCCTCCCTTTCCCTTCTCCCCATCTTCCTCCCTCCACCTCTCCCCTTCTCCTGTCTGCCCCAGCTCCAGGCCTGGACACAGGTCGCCTTCCCACAGCAGCCACTGGGCCTGCGGCAGGGCCATCACTTCAGGAGTTGGAGCAGATGACGCTTGGCTCCGTCGCTGATGCCCACAGTCCTGCTCTGGCTGGGTTGAGGAAATGTCACAGGCCCACCCAGTTTAAGTTGCTTTTCAGAGCCATGGTGGCAGTGCTTCTGAAGTCATGCTTGTCAGGGACACAGACACTGGCAACTGCACCTGGAGCAGGGCACCCAGGCCACTCACAGTTGACAGGGGACCTGTGACCTGCACTCCTGGCCCACAGTCCCCTAAGGGATTTCGGTGCAGGTGGGGCTGAGTCTGTGGGAGAGCCAGTGCCAGGTGTGGCAGAGACCCGCCAACCCCATCCACAGGAAGATGTCCTTGGCTGTGGGCCTGCAAGGCCACCTCACCACTGCCACTGCCTCCAGGTCCCACACAGGACACTGGGGTTGGGGTGGGAGCTACAAACGGGACCCAGACCTAGGCCTGAGAGCAGAGCAGGAGCCGGCTGGGGGCACCTTGTGGGGCACTGGGCAAGGAGAGCAGGGTCTGAGAGCCTCAAAGGTGGCACCATGTGTGACCGCTTATGCTGCTGTCCGGCACCTACAGTGTGTGGTGTCCTGGAGTGTGGCAGGCATGGGCTGCACTGGGGGCCCTTTAGTGCCAGTGCAACCCAGTCATGTACACACGTGCGTGCACACACGCACACACCAAAGCCATCTCGCATTCACAGCAGGGCTGGCTGTGACGGGAGCAGGATGGAAGCAGCTCGGGACCCACCCTCCTGCCTCCTCCGGACTGTGGCGGCAGCAGGTCTCTCGGACCTCCCCCAATAGAGTAATTAATGCGCCTTTTGAAGTTGAGGATGGCTCAGGATGTGGGAAGGGGGCGCAGATCACAGGTTGGGGGCCAGGGACAGTACCTTCAAAACTGTTAAGAGCGGGTCTGACATGGAGAGACATGAACAGGGAGTGGGGGGCAGATGGACAGGAGCCAACGGGGGCCGGGGTGCCCACCCCAGCCTCCTGGCAGGATCCCATGCTCCACTCAGGACCGGCGGAGCGCAGTCCGGGAGTGCTTCCTGAAGGCAGTCCCGGGTGGGAAGGGGAAGCTTGGAGGCGGACGAACCCGGGGAGCCCAAGTGAGGATGTGGGGTGCTCGAAAAACCGGGCCGCCCGGACCCAGGACCCAGGTTGGAGTTTGGCTCCGGGAGTCAAAGGCCGAGGTGGCGCGATTGCCACCTGGTGGCCACGCCTCCGCACTACACAGCAGAGGCGGCTTTCGAGGTGGCTCTGTGAGCTCTCAGGGTCTGGGAGCCCTCTGGCGGTGGCTCAGCCTCTCCTCATCTACTGAGGCCAAACGACAGAGGGAAGACGTGAGGACAGGCCAGACCCGGGCGCTGCCCAGCAGCTCACAGGGGAGCCAAAGGGGTCACTGGCCCAGACTCAGGCTGATGATTCCCTCCCTCACACCACTGCCCCGGCTCCTCTGGAACTCCCTCTCCTCAAAGGTACAGGTGACCTGAAACTTGGACTCCTCAGAGTCGCTCTTGAGCACCAGGTTGAAGGTGGCACACCAGAGGGACCCCCATCTGAGGGAATGAATAGGGCTTCTTTCTAGAAACTGAAATAACAGGGAAGGCCTTGTTCTAGGCAGCTGGAGATATGTTCCCCTTGCCTCTGTTTACCACTTGAGATTCCTCACCCGATCCTCTAGACAGCTGGGGCAAGGTGACAGCAGCCCAGCTTAATCTCTAATGACACTCCAGCCCACCTCACCTGCCCAGCCAGGTGGCCCGGTGTGGAGTCAAGGTGGGGCTGGCCCCTGGTGCAGAGCCACGGCTTCTTTTATTGTCAACAGCCCCACAGGAAGGGACTTCCTGACAGACCCCTCAGTCCACCTGCCCAGCAGGCCTTGGTGCAGGGCTGCCAGATCCCAAGGGGAAGGGAGTGGCATGGGTCATAGTCTGTCTGGGGGCCTCAGAGTCCTGGGCGCCAGCTGCTGGGGTGCCTCTGGCTTCCACATGGCTCCCTTGGCCAGGCAGTGGCAGTGGGCAGGGAGTCAAGGCCACATGGTCAGGAGCTGGGGTCCGGGTGTGACAGGTGCTCTGGGTGGCAGCTGGAGGGTGAACACCAAAGCCAGCAGAATGCAGCGGCCATCTTGTCCTTCCCTGTGGCCTCTTGGAATGTGCCTGACTTACAGCAGCATCTGGAAGGTGAAGGGGACAGGATGAGAGGAGGGGAGGGTAGGACACCCACCCACAACAGCCACCAAGCGGGGGGGGGGTCCCTAGCCTAGAATCTGCCTCCTGCGGGGGCTTAGAAAAGTGTGCCCTGTTCTCTGTGCCTGCCAACCCCTAGCAGGCAAGGGTCCTGAGGGCAGCCAGGCGGGTCCCCTCATGTCTCCATCCAGCCCTGCTTCAGGCCAGCCTCAGGGCCTCCACCCCTGCTGATACTTCTGCCTGGAACCCTCGAATCTTCAAGTGCTGTTGCTGATACCTGCCACCCAACAGGCCTTCCCTGACCCAACTCTCCCCCTGGGCACTTCTGTTATCCATCAGGGTGGGGTCTAGAGCACCTTATTTATTATCTGTATTTTCCACCACTGGAACTGGTGGTCTTCATATGAGGCTACATTACCAGCCCTTAAAAAAAAATTTGTGTTTTGTCTGTGTGCTCTTTTTTTGGTACTGGGGATTGAACTCGAGACCTTCCGCTTGTGAGGCAGGGGGCGGAACCACTGAGCTAAATTCTCGCCCCCTAAAAATTTGTGTTTTGTGATCTAAGTTGTCCAGGTTGGGCTCAAACTCGAAATCCTCCTGCCTCAGCCTCCCAGAGTGCTGGGATGACAGGTGTGCGCCACCATGCTTAGTACTTTGGGGCATCTTAAGGATGATTCTAAGCCTTGCCCTGGGCGGTAGTGACCTGAGCATAGATGCTTGTGATGGGTCAGGGGCCCCACAGGCTGATCAAGCCTCTGGCTCCTGCTGTGTCACTGACTCCAGCCACCCAACCAGCCCCTCACTCAAGGCCCTGGAGGCCAGCAGAGCTGCCCTACCACTTCAGGTTCCTCGACTCGAATACAGTCTCCTCGTCACTGTCCAGGGAGGCCATGTCGCTGGGGTCCTCAGTGTTGGCCAGGAGCCCGTACTTCCTTCGCTGTGGCTTTTTCAACCTGAAGGAGGTCCAGACCCGCTCAGCAGCTGTTGGGGTGCTCTTGGTCCAGACCCTTCCCTCTATCCCACGGGATTCCCACCCTCCCGCCTAACTGCATCTGAGTCCTTCCCATTCTCACTGCCACGAGGATTACTAATTATTCTCCCCATGGTGACAGCAATGGACACCTCTCCCAGTGCCTGGACCCCAAGAGGGAGATGCAGATCTCGCTCCCGCTTTGCTGCTGGAGGCCGAGTCACAGAACAGAGTCATTTGCCCAAGTCACTGAGTGAATGCGGGCATCTCAGACCCAAGCCTCTACCTGCCCTCGGTGCCGCAGAGGCAAGCAAGGAGGAAAGGGCGTCTGGCAGGCGATCCAGGCCGCGGCCAGGGAGGTGCTTGGGAATTCATCAGCCACCGAGGACAGCTGGACTTTGCCCAATAGTGACCAGGAGGGACGCAGTCCTCGGCCTGAGGAGGACCCTTCCGAGGTCAGCCCAGAGAAAAGCCAAAGAAGAAGGCTAGGGACCCATAGGAAGTCTGGGCCACAGACAGGGCCAGCCAGATGGGCCCGGCCGGAATGAGAGAGGGCACACCAGGTGACCTAAGGGCGAGCGTGGGGATGACGGGCGGGAGGAAACTCCAGGGAATGTGGCCGGGTCGACACCGACACCGCGCCCGCGCCTCAGGTGTTTCACTTGGGGAAGAGGGTGGAGCATTCGGACCTGGGAAGCTGCAGCGAGAAAACTAGGCCGCTGGACCCCACGGGGCGCTTAGGGGCGGAACGTCGACTCACGTAACCTCCCACCCCAAGCTCTGACGTCACTTGCCCCTCCCATCCCAGCTGAGTGGCACATGACACACGAAGCGCGCGCCGATTGGCTGCGGCGGAGCGTTGGCCGCGTAAATTGACGCACCTGAACGCCCGGATGAGGAAGTAGATAAGCGTCAAGCCAGCGAGGCCGGTGAGCACGTAGAAGGAGCGTACCAGCGGTGTGTTGGGCGCGCCTGCCGGCCAACCGTGCGTGCTGTTTTGCGGCGCTCCCGACTGGCTCCCATTAGCTGGCGCGGGCCGCAGCGAAGGCGCCGCCTGCGCAGGGTGCGGCGACGAAGGTGCAGTGTTTTCGGCCCCGCAGAGCAGCACAGATAGCTGCACCAGCAGGAGCGGCAGCGACAGCAGCAGCAGCACGCGCGGCCCCATGGCCTGGCGGAAGCGATGGCCACACCCCGCCCCTGTACGTAGCTGCCAGTCAGATTCGCGGGGACGGTGCCAGCCAATAGCTAGTGAGAGGCGTGAGTTGGAGGCCGGAAGTGCTCCCGGCACCGCCCCTACGCAGTCACTAGGCTCGGAGCCAGTTCCTTGCGTGCGCAGGCGGGGGCCTCCTCTGGTTGCTCCAAGGGAACCCGGTTCCACGCTCACCTACGTCCGCTGCCAACCTCCCAGGCCCCAGCCGACGAAGGCAGGGTTAGGGTGGCCGCAGATGGCTGAGGTGTCGCCCTTCCAGCCCCACCCCCGCACCCACAGCAGACACTGGGCTTTGGTCACACGGGCCTTTATTCAGATCCCACTGTCCCCATCCTCGCAGTCGCCTCTCCTCGGTTCCCCCTCTGGCCGTCCAAGCCGCCCATTCCGCGGATCCTCCTTCGCGCCGACTCCGGGCCGGGGAAATGGGTCCTGCAAGGGGGCGGCAGTGAGCAGGGGACCAGGCACAGGAGCGCCCGGCGCCCCCCCCCTTTCCCCTCCCCCCAGCACTTACAGGACACCTGGGCGAGACCTCTGGCTCCTGCCCGCGCAGTCCTCTGGCGACACCTCTGCGATCATCATCGCTCTAGGGCCGCCCTTCCCCGCGTCATGCCCGGGTCTCCTCCGTCACCCTGCAAAGCAAAGCCGCGTCACCCTGAGTCCCTCGGGCCGTGCGCCCCTCCCCGCCCAGGAACCGTTCACAGCTCCTAGCGGCCCAGCTGGTCCCGGCCGCCCGCGTGGGACTGGGCCTGGCGTGCAGAGACACCGGAATGCTGCAGCCGGAGTCGGGAAAGGCGGCCCGCGACAGCAAAAACCCTACAGGCCTCGCTGTGTGGTCCCTGTCCTGCGAGCGGATCGGGCCTACCGTGGAGGCCGGGGCCGGGCCGCAGGCAGGAGGGGCCCTCAGCCAAGCCTGACTTTAGTTCTAGCTTCATTACAAAAATACGTAGAAATAAAAAAGGAAAACCAAAAAGCAGTCAAAGGAACATTCCCCGGGTAGTTAACGGTACTTTCAAAAGAGCTCTGGACAAGGAGGGATGCGGACACGAGCGGAAGGCGTTACCTCGAGTTACAGGGCCAGCGGCACAGGGGCGCTAGCCAAGGGAGCAGCGTGCATCTCAGAGGTTTCTGTTGGGCGCACAACACGTCTGTCCTCCGAGGGCTGCGGCTTCATAGGCTAGCAGAGAACGCTCAGAACTCGTGAAGCACAGCAGATCTAGCTACCAGCCCCGACCGGGTCGCCCGTGGCGCCATGCCGTCCCTCTCTGCCCTGCTGCTCGGCTAAGGCTCTCTGGTCAGCGCCAGGTGCCCGGGCGTCCGCTGACCCTGCTAAGCTCCCCGCCCCGTCGAGCCCTCCTGCTGCCTGCACCGGAAGCCTCCAGGGGCTGCCCTCGCCCCCCCCAGCCGCCTCCCCCAACAGGAGGGGGCCGTGAGCAGCTCACAGGCCTGACCCAGCCCTGCGCCTGCCTGGCTTTCCTCCTCCTCTAGCGCCCTGCGGGCCTCCGTGCTCGGTGCTGGCTCAGGTCTGCCTGGAGAGCCTGCAGCACAGAGTGTGTTGTGCAACGAAGGGAAATTGTCAGAGCAAGGTTCGTTTCACACGTCTTTTAATCGGCTTCGTAAAGCCAAAGAAAACTGAGTACAAGAGTTCCTTAGCCACTGCAAATACAACATCGATGGAGGATGCATACGTCTTCCAGTAAAAAAGGACAATATAAATAAATTCGAAAACCTCGGGGCATCTGCACGGCTCCCACAGGCGTGCACTGCACGGCGGGCACTGGCTCGGGGCCGCCTCTCCGCGCCCCGGCCAGTGTCCTACCAGGCTACCCTCAAACGGCACACTGAGTCCGAAAAAGCCACAGCTTGCTTAGCTTCTGGCAGAGCGAATTCAGAGTCCATTCAATCTTAGCGAAATGAATCAAGACACCCAACTTCATGGGTGATCCCCCAAAAAGAAACAATGAAAACACAACCAAAACCAAAAATCCACACAACAGGGCTGGGGTACAGCTCAGGGGCAGAGCGGCGGCCTAACGTGTGCAAGGCCCTGGGTTGGATCCCCAGCACCACAGAAGGAAAAAAAAAAAAAAAAAAAATCACACAACCCCCAATAATTGTTTTTTAAAAAGCTATGGTTCATCGTTTAAAAAAAAAAAATGAGTAAACTCTGAAGTACTTTTCAAAACGGTTTCAAAACCCTTGGAAACAGACAGCGCCTCCTTAAAAAGCAAAGTCTATTAACGAGGCCATCTCGGGGGTCAGAGGCAGTCAGGCAGGGTTAACAAGATCAGAACAGAAATGACTACAAAAGTGGGAATACAAGGAGGTGTGTTCACTACACATCAACGATTCAGCGCAGCTCCCAAAATCTTTAAATATACAGCCATGGAAGGACGGTCTTGAGCAGGAAGGATTGTTACTCGTTGTGTGTAGCTGAGGACAAGAAGCAGGCAGAGTGTAAAGGCGCTGAAGCACAAGACAGGATGCAGCATCCACGCCCAGCGCAGCCCGAAGGCGGGCGGCAGGGTCGGAGCCACCCCCCCCACCCTCGGCGCAGGCAGGCATCTGCGGCCTGCGCAGCCCTGACTTCGTCACTCTGACTCAGCTCTGTTCTGTGGCAGAATGGCTCTGAGGGCAGACTTGTTTCTTGTGGGCAAGCACCGTGACAAGGTCTGAGTGTCCAGCCTAGGCCGCTCTCCGAGGGAGGGCAAAAAGGGTTCGCTGAGCTCCCTTGGAGCAGCACTTACCGTAGCTGTCGTAGCTGTCTCTGTAGGACCCTCCCGAGCTCCGGTCACCGTAGCTGCCACCCTGACTCCGGCTACAGGAGGGGGGATAGATGTGGGTGTTGGATGGCACCTGATGAGCTGAGCCCCAGTCCCACACCTGCTTCACAGGACAGGAACAGCAACAGGGCTAACTCGTAGACGATGGGGAAACTGCCAGCAGGCCGAGCACAGGGGTGCGTCCCTGTCATCCCCATGTGAGAGGCTGAGGCAGGAGTATCAGTGCCAAGTTCAAGGCCAGCCTGGGCTACACAGTGAGTTCAAAAGCCAGAGTGAACTATACTGTTAGATGCTGTCTCAAAAAACCAGAAAAGATGGGCCGGGGATTTAGCTCAGTGGTTTTGCCACCTGCTGTGCAGGTGCAAGGACCAGAGTTTGATCCCTAGTACCAAAAAAAAAAAAAAAGAATTCAAGCCCAGCCTGGGAAACTTAGGGATTCAGCAAGATCCTGTCTTAAAAAATGAAGAAATGAAGAGGCTGAGAATTTAGCTCAGTGGTTCTGCCACCTGCCTCGAAAGCATAAGGTCCCAAGTTCAAGCCCCAAAAATAAATAAATTAAAGTAAAATAAAAAAATGAAAATGATGTGGCTCTCAGTGTATGAAAGCCCTAGGTTCCATCCCTAGTACAGTATACCACCACCACCACCACCACAAACCCCCAAAACAAAAAGCCCTGCCACCTTCGGGCTGGCTAGAGATGTAGCTCAGTGCTTATGTGGCACACTCAAAGCACTGAGCTGAATCCCCTGCACCAGAAAGGGAACCCTTTCACCTCCCCTCAGCTTTCATCACCGGAGCTGGGAGCCCACCCTGGACTCTGTGCAGAGGCCATGTCTCCTTCAGCCCCAAGGGCTCCACATCCTCACCTGCTGTAATAGTCTCTGGAGCCGCCATAGCCTCCACTGCGGGACTCAAAGCGGCCACCCCCATAGCCACGGTCCCCTCCCCCTGCAGAGAATAGAGGGGACAGAGGAGTGAGTGCCAGCCCCACCGGCAGCACCTAATGCACCCCCAAGACTCAGGCACTCACCTCTGGAGAACCCACGGCCCCGGCCACGGCCCCCTCGGAAGAAACCCCGGCCTCCGGCAGAGCCACCTCGGTACCCACGGGATCGGCTGTCAGAAGACTTGCCCGCCTGGTCGACACGGATCTGTCGCCCATCCACTGACTAGGATGAGACATTGAATGGGTCAGCCTCTGCACCTTGCTATGCTTGGGAGGTGGGGCTCACCCTCGGCACCCCCACAGCAGGATCTCACCTTCCCATTCATAGCCATCATGGCGTCCTTGGCATCGTCAATGTTTTCGAAGGTGACGAACCCAAACCCCCGAGATCGCTGCGTTTCCCTGTCCTTCACCACCACCACTGTACAGGGAGAGGCCCGCAGTCAGCGCCCACCGTCCCCACAGGCAGCCCCAGCAGCTAGCAGCCCACCCACCTCACCTTCAGAGATCTGGCCGTATTTGGAGAAGACCTGCTCCAGCGACTGCTCGTTGGTATCGAAACTCAGCCCTCCAACGAAAAGCTTGCCTTCATCCGATGCCATGGTGGCCTGTGGCAAACAACACTGGAGCTCTTAATGCGTTCACAAGGGGGCCACAACTCCTATGTCTTGATGCCAGGCAGCTCAAATTAGCAGAACATGCCCAACTGTCCCATGCGTGACTGCCCCACTTCTACACCAGTGGTACCAGCCACACAGGGGGAGAGCCATAGGAACCTGTTAAGGAGCACAAAGCTCTCACCATCTCCCTTCCTATTTTACACGTGATAAATTATTTCTGGGAAAAACCAAGGACTAATCCCAATGCTCTTTTTTTTGGTACCGGGGATCGAACTCAGGACCTTGTGCTTTCGAGGCAGGGGCCAGAACCACTGAACTAAATCTCTGGCCCACCAATGCTCTTTTAATGCATCTCAAACCTACAGGTAGGAATTTTTTGTGGTACTGGTATGTGACCCCAGGGCCTTTGCACTGACCTACACACTCAGCCACTTTTCACTTTAACCTTTTTTTTGGTACCAGGGATCGAACTCAGGACCTTGCGCTTTCAAGACTGGCAGCGGAACCACTGAGCTAAATCCCCGGCCTTGCCATTTCTGAGACACCGTCTTGCTAATCACCTAGGCTAAGCTCAAATTCTCAATCTTGATTCAGCCTCCTGAGTGCTGGGATTACAAACCTGTGCTATCATACTTCACTACGACTATTTTTTGGTTGGTTTTATGAGACAGGGAGGGTCTCATTATATACCTCACGTTCACCTGCAACTTGCAATGATCCTCCTGCCTCACGCTGCTTCACTAAGCCTTAATACATGTCCCCTTTTTATAATAGCGAGGTGATCTCCTACCTAACCATCAGATGTCTACATGACGCTGGAAAAGACCACAGGGTGCTTTGTGTGTGTGTGGTATTGGAGATCCAACCAGGGACCCTCTACTAGCCTTTTATTTTTTGAGACAGGGCCTTGCTATGTTGTCCAGGTTGGCCTTGAACCTGTGGTGATCCTCCTGCCTCAGCCTCCCGAGTGCTGGGATTACAGACATGCACCACCATTCTTGGCTCTTTTCAGACATGGTTTTGCTATGTAGTGTAGGCTGACCTAGAACTCAGAGATCTTTCTGCCTCAGGCTCCCAAATGCTGGGGTTACAGGCATGTGCCACCATACCCAGCTTTTAAATTTGGGGAGGGGGGACAAGGTTTTTCTAAATTGCCCAGGCAGTTTGGGTTATAGGCTTAAGTTTCAGGAGATACTTTCGACATCACTGTTAAGTACCTCGGGGGTGTTGTCAAGGAGGGTGCCCAGTCCTGGGGTGCTACCTCGGGCCAGAAGCCCACTTTCTGACAGGGTCTAGGGAGGGGCACACCTCAGAGGTTGAGATGCCCATGGTGCCCCCTACTCGGGGAACCTGGCATTTGGAACGTGATTACCCAAGGCGGGGGGGGGGGCTCCTGACTTGGACAAAGCGTTTACTGGCTAGGACGACCACGGTCCACACAATTTGGCGGTCTTGCTGGACGGCTGGGCCACCTCAGAGCTACACTTGGGAGTCAGAGGGGAACATGAACTAGGACTGAACGCTTGAGGCCGAGTCTGGCGGGGCCGATCTTCCCCACGTGCTATCCCGATAGCAAGATGGGAAGCCGAGGCTCAGGGAGCGTGGCAACAGGACGCGCATAACCGGGAACCGCAGCCTGAGAGCCGGCCCTGGAGCCCCGCCCCCCGCGCGCATGCGCCGGACGCGCGGCCTGCGCCACTCCATCCGGGCATTCGGAGCTCCCGCCATTTCGCCACCGAAGCCTCGAGATCGCCGCCGCCATTTTGCGACAGCGCCCGCCAAACCGGCGTCCCGGGCCTGAATGGGGAAAGTACACCCTCCGGCCGCCGCTCAGCCCGGTCTCCCGCTGTCCCTCGCCGCCGGGGGGGCGGACTCCAACCCTGGGCCCGCCCTGGCACCGCCCCCTCCCAGGGGCGTGCCGTTGCGGCCCCGCCTCGCCTGGGCGCCTAAGGCCGCCCACCGCCCTGGGACCCTCGGAGCCGGTGCCGCCAGGGCCCTCACCGCTGAGTCGGGCAGGTCCCTGACGCGGGCGGGAAGACGGCACGGCACACCGACCCGAGCCTCCTAACGCGCGAGTGAAGGGGGGGGCGCCCGGAGCTGTGTCTGATATACACCGCCGCCGGGCCCCGCCCGCTACGCCCGCCCCCTGCGCCACGAGGGCCAATCCAAGGAGCCGCAGGAAGCGGTCGTACCTCATATTCATGAGCTGGGGGGCCGGGCCTATCGACATCACGCCCCTTCCCGTGCGCTGGCGCTGGGTGCTCTGATTGGTCTGGATGTTTCCAGTCCGCAGTCCCCCGCCCGCGTGCGCGGGGGCGTGGCAGGGGCGTGGCTGACCCACTTCAGTGTGCTCCCCCCCTGGCCTGCGGCGGAGAACAAAGGGCTTGGGTCCAGTGTTTGCTAGGGTGTCCTGCCTGGATGGGGCTTTGCTTGAACTCAAACATATGGGCTCCACTCAGATCTCCATTCCCAGCTCACAGACAACCACACTTCGTCTGAATCAATCACTATATCAATCCTGATAGTTTGCCGGCTTCCATGACACCCCAGGACTCCCAGAACCCAGATGTTCCTGGATATGCGACTTCATGCAACCAATCCCAAGGCCCACCCAAACCCCAACACCGAAAGGGTTCATTCGTGGGCATCTCAACCCCAATATTCTTCACAATCCCAATCCTTCCTCCTTCCCAAGATTTTTGAGCCCCTCAACTTCCAACCGAGTTTGCCTCCAAACCCCAACCTGCACCCATACTTCCAGCCAAACCCTGACTTGGTCCCCGCTCTTGTAAGTGCATCACTACACCCCAACATTCATCTCGCTGGACACTGTGTGTCCTGACTTTAGACAGCAGGCTGACACCCACCTGGGTGTGTGGCTTACCAACTTCACCGGACATCAGCTCAGCCCTCAGCCTCTGTGCCTGCCACGTGGCCCAGCCATCTGCACACCCACACCCCACTGATTACCCACTGAGGGCAGGCGCAGGGCCAGGTCCACCATGCCATTTCTTGTCTTTGGGGAGGCGGCCCCTCTTAACCTGGTTCTGGGGGTCCCAAGAGCTCTGTGATTAAGATGAGGACAGATTGACAAGGACCCATACCCTTAAAGCTGCTCCTGGGAAGAGCCCCAAGACCTCTAGGGACCCCTTCCACACCCACTGGAGTTCATGCTGCCCTCCTGGCCCTAGTGCAGGAATTGAATGTGGACCCTTCCCTGTCCACTCACACCTGAGACCCACACCACAGCTCCGCCCCGGAAAGCCCTAGAGGGCAGACCCTCTACAGGCAGATCAGGGGCACCTTCTCACTATGCTGAGAAGTCTTGGCCCCACTTCAGGCCTCAAACTGACTCTGACCCTGAAATGGGTCGAGGTGACCCAGCTATCTGCACTGACACCACGGTCGCCAGGACTCTGATCGCTCAAGGACCCCTCACCACCCCCAGGCAGTAGCCGCATGCGTCACAGCCACCCCTCTACATCTCACCCTCCACACCGCAGCCCTTCTCTCCGTCAGCGTCAGCGTCAGCCTTCTGCTGTGTCAGCCACTCATGCAGGGCGGTTATTAAAAGGATCAGAGCGACATCAGCACTCAGCTCCCCTCACCGTGCAGCAGGGGCCCAGCCACCCACCCCGGGTGCCCTAGGCCAAGGCTGTGCCCAACGCAGGAGCAGCCCTGACCCCCTCCCTTTCCGACCTGTACCAGGCTGGGAGCTGCTTGCCCCGGAGAAGACCAGGGCTAAGTGGGGTGGGGGCTCCCTGAGTTCCTAGCTCCTCAGGTCATTCTCGACCCCCTCCTCTTCTCCGATTCCAAGTTTCCGCCTCTTCCTGGTTTTGTAAAGAGCTGAGTCTGAGTTTATTCTAGTTCATTCATTCATTCCGCCAGCAATCAACCAGCTGTTCCTGTGTGCGGGGCTCCAAGTCCCCAAGGCCATCCGGGTCTCCAGTAGTGTGGATGCCGGGGGTGTCCGGCCCAGCACGCAGCTCACCTGTGTAGTGGTGTCTCAGATTATGCACCTGTCTCCGCACTTGTGTCCCCGAGGTTGAGTCTGTGTGTACCTGTGACTCGGCTGTGTCACCACGACCTTGTCCCCGAAGCAGGGTGCTTGGAACACCTCCTTTTCCTCTCACCCCCCCGCCCTGCCGCCCCTGCATCACCAGGACTTCGGCCGGGTGCGCTGCCCCCAGTGGACACGAGGGGGCGCCCCGGCCTCGCAGTCGCCCGGGCTGACGCCTTTGGGACCTGCGCCCGGGCTCTGCACCCGCCCCTCGGTGTGGCAGCCAGCTGTCTGGGCCAGCGTGGGAGACTGGGGCCTCCTGGCGCCCCAGCCTTCAGCCATCCCTGGCTCCCTCGATCCTCGCTCGCTGCCCCCTGCCCGCCCTGGGCCAGTGTCCGAGGGTGGCGGGGGAGTAATAATCCAGTGGGGGCGGTAGGGGGTGCTATTCAGGAGCAGATGATCAACGTCTGCCCCTGGCCGCCGGGGTTTCCCACTGGCATGCAGGTATCCTGATCTGTCTCTCCTCTCTGCCTCTCCCTACTCCTGTATCTCTCCATCTCTGAGCTCCCACCCCACATCACTCCCCTCCTTTTGGTACTGGAGATTGAACCCAGGGCCTTTGGACCCTGAACTCAACCCTTTTTTTTTTTTTTTCCTTTTGTGGTTCCGGGGATCGAACTCAGGACCTTGCGCTTGCGAGGCAGACGCGGCGCCACTGAGCTAAATCCCCAGGCCACCTGAACCCTTTTCAGTTTTATTATTTTTATTTTATAGCTTTTTTGAGACAGGGTCTCACTATGTAGCCCAAGATGGTCTCAAACTCGCAGGTGATCCTCCTGCTTCCCGCCTCCTGAGTGCTGGGATTACAGGTGCGCACCGTCACGCCCAGTTTCAGAGCCCTTTTAATCTTAATTTTGAGATGGGGAGTGTTTTACTAAATCGCTAAATTATCCCGATGGGGTCCAACTTGCGATCCTCCTGCCTCAGCCAACAGGAATGCGGGGATGACAGACGCCACCCTATGCTCTTTCGCAAATCCTCCAGCTCCCCAGTCCGATGTCTCCCGGCGGGAGTGGGCCTCTGAGTCCCAGTGTTGGGGAGCCCTCTACATCCTGTGCTGAAGCTCCGCCCTCCTATCCTCCCACCCCCACCCCCGCAGGACGTTGTCATGGGGATGGGCGGGGCCACCTGGCTCCCTCACCGCCCACTCCACCCTCCCCGCGGGGCCAGGCACGCGGGACGGCCCGGGCCTCCTCCGACCCTGGCTAATGACCGGGCGGGAGGCGGTAATGAGCGTCTGGGCCGGGGCCGGGCGTGGCCCGGGATGAAAGGCGCGTGGGGGGGCACCCCGGGGCCGCGTAATTACCGCCCCCTCCTGGCCAATGCACCTGGCGGCGCCCGGCGGGGGCGCGGAAATGGGACCGTCCTGGCAGGGACAGCAGCCCGCCCAGCTGGCTCCAATCCGCGCGGCCCAGAGCCAGGGTGGGGGGGTGCTGACTCTGTGTGCGAGCTGCCAGGTGTGCGCCCTTGTACGCCCGTGGGCAGGCGACTCGTGGGCACCCAGACGGAGAAACCAGGATTGCTAGGGACTTTGGGGGGGGGGCGATACTGGGGTCTGAACCTAGGGCCTTTGCACTGAACTACATCCCTCTTTTTTTTTTTTAATTTTGAGACAGGGTCTCACTAAGTTGCTAAGTTGTCCAGGCTGGACTCGAATTTGTGATCCGTCTGCCTCAGCCTCCCAGAGTGCTGGGATAAAGTATGCACTCTCACACCCAGCTGAACGCATGGTTGTGTGGACTGAAAAGCGGGGCTGTGTGCAGGTGCACGGAACCCTGTGTGTGTGCAAGGATGCGCTCACTGGCTTGCACGGGGCACGAAAGGGAATCTCTTCAAGAACCTTCAGGGACTGGTGCTGGGGCCTGAAAGTGCACAGAACCCGGCATGTGGATTTGGGAGCACCCGAGGACAGAGCTGGGTGCATGTGACTCGGGTGGGCCGGGACCCACAGAGCATATGTGCCCATGCCTGGTGGCATGAGTCATGTCCCTGGGTGGGCACGCGTGCTGTGTGTCAGAGGCAGCCGGGGCCTCGAAGAATTTCAGGAAGCAGAGAGCAGACCGGGAAGGGTTAAACTGCCCCTCCCCTAGCTCCTACCTGCACCAAGGGTTCGCTTGGCTCCCCAGGTGCCTGCTTCACCTGCCTGCACCCCAGGAAAGGCAGAGGGGCTGTGCCCCGTTCCTAGGATGGGGTCTGCAGCCGGGGCAGGAAAGGGGGTGGGCCCCAGGGCTGGGGCAGGGCCTGAGCTCTCAGTGAGTCACCCCCTCTCCACAGGCCTGAGTCACAGCCCAGGAATGCACAGGCTGAGGCGCCTGAACTTCTGCAGGAGCCAGGATGGCCCAGCAGCCCAGGGGCCAGGCCTTGAGCCAACAGGGGGAGGCCCCAGTACAACACACACACACCCTGTGACAAGTGATGGCACACACACATGCACTCGAGTGAGTGCACAACCACCTCTGTCTGCAATGCACCCGGTGGGCGCCCACAAAGTCACACAAACCCATCCTGCAGAGCCTCCAGGAGCCCCATGGGCAATGCACACCAGACAGACTGGAATGACAGCCAGGGGACACAGGACCGCCAGGCCAGGCCTGCTGCTGCTGGAGTCACACATAAGCTCGATCTCTTGTTCTTGACCCCGCAGGGACCAGGAAAGTAACACTTTCCACAGAGGCACAGGAGCGTGGTGACGCAGCCAAGGTGAACATGCAGGGCAGGGATGTGCACTGACTTGCAAGTGTGCACACGGCACACATTCAACATCATGAGATGCCAGAGCCCCTGCCCAGGTGGCTCACCTGTGGGAGGGTTGAGGACACACCTACTTTTTGTTTTGTTTTTAAAATACTGGGAACCCAGAGCCTTCATACTGAGCTTCATCCCCAGCCATTTTTACTTTTTAAAATTTTTTTGGTACCGGGGATCGAACTCGGGTCCTTGCGCTTGCGCAGCAGGCGGCGAAACCACTGAGCTAAACCCCAGGGTCATTTTTACTTTTTGAGACAGGGTCTCACTAAATCTCTAAATTGCCCAGGCAGGGCTCCAGCTTTTGATCCTCCTGCCTCAGCTTCCCAGAGTGCTGTGATGAATGAGTCTTCTTTCTTTCTGTTTTTTTTGGTACTGGGGATCAAATTCAGGTCCTTGTGTTTTTGAGGCAGGCAGCAGAACCACTGAGCTAAATCCCCGGCCCTGGGTCTTCTTTCTTGATGTGACTGCAGAGAATTGTCACATTGATTTGTATGTCCAACCTCAACCAAAAGAGTGGAGTAAAGTAAGGCCTGTCTGGGACCCTCACCCATCTTCTGCCTATTTCCTGCCCAGGCCAGGGAGCTGGGTTCTAACTGCTGGAGGGTATGCGGACTGACTGCTTGTGGCTGGTGGCCTTCCAGCCTTCACTCCCAACTGCCCCAAGGGCATGATGGGAGAGGGCACTGCCTTGCTTCCGGGGTGTTGTGTTTCGGTGCTGGCTGTTGGGTGTGATTTCTAGGCCTGGAATTTGATTAAGGGAGGTCTTGGGCCAGGGTTACATTGAGGCTACCTTTTCTTTTCTTTCTTTTTTTTTTGGTACCGGGAATCAAACTCGGTCTTTTGTTTTTTTGATATTCGGTCTTGCTATGTGGTCCAGGCTGGCCTTGAACTCACAGTGATCCTCCTGCCTCAGCCTCCCAAGTGCTGGATCACAGGTATGGGCCACTATACCTGGCTCACTGCCTTTCCTTTTGAGGGTCATACCTTTGATTAGGGTTTGGGGAGGAACCAAATTATACAACTGGAAGCAGGTGTGGGGACAAATGCTTGTAATCCTAGCACTCCGGGGAGGCTGTCGCAGGAGGATCTCAAATTTTTACTCAGACTGGGCTACTTAGCAATTTACAGACCCTGTTTCAAAATGAACAAATAAAAGCCTGGGTGTGATATAGCCCTGGCATGGCATCACAAAACAAAACAAAAACCCCACCAAAATGTAGGTTGGGGGTAGGTTTTTGGGGTGTGTGTAGGGTGCTGTGTATCTGGCAGCCTGGCACTCGGTAAATACCCATGGACTGTTGAGGGGTGACTCCTGGCTCCTGGGCCCTGTGTGGGACTGTTTCTGGGGTTTTGTTCCTTTTCCCAGAGGGCTGAGTGTGGGTAGCGTCCTGGGTGTGCGACGTGCGCAACGCAGTTCAGACAGCTGTCTCTAGCTGCTTGTAGGGTGACCGCCTCCCTGCCCACATTCCAGAGGGATTGGTCGGGGTGCCCTCGCCGTCCCCGCCTGCTCCAGCTGCCGGACCTCTGACCCGGGCCAGAGCCCACTCTCTCGGTCTTGGGCACCAGGCAGCAGCTGGCCCGGGGGACGGCGAGGCGGGGGAGGCGCTGGAATGCGTGCAGGGGTGAGAAGGGAGGAGACCCAGAGAGGGGGCGGAAGTGGGGGAGGGACGCCGGCCGGAGAAGGGACGAAAATAGAGGGGGATGGAGACGGAGACAGAAATAGAGGAGGCCTGAGAGTCTGGGGAAGACAGAAAGAGACGCGGGAGGCGGAGACAACCGGACGGGGGAGGGAGCCAGAGGCAGCTGGCCAGGCTCCGAGGGCCCCAGGTGACAGGCTCCTTCCCCCACCTGCTGCTCACCTGTGCCCAGTGACACCAGAGATGGCCAGCTCTCTGCCCTCCCGGGGCTGGGCCGCCGTGGGTGGAGCTGGACTCCTGGAAAGGGCCCCAACGCCGGTGAGGGGGCCTCCCCAGCCTCAGCTCGGTGAACGCCCGTTCCCAGGGCCCCGCAGAGGAGGGCGGGGTCCCACCAGGCCCCGTCCGGGCTCCCTTGGTTTCTGACCAGCTGCCTGGCTCCCCCTGGCTGCCCACACAAATCACCTCCTGGCTTTGGCATCTCCAAACATTGCAGCCAGCTCCAGGTGCCCTCCTGGCCACCCCCAGGAGACTGCAGCCTCTGGCAGAAAGCCCTGACCCCAGTGACCTTCCACCCTCCCATGGTCGTGCTGTCACCCTGAAGCATTGCCCACCTTCGAGGTCACCCTCTTGGCTGAAGTTGCGTGTCCTTCATGCCTTGGCAGGCACTGTTCTGCTTGGCCAGCTCGGCCCTTCCTCCCTTTTATTTTGCAATACTAGGTATTGAACTCAGTGCCTTTGCACTATTTTTTTTACTTTGAGGCAGGGTCTTAGACGAAGTTTCTAAGTTACCCAGACTTCACTCCAACTCGGAATTCTCCTCAGGCCCCCAGAGTGCTGGGATGACAGGCCTGCACCACCACGCACGGCTGCGTTCAACCTTCCACCCCTTTCCCAGCCTCCAACCCTGCCAGTCTTTGCCAACCGCCTCCCTGTGAGCTGTAACTTCAGCCATGAAAACCACAGTCCTACCTTCGCTGCCTCCAACTCCCACAAATCTCCTGCTCCTGCCAAGTGCCCAGCCGCCTCTGGATATTCTGATCTCTGCGACGCCTCCCCCCCCCCCCCCATCATCCCTCTGGAGTCTTGCGGGACAGTCTTTTCATCCCGTCTTTTCCCCCACTAACTTGATTTCTCTGCTGCTCCCCAAATGCACCCCCTTTCATTTTTTCAGGCCGTGCCCCCTATTTGCAGGACCCTGTCTTCCTACACCTGGTAAACTCGTATTTCTCTGGCAAAACCTCAGCCCCAAAGTCCCTTTTCCAGGTGTTCTCCCCTCCTTGACCCAGGGAGCTGCAAGAGGGGTGGGCAGGGGTCAGGCACGCGCGAGGAGGGGGTGCGGCAGGAAATGCCTGGGCGTAACAAAGTGCACGTGAGCGCGCCCGTGCCGGGGGTCCACGTGCGGCGCCCCCAGGTACACCCCCTCTTCCGTCCAAGCCCCGCCGCAACCGTCAGGCCTTTGCTGCGTCTCCCGCCCCCAAGCTTGCAGACGCGCGAGGAGACTGAAGAGGCCCCAGCGCCTCTACACTTGCGCTTGCGCACTCGTCCTAGCCAGGCTGAAGTCCCGCCTACAGTTGGCCTCCTTGCGATTCTATTGGTGCTTACAGATAAGCAAACGGCTCATCCACCAATGAGACGTCCCCTTGGATGGGCGTGGCCGGGCTCCCGACGTGCAGACGGGGGCGAAGGGACGCCCTCTCTGCGCTGACGTCAGGCTCCTTTCGCGGCGCGTTTCCCTGGAAACCGCGTTTCCATCTCCGCTGGTTTCCGGGGGCCCGCCGCCTCCCATTCAGCTTTTTCTCAATGAGGGGGGTTGATGAAGAAATGGTGCAAGGACAATCCCACTCCCTGCGATCCCAGCAGCCTCTTGGCTAGCCTGTGCCTCAGTGTACCTTTCCGTGCCTCTGGCTCAACACGTGGCCTCCACCTACTCCGCCTGTGAGACTCCCAGGACAGGTGTGGGCCGGTCGTATGGATGCGCAGGCTGTAGAGAGAGGACTGAGAGTGGGGCTCGCTGTGTCCTTCTAGGACCCCCGGGCCAGGCCATGACCGATCCGACACCCCCAGCCTTTGTATTCCTCAGCCTCCCCCGCACAGTCCCGGTCTGATCTCCCACCCCATCCCGCGCGTTTCCCCAGTCCCGAGCCCGTCCTTGAACCCCGGGGACTCCCAGGCTCGAGTGGGGGCTGTGGACAGCAAGGTATCTGTTCCGGGCCTGCACTGTGATTCAGCAGGCGCTTCTATCACATCCTCCTTCCTCTTCCCCACCCCGCCCTGGACTCAAGGAGGTGGTGACTGAGGTCAGGGATCGCTCAGCCTTGACCCGGGGGCGGGGACTGCGGGTTTCACCTGAACCTCTCTCCCCACTCCCAAGAGTCTCCAACCGGAGGGGCCATTTGCGCCCACGACCTTGAGGCCTGACCAGGCATCCGCCTTCCTCCCGTGGTCGCCTTCCTCCCGTGGTCGTGGGATGATTTGAGGATGACTGGGCGGTGGGAGGGGCAGAAGGCCCTCAGGAAGATGTCCCAGACCATCCCTCAAAGGGAACTGCCCCTTTCCTCTGACGTCCCTTGGGGGGCTACTAAGGAAGGCCGAGGCTTGAACCATTAGGAATCAGCTGAGGGTGTGTATGGGGTCACATAGACACCCTAATCCTCCAGGCAAGTGGTATTTCTGAGACTTGGTTTTCCTGTCTATGAAGTGGGAGTATAATTACTTTTCTTAGGTTGCATTGCTTGTTAAATGAAGAAATACACTTAAGAGGAGATTAAGTAGTGGGATGATTGTTCTGTGTGCCCACTGAACTCCACTGAAGGTGGGGTCCCCTAGAGAGGACCCCGGCTGGGCCCTTAGAGAGCCCCAGGCTGGCAGGGCTGGGGTCCCCAGATAGACCAGGGACTTGGGAGAGGAGGAAGACAAGCGTTTCCATAGGGAAGGGGTGGGGCAAAGACCTGGAGGTTGTGTGTGGTGAATTTAAGGGCTGGAATGTAGCATGAGGGTGTGGCCAGAGGCACCCAGAGGTCATTGTGGCTGGGTGAGGCTGGAGGGCCTCAAGGTCACCCTGAGGCCTTGGGCCGGACC
Source organism: Heterocephalus glaber (assembly GCF_053883595.1). NCBI lineage: Eukaryota > Metazoa > Chordata > Mammalia > Rodentia > Bathyergidae > Heterocephalus > Heterocephalus glaber. The sequence continues at coordinate 3,686,633 of NW_028258457.1, read as the reverse complement.
TCAGGAGGTCTGCGCTCCTGGGGCCTAAGCTGGTAGTTGGCCCTGTGATAAAACTGAGACTCCAGGAAGAACAACTTTGGGAGTGTTTCACAGGGCTGGGGGCACCTCCTACTCTTGTGACATAAAAGCAAAGGACCAGGTCTCCCCGGATATTGACTTCCAAGTTCCCATCCCCACAGCCCACATCAGAGCCGGGAATGGAAAGCGGGTGCGGGTGGGTCCTGCCCAGGCTGTGCAACAAGAGGGCAGACCCACACCCCACACCCTGAGGGCTTCCGGCCTCCAGTGCCAGGAAGTGGGCGCCCCACCCTCCTCCCTCCACCCCTGCAGCTTCCTGCCCACCCCCAACCAGAGAGGGGGCGTGAGAAGCCCTAGAGACCTGGCCACTGCCCCCCTCCTTACACCCCAGGCCATAGTGGCCGAGACAACCCCCTCCCAGGGCAGAGCAGGCGACACACTTGTGTTTTATTTTGTTTATTACTGGAAATCAAGATGTGTGTAGGGCTTTTTTTTTTTTTTTCAATTTTCATACAGCATACTCGCGCGGTGCCAGGACCCCCACAGCCCGACCCGGGAGGGCAGTGTGTAATGCTTTCTTGGGGGTCCCTGAGAGGGAGGGTAGAGAACTTCTGGCCGGTTCTGTTTGGGGTCTCCACCCTCAGAACCGCGGAGGCACAGGCATTATTTAAAAATCGTTAAAAAACAGAACAGAACACACATTTAAATAGGTATACAAGACGGTTCTTCAAAAAACAAATGCACCCCCCTTTTTTTCTTTTTTTTTTTTTTTTTTGGAAAAAAACCCAAAAAAACAAAAAATAAAAAAACCAAATCCTTGACCTCTACCATCTGGGACCCTCCCTACCCTCCCACCCTCCACAAAAAATTTTACAACTACAGTTAACACATGATGTTCACTTCTGAAACCATTTAACTTTAAACACAGGACGAGGGCAGGAAGGACTTGGGGCTCACCTACAAGAACAAAGGGAGAGAGGGCCACAGGTGGGGCCGGGTAAGACTGACAGGTGGGGGTGGGCGAGGCCCGAACTTCCCATCAAAAAAAAAAGGGTGGCCGGAGATTTAGCTCAGTGGTTCTGGCGCCTGCCGCGCAAGGTTCCGAGTTTGATCCCCAGCACCAAAAAAAAGTGAATGGAGGAAAAAAAATGAACTCCACCCCCACTGAAAAGGCCCCAGTAAGGGGATCTCTCCCTCTGTCCCTGGGGCCCAAGATCCCCCGGGGCTTGGGCACTGAGTGGGGAGGGTCCTAAATAAGACCAGCAGCGGACCCCCAGGGGGGCTTAATGCTACACAGCAGCCCCTTGGGGCGTTCACAGCTCAGCACCCCCCTCCCCATCTGGCTCTGGAGAATCCCCAGACAGTCCACACCCCATATCCCTCAGGCTGGGCTGGAAGGAGGAAGGGGTGGGGGGGGGCAACTCCCCAGGCCCCTACCATTTCTCTCCCTGGTTTTCAAGCCATTCCCAACCAATATTGGCTCAGTCAGAAAGTTAAGTCTATAAATAGTCCCCAAACTCAGGGAAGAGGTCAGGGAAATGGGGTGCAAGGGGCAGAGGGAGTGGAGAAAAAGGGCACAGTTGTGGCCGGCTGACTGGAGAGGTTGGGCGCGGGCTGGTCCCTGTTTCCATTTTTGGCAGGAAAAGGTCCCCAGGCCCCTTGCCTGTGCCCAAGGCAGCCCCCCTCCCCAAGCCCTGGGCCAGACTGCTGAACAGGGCTTCACAAGGAATAAAAAAAAGAGAGACCAAGAAAAGGACAGATGTGGAAAACAGTCCCCTCCTGTGGCTTCACTCCCGGTGACATTCGGGTCCTGCTGGCCCGGGGTGGAGGCCAGAGCCTGCAGTAGGAGGGTGGGATGGAGTTTTCTCTCCGAAGCCCCCTCCCCTCATCTGTAAAGTGCATAATGAGGCATCTACATTTTTGACTTAAAACCTGAATGGGAGGGGGGAGGCAGAGGGCGGGAGGGGCGAGGGCAGAGCGGAAGAGGGGCAGGGGCGGCTTCCTGGCCTCCTTCCTCCTCCTGCCTGCCATCTGGACAGCCTGCTACATATTGGAGCTGGGGAAGGTGGGAGGGAAGGACCTAGCATCGCTGGCAGAGACGAAGGGGTGGGAGGGGGACGCAGGAGGTACCACCACGATAAAAATTTTAAAAAGAAAAAGGCTGGTGGGTGGGTCAGGAGGGAGGTGACCACCTCCCCTCCAGAGCTGGGCCGTGGCACCGGGCCGTGTGCGATGTCTGGGTGGCAGTGGCAACCCAGCTCGGTGCATGTCCACCCTGAAGCTTCAGCAAGGGCGAGTGTGCCGGATCCTAAGCCACCACGAACTCAGACTGGAGGTCAGGGTTCACTTCTGGCTTCCAAACTGAGTCCTCGAAGTCAAGGCCCAGGCCGGAGGCCTCACTGGGGCTGCTGCCTCCCCCGCTGCTACTGCTGTCGCTGCGGCCAGCCTTGCGGCTGGGTGGCCAGTGGTAGGGGCCTCGGGCGTCCCGCCGGGCCTTCCTGCGCAGGCGCTTCTGCTGCAGTAAGAGCTGAAGTCGCTCCACCTTGCAGCGCGTGGCCCTGTTCTCGGTCTGACGCAGCCGGTCCCCTGCAAAGGAGGAGACAATGACTCGTGATTCCCCAGGGCCTCCACTGGGAGAGACCTGAGCCCTGGGAAACAGGAGAGGACCTCTTCCCCAGCAAGCATCTCCATCTTCCGAGGTCACCCTTGGGTGGATTATTAATACTCATTTCTTGTCCTATTCTGTAGTACAGAGTATTGACCCTGACCTTTGAATTGCGTTATCTCCCAGCCCTTTTTTAATTTTGAGATAGGGTCTTGCTAATTGCTCAGGCTGGGCTTCAAACTTGCAATCCTCCTGTCTCAGCTTCCTCAACTGCTGGGATGAATCACAAGCATGGGCTACCACGCTTGGCTTCCATGAATTGCATTTTTTTGAAACGGAGTCTACATACTTCAGTTTGGCCTTGAACACTCAGCCATCATACCTCAGCCTCCCCAGAGCTGAGATTATAGGCATGTGTCACCCCACCTGGCTTCATTGTATTTCTTTATTCACTGGGCTGTGAACTATGGAGGGTGGGGTAGGGTGGATCCACCTTATCCTTTTCAGAGTCCTACAAGGGATATGCCCCAAGAAAGCCCCAGGACCTGGGCCTCAGTTTCCTGCTTTTATGAGCCAGGCAATGGAGGTTGTAGTGTTGAATGGCTGGGGATGCCTGTTAGCCAAACAGTGACCAGTGTCCCACTAGCCTCTGGGTGGGGAGGGTAACTAGGGAAATGCTGGGGAGGCTTCCTTAGTCTCCCAAGTCCTCATGATGCCGGGGGACCCTGCCAGCTCTGCCTCTCCTGCCAGAACTGACTTGGTCATTCATGGAGGTGCCCAATGCCATCTGGAGATGGTCCCTGGGGGAGGCAAAGAGGAAGTGGGGCTGGAGCCCCCTCAGGAGCTCACAAGGATACTTTGTGACCAGACACACACATGCCTCCTTCTCTCCCAGCCTGTGCCTTTTGGGGGGAGCCACAGCTGCCATTCCCCAGTGGGTCAGCTGCTTTGATGCCCACATTGCACACAGAGAAGCCTTGAGGAGACAGGCGGATGGGTGGGGAAAAGGGATCCTGGAGGAAGGCCACTCACCAGGGGGCTTGCACATGCGTATCTGGCTCTGGCCTTGCAGCAGGGAGGCCGGGGGTGCGGCCGCTAGCTTCTCGCAGGAGGTAGTTTTGGGGGTGAAGTCGGGGGCTGGTGAGGCGGGTGAGCACTGGGCGTGGCAGCGGAGCTGGGTCAGAGAGGGGGGCATGCCCTGGTAGTGCCTCGTGGCGCTCAGGAGGTCATTGAGGATCTGGAGGATCGTGCCAATGTCTCGGCGTGGCCGCCCGCTACTGTCCTGACAGTTTGGGTGCAGCGTGCCTGTGGGCAGAGGGGATGAGAGCTTGAGGACAGCCCATCCAGGGGAGCAGGTATAGAGCAGAGCAGGCACCAGGAGTCAGAAGTGTACACAGTCTGGCAGAGTGGTGCAGGTGGGACCCCCAGGGCGGGACACACACACGCAAACAGGTCAACACAGAGCCAAGTGTGCACAGGGTTACAGGATAGGTAGGATCATTCCTGGACTGTGACACCTACCAGAGAAGGTCCCTGAGAAGACCCCTGGGGCATGGTTTACGAAGCTCTCGATGACAGCGCCGGGTTTTCGGGAGCGGGGACTAGGGCTGTTCCCAGGGGTAGAAGGGGTGCTGGCTCCGGGGCTGACGCTGCTGCTGGCAGGGGGGGAGCAATCCACCTGCTAAAGAGGGGAGCTTGTGAGAGCTGGATTCAGGGTCAGGGTCTAGGAATGACCCCCAGTCCAGGGTCTAGCCTAGGGCCTAGAGATAACCTCTAAGCCTAGGATCAGGGTTATCACCCATCAGCCCAAGGACCAGAAATGACCGGGAGTAAATGCACCGCCCACCCTGCTGGCAATTTATGAATTCCCTTGTGCAGGGTCACAGGATAACCCACAAACCCAGGGTGAGGGCTGACCCATTGGTGCAAGGTCCACAGATAAACTCTCAGCCCTGATTCAGGGGACAGCACTTGATACAAGGCACATATCTGGGGCACAGTGCCCCACCCCTCTCAAAGGCTGCCGCCTCTGCTTTCAGGACAAACCTTGCCCATTCTTACCTCAGGGCAGGTGGTGGAGGCTGCGTGGGATCGGAAGGAGCCAGCTGTGACAGGTGAGGCAGATGTGGGAGAAGGGCTGGCGGGCACTGGGGGGATGCGGGCAGCACTGGACACTGGCCGGCAGGGTGAGGACATGGGAGTGGCTATGCTGGAGTCTCCTCGGGTGGCAGTGGCCGCAGCAGCTGCAGCAGCCAGTACATGGCGGTGCTGTAGTGGGGCGTGCTGGGCTGCAAGCTGCAGCTGCACGAACATCATGTGGTCCCCGACCCGCAGAGCCAGGGTCAACGGTGAGCGGCCAGACAAGAAGTCACTGACCTGCAGAGAGAGTGGCCCTTCAGCGAGGGGTTCCATCTGTGGTGCCCCCTGCCCGGCCCGGCCCAGCTTTCCCGCATTGTGTGACCTGGGGCCTCTCGCCGCCCCTCTCTGGGCTCTGGGGTCCCTGTCGGTGCCACGGATGCTTAAATAAAATGAATCTGTATTTCCGGAAGCCTTCTCCGCCAGCCCGGCCTGGCCCCGGCGCCGCTGGGGGCTGTGGGGGACAGAGGCGGGTCAGACGGGGAGGCCTGGCCCTCCCTGGCCGGTCACTGTCCTCAACTCTCACCTCACACAATTTCCCAACTCTCTTGGGTCCCCAAATTCTCTGCCTGTGAATATGGGGGGGGGGGAATCTAAAGCCCCCTCCCAGCTAAATCACCCAGACGCCAAGTGGGCGAAATTCCTGGACAAATTCTTCCACCCTAACCTTTGCTTTCTCAAGATAAATATTTATCTGTCCTGGGTGGGGCAGAGGCCAAGGGGGCGGCAACATGGCTTTGGAAAAGGGGCCCTGACCAGGTCCCAGGGGGCCATGTCTCCAGGGGCCTCAAGAGCTGGTACAAACCCTCAGACCTGCCCTTCTGCGTGGTGGGCGGGTTCCTGGCTTTAAATGACCCTGGCTGCACCGAGCTCCCCCCCTCCCCAGGGGGTGGGGTGGGGGCCTGGCCAGGGCCTTGTTCTCCCCAGGGGATGGGATGGGGGGGGGCGGAGGTTTCTGAGAAGTGACAGAGTAGATGACTCAGAGCCTACCGACCGCCTCCCAGGTCTCCCTCCCCTCTGCACTGGCAGCGGATGGCTGGTGTAACCTTCTGTTTGGGGCTATGGGGAGAGGGGCAAGCAGCAAAGAGGTGATCAGAGCTGTCCCACCCAAGCCCCAGTCTGCACAGCACCCCACACCCCTGAGATGCCCTCAAGGGAGAAGGCCGGGAAGCTTCTGAGAACAGCTACCCCTCTCTTCCACCCTGCAACTTCCTCCCTGGGGAGGGCCAATGGGCGGGCATGACTAGGTGCCAGGCGGGGAAGCAACCCTGGGGAGCACAGTCTCTCCGCCCAGCACACCCTCATCTCCCTCCTGACGCTGGTACCTGGGGAAGATGTAAACCAAACACACTCGGGGGGCCCCCTGCCAACTGTAGCCTCCACAGCTCAGGGAACTGTTCACTAGCCCCACAAAAATCACCTGTCCCCCCACCAGGATCCAGGGACCTCTCCCTCTCTCCCATACCCCAGCTCAGAACAGACCACCCAGTTCCCCCCAGCCCCCAGCGCTGCCTGGCAAGAGCAGGATGCTACACGCCGGCTGGCTGGGGAGGGGGTGAATGCCTTTTGCAGGAGGAAGAATAGAATGTGTGACCGGAGAAGCAGGTTTCCTGCGGCGGCCTGGCCTGGCCTGGCCGGGGAGGCCCGATAACCTGCCCACCCCTTCCTGGGGCGGGCAGCAGCCTGCTTCCCCCACCCTGGCAGCAGGCGGATTGCTGAGGCCTGTGTCACCCTTCTGGGAGGTGGCCAGGGCCCGCATCTGAGGAAGGCCCAGCCGCAGCCAAGAAAATGAGAAGAAAAGGAGGAGGAGAAGGGAAAAAAAAGGCTTCAACAAAACCAAGAACCGGGTTAGGGCCAGCCCCAACCTCCCTCCTGGCAAGGCTTACTAAATATTTTCCTAACATCCTGTCCTGGCCTCCCTGGCCCTCAGGCTGGTTGCCCCCGCCCCTCCCATTTGCCCTCTCCCACTTTCAGGGCAGAGAACAAAGGCCAGAGAGAGGAGGAGAGGGGTGGTGGTGCAGGGACTCCCCCCCCACAGTGGGGTCACAGGAGGAGGAAAGCGTGTCACCGTGGCCAGTCCCTCCTCCCAACCAAGAGCAGAAATCCAAAAAAGAGAAACTCTAGATGTCAGTTTGGGGAAGTTAGCTTTTTTTGAGGAGAGGGGAGCTCTATGGTGGGGGGTGTGAGTGGTGGGCTGGGGAGCAGCCCCCGCCCCCGTGCGCACTCCCATTCCTGGGCCAAGGTCACCCATAGGCAGGCAGGCAGGCTTCTGAACGCTGGGTCCCCCTCCCCCTCCATGGCAGCCGTGGGAGAGAGGCCTCAAGGTCAGGTGGGGGGGGGTGGAAGAGGAAGCCCAGTGACCAGGCCAAGCTGGCACCACGGTGGGGCACAAGTCCCCTCCCCTCCTCAAGCACCCCATGCCCTCCTGCGTGTCTGGAGGCACAGTGTGTACGCCCCCCCAGGGGGCTGCCCCGTAGGGTCCCAGGTGGGCCACTTGCCTGCATTTGGTTGCAGGTTAGAAGCAGTGGTTGGGGCTTACCTGGGTCTCTGTCAAACTCTCAAGGGCTTGCATGACAGACTGCTCCGGCCTTGAGGCCTGGGACTACAAAGAGAGGAAGAAGGCTCCTGAGTGGGGGGTGGGGTGTCCATGCATGGGAGGGTCGCGCGGGTGACCGACAATGGCCTGGGAGGGAGCAGGCTTTGCCTGCCCCTGCATGTGGGACTTCCTGGGACCTCCGGGGTACTCCACCCCACAGCAGCCATTTACCATGAGGCCCGCTTCCACGGTGGGCACCAACGTCAGCTTACTGCCATCCCCCACGCCGAACTCCAGCAGCTTCCCCGAACTGAGCCGGCTGGGGGCAGGAAGGAAGAGGGTGAGCCGCATAGACAACACAGGGACGCGGAAGCGGAGGCCGCGGGGGGGGGGGGTGCGTGCGGGAGGGGGAAGAGACAGGAGTCCTTCCCACCCCCTCCTTTCCCGGATTCCAGATCCTATGCCCTGTGTGGGGGAGGCTGCTTGGCCCTGGAAGCCCCCATTCTCACAGCTCAGACCTCCTGTCCAAGATCCAACTCCAGACTTGGGCACCCCCTTCTGCATTTCAACAAGGCACTTTGTTTTTTGGCTCACAGGCCCCCCGCGTGCCCTGTGGTTTCCTTCCCTTCGCCCCCCAGGCCAGCCCCTGTTTGTAATTCCCCAACTCCTGCCCTGGCTAGCCTTTGTGGTCGCCTCAGGGCTTCGGGCCTTGGAGAGGCCTTGGGGGGGGGGGAGGCTGTGCCGGGCCGGGCTCCCCCTCCTTCCTCTTTGGCGCAGGCAGCGGTCGCAGCCGCTCAGACAAAGGAGACCCTCCCCCTCCCGCTCCTCCCCCACCAGGGCCCCTCCGCTGGGGATGGACACTGAGTGTCCCTAGAGGCCCGCAGGGGGAGGACTCCCCGGCCTGGAGGCGATTTTAATAGCAGGGGGGAGGGGAGGCAATGGGGAGCGCTCGGTGGCGAGAACAAAGCGGGGCAGAGAAACGCAAGTGGGGGGGGAAGACAGCCAGACGCAGAGGGGGCCGCCGAGCAGATGCGGAAGCAAGCGAGGACCCGGGCAGAGGAAGCGGCTATGGCCCCCCCACCCCCGCAGTCAAGACCCCCGTGCACCCTAGGGTGCCTGCCTTTGCCCCCACCCTGAGAAGGGGAGCGGTGGAACCCGCCCCCGCCTTTGTGCGGCGACCCCGGGCGGGGGAAGGGGGTCGAGGCAGGCAAGGCCGAGCAGAGGGCGCCCGAGAGCGCGCGGCGCCCCCCCCCCCGTCTCGCCGCCCCCCCTGCTTCCCCGCGCGGCGCGCTCTTTGTTCCCGCCCGGGGGCAGGGGCCCGAGGGGGCGGCCCGGCGCGGGGGTGGGGGGAGCGCAAGAGGTCGGGGGCGGCGCGCGGTACCTACGTGTCTTTGTGGAGCAGCGCCAGGCGCTCCTTGGGCACTTTGAGGCGCTGGGACAGCCGCTTGCGCAGCCCCTCCACCGTCTCGTCGGGCGGCACCGACAGGTCGTAGCGGGTCCCGGTGGTGCTGTGGATGGCTAGGCTTATGGGCGCCGTCTCGGCCGCTGGGCCCAGTTCGCAGGCGCCGCCCGGGGCCCCGCGCCTGCAGCTCCGGGCCCCGCCGGGCTGCGGCTCCATCCCCGGCACGCGCTGGGGGGCTGGGGTCCGCGGGGCGCCACCAATTCTTGCCGCGCCTTCTGAGGCCGGGACTCCCCCAAACTGGGGTCCTCCTTCTAGGCGCTTGGAGATGGGGGCAGCCTGCGGGCCCCTGGAGAAGGTCCTAGTGGTGGAAGGCTAATCGCAAATAAAAGAATCCCACGGGTCCTCCGGGGTCGCGTCGGCTCCTCGGGGCTTGCTCTGGGGTGGGGTCTGATCTCGAGGCTCCTTCACAGCCCGCAGGCGACGCGGGGAGGGTCCCGAGAAGGGGGTGCCCTGGTACGACACGCTCGGTGCCACTGCCTCTCGGGTCGCGCTACCCTGCGCGTCCCCTCCCTTAGCAACAGCCGCCGCAGCCGCCGCTCTCAGGATCTGGGGGTGAAAGTAACAAGAAAAAAAAGTTATAATGTATCAACGTTCCAAGGGGCGGGGCCGCCGCCCCCTCCCATTCACTACTTACTCCGCTGGCCCCGCAACGACCAATAGGTGGGCACTGAACGCCCAGTCGGCCGCGATTCCTGGCCAATGGGAGCGGCCGCGGCGCTGCCCCACGTGGCAGTGTGGCCTGCCCTTAGCCCCACCCCTACCGCCAGGACGCCCAATGGAAGCGCAGCTAGGGCGGGGCTGGCACCGCTCCGGGCCCTCCTCCGCGCCCCCGCCCGCGCCTGCAGCCATTCATAAGGCTGGGAGCTCGCAACAAAGGGCGGGCGGGCCCTGAGGGGCGCGGGACCCCCGGCTCCAGGACAGGCCTCCACCCCCATGGGCCCCCAAGGGAGCGGCCTGGGTGTGAGGAGGGGGCGCGGGCCATTGTTCCCGGCGCCAGAAAGGACAGGAAGTCGTGGGGCCTCCCCACCGCGTCCGTCCGGGAAACAACTTTCGGCGGAAACGGGAGCGTGAACCCTGCGCCTCGTGGCCGAGCGGTACCAGGGGGACGGGCCAGCCGGTAGCCTGCCTCCGCCCCCCCCCTCCCCCGTGGGTGGGTGTGGAGGCCTGGGCAGGGCGTGAGGCCATGGGCAGGGTGCTGCACCTAGGTGACGTGGCCAAGGCCAGGCGCGCCCCTCCCGAGCCGGTGCCACCTCGCGACCCTGCCCCCCCAGTTCCCCCAGGGCCGGGCCCGTTTCCCGAGCCGTGACGTGACGCGGCGTCCCCGGCTGCGTCCGCGCGCGCCTCTCTGGGCCACGGTGAGTCAGCAGCGCCGGCGCGCCCTCTGCGGGCCGCGCCCGGGACGCTGCCCGCTGCCCGCAGTCCCGAGGAAGGGGCCCGTGCTGGGGGGCCAGGGGAAGAGGTCAAGGGGTTGAGGGCCTGGAACGAACCCTGCTCGGGAACTGAACACTTCTCTTGGGGAGACTAGCATAGTCTCCAGCCGGAAAAACCGAGACGAACCGGTAACTAGTTCAAGGTCACTGGTGGGAAAGGGGAGTGCCCAAGGGGCGGGGCGGGGGTTGTGGTCTCCAGGGCGGTGCCGCAGTACGGAGCGCCTCCCACCAAGCAGCCCAGGGGTCTTCCCAGCCCGAGGCACCCCAACTCTTGTTTGCCCCAAGAACAAAGAAAAGTGGGGCAGCGCAAAGTCTACAGAGTGGGGAGCTCGCTCCGCCCCCCAAGTCCTGCCCCCCACTCACCAGGTACGGCGGGTCCTGGGTCCCCACAGTCCGGAGCGAGCCCGTGTGCAGATGCAGGCGTGAGGTAGCCTGACCGGTCTGGGGCAGAGCGAGCGGCCCCGAGCCTTTATCCGCGCCGCCCTCGGGGTGGAGTTTGGGCAGGCGGGGAGGGGGGTGCCGGGCAGGAGGTGACGCACTGGCCCCCGCCCCTGCCTGCTGCCCAGGGCCCCAGGACACAGTGGCCTGGGATACCTGGTCCCCAGACTTCTCTCCGTGTGTGTGTGTGGGGGGGGTTGAATACCGCTGACCCAGGAGTCCTGCCTACCTCGTGGTGACCTCGGGCGCACCCATAGTCTTGAGTTTTGGGGTGCCAGGCCTCGATTCCTGCCCTTTTTTCCTGGATGTCCAGGCTCGGCGTTTCCACCTGGGGACGCCCACTTGGGGAAACGACAAGGGGGCCTGAGTCAGCGGCCGTCATCCAGGAAAACACGGAAGTCACCGGCCAGGCAGTGGTGTTCGGGCCAGCTGTTGCATCCCCTAAGGGTGACCTCAGAAGCCATTTCTTAAGTGATTAACTAGAAGCTAGCGTGTGTAGGGGCCAGCCAGTCGCCCCCAGCAGGCTCACTCACTCCGGGCCCGCAGGTGTGGGGCTATTGTCCTCACCAAAGGAATTCATGCACACAGCCACCCCTGCCTTTGGGTTGGGCCTGACCCACTCAGCCAGCATCTTTCTTCCTGAGTGGGGGCCTCCTAGGATGACCTTGGCTGGGGCAGGGTGGAGGGGGACCCAGGTCCTCTTCCACTACCTCCAGCCCAGTTATCTGCTTTCTTCCTTTATCTGGCCAGAGACCTCCATCGCCATCCCAGAGCTATTCCTTTCCGGGTCTACTCCCACTCCCACCCTGAAGCTCCATGCAGGCTCTGGCCCCCCAACCTACACCAGGTGCACCCAGACTCTCCTGTCCAGTAGGGCCAGGGGTAGGCCAGAGGACCTGGGGAGGAGGTCCCAGGGGATGGTGTTTGAGGGGTGACTCAGCTTGCCACACCAAGAACAGTGCTCCAGGAAGTGAAAACGGACTGGCCCCAGAGAGCTGTAGCAGCTCAAGGAAGGAGGCTGAACCGAAGGTGGGGGAGACAGGCTCAGATCAGGGAGTCGGAGGGGGGGCACAGGGACCTGCTGGGCTGCCTTGCTTCTGGAAGGCACAGGCATGGGAGAGGGATCTGAGGGCCCTGGAAGCCAACCCACCCAGCGTTGGGGGCCCTGTTTACCTCTGCTTCTCCTGGTAGGCAGGTGTCCCTGGGCTGGGGAGGGCCCTACCACCTGGACTCTGACCTCAGGTGACCAGAAGTGGAACCCTACTTTTGGTGAGCATGGTCACTCTGGGAGTGGTTGCCCCTGGAGAGATGCTTGCTATCTAAACAATAAAAGGTCTGTGGCACCTGCTCCCTGCCTTTTCTTCCCATCGTTAAACCCCCATCCTTGGGTGGTTCACCCCAGGTGTGAACAGAAGCCGCCAGCACCGTGTGGAACCCTTAGCTGTCCTGTCCCCACTCTGCTTCCTCCCCAAGGACTGGCCAGTGACTGCAGCCTGTCCCTGCAGCCTGACTCACATCTCCCCAGGGAGTGGACTCCTTGTCACCTGTGGAGTAGGGGTGGGTCCCTCCTTGTGGGGTGTGCTGGTCCCAGCCAGGGTTAGGAGGCTCAGTGACATCTCCCTCTGGGCTCAGCCAAGCCCAGCTACCTCATTTATAGCACCTATGGCATGGGGGATGGGAGGGGTGGGGGCTGCACTGGGGGGAAGAGGGGAGCTGCTCTCTGGCCCTCAGGGCCAAAGGAGCAGGGCCAGGATGAGGCCCAGGTTGGGCCTCCTGACCCTTCATGCTTTTCAGATAGGACACTCCATGGTGCGTCCCTGGAGGGTCCAGTATACTCACTGCCAGCCCTGGCATGTGGCTCTGGGGAGTCATTTGCACGGGGCCATGACACAAGAGTGGGCCGCCTATGTGCTGACACAGGCCCCAGAGTGGCCTCCCTGCCACCATCCCGGCTCCAGGGACATAGTCAGACAGTAGCCCTGACTGTACACTCACCCCCCTGGAATCCCCTCCCTGCCCCACTCTGTCATGGTGGGGGAGGGAAGAAAGACAGGGATCCCTGATGCCTCAGTGTCCCAGCCACCCCTACACTGTTGCAGAGAGGGTGGGGCAGTGCTGAAGCCACCCCCGCTCGGGGCCAGCTAGGGGCCTGGGTACCTACAGAGGGTGCTAGAGGTGCCAACAGCACTGGGGACTGGGCTGCCTGCCAGGGGAGGGCCACCCACAGGCTGGGCAGGGCTCAAGGAAGGGCCTCTGTGGGAGCAGGTGGGGCCCCTCTTCCCAGGCCTGCAGGGCAGGCTGGGGTGGTCAGAGTGTCAGGCCTGGACAGAAGACCTGGCAAACACCCCCCGGAGCCGTGCAGCAGCCTGGGCTTGACTCCCTTACCACCACTCCAGCCCTGGATGTGACTTTTGTCCTCCCCCACTGTAATCATGGTCAGCACCCTGTGCCCCACACACTGCTGCTAAGCCTCGGTTTACTGAGAGTGACCAGGACACGCAGTCAGAAGAGGTCCTGAGAGCCCGATTCAAAGGGCACAGGGAGTGCTCCAGGGGAGGCCAGGGAAGGTCCCAACAAAAACAGTACACACCAGTCGGGATTCCTTGTCTTTAATAGGGGAATAGGAGCCGGGGTAGCTCTTCTGTGGAGGTGGCTGGAGCAGGCAGGTCTCCAAGGCAGACTGCGCAGGGAAGTGGGTGGCTGTCGGGAGACCCGACCAGATGACAGGCCCCTGGTCAGCAAGCCTGAAAACCAGGTATAAATCACGTCGCGCTGCCCCCTGGTGGCCAATGGCAGAAGCACGGCTCCCAAGGTTTACAGACCACCCCCAAAAGGGGCGGGCCAGGGAGCTGGCTCCACCTACCCCTGGGACATCCCTGGCCTGGCCTGCTTCCCTGGCGATGAGGGGCACGCACCCGCCTACTCGAGGGCCTTCACCAGGGCCTCGTTGGCTTCGATTCGGATTTGGATCTCTGCTCGTGAGGCCTCATCCGCAGCCCCGGACAGTTCCGACTGCGCCTTCTCCAGATTTGCCCTGGCCGTCTGCAGGGGCAAGTACCGGGTGAAGGCTGAGCGAGATCCTCTTGCACTGAGCACCCTCCCCGGGAGCCAGGAAACTCTGGACTGCTCCTGCCAGTTTTGAGCCTCAGTCTCCCCACTGATACTCACCCCCAGGTCCAACATGTCCAGTGTCACTGCCTCTTCAGCCAGTAACTGTACGGAGGAGTCAGCGTTCACTGTGACAGATCCACTGCTCACTGTGGAGGGAGGGTAGGAACAGCTTGAGTCCTTGTCCATGCTGCCACCCCAGCCAAGTGCTCCTGGTGCCCAAGTCTGCAAAGCACCACCAGCCCAAGGAGACCCCACAGTACTGACTCTAGGGTCCAGCACACAGGGTGGGGGGAAGGGGCTGGAGAGGGACAAATACTTCAAGGGAGAACAGAACAGTGAAGGAGAAAAAGGCTGAGAACAACTACAGAGCCACCAAAGACAGCCCCTGGGCAACACAACCCCTCCCTTAGACTCACCAGTGGACGAGCTGAGCTTAGGTCAGGACAAAAAGACCGGACTAAGCTGGATTCAAATCCCCCTCCTTCTCATGCAAACTTTCTCAGACCTCACACACACACACACACACACACACACAATGGGGATCAAACCTAGGGCCTGTGCACTGAGCTACGTCTCCACCTTTAAAAAAAATTTTTTTTCTGGTACTGGGGATCAAAATCAGGACCTTGCGCTTTCCAGGCAGGTGTGACACCACTGAGCTAAATCCCCGGCCCCTGCCTTTTTAAAATTATGAGACGGGTTTTGCTAAGTTACCCAGGCTGTGCTCAAACTTGCCATCTTCCTGTCTCAGCCTTTTGAGTAGCTGGGACGGCAGGTGCGCACCTCTGTGCCCAGCTCCTTAGCTCGACCATCTCTCCTAAGCATCTTGTCTCTCTTCCTAACGAGTCATACACACCCCACCCCTCCACTGCACACTGATTCACAGCAAGATGAATTGTTTCTGCCATTTCCTAGATGACCACGTGTCTGTGCCCAGCCCCGTCGGGTCAGGAGGCCCTCACTTAAGCCCACCAGACTAACCAAAGTACTTAGTAGTCGTGCCATCTTCAGCGTGGACCACAACCAGCCCCGGCCGTAGGACCTGTAGAGTGGGCACGTGGGATGCCAGGATGCCAAAGGCTCCAGTCAGTGTGGGGACGTCCACCTGCCGCACGTTGGCACGGTTGAAGAACACCTGGAGAGGGTAGCGTGGGGGACGCTGTTGCTGCTACCCAGTGCCATGGCCACTAGGGACTCAGTCTTTTTTGTGAATTGGGTCCAGGCAGGACTGTGTCCAGGTGGGGACAAACGCCGCCAGCGCTGGCTTTGGTTCGGGGACAGTTGTTGCCTCCACCGCTTATCTCCAAAATGGGAATACCAGCACAGGAGGCCACCCGAGCCACTCTCTAGAGACTCCAGCAAAGGCCATTTTAGCAGAAAAGGGAATACCCGAGAGTTTATCTAGAGAAGGGCCCTGGACAATGCAATGTATGGCCAGAGGCACGTCGGTTATAGGGATTGGGTTCCGGGGTGGAAGTCTGAGAGCCATTTCTCCGCTATCCCGCCCCGCCCCTCCCCTCCCCGAGCACAGCTGGGGTCCAGCGACCCCTTGGTTGGGGGAACCGCGCTGTCCGGGGAAGGCGTTCGGCCACGAGGGGATGGGAGCTCGGTTTCCGGGAGCCCAAGGTGCGGCGAAAAAATACTGCGATTCTGTGGGTTGGGGAGAAGGGGGCGCCTCGACCTCCGGACCATAGGGATGGAAGGGGCGGGGAAGGGGCCACCGAGGGCGGCTGACGACCTGAGGTAGGAACTCGCGCCCCGGGGCGGCGACGGCGCGGGGTCTGGACCTGTGTAGGGGAGGCGAAGGTGAAGGACATCTGGGCGGGACCGGCGGCGGGAGCCGGGGCAGAGGCAGCCTCGGCGTAGGCACGCGCCTGGCGCACGAGGTGGCCCAGGCCAAGACGGCGGAGCAGTGTGGCAGACAGCATGGAAGCGATGGTAGACGAACAACGGCGGCAGCAGACAACGGGCAACGGCGGGAGAAGTGGCCTGGAGGGCGAGGAGGACGACGTGCGGGGACTTCTGGGAGGAGCAGTCCCTTTGAGCGCGCACGCGTGCAGTACGACTCCGGCCGGGCCGCGCACAGTCGATGACGAGAACGCAGAGCCCCGCGCGAGAGCCATCTGGGAGTTGTAGTTTTCTTCGGACCCTCGCTAGGGTTGGAAATTCTTGCGGTGGACGATTACATTTTTCGGCAACTGTGGCCCTCGATGCTTGTGCGAAGAGGGGTCCACCCGAGCTCCATGGTTGTTTCAGGACGTTCACTGGATGCCAGGCGCTGCAGACATTTGTGAAGCAAAAACAGGGTACTCTAGGGTGGTGAAGAGAGCGCTTATTATTTGTCAATCATAAGCTGATCTGTAGTGTATTAAAAAGTGACAGGTCCCGGGCGGGGTGGCACACGCCTGTAATCCCAGCATTGGGAAAGCTGAGGCAAGAGGATCACTTCGAGTTCAAGACCATCCTGAACTACATACTGAGATCGTGTCTCCAAAAAAAAAAAAAAAAAAGTGATACGTGCGAAAATACACACGTAACACAAACTACGGGGTGGGGTGGGGTTGTAGTGAAAGTTGCAGGAGTACAAGCACGTGTCAGGAACGGCAGCCCAGGTAAGGCACAGCGCATGCAAGCACCCGGTGGGACAGGAAGGTTGCTGGGTGTCCGGTGCCTGGAGATGGGCTCGCCCAGCTCCACCGCCCCCAGCCCATGGGCCTTCGCCCCCGCGCCTCGCTGACGCAGGAGCGCATGCAAGGGCGGCTCCAGGGCCTCGCTGACGTTAACCGTGTCCCGCGCAGTCTCGCTCGCGGCCATGACGTCAACCGCCCCGCCCCCGCGCTCACGCAGGCTGGTGGGCGGGATTGGGCTGGCTGTCAGTCCCCTCCTCCTTGGGCTCCCGGAAAATGAAGGGTCAGGGCCGGCTGGGGGCTGGTGTCTCACACTGTGGAGGGACTGGGCTGAGGTGCAGAGGGCTGGACCCCAGGGTGCAGGTATGGTGGTCACACTGAGCGGGGGTGTCATACTGAGTTCCCGCCATGCTACAGTGAGGGAGACCCAGGGTCTAACACCCCGTGTGCCTCCCCACACCTAGAGTCTGTCCCCATACACACCAGGATCCAGTCATCTGCTGATCCATGTCACAGACCCCAGGCCAGCGCTGGGAGGGACACTCGGGACATCAGTCTTGATGATCTGGACCTTCTGCCCCAGGGAAGTTAAGCGCAGCGAGAAGCCCCATCCTTTCCCAGGTGCAAACATGGATGCCCCGCTCTGTGGGACTAGAGCCCCTGTATTCACCTGCCACTCCAAGGAGCAGGGAGGCCTAATGGGCTCCTCAAAAAAATATCAGGTAGGTATACCTGCAGTCTCCACTCTGGTGGCCCACTGGTGACAGCAGCACCATTGCTTAGGGCTCGAAACCTAAGAAGATCTCGGAACTCCACCCTGTCTGGCCTGTCCACCTATTCCTGCCTTTGTGGCCATCTCAGACCTGCACAGCCCCAGCCTTCTCCCCGCCTCACCTCAGGTGCCAGAGAGTCTTCTTTGGGAAAAGCTGAAGCCTGGGGGAGTCATTCCTAGGCTGGGAGCCGTACTTTGGTCTCCCTGCTTTGCTTTCTGCAAACACTTTGCTTTCTCAGCTTTCCCCATGTGGAGCCAGCATCCCTGATCCCTGCACGTTTATTTAATCACCTTGCTGTCCCTAAGCAGACACGTCCATTCCCTCCTGTGTGCTGGCCCTGTGCTCAGCCTGCGGACCCAGCCATTAAGAAGTTCTTATCCTGCCAGGTATGGTGGCTCATCCCTGCCATCCCAGAAATGTGGGAGGCTGAGACAGGAGGATCACAAGCTCCAGCTCAGCTTGGGCAATTTAGCAACTCAACCAAAAAAATGTTTTTTTGAGTCAGGATCTTTCTCTGTAATTCACGCTGGCCTTGAACTCACAGCAATCCTCCTGCCTCAGCCTCCAGAGTGCTGGGATTACAGGCATGTGCCCCCATGCCCCAGCAAGTCCTTAAAAAATAAAAGACTAGGGGGCTGGGGATTTAGCTCAGTGGTTCCGGTTCCATCTCCTGCTCTGCAAGTGCAAAGGCCGGAGTTCGATCCCTAGTACCAAAAAAAAAACCAAAAAGAAAAAAGAAAAAGTTCCTGTCCTTGGAATTCACAATGTAATGAGGCAAGACAACATAGAGGAGTAGAATGCCTGATGTAGGGCCACACAGATAGCAGAATAGGGGACCCAGGGTGTGGGTGGTGGAGTGCTATGAAACCAATGGTTTCTTGGGAAAATTGGGAGTAGAGTGAAGCATTCAAAGAGCACATGATGGGCAGACACATACAGGTACCAAGGTTCTGAGGTTGGCCTGAGTCTGAATTCTCAGTGTTAGAAGGGTGCTATTGTGAGGCCTGGCACACAGGCCCAGGGTAGCTGGGATGTGATCTGGACCAGGCTGGTGGTAGGCTGGTGGTCTAACCAATTAAAAGGATGAGTATATCTACTGCTGGGGGTGTAGTTCAGTCATAAGGCACAAGTTTAATGTGCCAGACTCCCAGCACCAAAAAGAAAAAAGGGGATAGGCTGTCTCTGTAAGCAGGGTTTCAGCTGGCATGACGCTCCATGAGGAGCAGGTCTCTGTGGGTGCAAGGTGGGCCCTGGGGGACACTCAGCAACACTCTGAATACTTGTGTTACCATCTCTCCTTTGCTGTACCTTGGAGGGAGGACAGGGGACAGGGGACTATGGCGGGCCCCTGACAGTGCCATAGGGGACCCACATGCATTAGGGAAACAGGTAGGGTTCATGTCCCCAGATCCCTTGGCCTGGACACCCTGCAGATCCCAGACTGGAGGGAACTGTGCACCCAGGGGATGAGTAAGATTGACTGTCGGTGCACCCTGGACTCCTTGGCCCAGTGCCTTGGGATACAGGGCAATTCCTGCACCCAAAGGAGGCCATGAGCCTCAGGGACCTGAGTTATGGGGAGTTACGCACCCTAGGCCCCGGGCGATGTATCCCTGGAGGCCAAGGACCTGGACTAGGTGAGTCGTGCAGCCTTGCAGGGGGTGGGGACCCGGGCGCCGCGGGAGGGGGCGCCCGGGAGCTCAGGCTCCGCCCCCGCCCCCGCCGGAAGAGAAGGGGAGGCGGTGGCCAGCGCGGAGCTAGCCAGACGGGGCGGCGAGAGCGGCGGGGGCGGCCGGCTGGGCACCGGGCGGCACCGGGCGCACCGAGCGGGAGCGCCGCCAACGCGGTCACGTGTGCGGCCCCTCCTCTCGCGCCGGCCTCCCCCGCGCGCGCCGCTCTCTCCATTCATAAATTCTCCGCCTGCTCCGCTGCGCCGGGTGCCTGAGCCAGCCGGGGAGTGCCGCGCAGCCGCCGCCCGCCCTCCGCCCGCTGCCCATGGGCCGCGCGCGTCCCGGCGGTGAGGTAGGCGCGGCGGGCCCGGGGCGCACGGGGCGGACGGAGGGGGAGCGGGCGGGTAGCGCGCGTGACCCGGGATGGTGGCCGGCCCTGGGGCGTGCCCTGGCCCCAGCCCCCTGGCCCTGCCCCGCGCGTTGCGAGGTAGGATGTGGAGGAGCCAGGCGGGCCCGAGAGCGGCCTGCGTCGCTTTGCACTCCGCCCGGTGGTCCAGCGACCTGGCAAAGAAACCTCTCGCCCGCGCCCTCCCCCGCCTCAGTTTCTCCAGGTTAAATTGGGCAAGGGCGACAGCGCCTCGACCTCCTGCCTTAGCGCAGTAGCCAAAGGAGTCGGCTCGAGGTCGCAGGGAGCCTCCCACGGGCAGTCCCGCGTCGTCCCCCCCCCCCCCCGCACCCGCCCCAGCCCACCTCTCGTTCTCTCTCCATTCATCTTCCCGGTCTCCTCCCGTCATCATGCCTGTGCCGCTGCCCCACCCCCTTCAGCTTGAACTTGTTTCCCGACCTACATCTGGGGCCCCCTGTCTCCCAAACCGGGGAGTCCCAGCCAGCCTCTGACCCGGAGCGCTGAGGACACCGGGGCGCCCTGCGCACCTTCCCCTTCTCAGGGCCACAGTTTCACACACCGTCCAGGGGCTCGAAGCCTGAAAAGGGCTGGCTAGTGATACTGGAGCTTGTGCGCTCCTCTTTAGTGGGGAAAGGGGCTTGCGTGCGCGCTGTGCCGGCTCGATGCCGCTGACCAGAGCGGCCATACCCTTGCCCCCCCCTTCCCGTTCCGCCCTTCCCGCCCTGGGTAGGTCAGGTGCAGTTTGGAGGCACCCCCGCCCCCGCTACCGAGTACTGAGAGCCCCTTCCCCAGCCTCAGTTTCCCCCAAGCGCGAGGTAGCTGTGGAGGCCAGTCAGCTGGGCCTGGGCTGGTGCAGGCGCTCAGGTTGGGCACTGGCGGTCGGGCGCGCGGAGCAGCCATCTTGCAGCCGCCGCGGCTGGGGCGCCCCCGCAGGCGGCCTCCTCGCCCCCGCGCCCCCCTCCCCGCCATCCTCCCTCTGCCTGGCAACCCGCCCCCCAGCTCGCCCTGCGCACGGTCGCCATGGGAACCAGATTCTGGGGCAGAAGCAGATGCGCCTCTTTTGTCCTTTCCACTCCCACCAGCGTGGGTACTGAGGGACCTTCACCTCCTGAGTCGTGACTTGTGGGGAGGGGTTCCTGGGAGGGGTTCCTGGCGCGGCTGGGGCGAGTTCCTTTGCGTCCTATCTGCGGACAGAGACACCTGGCTGGGGCTGCCAATCCCCCTGTCTGAGGCACCATAAGGGCACCTGGGGTTTTGCCTGAGTGCTCCCCAGTCTCACGCTCCCCATTTCCCTAGGTGGGCTTTCCCTTTTCTGGACAGGGCTTCCCCCAGGCCCATACTACCTTGCTGGGCCAGCCACACTGGCCAGGGAGGCATTTGTGATCCACACACACACACACATACACACACACACACACACGTACACCTCTCTAGGGGTAAAGATGCCAAAACTGAGGTCCTCAGGGAGAAGCCCCCCCCCCGCGCGCCCGTTGCACAGTCTGCAGAGGACGGGGGCTGCTGCAGCACCCTGCCCCTCCTGTCCATGACTCACCGCCCTGTGTGGGCTCCTGCTTCCAGCAGGGATAAGAGGGGCTCATTTCCAGTAGCTCCGGTGAGGCTGGAGCTGAGCAGTCCGTTTTCCCCTCCCCCAGCCTTAAGATGCAGCCCACTGCCACGATGGCCACTGCAGCCACCACCACCGCCACAGTTGCCCTGACAACATCGTGGGACAATGCCACCGTCCGTCCCACGGTGGGTGACCGCGAGGGATGGGGTGTAGGAGTGCACCAGAAGTCAGGGCGGTGGGCAGGACCCTGACACTTTCTTCCCTGTACATGCCTGCAGGCTCAGCCTGATCCCATCCTGGACAACTATGTGCTGTTGGTCGTGGTGATGTCACTGTTCATTGGGGGCACACTGGTGGTGCTGTCGGGTGTCCTGCTCCTGTGTAAACGCTGCTGGGAAGTCCACCAGCGCTTCAACAGGTGCGCCTGCCCCCAAGGACCCTGACATGCAGCTCGCCTGGGTCATCAGTCCACTCACTGCTATCCCTTCCCTGGCACCCTAGGGCCATGGAAGAAACAGAGAAGACCACCACCACCTACCTGGACAATGGCGCCCACCCTGCCCAAGGTGAGGGGCCTGCTTGGCCCGACCACCCCATCCGTCCATCTGTCCACCTGCCTGCCGCCTGCCCCCTCAGGCCGCCTGACGGTCTGTGTCTGTCTGTCTCCCCCACCAGACTGGGCGCAGCTCGATTCCGACTCATCTCTGTTTGCTTAACGCCCAGGCGTAGGTGCGCACAGGCGCATGCTGAGCGAGTGAGTGTGTGAGCGGATGAGGGAGTGCCCGAGAGCCCGCCCCGCCTGCCCCAGCCCGCCCAGTCCGTCCGTCCATCCGTCCTTCCTTCCGTCCTGCGGTTACTCAACCCTGCACCCTCCCGGTCCCACCCCATTCCCATGGCCTGCCCAGGACAGAGCACGGCCCACCCGGGGCCCACCCTCTCTTGGCTCTCCTGGCAGACCCTGAGTTCCGGGGCGAGGACCCTGAGGGCCAAGATGTGGAGACCGAGCGCTTCCTGTCTACCAGTTCCACTGGCCGCCGGGTCTCCTTCAACGAGGCTGCCCTGTTTGAGCAGAGCCGGAAGGCTCAGGACAAGGGCCGAAGGTGAGGGTGTGTGGCTAGGAGGCTATGGTCCAGGGTGTCAGGGCTGCTCCTCTGTAGAGGAGGTTGGGCTTGAGGATAACGTTTCAGGACCCCACCCCTGGGCCCCGAGATGCACTGACCAGGACTCCTCCTGCAGGTATACCCTGACTGAGGGAGACTTCCACCACCTGAAGAACTCCCGCCTCACCCACCTGCACCTGCCACCCCTCAAGATCATCACTATCCACGAGTGTGACTTGGGTGAGGCCAGCTCAGCTGCCACACCCAACCCGGCCACCACCCCTAAGGACAGCCTGGCCATCTTCCAGGTGAGGGATGGTGGGAGGGCAGCTGGCTGGACCCCTGGGGCTGAGTGG
This sequence comes from Heterocephalus glaber, assembly GCF_053883595.1. Classification (NCBI taxonomy): domain Eukaryota; kingdom Metazoa; phylum Chordata; class Mammalia; order Rodentia; family Bathyergidae; genus Heterocephalus; species Heterocephalus glaber. The sequence goes on along the minus strand of NW_028258457.1, from coordinate 3,664,398 downwards.
GTTGAGGGCTGGGTCCCCCCTCACCCTCCCATGCTCTTTGACCTGTCACTGCTTCCTCCCCTGCCTGGCTCTGTCCCACAGCCCCCGGGGAAGGCCCTCACCGGCCGCTCTGTGGGCCCCAGCTCCGCCCTGCCAGGTGACCCCTACAACTCTGCTGCTGGCGCCTCTGACTTTGCAGAAATCAGCCCCTCAGCCTCCAGCGACTCTGGGGAAAGTGCTTCGGTAAGGACCTCCCTCTCTTCTCCCTGGGGTGTCCAGAGAACTGGGGCTGTTTCTCGTGTGCCCCCACCCCAAGAAAGATCCTCACTCTGTGGCTTTGTGCCTGGCCTTTACAGGCCTAAGGGACATGGCACACCCCCCCCCACACAAGGGGACCTCAGGCTTCCTCTGTGTGGTTCTGGGTGACTGCAGGGGACACAGCCAGCACCTACCCTGAGTCCCAGCCCCTCACCCTTGGGAACTTTATCCCTGAACTCTTCTGCACAGGGACTGGCAAGGTGTCAGAGGGAGAAGCCCCTCCCACTCCTGCTCTGAGCAGGTTCATCCAGGTGGGGGTGTGGGTACTACCTCCTGGTGCCCAGCTAGGGCTGGCACTTGGGGCTGGGGAGGGGACTGCCTGCCTGAGAATGCTCCCTGTCTTCTCTCAGTTGGATACAGGTGCCAGGAGTGCCAAGGCTGGTGGACCCGGGACCTCGGCAGGGCCTGGGGAGGTGGGGGCAGGCTCCGGGCCAGGCACTGTCCTGCAGTTCTTCACCCGCCTGCGCCGCCATGCCAGCCTGGATGGGGCCAGCCCCTACTTCAAGGTCAAGAAATGGAAGCTGGAGCCCAGCCAGCGGGCATCCAGTCTGGACACAAGAGGTCAGTTGCCACCCCCATGGGCAGCAAGGCCCTGGCAGGGTAACTGCCCTAAGCTGGCCAAAAAGGCTGTCAGGGGTCCCTGTATCCCTGGTGTGCCCCAGCTAGATGCCCTCTGGGTGCATTTTGTTCCATCTGGCAATGACTTTCCCTTGTCTCCTCCTAGGGTGACCTTAGCCACCTTGTCTGTTTGACTGTCTGAGCTTTGGTTTTTCTGGTAGAGACTCGGGGAGAAGGACTGGGGAAACCAGTGTCTTCTGTAAGGACTGGACAGTGATGTTTTTGGACTTTGCGGCCAATCTCCTTGCAGCTCCTTCTTTGGTGCTGCTCTTGTAGCTAGAATGCAGCCAGAGATGGATGTAAATGAATGAGCATGGTTGTGTGCCAATAAGACTTTATTCAGAGACAGGTTGGGGGCCATTTTGGCTGCTAGGCAGTGGCCTGCTAACCCTGGGTACAGGGTTTCCTCATCCTGAACCCAGGGCAGGACCAAGTGTGCATGGGGATGGGGAAAGCAGGCACTGTCCTGCTTTCGACCTCAGTGAATAGCAGCAGCTCAGAGAGACTGGGGCTGGTTGGGCCTGCTGTCCTGTAGAGGCCATGGATCCTGAGATGGGGAAGCTGTCGTCTGGGTGGAGCACAAGCCCCACATTTTCAGATGGAGCCCTGATTCCTGGTGGTGATTACAGTCACTGGCAGTTGCAGAGGCCCCAAACCTGTTTGCCAGGTGTGGCTGCCCTGCCCACCCCACGGTTTGCCCACTGCCTGCTCCCTTGGAGGAAGCTTTAGGTGGGGGCAGGGCACCCCTAGAACTCCTTGGGCCAGGGTGCAGCCTGCAGGAGAGGGTACCTCCCTCACTCACCTTGGCTCCCACCAGCCTGGCCCTGACTCTCCCACGCCTTCCCAGCTGTGGCTGCTACTGGGTGCCTTTGCTCCAGCCCACGCCTGTCTGGCCAGGGCTCCTCTGGGCACTACTTCTAACCAAGGCCTTTGTCCCCCAGTACTAGGGATATGAACCCAGGGCCTCCACACTAAGTTACATCCCTAGACCCCATTCCTTATTATTTATATACGTATTTATTTTTTGGTACGGGGGATCAAACTCAGGACCTTGTGCTTGCTAGGTAGGCGTGGTGCTGCTGAGGTACATCCCAGGCCCCTAGTCCCTGGTTTTAAAATTTTGAGACAGAGTCACTAAGTTCCCTAAGCTAGGTTTATATTTGCTATTGTCCTGCTTTAGCCTCTAGGTGTGCTAGGATTACAGATGTGCACCACTGTGCTCAGCTGTACCTATGGTCTTTTTTTTTTTTTTTTGGTACCGGGGATCAAACTTGGGACCTTGCGCTTGCAAAGCAGGCGGCAGAACCATTGAGCTAAATCCCTGGCCCTAACCTATGGTCTTTTTAACTGAAGCCTGCTCTTTGGTCTTGATTTTTCTGCCCTGTGCCTCAATTTCCTCACTGTACCCTGAGAACTACTCTCCACACCTATCATGCCCTGGGAGCTGCTGCCTGAATATGGGTGTGTGTGTGTGTGTGCGCGTGTGTGTGTGTGTAAGGGGAACAAAGCAGACCAACAAACCTTACCCTATACAGGTTCCCCCAAACGCCACCACTTCCAGCGGCAGCGGGCAGCCAGCGAGAGCATGGAGCAGGATGAGGGGGACGCCCCCTATGCAGACTTCATCCAGTACATCGCCCGTGCTGGCGACGCTGTGGCCTTCCCACCCCCCCGCCCCTTTCTGGCCAGCCCCACCAGCCCGCCCCCCGCTCTCGGCAGGTATTTTTCAGTAGATAGAGGTGCTAGGGGTGGACCTGTGGGCCCCTGCCCTGCTCCGTCCCCACTAGGTGGCCCAGGGAGCACCCTCCTGGCCCTGTGGACACGCGCTCGGGTCCCCCTGCAAGGACCGAAGGAGGAGGGAAGGAGGGAGAGACTGGGTAAGGGTAGGGGGGCAGGTGTGGCTCCAGAGGATGGCCCCAGGGTCCCCAAGAAGGGCCACTTGCCCAGGCAGGGCCACCGTGGACTTGTGTCCACCCTAGTGCTGCCGCTTCCTGGTGGAGTCCAAGGCCTGAGGGGCTCCTCAGTGGGGCCCAGTCCCCTCCCGCCTGCCCAGACTCCTTAAGGGATGGACAGCCCCCTCTCAGAATCTCATAATCTCTCCCACCATAATTCCATCCCTTTCCAACCCCAACTTTCAAGCAACTGTCCTGAAACTGGTGCCCAAACCAACAGGAGTTGCGAGGGGTGGGGTGTGCACGGGACTGCTCAGGGTGCCTTCCAGACTTGGGCAGCTCCTGTCTATGGCGAGTGACTCATTTCTATGCCTCACTCTCCTGGTCCTATCAAACCTGTGATGTGTGGGTGAAGTGACTGCCTGGTCCATCCTCCAGCCCCCATGTCCCTGGAGAGACTAGAAGAGAGGAATGGTAGTTAACTCTTAGAGGAACAGTTTGCCCCTGAAGCCCCGGGACATTTGCACAGTCCAGTCCTGAGGTTTCCCCCACCCTACTGCAGCCCTTCCCGGTCCCACCCCCAGAGGCGGGTGGCCGACGGGCTCTGATGGCTGACGGGCTCTGATGACCGCGGCCTGGCTTGCAGGCTAGAGGCGGCCGAGGCAGCGGGAGGAGTGAGCCCCGAGTCCCCCCTGGAGCGAGGCGCCGTCTCGGGGCCCGAGCAGCCGGAGCTGGACGCCGAGCAGGCACAGGCCAGCTACCGCGACCTGTGGAGCCTGCGCGCCTCGCTCGAGCTGCACGCGGCCACCGCCTCAGACCACAGCAGCAGTGGCAACGACCGCGACTCGGTGCGCAGTGGCGACAGCTCTGGCTCAGGGGGCGCGGTGCCTGCCTTCCCACCACCCTCACCACCCGCGCCCCCGCGCCCCAAGGATGGTGAGGCTCGCCGGCTGCTGCAGATGGACAGTGGCTATGTTAGCATTGAGGGTGGCCGCGGTGCAGGTGACGACCTCGCGGTCATCGAGCCGCCGCTGGCCACACCCGCCCCCTCTCCACGCAGTCCGCGTGCCTGGTCACGCCGGCCGCGGCGGGACTACAGCATCGATGAGAAGACCGATGCGCTCTTCCACGAGTTCCTGCGACACGACCCGCATTTCGATGACACCCCGGCCACCGTGCGCCACCGTGCACGCGCGCATCCACACACGCACGCACGCAAGCAGTGGCAGCAGCGCGGCAGGCAGCACAGCGACCCTGGTGGTGCACGTGCAGCCCCTGCTGCGGGGCCTACAGTCCCGCCTGCTGGCGTGCCTCGGCCTGCGCGTGCGCCCTTGCGCCGTGGTGACAGTGTCGACTGTCCACCCGAGGGCCGTGCACTGGCCAGCACGGGCGACGACCTGGCCATTCCCGTCATCGAGGAGGAGCCCGGCGGTGGGGGGGGCGGTGGAGGCTGCCCTGGCTCAGGCCTCTGTGTGGAGCCCTCCAGGGAGCTGCTGGACAAGCTGGCAGCAGGCCTCGAGGAGAGACTCTTTCCCCCGTGCCTGGCCGAGCCAGTCCCTGCAGCCCCAGCGCTGGTCGTCGCTGCTGCCCCTACATCCCCCGACCACAGCCCGGCCTAAGTCCTGTGCCCCGAGCCTACCTCCGGGCAGCTTCTCTGGCACTGGGGTCTCGGCAGCGACGGCAGTGGGACAGACCTGGGGACGCGATGCCCTCGCATGTATGCACCTGGACCACACTGGCCCGTTGTGCACATGTGCGGACCGGGTGCTCTGGCTGTCCCAGGTGTGCACACTCGCAGCTCCATGCATCCCTAGAGGCGCGCATGTGTACAGTTCAGCGGCCAGCAGTCGTAGTCCCACGTGCACACGCCACGGCCCCTTGTCGACCTCCTGCCCTCCAGGTGTGTACACCCATTGCCCTTTCTGGGCATGCTGTGGGTTGGTCATCACGGTATCAAGAGGTGCAATGCTCCATGACCCTGGCTTGACTGGAGGAAGAAATTCCCATCTTTGGGCCCTTAAGGAAAAGTCAATGCCCATGGCCTCAGACAACAGCTTCCAGGCCTTACAGCGCAACATTTCTGCTTCGGAGGGGCAGTGGTCCCGGACTGCAGTGTGGGCTTGGGATCTGACATCTCAAGGGATGTGCATAGTTTCCCTCCATGCCCAGTTGAAGCTTGAGGGGTCAGGAGCATGTATTCGGGAGGGGGGAGGCCACTGCCCGCCAGGCGCATGCGTGATCCCCATCAGGGTAGGAACTGACTGGGGACCAAGGATCAAAGAGCTCTCCATCCCAGGACCCAGGAGGTTGGCTGGAGGCCGAGGCTGCCAACCCCACCAAGCCGTTTACCTCACCGCGGCATGTGTTCGCGGCAGCCCGCGCCCCCTCCCACTCCGAGCAATAACTGCGCTTGCCGCCGCCAACGCTGCTGCCACAGCCACCAGCCCTGAACTTGGCTCCTCCTGCCAATGCTGTCTCCCTGTACACGCTGTTCCATCCGTCCTGTCCTGCATGCGATTGGCGACCCATGCCTGCCCCTTCCAGAGGAGCCACCGGGGACTCAGTGTTGGAGATGTGGACAGAACACAGCCCAGGCGGCACAGCTTCAAGTCTCCCGAGCTTTATTTATTGCCAAAAGATGGGGCCGTCGGCCCTGCCCTCGCTGCTGCCCGTCCAGTCTGTCCCACCCCAAGATGGCGTTCTCGTGTTGTTTTTGTTTTCTGGTCGATTATTAAATATTTAATGCACACTCCTGCTTGCTCCTGGTCTTCACTGGGGACCCAAGACCACTGTGGCCTCAGCATCCCACTGGCCACTTATCTGAGCAAGACAAAGCTCAGATGGGGTCCTGCCTGTGGGGACCATGTGCTCCCATCCCTCTCCCCATGGTTCCCAAACACCCTCACAGCCACAGCTCAAATCCACCTGTTTTATTTAAAAAAAAAAAAAAAAAAGAAAAAAAAAGAGAAGGACCAACCAAACAACAAAAACGAGGCCACGGGGCTCCCTCAGGCGGTCTGCATGCAAGATGCTGGCAGGAGCCTGCTCTCCAGGGCCGCGGCATGTCCCCAGCAGCAGGGGCAGACGCTGGGGGGCGGGCAGAGGGCCAGTAGTCTGAACATAAAGTGCATCTTGGAGGCTGGGCCTCTGTCTCCCTTGCCCGGGGAGGGCTTTACACAGGACTGCAGAGTCTGGTCGTGTCCACTACCCAGTGGTGCTGTGCACAGGTGGCCCCGGGAGGGGTGCACCAAGACCCCTGTCACCCCGCTGCCTAGCCCTTGTGCTCCTGACGTCCTGAGCGGTCAGCACAGAGGCATGGTGGCCACCTTCTTGGGCAGGCAGTGGGCCGGAAACCAGCAGGAAGACTGAGAGCCTGGGCCACGGCCATGGGCCGTGGCTCCTGGAGACAGGCTGTGGGCGAGAGGACATTAGTGGTCACTCTGGGCACCTGGACCTCACTTCGTGCCTGAGAAGCCACTAGACAGCTGGGGAAACTAAGGCCTGGTCAACAGGGTGAGACAGCAAGAGGCCACTTCCTGCCATGGGCTCCCTTACAGGAGGCAAGGACACTTCAGCAGTACAGTGGGGATGTGGCTGGGCAGGGCCAGGTGGAGGCACACAGGGAACCCCGAGGGACCCTGGACAACTCAGCCCTTCCAGGACCCCAGTGGCTCACAGTGAGCTGCCAGGCACCACCCAGCCATCCTTTGCCATCTGCAGCCATATCCAGAGTCTCAGGGCTGCATCTAGCATGGACTTTCCCGGAGCAGCAGGCCCAGCACAGGCCATGGATCCTGGTGCGGCTGGACAGGGTGCTCTGGAAAGTGAGCACCTCCAACCCATCCCTGACCCTGCCATGACAACAGTGGCTGTGTGGGGGGAATGACAGCTGGCACAGCCTTGCTATATGGCTTTGCAGGCTGCAGTGACTGGCAGGACCGCCAGAGACCAGGGACCGAGCAGAACTGGCTGTGGCCACCTAAGTGCCAGCCCCAGTGACAGCTCCACACCCTGTACCTTCTATTGGGGACAGCCAGGAACCCCTCCTTTCCCCACAGAGGCTTAGAGGTTGCCCCTGTCCCACCTTTCACCCACCTGCAGGCGGCGCCCTCACTGCTGCTTGCAGGCCGACAGCCGTCGGATCTTGCTGCTGGAGCAGGCCTTGCGGGCTGAGTGGGTGGCACCGGCCTTGGGCTTGGCACTCAGCTGTGCAGACTCCGTGCCATTCATGCACACAGCCTTGGGTAGGCTGAGGCTCTGTCCGTTCTGACCTGCTTCCTCCTCCTCCGGGACCTGTCCTAAGAGGAAGATGGCAAGCACCACCTGAGCCAGGAGCAAGAGTACCCTGTGCCAAGCCCACACCTGGCACCTGGGTGGACCCCTCTGCCTGTTGTGGCTCAAGTGGCACCTGAAGGGACCCCAATCCTTCAAAAGGAGAGCAGGCAGGAGCCTGCCCTGCACCCACCTGCTATCATAGGATAAGCTGGGCTCGAAGGCCAAAACAGCCCATGAGAATGAGGTCAGTCTGCAGACCCCCACCCAGGCTCTCGTCCCCGGCATGGCAGGGTCCACTGCAGCCACCCTGCCCAGCTAGGCACGTGCACAACAGGCAAGGAGAGGTGGAGGCCTGCCTCTCAAGCAGTTCCTGCAGACACGGCCAGCCCACCCACTGGGAGCTAGTGTGGTCACTCAGTCGTGCCCAACCCTGCAGATGTCTACAGGAACCTGCTGCCTGAGGCTCCTGGGGCCAGTATGTGCCCTGTGCTGGGTGGGGCTGGCGTAACTTGGCTTCTAGAGCTTGCCTGCCCCAACCCTGCATATGCAGACACAGCCAGCTTCCACAGTGCCCTTGGTAATGAGATGCCAGTCTTGTCACTGGGTCTGGGCTGATTAGGTCTCACATCCTGCCGACTCGCAGCCCGGACCCAGCTCTTGGGATGGTGACAGGGCTGCCAGGCCAGGTGGGGACAGTCAGGTGTATAAAGCAGAACCAGCCCGGGGCAAGTGGGCCACAGCCCAAGCCACCACAGCATCCTGCTTCTGCACAAAGAGCCATACCCGGTTGGGGATGCAATGTCAGGCACAGGGGCACCTTCTGGACAATCCTGGGTGCTGGGTACAGGAGAGGAGAAGGTGGTAACCACCCATCCCTATTCTTTCCCTGCCAACCTTACCTCTCTTCAAGCCAAGGCAGGCCTGATGGACTTAGGGGCCCAAGGGGTTCCCACGTGGGAACCACGGTCTGTGTGCCAGTACACAGTCCACAAGGAAGTTTTGGTCTGGTGCCCTGGCCGGGGGCTGAGGGACTGCCCGTCAGGGCAAAGGGCCCAGGCTAGGTTTTGCCGGCCTGCCCGAGGCAGAGCCAGGCAGCCAACATGGGAGCCTCCTCCCACAGGACCCCACATGTATAACTCCCCTCCCAGGATGCCCAGAATCCCCAGGAAGCAGCTGGCACCCAGGGGCCATATCTGACAGGAGGCAGCACAGCCTCCAGTGCCCTGCTCAGCCTCAGGCCACCTGCCAAGCTAGGCCAGTGGGGCTCATGGGGACCAGGTGCTGCTGTACAGTGCTGGGGAAGCGATGCAGGGCTCCCTGACCCCAACCTTCCAAAACCCTCCCCTGCAGCCACAGCCCCATGCCCTGGGACTACCTGCCTGGCCCTCCCACCCCTCAGGCGGCGCCTGTCCCCTCAGGAACGCTGGCAGTAGTTAGCGGCCACTGGGGCCTGGCGGAGGGGAGCCACAGTGCATCACCCAAACACACAGCAGACAGAGCTTTATAGCAAAGACAGTCCAGGGGCACTGGATGGGGCAGGCGGCAGGGACGGCGGGAGGAGGCTACACTAAGGCCTCGCTCCTCCTCGGCTTCCTCTCCTCAGAGGGCTGGTTCCCTGGCTCCTCCATGTTCCTCGCTCCTCACTAGCCCTGCCTCAGACACTTCCTGGCCACCTGGGAAAGAAGGTGACAGGATCAGGGCACAGTTGCCTCAATGACCAAGAGGAGGGCTCTGGACCCTCTCTGTGTGGCTGGCTGACGGGTTGCCCTGTGGAAGGGGCAAGAAGCCCCTGCCCTGGGCTCTCCAGCTTCACGACCAGTTTGTGCTGGACTTGAGCAGGGAAAGCTGACAGACCACGAGGCAGTACCTGGGATGGATGCCCAGAAGCCCTCCCAGACACACCTGCCCTCAATGCTGGGCAGCTCCCTCAGCCCGATTCTATGCCCTCTGGGACCAGGGATCTGCCACCAGGGACAGCGCTACCCCCCATAAGACATGTGGGCCAGGCCAGCTCTGCACGTCCCAGCCACAGCCTCTGCCAGCTCACCAGGCACCATGAAGTCCTGGGTGTAGATGACGTTATCCTCAATGCTGAACAGATCCTCGTCCTCATCCTCATCGGTGCGGCCATGCAAGTCCTCTAGGTAGGGCACCACTGTCATGCTGCGCCACCGGTCCTTGGTGTCCGGGCTGGGCGGGATGGGTACCAGTGGCTCAGCCAGTGGGTGTTTCTTCCGGAACCAGCTGCAAAAGCCCAGATGTCTTGACGTCCATCAGGATGGCTGCTGGGTGACCAGTGGCCACCACTCACACAGGAGCCAAGGGCCAGGCTATACCACAGGGTCCCACCCACTCTGTCTACAGCCACTTCTCCCACTCCCAGCTGGAGTGTCCTGGCCAGTGCTAACCCCTGGGGTGAAGTTAAGCTGCCAGCCCTGTGCCATGGGCTCTCAACCCTATCATGCTCCTGCTGCCCCACAGCACAAGGCTGTGCTGGCCAGGCAGAGTGGGGACACATCTCAGGACCTCAGGAAGCCGGGCTGTGGCCAAATGACCCTCTCAGGTTGCTGGCCCTGACCACCCCATATATCCCAACCCACAACTGTCCCTATGTCCACACTGAACCACTGCTGGGCATTAGGGCCAGGGTGGGCCAGGACTGATGCCCTTCCTCGGGGGCCTGGCACCTCCCCAAACACTCCAGGAAGGATACTCAAACCCCAGATGATCCCAGAACATGTTGGTGCCAACCAAACCCTTGCTTCTGGATATGAGGCCTGTGAGGACTGCAGAACCCAGTGAGAGGGGCAGTGCCAGCTGGACCCTCTGCTCACATGGGGCCCTGAAGCTGCCAGCCTGGTTTACACACTCATTTCCTGGGGAGGAACCAGAAAAGAGGAAGGAGCAGCACATATGCCTCATATCCCCAAGACACTGAGCTGAGATGGGGCTGTCCAGGCCAGCAGTAGCACTGCTACACACATCTCATACTGCCGTGCCCACCTCCAGCGTTCTGATCAGACCTCTGCCCTGCAGTCTCCTCAAGCAGACATCCAGCTCACCAACTTCCCCTCGGCCTATGGCCTGCTCCATCTGGACCTTACCACCTCCACAGGCCGAGGGTCAGGGTGACCCCACAAGAGCTCTGTAGCACACACAGTGATATGGCAGCCACTCACCTGTGCTGCCGGATCTGCCGTATGGAGAATCTCTTGGCTGGCTCGTACTCCAGCATCCCTGTGGGGAGCACACAGACCAGGTTGGAGCTAGTTCAAAGACCCCAAGGCCTCCACTGCCCACTGCTAACATCTGTCCCACCTCTGCCCACAATCCTCAAATGCCACCTACCTACAGGACAACCCACTCTGGCCCCGCATAGGCCCTGAGCACCAAGGCAGCAGGTGCAGACAGGGCTGAGATGTGCCAGCACCTTGGCCTGGCCTCCTGCTGGCCACAGCAACTGTGCACAAAACCTTAGGGTGAGGATCATGCTACTCCATTGCCCACCAGATTCAGTGTGTGACTGGTCACCTGATACCACCTGCTATATGGCACAAGAAGCATCCCAGGGCCCTAGGGGACACCAGGGAAACCCAGTCCTGAAAGGCCCAAAACTGGTGGCTTTGGGGTACCCTGACCTGAGGCAAAGTTCCAGGGGCAACCAGGAAGATGGGCATGCATGTGGAGGAAGTGCCGGTCTCACAGGTGAGTCCTAGTGACCCCACTGTGCCACAAGTTCCCCAGGGACACTAGAGCAGCACAGTCTCAGCTCAGAAGAGGCAGAAAGGACAAGATCTCAGGCTGGTGGTGAGAAGGAACCCTAGGCCTCTGCACCTAGACCAAGGCTGCTGCTAGGACTGTCTTGCCACACACACACACATCCCAGAACTCTGGAAGACACCCACCTTTCAGCAGGTCGGAAAGTGGGGGGCCGCAGTCACCTGGGATTGTGTAGTCCCCCTTCCCAATGTTCTCAAACAGCTTGTAAATGTTGTCCCCTTCGAACGGGTACAGGCCTGTCGTGATGTTGTAGCTTCACAGCCAAGGTGGAGAAGGGGGGTGGTCAGCTGCTGGCCAGGGCCCGTGGAGCCCCCTCATCCCACTCCGCACTGCTGGAGGCAGGACTCGGTCCTGGACCAGCCAGGGACAATAGCCCTGAAGCCACTCCCACCCGCACCACACACCTTCCTTTTTTTTTGTTTGGTACCAGGGATTGAACTTGGCTCTTTGCGCTTGTGCAGATGGCGAAACCACTGAGCTAAAACCCCGGCCCTCACACACCTTCCTTTTGATGAAAACGTCAGGAATTAGGGGGCTGTAGGACCCCACCGCTCTGTACCACAGCCTGGGCACTGTGTACTTTGCAAGGCAAACATGAGCTGTATCTCAGTAAATAAAGGGCAAACACCTCTGGTGGGTGCCTGGGAGTGAGGGGGTTCTGGACCTCAGGTCACCCTGTGCCAGATAGGGCCCATGGGTGCTGGAGGGATGCTGCAGACCCTCGACAGCCTGCATGATGCATGTTTAGGGTGGAACAAGGGTCTGTGGCACTTACAGTGTGACCCCAGCTGACCAGATGTCCACCTTGAAGCCAGAAAAGGTGTCCAAGCCATTGGCGATCTCGGGTGGCTGGAATGCAGGGGAGCCCTGGCTGGTCCGGCAGGTGTCATCCGCAGCAAAGGGGTGCAGGGCCTGTGGCAGTGCATGTGGCCATCAGGAAGTGCAGGGGGGGCAGCACTCTGGTTCTCCGCTCCCACAGAAGAGGCACCTACCTCGGCAACACCCAGGTCCGAGATCTTGAGTGTGCCGCCTGTGGTGAGCAGCAGGTTCCCCGGCTTGATGTCCTTGTGCACAATGCCCTGGCTGTGCAGGTACTCCAGGCCATCAATGAGCTGGCAGAAGTACCTGTGGGGAGGGGACGCCCATCTCAGGGCCACCCTGGCCTCCCTGACCCTCTGGGGCTGATGTAAACTATGTGACCTGGGAACAGGTCTTGAGGACAGGAGGACACAGGGATAGCCACTTGGGGTCCAGGTAAACTCAAGCAACAGAAGGGCCAGGTCTCACTGGGGACTCCAAGGCTGAGCCCCCTGATTTCCAGGAGGCTGCAGTCACTCCCACCCAGAGCCAGAGACCCCAGGCTCACCTTGATGGCTTATTTCCCCCCTTGTGACATGGGGCATCTGGACCCCCAAATCTTGCCAAAATATCAAGTCCTCTCCCTACCCCCAGAGCACTGCAACGACCATGGACCTGGATTCTGTTGCCACCCAAGAGGGCCAGTCAAGGCCCGGGCACCATCACAAAGCCAAAATCCAAAAAGTCAAAACAGGCTTCTCTGGGGACAAGGCCACCGAGGTGACAGGTGGGAGGACTCTGTGTTGGACAGTCCTGCCTGTGCAGCTGGGCTGTGGGCACTGCAAACCGGTGCCCCTGAAGCACTGTTACAAAATCCTTAGCTGTCATTCTGATAATATTTAGAATACAAAGTTTGAAGGTAGGCCCAAGTCAAGGTGGCCTTGTGTCCACATGTGGGCTGGGGCCTGCTGGGCAGCACTCACTCACCCATGGGCCTGGCACACAGGGAACCGCTTCTCAGGCACGCTGTCCAGCATCTCCTGCATGCCGCACACGCAGTACTCCATCACCATATACGTGGAATGCTAAGGAAGCCACAGCTCAGTGAGGACCCCACACCCTGTTGGGCCCTGGAAGGGCAATGGCTCGGAGAGGGCCACGCTGTCACCTCAGCCCTGGACCAAGAGTGGCCACGTTCATGAAGATGATTATGTGTGCTCAAGGGAAGGGGCCCTTGGGGACAAGGAGTTGAGGACCTGGCCTGCTGCACTTGCTGTGAGTACAAGTGCTACGGTCTACAGCGGGAACAGTCCCCCCCAAACCAAGGCCAGACCTGCCTGCTCAGCCACAACACCTGGGGGACAAAGATCAGGGCTGCGGATGTTCCCAGCAACTCCCAAGAACAATTCACTTTTCCCTGCCCACAGTACCCCCTCCAAATGGACACAGTGTCCATGCCCAACAACCACGAGCCCTGGGAACCTCCAAACTCGAGGGTCAGAGTTCAGACAGAGACCCAGGGTCCCACCTCTCACCACGGTAGGAGGGAGGAAATCCTGGACTAAGCTTTCTGACTTCTCTGCCTCAGCTTCCCAAATCATAGACGGGGGTCCTCAGAAACAGCCTAAGGATACACCAGGCTCTGACTGAGGTCGCATCACACCATGATCCCTGCTGGGAGGCAGAGGCTCAACACCATCGGGCTGACTGTGATGGAGCCATCAGGAGCCCCTCCCACAACGGCAGCCCCATTCCCTCCACCTGCACAGGGGCCCCGACCCAGAAAGGATATATCTTCTGCTTCTCCTCATTATACAGCACATCCACCAGCTGGATGACATTCCTGTGCCGTAACCGCCTCAGGAGCTGGATTTCCCTGGAACCAGAGGACAGGCCTCGGTGGACCCCAGCTTCAGTAACCACTGCCCCAGGGCTGGACCACCTGTGCCCCACTCACCAGGAGCACTTCCCTGCCCTCTACTGGACAGCCAGCCAACAGACCATCTGAACAAGGCTTCCTTGGGCCCAGGAGGCTGCAGCAGCTTCAGGGTGGGGCCCAGGGACAGCAGGGAGGGGGGGACATGGAGGCTGGTGGTGTCCAGAAAGCCCATGGTCTTGCTGCTGTCCACAGCACCAGGCATACTGGGGAGCCACTGGAGGAGGACTGAGTGACCTGCTCGATGGGGAGCAGTGGGTCCTTCCATCTGTCACTGGCCAGAGAGGCTTGGATAGTGACAAGACACTTAGGGTGGTTTGAACTTTTGGGTTTGTTTGGGGGTGGTACTAGGGATTGAATCTAGAGCCTTCTTACTGGGCTACATCTCCAGTCCTTTTCTATTCTGAGACAGGACCTCATTTACACTTTATTTCGAGACATGGTTTTGCTAAGTTACCCAAGATGGCCTTGAACTTGTGATTCTCCTGCCTCAGCTTCTAGAGAAGCTGGGATGACAGGTGTGTGCCACCAGGCCCAGCCTACAATTCACATTTTATTTTTTGGAATTGCAAGCTACCTGGTTGGGTAGAGGGAATGACGTGGCAGAATACCAGGAGATATAGCTGGAAAGCTAGGTAGAGGCCAGATATGCTGTGCAAGGGAGTTGTTTTTTTTTTTTTTTTTTGGTACCAGGATTTGAACTTGGGACCTTGCGCTTTCGAGGCAGGCAGTGTAACCACTGAGCTAAATCCCCGGCCCTTACAATTCACATTTTAAAGTGTGTAATTTGTTTTTTGAGACAGGGTCTCATTATATAGTTCAGGCTAGCTTTGAATTCACTATGCATCCCAGGTTGGCCTCAGCCTCCCAAGTGCTGCTATCACAGGCATGCACTACCATGCACGACATAACATGTATAATTTATAATCCTAGCACTAGGGAGGCTAAGGCAGGAAGATTGCTGCAAATTCGAGGCTAGTCTGAGCTACACAGTGAGACCCTGACTCAAAATAAGTAAGTAAATAGGGCCGGGGATGTAGTTCAGTGGCGCTGTGCCTGCCTGGCAAGTGCAAAGTCCTGAGTTCAATCCCCATTACCAACTCCACCCCGAAAAAAAACAAAAACAAAGTAAGTAAATAAATAGTAAGTAAAGTGTGTAATTTAGTAGTTTCTACTATATTCCAGGAGTTGTACAACTATCACCAATATCCAGTTCTAAAATATTCTATCACCCCACCTTATCAGAATTTGTTTTTTTGAGACAGAGCCTCACTATGTAGTCCAGCCTGGCCTTGATCTCACTATGTAGCCCAGGGTGGCCTCAAACTCACAGCAATCTTGTCTCAGCCTCCCGAGTGCTGGGATTACAGGCACACACCACCATGCTTGGCTGTTAGAAACTTTTAAACTCAAGAATAACTATTTTGTACAGTTATGATAATGGCAGTCCAGACGCAGCACCTACCACATTCCAGAACAAAGCTAGGCCTCTCAAGAGTCTTCCCCGGGACTCCACGGTATACCAAGGGCCCCAATCTCCAGCACCCCAGGTGAGTCTTGCTGGGATAGCAGTATGGCCCTGTCCCTGTCCCACACACCTTAACGAGGGCCAGTGCCCTATGGGTCAGACAGAGGCTAGCGACCCAATCCAGACTCCTCACTTTCCCAAACAGGCCTGACCAGCAGGAGCCCTCACGCCCACAGGGACAGGCACAAGCATTCCACGACCCACCAAGACTTGTCCCCAAGAACCAAGAGTACAGGTGATCAGACACCTGCATGCTGCCCAGTAGCTGGGGTGGGACTGCTTCCTGTCCATCGACAGGTGGATAGACACACAGCATGGCCCATCCTCACCATAGAACATCACTCAGCCAGGAAAGAAGTGAGGCTATGACACTCACCACAGCAGACAGACAGACTTGAGGACACTATGCTCAATGAGATGCCAGAAACACACAGAAAACACAGTGCAGGGCTCCCTGGACAGGAAATGCCTAGGATAGACAAATGCAGGGACAGGAAGTAGACTTGTGGATGCCAAGGGCTGGGAAGGGGATGGATAGGGCTTCCTCTGGAGTGACGGAATGTTCTGGAAGCAGATGATGGTGGCAGCCATAGACTGTGGGTGTACTGAATGTCACTGAACATGCAGTGTTAATGGGAAAAATTTTACTTCAATAAAAGTTATTTTTGTTTTCTTTTTTTTTTGGTAGTGGGGATCGAACTCAGGTCCTTGCACTTGTGGGGCAGGTGGCAGAACCACTGAGCTAAATCCCTGGCCCCTTTGTTTGTTTTCTTAGACAGGGTCTTGCTATGTAGCCCAGACTGGCCTTGGAACATGCAGTGATCCTCCTGCCTCAGCCTCTTGAGTGCTGGGATGACAGGCGTGTGCCACCATGCCTAACTAATAAAGGTTCTTCTTGGTTTTTGAGACAAGGTCTCATTATGCAGTTCAGGCTGGCCTTGAACTATGTTGCAGAGGCTGGCCTGGAACTCAAAGTGATCTTCCTGCCTCAGCCTCTTGAATGCTGAGATTACAGGTGTGTGCCACTACGCCTGGCTAATAAAGGTTCTTCTTAGTAGGAAGTCCAACTGTGACACATAGAGCTGAGTGTGGGAGGCTATTACTGCCCCAGCACCTCACCCTGCAGCCCCTACACTGAAACCTGCGATGGCCACAGTCAGGGGCAGGAGGGGACTCAGCGCTGGGTGTGGGTGAGGGGCAGGAAGCCTGGGAGGTGCTGGAGAGAAGGATGGAGGGAGGGGGCTGGGTGGCACTGCCCTAGGGGATTGGCCCGGGGCCACTCTGCTAGCAGCCTGCACTGACTCTGGGCTGTGAGCACACAGGCCGTGCCAGTTCCCAGCAGGGCCTGGCAAAGTTATTTATAGAGCTGGCTGTGGCCTGAGTCCACAGTATGGCGGGTACCCAGGGCCTCAAGGGGGAGGCTGGGGAACAGGATGGACACAGTGACACTGCCTCCTCAGGAGAGCGTGGAGTGGCCCAAGAGGGTTCCACAGCATAGGCTCAGTCTAACTTCTGTCTCCCAGGGCTTCATGTGGCCCTGACCTCCCCTGCCAAAGGGACCACAAACCCAGGAGGCTGGATGTGCCTCTCCCTCAGAGGAGACTGCAGGGCACAGGCAGGATGCATTCTCAGACAGGACTAGCCTAAGCCAACTCTGGGCCAGAGGTGATCGCTGAGGGCCCCTACATCAGAGGAAAACAAGCCTGGCTCCTGTGGTAGCCACTTCAGGGACACCTAAGCTGGGGATGGTATGAGCCAGGGGCACCACGCACAGCAGAGGCCGGGTGCTCAGACACTGGGGCCAAAAGTTGGGTGGCCCACCTGCAAAACATGGAAGGAGAGGCCCTGTTGAGCAGTGAGGGTGACCTCGGGCACTCCTGTCTGACCTTCTGCCCGCCCCATCCCACTGCCCAAGTTCCCACTTCTTTGGTGAGGATGAGGTTGGTCTCAGGACCCCTGTGCCACTGGCAGGCTTCTCTCACCTCCCAGCATCCCCTACTGGCCTGCCCAATGACAGCAGCAGAGACGGTCCTCACATCCACCCCAGGCTCCCACACTAACCCCAGCTGCAAGGTGGGGGCAGCATACCAACCCAGGGGATTAGCTCAGAACAGCCTTGAAAACCACTGGGAGTGCTGGGGCAAAGTGGAGCACTCCTGTAATTCCAGCACTCTGGAGGCTGAGGTTCGAGGCCAGCCTCGGCTACTTAGTGAATTCAAGGCCAGTCTGAACTACATAGCAAGACTTTATCTCAAAACACACACACACACACACACACACACACACACACACACACACACACGCACACTAGGAGAGAGAAGCAGAAGCCATGCACTGGCACTACATAGACTGGCAGGGTTCTCTTCCATGAGCTCAGGGTCAAAGATTCTGCAGCCCACACGCCACATGCAGAACAAAGATTCTGCCCCTACTTTCCCAGCGTGCCAGTTACCCACACCCAGCTGCATCCTGAGGTTTTAGGATGCTTCCCAATGACAATCACACGCAGGGTGGGGAGCAGCAGAGAGGTTAGGGTCAGAGTCCCCTGGTCACACTGCCTGCTCCAGCTGGAGTATGTTATGCACTTTGCTGGGAGCCGGACGCCAATTAAAACTTTTTCAAATAATTCATGCAGGGTCTCCCTCAGCAATCTGGACCCTGGGCCTAGGTCCTTCTCTGGGGTGAGGTGGGGCATCCTAGGCACTGTAGAGTGCCAAGCAGCATCTCTGACTTCTACCCACTCCGTGCCAGATGCACCCCTAGTCCTGACCATCACCAATGCCCCAGACCTTACCACATGATCCCTGGGGCAGCATCTCCCCAGGCAAGAGCCTCTGCTGCCCTACCTCGGACCTTCCTGTCTGGTGCTGCCTCCCAGACCCCAGCCAGTGCTCACTCATATTACAGTGTTTTCAGGCACTCCTCAGGACACACCCACAGCCACCTCTCTACTATGCTGTCTTCACACCTGTCCATTTGCCTAAACTCCCCCAGCAGCCTGATGCTGACCTGTCACACATGCTGGCCCCTGCACCCAGCTGTGTCCCTGGCTGCTCTCTGAAGGAGCCTTCCCATTTTCAGCTCACAGCTAACACCCATGCAGGCAATGCTAGGCCACACCTGCTTCACTCTGCCTCAGCAGTGTCCAGGACAGAGCCAGGCTGGCAGGAGCTGGCCTGAGTAGCCACTCCTCCCTCTGGGATAGCCAAGGCAGTGAGGCCTACCCCTCCTTCCCCTGGCTCCTGGTAAGGCCTCACAGGTGTCCCAGGTGCAATGAGAACTTGGCGCCTCACAGGTGTCCCAGGTGCAATGAAAACCTGGTTCCTCACAGGTGTCCCAGGTGCAGAGCCTGTTCTTTTCAGATGACCCAGGTGCAGTGAGAACCTGGCGCCTCACAGGCGTCCCAGGTGCAGAACCTGTGCCTCACAGGTGTCCCAGGTGCAGAGCCTGCTCTTCTCAGGTGTCCCAGGGGCAACACGGACCCAGGTCCTCTTAGACATTTCAAATGCAGTGAGAACTCAGCTCCTTCCAGGCATCCCAGGTGCAATGTGAGCTAGCTTTTCCCACCAGCACTTGCCAATCCCCTTCCAAGCTAACACTGCACATCAACTAGGGCAGTGAGAGCTGGACATGGGGACATATGCCTGTAATCGCAGGACTTGGGAAGCTGAGGAAGGAGGACTGCTGTGAGTTCGAGGCCAGCCTGGGTACATAGTAAGTTCAGGACCAGCTTAGAAAGCCAGGCATGTTGGTACACGCCTGTAGTCCTAGCACTTGGGAGGCTGAGGCAGGAGGATCACTTTGAGTTTGAAGACAGCCTAGGCTACATAGTGAGTTCAAGGCCAGCCTGAATTACACAGCAAGACTTTATCTCAAAACAAAACAAAAACCAGCCTGACATATAGCAAAACCATTTTTAAAAACATACAAACAAAACACACACACACACACACAAACTAGGGCAGTGAGAGGCCTGCACTTAAGGAGAGTGCCACCCGGGCAGGGTCTGGCTTGGTTAGGAGCTTTCCCCCAATGCCCCCACCAGGACCTTGGTGCCCCAGTACCTTTGGCAAATCCCGCTCTACAAGTTTGCTTTCTCAGATTTCAAATCCTACTGAGATAGCACAGACCACTGGTGTTGGAAGCTGGCTGTAGCTTTAGGAAGTCAAACGTGCCCCAAACCTTAGTCCCCACCCCACAAGCCCAGCAGTACAAGGCACACCCATTCTGCAAGCTCTGTAGCAGCTCTGAAACCAAGACCAGAGGAGGGTACCCAGAAAGTCATCTCAAGGTTCCAACAGGGCATAGGTCTGTGCTCCCAGGACCCTGGGTCCCCACCTACAGGCACTGAGGCTGAGTCCCATCACCAAATACTCATCTTCTCCAAGAGAAAGTCACACCAGTGAATGCCAACCAAAAGCAGACGACAGGACCCTTTCCCCTACAGACAAATAGCAGCATGTTCTTGTCTGATGTTACTAGAGTATTTTCTTCAAGAAAATATAGGGCCAGACATCATTTAGCTCAGTGGTTCCAGCACCTGCCGCTCAAGTACAAGGACCCAAGTTTGATCCCTGGTACCAAAAAGAAAAGAAAATATACACAGGGAGTGGGGGTGTGGCTCAGTGGCAAAGCATCTGCCTAGCATAAGAGACGCTGGGTTCCATCCCCAGGGTTTTAGGGATGATTTAATCCAAGGTCTTTGCACTGAGCTCCATCCCCAGCCCTTTTTAAAAAATCTTGTGACATAGTCTTGCTAAGCTAAGTTCCTCAGGCTAGCCTCAAACTTGTGATCCTCCTGCCTCTGCCTCTCAGAGTGTGCTGGGATAAGAATGTGTACCACTACAATCACCTTTAAAAAAATACTTTTAGGGCTGGGGATTTTGCTCAGTGGTGCCACCGCCTGCCTCGAAAGCGCAAGGTCCCGAGTTTGATTGCCGGTACCAAAAAAAAAAATTTTTTTTAGACCAAAATAAAATGGCAATTGTTTGACAACAGGAGAAACAGTAGACAGACTGTATGACCTACTTCAGTCCTGAAGGTACAAGATGACGCATGCTCGCATTCTCCACCTAAAACTCCCATAGAGGCTCCAGGCTGAGACAAAGTGGCAGAGAATTTTTCCAAAGATAAAGACAGGGGTTTTGAATCACAAAATTCATCTCCTAGAAAACTCCTACAGAACATGAGGTGCATTTGCCTCAGGAAAATATAAAGATGATATCACCCGATGATCAGTAAAGATCAAGAAGACTGGGCTGGTGATGGGGGCACGGGTCAGACAGCTGTCAGTCTGCAGATGTGCCACTCTGATACACTGCAAATGAAACCAAGCGAGATGAAGTTCCAAGTGTTTAGGTTTTGTTGTTTTTTTCTTTGCTGGGAATGGAACCCAGGGCCTCCTGCATGCGAGGCAAGAGCCCTAGAAATAAACCACTACCCCTGTCCTTTTTATTTTCAGACAGGTTCTAAGTTGCTCGGGCAGGCTGGTCCCAAATTTATGATCCTCCTGACTCAGCCTCCCGAACAGCTGGGATTACAAGCCTGTGCCACCATACCTGGTTTCAGTGTTTAGATTACTGACATTTTCATCAAAATATGCAAATGAACAAGAATTCCCAAGGAGAACTTACCTTGTTTGCTACAGCTCTAGTAGACTACCAAACCTCGTTCTGTAAGTGGGGTGGGGTAACTTTGGGTGTTTTGTGCTGTTTAATTTAAACAGGACCAAAACATTTCGTGTAAACATACAAATCATACTACACCAGGAAAAGAATCGGTCAACTTCCTACTCCAAAAGAAGCCTAAGGGCCGGGGATTTAGCTCAGTGGTTCCACCACCTGCCTTGCAAGCCAAGGACCCGAGTTTGATCCCTGGTACCAAAAAAGAAAAAAAAAGAAGCCTAAGAGCTGTAGGTGCCTGAGGACAGGAAGACTCTCACTGGCAAGGCAGGTGATGAGGGCCAGGCTCACATAGGTCTCAACCCTGCAGGACAGTCGTGTGACACCCGGCTCCAGTCACTGTGGCAGTACAGTGGGGCTATGTATCAGCTGCCCTATTTTCAGTGTTTCTTATAGGTATTAATTCCCTAGCCATGAAAAATTAAAAAAAAGAAAAGAAAAAGGAGACGATAAGGGCTGGGGAAAGAAGCAGGAAGTGCTTCTGAATGGAGGAAGTGATACCTTCCGGGTCTGCCTCTCCCACCTCCAACTGGGGGCCTCTCTTGGGAGCCTGCCATAGGCAGGCGCTGCCCAGGCAGAACAGTTGCCTTGCTGATCAACCAGGAGAGAAACTGGAAGCAGGGTCATAAAAATATCCATGCTCACACAGGAAGGGAAAGTAGCTGCTTTGGAACTAACCTAGGCACAAACCACACAGGGAGCCAACTGGGCACCACTGCACTCTGTGACACCCCCACTCCCCAGCTCAGGAGAGGGGGCTCCCAGAGGCAGCAGGGTTATTCAGGTACTGCCAAAACCTCAGGAAGGCACGGACACTGGTGGTGTGGCTCAGCAGTGGGCACTTACCCAGCATGCACAAGGCCCTGGGTCCCACCCCCAGCACAGCAATACAAATAAGATCTGGGCACTGTGGTGCATACCCATAATCCCAGCACTGGGGAAGGTTGAGGCAGGAGGATTTTAAATTGGCGTCCATGGGGCCGGGGATTTAGCTCAGTGGTTCCACCGCCTGCCTCGAAAGCTCAAGGTCCGGAGTTTGATCCCCGGTACCAAAAAAATAAAAAAATAAAAAAATAAATTGGAGTCCAGCCTGGCCAACTTCACAAGACTCCGTCTCAAAAATAAAAAAATAAAATGGGGGGCCGGGGATTTAGCTCAGTGGTTCTGTCACCTGCCTCGAAAGTGCAAGGACCTGAGTTCAATCCCCGGTACCAAAAAATAAATAAATAAATAAATAAATAAAAATAAAATAAAAGAATTAAGATGTGTTGTGGGGCCGGGGATTTAGCTCAGTGGTTTCACCGCCTGCTACGCTAGCACAAGGACCCGAGTTCAATCCCTGGTACCCAAAAAAAAAAAAAGTTAGGCCAGGGATTTAGCTCAGTGGTTCCGATGCCTGCCTCTCAAGTGGAAGGACCCAAGTTTGATGCCCAGTACCAAAAAAACCCAAAAAAACCCAAAAGCAAGATGTGTTGTGAACATGTACCAACTCTCCATGACAAATGTCATCATTATAGGGGCAGGGGATTTAGCTCAGTGGTTTTGCTGCCTACTGCGCAAGCACAAGGACCCAAGTTTGAGCCCCGGTACCAAAATAAAAAATAAAAAAATAAAAATAAAATGGCTGGGGGGTGTAGCTCAGGTTTCAATCCCCAGAACCACAAATAAATGAATGAATAAATAGAGGCTCTCAGGTATATCTGAAGGAGCAAGAAGCGGAAGCTGGCTGAGAGCAAGTTCCACACAGACACTTTTACACACACCCACAGCAGCAAGATGGAGGGACACACAGCGACACCTATCCCCACAACAGAATGTCACTCAGCCAGGAAGGGAGTGAGGCTGTGACATTCGGCACAGAGTGGTGGACCTCGAGGAAACACCATGCTCAGTGAGAGACACCAGACACAAAAGGAAGGACACATAGCATTGGACTCCATGGACAGGAAACACCCAGGACAGGCGACTTCAGACATGGGAAGTGGACTCGTGGGTCCTGGGGCCAGGGAGGGGACAGGTGACTGCTCATGGAGATGGGATTTCTTTCAGGGTGATGTAATGTAACATTCTGGAATTAGAGGGGACAGTTCACAACTGTGTAATTTTATTTGGTACCGGGGATCGAACTTGGGACCTTGCACTTACGAGGCAGATGCTGGAACCACTGAGCTAAATCCCTGGCTGAACTGTGTAATTTTAAAGATGAACTTCAGCTGGTGTGGTGGTGCATGCCTGTGACCTCAGCACTTGGGAGGCTGAGGCGGAAAGATCACCTTGAAATTGAGGCCAGCCTAGGCTACACAGTGGATTCAAGGGCTGCCTGGACTACATAGTGAGGCCCTGTTCCAAAATCAAAACCAAAAGATGAACTTCATGACATGTGAATTATATGTCAACAATGTTGTTAAAAAAAAAAGATAGGGCCGGGGATTCAGCTAAGTGGTGCTGCCAGCTGCCTTGCAAGCACAAGGTCCTGAGTTCGATCCCTGCTACAAAAAAAAAAAAGATAAAGTTCAGTTCTGGGCACACGGGGCTAAGGAACCTTGAAGCTCTGGCTGCGTGCCCCAGACTGGGTCCCAGGACTTAGCCTGCCCCACTTGCACAGGTACCCAACCCTAGCATGTGCCAGCTCTGCCCCACACATACCTACTTCCCCAGCAGTGCAGACGGGTCCAGCCCCAAGCCTCACCCAGAGACAACCACATAGGTAGCGCCCAGTACTCATGAGCCCATGGGGACAGTGAAGGTGTGCCAGCCTATGCCACCTCTGGAACTATCCAGCCTGGGCCTCCCAGTGGAATCTTCTCAACACAGGCCCCCGGCAGATGCCAGGATCTCATCGAGTCCACTTGGAACATTCTGTCTGCCGAGAATGAGAGCTGATAACATCCAGCGCTCTGATTCCCAACTCGCTAAAATCCTATTTACCACCTGGATCCAAGTACCCGGCAGTCAACCCTAGGGTGACGCCAGGCCTCCTGTCCCTTACATGCGGCTCCATATGGCTCTTGGGAGACACCAGCACCGCCCAGGGCCCAGCACTGGTGACAGATGGAGGAGGGTCTGGTACAGGGCAAGGTGTTCCTGTTGTCACTCACCACACAAGGCTCTCAGGGGACAGCTAAGCACAGTGCCTCGCATCCCCTCCCCAAGCAGCCTGGCACACATTCAGCAGAAAGGACACAGTCACAGCACATACTCCCTCACCCCACAAAGAAGAGGACAGAGATGCTGAGCCACAAGTGACTGCAAGCCAGGGCTCCCCAAGCTGTCCCAGGGTAGCTCGTTACACACGGCCCCCTTGGCCTGCTGCCCCACTCCTGTGCTTGGCTGGTTCGCACCTGACCACCATGGGCAAAACGTAACCTGCAGAAGCAGAGAAACCTCTGACAGCCCCGACAGGCCAGACAAATGTGGAGAAGGTTAGTAGCAAAGACAGAGGGAAGCTGTCATCCTGCAGTCCACTGAGACCCACAGGCAGAAAGGTGGACCCACAGATCGCAAGGTGGCACACACTTGTCACCTCAGCCACTCAGAAGGCTGAGGCAGAAGGATCACAGCAAGTTCAAGGCCAGCCCCGGTAACTTAGAGAATTAGTAAGACCCTGTCTCAAAAAACAAATTAATAAAAAGGGCTGAGCATACACAGTAGCTCAATCCCCAATATGGGGAGGGATCCCTTCCCTTGAGGCCTCATAATTAACAAGGTGCCTCAGAAGCTCTTTTTTGACTTTTTGATGTCTTTGGGACTCTCCTGTCTTGTAAGGAGAGTGTGTAACTTCCTGTGGCGTCAGCCCTAGAATGCAGGGTTCGTGCGGCTTCCTGGGAAGGGAAGGAAGGACACCAGTGGCTCAGCCTGCCCCCTCACCCAGCACCCTGACCAATGTCCACAACATCACACTCTAAGAAAAAAGCTTTCAGCATGGCCCAGAAGACAGGACTCTAAGGCTTGTTGGGAAGCTTCTGGACACTCCACTACAAGAGAGACGGCCTGAGCGAGTCTATTAAGCTCTGCACAGACAAAGGGGCCTTTTGCCCTGCAGCCAGCTGGCAGTGAGGCTGGCCAAGGAGCCGGGGACCAGGCCCAGGCTGGGGAGGGGACACCTCTTCTTCTTGTGAGAACCCACACGTGGCAGCCCCACCCAGGTCCCCTCTGGCCTCTTGTTGCTGTGTGCTCCCTGCAGGAAGTGTCACCCACTGCAGAGGTGGGGCTGCAGAAGGAGGAGGGGGCTTCTACCTCACAGCTGCCCAGCCAGACACTGATGGGCACGTGAAAGGTGTCAGGGCAGCCTCCACATGGCAGTCTCCCCAAACACCAGCCCCTCACCCCTAGTCCTTGGAGGCTGGGCTGGGGCCAGCAACAGTGAGGACTTATTGCACCCATGGAGGGCAGATGGGTCATGAGCCGCAGTGGAGCCTCGGGGGACCCCAGGACAAAGCCCAGTTCAGGTTCCACCAACCATTCCACTTCTCTGGCCTCAGTTTCCACTTCTGTTCTGACAGTGTCACCTGGGACCCTAGCATGTCTTTGGCCTGTCTCCTCGCCTTGCCTTCCTTGAGTTGCTGACACAAGCTCTTGGGACCCCACTGACCACCTTGGAAGCCAGGGGCTGGGACACCGGCCGGGGTGCCCTGCCACTCCCTGCATGCCACGGTAATGGGCCTGGATTACTCAGAACTCAGACAGGCTACATACACGCACTGACTCCCCATGATGCACTGCAAACATATAAAAATAAAAATAAAGAAAGACCTCAGACCCAGCCTGTAGAACAGGGGTCCTGATCATCCATGCATCACTCTGTGGACGGCCACAGGCTGGGCCTCCACCTTTGCCCACTGACACCTCCTCACCATGCTGCAGGGCTCCTGGAGTGAGCAGGTTTGCACCTAAAGACCTGGGAATGGATGGCTTCCTCCCAGCACCAGGAACCCAAGGCAGTCAGGATGGGGTGGGGGTGGGGAGCTTAGGGACAGGCAGCAGGTACAGCAGGCGGGGGCACTTCTAGCTGGGTAGGACTTTAGGAGCCCCCTCCTCTGCCAATGGTGACAACTACAAACCGCAGCAGGAGGGTACAAGGGGCCCGGGGTGCTGGGTAGACCCCATTACCAGGGGCTGGAGGCTGGGCCCCAACCCTCAGTGCCCACTCAGCCCTGTATGTGGGCGAAGGCCAGCAAAAATGACCGGCAGAAATCACAAACTGGCAGCCGTGGGCCACATTCACCCTCACACACTTCTGGTTTAGAGAAAAAAGTTACCAGAAGCCAAACTCAAGCCGGGATAGACCTGGGGGTTGGGGGAGGACACCTGGCCCCAATCCCTAACAGTGCCCCTGTGCTAGATGCCCAGACTTTATCAAGGCCCCGTGGAAGCCGTCCACCGTCCAGGCCAGTCCCATTTCTGACCCAGCCGTTCTGACTCCTGAGAGCATTGCTTTGGCGCCTGTCACCCGGCTTCAGGCTTCAGGCTGGCGGGATATCACGGGTCCTGTCACAGCTCACGGGCTAGGAGAGCCGGGTAAAGGGATCAGAGCCCAGTGGGGCCCAGGGACCAGGACTGCTGTCCAAGGTCACCGTCCACCTCACAGGCTGTCCCCACCAGCCCTGCAGCCCAGTCCAGCAGATAAGGTCCCTTCTTGGAAACGGGGGTGGGGGTAGGGGGGGTAAAGTTTCAGAAGTTAGGAGGACAGGGAGGAAAAGCAGGAGGTCTGGTGGTGATAAGGAGGCACCAGCTAGAGGAGGAGGGGCTCCTTGGCTACAGCCCCTGCAGGGCCTGTGCCAGGGTGCCTGGGGGAGCAGTGCCTGGAGAAATCTGCGATGCCCGGAGCCAGCACAGCAATCCCAGGCAGGGCCACCAGAGCCGGAGCAGGGACGTCCCAGCCTCCCATTCTAGGCAGGCGACAAAGGGCCAATTTCCCTCCTACCAGCCGATAAGCTGGAGCAAATAATTATTTTTGGCAAGTACAGGGTTCCCCTTGGACAGCATAAAGAAAACCCATCTCGCCTGGCCCAGTAATGGCCACACACTACGCACAAAACCTGCTGTGGCCGTGGCGCATACACTCATAGGGCCCAAACAAACACAAGCTGCGGGCCCACAGCCAGGGACCAGGAGAGGGGCGTCCCTTTCCAAGCTTAGGGCACAGGTGGGGTGCCCTGAACTAGGGAAAGTCCTTCTACAGATTTGAACCACACTGTCCTTGGCTGGGGTTGGCCACACACTGTCAGCTCAGATCTTTAGAAAAAAAAGGGAAAAAAGAGATGGGAGGATGGACAGAAGGAAAGTAGGAAGGAAGAAAGGGGAGAAAAGGAGGAACAAGGAGGAAGAGAGGTAGACGAGAAAGCTTAGAAAGGAAAACGTGCAGACATGAAGCGAAAGAAAGATGGAAAGAGCTCAGAGGGAGAAAAGGGAGTGAAGGAAAGAAGGAAACAAAGGAAAAAGAAAAAAAGGAAGAAAACAGAATGAAGAAGAGGAGGAACAGAAAGAAGTCAGGCAGGAAAAGAAAGAAGATGAAGGGGAAAACAGAAAAAGGAAAAAGAAGGAGGTGGGGAAGAAGGGAGTAAACAGGAAACAAAAAAGGGAAAGGAAAGGAGAGAGGAAAGAAAGGAGAAAACAAGGAAGTGGGGAGGAAGGAAGGAGGGGAGGAAGGAAGGAAAAAGTGAAAAGGAAGGAAAAGAAAGAAAAAGAGAAAGGAGGACGGGAGGAACTGAAAAGAGAAAAGGAGAAAGGAAGAGGAGGAAGGGGAGTGAAGGAAGGAAGGAAGGAAGGGGTGGGGGAGACACCAGGCACGACCTGCACTCACTTCTTCACATTGGCCTCGCCGTTGGGGATGCGCCGCAGCTTCTTCTTCTTGAGGATCTTCACAGCCCTGCGGCACAGCGTCTCGGAGTCCAGCACCTCCTTCACCTTGCCGTAGGAGCCCTCGCCCAGCAGGTCACCCATCAGGTACTTCCCAATGAGCTTGGCGCGCTTGCGGCGCGGCTGGTAGATGACCTCGGTGGAGTCGATGCGGTGGATGAAGGTGTCCATCCCCACAGCGATCAGCTCGCCCTCGGGGAACAGGCCCGGCGGCTGCGGGTCGGCCACGTCCATCCTTGATCCGGCGCCAGGGAGCCCTGCTCGCCCCCCACCCCTTGTCCCCTCGGTCCCCCGACGGGCAGCGCCCGCCTCCGGTCTTGGCTTCCCTTCTTCAAACGTTTAACAAGAAAAAAAAAAAGTAACGGACGGACCCCCCCACCCCCCACCCCCCGCCAAGTCCACGGGAAGTCTTCCTGCGACGGTCGCGGCTGTCCCCGGGCGCGGCGGCGCTAGGTCATCGTCCAGGCGCTCGGCCGAGGCGGCGAGAGCGCTGGGGCCCGTCCGCGCCGTCCATGCCCGGCCCCGCGCTCCCCGCCGCCGCCGCGAGCCCCGGGCCTCCGGCCAACACCGGGAAGCCGGGGCGATGCAGGCCGCAGGCTCCGGAACAGGAGGCTCCCCAAGGCTGACGAAGCCCAGGAGTCGCGTCCCCCTCGCCGCGGCCGCCGCGCGAGAGCAGGAGGCGGGGCGGCGAGGGGGGGATCCAGCCCATGCAAGGCCGCCCGCGGGGGCCGCCGGCGCCGCCCTCCCGGCCCCCGCTGCTCACTCCCGGGCGCCCCGGGTCGCCTCCCCCTTCCGCGCCCGACACGCCGCCGCCATCTTGTTTACCGCCCAGCGCCGCGCCGCCGCCGCACGCCCCGTCGCGGGACACGCCCCCAGGCGGCGTGGATGTGCGCGGCCGTTGGCTGCAACCGCTGACACCTCCCCTTTGGCTCGCCCCCGCCGCCACTGATGATTGGACCGTTTGGATCCGGGTGGGTGCCCGAGCGGGGATTGGTCGAGGCTGGGCTCCACCCAAGAGGCGGAGACGGATCTCTCATTGGCCCTTGAAGACGCCCGTCACGGAGAAGGAGGAAGGGAAGCGGGCGCTGGGAAGGAGAAGCTGCTACGGTGACCTCGGAGGGGTTTGTGCCTGAGGTCGGAGGTCACAGCTGCTGACGGCCTCCGTAGGACGGATGCGGCGTAGTGGGCAGTTTCGAAGTCAGGGGAGGCCCGAGGGCAAGGAGGGACACTAGCCAGGTCCCTTCCCTGAATCCCTCTTTGGGCGAGGTCAAAGGTCAAAAAGTAACCCAAAGGGGCCATTGCGTGCAAAAAGACTTTATTAAGCGCCACTGGGGTGGGGTGGGGAGGGTGCGTGGGGCGGGGGAGACGCGCAGAACGGGCTCTGCCCTGGAGGAACTCGCAGGGAGAACTCGGAGCGCAGCTGGCATCGTGTCAGCAAAGCGCTTTCGGTGGAAAACACGAAGAGCTGCCAAAATACGGCTTGATAAGGTTGAGATCGCCCCTTGCCGTGCCCGTCAGTGTTTCTCCCTCGCTCTTTTTTTTTTTTTTTTTTTTTTTTTTGAGACAAGGTCTTTCTTCAAGTTGCTCAGGTTGGGCTCGAACTTGAGATCCTCCTGCCTTAGCCTCCTGAGTAGCTGGGATGACAGGTGTACACCACCACGATAGGCTGCTCACTCTACGTTATTGTGCTGCAACAGTCAGCTTTTTGTCCTGGAGGCTCTGGGGGCTGCAGGTCAGTCCCTCTGCCTCCCTTTATTCATCTATAAAATGGGCCCAGAAACCAGATTTTGGGCTGTTTGGGGGGTTTTGTTGTTGAATTTTTGGGTTCATTTGTTTTGTGGTGGGAATTGAACCCCAAGCTTCATGCATGCTAAGCACACGTTCCACCATTGAGCTATGTCCTCAGACCTTTTGGGTGGCTTTTTTTTGGTATTGGGATAGGACCCACGGCCCCCCACAAGCTAACCAAGTGCACTACCAATGAGCTACATCCCCAGCCCTTTTCTTTTTTCATTTGAGCCATAGTCTCAAGTTACCTAAGTTGGCCTTGCATTTTCAAACCCCTCCTGCCTCAGCCTCCTGAGTAACTGGAGTTACAGGCTTGTGCCATTGAGCCCGGTGGTTTTGGTTATTTTTAAGGAAAGCCACCTCAAGCAGCTGTCACACTAATCGCTTGAACTTGGGCTCCCTCAGATCAATGAGTATGGCATGAGTTGTTTTTGCATTACTGGGGATGGAATCCAGGGCCTTTGTACTGAGCTACATCCCCAGCCCAATTTTTATTTTTATTTATTTATTTATTTAGTACCAGGGATTGAACTTGAGACCTTGTACTTGCGAGGCAGGCAGTGGAACCACTGAACTAAATCCCTGGGCCTATTTTTATTTTATTTTACTTTGAGACAGGGTCTCCTAGTCACTAAGTTCCCCAGGCTGGACTCAAACTTGTAATAATGTCTCAGTCTCCCAGAGTGCTGCTATGACAGGCCTGTGCCCCAGGCCCAGATGACATGAGCTTTAATGTGTTCATTGAGACACTTGCTGAGGGCCATGGATTTAGCTCAGTGGTTTTGCCGCCTGCCTCGAAAGCGCAAAGACTGGAGTTGGATCCCTGGTACCCAAATAAAAAAGGAAAACACTTGCTGAGCCAGTCGTGGTGGCATATGTCTGTCATCCTAGCACTTGGGGGTCAGAGGCAGGAGGATCACGAGTTCGAGGCCAGCATAGTAAGACCCTTAGGGCTGGGGATTTAGCTCAGTGGTTTCGCTGCCTGCTGTGCAAGAGGAAGGACTGGGTTTCGATCCTCGGTACCAAAAAAAAAAAACAAAAACAAAATATAGTACGTAGTGAGACCCTGTCGCAGGAAAAAAAAAAAAAAGACCCCTGTGGATTGAAGGAGTATGGGCGGCAGTATGTGGACTTCTGCGGCCACTAGGGGGTGCACGTGGCCGCGCGCGGATCTGGGAACCCCAGTGACCTCCACCCCATCCCACCCTCTACCCTTTGCAGGGAGACACTTGGGACTGGCACACTTTGCTGGACTGTGTCAATTGTTACAGATGGAGCAGCAATCTCAGAGCACACACAGTCCTGTCACCCCCTGCTCACTGGGGACCCTGTGGCCAGGTCTCTGGGACAGATGTTCCTGGGCACTGCCAGGCCCGGGGCAGCTTTGCTGTCCTCCACCTGCCAGGAGCTCCTCCAATCGTGACAATCATATATGTCCCCAGATGTCACCAAGAGTTCCCTGGGGACAGAGTTGCTCCTCAAAATGACAGACCTTGGTTAAAAATTCACATTGTAGCCAGGGATTTAGCTCAGTGGTTCCGCCATCTGCCTTGCAACCACAAGGACCTGAGTTCGATCCCCGGTACCAAAAAAGACAAAAAATTCACATTGCAGGTGTTTTGTTTTGTTTTGTTTTGTTTTGTTTGAGACAGGGTCTTGCTATGTAGTTAAAGGTGGCCTTGAACTCACTGTGCAGCCTAGGCTGGCCTCCCACTGGTGATCCTCCTGCCTCAGCCTTCTGAATGCTGGGATTACAGGCGTGTGCCACCATGTCTCGTTTCATGTCACTTTATATGCATCCTTTTCTTGACTTTCCAAAGTCTATCCAAAACAGATCAAATCTTTGTTCTTACAACGTATATCCCTCTCAAACCCCTGCATCCACGAATCTACTTCCTGTCTCTGGAGTCACCTGTCCTGGGTGTTTCCTGTCCATGGAACCTGTGGTGTGAGTCCTTCCACGTCTGGCGTCTCTCACTGAGCACCTCATCTTCAAGGTCCGTCCACACTGTGGCAAGTTGTCACAGCCGCGCTTCTTTTCATGATTAATATTCCAGTGATGGGATGGACCTTGCTGCATGTCCTTTTGTCCAGTGATGGACAGTTGAGTTGATTCCAACCTCTGGCTGCTGTGACTGTATACACATTCTTGTATGGATGTGCATTTTCATTTCTTTGGAGTAGGTATCAAAAAGTGGAATTATTGGGTCTTGTACTGTCTATGTAAGTTTTTGAGGAGAGGGCAGGCTGGTTTTTGTTTAGTTTTGTTTTTTGTTTCTGTTTTGTGGTACAGGGGGTCAAACCCAGGCCTTCCCACTGAGTTACATTCCATAGCCCTTTAAAGAAAAAAATTTTTTTTTTTGGTACTAGGGATCGAACTCGGGTCCTTGTGCTTGCACAGCAGGCGGCGAAACCACTGAGCTAAATCCCTGGGCCCCCAATTCTTTTTTTTTGAGGTAAGTACTAAGTTGCCCAGTTGCCCAGTACTAAGTTGCAATCCTCCTTCCTCAGCCTGCAAGAGTGGTGGGGCTACAAATGTGGGCCCCTGTGCCTGGCTCAGTAGGCTGTTTTCCTCATCTGCACTTGGTATCTTTTCAACTTTTAAGTTCTGAAACAAGGGAGTGTGTTACCTACTCAAAAACTTAAATTAGCACAGAGAAAGAAAGTGGCAAACTCTAGACTGTGGGGGACGTGACAGGAGAAACAACTGACTTTCGTGCAAACCAAACCACAGGAAAAAACATGAGAAAGAGAGTTGAGGGTAAGGGAAGGTGAGCCGAGAGATGAAAAAGCACACAAGTGATGCATCCAACACTCACAGGATGTGGACCTTAGCCCAACCCACAGCACCGTGTAAAAAGCCACACACAGGGCTGGGGATTTAGCTCAGTGGTTTCGCCGCCTGCCTCGCAAGTGCAAGGACCCGAGTTCGATCCCTGGTACCAAAAAAAAAAAAAAAAAAAAGCAGCACACAATATATGTGACAACCCGGAAGATGCAGTGATATTTAGGGACCATCGTTAAAGTGTTCAGGTGCAACAAAGGTATGACCATGTGTGAAACAGAAAGTGGGGGCCTGGGGTGCAGCTTAGTGGTGAGCTCTTGCCCAGCATACACAAAGCCCTGGATTCCATCCCCAGCAACCACATAAAAAAACCCAATCAATGTGTGTCCATCGCATGTCATATGACTGTATCAAAATTTAAATTAGGGAGAAGCTTGGCTTATGTGGAGTCTGCTAACTAACTGGAGTGTTTTTCCAGACCACTATTTGTTCAATGCTTGGGGGGTCTTTCTGAAACAAATCACATCCTCTGGTGTCTTGCTGGTGCTTGAGATGCTTTTATAAGTTATATGGAAAAATGTTCAAATACGTTTCTTTTTTTTTTGGTACCGGGGATCGAACTCAGGTCTTTGCACTTGCACAGCAGGTGGCGAAACCACTGAGCTAAATCCTCGGCCCTTTAAGTGCTTTTCAGTTTTGTTTTGGCTGAGTTCTACTGTATTTGAATATTATTGTAGTTTTTTTCCCCTTGCATTGTTCTTCTTTGAATGGTTTTAATTTTTGTGTGTGTGTTTGATAATAAAGCTATGTAAAAAAAATTTTTAAACAATCAAAAATCAATAAAAGATGAATATATGCCAGATACGGTGGCGCACGACTGTAATCTCAGCACTCAGGAGGCTGAGGAAGGAAGATCACCAGGAGTTTGAGGTCAGCTTGGACTACATGGTGAGTTAAATGCCAGCTTGGACTACATAGTGAGACCCTGTCAAAAAAAGGGGTGGACATGGTGCTACCTGCTTATAATCCCAGCAACAAAGAGGCTGAGGCAGAAGGATTGCCATGAG